>NC_091930.1:5329180-6809180 GCF_041260155.1 Ptychodera flava
CAGCGCCACTGATTTATGAAGTTCGAGTGCGTCATAATGATTCCGAAGTCAAAGAGAGCGTTCTGTACGTTTCCAAAGAGGCAACTGGTCACTTATTCCTACCAGTGGGATCTGTCAAATACGATTACAGACTCGAGACCGTGGTCCATATTGTCGACATTTACGGCGAGTCCACCAAAGTGCTTTTGCCTGTCCAGGTAGGGCACCTTAAAGAATCATACTGAAAACAATAAGAGATTTGACCGAGACTTGGATTTTTGACATGAAGAAAATATTTTGGTGGGGCATTAAAGTATGCCTATACTTTGGTTAAATAGCGAAGCAATTAAAAGTATTGAAAAAATGCTGACACGCAACAATGTACAAAAATATAATAAAAATAAGTTGAAAAGTCAGACAAAGCCAAAGTGATTAAATTCTTAGTTTTGCGTCCGCAGAGATGGAGGTTTTAGGAGTTGACAAGGAAAATAACATGGGACTATATAATCAGATTAAGAATTTAGCTTTTATGCCTATTGATATATACAAATTTTGTAAAAAAGTTAGTAAAGAGTTGCATTCCTGCAGAATGTCACATCTAAGGCAAAGGAAAGTCTTGTGAATAAAGAAATTTCAACTTCGATTCCTGAAGGGGCACTGATGTCACACGCAAACATAAAAGCAAACAATAATAAAGATAAATTTGCCGGTGTAAAGTTTCTTGCTTGTCTTTTGAACCATACGTGACGCCAAAAAAGGATTTCACTGCTGTCGTGGCCTAAAATGAAAACGTATGACACTTCAGAAGATATTCATCATAACGATGATATAATTCAAACAAAAACAAAGATGCAGTGTCATCATTAACGGTACGATGACATCCTTTTTCCCGCGAGACAGAATACCTATTAAAACTGAATCGACATCAGGTCTTCTTGCCGTAGGGAAAAATAATTTGAATGACACGTGTTGTCAAGCTGCATTTCGTACATTCTCAAGTTAGATCTATTTGCCTCGTTAGGTAGAACGCGCTTCGGGGACAGAAATTCGAACTCTGAAACTTGTTCAATTCTTTTCTGGTTTTCCACTTTTGGGGTTCGGGCTCATTTTAAATCTCTTGGTGTAATAAAAAACTTTTCACGGTCTTAGTTTTTCGAAATTCGAACATTTTACTTTTCTCAACAGAGTTAACACAGGGATGGCGGCCATTTTGGATTTCAAATATCAGTAAAGCTTGGGTAGTTTGTTTTTGTGGGAACAAATTTGTACTGTGACCCAAATTGTTATTCTCGAATTTAAAAGACAATGATTGAAATATTCCTTGAGGAAAGTTTAAGCACTTAACAAGTTTAAGTATTTCACTTTCGAGGCGCACACTACCCTTAACTGACATCTGTAGCAGTCACAGACATTATGAACAAAAGTCAAGTCATAAAACGTCTCTAATATTTGCAAAATCATGTTTATTCCTTGGCTTTGCCTTGAAACTTCACTTAAAGAAGCAAAGTCATATTGTCACGTTAATTGTGCTCTTTCTGTATCTATAGGTTCTCCCTTTCAACGATTCAGCGTCATTTGTTACGATATTGGAAGACTTCAGCAATGAAGATGGAACGTTTTCAACCTTTGTTAAGAAAAACGATACAGCGCTTGCTATAAATTACCTGACTACGATAACGGGACTTCTAGTGGCAAACGTAAAGTTTCCATATTTGTTTTTCTTTTCCAAAGAAGCCTGTCAGATCAGGGTTGTCGATGACAGTTCAAAAATACTGCTATTGTTGTACCCTTGTTTTCTTTCATTGTTTTGGTATTACGACGGTGCAGGCTCCACATTGGTGTGGAATTACAAGATGGCGCGGCAATCCTAACTCGGACTCCCGTCCGCCAGAGGGCGCGTATTGCGGGGGGATGGGGGGGGGTTGGAGTAGTCGCCCCAAAATGGCAACGTCCAACCGATTGACGCCATATGTTAAGGTCGTATGTGTGTAAGTTATGTCATGTTGTTCCAACAAAGCTACCACGTAATATGTTTGTTTCTGACTAGGAAACTTCAACAAGTCTTGACGTCAAAGACCGAGAAAATAATACAGTGAAGGTAAGGTTTACAGCAGTATATGGGGTATTAAAGAAGCACAGTAGCACTGGTGTATCCGTGAAATAAACATGATTGTACTTGGTAACTAACAAAAAAATGTACAATGGGAGGCTACAGCCCTTCTCTCTCTAGACCTGTCTCTCTACTTCTGTACCCATTTTCACTCTCTCCATCAATCTCTACCTATCTATCACACTATGTGTTCGCTAAGTTCGGTTGCATTATTCATCTTTCGCTCTGCTCCAGCCTCTGTCTGTCTTCAACTAGTTCTCACTGTCATAACACTGCTTTTCTGTCTATACCTGTCTGTACTTGTCTTGCTGTATCTGGCTCTAATTCCGTTTGTCTCTGTCTGTCTCTTTTTCCTTCAACCTCTCTCTCTCCGACTAAATTCATTTCAATTAATCTTAGCTTCAAACAGCGCTCATCGACACCATATGGCAACTGACGTCATCGGGGCACCTAGAAAACCAGCCTGCTGCGGTGCTCGAGCAGACTACACATATTATGAAACTAGCCACAAGTACAGATGATGAAAACCCCATAATGCTATCAGAAGAAACTCAGGTACGGTTTTGCTCTCTTTTAATCCCGCCATGCCTTTGCCCAGCACACTCTACACACAGGGCAGTTGTCTACACTTGTCGACCTTGCCCCACGCCTGATTTTGCTTACTATATGCGTGAAGCCTGCAAAACTTGACTACGGTTTTCTTGTTTGCAGGAGGAGGCTGTGGCATCATTGGCCTACGTTGCACATGATCTTCCTGGCATAGTAAACTCAAGCAACCCTGCAACTTTGAGTTCAATTGTTGAAGGTAGATATATCGAAATACCTGAAGTACACTGGGAGGAACATTCCTTATGCAAACATTTTGGTTTGCCAAGGGGACCCTTCCATACCTGTATTGTATACTCAATAGGATATTGTGAATTTCTATCATTTTATCGTGCGCCCAGTGTTTTCCACTCTTGTCCTAATGACTTCTTTTTGTGAGGATTACAACTCTCGTTTTGTGTTCAGTTCCTTGATATCGTCCATACAACTTAAAAATCTATTAGAAATCTGTCGAAATTTTAATTGACAATGTCTTTGTTCAACAAACCTTCATATAAAACGTACTCAAATGCAATTTTCATGACTATAAAAATACACTCTTCTGCTTTAGAAAACTACAAAGCATTAGTAAAAAGGTTCTCTTTCCTCCTCAGAAATGCTGACAAGTTCGTCGAGTTTGATGGCCACGTCTTTGACTACGTTGCCAATGGACAAGGGAGAGGTAAGCAAAAACCTTAAGGTAGAGGGTGCCTCGGGACAGATACTCGGAGTCTAAATGTTTCACAACTCTTTGCTGATGTACAACTTGTTGGGGACTCATTTTCAAAGCTCTTGGCTTGAGAAAGATTTTTACTATCGTAGTTTGTCGAATTTCGATTATGCCAATTTCTAATTTTGAAACGGTAAATGGACTTGTTTCTCTAGCACCTAACTTCGTAACTTGACCCGTAATTTGTATTCCTGTTAAGAGAACCTTTGAACCTTGCATTTAGGAAAGTTTAAGTCCTCCATTCCATGGCGCACACTGTCCTAACCTTCGCAGCTACCAGCTCCCAGCTGTTGTTGTTTATAGAGGTAATTTACTGTAGTCCACACAAAGTCTATTTAGACTGACGGTTTCATATAATTTGACGGAGGGAGTCTTAAAGTGGATTTGGTCGATACGTTGGCATCAGGAAAAACAAGACCTATTGTCTGAATCGAGGTGTTGCCAACACTGTCAGGTGCAACTATTAGCTAGGCGGTAATATGAGTCTATAATAAAGGAATCGACTCTGCAAAAGTTGAAACATTGTCCAGTGGGAGGACAGATGAACTCAAAACAACACCACCACATATGTCCACGCACTGTCCAAGTCATGTCACTTGCTTTCATCAGGCGTATATGTTTAGACTACATTTTACCACTTGTAAGGCAATGTTTCAACTTTGGCAGAATCGTTTTCTGTGCGATAGACAAGAATTACTTCTCAGCTGATAATTACAACTGACAGTGTTGGCAACACCACAATTTAGACAATTATATATCTAGTTCGCGTATGCGAATTCGTCAAAGCAGACATCTGTAAATAATTATAGGGGGTTTGGCCGGCCTAATGGGTGGGAGAATCAGAGTCAGGGTAATTTGTTTCAAACACGCCTCTAGGGGAGAGATAAAAGTTGACCTGATGAAACGTCTCCAAATTCATCCGCTCACCCCTGAAATTACTTTAGGTTCACTAAATGTCTTTCACGCGTCGTAATTGCACGGCATGTGACAAACTGATATTTGATGAGTTGAACATTCTTCCCAGGTGGATAGAGTGACGAAAGGCGTTATTGAAGTCATTGACAGTGTTCTCGTGACAGCCATGTCTCTAATACCACCATCGACTGGCAGTCTGACGTACAATACTGATGAGTTTAAAGTGGATCTTTCAAGAAATAATGTCTCCTCGCTTTGTGGGAAATCGTTCGAAGACAAAGGTGTTGCCGGTTTTCAATCGTAGACGACTGCAGCGAAAGGCAGTATGAAAAACAAGCGATGGTGTTTAGTATAGTAAGTTCCTTTGTCAACATCATACTGTACTGCAAATTCACTTCGAACCACAGGGGCTTGTAAATGGCTAATGACCAGATAATATATCCCTATGCTATTAACCCTAGTTTTGTGCGCGAGCCTTGTGCCGTTTGTTCTTTTTCTCTCGCCTTACATGTTTCCTCTCACTGTGGGTCTTGACTGTTCTTGTGTACAGTATGCAGTGCACCTATGCTCGGTAAACGTTTGGTGAAGAATTGCGGCGTTGACCTCCATACTGTTGCCATCTTACTGGCCATTGTATAGCTTGCCAAAATGTAACGAGGGCGCACTGCATACTGCATATACATAATTAACATAGATTATGAACCATCATGGCTCACCGAGCGAGGATGTATAGTGCGACGGAAGTGAACAAGAAAGAAAAAATCTCGCACACAAGACTAGCTAGATTTAACGGATGCATCGTTCTATATTCTATTTTAATTGGCCACTCACTAGTCCCTGTTGGAATGACTTTTCTTATCTATTTGTGGGTTAATTGCTCTGTATTCAGAAAATCACTGTACTTTTTTGTACCGATAGCACCAATATGCTATAACTTCACATAGTAGGAGCCCTTATGTAGGGTGTCTACTGCTTGCCGTTTTTCAAATAGGTGAACCAGCTTGACAATGCTGAATGCGCGGTAACGGGTTATGTAATTGTGATCTGTTTTCCGTCTTCAGTTCACCGTTTTCAAGCATAATCCTTACACTCATCAAGGTGATGAGATGTTTGGCGATTCGCTGGTGATTGATTTCGATCTCGTGGACAGTGAGATGACACCGGTGCAAAGCAACAGGACGTACACGTACGGGATTTCAAAGAGGGGTTCTTCTGACCCTGAGTCAATAACTGAGGTGCAATACCAGATATCACCCACCACAGACGTCGTCGTTTCGTTTAATATTTCCGTGCCGAACAGCAGTGTAATATTGACCGTCAAGCCTGATGCGCCCTCAGTGGTCTATCATCTCTTCCTTGGTCTCGATATGACGCCAAATGCAACATTTTATGATGAAAAAATTGCAATAGACACCAGTCTTACCAATGACGTGTTTATCGATTTAATCAAAGTTGGTGCCTATAGCATACTGCTAGAAATGACAGGTAATATTTTTTTACTGAGTGTTGGTTCTCTGCTATAAATGACAGGTAATATTGTTTTACTGAGTGTTGGTTCTCTGCTATAAATGACAGGTAATATTGTTTTACTGAGTGTTGGTTCTAACTTCATGCCCTTGCAGGGTATACATCATTTTACGAATCTGTGGACAGAGCAAAAAAAATATAGATTTTTTGCTTGTACCGCGTTCATAAAGTCTAACATTTGACGAAAATGACTTGCCTTCTGGCCCGTGAACAAGTAAATCCTCGCCCCTTTTGTTATCTGTTGATATCATGGTCATGCATACGCATTATTTGGTTTACGCTGTGAAAGTAACATCGATAAGTTGATATAAAAATTGAGAACACGTTGATCAGAATTATTAAATGTTCTTAAGTCCGATCTTGTTTTCCCATGCATGCCATCTAAAAGGTATCACTGTTTTGAACGCATGACAAATCATTGGCCCAAAAACATGTAGAACAATGTAGGGTTGTCTCACAACGGAACACTAACCATCGAAGTGACAGTGTGTCGGTACTGGAACACGACAACACACCTATGGCAGTCTGAAGGTTGTAAGGTACGTATTGGGTCAACTACAGTTTCATTGTGTCACTGAATTACCTCTCTGTAACTCTATATATAATATATATATATATATATATATATATATATATAATATATATATATATATATATATATATATATATATATATATATATATGTATATGTATATATATATATATATATATATAATTCGAAGTATACAGAAGTCATCTTCGCAAATTAGACTGTTCGATGTTAAAAACAGAGCGTTATAAATAATAATACAAAGTACTTCAAGTACAAAGTAATAATATATGTTACTTAAGATTCATGCATCCTGCAATCTTGAGACAGAGGTGAAATGATTCCTAGCCCTACACTGTCATGTACATGTTGTGGACGTACCATTCTATTTGTTGGTGGTGTTAGCATTTGATGAATAATATTTGTTATTTTGTGTTTTTTATGGGACATTTTGAAACCAACTCAGGGCATTTGTCAGCTTTTCTGATATACGAAGATTCCATCGTTTGCTTATATTAGAGTAGCTCGATGCTTTGCCAACAATATACTAGGAAATGTTGAAGACTTGGTCCTTGCTCAGCGCGTCTTGAAGATGATATCAAGGCGTCCGATGTAAGCGTTCTCCGTGTTGTACAATTGAATATGTCAAGACGAACGAATAAGTGAGGAGAAATAATAACATGAAACGTCACATCACGCGGTTCAACCCCTTTCAACAAGAACGTGAAAACAGATATCGGCAAAACCTTTCAAAAAGTTACACCTTTAAGATGTGGCCAATGTAAGTGAGGGGTAGACTTGGTTTAAGTCTGTGATTTGTGAATGCGGTGATAGTTTCAGTGGGATGAAAGCGATGATTTGTGTTATGTTTTCGTATGAAACGTGAGTGGGGTGAACGCAATGAGTGGGGTGAACGCTGTAAAGAAGAGATTCTCCCGGCAGAAGCTAACATCACTATCGCGCAGACTCAAACGTAAAGCGTTCAACCGCTAGGAAAACCTGTCCTGGGCTGCCAAATTCAAAATAGGTTCGTATGAATAGGAGAGACACAAGAAAAACTACTACTATGAATGATTTTAATTTGTTTTAATTCACCAACATGAACAAAGTCTGGTGAAGGGTTGGACTCGCCCATAACACCTTTAAGACACAGCCGATGTGAGTGAGGGGTTGGACCAAGTGATGTTACGTTTTCTTTTATTGGTTCACCTCGCTGAACGTTTGGTCTTGACATATTACTACTGTATACCCGCCTGACTCTAACGCTGTGTTGTAGTGTTCTTTGTATTTAACAAGAATGCCCTTATCATTGGACATTGTTGAGATGCGTTTGGTTATTGCGTCAGGTATGTTTAATTAAAGTTGGCTTATGTCCATCACCACCTACAAATAGTATGGTACGTCCCGAACATATACATGGAAATGTAGAGCTAAGGGCCCTTTCACTTCTTCTGTTTGAAGATTGCAGGATCCATGAAACTTTATTAACATATATCAAAACTCTGTACTTGAAGTAATTTGTGTTTATATATATATATATATATATATATATATATATATATATATATTGTCACTAGCGTGGGCAGTAGACGTATAAGAGACGGCACGATACACCGAAATATATTCTAAGTCGTAGTACTTTATTCAGCTGAGTAACTCTAGTTACACGGTAAACTTCTATGACCTACACTAGTCGTCAGGGTCACGGTTGAACGTCGTCTCGGGGCGTCGTCGGTAAAGTGCGTCTAACAAGTCAAAATGCACAGTTTATATTGGCTTTTCAGAAACTGCAAAGTCATGGGTCTATAATTAACTAAAAACAATCGGTCTCAGGATCTGAAAAGTCATGCATCTATAATTAACTACGAACAATCGGCAAAGTCAAATCGCTGTTGGTTAAGTACAATGTCAAACAAGGGTAAAGGTCGTCCAGGCATTGATGATAACTTCAGGAGTTGAAACAATAAAAGGTCACGAAAACGAACACGGGAGATAACGTGCAGGGTTACTGTCGGTCATTACAGTCAAATTCAAAGGTTAAATTCTAAGCATATATATGGCTACGTTACACCTCCCAACCAAGATCGAAAAGCGTCCTCGCTCTATCTAAAAAACAAATCAAATCAAATCATATATCATAATAAAAGTTCTTATGGAAAACGATGCAAAGTTCTAAGTTCACTAGTCTAGAGTTCGTTATGTCCGAGATTCATAATCAGTAATCAGTCCTTTGTCCAGTATATTATCAGGCGGTTCCCACGTGTCATCTTTAGGGCGGTAACCCTTCCATCTGACACGATAGCGGGTTTCATGACGACCGTCCGAATTAGTTACAGTTCGGTGATCGACAATTCTCAAGGCCTGATACACATCATCAGTTTCGTTGTCATCGCCATTACTTCCGGTAGTATCAAGTATGGGATTCTCATTAACATTATCGCGGTCAATAATGTCATTAGTGTCTGTTACAGTGTCATTATTTTCCGTAGGGTCACTTACAGAGTCAGTATCGTATTTCCATTGTCAGTGTCCGGCAATTCATGTGGTCTATTGTTAGGGTCCGTATATGGTTTCATTCGATTCACATGCACAACTTGTTGCTTGCGTCGCGGATCACACGTGGCGAGGCGATAGTTCACAGGTGTTACTTTTTCCACAACACGATAAGGACCATGCCATGGGTGAAGTAACTTCGGTGATAATCCTCGTTTCCTAACAGGTGTATACAACCATATTTTATCTCCAATGTCATAGTTAATGTCCTTAGCGTCGCTTGTCATACTGCATCTTCTGCTTTTGCTGCGCTAACTGAATATTATCGTGGACAAGTGGCTGAATTTCACACAATCGTTGAACCACTGTCTCACCATAGTCCTTAGGGTCAGTAAAGGTCGTTGTCGGCTTAGTGAGGGTAACATCAATTGGTAATCTCGGTTCTCTTCCGTACAATGTATAGAAAGGCGACTCCTTAGTCGATTCCTGCTTACATGTCCGGTACGAAATCAATGCCATTGGCAAATATAGATCCCAATCAGTCTGATTATGATTGACGTACATACTTAATATCGTTAATAATACTCCATTAAACTTTTCAACTAATCCGTCACATTCCGGGTGATAAGCCGATGTGTTTACCTTTCTCGTGCTCATTAATTCACAAGTCTTTTGCACCGATGTCGACAGGAAGTTTCTACCACGATCAGACAACAATGTCCGAGGCGCAGAATATCGGGCAATAATCTCATCGACTAACAGTCGGGCAACAACATCCGCAGTTGTCTTTTCAACGGCAAAGGCTTCAGGCCGACGTGTAAGATAATCCGAAAACACAATAATAAAGCGATTACCCGTTCAGTAGTTGGAAGTGGTCCTAATACGTCGACAGCTACACGATCAAAGGGGCCATCAACGGGTATAGGCTGTAACGGTGCAACTGGTAATTCTTTGGAGTCTTTTTCGTAGAGCAGTCAACACACGATTTACACCAATGTTCAATGTCTTTAAACATTCCCAACCAATAGAATCGTTCTTGTATCTTACTGTACGTCTTGTGGAACCCTAGATGACCTGAGGTGACCTCGTCATGGCATGACATCATCACTTCGTCCTGCAGGGCGCGAGGAATGACAAGCTGTTTACGCACGTCTCTTCGCCGTCTCCCTGGGGCGGGCATCCACAGATGATACAGTACACCATCGTCGATAACATACTGGTCAGCATATAAAACAACTTTCCTAGCTGTCTTCGTATCTGTGGAAGTTCATCATCGATCAAGTACGATATAAGCGGTTGCAAAGTCAAATCACGTCTTTGCAAGTCTCTAACTCGGTCTAATTGAAGTCCAGGGCTGTCTGTCGCGGCGATGATGAAGTCACGTGCACTTTTGTCTTCATCATCGTCTTGCGGTCGTCTGGAAAGTCCATCTGCATTTCCATGTTTTGTCCCTGGGCGGTGTTGAATTTCAAAGTCATATTCTTGCAAGGTCAATGACCAGCGGGCGAGTCGTCCTGTAGGCTCCTTAATAGTCATTAACCATTTCAGTGGGTTGTGGTCAGTAATAACAGTGAAGCGTCTACCATATAAGTATGGTCGGAAATGCTTAATCGACCAAATTATGGCTAGAGCTTCTTTCTCAATCGTCGAATAGTGTTCTCATGTTTTGTCAAAGTTCGGCTAGCATAAGAAATACAACTTCTTTCTTATCACGTACCTGTACTAAGCAAGATCCAACGCCAGTGTCACACGCATCTGTATGCAAACAAAGGGTTCATCAAAATCAGGGTATCCGAGTATTGGTGTTGAAATAAGCGCTAACTTCAAAGTGCAGAAAGCGTCTTCACATTCGGTACTCCAATTAAACACATTGTCCTTCATCAACAGTTTGTTTAGCGGTGACGTCACTTTGGCAAAGTTCTGCACAAATCGTCGATAATATGATGCTAATCCAAGGAAACTTCGTAGTTGACGAACATCCTTTGGGCGCGGATAGTTCTTTACTGCATCAATCTTCTTCGGATTCGGTTTAATTCCATCTCGGGTCACAACATGTCCCAAGTACTCGATTTCAGTCTTACAGAAATGACATTTCCTACGTTTCAATTTCAGTCCGGCTTTTCGAAATCGATCGAAGACCTCACGCAAATGGCGGAGATGCTCATCGAATGTTTTCGAAAACACAATGACGTCATCAAGGTAAATCAGGCATATTTCCCATTGAAGTCCAGCAAGTATTAATTCCATTAAGCGTTGAAAGGTACTTGGCGCGTTACATAATCCAAAGGGCATAACATTAAATTCATAGAGTCCGTTGTATGAAACAAAGGCGGTCTTTTCTCTATCTTCCGGCGCGACCTCAATTTGCCAATATCCTGATGCTAAATCCATAGTCGAAAAATAACGTGCTTGCCCGAGGGCATCCAGACTATCGTCGATGCGCGGCAGCGGGTAAACATCCTTTTTCGTCACATTGTTATCTTCATAAAATCAAGCAGAAACGTTGTGATTGGTCCGCCTTGGAGACAAGAAGAATCGGGGCCGACCATGGGCTCGTCGAAGGTCGAATAATGTCATTGTCCAACATAGACTTAATATGTTCTCGTACAACAGGTCGTTGACTGGCGGGAACGCGATATGGGCGTTGCTTAATCGGAGGATGCTCACCAGTGTCAATACGATGTTGTACAATATTTGTCTTTCCCAAATCGTTGTCATTCTTCGCAAATACATCGTCATATTCCAATAACAGCTCGTCCAGCTGTCTTGTCTGCTCGGCAGACAAATCTGTCGTCTCGCACAGATTCACGCGGCTCCTCGAATTACCACCATCGGGCAACACCTCATCCGGGCCGGTTGCCGGTAATTCGCCTGGGTCGCAATTTCCTCGGTCCTCTTCAAGGCACGTCTGCCTAGAACCGGCATTCACTGGGTGATCATCATTATTACACTCGTCGTCATTTTCAGCACCCATATTTGCTATACACGCAATAACATTATCGTCGTCAGCAGTTTCAAACACACCAAGGTTCGTACATCTGTATATCTTCACAGGCTTATCTCTTGGGTTTACAACTAGAACAGGGGCACGCCCATTATTTACAGTCACGAAGGCCCTTGCCAAGCCAACGCCCAACTTAACATGATCACCTGGGCGCGCTTCCACAAGGCCACAATGTCCATCGTCTACATCTATGGCTGCCATGAACCTCTTTTGTGAACGGGCAGGAACTACTAAAGTTTCTAAGGCGACTACCGAACAGTCTTTCACACGACTTTTACTACGGCCACCATTAACTTCCAGCGGGGTATCACATCCCTCTACGGTGGCTTGTTGTTTAGTGAACATGATGTCAAGTCCGATATCATTCATTAAATCAGCTCCGATCAAACAGTCATACATGGAATTTGCAATAACATAAGCAGGATAGGGAAATTTCTTACCGGCAATCTCGAAGTCGACTTCTATTCTTCCACGATGTTTAGTTTGTTTCCTTCCAATGTTTTCACACAATTCCAGATGTCTGCAACAGCGGTTTATTCCTCAAACTAGGCAAAGTTTGACGTAACTTTTCACTTATTATCGTAGTTCCGGATCCAGTGTCCGTTAACATCTTGACATCATCATCACCAATCTTTCCGTCAATACTACAGCTATGATTAATTGTTCCAATAACATAAGTCCGTATTTCGTCCTCATTATCATCATCAGTGTCTACTTCTTTTGTATCTATTAATCCGGGGACATCATCAAATTTAACATCTGCCATCCGGGTATCCCCTCGTCCGACGGCAGTTTCTAGTTTGACAAATTCTGCTGTTGTCGTGGTTGAAATTGACTTGCTTGCTGCTGTGGCGGGAACCAAGTCGGTGGGTTGAATTGTACAGGTTGCTGTGGCTGAATAAATGGATATCCAGCGGTCGGCTGCATTTGCTGGGACATTTGCGGCTGTTGTCGCTGATGTTGGCGATCAGGACAATGACGCTGCACATGCCCAACACGGTGGCAAATATTACAGATCGGCAACCCATCGGTGGTTCGCTGGTTTCTGCCGGGCGCACCTCTATTACGTTGAAAACGTCTATCTCGATTGGCTGTGCGGTTAGCTGGGGCAGATTTATCTGCAGAGTCAGAATTCTTTTCTAACGGGGCATTAAATTTCTCCATCTTTTCGTCTATCACTGACTCCATTTTCTTCATCAAAGTCTCTAACATCGATTGCATTATATTGTCGGAAGTGGGCGGTTGTACAGCAGCCACGGTCGTGTCTTCTTGGCTGGCTGATTTAGCACTGAAGGGGTCTAAAGTGGAGAATAACAAAACATCACTCTTACCGTTGACAAGTTCTTCGTTGCATTCTTCGGCTTTTGCGACACGTACGGCCTTTTCAAATGTAGCAGGGTCTTGTGACATCACCATTCGCTTCAGAGACGGGCGCAATCCACGGATGAAATGTTTTCTCATGAGCTCAGACTGAAACTCACGGGGCATATCCATTTGAGCGCGCAGAGTCAGTCGCTGTATAATTCTAGCGAATTCCTCCACAGGCTCACCGGTTTCTGATTGCGATTATACAGTTCGTTGTAGAAAAGTCTCTGAGTTTCTTTTGGCAGGAAATTTTCTCTCAGGGCCTCAGTAACACGGTCATAGTCGTACTGGATTTGATCGTCTAAGTCGTTCCAAAAGTCGGCTGAAATTCTCGTAGATAGGCGGCAAAATCTCGGCCTTGCGTTCGTCTGACCACCTATTAGCCCTGGCAGCTCGATCAAACTCTTTCAGAAAAGTTTCAACGTCGTCACCAAGTCTTCCATAAAATCTTGATGGAGTTACAACAGTTCGGGCTTCGGTATATCCGGCCATATCAGGATATCTTGAAGCAGGAGTGTCGATTGATCGTTGTCTACGCCTGGCATTATAATACTAGCAATGTTCGAGCAACAGAAATGTACGTACCAATCCTTTGAACGATGAGCGGCACCAAAATATCACGTCGAGCAGAAGGCGCTGGCTTGAGTCGATCCGAACCACTGCACACCAAATATGTCACGTAGCGTGGGCAGGTAGACGTATAAGAGACGGCACGATACACCGAAATATATTCTAAGTTGTAGTACTTTATTCAGCTGAGTAACTCTAGTTACACGGTAAACTTCTATGACCTACACTAGTCGTCAGGGTCACGGTTGAACGTCGTCTCGGGGCGTCGTCGGTAAAGTGCGTCTAACAAGTCAAAATGCACAGTTTATATTGGCTTTCAGAAACTGCAAAGTCATGGGTCTATAATTAACTAAAAACAATCGGGTCTCAGGATCTGCAAAGTCATGCGTCTATAATTAACTACGAACAATCAGCAAGTCAAATCGCTGTTGGTTAAGTACAATGTCAAACAAGGGTAAAGGTCGTCCAGGCATTGATGATAACTTCAGGAGTTGAAACAATAAAAGGTCACGAAAACGAACACGGGAGATAACGTGCAGGGTTACTGTCGGTCATTACAGTCATATTCAAAGTTAAATTCTAAGCATATATATGGCTACGTTACATATATATATATATATATATACTGTGCCCAAGTTCAGAGGTAATTCCCAGTGGAGCGTTGAGTGGGGTGAAGATAGAAGAAACTTGGGTTGACACACACTACTAAACCTGATTGTTAGGTTACAAACGAATTTACTGTACCTCAAACACAATGTTTTGCTCTAAATTTAGAGCTTCTTCAGGCGTTTTCTACAATGAGAAGTACGAACATAAATTACAATGGTTGAATTGTAAAGAAAAACGAGCAATATGGAGTAACAAGTATCTGATCTGTACATGTGTATAAATGACAGGAGAGAGACTAACCTTGAGGCTGTGGGTGTGGTCAAAACTGAAACTGTCTGAACCGATGCCGAGAACTGGATATTGGCGCGCTGAAGTCCAAGGGGGTCCCTTAAAATACTAAAAAGCTGATATGTGGGGAAGCCATTGAAGGCTATGTAAATTTTGGGCGAATATTCAGGCCAGCTGAATGTTAGCGTGGTTTGTCATCCTATTTATTGGCTTGTATGATGCCAATTACTTAGATATCACCGATACTGTGTTGACCAGAATGAAAATGTATGGCGACCGGGGGATCTTTTTTGTGACGCACTGAGGAGAGGTGGTTATTGAAACGAAGTCGGAAAAATGTTTTTGTTTCCCCGACGTATGGCAGCGTTGGCTCCATTAACTGAGGAATACCCTACTTCCCTACTTAGTTATCAGAGGATCAATTTCACAGACCTACCTTTCCTACAATGGCACTGCAATGGCACCAGCTGGATTAGATAAAGATAACAATGGAACATTCACACCTTGGGGATTAAAAGTCTTCTGTTTGTCACCCGAGTTGGTCAGGTAAGGGCTCG
Organism: Ptychodera flava; assembly: GCF_041260155.1. NCBI lineage: Eukaryota > Metazoa > Hemichordata > Enteropneusta > Ptychoderidae > Ptychodera > Ptychodera flava. The sequence goes on from NC_091930.1 coordinate 5,344,442, forward strand.
GGTTTCAGGTACCATGCAAGTTAATGCAACTTTCCCTGTTTGCTTACAAAAGCGCTACTACCGTTGTTACAAGCTGCACTGACAATGATCTTGCCATCAAATTTGGGTATTTTCTTTGGTTTACAGGGTTTGGTACTCTTCTACCCTTCACTGAAAAGAAAATTAGTTTTCAGCAATATCTTGTTTTTCTTGTTTTGAACACATATATCTTCAATACAGTCATCTTTAATTGTGCTGAGAATGTTTCCATTAGGATTATACAGGAATTGACAAAAATACCGCAATTATAGGGTGTCGCTCAAATTAAATCAGAATTGGTATATACCAGTATGGGTACCAAAGATCAACAATAAATGTTGTTTCTATCTATTCAGTGCAGGAAAATCTACGTTGATATTATGACAATGATTTCTGTACAGTACAACCAGAAAAACAACAAGAAATATTTAAACCAGAAAAACAAGAATGACAAAAGTAATTAAGGTCTGAAACTTTAGGTACTGGAGGTCAACTTTAGCAACATGCATAGCAGAAAGGCAGCTAGCCCCTCTTAGTTTGAGATAGACGGTCTTCCCTCCCCCCTCTACTGTCTATGGTTTGAGCAGGTCTGTTAATATGTACAGTTCATAAACAATGACAGGAATGACTAAAGGTCAGTAGAGTTCGCCTGTTTCAAGTCACTGGCATGCCATTACTCCTGCACATTTGCAGAATTTCCCTTTTTCTTACTTAATTTGCACATTTTTGATACTGACGTATTCATTTGAACAAATTCACATCTCAACCCCTGCATCTACCTGTACACCAAATACTGAGATAGTAGCTTTGGCGGTTTGGGAGCCTTTGTGTGTGACGGACATACATCCGCACATACATACCCACATACATACAGACATACAGACGCCACCGACTCATCATATAAGCTCTTTCTGGTATTTATGTACAAAACCAAATATGAGCTAAAAAGTGCAGTATATATTGTGTTTTGTTTTATAGATTGGCAATGAGTGTCAAAGAACACAAACTACCTTCCACACTCTTGGACAGCAATATGCGGAGGCAACACAAGGATTTCATATGTCTAGAAATCGCCCCATTTTGCCACAATATGTTGATACACCTCAAAGCAATAGGCAAATGATACCAAACGACAGATATGTGTAACTTTACATTACAGAAAAACAGCAACTTACAAAGTTCATTGTCAATATCCTACTGGAACATATCTTTGTTGTTTCAATACACTAGTAGTTGATAGTCAACAGTTCATAAAGGTGAAGGATTGCTGGTTTGCAAAATAACACAATTTTTTGAGATAGCAGCTATTCTGTATTTTTTTTCAGTGGCTCTGAACATCTTTGCAACTCACCTGTTCAAGCTATTAGCCACTTCTATTATTAGCCACTCTTAGCCTTAGCTAACTGTTGGCTTGCTACCATCTATTCCGTTATTAGCCACTCTTAGCCTTAGCTAGCTGTTGGCTTGCTACCATCTATTCTGTTATTAGCCACTCTTAGTCTTAGCTAGCTGTTGGCTTGCTACCATCTATTCTGTTATTAGCCACTCTTAGCCTCGGGACTGTGATGTATTGGAAGTATATTTGTAAATGTTGCAACCCTACACAAGGTATTTCTGAGTACATCGACTACCAATTGCAACCATAAGCTGCCAAATTACCATTATATGTGAAAGATACTACTCACTTTTTACAGTTACTTCAGTATTTGGAACAAACTCCTCCCGGTAGTACCATGGTTACTTTCGATGTTGTATCACTGTATCCAAACATACCCATCGAGGAAGTCATTACGGCATGTCAAAGAGCACTAGATCAGAGAGAAAACAAAACTCCACCAACTTCCACAGTAATACGCTTTTTAAAACTTGTTCTACATTACAACAACTTTGTGTCCAACAATCAACATTATTTGCAGATTCACGGCACAGCCATGGGCCAGAAAATGGCCCCCAGTTATGCAATCATTTTCATTGGTGACCTGGAGAGCAGATTACTTAAGGGGGCATCCAATACAGTGTCACCCTGGTTTTGGCATAGATTTATTGATGACATTTACAGTTTGTTTACGTCAAACCTGAATTTCATCATGGAATTATTTAATTACATCAATTGATTCAACAAAACAATAAAATTCACCATGGGGTACTCGCAACCTTCAATTCCATTCTTAGATGTTAGAGTCCACGCCGATGACAACGGCAAAATCATGACAGACTTGTACGATAAAGCAAGTGATACCCGTCGATATTTACATTTTGAGTCATCACACCCCAGACATATGAAACAAGGTACCCCGTACGGCTTGGCAATACGCATTTTTCGCATTTGTTCGGAGCCAGAATGGCGTGATACACACCTTAACACTCTACAACAATTGCTGATTGAACAGGGTTACCCTCACAGCCTCGTCAAAGATCAAATAACATAAAGCAAAATCAATCCCCAGGCCGGCTCTTCATCAGTAAAAAAACACGAACAGGCAAACTGTCGCATATCCCACTAGAGACGGCATATAATCCTCGTCATCCTAACTTGAAATTCATAAGAACAAGAAAGAATGATGAGACACTCCATAAGTCATCAAGATGTAAAGACGCAATCCCTAATATGTCAATTATATCATATCGATGCAATTTTAACCTCAAAGACCTCCTAGTCCGCTTGAATATTGACAACGCTGGTGAACTCAGCCCCGGTTTCACCAAATGTCAGTCTGCGAGGGGTTGAAACATTTGCAAATATACTAAGTCTTTCAATACATCTCAGTTCCAAAGCACGGTGAACAACAAAACATACGCAATCAGAAATACCACCAGCTGCAACAGCAAAAAACGTCGTATACCTCCTTACATGCCAACACTGCCGTAAACAATATGTCGGGGTAACAAAAACATCTCTCCTACCTCGTTTTAATAACCATCTTTCCTCAGTGCGTCACAAAAAATATATCCCGGTCGCCATTCATTTTAATTCTGATCAACACAGTATCAGTGAAATTTCAGTAATTGGCATCTAACAAGTCAACAAACATGATGACAAACTACAGTCATAGACGCTAAAAATGAGATCTGTGGTTCAATTTAGACTCATGGAAGTGTTCATTGCAGTAGACTTTGTTATCACTGGTTATAATCAATATTATATTTTAAGGCCATAACATTTGCGACATTAGTTAGTAAAGCTGTTCATGATACCTATTAAATGAACTTTGAAATTTATCATTTAGGCTAAGAAAGGATCTACGTCCAGAGTACTGAATTGCATATGCAGTCATTTGACTTCTTTCACTGCTGCTGACGTCATCGTACCTGTCAACAAAATCGACTTTTCTACTGTCTTCACGAAGAGCATCCTTGACAACTCCACCGTGCTGATAACAGTTTCCGTGGTGTTCTCGGTGTACCTTATACTGATTCTTTTCTTAAAAAGGAAAGACTCTTCGGACAAAATTCAGGTAATCTTATCTTTTCTCAAGTTACGTAGCACGTTTTAAAACATTCTCTAGTTGTCAAGTTTGAAATGACGAAGAAAGTACACGCTCACGTGGTTATTTTCACATAACAAGATAGAAAAGAGTTACTGTGTGTCGGGATCTATCGCAGATAAGGTGTCTTTGAGAATGGGATAACAGTTTAGATCATTCTCTGTATCAAATGCGACCCTACAATTGATCTTCTTGTTAAATAGTTTTAAACAGATTGGCGTTATTTAAACACCTATGACATATCACATGCTTGTACTTGTTAATGTTGCCTTCAGCCAAGAATCTCTCTCTCTCTCTCTTCTCTCTCTCTCTCTCTCTCTCTCTCTCTCGCTCTCTCTCTCTCTCTCTCTCTCTCTCCTCTCTCTCTCTCTCTCTCTCTCTCTCTCTCTCAGTGGAGGGTGATGCCGCTTATTGACAACAATCCCGAACATCATTACTTGTATCAAATGATCGTTTACACCGGAGTACAGATGAATGCGGGAACCGATTCCATCGTACACTTTAAAATCACTGGAAACGAAGGGGAAACAGATGCAAGAACCCTCCTGGACACGAACAGAGATCGAGTAAATGTCCTCTTTCGTTTACACTATGTTAGAATCCATTACAGCCCAAACAAATTCTTATCGGCGTCAAGCATCGCTCACATGCAGATGTCAATACTTCTGTTGGAGATGCTTTTTTGAACGTTTCAACGGTTTAAAATTGCCCTTTTCCCGTATATTAGCATATCCATGTGCAGAAATTGTGTCAGCCATATATACCCATAAAACGTTTGTACACCTATACATTATTGATGGCGCACTTGTTTTTGTATGGCCACCGAGTGGAAAACAAGATTGCCGGCTGTTGATATGGGCGGCAGAATCCCTTCAGGGTTGCACTGAAGAATAAATGAATGAGAGACAGTTTACTGTTACATACAAATGCCCGTCAATTACTAGAGATCCTCTTGCATTACTTCCATACTTCCTTTGTTCATGCTATTAATTGACCCTGCCAGTGGTTATGATAATTCAGTATTTCTTTTCGAAAAGGTTCTTAATTGTATAAGTATCGCAAGTGCATTACTGTACGTAAATTCTTTCACTTTTGCAGAAACTACAGTCTGGAAGTGTGTTGAATTTTCAAATGAATGTCGAAACTTCTATCGGACATTTGGACTACATTCACATATGGCACGATCAATCCGCGAGTGGAGACGCCAGCTCCTGGTATTTGGACAGAATAGTTGTGATTGACCTACAAACTGAGCAAAGGTATGAAAACTAAAATAATTTTAATATTTTCAACATCCTTGCGATTGGATGGGTACAGCTTTGTTACTGCTTGCCACGGGTGCCGTCAGCTTGCCTGTAGTAATCACCTATTACCTGGTCATGAGGGCTATAGCACCCGTCTATTACCACGAGGGGCCGTACGTTGAGAGAAACACATCGCTATTCCCAGAGGCCATAGGCCGAGGGGTATAGCGATGTGTTTCTGGTAACACACGACCACGAAGGGTAACAAACGAGTGCTATAGCCCGAATAAAGACCTGGTTATAGGTGTTTTATAACATACCAAACGCTCATGTTGCATTATGTTTGGCTTTGATACCGCAGCAGTCCATCATAAGTTTACTTGGCGATATTTCCATAGTGCTTCAAGTTACAGGAGTACATAGTACCACTTTCTTCCAACAAAATATTTTAAGCATACCTAGGAACATCCTCAGTTGAATTGAACCATTTTTCGATGAGCAGTTAAAGTTCCTACACTGTTGGAATGGAAAGCTATCTGTTTTAGAGAGAGGCTCGTCGCCCCTACCCGGGCGCACATCACGTTCTAGTCACCCGCCATTGTTTGAAAGCTGCAGAAGGTCAGCTCACTAAGAGCTCACAGCTCACATATTATGATTTCACAACAACACTCACTAAGGTCACGTGACCGAGCACTTTTTCAAATTTGGTCAAAACTATTTCCTTGGGAAAGTTTTTCAAAAATACCCTCTAGCGTCACTTTTGGGACTAGACATCTATTTTCTCGTCACGTGACGTATTCTGGCGAATCGCGACACGGAATGAGCATGTGGGGTGTTACAATGCGGGGTAATGTGTCCGTTTTGTTGATTGTGATCGGATAATTTTAGCCGACATTCTGTCGGTCTGACTCATTCCTCATATTTATGATTTCACAACAACACTCACGAGATATTTTTAAACATGTATCTTTCAGGTACGATTTCCTATGCTACAAATGGTTTGCTGTCGACAAAGATGACGGGAAAGTTGAAAGAGTTATACCTGTTGCAGGCAGCCTACAACTGTCGTCCATTCGCAACGTGCTGTTTAACACAAGCAGAGACAAACTAACGGATGAGTACCTCTGGGGGTCTATGCTATCGAACCTACCTACAGTCAATTTACAAGGGTTCAGAGACTTTCGTGCTGTGTGGCATATCTCTACACTGCAATGATTCGAAGCCATGTTCTACGACACTGGTGGCCAGGGAGGCACATCTGGCGGGGCACCACAATCGTCATAGGTCCCATAGAGTTGTCGTTGCAAACGCTGTTACATATCCTTCATCACGTGTCTATTGACGTTGCCGGCAACTGCGATTATTGTCGAGATTTTCCGGAAAAGTAAAGCCAGGGCACCTAGAGAATGTAAATCGATTAAGGGCCGTTCAAGCGACGTCAAAGGAAAGCAGGAAAAGAAAGGGGACGACAGGGGGCCACCACTCCCGTGGTGGTGTGTTTTCGTTGCCTGGGCTCTCGTATTCGCGTGCATTTTTCTCTCATCATTCTTTCTTGTTCTATACAGCCTTGAATGGGGTCCTGACATATCCAATGCCTGGTTATCAGCTGAACTGACAACATTTTCCTATCTGCTTTTGTCATAGATCCAGCAAAGGTATGTAACGTTTTTATGTGAAAAGAAGAGCAACCCAAGTAAAGTCTGTTTTGCAAGATGTACGTATCCGCACATTCCTTAAACATACGAGCGCGTTTCGGTAGTCGTCTTGCATGGGACCGATGGAAGAGCAAAATTCCCGGGTTCTAAGACACGAATTTGATGGTCCCAGCCAACACTATACTAGAGTAGTATACCATTGATATCAAATGTACAAGACTTAGCCTCGGAATGAATTGCTGAAGATATGACGTTCATCTCGAATTGTCAAAAGAACTAACTTTCACATGTATACAGCTAAATGTATTCGTTAAAGCTCTTAACAAGAGAAAGTATCAACAGGCAGAGACGGAGAAAAAAAAAACTTTCTTGGATGTGGTTCCTATGGTAATAATTGTTATTGAAAATAGCATTCCATTCATGATTAAGAAATGTACAACCAGTTACATGATATATCCCGCTCTGCCCGCAACTTTATACTTAATGTATCATACTGAAATCAATTTAACGGGAAAGAATACATCGAGTATAGCACGAAGAGTGTTTGACTCTGTCATGTGACTTTGTTTGTCTTTAGGCTCTGGGTGTGGCTATCATTATATCTGTGATATATAATCTTCGCAAGACACCGTACATTGAAACGCACAATACAAAGGATAAATATCAAGTAGAAGAAAAGAAATCATACCAGTTTCACATCATTTGGTAAGCTCGAGCTCATAAAGATACTTCGTTATTGGTGTAGCTATAGCTCTGCGAAGGTTCAGAAATATACGTAAAAGTTATGCTGGGTACATCTTATTTGGAAATCAACATTTTTTTTCTCTTCATTTGACATATTTGAAGTCGGCGACATATTACCGCCATCGGAAGAAAAATTAGCAAGTGAGAGGAAACGTCTTCGTAGGCAGCGTGAACTGAAGGCCACACTATTTGATCTTCTCCATGGAGTGGTGTTTATGCTGGTGGTGACGCTTGTTGAAGGAAGCTACCGAGACATATCTTTCTTCTACACTGGAAAGGCAGTACGCGATGTACTTGGAAACAACGTGGTGCAAAGTGTGAGTATACAAGAACCATGTTTTTTGCCAACCAAATCATAATCCTTTTGAAAGTGATATTTGTATTTGACGATGATGATGATAATGACGACGACGATGACAATGCTAATTATGCTGTTGTTTTTGACGTCGTTTTCGCCGTTGTTGTCGTCGTCGTTGTTGTTGACCTTGTTGTTGTTGTTGTTGTTTTTGTTTTTACTGTTGACGATGAGAATAATCATGATATTGACAACAGCGACGACGGATATTGAAAGATGCATACAATTGATGATGTTGCTCTGAATAATCCTGTTTAAATAGTGATTAAGCCATGATAGTGGTGACAACAGTAATGATGATGATGATGATGATAAACACTTCACGCGTGTTACAGGTCAAAGGCCCATCGGAATATTTAAAATGGATTGATTGTGAAGTGATTCCCAGTCTGGTGCCGACAAAGTGTGTTAATGGTGGACCATTGCCGAGAGATGGAAACGTGTACATGAGTGATGGAGTTTCCACTTTAATTTCATATATCACTCTACGTCAGAAACGAGTAAAAACAGGTACGCTCATATTTCCTGTTTCTGTACTGCTCTGTTTACTCAAAGTAAATCACATAAAGGCTAATATTTTATGAAAAACATGTTTCAAATTACACGGTCAGTCACTTAAAGACTAGGCTAATGAGAAATTATCTTTTACCGTCCAATCTTACGAAGATGATGTTTTGCATTCCTGTTCAACATTGTCTTTTAAAATACCACTACTTGTATTTGAATCTTTGGTGCTTGATTATATGTGAATATAAGGAATCGGAAGACAAATTTTGTGCAGCTGACACAGTTTTTTATAAAACACAATTAGCATGGAAAACTATGTGTTGTGTTTTAAAGGAGTTTTTGGATTACTGATGTAAAAAATGGAAGCCAGGGTTTGCCTGTTTATATTTTTCTTAATGCCAAGTATGATATTCTTGAAGCCCGCTGTCCATAAAAATAAGCATTGCTGCACATAGTGTGTATTTTTGGTGGACATGCTCACTGTAAACTAGTATTTGTTCAAACGAAATCATCGTTACTAAAATGCTAATGGGAAATACAACTGTAAACTTGCTGAAAATATCAATAAACATTTGTCGGATTGTCATTGCAAGGCAGCAAACATACCATACTAGTATTGTACAAAAAGTATTTGCATGGCAGTCGCCATGAGTGAATCTCAAAGAAGTTTTAGTATACAGATCTTGTGAACAACGAGCCTTTCATTTATATGCAAGATAACACAAGTATATTTATAAAAAGTGTCATCTGTATAAACAGCAAAATTTTGCTGCTTAATTCACCATGGTCAGTATTTGATCACCAACATTTACATCTGCTGATGTAAGTATGACAATTTCGTATGAAAGAAAATGCTTGGAACTTTGGTTTAAAACGATTTTTTTCTTTCCATCGTCATATTTCATATTAATATAAGGAATGTTTTGTCTGTTTGAGTCAAGTAATAACTTCTTTACAAATCCCAAATTTGATGCTTTAAATTTGATCAACAGGACTTTAAAACAGATGTATATATCTGACCCCCGGACTTCTTGGTGCATATAGGGTTGTGTTTGGAAGTTTTTCTATGATACTGCAATTTATGTCACTGTTTAACTGGTTGGCAGTTTTGGGAAATTTTATCACTAGTTATGATGTACTTGGTCACATATAGGTGTGTGTAGTAAACGGTTGCAACGGTGCCAACTATTTCGTACATGAAATGACGATGCATCAAAATTGTTATTGACATGTTCAAATGCTCTTGACTATGAATATCACAAGCTAAGGGTCATATAGAAATATTAAATAGAGTGTATATACTCATTCTGGCTTGCCACATGAAACCAAAATGTGAGCAAAGTGTAATTGACGCTATTTTTGTCTGTGGTATTATAGCTCACCGTCACGGGCGTGTATAGCTAGCGAGGGGGCTGTAGAGATACAGGCGTAGAGTACTGGCTCAAAGTCTTAAAGGATAACATCGTTTATATATTATACATGGATTATCCATCCTGCCAGATGTTCCCTTCCTCCCTGGCATAGGTAGACGTACCTCTTATATATATGGTTATTTGCATATAATTAACCCTTTGAGTGCTGTAAATTTTCCTGCCAATTTTTGTGCATAGTTTTACCAATTTTTAAAGATGTGATTTGGAATTTTTTATTACAATTTTGGACCAAATGGACATTACTCTTCATTGGCTACAGTTTTCGGTCAAAATCTTGGAAAAAATCTGAAAAAAAGTCTACTTTACGTTTTACAGAGGCGGTAAATTGGCGCCGAAAGGGTTTAAACGATAAAATTTCATATCTCCTGTACATATGGAGATCATGCACATGCATGATCAAACCCTCCAATACTGCTACGTAAATATCATTACCATGTTATGGGGTTAAGATTTCTTGACTCATTGGTCTTCGGGCGTAGGGATAAGAAGTGTGATAGTGACAGGTCACAAGCGTATGTATTACATGTAGGTAGTAATAGCAAAGTTGATCTCTGTAACAAAGGGTTGCAGATTAGGGCAGTGAAATCATGAGGCAAAGAGAGAGAGAGAGAGTGAGTTTTTTGTCATGGTTGAAGGTAAATGGGGAGGTTTCTTGGTTTGAAATTGCAAGAACAGACGACCATGCATAGGCGATTTTTCACAAATCACGATGGAGGACAATTTTAAACAGCCATTGTTTCTTTTTCATTTTTAGAGTTTAAGTGTGTTCAAAATTACAATGCGAAAGAAGAATATTAAATATTAAATTATCGCTTTCTACGATTTTGCACCATCGCTACTCTGTTCCTCCTTACATCGACGGAAAAAAATCACAATGAATTTAATAAACCTGGATTCTCATGCAGGGCAGTGTGATGTACCATCTCCCATGGACCGAGTGACGACTGAATGCAATATTGCCTACTCATCACAAAGCGAGGACCATTATTCATACAGCAACAGCTGGTCTTTACGAAGTTCACCTCCGTCTATTTCTGGAAACGCCTCAGACTTGGGTCCCCTTGGATTCACAGCAGCGTCCACATAAGCACGAAGGCCGGAATGCCCTTTCGCGGTGTGACGGGCACTACATTCAGCGACGGAGGTTACATAGCTTCATTGGGCAGAAGAACAGATGAATATTCCAAAACTCTGAGTGCTTTAGGTAACCTGTCCTGGGTAGATCGGCGAACACGGGCGGTTTTTCTGGAACTTCTGACGTATAACGCCAACACTAGATTACTGACCTTAATAACGCATTTGACAGATTTCCAGGCTTCGGCGTTTAGAGTCAGCATCATAAGAGTCCGATCATTACACTTGTACAGCCTGGGAAACTTAAGCCTAAAGTCGGTACTGGCACACATCGTGTTCCTGATTTTCGTTCTTTTTTTCGTCTGGAAATGGACCAGGAAAGCGTACAGAAGCGGTTGCACATACTTTAGGCAATTCTGGAATTGGTGGCTTCTGTTCACGGTGATATTCTCCGTAATAACGATTGCCATGTTTGCGTGGATGTGCCAGGTATCAGCCACAATGACGAAGCAGTCCCTAATGTCTCCAGGTAAAGTCTCTGACCCCACAAATACATTACGTCTCGTAGACGGATAAAGGCAAAAAAAAAGAACATGAGAGAAACAGTAGCTTTAAAAGTAACGTTTCTGTACAATTTTCAACCTATGTAAAATGTCATCAAATGAACCTACATTGCTGTCTGGTAGTTTCCCATGACAAAATCTCTTGCCCGACCTCTTATGTTGTGGAGAGCACGCCTTAGGATCCTGTCTACACCTTAACGATTCAGCCAGCGTTTGCCGACGTACTCATATGTTAAAAATACTCACAGGTTTGCATAACGTACTCATAGGTTCAACATACCTTTGAGTACGCTAGACAATTATCTCGACGCATTTCGACTTATGAGTAACTTACAAGTAATGTGTGAACGTGTCTCAACGAGCGCATAACCTACCTACAACTTACGGCCTCTTTGTGCGGGACGTATGACCATACTCTAATATAAGTCGAAAAGTTTTGTGCGAGCACAAACTTACCTTACTACTACTTGTCGCACTACGACTTATACCAGCATGGTTCAGCGTGTTCTTAACTCATACAAAACTTCGGATCCACATAACGTATACGTCGTACACCCAGTGTATTCGCCATTTTTTACGTTGGCATATGCTGGCTAAATCGTCAAGGTGTGACGGGATCATTAGAATGAATTTACTTTACAATTTTAATTTGCATTCACAAAGTTCACAACATCAATTGGTATCGCGAACTATATATAAACCGGGAAAGTTTGTTTCACTATAGTAAGTCGAAGAAACTAAGAGTTGCAACACACGAAGGTACTTTGATATTAAAATGTGTAGATTTTGTAAAAAAAAAATCGCCATAATACGGTTCAAGTAATGGGATTCTTCCTGATTCACAATATAACTTTTACCTCTCGATGTCGCGCACATGTAACATTTTCATTTTACTGTGACCCGAGAAAAGTGAAGTTTTCATGAGAAACTTGGTTATTCGCGACAGCTAATTCAAAAGGGACAATAAAGGTAACCAAAGGAGATGAAGTCTGTTTAAAAGTCTCTTAGAAAATGAAATATGCAGTGATATGACTGTGTATGAATCTCCGTTTGTTGTTACAGTTGTAGAATAAATGTTTAACTTGTGAAATGCCAAACTCTCCTTATTCGTAATGCACGTAACTTCTAACCTATCCTTTTTTTTTTAATACAGAAAATATTTATATAAGAATTCATTTTTAACTTGCTGTTGTTTTGCTTTGCAGGCGCCTTCACCGAAGTGCGATTAATGATGTTCACCGACGAACTGTTTGTTACCTTTCTTGCACTGATTTCGTTCATGGTCATCATCAGCTTCATCCGCGTTCTACGTTTTAATCCCCGGATACACCTCTGGCAGATGTCACTTAGAGCCGCCCTCTCTGATTTGAGATCATTTGTTGTCTTTTTCCTCTTCTTCTTCCTGGCTTTCGCACAGCTATTTTACCTTTTCTATGGTTGTATTATCGAAAGTTACAAAGATTTCCAGAGCACGGTTGCAGTTCTCCTCAGCGTAATTGTCAGTTCTCTGGGAGCAGAGACAACGAGCACGCTTTCAGATCTTACCTTTCCCCCTCAGATTTTGCTAGCGATTTATATTTTCTTTCAAGTATGGATTTTCCTCATGTTGTTGCTGGCCATCATAAACAAAGCCTGTTCAAGTGAGCGGGATGTTGAACTGCCTAATGAACGACAGGATGAGCTGATGATGTACTGCAAGGAAAGCATAGAGTCATGGGTCGAAAACGTTTTGTCATTCTGTGGGAAGACGAGGAGCAGGAAATATGGTGAGGGGATTACGGCAACTTCAAGTCTTTCACATCTTTTGAACGCCATGACGCGACGTGATCTTTTGAGAAACACTGTCGGAAGATTTTTACCATTTTGTTCCTGGATTCCCCTGAATTTTCTTCGGAGTCTCTACCAACTGAGATAACGAGTCAGTTTAAGATGGTTGGGTGTGCGGTATCGTTTTGTTTTTGTTTTGTTTTGTTTTGTTTTGTTCTGTTTTGTTTTGTTTTGTTTTCTTTTGTTTTCTTTTGTTTTGTATTTTTTTCTTTTCTTTTCTTTTCTTTTGTTTTGTTTTGTTTTGTTTTCTTTTCTTTTCTTTTCTTTTCTTTTGTTTAACATTGAATCTGAAGTTTCTTTAGGGGAAGACAAAGGCCGGTCAAAAAGAAAACGCGAGTCCAACCAACTTGAAGAATAACCAGTGTTAAATCTAAGGTTCCTTTCGGTGAAGAAAAAAACCAACAGGAAAACTCACGTCCGACCAATTTTTACTAATTCCCTACCTCAGTTGGAAGAGCATTCGAACTAAATGCCGGGGCGTAGGTTGAATCATACATGGGTCATTTTTTCAAGCCCCAAAATCTGGATTATAGAGAATTAGATCAAGTTGTGTTATATTCTCACTGTGTATATTATAAATTCTCACGCTACACAACACTCGGGAACCTGTAATGTCACAAAGATGCATACATACAACCATACATACATGATTTTTGAATGCATACGTTTTAGCTCACGTGTGTAAACACGTGGGCTAATGTCATAGCGATGTCTGTCTGTCTGTCCGTGTGTGTGTGTGTGTGTGTGTGTGTGTTGTGTGTTAGTGTGTCTGTCTGTCTGTCTGTCTGTTTACACGATAACTCAAAAACGCCTGAACGAATTCAAATCAGATTTGGTACACAGGTACGATATGCTACTTGCAAGACTGATTAGATTTGTGTTAGTGTGGCTTGCATATTAATGAAGTTATGCAATATCGGGTTTTTTTGCCGTACAATGGTTTCCCTATGGAGACGGTAATGACAGTGTAGACATATATCAAGAAATACTGCACAAAATTTAATGAAACTTTTCACAGATGTCAATCTAAGAACATTATGGTGATACTGTGAGTGTCATGTTAATTATCTTCTCATTTGCATATGTAATGAACTTTTGTTATTAGTGAGATAACTCTGAAATTCCTGCACCAAACGTAATGATACTTGCAACAAATATTGATCTGATATATATCTAATTATACTTAGAAGCGTTAGGCAGTGTCAAGTTAACAAATAGGTCATTTGCATATTTTATGCAGTTTTGTAATTAGTGATGTTACTCCAAATAACTGCACCAAATGTGATGAAATGTGCTGCAGATACTGATCCGACTGATATCTAATTGTAGTGTAAAGCATTTAGTACTGTGAAATTAATTAAGGGTTGACTTGCATATTTAATGAACTTTGTAATTAGGTATATAACTCTGAAATTACGGCACCCAAGTCAGTGAAATTGGGTACAGATATTGTTTTGATAAATATATAATTCTATTGAGAAGCATTCGGCAGTGTAAAGTTAACAAATAGGTCATTTGCATGTTTTATGCAGTTTTGTATTTAGTGATGTTACTCCAAATGACTGCACCAAATGTGATGAAATGTGCTGTAGATACTGATCCGACAGATATCTAATTGTGGTGTAGAGCATTTAGTTGTGTGAAGTTAATTAAGGGTTCATTTGCATATTAATGAACTTTGTAATTAGTGATATTACTCCAAAATTACGGTGTTAAATTTGATGAAACTTGCTACAGATGTTGATCTGATAAATATCAAATTGTACTGAGAAGCATTGAGCAGTGTAAATTTAATAATCTGCTCATTTACATATTTCATGAAGTCTTATAATTAGTCATATAACTCCGAAATAACTGCATCAAATGTGATGAAAACTACTTCACATACTGATACAACAGATATCTAACTGTATTGTAAAGCATTTAGTAGTGTAAGGTTAATTAAGGGTTCATTTGCATAGTTAATAAACTTTGTAATTAGGTATATAACTCTGAAATGTCGGCACCAAAATTTTGTGAAACGTGCTACAGATATTGATTTGATAAATATTCAATTGTGCTACGAATCATTGAACACTGTCAAGTTAATTTAGGGTTTATTTGCATATTTAATGAACTTTGTAATTAGTGACATTACTCTAAAATTACAGCATTAAATTAAATAAAACGTGCTACAAATGTTGATCTGATGGATATCTAATTGTCCCATAAAGCATTGAGCAGTGTCAAGTTAATGAACAGCTCATTTGCATATTAAATAAAGTTTTGTAATTAGTGATTAAACTCTGAGAGTACACTACGAAGTTGAAAAAAACCTGCTACATATAGTGATAAACATATATCTCATTGTTCTGTGAAGTGCACTCTATTAATGAACCTGTTGTTAAACACATGAACATATTCAGTTCATATCCGGTTACTAAATCTGCCACATGATCTTAGGGTTTTTTTATAAATGATCGCAAATTAGTAATCCAAATACGTTTGAGTATTGAGTTCTAGTTACTTTTGTGCGCTTTTCTCTTTACAGAGTGTGAAAATTATGAAAATCTTTGTGCCGAACTGGAGGAAACTGTTGCACGTCTGGAAGATTACGTCAATAGACAAGTCTGCCTGGAGGAACAGATGCACAATACGAGCAGTTTATAATTGCCGCCATTACAGGATGATAAGACCCAAATTGTGCACCAAATGCTATGTACATTTTATGGATACCTTTAAATACCCTTACAAAGATGGTCACAAACTTGCCTTATACTTCGGTTCATTAATGTTGAAAGCAGCTAATTAAAAAACAAAACAAAACAAGGAAAAACGTACTAAACGTACGCACAACAACAAATCTTAAGCATTGATCAAGTACTAAAGGAAACATCAGAAGATACCTGTCCCATCATAAATTATTTTGAAATACAAAGATTGAGATCACAAAGTCTTATTAATATGATAGATGATATATATATATTATATATATATATATATATATATATATATATATATATATATATATATATATATATATATATACTTGTTTAGTTCAAGATCAGCTGGAGTAGAGTGCTCAATACTAGAGTAGAGCTAAATACACACTGAGTTGATCAGGATAATCTAAAATATTACATTTCCACTACAATTTGTTTCGTATAGGCTGCAGAGCCGCCTACACTCATCGGGTGGCTGTGATCGACTGAAACTTTAGGCGGGAAACGATTTCTTTTGTTTTGTTTTTGTTGGCACCTGTTTGTTGCAAAAGGTTGAATAATTAGTGACTGCACAAGAAAATTTTCTCCTGTGTCTGCAGGTCGATACTAATTCGTTTCTATTGTTGAGGGAGCACATTTCTGGATATCTGAGGAGTATGAATTTCTCGGGGAGGCACAGATTGCATTTTTTGTGACGTTGGAGTATGGATTGCATCGCTTTATTATTTTCCAGTCAATCCTGTATTCTGTCTTTGCATCTTTCAGTGACCAGATGTGCTTGCTCAGTTCGGTGCTGTTTCTGTATTTTGTGTTGCGGAATGATAGCATGTGGTTATTATATCTTGTTTTGAATGGAGTCTCCGTCAGGCCGATGTATGTTGCGTGTGTATTGTTGTCTTCTCTGGTGACCGTTGCTTGGTAACCACGCCCTCGGTGAGGCATTTCGTGCTGAAATATTGCGCCTGGCCCATGAAACGCCCTGGGCTGGTCATTTGGAGTAAGGAAAACTTATCATAAAATTCTCAGTCACTTTTATTGGCCTAATCTCAGGCAGGATGTAGCACTTTCTGTAAAACTTGTCACACATGTCAAATGGTAGGAAAGCCAAATCAGACCATTCCAAAGGCCCCTTTACAGCCAATTCCTGCATTTCAAGAACCATTTAGTAGGATACTAATAGACTGTGTTGGCCCCTACCAAAACCAAGATCAGGAAATGAGTACATGTTGACAATTATGTGTACATCAACTCGGTTTCCAGAAGCCATACCACTGAGAAACATAAAGACAAAGACTATAGTGAGAGCTTTAGTCAAATTTTTCACTTTATTCGGCCTCCCTAAATGTGTCCAGTCCGATCAAGGCTCCAACTTTATGTCTGGTATTTTTCAACAAGTAATGGATCAGCTAGGCATTAAACAGTATAGGTCATCCGCCTATCATCCAGAAAGTCAGGGTGCTCTTGAGCGATTTCATCAAACTTTGAAAAACATGATTAGGACCTACTGTTTTGACACAGAGAAGCAGTGGGATGAAGGAATTCATTTTCTGCTCTTTGCTGTTAGAGAGTCAATTCAAGAGTCTCTTGGTTTTAGCCCATTTGAGCTTGTATTTGGACATACAGTCCGTGGCCCACTTAAGCTCGTTAAAGAGAAATTCCTATCAGACGATGATGATTGTCTGAATATTTTGCAATATGTGTCAGATTTTCGTACAAAACTCTCTAAAGCATGTGAATTAGCCAGAGAAAATCTTGAGTCATCTCAGCAGTCAATGAAAACCAAATATGATAAAAACACCTCAAAACGGAAGTTTGAACCAGGTCAAAAAGTTCTTGTTCTTCTTCCGGTTCCTGGCAAACCACTCCATGCTCGTTACTTTGGGCCATATCTAATTGATAAGAAATTGAGCGATTTAAATTACATCATAATAACACCTGACAGGCGAAAACAAAAACAGTTATGCCACATAAATATGCTTAAGCCATATTTGGATAGGGATAATCCTACTATAACACAGCCTGTCAGTGCAGTCAGTTCAAAACATTATGAAGATAGTGATACTGAAACTGACTTGAGTGAAAATACTCTAAATTCAAAGCTGGGCTCGGTCAAGCTTCAGAACTCAGAAATCCTGGAGAAGCTGGAGTCTACAAAGTTGGCACACCTCCAGCCAGAACAACAACAACAGGTGAAAGAACTGCTCCATGAATATAAACACCTGTTTCAAGATGTTCCAACGAGGACAAACGTCATCTATCACGACGTTGATGTTGGGGACAGTAAGCCTGTAAAACAACATCCATACAGACTGAATCCAACGAAAGCGAAATATCTCCAGGAAGAAGTCAAATACCTGCTGGACAATGACTTTATTGAAGCCAGTAAAAGTAACTGGAGTTCGCCGTGCATACTTGTTCCCAAATCAGATCACAGTTATCGTATGTGCACGGACTTTAGGAAGGTCAACACTTTAACAAAGACAGACACTTTCCCAATCCCGAGGATTGATGACTGCATCGACCGAGTGGGAAAAGCCAAGTATGTGACGAAATTTGACCTACTGAAGGGATTTTGGCAAGTCCCTCTGACGGATCGTGCTCGTGAAATATCCGCCTTTGTTACACCAGACGGATTGTTCCAGTACAAGGTGATGCCATTCGGAATGAAGAACTCTCCGGCAACGTTCCAACGGATGATCAACGACGTCATATCCGGGCTAGACGGATGTGCAGCTTACGTTGACGATGTCGTCCTGTATAGTGACACCTGGGAGGAACACATCAAGCTCATGCGGAAGTTCTTTGAGAGACTGAGCAAAGCAATGTTGACTGTCAACCTTGCCAAATCTGAGTTTGGTTGGGCGAGGGTGACTTACCTCGGACATACTGTAGGACAGGGTGAGGTAAAACCTGTTGATGCCAAAATCAGTGCCATTTCAAGTTTTCCCATACCAAACTGCAAACGACAACTGATGCGCTTTCTCGGTATGGCTGGTTACTACAGAAAATTCTGTCCAAATTTCTCCACAATTACTGAGCCTTTGACTAACTTACTTAAAAAGAAAGTAAAGTTTGTTTGGTCAGAGCAATGCCAACAGGCATTTGATACACTTAAAGCCATACTGCAAAGTGCTCCAGTGTTGTCTGCACCAGATTTCACTTTGCCATTCAAATTAGCTGTGGATGCTAGTGATACGGCTGCTGGTGCTGTTTTATTGCAAGAGGATAGTCATGGGGTAGATCATCCTGTTTGCTATTTTTCACGCAAATTTAACAAATCCCAGAGAAACTACTCTACAATTGAAAAAGAGTGTTTATCTTTGATATTAGCTTTACAGCATTTTGAAGTTTATGTTACTTCTTCAAATCAGCCAATAGTGGTTTATATTGATCACAACCCTCTTGTTTTTCTGCAGAAATTTAAAGGCAAAAATCAGAGATTGCTAAGATGGAGTTTAATGTTACAGGAGTTTAATCTTGACATTAGACATATCAAAGGCAGAGACAATTTAATTGCAGACTGTCTCTCTCGTATTTAGAGCTTATTGTTGTTCACACTTTTAAGATTACATTTATAAAAGAAAGATTTTTCTTTGAAAAATTTTCTTTTTTGAAGAGGGGGTGTGTTATGTAGGTCATTTCCCCCACACTCATCATGACCTGAGTTCAATTAGTCTAGAACATTCTCAAGGTCACTGCCCTTAATGACCTCACAACCTTGAATTCAATTAGTCATGTTTGGAATGTTCTGGAAAGTTGATTAGTTGTGTAAGGGAGATAATTTTAGAACAGTAATTAGCATGTCAATAAAAGTTCTAGATTGTTCTTATATGCCTTTATAAAAGGGACTACACAGCTTCCAGTCAGACTTTTGGGATCGTGTCTCTTGTGTGTTACTAAACTCCAGCAGTAGTCATTCTCAAGACTTTTCAAGACCTTCACTGCCAACGCTGGATTTATACTGTGGACTT
The DNA here is from genome assembly GCF_041260155.1 of Ptychodera flava. Lineage (NCBI taxonomy): Eukaryota > Metazoa > Hemichordata > Enteropneusta > Ptychoderidae > Ptychodera > Ptychodera flava. The sequence goes on from NC_091930.1 coordinate 5,364,020, forward strand.
TGTGCAGCTTCAAGCCTGCAAGGACTGTTCATTCATCCGACTGACTGTTACAACTCTGAGACTGGAGCTTTGCCGTCCCAGCTGAGATAAGTAGTCTGTACACTTTTAAAGCTTGTACTCTATCCCTGACTTAGCAATTAGTTTATTTTTCGTAATAAATTTTGTTTAAACGTTAACTGCTGAGTTCACCCTTTTGTTCGTTTTCTCTGCACGTAACAATACATACATACATACATACATACATACATACATACATACATACATACATACATACATACATACATACATACATACATACATACATTCGTATATATTATATTATCATATATCTCATATATCCAATATTATATATAATTATATCTTTAAACTAGAGTTTCATGCATCTAGGCATGTAGCAATCTTTTGATTACTTTTACAATCTTCAGATTACTCTTACCCTCGGGATAAAGGTAGTCTAATGATTGCTAGTTGCATGAAACTTAACACATATTATTACTTTGTACTCGAATTTATTTGTGGTATAATTATAATAACGCTCTGCTATTAGCTTCGAGCAGTGTAATTTCCAACTGAGACATGAATACTGTATATGTATAGTTGCCGAATTCATTATCAAATTATATATAAATATCTTACTGAATATTACAAACATTTTATCGATATAGTCATGATTACAAAAAACATCTATAACATTAGATACCAAATTGCAATGTGTATGTGTCTGACAATAAAATCCATGTATATTTAATAAAGTACACCTATGCTTTGTTTTCCCGTTGATGAGTCTTTCGCACTGGTAAAGCAAGTGCATGTATATGGATATCCTTTTATGCTACATTTCAGAAACTGCAGATTACAACCATGACCCGTTTTGCTGTTTCCTTTATTGTGTACAAGTGCTTAAAATCCGAGAACATTAAAATAATTCCTTTTTAAAGAGGATCAATATGTTATGTTACTGAAAATAAATCCAGCACAAATACGTTTAAGGTTTCTAGACAAGAAATTGACCTTTTTAAACTATCAATTCTCTGGTGGTTAATAAGCCCAGCACCCCCGTAAATTATATATTTTCGGAAAGCGTAGGTATAGGTCAAGATTTTGGTTACCAAAGTGTCACCATTATTTACGTAATTATCACGTGACAGGTAGTTTACATAACCTTTCAAAATCGGTTTTCCCTATGCTTTGTTTTAAAGTTGCAATATGGATCAAAGTTGTCGATTTTTTCCGTAAAACTGAAGCAAATAGACCATACTCCGTTGAAGTACTCTTCTTAGCTAAGCCTCTTACCAATCCTGGCACACATATATACGTTTACTTTGATACGTTGCGGCTAGAACAGCTGTGCACGTGACAAGTACAACCACGAGTGATGACGTCTCAATAGAGTGCACGTTTGAGGGCGATGTTGACATGATGACAGAACTTGACATATATAATGATAATTCATTGTAAATTTTGCGTTTGCCATATTTGGTAGCATCACAATGTTTCAGAAATTTAAGTATGTCGATATGATAAAGTACAGCTCTAGAAAAGATCGTGTATTTGATTTTTCTCACCCATATACATGTATGTCAGTGCCGCACATTGTACACCTACTGTGTACGTTCAATCGATCGAGTGTGAAGACCTCAAAGTGGTCCCTGAATTCAAAGTGGTCCCCATCCTAAATGTCCGGTAAGAAAGGGTTAAACTCAAGTCTGACGACACATACCGCATAACGGACGCTTTTTTGTCACACTGACGTTTCGGATATAATATCAGGTGCTATTTAATACCTGAAGTTGGAAAAAATGTACAAAATAAGGGCAGAGTACAGAATTAACCATGGGGAGGGCTAGTGTATATACCAATCATGACTTATCTATAAAATGACTCATTTGAAGTCATATCGACATTTGGAAGTCATTCTAATCGCTGCTCTTAAATACATAAACGGATATCAAATACAATTTGCAGCAGTGCTGTGGCGTTCTTGCTGTTCAAAAATGCATCGCCACAAGCCAACCCATAGACATTTTTGGTAGTTTGCTTCGACCGGGACTATAACACTTGTCGGTTCACGACCCATAGTCTAATTCTGCTAGCTACCTCGATAATATAAACATGTATTTTCAACCATTTTTCCATGAGCCGACGTCAACGAACTCTGCAACGTTTGCCCTCTCGCGTAAAACGTATTGAATACGTTGGATCTGTCAAAAGTTCAGAACCGAGCAGAAACAGTCGACGGCTCTCAAAAACGGTTGAAATTAGATGTTGCCACATATGACATGATTAACGGAAGTAGAAGATGAGTCATAGATAGTAAGAGATAAAGTAGGTACATGTTCATTTATTCAAAGACTAAATAAGCTATTTATTATTTTGCGAGGTAAATAAAAAAAAACTGATTGGTGTCGAAGAAAACTACGGAAAAGGTCTATGGACAGATTAGCAGCGGTTCTGTAGCGATATCCCATGACACGAATGCGATCTATACGCCTCAGCATTGCGCTACAAATGCACAGATATGAAATTCACCTGAACAGGGCTAGAGGCCAATTTTTTTTTTGGGGGGGGGAGGGGAGGCTATTTTTCTTTATAATTTTTTACAAAAATCCAATACCTACATAGAAAGTGACACAATTGAAGTAATACATTACCTTAATGAAGTTGAATACAGCAGACCGAACGTAAAATTATCAGAATTTTCAGGGGACACCTATGATGTCAATAGCACATTTTTGAGGTCAAACTGATTTTCTTTATTCAATACTAAAAGTTAGACAAAAAAGTAAGTGTACTCTTGTCTTATTAACACTTGCTACTTTACAGGTCGCATATGCAATTTTAAAATCAACACATTCTTTCCTTAACATAAACGATACTGAATACAGCAGAGAGAGCGTAAAATCATCCAAAGTTTACGGGGACACTTTGAGGTCAAAATGACACTTTTGGAGTCAAACTGATTTTCTTTATTCAACACAAAAAGTTCACAAAAATCCAAGGAAGTGTACTTAAGTCCTATTAATACCTGATACTTCACAGGTCGCATATTACATTTTTCAAGTTAAAACATTTCTTCAATTACGCAAAAGAAGTTGAATAAAGCAGACAGAGTGTACAATCTTTTGAATTTCCCGGGGACCACTTTGAGGTCAAAAGCGCACTTTTGGAATCAAACTGATTTTCTTTATTCAATCCTAAAAGATTACAGAAATCCAAGAAAATGTACTGTAGTCCTATTAGTCCTGTTTCATAATTTAGGTCCATGACATATGTACCAACATTAGTGATTGGTTCAGCTGGTAATTTAAGGTGCATTTGCATTACGCTGATTGGTTTGACCTTATTGGGTAGGTCTCATTACTATGTATTATTCACTTTATAGCTCCCTGATTGATTAATGTGTAGGTGCGGTCCTCCAGTGTTCACTACCTCATTATGCAATGTCCCATGCGCTTCCTGGTTACCGCTGACTTAATACGTTGTTTTCGCAAACCGTTACCAAATTCGCATGCGTACATATTCAGATAGTAAAAATGACGTTTCAAATTCAGTGCTTTACTCTCGCAAAAAGTAGGTACCAAAACAGAAAATATTCGGTAATCAAATCATTTACTCAAATTAGAGCATCTCCTTGTTCCTGTTAATGGTCGAATCTGCAAATGAATTGTTATGGATTTTTCTATATAGTTAAATCTTCGAAATATGAAGGTTAATTCTGATCCATATTGCAACTTTAATGCTTTCAGTATAAGGCTGAAATTCGTGTCAGTGCAAGCTGTACTAGGGATCTTCCAAAGCATGTCTCAGAATTTTTTTAAACTTTCTAAAACAATTTTTATGCCAGAAAATCTTCCTGAGCGTGAATTTAATCCTAGTTGATTTCTTTAAAATTGTGTTAAAAATAAGCAAGATATAAAAAACTCTGAGACACACTTTGGAAGAGCAATTTTCGGGGGTTCTGAGCTTATTAACCTTGGAACCTTAAAGCACTAGAAGTTGGAGATGCACCCTCTATTACTACCCCCATTGCTGATCCTTGGTTGAAGGGTACTACGTTTACATGCCATTTGCAAGATTTTGCTGTTTTATCACAACTGCAGTAAGAACCTAACGGAGGTCTTTTGGTTATCCGCAAAGTTTCTTAGTGCCACTGGCATTTGTCAGTTGCTACAATAGTGGCTGAGAACGATGTGGAACTACAGTAACTGGAGTTGCTAGCCAAGACCACATGTTCTTGCAGTGTTTGCTTGGATAGTCGATCGAAGGCCCGGGATCGAAGTATGGGGCCGAAGGCTAAATCTCAGTATTCTTATGGTACTAACACACAACGTTCGCCTGACACATCGATCATAGAGCGTTGATCGACGATCAAAACAACGATGTTAGCGGCTATGGCCTAGACTGTCAGCTCTTTAGCCGCTCGGTTTCTCCTGCTTGGCCACAAGTTTAGCAACAACATCCTGTCCCGTAGTACAACATAAAATAGTATTGCAAGAACAAGCAGTGGTGATTTCTCCCAGACTCTTGTAAAACAAAACCCACGATGAAAAATGAAACTCATGCAATCCTGCGAAGATCTTACCCTGCAAATTGGTTATGTCGAAGAATCAGTCGATATTTGTTAGATCACAGTCGCTGTAAAATGTTTTGTGAAATATCGCACACATGCAGCATGCAATGCAAACAGTGGACCTTGGGCCGCTCACACACCGAGCGATCTCAAACAAATATGACCTCTTATGAATGATGTCATTTGACCTTTTCTATGCGCTAGTCAAGGGCTTTGATTCAGTGCACTTGATATGCTAATTACTATGTCATTTGCCCCTTGACAACGTTAATAACATTTGCCAATCTTCTGCCAGGGACGGTGGATCTCCGAGCTTTTGCTCAAATTTAACTGGCAATCCTAAAGCTCACTGTCAAAAATATCTGCATATGTATAGATAGGCTCGTCAAGAGTATGCATTTCTTCTCATCCATTGATTAATGATGTTGTTATCCTGTTTGAATGTCATAAAATGGGCGTCAATCTCGCTGCGATAGAGCGTGACTCGGTCATCGTGATTCACGTACATAAAGCTGTTGGTCGGTCGGAGCAGCTAGCCCGACCTCTATTCACAATCTGTTACTAAAACATAACGAAATATCTATGTTTGCGTTATCGTTTCACTCAGAACTCATTTTGAACAGTTCTGAGTCGCATTTCAGTGAAACTTCACAGACAAGTTAATCTTAATTCATAACAAACGATCTGTCGGACCTTGTTATTGCTGTGGCAGGCCTAAGGTGTGCATATGAAAGAAAACGTCCTACGTCAACATTTCGGGCACTGAGATCATTTCTATATGGAATATTGTTGACAGGCGTGTCAATGACGAAAAATCTCAAAACATCAATTTTTCACTATGTTTCATGCGACTGTATATTTTTATTGCCATACTTGTGCAAAGACGCAGTTCATGTGAACAAACAAGATATAAATAAACTCAGAAATCCGAGTTGGAGTAGTTTTTACTCATTTGATGAATATACACACAGAATCAAACAAGTCAGTGTATTTTCACCCAAAATAGTGAATGTTCAGAAAACCTTGGCATTTTTTACAAAATTTACAGATGAGATGTTCTGGGATAATAATTCTGTTTTACAAGTAATAAATGATGTAACGAAACCCTAATCATGATATTTCTGCCAGGGTCTTTCAATGTACGTCATGGCAAAATATGGCAATTCGTCACAAAATCCAAAAAAAATAACAACTTGCATTTCGGAACCTTCAGCTACGTAAAGGTGCCACTGGTCATTAAATGTGGTTCTTCAACATGTAGTCTTAAAGGTGTAGGCCTATAGTGTAATGAAGGACATTTATCTCCTATAACGTCTTCGGATGAAAATGCACAAAATCTAAGTCTTGTATGCCTCAGGAATGCTTAAATTGAGGGGTCAAAGATAACTCAATGTTATTTATTTGTAGCGTGACCCTTCGAATTCGCTTCTTTTATACTTTTATTGATATATGAAGTGAGCTTAATTCGCTTCTTTTATACTTTTATTGATATATGAAGTGAGCTTAACAATGTTATGAGAAAAAGGAAATTATTTTATACACGTACACTTGATTCTTGGCTACCATGTCGTTAAAGCAGGAATTTCTGAATATACACTACAGTATTGTGATAATAGGAGTCGCGCTCTGTCCGGAGACTGTTTTCGTTCTGGCTCTTCTTTTCCAAAATAAGGATGTAGTCCTCGCTGCGGTGCCATGTAGCAAGCTTATCTCCGGCTCTGCAACCGAGATCAGAAGGCTGGAGAGCGACTGCTCAGGGGTCAGCCAGCTGAACCTTTGCGTTCGAAATATGGGCAAAACTAGCGCATGCGCCTGTCCACGGTCAATTTTCAGGTATTTCGATTGGTAATACATTTTTGAATCTCTCAGATAAGGACTGGATGTCTCCATGGCGATTTTCGATTCCTTTATTTCTTCAGTATTTTCAGTATTTCTGCAATATTTTTCTCCGTTTTTCGATTCCTTGAATTCTTTAGCTGACACCATTTTCAGTATTTCTGCAACATGTTTCTCCAGGTTATCAAGCCTTTCCTCCACTTTAGTTAATCTGCACATACAAATGGAGACGAGGCATAAGAAAGAAATGTAATAAGGAATTCGTTAAATTAGGGAAAGAAGTGCGTCTATACTGAGGTAGAATACCCCTTTCGTAACTTTGGACCCTTAAACTCTACACTAATTGACTGATATGTGGTTATGTGGCGTTTGAAGTTTTCGGTATCGTTTAATGATAGAAATCTCATATAATTAACATAGGTATATCAGCTAATATACTTCAAATATCTGTAAATGTACCTTTTGTACAAGGTGTCTGATTGTACTGTTAACTGGTTGAACTCTTATGTGACAAATCGCCAGCAGGTTGTTGACTACATGGGAAGTATTTCTGTTAGACATGATGTTACAGTAGGCGTTCCACAAGGCTCAATTTTAGGCCCTATTTTATTGATTTTTATGAACGACATGTCTTTATTTGTTAATTTTTCTACCTTACATATGTATGCAGATGAGCAGACAATGTTAGCAAAGGATAAATGCAATTTAGTGATGTTAACTATGCAATACGAAAAGATATCACTCCTATTTCAAATTGGATTACTACGAATCATATACCAATTAATGCCAGAAAATCAAAATGCCTTCTGATTACAACCCAGTCTTAGCGCAGTAGCCTGAATCAAACTCACAGTTCATTATCTGCACAGGTTGCTGACACTTTCATTCCTCAAGTATAATGTGGTTGAATTTTAGGGGTAACTCTTGCTGAAACGTCATCATGGAACGTCCACATAGATAATTTATGCAAAAAACTTTGTCAACGAATTGGTTTATAGCGTAGATGACGTCGATATATCCCTTTTGATCGTCGTATTATCTTATACCATGGTCTCATACAGAGTACTTTAGATAAGTGTTGTGTTGTTTGGGGTAATGCAATGGCAAATAATATTGACAAAGTTTATACTCTTCAAAAACGGGCGTTACGCACACTTTTTGAGTTATCAACTGATTTTATCTCAAATGCTTTATTTTCTACATTTAATGTTATGTCGATAAGACAAAGAATTTTTTTATTTCATGGCACTTTTAATTTTCAAATGTATGAATGGTTATGCTCCATAATATTTATCTAATTTATTTACTACACAAAGAAATGTTCATGATTATTTTACACGCTTTACTGCGCACACGTGAGAATTGTCATGAACCAAGATTTGTTTTAGGCACTGGACAACATAGTTTTCATTTCCATGCCACGAAAGTTTGGAATTCATTACCCATTGTAGTGAAAAAATTTCACCAGTCTAGACACATTCACATGTAAACTGAAAGAATATGTTAAAGAAATGTCCCCCTTTTTGTAATTTTGTTTTCTTGTGTTGACAGATGTAGTTTTCCTTTTTTTTTTTCGAAAATTTATGAGCCCCGATGAAAATTACTATTTCAGTAACTCGGCCGCTCAATAAAGTGTAAATAAATAAACAGAAAAGTACTTGGTATCCCTAGCACAATATGATTAAAGTGATGCACGCATTAGCATAATGAATTACCTTTCTGCGGCGGATGTAACCATGCTCTGGCTTGATTTCTTCTCTTTGATACTTTCCTTGATGAAATAACTCTGCAAGTGTTTACTCTCAAACAGGTTCACATCTTCATCAATACGGCTGCCCTTTTTTAAGTGGACACCTACAGGAAAATGCAGTAATACATTGACTTAAGTCTTAACATAATTCATTAGATTTGTACCCGCTTATTGCATCGACAAAATAGTGTTTGCACTTCCCGACTACATACTGTTGTAAAGATAAGTAAGGATATTCCAGGTCTCGTGGTTAGGAGATCATTCGTCGTGCATGATATGTGGCTGTGGCCAAAATTTAGAAAGAGAAGCTTTAAACTACAGCCATTAGTGTATAAATTTAAGACATCGTTTATAGTGAAGAATTCTTTCATCCCGTCTTCTTTACAATAGATCGACGGTACAGAGTAGTTTTCTATAACTTATATGCGACTATTTGGTATCTCATCCTTCCTTTGGCAAGTGTGATCTTGATAACTTCTCTGTTGAAAAGACATTTTCTTATTTGTCACGAAATATGATTTCAAAAATTAGGCCAAAGATTACTATTAGGCCAATTATTGACAAATAACTTATCACTTGAAAATTGTTAATAAAAAAACTTACGGAGAGAATTGGACTCCTCTTCTTTATCCGGAGAAAATCCTATTATGGAAAGATCGAATTCATCATTTTCAGCAATGTTTAGTGTTGTCGGTTCTTAAATTCTACCATGCATCTAATAAGTGAGGCTGGTGCCAAAGGTGTTTATTTTAACTTGGAATTTATTTTCTTCGGGATGGTAGCAACTTATGTTATTGCGATAGAGACACAAGAAATACTCATTGTCTCAAACATGATATATGTGCTCTGTGTCAGTACACGCTTCGATATATTTTATGTTACGGTCTGCACTCATACGACAATTGAGCATTTGCACATAATGAATGTCAAAATGTTTCTTAGAATACCATTAGATATTACTTACGTTGTTTCAATTCAATAATCAATCTGTATACATGATTTATAACAATGAGTGGTGGTACCAGTGTTGGTCGGTTGTGATACTCGCTTATCAATCCGAAACGATAGAACCTCCAAATGAGCTCTGATTTGTCCTGCACTCTTTGAAATGTGAAACTGGTGGAAATGAAACGAAGCCAAGAAATTCAAATATTTAGTAAACCTCTAAAAGACGAATTGACACTTTCCGATTTACTCTTTAATTTCCAAACAATTCCAAATTCCAAATCTATTACTTCAAATTTATAGTTTATAGAAGTTTTAAGTAATAAAGTAGCTTTCATCAAAGTATGGTCGCCTAAACATCTCTTTACTTAATGTTCAACTTTCAATGGTCTTCTAAAACGGCACGCCATATATCGGTTCAATGGCAGTCGTTATAATGAAATGAAACGAATTTATTTCTCTTCTTTTCAAATGACTATAATTTGTGAAAGCTCGCTTAGTTACCTGAACATAGCGATGAGTAGATTGATGAGTAAGATATTGGAAATCAACATGTAGATTGCTGTTAGAGTTGTTGAAATCCATCCATGTCCGTCGATCAGAGTGCAGATATTAACCGATCTAACATCTCCGTGGAGAGTCGCATTTTCCACCGCAACTTTAAAAAAGTTCAGAACCGGAAATTTTGGTCTGAAGATGCTGAGATAGATTTCTGTACAGTTCATGTATATGTTGGTTGATAATTTAACGTCATTATAAGGTAAATTAATTTGTAACGTAAAGAATTAAGAGAAAACAAGCATAAGGATACAATCTGTCCACTGCGCCTTTGAATATGGCTATTTTATGTTTCCGGTTTTTATTAGGCTAGAATGAGTAAAGTTGAAGGGTTGAACAACATAAGATACACAAGCTTATTAAAGTTGTTTAATTAATTTAAAGACATTATGTAAAAACATTTGACATACCTTCATCTTCCTCCAAAAACAACTCTCCGTAAAGTTGCCAGTATGGTTTATACAATGATTGAAACATCAAGAGAATATGAGGCTTCATATTTGGATTCGAAAGAGCCTCTCGGGCAATGCCGAAACTGGCAACGAAAATTATCAGTATGAAAGGAATAAACCAAGATCTTTCATCTGCAACAGAAAAGTATAAATCGACTTTTGCATCATAGATTTCCTTTCCATAACATAACTACACTCTGCCACATTCAAAGACAACATCTTTACATAAGTTAGAATTCTGCTGTCACCCAACACAGGTACTTTAACCACATGCTATGTGACATAACACCAAACACAAGTGTTTCCTCTTACCATCTTTATAATCATGATAATCTTAGGTCCAACTCCCTCGAACACAAAACCCATGTGAAGGAAACGGATGGAGAACGAGATGAATGTTATGCAGTACATAACTCTTGCGACTCCAAATCCACATGGCGGAAGTACAAGGCGTAATAAAAAGGACACTGCAAACAGCACATACATGGCCAAATCAAATCGATTCCATCCTTCAGATAACCAACTGTAGAGCCTGTATTTCATCGATGCCGGTCCACGGGCCACCAACTGTTAGAGATAATGTCAAGACGCTATATATAAAGTGCTCAACAGTACTATTATAAGTGCAGTAATTGCACGTGTTTCATGATTTTAACATTATTTTATTGATTTCATGTGGTTTGCAAATTTATCAATAAAGAATGTACCGTGAAAGATTTTTACTCAACCCTTCCTTAAAGACTTCATTACAGTGTTTCAATATCATACATATTTCTCTCAACTTCATTAATTGAATATCTTTGTTTCTTCGAAATGAGTTTCAACTTGAATTTCATGAAAATGCGTCTGCCATACTCGGATACTCTTGTTATAGACAAGGCTAAAAACTGAATGTTAAGTATTAGTTACGGACGAACCTGTCTGACTTCTTCCAAACCAAAGTACAGACCCAGAAAACAACAATCCATTCAACAGTACCTGGCGACTCGGCTCTCCATTGGGTCTCAAGTCAGTCATGATAAAGAAGGCAAACAATAAAAGCAGTAAGACGTAAGAGACCTGAATTAAATGCACAGAAGAAACATGTTCATTTTTTGTTATTCGTATATTTTTATAACAAATAAGTGTCTTTTGATCTTGTGTTTTACAGAAAAAGCTTATGTGAATGACAGGACTGTTAATCGTAATGATATACTGAGACCGACGGCAGGATAAGCTGTTGAAAAGGCGAACTATACTGACGAAAGTATAAACAATTGATCAGTGGCTCAGGTACAGTCACTGTATTCAATTATACTTTAATTGAATTCCGAAACTTTCCTTGTAATTTCTATAGCTCCTTTACTGTTTTGCAGACTACAATAACTCTAAAAGTAGTGTCAAAAGGTTTTGTCGAATACTCAGTGCGAAAGATTGTCTGCTCATGCATGGTATTGAGCTGCTATGGTTATCATGATTTAGTCGAAAAACATTATCATACAATAATAGCATTGTACTCTGTATACAACGCGTTGCTGCAGGCTAATAATGTGATATACAATGCGTCGCTGTAGCTCAATACTTAATATTTCAGCTTTCTTGTTGGAAACTAAGTATGTAATGCGCTTGCGTTCAAGTCAATACAGTGACAAGATTAATAACTAGATTCTTACCATGCTGTATATAAATTTGGTGATTGGTGCTGTGTAGTAATATCTCATTCCCTCGAAGAAGGTTACATCTTGACATTTAAATCCCGAATGTCTTTCTTCTACTTCTTCAGATTTTAAAACTGAATGTCTTACTTCTGATTCAGTGTCAATAAATGACATGAATGGAAAGATGGGCAAAATAGTGGCAATGAAAAACTGTCAATGAATCAAACATAATTTTTTAAACCAATTAGTCACTGCCTACCTACTTGTCAAGTTGCACTTCTGTTTTATCAAGATTAAAGCATTTTTCGAAGGGGAAAATCTTACAGTGAATTTGGTCAAAAAATTTAAAGATTCATTTTTCATCTTATTGACCGCTTGCTTTCATTCATATAACTGAGTAGGCTTGGTTTCAGGCAAAATAATGAAAGCATTATTTCGGCGAAAATACTTACAGTCAACCACTGTGCCTTCGAATTTATCAACATGTTTCCCTTCCAGATCCTAAGAAGTTTGGTTTGGCAACAATCGTGTTCCATGAATTTCATGTGTTGCGCCGAATATGCGATGGACAAGCACGTCGTTTTCCCCCATGCATGCAGCGTGCGCACCAAGACTAGTTCAGCTAGTTCTTTGTCAGACTCATAACACATATCCAGTACGTAAGTAGCCAGATTTTCAAATTCACTGTGGGAAAAGGTAGGGAAAGCCAGCGGCAAATAAGAGCACACGATGAAAAAAGCTACTGTTCTATTAAAGTGCAGTGACGACTTACATCTTCTTCAGTCTATAGCTTTTTTAAATAGTTGTCAAAAAACTTCTTTGATGCCGATATTGCCTTGTTAATATGTCAACTGAAAACATCTCCGTATCCGCATAAACCCTAATCTTTCATCAATGATGAAAGTTTTGTTAGTTACAAGAACCTTCTACATTTTAACTTTCCCTGGAAACAAGAGGATCTGAATTCTAAAGAGTACTCACTCAGCATGCTTTAAAAGATCAAAGTGCAAGGTGAGTTCCTCTTTCCTCTTTGCATAACCCGATAAAACTCGAAGGATCCTGCCAGCAATCAAAGCTGCACCTGCGAAGACAAAACGTGACACGGGCATTTTAATGACTCTAACATCTCTGAATATGGATATTATTGTTACTTTTATACATAAAATGAAGGCAATACATCATAGCTGATGACAATGAGGACATGCTGCTAGTGGAAGGACATATCCCTCTCTAGGATACCCCTTGAGCAACCATCTCGTTGGAACCACTTATGAACAAAGTCCAACTAATTCTATAAAAAGGCTATATAACACATTTCATTATCCCAGGTTGTATATATATATATATATATATATATATATATATATATATATATATATATATATATATATATATATATATATATATATATATATATATATATATATATATTCATAAACGGACGTCATTTATGCAAGAATCCAAAGCACTTTTATTTAAATCCGAAAGTAGAAAGTTCTGCTGCCACTACAATTGCAAATTCTGTGTATGATTAATTAGCTCGTTCATTGATCGTTCAATAATTCAAACCTGTTCCGCACTTTCAAAATTGCAGTTTTACTAGGACGGTGTACTCGATTTTGGTAGATCCACTCACAACGGGTAATGCAGGGTTCCTTCGCACAGTAACGGCATAAATACTTATTACCAAATCAGCAGGAACATAGTTGTTTTTTCTCATTTTGCCGTGGACAGTTAACTATCGTACGTGTACATGTTATATGATAGATTTTAATATCAACGATAATCCTTGCTTTGTCTAAAATGTTGCAAATGACTGGATGAAATGGATCTTTTTCATAATGCTGAAGGTGGCAAACATCGATATCTGTGCGCTAAGACATTGTTTTTTGTTTAAATTAAGTCTCAAGTCCAATAATATACTTATATTCAAGTCAATGGAAATATTCACGTGATAATGCGAAAGGAAAGATCTTATATGAAAATCCAACTTTCGTTAATTGAGTTTCTTGACTGAAATCTAAAATATGTAGAATGCTAAAAAGAGTAGTACCAACCTATATTGCCAGTGAGAAGCCTTTTCCAGAACAAAATGGCCAGGGATCTTCTGTTTAACAAAACTGCCCACAAGAATAAATGTTTGTCGGGATCCGACACCTTTTCGCATTCTCGCGGTTTTTCTTGGTAGAGCTCAACATATTCATCTTCTGTCAGCTCTTTGAGCAAAGAAGAAACTCTCTCGAACAACTTCGCGTCCTTCTAAAATTAGATCAGAGAGTGCATAGTAAGGTCGTTAACTTCTCGAACATCAAGAAAACTCTTTCAAGACGTTTTGTTTATTATTATATTGATAAAAGCATAGGAAGCGTTCCACTGTACAACCTGCATTTACGATAAAATTTAGACATGATTGTTACTTGCTAGAAAGCTTTATCGTGTTTTATCTATATTTAATATGTTATCATGCAGTTTACTTATAAAGTCTCAATCCTAAATGGTAAGAAATCAAACTAGATATGTATCCTGCCGTACGTTTATATGTTGTTCTTTGTGAACAAACTGCATAATATACGCCACATTCATACTGCAGAAAAAAAAAACTTCCCGAAATGTCGTATGACTTTTAAAATAATAACGACTTTCAAAAGGATAACCACCGCCAAGAAATGTTCATTTTTTTCACAGTTAAAATAGATTATAAAAACGTTTTAGAGCTTTCAGGAGCATATTTTATAAATCAATATCTTTGTTGTGTGATGCCCCATTTTGTATTATTTTTCATTCACATAGTATTATCACTCATGCGCGCAACAACACTTCACTTTTAAAAGCATTGCCCTGGCAAGAATGTTTGAAAGGTGAGACGGACCTGCATTATGATATGACGAGAAAAAACACAGTGCTAACAACACCCGACTGCCTACCGGTTTGTCAACTCCAAACTTCTCTCTCAGGATGTGTCGAGTGCTAATTCGGATATCGGCATCACCAACGTCTCCGTATACAGGCTGCGTCATGACATATAATGTAGCCGTGATTATTATTTATCTAATAAGCTTAAATAATTGTTTATTATCATGATAGACATTTCATATGTCCCTCAGCATATGGTGCTTAGTTTTCACCGGATGTGATAATCGACAATTCCAAATAAACATAAAGGTACATTATTTTTCTACAAAGAGTTAAGCATAATGTTTGGATATTTTTGCTGCCAAAATTGTCAAAAAATAAAAATTAAAAAATCTTTGTCAACACCCTAAAGAGAAAACAGCTGTTTTTGTTTTGTTTGGTTTGGTTTTAATTTCAAAGCGGATATGCACATATCTTATTTATATCTTGATCCCTATATGCCTCAAGACGAAAAATAAACATTTGAAAAATAGAGTGGATACCGAAGAGTATAAGGCATACAGCCTCTCGTAGGTCAAAAACCTGTCCATATCCACGATATAGGCAACGATCACCTCAGCAAGGTCTGCCTTGTTCTGTATTAACGCCGAAAGCAAGATGTGATTGAGTGAATCAATGTGTGTCTGAAACGTGAAAATAACCTCCGGTTACATACTTCAATTGTGACAGTCTCGTTGAAAGTATGAATAAAGGAAGGTTGCAAAATAATTGAGGTAGTATGCAACAACACAGGCAGAGAATGACTTTCTTCGATCACAGACATTGAAACCGAGAGGGACATGCACCTGGAATCATTTAGCAGTTTACTATATGCCCTTGCTTGAAAAGGGCCCGGGATCGAGATTAACTATGGTGTTAGGAAGATTATGAGGTGTTTATGTCTTTTGTTTTCCTTTGAAATTGCAATCATTATATGTTGTTTTATTTTTGGATTAAGTCCGAACTGGGCTTTAACCCAAACTGGGATGTTATCCTGACGAGTTTGATTGTCTCGTTTCAAGGTTTCTATCGCTTTAACAAGTGAAAGCTATAAAGATTTTGGAATAAATTGATAATAAAGTGAATATTTTAGTTGTGCCTACAGCAAGACTAATATTTTATCGCAACACATGTTCCCGTCGAATTGTTCTTTGAAGTGCACCCGTAGAACAGGGACGCATACAGGTGGGCGATAACGTAAAGATCACATTACAGACTGAAGTAGATAGAAAAAAAACGAAAAGGGCAAACTGATCACGCAATATTGTCGAGTTGCTGCATTATATAATTCCGGCATAACTCTTTCGAACATAATGTCTGTAGAAAAACAATCAAATTCATTCCAATTCATAATCAGATAACACTAGGTCAGAATTCGTAATACAATAGTTGTAAACACAGACACATAACACAGTGCTCATACCTGCCAATAAGATACGTTGTCAACCGTTAAATTTCTTCTTTGGCGATATCACACCTATTCAATTCAACTGCCAAATCCAATTGCGTTGAAACAGGGAATGCTTGAAGTAGAAGAATACGAATTGTTCGTGCGTAAAACGTTTTTCAGATCGTTGTTGAAAAGCAACTGAGGTTTCAGAGACATTGACAATTACAATTACAAACATTCAACAAGAAAAATGTTATTTCTCTTTTTATTAATTAACTTACCTTGCAGTACACCACGCAAGATGGCTCGGTCAATATCCTTCAACTCGGCATCGTCCATATTAAATACCGTTATCTGAAAGGAATTTGAAAAAAAAGGCATATTTGTCAATCTAATCAACCATAAGTACCTAAGAAATTGCTGGAACAGGTATCATCAGGATTATTTGGTGTAAATGAGATAAACGACTAGGAAAAGGGATTCTGTATTTAAGCAAATATTGTTTTAACAACTCTGAAATCCAGTCGTGTGGATATTTGAAAGCGAATTTTTACATGGCCCATTCATGTTTAACAAATCTGAAACTGAAAAATTGTTTGTAAATTTCTGAATAATAACTGAAAGAAAAGTAAGCATATAAACCGTCAGAGAAAACAACCGAACAAACAACCAAATTAAATAATAATTAAAATAAAAATTTAATTAAAAAAGATGGAAATAAACACTAAAGTTAACCAACGCTAACAGTTCAGATATAATTCGCCTAAAATGAAAATTAAAGGAACAATTAATACAAACAAATATAGAATAAAATAAAACTGAAATTCAAGTATGGCATAGAGCTGTCATTTGCCTAGATCAGCCAATGCATACGAGTATGCAATATGGTTTTTCTGTAATTAGATCACCTTTTCTGTAATGACAATCATCTTCAAATACATTCATGCGTATGTATGAATTGGCCTTTGCCAGTGTATCATGGAAAGCAACAACTATAATAGCAAAGCGATGTTGATTGTATTTGTTGTATCACGTGAACAGCGTACCAGTTTTCTTGACCTGTCACCACAGATTTCTTTCAACCAGGTTTTACAATCCTCCACTGACTTGCTTTCGGTATTGCCTAGCATAAGATGTATGTCGTCGTTTAACTCCTTGACAGCATCTCTAAAGAACATGAAGCAAAACAAAATATTTTATCAGATACCTTAGGTCGATCACTGAATGCTGATGGATGTTAGGATATTTGATACTGTATCCCTGGTCACATTATTATCTCAAAACTGGAGTACATTCTGAAATATCTACTTAAGAACTAAAGTAATCTAAAGGTCACATGCAGAAGGCTAGAATTTAGCAACGGAAATCAATGGTTTGCTATAGTTTTACAATCACTACATCATAATTATGAGAAGTCAACTAATCTGAAATCTGAAATCGAACACAGTCGGATGGGAAACTAGCCATGGTATATAGGTTTAAATAAGTCACTATTTGATATACTTACTCGAAGGCCACTTCCTCCGTTAGACGTAAAGATTCGGCGATGATATCGGCAGCCTTACCGCTTCCGTGAACTATAACTACTGGTATACATTTTCTAGCTTGACCCTCTACACCATCGCCAGTGTTGTTTTGGTTAACATAATTGTATACTGTTTCCAAGGTTCCACATCCACCTTCTACAACCACCAATACAACAGGTATGGCAATGTTTTCCTCCTGTTGGCTCTTGGTACCTGCAAGACAAATACCGTTACTTTGGACCACTAGATTGACTTGCTTTATGTATAAAATCCATTTCAGGCATTATCATATTCGCTTATGATTAAAAGATTGACTTATTGCTGAAACCAGGATACGTGTGTTGATTTTAAATCTTATTTTCACAAAAGACAATAGTCAATATTTAACATAACTTAATAATGCGATGACAACTCCTGGTAAACGAATGACAATGAAAACAATTGGCTGCAAGTGTTACATTAAATTCTGGCGTCGGGGAAAATTGGAAACCTTTTTGTTGTTCGATTTTTGTAAACTAGAGGCGGTTTCGTGAGACTGAAGTAAGAACCGTGAACAAAAGATATTAAGATGATCATATTAACTACAACAGCACTTAACCGTCGGTCATCGCAGAGAGCTTTTAGTATAAAATATCAAAGGCACCCTAGACTTTTCCTGAGCTTTTGTTTTTTCTGAAAGTAAAACAGTACAATCATAATCTTCCTTACAATATAGATAGGCGTTCGCATCAGCTCTACCGATATATACATACGTTTAACGATCTCTCCATTTTTCTTCCCATCGTCTATTGCCACGTATCGTTCGAGCCTAGCCCGCAACTCAAGCTCCTTTCCATATGTCTTCTCGCCAGAGTCAACAAGTATGAAGTGTGTGTGGTTACAGTCGAGTGCTCTTAGTTTGAATCCGTCGCGATCTTCCCATTTCAGATCACGCTCAGCGTATTTTGCTGGCCAGCATCCTTTCTTTGACTTTGCATCGTTGTGAGGAAAGTTAATACATTAGGTCGATAAGCACACATACTTTGCGTTGCCTGCTTTCCCTAAAGCGCTTTAATCACTGCATGGATTAAATCTGTTACTCAAGTACAAACTATTGTCTTATTGAAGAAGTTTCTGTAACATAAATGCAAGCAATGGCACCAGAACATAAATGAGCCATACCTAATTCTCTCCTCTCCGGAATCAAATATAAACTCCATGGAGAGGGAGTCCTCGGAGAAACCAAAATTCTTGACATCAATGTTTTAAAACTAAGACACCATAGATTGTTAAATGTTTAGTAAAGACATCTGACTTCAATATTTTGGGATTTTTTAATGATCGGTTCACTGATTTTTAAGAACATGAGCGTACTTTATGCATTTCTTTGAGTTATGCTTAAGTTGTAAGTATTAATGTTAGCGCTGCAGATGCAACTCATGTCAATATCCAATGTGTTGTATTCATAATGTCAATTGAATAGTAGTCGGGACAAATATTAGGGTTCAGAACAAAACATTTACATTAAGTTAGAACGCCCCGCAGAAATAGCTGGTCGGAATTTCAAATTTCTACAATTTTTATGAGCTACCTCTCAAGGAGCTCATTTTGAAGCTCTTAAAGAAAGAAAACCTTTCACCGTCTCAGATCTCAAAGGAGTCAATACAGGAATGGAGTCAATACAGGAATGGCGGCCATTTTTTTATTCTAAACATCGCAAGATGATTGGGTAGTTTGTTTCGCTAGTTCCAAACGATGCATGGTGATCCCCGATTTTTAATGTTGATTTAGTAAGATAACGATGGAAAGGTTCATCCATGGAAGTCTGAGCAAGATTTTAAGCCTTTCACATACAAGGCGCGTTCTGTATTAAACGGAAACTATGTTGACAAGAAGAATAGCTACGCACACGTATTTCATAAACAGAATAGAGCAGAATTTAAAACAGTGCACATACCAAATAAAAAAATAAAAAAGTACATTAAAGGTATAGGTATTTGAGATTTTAGTTATTTAGGTCTCGCTTAAGGTTACAATTGGTCGGAAATTTTGATAATTTACTTACTGACGTGTTTGTCAGGACTTTTTTATTGTCGATGATATTCCATGTAGCGATGCCCAGGGCGACTACTTCATTCTCTGTTGTGCGTTCACTTTCTTTCTTAATCGCTTTGCCGACTTTTTTCATTACTCCAACCGAAGTTCCTCCAGTTACGATCCAGGCATCTGATAAGTAGGATATCAGCGAGGGTAACAAAAAGTATTATTATGATACGTAAAAATGTCTATACTCAACGGCTGTGACAAAGTTTCTTTCGGTTTTTTCATTGTACACATTGTAGCGCATCACTGAATGAACATTGAAACTTGCGTAGGTGGTAAATAGGACAAAGGTAAAATCTGTGTTATTCTAAGGAATAATTGTAAGGATAAATCAATTTCACTGGCTGTCGCTCGAAGGCTCAGAAGCATGTTTCAAAGATTAAGTTTAAGCAGATTTAGCATTATCTCTCATGTAAACCATCTGTTTGTCTATCTTAAACAGGACACAACTTTAACATAACCACCGATTCGAACCTGTGCTAATAGCAGCTTTGAACAATCCTTGATTGAAAAGTATCTTCAATCGGTCATCCTCGAAGTCAAAGTTTGTTGTGCCACCAGTAACAGAAATGATCATTTTCGGTTTAGGAATCTCCCACTTGTCAATCATAAGCTTCCATAATGTTTCAACAGACGTGTCTTCAGCCACACGAATATACTGAAATAAAACAGTACTGGAAAATAGTAAAATAGTACTGAAGTATAATCTGTCGTGCACATCAAGTAATATCTGTAGTCACAGTAAATTACAGACGCCATGATAAGAATTTGAAATGGCCTTTTATTAACGGGTTTGATTAATTCTTGTTCTCATTCGTTAGTTGACTACTTTGAGGATGACATCGCCTCGTTTTTTAAAATTTTAAACGCTTTCACAACTGTCTCATCAACAAAACCAAACAGTCTGTTTGCCTTCTCAGATTCAACAAAAAGGCATGACCATAATGCAAGTTAAATTTTAATATGTGTCACAATAACGAAAAAAACCTCGATTCTTGGACGATGTCAGAAGTTTGGATCGGACAATTCTGTCTGTTGCATCAAAGCCAATTTAACGAGACTTTTTGAAGTGTTCAGCATAGCATGCATACAACAGGCCATAGATGACGGCATTCCTAGAATTCGACATCCATTTTGAATGTCAATGTACATAGTGCATGGGGGAATGACACAATTCATATCAGTAAATGGAAAATATTAATACCTTGACTCGGGGCACAAAACCTACTCTCTCAGCATCTGATTGGAGCTGAGTTACGGTCCTTCGCATATCTTGATGGTCATAGTGGCACCAATCTCGAAAATTACAATATATCAAAAGATGTCGAGGTGGCACCATGCTCGTTTATACATGGTATGGATTTACTGATCGGCACTAGGCTACTGTATTGACTTAAGAGAAGACACTGTTGGATGCAGAAGTAAGATGGATTCGAAAAATTTATATTTTTATTCCTTCAGATTATAATAGCAATGTTCTGATAAGTGTCGAAAAGTATCCGATTTCTCGTTGAATAAAGAGAACAACAATGAAGACATTTGACAGACGTTTACAATAGACGGAAAATGCCATTGGCAAAGAACTTTAAGTTTCACGGAAAACACTTTAGGCAAAGAACTTTAAGTCTTACCAAGTCATTAGGGGCTAAAATAAGGAATATTTCAAAGGAATTTGCAATGCCAGAATTATATTCCTTCTTTAGGACGCCTTTATGGTTGACGATCATCGGTACTTTTTTAACTTATTGCGACAAACTCTAATTTACAACTCCCATTAACGCAAATACTCTATCACAAATTATATGTTGACTTCACATTTGTAATCCACTCTTTTTACACAATGGTACAACCTACCGGCTTTCTTGTGGTAGTTAACTGTCCAAATCCGACAAAGTCAATCTCTCCGAACGAGTCTACATCTTCTTTTCCGTCGCCTTGTTCGTTTCGTTGTTTAATATTGTTGTCCTTGATGAATCTCCAAATTATGTCTTTTTGCTGTTTTATCAAAAAGAACAAAAAAAATAAACTAGAATTTGCGAATCCAGAGATATGTAAGGTATATATACATATATATTTTTATTTCACCAAAACTGTTAGTTCATGGTTTAATCTAAATTGATATTTCTTTTATTCGTAGAATCCTAAAGACTGAATATAGTAGAGATAAAGTTAAAATATTTTGACCCCTTTCCAAATCAGCAGATCAAAGGAGAGATGCAAAAACACAGCGAAAAACACTGTAATGAATTTAAGGCAGTTCGAGCCTCGAAAGTGTCGGATTTAAACTTTTGTTCAAACTCTCCTCACGTGATCATTCAAACCTTTCTATTCAAAGGTCAGAGTCAAAACGAGTCGGCCACAAATTCTGTTTATACGGAAAGTACCAGATATCCATTGATACCAAGAACTTTGAAATGATATTATACCCACCTTGTCCTTTTGATTCGATATAGTATCCATGTCGATGGCTGCAACCGTTTCGTAACGAATGTTTTTGTTGTCGTTTTCCATGTCTGCTTCTTGCTGGTGCACGTAATCTCAGGTCATAATCATGTGTACTTGAGAATTTTGCAATCTCACACATTCAACTCTGAAATGTGATTGTTTAATTTAAGTTTCATGATGTTGCTCTACTTCGAGGTTCTCCTTATCTGTGTGACGACTTTATCACTACTGATGCCTGGGGCACAGGAAAGAAAAGCAGGCATGACTAGGAGCTCGGTTTCTCACCGGTGTATGTACTCTTTCCGCCAAACACTTGCATAAATTCTTATTGTAATTTTTACATATTTAGAACATATATGGTTTTTCTTGAAAGAAAGACGAAATTTCAAATACTACATGACAATGCAAATGTCGCACAGTTTTCGAAACGAAAAACATACACCAACACCATCGTTATTGCGATATCATAACCAACTACTCACAAATTGAGAAAATGTAATACGTGTGTTTTGTTTTTGTAGTTTGGTTGAACAAGATTGGAACTAATTTTGGGATACTTGGATCGTTACATATTTCAAATTAATCAAAAGTGTTAGGTTCGCTTTAGCTGAATGTTGCAATATTACAACGTATTCCACAAACCAAGTGCAATGCTTAAAAAGACAAAAAAAGAAAAACGAAAAGCTGATTAGCTCACGTTGTTAGATTAAACCGACATTACTTCACTATGTTATTATCCTATATCAATTCCAATCGGTGTGTTGTTTGAAAGATCGTCACACTACAACACTGCAATTAAGGCCCGTGTCGTGCCTTTTGGACAGATTGCTTAACGCCAAATCATCTATCATAATTATTGTATAATGAATATCATATATTGTATTCATATGGAGCAGAGTTCCTACAATCCCTTTAAAAAGCGGGGTCCAAAAAAAAATTACGAGGCGATTTTACGGCACGCAAAGATATTTTGATGATCTCAATATTCTAGACAATCAGGACATATCAAATCATTCACATCATATTTACCCAGATGCATTGAAAATGAAAGAAACAACCGAGGGTTAAAACTCAGATTCCTATCTGGATCTGTTCCAACAAGTAGGTACTAATGGAATACACGCTAAGCTGAATGACAAAAGGGACGATCTCGATTTTCAAATTGTAAATTATCCCCACTTGTCAAGTGATATTCGCTCTACATCTGCTTATGGGGTATACGTCTCTCATATTCTCAGATATTGTTGACAGAGTGATTCCTACGCCGATTTTTAAATAAGACACAACTCATTGGCATCAAAACTAGTGAGACAGGAATGCATATTTCTTTTATTTTATTTATTTACACTTTTACTGAGCGGCCGAGTTACTGAAATAGTAATTTTCATCGGGGCTCAAACACTTTTCAAAAAAAGGAAAAAAAAATCCATCAATACAAGAAAACAAAAGTATATTAAAGGGGAACATTTCTTTAAACATATTCTTTCAGTTTACATATGAATGTGTACAGACTGGTCAAATTTTCCACTTCAATCGGTAATCAAACTTTCGTGGCACGGAAATGAAAACTAGGTTGTCCAGTGCCTAAAACACATCTTGGTACATGACAATTCTCACGTCCTGTTGAGCGTGTAAAATAATCATGAACATTACTTTGTGGAGTAAATAAATTAGATAAATATTGTGGAGCATAACCATTCATACATTTGAAAATTAAAAGTGCCATGAAATAAAAATTCTTTGTCTAATCGACATAACATTAAATGTAGAAAATAAAGCATTTGAGAGTAAATCAGATGATAACTCAAAAAGTGTGCGTGAGCCCGTTTTTGAAGAGTATAAACTTTGTCAATATTATTTGCCATTGCATTACCCCAAACAACACAACAATAATCTAAAGTACTCTGTATGAGACCATGATATAAGATAA
This sequence comes from Ptychodera flava, assembly GCF_041260155.1. NCBI lineage: Eukaryota > Metazoa > Hemichordata > Enteropneusta > Ptychoderidae > Ptychodera > Ptychodera flava. Next base: position 5,388,033 of record NC_091930.1, read on the forward strand.
TGCGACGATCAAAAGGGATATATCGACGTAATCTGCGTAGTAAACCAATTCGTTGACTAAGTTTTTTGCATAAATTATCTATATGGACGTTCCATGACAGCGTTTCATCAAGTGTTACCCCTAAAATTTCACCATATTTTACTTGAGGAATAAAAGTGCCAGCAATCAGTACAGATAATGAACTGTGAGTTTCATTTAAACTACTGCGCTTAGAATGGGTTGTAATCAGAAGGCATTTTGATTTTCTGGCATTAATTCGCATATGATTCGTAGTAGTCCAATTTGAAATAGGAGTGATATATTTTCGTATTGCATCGTTAACATCACTAATGCATTTACCCTTTGCTAGCATTGTCTGGTCATCTGCATACTTATGTAAGGTAGAAGAATCAACAAATAAAGACATGTCGTTCATAAAAATCATGAATAAAAGAGGGCCTAAAATTGAGCCTTGTGGACCGCCTCCTGTAACATCATGTCTATTAGAAATACTTCCTATGACGTCAACAACTTGCTGGCGATTTGTCAGATAAGAGTTAAACCAGTTAACAGTACAATCAGACAATCCGTACAAAGCATATCAAAAAGACTAGTCATTACTTTCAAAATGTTGTATGGTAGATGGGACAACATTGTGGCCAAATACGACAAAACGATTAGTGACAACATTCATGGCGTTGACTTATTTCAGTAATTCATATTCGGTATCATTCATACAATTCAGACAATTTTAGAACCAATCGTGACGGGTGTAGCGTGCTAGCAGGGTACGCTTACCCATTCCGGACAACTAGTACAATCCAATTACTATTAGTGGTTCAGGATGGCCCTACTTATCTTTGTAAATTACAAACTTCCAATGGACCTGGTAATGTTGTATTACCTTGAATGAAAATGATTATTTGACCATTTTAATGGGATAATCATCGCTAATGCAATGATCCAAAGCTACGAAGGATAATTTAACTGCATGGTTTGTCTTAAATAGTAGCAGCGGAACTCAGAAAACGGTCAGTTGTAGGGATCAGATTAACTCGGCAGAATCGGGGGTTATTTGAAATAAGATAAGTTGCGGTACATTTTACATCAAGATAGGACAAGGTTTTTATAGGCATTCGAAATGTTGAAATTCAACATTTCGTGCTAGCATTTTGGATTCTGTACCTGATATAAATAATTTTGTTACGGGATTTTGAGAACTTATATATGTGAACAATTGTGGTTACGAACTCCTTTAAGTGCGTTATTGGAGGACTCAGTGACTGATAGAGAAATTACAATCTTCAATGGAAAGGGTAATATTTTTCACATTAACAAAGACTGGCTATCGTAAATATACACAAATCGTAGCTAAACGGCATTATGACACGCCACATGTTAAGTCCGTGTTGCTATCTGCCAGAATGTGGTACGTGACGGGAAAATAGATACGTCCATCTCCAAAGAATCACACACGAGCTAGCAGCTTGTAAACTTCATTTTGACTGTGCGCGCTGGAACTTCAGATCAACACAGTGATATAATAACAATGAACTCCATTACCAACAGGTATACAACTCGATTTTGACAAATTAACTCCGTATGTGCTACACTATCGCTTGTGCCCAAGCTTATATGTTGTCAAAAGATAAAAATATGGTAGTCAACCGTCTCAGGGCGTGGTTAATACTGTAAAGCCCTCCCTGAGGAAATTTCGTCTCGAAGCGTCCCTCACGTGGCCAAGGCGTGTGAAGGTCATTGACTCAGATCATACGAGAAGCATATAAGCGATAGTGTGATAGTTTAATTAACTATTGGTTAAGGATTAAATGAGAACAATCGAGAAGGGGATATCCCATGGTATGATCTTATTTAATCTTAAGAACCTATCAAAGACTGGCACGAAAAATACCACGTGATAACTTTTGTATTCATGTAAGTTAAGAGATGTATTTGACTTTGTAGAGAGCTTAGACTAGATACACTAGAGATCAGACCTTGGACGGTGAACGTTACGGTTGCCTTCTTGCAATAAAGTACAAGGCTGCGTTACAATCTACATTTTGGTATGTCAGCTTCAGTTACTGGAAACATTACGAGCCAAAGTGGTACCTCAACTCGTAATTCCCCCAATTACGAGCGCGACCATACTTCGATTAAACCGAGAGGCCACAACAATAGGTCTGTTGTTATATGCTTTTCGGTATATCTTGTAAAGAGCAAATACATATTTAGATTATATCTAGTGTATCAGCATTTTAAAGCATATCCATTATTCAAAAAAGAAGTCAGAGTCCCTACCTGTCGACGAATTGATGATGTTTTTTATCATTACCGCTGAGAGATGAGTGTACTCCGTAACAGAATATCGCCCACAGTTGATGAGCTTCAAGTCCCGCATAACTAAACTGAAGCTTTAAACCAGTCAATATTACGCTAGTTATAAACCTACCTTGGTAAAAACCGGGTCCAGTGAATAGGAATAGGTTGTAACGCGATGGCTGTGGAAGAACGAGCCAAAATTCACACAAAGGACGTCTAGCTTCAATGAGAATGCGTTGTTGTGTGGGCGCCAACGCGGCTTTTATCGCCTGCACCAAATGTGCTTTATTAGCCGACTTAAACATTATAGTAAAATAACAACATTCGAATTGGTTTAAGCGGAGAAAGAGATATTTATTGACATCATGATAATTGCAAATCAGTAATTTATGAGTCTTCTAGTTGTAAAGCTTCTTTTATTCGCGTGACCACAATTTATATTTCATACAAGATTATTTTCTGTCTGTGCAAACAACTAAATTTCGTCTTGCAAAATGAAAAAATTAACTTGTATTCAAAAGTTGTATCACAGCTTTATTGAATTATATGACGTCACTCCCAAGTAATGGCTCACGTGCTTAGTACAAGCGCAGTCTTTCATACTACTTAGATACTACTTAGATAGGTAATGTTCAAGTTTGATGGGACGAAGGGCGATGCAAACACGTTGCCTAAGTCGGAACGATACAGAAATAAGAGACTTCTCAATGTAAAACTTCTTTGTCGCTTAACGTTGTTTATTCTCGCAATGATCCTGCCGCAGATACAACCTTGGCAGAAAAAGCCTTATCTAAAGTGTTTTATCAGTAAGCCCAATTATGCAGTTTTATAACGACTGGCCGATACTTTAAATTACAAGTGGTGCACTTTATACTTCATAGCACCATACGTAGGACTCAGGGCCAGGACTTACGAGCGACATCGAGGAATGTACCACCCAAACATTTAAACAGATTATAACTGACAATCAAAATTCAATTCAAAAGAAGGCAATAAGATTTTTCCTTTTTGAGCCAACATAATTTAGTTGTGTCATTCCTAATTTGTCTGCATCAACTTTGACGTGGTCGTTACAACAAAATGTTGTACTGTAAACATAGTTGTGTTAACCCGCGATTTTGTCAGGGAGAGAGTACTAGGTCATATGGAGAGCACGAAATCTGACTTGCAGCGTGTCTGCAAGGTTCTATCTGACAAACGATATGACACGATCAGTAGGTAATAGTCATTAGCTGGGAAAATATCATAAAAAGATTGAGGATTTTGATCAGTTTGAAATACTATAGCAAATGCAAAGACACCTCGACAGATTTCCATCAATCTAGTACGTGAATCTTATGCAGTTGAGGATTCAAGGACAAACATGAAACAGATGTTCAAATTCCCCGTTCCTTCCTCTTGCCTTTTTGTTTTTTGTTGTTGTTTTTTTTTTTCAATGCACAGGGGCTGACCTAAGTATGTCACTAGTAGTTACAGGCCTATTTCAATACTACCAGCTTTATCAATGATACTCGAGAGACACGTTTATAATAGGGAATAGCGATGTGTTTCTCGTAACGCGCGGTCCCTTGGGGTAGTAAACGGGCGCCATAACCCTCATATTCAGGTGATAGGTGTTTATATTGTCATATTGTATGAAGTTTTATAATCAGATTTTTAACTTTTGATTGATTGCAAGACCAGATGAAACAACAGTACACAGTGTGTCATAAATCAGTAAATTTAAATACTCTCGCCTATGTTGACTATAGCAGGACAAAACAGAATAAGGCCTAAGCTTTAGGACAAATTAATTATGGGCAGTTTTGAGTTGTCAATCTTAATTTGTTACGGTCGACTCAAGGACGGTTTGTCTCGACCGAGTCGCGTTAAAGCCGAGTCGGTCTCTGCATACTCTTGTTCACCGAGTGAATGGTAAGCTAGCCACAAAGTGTCATTAAGTTGGCTGTATTTCTTTCACTTCGGTCACTGTCTTCATAATAATCTGACATAGGTGAAATGTAACACACTTGATTTTTAACATGAATTCCGTTGTTTCTAAAGTATATTCTCCGTGCATACGAACTCACAACGTATAGCACCCTATTAACTACTAATATAGTGAAGATGTCACTGTCAAAACCGCTAGTCTAAATTAAATCACTCCTCATATACAAGGAATATAAATAAGACACGATCATGTCTTAACTTTGTAATGACAACGATTTTTATCATATTTTCGGATCATCCAATCATCATCATTATCCAATTATTCTATGTCAATCATCATTCAAAGATCTCAAAACTATTTTCTGCTAGCCGCGGACGAAACGACTGATGTCGCATTAGGTGCAATTATCAACTACGACCTTCAGCAGGATTTGACGCAATATTGTCTGTGGAAAACTTGCTTCAAGTGCAAAAGTAGCGTACCACCTTATTCCCGCATACAATGTGAGGACCGAGTCAAGCACAACAACCAATACAATTCATCTGTTCTAGGTACATCTGTATTAATCAAATTTCAGATAAAGAAATTTTCGATGGTGAACATCCACATTTTCTTGTCTTGACTTGAAAGTACATAATGGTATCACAAAATACTAAGCTCTGTTGGTAGTCTGTTGTTAACATTACAATACTAAAGGGCAGCTGGTGTTTACCCTTCTTTTCAGTGTACTGAACAAGCAGTCCTCACCTTACGTTATCAAAGTGTTGTCGCTTAGCGATTTCAGTATTATAATGAATCCTAAACCTGCAGTAGCAGGTGTTCGCTTAAATTTGCATGGCCCAGGGTTAGAGAGATAGCACATTAAACTGTCAAACACCAAAGGTTATTTTTAATGATTATCTGATTGTTAACTACCTCATTACCTTGTATAGAAAACTGATCTGATTATTTTTGACTGATCATACACTTTTTCATACCATGTAATGTTATACACCTGCGTCTGTAACCTATGGAGTTTCGTCGTGCAGTAAGTGCGGTATGAGGGGACGCGGAGCCCAATAACCCCGACACGAGATACAATGATTTAGGTATTATTAGACACTATTTGACCTTTGACCTCAAAACACCTTGACGTCAACGAGAAGAAAAAGGGGAGATGATTTTGAATTTAAAAAAATATACCTGTAAGCATTCAGTACTTAACAAAGTTAATAATCGTCAATCCAAAACCTGTGAAGTTGAGTGAAATTATGCTGCTGACCTACAATTTCTACCACTTGCACTGCGCTGCCCGGGTTCAAATTTCGTTATGCGCGCTTAGCGGACGCGCTGAATGCCTTCCCAGTCTGCTTGCGATCGCTCAGTGCAGTGCACGATGGGCATCCCAAAAACGCTTTAATTTTGACTATTATTTTGTAAAGTTGGACTAAAAAAGGAGTATAATAATAAAGTTATTGTAGGTATTGTCCGAGACGCGACCCGACATAAAACCCGGTATTTTATGAATAATCTTATGATATCATACAAGTATATAAAAGGCGCAAAAAATGAGATTTGATTGATCAAGACCTAATAACAAACTTATATAGCATGGTTTTTGACCAGACACGAGTCAGCAGCTAGCAAAAACTTCATTTTGACGTTCCACGCAAGAACTTTAAATTAATAATAATATAAAATAAATATAAAATTCACTGGCAACGGATATTCAACTCCATTCGTATTATACATCCGCTATCGATGGTGCCTATATGTCGTCAACCAGTAAAAATCTAATGGTAAACCGCCCAAAGATGTAATTGATTACTTCGATTAACCCTAAAAACATGACAATAGGTCTGTTGTTACATGTATCTTACTCAAAGTAAATATATATTGAGAAACAAAGTTGTCTATCTTATTTATTAGAATTTTTAAAGCATATGCAATTATTCAAAGGGGAAGTCACAATCCCGCCCTTTCGACGAATCGATACCTTCCGAACGTTTATCGTTGCCGGTGAGGGATGAATGTACTCCGAAAACAGACTATCGTCAACAGTTGAGCTTCAACTCCCGCATAACCAAGTTGAAGCTTTAAACCATACGCTGTTACGCTACTTATAGACCTACCTTCATACAAACCCGGTCCAGTGAATTGGAATAGTGACGACTAATGAAGAATGAGCCAAATTCACGCACGGACTTGAGAGGCAATGCGTTGTCGTGTGGGTGATAACGCGTCTTTTTATCGCCTCCACTGAATGTGTTTTATTAGCCGACTTAAACATAATAGTAAAATAACAATCGAATTGGTTTAAGCGGATACACAGGTATTTATTTACATCATGTGATTGTAAACAATTTATGAGTGTCCTTGTAATAAGGCTTCTTTTATATATATTGGAAAATACAAATATAAATACTGAACAGTTTCTGTTTCTTATTTCTGTATCATTCCGGCTTTGGCAATGTCTTTTTATCCCCCTCCTCCCATTAAAGATCAAGGATTTTATATCAATGAAAAAGGTAACATTTTTACACATTAACATAGGCTGGCTGTCGGAAATGTGCACAAATCGTACATAAACGATATTAATGCGTCACGCGATTGGAAAACATATACGTCTACGCCCTACAGAATGGACAAAAGTGACGTCAGACGGTAAATTTGAAAGGCTATTTCCTTAGAGAAATAGTTTTTGTCCAAATTTGGAAAAGTGTCTGGTCCCTTGTGTCACATGCAGCTTTGAAAAAACAGAGGGTAATGAGCAAGATTCTCCATGCCAACGGCGTAGCAACTTGAACAGCTCATCGGAGAAAGTTCAACTGCAACCAAGGGTGTTGCTAGGTATGCTAAGAATGATTTTGTACGAAATAGGTACAACTGTTATCGCTGTGGCGAAAATCGTCATGTAAACTTGTCACGTGGACTGTTCTGGCGCATAATATCAAAGCACATTAAAACCCTCGGCTTACGGCCTTGGGGAAGAGCGATGTGTTTCTGGTAACGCAAGGCCCCCTCAGGGTAATAAACGGACGCTATAGTCCTCATGGACAAGTATAAAGCTGTATAATATTTTCATCTTGTATAAAGTTTCATGATCAGATTGTCAACTTTTCGACTGTAAATCAACAACTTGACATACACTCGCTTATATTGAATTATAGCAAGACAAAACCCAATAGAGGTTAAGCTTAGGACAAGTTTATTATGGAAACTTTTGATCTGTCAGGCGTTATATAATACGGTCAACTCAGGAAAGTTTTTTCTCGACCGAGTCGCTTTTAAATCGAGTTGGTTTCTGCATAGCCTCGTTGGCCGAGTTAATGGTAAGCTAGCCGAAGGGATTTATTAACTGGGCGGCAATTCTTTCACGCCGGTCACTGTGTGCATAATAATAACCATAGTTGAAATGTTTAACACCTCACTATTAACAAGAATTCCCTTGTTTCAAAATTCTCATACGTGAAATAAACTTGTGAAGACGTCATAGTCAAAACCGCTTAAATTAAAACTGAATCCAATACTCTTGTATATTGAATCATACCAAGGGTTTTTATCATATTTTAGTACACCCCCTAGTCCGTCATCTAGATTTTGTACTATTCGTTGCATCGTCATATTATTCTCTTCGATCATCATTAAAAGATCTCAATAATATTTTCTGCTAGCCACGGACGAAAATGACAGGTGTAGCATTAGCTGCAATTATTAATTACGACCTTAAAGACAGTAGGATTTGCTGTAATTCTGTCCGTTAAAAACTTGCTTCTAGTGTACAACTCGCGTACCATCTTTTTCCCGCAAATAATATGTGTGCCGAGCCAAGCACACCAATCAATATAAATCTTCTGTTCAGGGTACACCTGTATTAATCAAATTTCAGATAACAAAGTTTTTGATGGTGAGCATCCATATTTTACTGTCTTGATTTCAAAGTACATTTAATTTAATAGTATCATAAAATCCTAAGCGCTGTTGGTAGAGTGTTATAAACATTACAATTATAGCGAACGGCAGCTGGTGTTTACCCTTCCAGTCGGTGTATTGAACGAGTAGTTCTCACCTCAAGTTATCACCCGGCAAAGTGTTCTCGCGTAGCTATCTGAGGATTAAACCGGATACTGAAGCTGCAGTTTAAATTGGCAAGGTCCAGGCTTAGAGAGATGGCTCAGTACTCTATCAAATATCAAATTGTAATTTTTCATTATTATCTCACTGTTATTTACCTTTTACGTTGTGGTGAAAATTGATCTTATTATTTCAAACTAGTCATAAATTTCCGCTTATAGCATTTAATGTAACATGAGTTTATTATTGGTAAAATAATATGTGGTCCGAATGATCGACACGTGATACAGTGATAGCAATGCTATAGTCGCCATATAGAACGGTTTGACCAGAAACGAGCCTGCAGCTAGGAAAAATCAATTTGTCGTTGCACACAAGAACTTCAAATTAATATTGTGATATAACAACAATAAACTTCACTATCAACAGGTATACAACTCGATTTTGACAAATTATTTCAGTATAAAACTATGCATTCGTTATAGCTTGTACCCATATGTCATGAACAGGTAAAAATGTAAACCGTCTCAGGGTGTGGATTATCACTTAGATTATATTTTGAAACCAAATTAATAGGTCCGTTGTTTCATTTTGATTGGCATATCTTGCTCAAAGGAAATGAATATTAAGATTAAAAGTTGTCTACCTTACGCATCAGCATTTTGAAGCATATGCAATTACTCAGAGGTGAAGTTACAGTCTCACCCTGTCGACGATTTGATATCGTTTTCTTTCGGCCGAACGTTCGTCGTTGCCGTTAAGGGATGTATTTACTCCGAAACAGAATATTGTCCACAGTTGAATTTCAACACTCGCCAAACTAAGCTGAAGCTTTTAACTATACGCTATTACGCTTTTTATATACTTACCTTCATAGAAACCGGGTCCAGTGAATTGGAATAGGTCGCAAAGCGATATTAATAAAGAATGAGCCAAAATTCACGCATTAGACGTCGAACTTGAGTGGGATGCGTTGTCGTGTGGGCGATACCGCGACGTTGTATCGCCCCCCATTCGATGTGATTCTTTAGCCCACTTTAACATAAACGTTACGTTATCTGAAAAAAGTAAGTATTTATTTGCATTCCAAGGTCACTGGCCCATATACAGAGAGGAGTTTTATAGAATACATTAACTTGCGACAGAGAAAAATACAGATCATAAAGAGAGGGAAATACATACAATTTCGTCAACTGTAAAACAGAAGAACAGTTAGGAGAATGCATGCATCAATCACTGTGTACGTGTGAATCTCTCTATTTTAAGGCTTTATATACGAAATAACAGAGACTGCCAAGTTGATCAGTATTGTTTAAACTGAGCGTTTTTTTTTTACATTGTGAAAATTCGGTTGTACAATAATTTTATTTGGTAAGTATAGTTTCCTTAAATCGCTATATGATGGACACACTAAAAGAAACTGGTATTCATCCTCGACAGCATTCATTGTACATAGATTTAAAAATCTTAAAGATGCATTAATACCATGTCTCCTCCCTTCCTCTACTGCAAGAGGAAGAGCAGCACAACGGAAACGAGCAAATTTTTGAATAACTTTATAATTGCAATGAAATGTTAGGTATGTATTTTTGGCTCTAGTAAACTTTTATACTCTCTGTATAATCTTAATTTATGTTTGAGTGACAATCTGGTTTGCCATTGTTGCTTAATATTATCTTGAGCTCTTATCTCAAATATCGTCATAAAAAAATCTATATTACCCACTTCCTGTGTAAACCAGACAACATCAAAACCATGTGATAACTGGATATTTTTGACAAACGTTGCCCGAGTATGGCGTCCTAAAGAGTCTAAAGTACTGCGTATAATAAACAGAAAAACACCGTACATCTCTTGTGTCAACTGAATTCCCATATATCCTGTTGACATGAAAATAGAACTAAGTTCTTCAATAAAAAAACTGAATAGGATCGGGCTTAAAATGCAGCCCTGTCTTACAGCGATTGGACAGTTAAAAGTACTCATCAGAGGTTACATTACCTGACTTAACACAGGATTTGATATTACTGTACATAGAATAAAGAATGTGGTACATTTTACCTCTAACACCAAGTGACATAGTTCTATACAATAGAAGTGAATGATTCAATATATCAGATGCTTTGGAGAAGTCGATGCAAAGAAAATATAAGCTGCCACGTCTGGTACTTAAACATTTCTGGATGATTGCATGTAGAATGAAAATGTTGTCAGTGATACTGTCATTTTTTTTTTCTAAATCCTGCTTGACAATCTGAAAGAATAATATGTTCGTCCGACCATTCTGTTAAACGTTCGTATATTTTTCCTCAACACATTTAGTAGATATATTCCTCTTTAGTTGTTAACGTCACCAGTAGCAATTTTCTTTAATAATGGAATAATAATAGCAAATTACCATTCTTCAGGAAATTCTCCACTGTCAAAAATAAAATTCAACATTTCTATCAATAAAGGTAATATTATATTTGCTGAATATTTGAAAAGTTCATTTGGCAACCCGTCTAGACCTGGCGATTTGTCAGTTTTTATCTTTCAAATGCTATTCAAAACCTCGTTTTCTGTGATATGATCATTTAACTCTGTCAACTCCTGATCAAAATCATCGTTTCTAAAATAAAACTGTTCAATTTCTTCTTGATAGGAGGATAAAAACTGTGAATCCACAATGTCAGAATTATTTCACCTATTATACAGATTCCTGAAATAATCATACCAGGCTCGAATGCTTATTTCATTTACATGGTTGTTTTGCGGCCATTTATTGACTTCAAAATAGTGTAGAAAGCATGTGAATTCTTTTCTGCCGCATCTCTAAAAAATATTTCTTATACTGTTCTGATACGTTTTCTTGGGGTTTTTACATGTCTGTTTGAAGACTTGCCCGTTTCTTGCCCGTTTAGAATTATCCAACGAATCAGGAGTATCCAACTGTCTGAACAGCTTTAAATTTTCTGGCATAGTTTTTTTTGCTCTTTGACATGACCTTCAAAACCAAGGCGGCTGGGTAATTTTTTGTGTTTCGTTTCGGCTGCACCTTCCGTCAGCGCCTGCAGTCTTAAGGGCCTCACTTAATTTCTCATTGCGCGACTTACGTTTGGTAGGCCATGCGGGCTTCTTATATGTATCAATTACATCTTTGGAAACAAGTTTGTCTCTGAAAGTGTTTCTACAATTCTCTGAGAAATAATAGCGTATACTCTGTGCATTAGTATTACTTGTAGTGAAAGAATCTTTCGTACTAAAATCTCTTACAGCTGACAGGAAAGTGGTCTGATTCTATTCTTTTTAATAAATTCAAAGAAATGTACCTAAGAGAATAAACCAGCTGACATGATGATGTAATCAACAACGCTAGCACCGTTTGGTGACACACGTAAGATGACCTTCTTTTTCATTGCTCACTCTGCCATGTAAAATGTGTAAATCAAAATTACAACAGATGTTTAGCCAATCCTTTCTCGCCTCATTGACAAAGTGATCTTTTGATTTACAGGGCTCTGAAAATAATGATGGATGATAAACTACATCATCGATTGGCAAGTGATCAGTGGAATCATCAAGTGTGAAGTCATTTTCCACACCCGTACGAGCATTTAGATCACCCGGTATTATAAAATAACAACAAGGGTTTTCATGTTAAAGATGCACAAGTTGATTTTCTAGCGAATCTATACACTCAATAACAATGTCTGGGCGGTAATAACAACAACCAAAGATGACATCACCAACTGAATTGAACAGACTCTTATCTAAGCGCACAAAAATACAATGTTGAAGATGAGAGGGTATTTGTTTAACTTTCTCAATAATAGATTTTCTAATGTAGACAGCAGTACCGCCACAACCGTCCTCTACTGTGGTACCTTATGGCGGGGAAGGTAATAACAGCATGACTTTTAAAAGAATCTACAGAATCTTTAGCAGTACAGAACGTTTCAGTGAAACCTACAATGTCATACTCTCAGAAATAAAGTCACGGCTGTGAAGCTTAGGCTTTGAACCCCTAATGATCCATGTCAGAATTGACAATTTTGAGTTCTTTGGACCTTGGCCACGACCCTTACTTGAAAAATGCTTGACTTTGTAGACTTGTCCGGAGTTTTGGTTGAGTCTGTAGAAGTTTTGCTTCCGTGTTCATCTTTCGCGGCTAGCCTGTCCCAACGAATGTGCCTTTTTAGCAGCGGACTGTCTTCCGGCAATGATTTACGGAAGGATGGTAGGTTGGATCGAAAACTCCGTAAACATTTCGAGAGTTCCTCTCCTATGCTCACATTCGTACCTTTTAGTTTCTTCGAAGCAAACAGAACCTTTGACTTGTCTTTAAATCTGGAGAACATGGCAATAATTGGCGCAGAACCTCTGATCTTTTGTGCATTCGGTATTCGATGGACCTTTTCAAATTATGTCTTCGGTTATATTCATATTCTCCGTCAAGACGGATTTTACACTCCCTTCGGATACGTCTCAGCTTTCAGACTTGTCGTTTTTGCTGAACACCTTAGAAAATGGGGTTTTTTCGTCTAGATCGTCGTTTGCTCGTTTACAATCATAATTTTCTTTCTTTAAGTGATCCAAAGACCATTTTATTTCTCTCATTGAGTCAAGACTTGTATGAAAATCGTCAAGTTTACTAGTATTTTGCTGCATATTTTCAAGTAACTCTGACATCTCGTCCTCTCTCTCTCTCTCTCTCTCTCTCTCTCTCTCTCTCTCTCTCTCTCTTATATATATATATATATATATATATATATATATATATATATATATATATATATATATATTTATGTTGAGAAGCTGCGCCAGCGCCTGAGTCCACAAACTGTAATGGGTATGTTTGAACAGTACCTGTTCAACTTAGTGACACTGTACGTAAAAAGTAATGTCTCGTGATCAAAACTGATGACTTTATGCTATTGACATTTCATCTGTACGTTCTTCACATTTGCCGTGTTATTTTGAAACCGATTAACCTACGATGTTCATGAGGTAAGGTCTCACAATAGAAATCATCGCCGAAATGCTCCTAGTCAATCTCCACACAGAGATTGAAGCGCAGTGGGGCAGCAGCGCGGCGTGGATAATTCGAACCAAGCTAGAGGGTCTCCGAGTCGTTGACCGCGCGCCCCTACCAATCTCTGCTGCAGGCAAATTTAAATATTCCAAACTCGGACTTCTTTCAGTCCTGCGCGCGCCAAACTGTCTAAATAAACGTGGCGGAAATAGTAAACGGATAGGAGCAATCCAGCTAGAGATCGCACTTTCCGCACACTTGTAAAAATAATACATTAATACACTAATAAAAATAATAAATAATCTGCTAAAACTTTGGCAATCGCGTCTGCAAAGCTGACAGCCGTTGGGGCATACATTTTGAATCATCAATTTACATCCCTGTAACCTAGAGCAAGGTCTATGTTTTGCAAGTGTTCACGGAATCGAGGATCGATATTGAAACTAGTGTATTATTCATTTATCTAATTTTTTTTGGTTCGAAGTATTATATATAAAAAAGACAGAAAATGTATATCATGGAAAACGCGCAATACCCAAAAAGTTGGTGAAATCCGTCTCCTGTGGCAGAGATTAGTGTGGCTACTGCTGAGACTCCCCAGCTAGGTTATAATTTGCCACGGCGTTAAAATCTCTATACGGAGATTGGCTCCTAGTATCTATCTCGTCAAACATATCAGAGTATGATGACCGGATTTCCATGCCCAGAGCTGCAGCTGTTGGGGAATCGTTTGAATGAAGGACATGTGAACAATGGCATTTGGAATTAATTACTAGTAATTTTGCATATTGTAGAAGAAAATCAGCTTTGAACATGTTTGCTTTCACATTGATATTCGTCGTTGCTTGTATCTATACCAGTGTGTGATCGTCGGACGTCAATGGCTGTAAGAATGGTGGGTGACAGGATATAAAGGAAGTTATATATGTTTCATTTAAGACGTTTTTCATGGGTAATTATCACAATATATCATAGGTAAGTCTGTGTTATTCTATAGATCATCTGTGTTTAAACAAATGACTATTTGCTGATAGATATTAGGTTTCGGAGATCTTCGTGTAACATGTCATCGGTGCATGCTCAGTTTTAGACATTTAGGCTGTTAGCGCCTCCAGTGTTCAAAATTCCTAATTGGTGCCATACCACTTTTGACAGAGGAGCTATCTATACAGGCACAGCCTTCCCCTCCTCAAACTATATATTGCTTGCCGTTATTAATATTGCATGCTCAATTACCCGGTGTGGTAGACATCAAAACAACAGCCGGGTGACATACTTTCTGTAAAACACGCTCTTGGCTATTCCAAGTATTCACCAGCATTACCACCAATTCTGATTGTGGTGACCGTCATATCCGGGTCACGCGACAAGGGAACCGTGAAACCGGACCGACATGCAAACAAGAAAAACCTCACTTTTGCATGCATGTTAGGTTTTACTTTTTATCCCTGTCTCACCTAACACCTATAACGTTGCAACCAATACACGGGTGCCGTTATGATAAAATACATAAAAGACGGCCAAACCTTGATGAATGCATTCCTGTCCCACCTATATGTAGACCTAAATCTGTTGCATGCTTTAAGAAGAAGGGATTTTAAGATCTACAATAAGAATTTTCAGATCATTTGCATCAGTTGATCAAAATAATTCAGTCTACAGATGGCGCTATAGGTACAAAAATATTTTGTTCCTGTATTACATGTATTGCCTCTGTAGTTTGTGGTCTGGTGAGTTGGTGTTGGTATGTTGCTTGCCAGCTCTGTAACGTTAACCACAGAGTGAATGCTGCAAGCGAGCAAAGAGCTAGGTAAACGTAGAGCACACACCGGCATTTCCTAATGACGGTTTTTTGTTTGTTTGTTTGTTTGTTTTTGTTTTTTTGGGGGTCTACATGCAGGGTCTTGCAAATTTGTCTTGGTTCATTTGAGTGACAAACAGGCAAGAAATCTCAGACCTAATAGTCGATATTTCAACGCTGTCAACCTCACAAGTCGCATTTATTTTTTCAAACTATTTATTTCATTCCAGACATCAGGTAAAACAAGGTCCCACCGTCTTTCAATATAAGCTGGCGATCATGATTCATCGGCTATTCTCAACAGATTTATAAAACTGGCCAAGTGTACGTGGTTACTCAGAGCACTTTTCAAACTCTGCGCAGTTTATTACTGGATGTTTCGTACACTTTCTATAAAAATCGACTGACGTTCGATGACGTAATGTTTATCACCGAATATGAAAGTGAAGGGGTTATCACATGCTCGTCACGTACCCAGGCTTACGGAAGCTTGATTCTAATGTTTGCGAAGGGAGATGTGTAATAATTTATTTTATGTTATTATAATTTCATTTTATCTTAGCATCTGCCTGTTGATTGCTGGGTGTCTTCAATACGTCAGAAACAGTGTCATTATCCCCTATTTAAATTAGGAATAATTTGAATACTATGGTAATAAGTCAACTGAGTGTGTATACCAATGATCTCTCAAATAAAACATTCAAAATCTAGAAGTTGCCTCGCTTGGATGATAAGTTCGTAATAATACCTATTGATAGCTATCTAGAATTATTTCACGCCATACTTCTTTGTATTTCTGATAAAAATACTTGTCTCTGGAAGACACATAGATATTGTAAGCTCATATAAGGGCCGGAGGCCTACATCATGAAGGAATAAAGTAACTTATTAATATTAGAATTAAGTCTTACTAATTCAAAATTGAAGTCAGAGAGCGATCATTTTACTGTGTACGCTTACTGAGTAAACACACAATTTTTAATATAATTCCAAAGTCAAGAAAATATCCAAAACAGTATACGTAAATTATGCTTTAACACTTGGAGAAGTCTTTACAATTACAAAATGCGTTCACCGTTATTACTAAGTGTGAAGTATAGAAAATGCTGATACCCTTGTTACAAAATGCGTAGACTGTTTTATTACAAAATACTGCCAACGTTATATTGAAATGCGTCTGTTATTACAAAATGCTGATACCCCTATAACATTTTGCGTAAGTTATTACAAAACGCGACATTGTTACAAAATGCCGCAGTACACACGCCATTCTCGTGACAATGGGAAGGCGATGGGATAAATTCAGATATTGAAACGTGGAAGTAAAGGCCTGTTTAACGACTAGAAATTTTCGAGTCGCTATAGCTTTAGCTATTCCCAATAACCGGATGGTAAGTGCCGTCGGTCTAGTCCCCAGGGATCGTTTTAATAATTCAGTAAACTCGCGGTTCCAGTCGCATGGCTCAATGTGAACGTCGTATCTGGCGATAAGCCCGAAAGCTACACCAAAATGAATGTGAAAGTGAATAAATCAGTATCGTATGATCTACAGGAACGCGACAGAGAAGGCACAAAACATCAAGTCATTCGACAAACAAAGATAAATTTCCTTCATAAATATAAAAAAATTCCAAAAATTCTCGATCAGAATACAACCTATAGCGCAGAGCTGTAGCGATAATACTTATTGTATTTTCATGGATTATTGCCTGTATTTAGCTGAAGAGTGCATATACAGATGGATACAGACAAGAATCCATTGCTTGTATTCAGCAAGCCTGTATTCATGTAGATTCATGTGAATTCACGTGTATTATTCTATAATACAGTCAACTCA
The DNA here is from genome assembly GCF_041260155.1 of Ptychodera flava. Classification (NCBI taxonomy): domain Eukaryota; kingdom Metazoa; phylum Hemichordata; class Enteropneusta; family Ptychoderidae; genus Ptychodera; species Ptychodera flava. Next base: position 5,404,969 of record NC_091930.1, read on the forward strand.
TGAGTGTGAATTTATGTGTATTATTGCGTTTTGATGCAGTGACATTGTTTACTTAATCAGTTTGTTGGCCTTCGGCCTATTGTACGATACAAAGTACAAACAGATATACCTGGACACGCCAGGCATATAAATATACAATCATTGATTTCACAATAACACATTACAAACATATTGTGCAATTACAGCGCTAACTCTTATTTGCGTCTCTTTCTACATAAAAAACAAACAAACAAATTTAGCAAACACTTCTGTATTGACAGACTTCGATTGTATAAAATAAGTTCTAATAATTATACAATCTAGACAAAAGTACCTTGATGAATACCTATCAGAATAAAATATGCACACTTGATAAAAGTAATACTCTGCGTCATATTCACCGTAAAGACAATACATTTGTGTTGAGGATTTCAAACAAGATATTTTGTTAATCTCTGGTCAGATTATTTTCTCGCATAGTTGTATAGTTAGACTAGCTAATTGATGGCATAACCTGGTTCTATGTCTGTAAAAAATTATTATTAATCCTCTCCGTGAAAATATTCAAAAATAAATGTTCGTCATTAGCGCTTTGTTTTTAGCAACACAAGCCAAAAGCCATAAAACAATGATTTGCTAAGATTCAGTGCCCGACATTTATAATTATTATTTTCTAACACCGTTATATTAATATTTGTAACATGTATTATGACCAGTTTATACATAAAATTTCCAATATATGACAAATTTGAAAGGATGTTTTATATTCCGTTCTCGGTTTTTTGCGCTTGCTACCGCTACAACGCAAAGTACCGCTACTTTGCGTTGCAGGTCAAACAATAGTATTAATACATCAGTACTTTGTCAACTTCGGGTGTATAAATCGATGTATAAATACAATACCAGGGCATTGAAAAAATACATTTTGAAGCATAATTTTGAAAACCATTGAAATTTGAAAATGAAACGCAAAATATATTCAGATGGAACTCTTAAATATAACACTGTGACAATAAGTAAAAAGTTTAATTGCCCAGCTAGGCGGCTGCTGTCGAGTTATATATTCTTTTCAATACTTCATGCTTCAAGCAATGGAGGTGGATCCAGGTGCACAATGCAAACTTTGCACGACATAATGTACGAGGCGAAGCCGAGTTCACTATGAACTGCAAAGTATGCTTTCATCCATTGCTGGCTGGGGGTACACTATTGCTATTATTTCATAGTTTTTGCAATGTCAGTGATTTTGTAGATGTAGAAAACATCTTGGGCCACAAAACTTGATAATCGGATACATTATCAGTAATATTTTGAGGGTATGAAGTAACACGCTTCACTGGTATTGACAAAGCTATAAGTTACTACCTGATATTATTTATTATATGCCTCGATGTGACTATTATGGTTTTGACATTCGTTAAAATCCGTTTGAAGCTGGTCGATAATTGTTAAATTGTTTGAGAATGTCCTGCATGTAAATTTATGCCATTTAGCATAACTGTGCAGTAAAGAGGCTCGTAATCAAAATATTATTGCCTTAATATATGGGTTTTTGTGCTTTAGCAGCAGGAGACAATTTGCCGTCGGGCAAATTGTCACCTGCTCTCGGACAAATAAACTCATTTATTGAGGCAATATACATAAAATTCCCTGCACTTATGATTATCCGACTTCAAAGATTAATTTCTCTTGTTAGATTTAACATGATGTGCCAAATACGGTACAAGTAATTTTTTCGAATATTTACAATACAGTAACTTCCCGATTGAATTATAACTCACAACGTATGGCAGGCAGTCATCCAGGTAAGACATTAAATCAAAACCACTGGTCTGAATGCCAACTCTTAAAGGTATACGGTCACCTGTAATCTAAATATGCCCATATATGGTCAAAGGGGCGTTCCTTGCCATTCAAAATGCCCATATGAGGGCGCTGTTTTTTAAAAAGCGGCCGCCCGCTTAAAATCTGTGATTGGTTTGATTTTCTCTTTCCCAATGGTAACTGAGGCAAAATTGAGGAAGGTGACAGTATACCTTTAATAAACGAGCATTAATTAATTGTTACAGTTTTTTGAATGTGACCAGTTTACATATAGTAGAGTTAATAAATACCCCAACACACTAGATATCACGCATAAATTATTTATCGCAAGGCTAACCTAGAAATATTTGGTTAAGTCACTAGAGGCCAAATTAATTGAATTGGTTCTTAAAAGACAAAAAATTTAAGACTGTGAAGTAACAATAGCAAATACATTTTCGTTTATTGAATAGCGTACTGTTCTGAATTGCCATATCAGCGGCGTTACAAAATATTTAAGAAAGTGATTTCAGTTGTTACTCTATCACTGTCAAGACCACTGAAAAGGATACTTAAGGTGGATTATAGTTGAACTTCAATGGTCAAAGAAGAAATCCTGTTTACACTCAAAGTGGTAAAAAAATGATAAACTGAGCTTTACAAGAGCAAAATAATGGTCTTAGAAAAACATGTTTGAACATCTATAAAACACGACGGAGAGATATTACTTTTTGAAGTGTTGCCCAAATGTTAGTACATTATTATATAGAGCGCTTGGGAAATAATGAATCGAACATTTGGAGTTTTCGTACTCCACAAACAGGATTAAATTGATGGTAAGGTCAAGTGATATCTTGCTGGTTAGACTGTCGACAGTCTCCGGTGCATTATTGTACGAAAAGTTAAATTTCTTTTACCTCAACGTGAGCGGTCAAAGTTGAGAAAGTACCACCCTTGTAAATATTTGAAAAGGTTACCTTGGCTAATTTGGTACAAACATAGTGCTTTGCCTTCTTTGCACTGGTTCGTAAAGTTTACGACTTTTCGCACTGGCTCTTCTTTGCTAAAAATTAACATGTAGCCCCAAGAGCAGGTGCCATTGACTATGCTTATCTCTGGCTCGGCGACCGAGAGCTAAAGGCTGAAAAGCGAGTGCTGAGGGGTGTCAAGCTAAACCGTTGGGATTGAAATATGAGCCACACTAGCAGATGTGGCTGTCGACAGTCCATTTGCAGGTAATTTATTTGGCTGTATAATTCTTGAATCTCTCAGATGAGGACTGGGTGTCTCCATGGCGACATTTTGGGTTCTTTATTTCTTCAGAATTTTCAGCATTTCTGCAATATTTTTCTCAATTTTCGATTCCTTGATTTCTTTAACTGACAGCATTTTCAGTATTTCTGCAACATGTTTCTCCACGTTATCCACCCTTTCCTCCACTTTGGTTAATCTGGAAGTACAAATGGAAACGAGGCATAAGAAAGAGCTGTGGATCTCTAAACTTACACTACTTTACTAATTTGTGGTCGTGTTGCCTTTGAGGTTTTCGGTATCTTTTAATGCTAGAAAATTTTATAGAATTAACATAGGTACTTCAGCTAATTTACGTTAACGTATCTGTAAATCTATCTTGGTACTTGTTATCTCAAGCAAAACTATGATTCAAGTGATGCATTAGCACAATGAATTACCTTTCTGCAGCGGATGTAACGATGTTTTGGTTTGATTTCCTCTCTTTCAGGTTTTTCTTGATGAAATAACTCTGCAAGTGTTTACTCTCAAAGAGGTTCACATCTTCATCAATGCGGCTGCCCTTTTTTAAGTGGACACCTAAAGAAAATGCAGTGGCATATTGTCATCGGTCTTAACATCTTTCATTCTATTTGTACCCATAAATTTGCTATGACATAAACAATATTTGCACTCCCGACTACATACTGTTGTAAAGATTAAACTACAGCCATGAGTGTGTAAATCCATGACATCGTGTAAAGGGAAGAATTATTTCATCCTTTCATCTTTATGATAGATGGACGGTAAAGAAAAGTTTTCTAAACCTATTAAACGACTTTTTTGTATCTCAGACCTAGTTTGGCAAATGTGATCTTGATAAACTTCTCTATTGAAAAGACATTTTCTTATTTGTCCCGAAATATGATTTCAATAATTAGGCCCATGATTACAAGTATTAGGCTAGTTATTGACAAATGCATTTGTCACCTGAAAATTGTTCATAAAAACAACTTACGGAGAGAATTCGATTCTTCTTCAGGAGAAAATCCTATAGAAAGATCAAATTTATCATTTTCAGTAATGTTGACTTATGTACCCACCATGCATCTAACACTTGAGGCTGGTGCTAAAGGTGTGTATTTTAACTTGGAATTTTACGGTCTTGTGTTCTTGCGATAGATGCACAAGAAATACTCATTGTCTCAAACATGATATACGTGTACTATGTCAGTTATGTTACGGTCTGCACTCCTACGACAATTGAGCATTTGCACATAATGAATATCAAAATGTGTCATAGAATACCATATTACTTACGTTGTTTCAATGCAATAATCAATCTGTATACATGATTGATAACAATGAGTGGCGGCACCAGTGTTGGTCGGTTGTGATACTCGCTTATCAATCCGAAACGATAATACCGCCAAATGAGTTCCGATTTGTCCTGCACTCTTTGAAATGTGAAACTGGCGGAAATGAAACGAAACCAGGAAATGCACGTTTTTAGTTAACCTCTACAAGATGAAACGACACTTTACGATTTACTCTTAAATTTCAAAACAATTCCCAATCTATTACTTCATTTATGATATATGTTTATAGAAGTTTTAAAGTGGCACTCCACTAGGTAACATTTTTAAAAGACATTTTTAATGCCAACGGTCGATATTTGACGTGGCAACTGCCCGCGCATCGCGAGATATCGGTAAAAATATGTCATTTCCTGGGCGTATTTTCATATCCCGATGTTTTACGATCGTTTCTGATCATGACCCGAAATCCTCCAAAGGTTTGTATTGTGCTGATTGACGATATTCTAGGGAGTCCATAATAAGTTCGAACGACGCAATTTTACAGGCAACTGCAAAGACTTTATATATAGCATTATGCCTTCACTTCAGGTTAGTTTTTTTTAACTTCTCCTTAGTTTTTGTCGTTTTCTTTATTCTCAGTCAGTTCTATCATATTTTTAACGAATATCAGTTTTTACGTGTAAAATATAAGCCGCCTCTGATGACTACATTTTTTCGTCTGCCACACAGTTACGCGTTCGATACATAGTGGCCGTGGGATGGTATGCGTCTATGCAAACCATGCAGCGGCCGCTATGTATCAACCACACAGCTAGTCACCTAAGCGAATTCTTGTGGAATCAGCAAACTTTCTTTTCTGTTTTTTTGCCGAGTCAGTAAGACTCGGCTTTCCCCCACGGGGCATGACCGATCACCAACGCGTCAGCCTAGGCTCTATAGCTTAGATGATAACAGGCCCAGTGCCGAACGTTCGATGTTTTGAAGCTGAATTTAGGGGGCCACCGGAATTCAAACTTACGCATTTTTTAAATGCCAACGGTCGATACTTGACTTTAATAATGTTACGAATTTGGAGTACCACTTTAAGGTGGAGCTGCATGTTGCCGACACAGTTTTTTTCAAAGCAATATTTCTCATCAAAGATGACAAGGAAATCCCGTCATACCATATATTTTCAAAACGCAGTTAGTGTGGTAGCAGTCTTTTACTCAAAGGATGAAGTGGGTGTATATTTGGGGTAAAACGCCTCAATTTTGGTATGAACGATTAAAATTAATTTAAGGCAAAAACGTGACACTATTTTCTTAAATGAGTATTTCACTTGAAAGAAGAGTGCATGTAGAAAAAAACACTATTTTATTTGGCATTATTTATCCTCATTCTAAAATGGTAGGGGTTTAAAGACTGACACTCTAAGAAATTGATTAAAATCAATATAAGCAAAATTAAAATGCCTCTTCATCAGAATTTAAGAACTTTATTGGCAAACAAAATGGTCATTTTGTTATATAGCAAGTTATGAACAATGTAAAAATTTCAGGAAATTTGAACCGGCCAGACTTGAGTTAAATTCTTTAGAAATTTTGAAATTGGAAGGGAGAAGAAGCCCGGATAAATTAATACTTCTGTATCACACAACTTACGACTGCTTGACCAGCTAAAAGATGAATCACCCAATATTTTCATCTTTGGTTATCAAATTAATTGAAATTAAATAATTGCAAAAAAAGTTATTTTTAGGCAAAATATGCTGTGTTGGGTGCGGCGCCCCCTTAAATTATAAAGCAGCTTTCAAGTATGGTAACCCAAAGATTTCTTTGATCTACTAACGACACGCCATATATCGATTCAATTGCAGTCGTTATCATGAAATTAAACGAATGTCATCCCTCTTCTTTTCAAACGAGTATAATTTGTGAACCAACAATTTTTGCTATCTTAGTTACCTGAACATAGCGATGAGTAAATTGATGAGTAAAATATTGGAAATAAGCATGTAGATTGCCGTTAGAGTTGTTGAAATCCATCCATGTCCGTCGACCAGCGTGCAGGCATTCACCGCTCTAACGTCTCCATTGAGAGTCGTATTTTCCACCACAACTTAAAAATAAACAGTGTAGAACCGGAAATATTAGTCTGAAGATGCTGTGGTTGAATTATGTTGCACCTCTAAGTATTTCAAACAGTTTATGTATATGTTGGTTGACAAATTAACGTCATTATAAGGTAATCTAATTAGTAACGCAAAGAATTAAGAGAAAACAAGTATAAGGATACAATCTGTCCACTGCGCCTTTGAATATTACTAATTTATGTTTCAAGTCTTTATTAGGCTCGAATGAGTGGCGTTGAGGGGTTTGAACAACATAAACTTACACTAGCGCTCTAAAGTTGTTAAATTAATTTTACAAAGTGAGTAAAAAACTTTTATACCTTCATCTTCCTCCAAAAACAACTCTCCGTAAAGCTGCCAGTATGGTTTGTACAATGATTGAAACATCAAGAGAAAGTGTGGCTTCATATTTGGATTCGAAAGAGCCTCTCGAGCAATGCCGAAACTGGCAACGAAAATTATAAGTATGAAAAGAAATAAACCGAGGTCTTTCATCTGCAACATAAAAGTAATATATCGATTTTACATCATCAAATCTACCTTTTCGTCACAAACCTACACAGTGCCACATTCAAAGACATCTTAACATAAGTTAGCATTCTGCTGTCACCAACACAAGTATTTCAACCACATGCTAGTGTAACGCCCTCCTTTTCGCTTCCTTTCCTTTTCCCAGGATTTCATAGTTTTAAATTGTAGTAATTCACTTGAACTCTAGTAACCTCACAGTGACCTCCAAGACTACACTGAGTTCCTATGCTTATTCCCTTGACGATTGTAGTTTCCTATTACTCACTCAGACTGTTTACGTTCACAACCTTGAAGTAACCGTCACTGTCTTGTGTTGAGTGATGGATTGTTTTAACAGATGTTAAACTCATTAGAAGTGACCGGAGGTTGACGTTGACTCAAACTTCGTGTTGAAAGAACACTTCGTCCTGTTTTGACAATATTTCCTGTCCTTTAATATTTTCCGACATGATCTGTATTTAATTAAAATTGTAGCTTGAGTCATTCATTATAATATGTAGATTTGGAAACTATTTAAGTTGTACACTTTGTAGAAGTAGATCAGAGACCGTGGAACGGAGTGGAGTAGAGACCTGAGAACGGTGTTTAGTAATAAAGATTGAAGTTGTGCTTACAACCGACAACTTTGGTGTCAAGCTTCAGTTACTGAAAGCATTACGATCCCAGACCGGTACCTCAACCCAGAGAGAGAGTGAAAGTACAGCCGTGACACTATGTGATATAACACTATACACAATATGTTTCCTCTTACCATTTTTATAATCATGATAATCTTAGGTCCAACTCCCTCGAACACAAAACCCATGTGAAGGAAACGGACGGAGAATGAGATGAATGTTATGCAGTACATAACTCTTGCGACTCCAAATCCACATGGCGGAAGTACAAGGCGTAATAAAAAGGACACTGCAAACAGCACATACATGGTCAAATCGAATCGATTCCATCCTTCAGATAACCAACTGTAGAGCCTGTATTTCATTGATGCCGGTTCACGGACGATCAACTGTTAGAGATAATGTCATAACGCTATATGTCCTGTGCTCAACAGTAAGATTATAAGTGGAGTGATTGCAAGTGTTTCATGATTTGAGCATCATTTTATTGATTATATGTACGCGTGTAATTTTACCTATAAAGAATGTAAGGTGTGAGATTTGTACTCACCCCTTACTTAAAGATTTTATTTTAGTGGTTCAATATCATACACTTTGTTTCCAACTTCAATTCATGGAATATCTTTGTTTCTTCTAAAATGAATTTAAACTTGAATTTCATGAAAATGCTGTCAACCACACTCTGATACACTGGTTATAAAGGAAGCTAAAAATTGAATTTTAAGTGTTAGGTACAGACTAACCTGTCTGACTTCTTCCAAAACCAAAGTACAGACCCAGAAAACAACAATCCATTCAACAGTACCTGGCGAGCTCGGCTCTCCGTTGGGTCTCAAGTCAGTCATGATGAAGAAGGCAAACAATAAAAGCAGTGAGACGTAAGAGACCTGAATTAAATGCACAGAAGAAACATGTTCATTTTTGTTATTCGTATATTTTTTAAAAAATAAGTGTTTATGATCTTGTGTTTTACAGAAAAAGCACATGTGAATGACTGGAACTGTTAATCGTAAATATATACTGAGACCGACCGCAGGATAAGCTGTTGAAAAGGCGAACTTTTCTGACGAAAGTATAAACAATTGATCAGTGGCTCAGGTACAGTCACTGTATTCAATTTTACTTTAAGTGAATTCCTAAACTTTCCACGTAATTTCTATAGTTCGTTTACTGTTTTGCAGACTACAATAACTCTAAAAGTAGTGTCAAATGGTTTTGTCTAATACTCAGTGCGGAAGATTGTCTGCTGATGCATCATGGTATTAAGCTGGTATGGTTATCATGATTTAGTCTAAAAACATTATCATAGAATAATAACATTGTACTCTGTATACAACGCGTTGCTGCAGGCTAATAATGTGATATACAATGCGTCGCTGTAGCTTGATACTTAATATTTCAGCTTCCTTGTTGAAAACTAAGAATGTAATGCGCTTGCGTTGAAGACAATACAGTGACAAGATCAATAACTAGATTCTTACCGTGCTGTATACAAATTTGGTGATTGGTGCTGTGTAGTAATATTTCATTCGCTTGACGAATGTGACATCTTCACATTTAAATTCCGAGTGTGTTTCTACTACGTCTTCAGAATTTAAACCTGAATGTCTTACTTCTGATTCAGTGTCAATAAATGAAACGAACGGAAAGACGGGCAAAATAGTCGCAACGAAAAACTGTCAATGAGAAATATGAGTACCTTGTGAATCATACATATCTTTTAATCCAATAAGTCACTACCTACCTACTTGTCAAGTTGCAGCTCAATTTTATCAAGATTGAAGCATTTTTCGAAGGGAAAAATCTTACAGTCCATTTGGTCAAAAAAATTAAAAGATTCGTTTTTTCACCTTATTGACTGCTCAGTGTCTTTCATATAACTGAGTAGGCTTGGTTTCAGGCAAAATAATGAAAGCATCATTTCGGCGAAAATACTTACAGTCAACCACTGTGCCTTCGAATTTATCAACAAGTTTCCCCTCCAGATCCTAAGAAGTTTACTCTGGCAACAATCGTGTTCCATGAATTTCATGTGTTGCGCCGAATATGCGATGGACAAGCACGTCGTTTTCCCCCATGCATGCAGCGTACGCACCAAGACCAGCTTCGATAGTTCTTTGTTCGACTCATAACACATTTCAAGTACCAAGTAGCCAGATTTTCAAACTCACTGGGGGAATAGGTAGAGGAAGTCAGCGGCAAGTAATTGCAAGGAGATGAAAATCAAGATGCTGTTTTATTAATGTCAGTGACGACTAACCTCTTTTTCAATCTTTAACTTTGCTGAAGTGTTGTCAAAAACTGCTTTGATGACGACATTGCCTTGTGAAACATATTAACTAAAAACAACATCATATCAAAATAAACCACGATTTTTCATAATAAAATGAAATTGTTAAATATAAGAACACTCTTTATCGTAACTTTTCCCGGGTACAAGCTTAAGGTGATCTGAATTTGGAAAATTACTCACTCAGCATGTTTCAAAAGATCAAAGTGCAAAGTGAGTTCTTCTTTCGTTTTTGCATAACCAGATAAAACTCGAAGGATTCTGCTGGCAATCAAAGCTGCACCTGGAGGACAAAACGTAACACGAGTTTAAGTGATTACTTTAACATCTCTGAAAATTGATCTTATTATAAGGGTTTCTTTTTGTTTTGTTTGTTTGTTTGTTGTTGTTGTTGTTGTTGTTGTTGTTGTTGTTGTTGTTGTTGTTGTGTTTGTTTTTTAACGTAAAGGCAATACATCCAATTGTGGAGACTTAAGGAATTGTTTAAATTAGTAGACATATCCCTCTCTGGGATCCCCTGGAGCGACTAATAGGCTAGAACCATTTTGATCCGATTCAAGGTGATTGACAGATAGGTAACTCAATAAAAAAAGCATTTCATTACCGCTAGTTTCTATAGTAGGGGCACACAGTAAGTGGCTATGATAGTGTAAATGATTATAGCTAGGCGGCGTGCAACTCCATAATACATTCTTGGAGAAGTATATAGCCGTGTTTTCGCGTGTGAAAAATACCTTTCTACCATATGTAGAGAGATAATATATCTATCTATCCATCTATCTACATAAAATCAGCAGAACCAAAGTTTTTTCTTGTTCATATTGTCGTGGACGGATAACTATATATCGTACTTATATGTGTAATATTATAGACTTGAATATCAATAATAATCCTCACCTTGTCCAGGAATGCCAAGTACTAAACTATTGCAAATGACTAGATGATGTCGAATATTGTCGATGTTTTTCATAATGTTGAAGGTGACGAACACGTGTGAATTGACATTTTGTGTTGTTCCGGTAATAACGTGACTGCGTTGCTGTCAAGCAATATCTTAGATGATATGTAACTTTCGTTTTGTTGACAATCTCACCTCAAGTCTTAATATATAGAATGCTAAAAGGAGAAGTACTAACCTATATTGCCAGTGATAAGTCTTTTCCAGAACAAAAGGGCCAGGGCTCTTCTATTCAGCAAAACTGCCCACAAAATAAATGTTTGTCAGGATCGGACACCCTTTTCGATTCCCTCGTTTTTCTCCGTAGAGCTCATCATATTCATCTTCTGTCAGCTCTATCAATAGGGAACAAATTTTCTTGAACAACTTCACGTCATCCTAAAATTATATCAGAGAGCGCATAGTAAACTTCTCGGACATCTAGAAGACTTTTCAGTACGTTTCGTTATTATCTTTATAGAAGCACGGCCAAAGTTCTATTTTACAACATGCATTTGCGATGACATTTTGACTCGATAACTACTTGCTAGAAACTTGATAGTGTTTTTAGCATGTTCACATACTATTAATGAAAAGAGTCTTTAATCTTAGTAATTCCATTCCACGCATGCATTAATCTTTACTGTATTTGATTTTTAATCGCAGCAATCCAAAATACTAAGAGATCCAACTAAATAGGTATGGTAGTACATTTATGTGTTGCCCATTGCGAAAAAGTAATAATCATTTACGTCAAAGTTATAGCTGCAAAAAACACAATTTCCCGAAAAGTCGTATGACTTTCAAAAGAATAACCACCGACAAGAAAAGCTCCATTTTTCTGTAGTCAAAAAAAAAATTTTGGAGCTTTCAGTAGCATATTTATCAATCAATCTCTTTTTGTTTGATATCCCATTTTGAATCTTTTTTTCATTAACCCACTATTAGCGTTCGTGCGCGCAACAGCACACTAACGTTCAAAAGCACTTGCCCTGGCAAGGATGTTTAAAGTTGATACGGACGTGCATTATGATATGACGAGAAAGAGTGACAGTGTACTAACAACACCTGAGTACCTACCGGTTTATTACTCCAAACTTCTCTCTCAGGATGTGTCGAGTGCTAATTCTGATATTGGCATCGCTAACGTCTTCATATACAAGCTGCGTCATGACATATATGGAGCCGTGATTATTATTGATATAATAAGTTTAATTGTGTTTCTTATCTTCATGTACGTTTTATATATCCCTTGGAATATGTTGTTAAGTAGGTTTTTGATGCCCTGACTTATAAAGAATCTTGTCAGCAGTGTTCTGCCTTCACAAGATGTTATGATTTACAGTTCCAAGTAAACAGAAAGGTACATTATTTTTAACAAGGAATTTAGCATTATAATGTTGGGATATTTTAAAGGGGAAATTTTCATTGATTAAAAATTAAGAAAATCCTAAACAACACGCTAGAAAGGAAAACAGCTGGGTTTATCATTTAAAAATGGACATGCATGTTTTTAAATCTTTTAAGGGCATATGTTATCAATTTCTCGATCCTTATACGCCTCACCACGAAAAAGTGTTTGATAAATAGAGATAAATACCAAAGAGTATAAAGAATACAGCCTCTCGTAGGTCAAAAACTTTTCCATATCCACGATATAGGCAACGATCAACTCAGCAAGATCTGCTTTGTTCTGTATTAACGCCGAAAGCAAGATGTTATTCAGGGAATCAATGTGTGTCTGAAACGTGAAAATAACCTACGGTTACATACTTTAATTGTAAAAGTCTCGTATGAACAAAAAAGGCATCAAAACATTATTATATCTATTATTTATTTGCAACAACACAGGCACAGAATGATTACTTCAATCCAAGATATTCAAATCGACAGGGGCATGCATCCGGAATATTAAGTAGTTTTCTTTAACCTAAACTGGGAAGTTATCCTTACAAATATGATTACTTCATAATAGGTTTCTAGTGCGTTATTTAGCAAGTGAAAATTATAAAGATTTAGGAATAAATTGATAAAAAAATTGAAATTTTAGTTGTGTCTACAGCTAGACTGATATTTTATCGAAAACATGTTCGCGTCGTATAGTCCTATAAAGTGCATCCGTAGCATGAACGCATAGAGGAGAACGATAAATCAGCAATCACATTACGGAAGTACAAAATAACGAAAAAAGGCAAATTGATGACACAATATCGTCGAGAGGATGGATACTTATTATTGGTGCATTCACTCTTTAGAAGGTAAGGGCAGCTTAAAATGTAACCGATAAGGGCGCGATGCACAAATAAATTTTAACAGGGTGCTCATACCTGCCAATAAATATGTTGCCAACCGTTTAAAATTTCTTCTTTGGCGATATCACACCTATTCAATTCAACTGCCAAATCCAATTGCGTTTGAAACAGGCAAAGCTTGAAGTAGATAAAAACACATTGTTCGCATGTAATACATTTTTAAAATCGTTGTTGAAAAGTAAGGTTTCAAAAACTTTTAGAAGCACAATTACAAACATGCAACAAGAAAAAATGTTATTTCTTCTTTTATTAATTAACTTACCTTGCAGTACACCACGTAAGATGGCTCTGTCGATATCCTTCAAATCGGCATCGTCCATATTAAATACCGTTATCTGAAAGGAATTGGAAACAGAATGGCATATTTTTCCATCTAATCAACCATTAACGCCTGGGAAATTGCCGGAGCGGTTATCCTGCAATTTATTTGGTGTAAATGAGACAAACGACTAGCAAGTTGGACATTGTATTCAAGCAAACATTGTTTTAAAAAATTCTGAGCTCTAGTTCTGTTGATCTTTGTTTAAAAGCAGATTTTTCAATTCCCATTCACGTTAGAAAACTAAACGTTAAATAGACTCACACTATGAGGACAATAATTAAGATATAAATAAAGATAAAAGTAAATATAAAATAAAAAGAGATAACAGTAAACTGAAAACAAATTTAATTTTAAGTATAGGCGGTGGAACTGTCATGTGCCTAGAACTACCAATGTATACCAGTATGTAATGTGTTTTTTCTTGAATGACATTCAGCTTATGACATTTTCATCTCCAAATGCATTCATGTTTATTGTATGAATTGACATTTACAGGCGTATCGTAGAATGCAACAACTATAATAGCAAACCGATGTTGATTGCATTAGTTGCATCACGTAAACAGCGTACCAGTTTTCTTGACCTTTCACCACAGATTTCTTTCAACCAGGATTTACAATCCTCCACTGACTTGCTTGCGGTATCCCCAAGCATACGATCTATGTCGTCGTTTAACTCTTCGATAGCCTCGCTAAAGATATGAAGCAAAAAATATTTTATTTCGTCTTTCTAATCAAAACTATGTCGATCACGAAACGCTGATGGATGTTTGGATTTATCTATCCTTGTTACATTATCATCTCATTTGTTTACTTTCTGGATTCTTTTAGGAAAAACTAAAACAATCTTAAAGTCGTGTGTACAAGTTTAGGACTGAACAAGGGAAACCTTAGGTCTGTTATAAAGTTATTAAGGTCTACACCATTATATTTGAAGTATACTGTTCTGGAATCTGAAATCTGACACAATGACGTCGTAAAGCAGCCGTGGTATTAGGTTTAACGTAGAACTCGCCTAGTTGATAGATAACCGGACTCTACTTCTACAATTCTTTTTGGTCAACCACTTGTTGGGGCTCATTGTAAGATCTTGGAGAAAAAAAAAACTTTTACAATTTTAGTTTTTCGAAAATCCTTAATTTGATTTTTCTCCATAGAGCTAACACAGAAATAACGGCCATTTTAATTTCAAATATCGCAAAATGTTGGATAACTTGTTTTGCCAGTTCCAAAATGTGCAAGGTAACCCCGATTTTTACTGTTGATTTGGTAAGAGAATGATTGAAAGTTTCATTTAGGAAAGCTTGAGCAAAAGTTTAAGTCCGTCATTTTCGAGGCGCAAGGAACGTTAAATGAGTGATCATGTGAAACACTTACTCGAAGGCCATATTCTCCGTTAGACGTAAAGTTTTGGCGATGACATCAGCAGCCCTACCGCTTCCATGAACTATAACTACAGGTATGCCTTTTCTAGCTTTACCTACTACACCATCGCCAGTGTTATTTGTCTGACATAATTGTTAACGGTTTCCAGAGTTCCACAGCCACCTTCTACAACCACCAATACAACCGGTATGGCAATGTTTTCATTCTGTCGGCTCTGGTGATCTGCAATACCAAACTGTTACTTTAGACCACTTGAGTGACTTGCTTTCAATATTGCTTGCAAGTAATACAATCAGTTCCAGGCATTGTCATATTCGCGTGTAACTAAAACATACAATAATCTCAGTAACACATCGCTGAAAGCGGCAATATATCTTGATTAGAAACTAACTTCTACTACAAACATAGCCAATACTTAAAATCACTTAATAATTCAATGACAACCATCTAGAAATGAATGTCAATGAAAACAATTTCCTTCAAGTGTTACATTAAATTATTACGTCGAGAAAAATTTGAAACCTTTTCCATTGCATAATGTTTGTCATATTTATATGTTGTTAGATTTCTGAAAACTATAAAGCCAGTTTCATTATACTGAAATAGGAACCTTTAAAAACAGATATTAAGATGATCATGCTAACTACAACAGAACTTAACAGCTGGTCGTCGCAGATAGCTCTTTGCATAAAAATATCAAAAACTCCCTTTTCTTGAACGTGTTTCTCCTCTGAAAATAATAAAAGGACATTCTTAATCTGCCTTACAATATAAGAATTTGTTCGCATCAGCTCTACCGATATATACATACGTTTAGTGATCTTTCCGTGTTCTTTCCCACCGTCTACTGCTACATGTCGTTCGAGCCTAGCCCGCAATTCAAGTTCCTTGCCGTACGTCTTCTCGCCAGAGTCAACAAGTATGAAGTGTGTGTGGTTACAGTCTAGCGCTGTTAGTTTGAAGCCATCGTGATCTTTCCATTTCAGGTCACGCCCAGCGTATTTTGCAGGCCAGCATCCTTTCTTTGACTTCGTATTTTGGTGAGAAAAGATGATGCATTAGGTAGATAAACACATAGCGTTGCTTGCTCTCCCTAAAGTACTTTTAATCAGTGTTTGGATTAAGTCTGTTGGTAAGGTACATACTATTGTCTTTTTGACGATAATTGTGTAACATGAATGCAAATTTGGCATAGAACAAACAAAAACTTATATAAGCCATACCTAATTCTCTCAACTCTCGACCTCGGAAAGACAAAATTCTGGACATCAATGTTGTAAAACTTAGCCACTATTGATTACAATACTTTCGGTCAAGACATCTGACTCCAACATTTTTTTTTAGGTTTTTGATACGTTCACTGTTTTTTAAGGACATGAGCGTACTTTACACTTTTCTGTGAGTCATGTTTAAGTATTGAGTGTAAGTATTGGTATTAACTTTACAGATACAACGCATACGACAATATGCATTGTGTGTGTTCATGTTGTCAATTGAATAGTAATCCGGATAAAATTAGGTTTAGGAACAAAACATTGATATGAAGGTAGAACGCGTCTCGGGGACAGATAGTCGGACACTTAATTGTCTACAATTCTTTTCTGATCTATGATTTGTGGGGACTCAGTTTGAAGCTCTTAGAGAAAGAGAACCTTTCCCCCTCTTAGTTTTTCGAAAACTCAAAATTTAATTCCCCCGCTGGATTTAACACAGGAATGGCGGCCATTTTGAATTTTAAATATCGCAAAATGTTGGGTTATTTGTTTCGCTAGTTCGAATCCAAATTTTGCATGGTGGCCCTCGATTTATAATGTTGATTGGTAAGAGAATGGATGAAAGTTTCACCGGGGAAGGTCTGAGCAAAATTTAAGACTTTCACGTTCGAGGCGCATTCTACCTTAAACTCACACTATGTTGACAGCTAGACACACGTATTTCATTTCGAGACAAGAGCATAATTTTCAAACAGATCACATACCAAACGAAAAAATCAAAAACAAAAGTTCATCAAAAGTAAATTGAACTTGTAGTAATTTACTTCTCGCTCAAGGTCACTTGGTAATTGGTCCGATAATATACTTACTGACGTGTTTGTCAGAGCTTTTCTATTGTCGATAACATTCCATGTAGCGATCCCCACAGCCACTACTTCATGCTCTGTTGTGCCTTCACTTTCTTTCCTAATCGCTTTGCCGACTTTTCTCATTACTCCCACCGAAGTTCCACCAGTTATAATCCAAGCATCTGAGAAGTAGAGTATCGGAGGGGTAACAATAAAAATATACGTAACACTATGTATAACCTTCTTTCGTTATTCTCATTGTAAAATTTGTAAAGGATAACTCAATAGACATTGAAACTTTCTTAGGTGGCAAATAGGACGAAGGAAAAATCTTTGTCCTCATAAGGAATGATTTTAAGGATTGCCCAATTTCATAGGCTGTCCCTCGCAGGTTAATAAGCATTTTTTTCAAAGATTACGTTATCCAGGTGTATTAACTATCATGGAAACCATCTTTATTGTCTATCCATAAGAAAACACAACTTTAATAGAACCACAGAATCGAACCTGTGCTAATAGCAGCTTTGAACAGTCCTTGATTGAAAAGTATCTTCAGTCTATCATCCTCGAAGTTAAAGTTTGTTGTGGCACCAGTAACAGAAATGATCATTTTCGGTTTAGGAATCTCCCACTTGTCAATCATGAGCTTCCATAGTGTTTCAACAGACGTGTCTTCAGCCACGCGTATGTACTGAAATGAAGAAGCATTGAATATAATATGTCTCGTACGTCAAGTAATATCTGTAGCCACAGTAAATTACAGACGCCATGGTAAGAATTTGAAATGGCATTTTCTTAAATGTTTTGATAATTCTTGTTCTCAACATTCGTTACGACTACTTTGAGGGTGACGTCGCATTCCTTCTTACAATTTTGAACGCGATAACACTTATCTCATCAACCAAACAATTAAAATGATCGATCTGAATTACACTGAATTTCTCTGAGTCTGCTTGCCCTGTCATATTCAACGAACATGGATGACCATGATTCAGGGTGAAAGTAGAAGTGTCACGGTAGTGCAAACAAAATATTGATTCGTGGGCGAAGCCAGAGGTTTCGATTACACAATGATTTCTGTAAATTCAAAGCCTATTTAATGAGGATCAAAATAATTGACCCTCAACACCATTAGTCATTTTGAAATGTTGAGCATGGCAGCGGTGATTCCACCAGGGACACGCAACAGGCCATAATATGTCTGCTAAGTGACGGCATTCGTAGAATTTGACCTCAATCTTGAATGTCAATGTACACTGGGCATTAAACATATCAATTCAGTCAATGGAATATATGAATACCTCTATCAAAATGTGGATGACTAAAGGCACAAAAAATACTGTCACAGCATCCGAAGAAGCTGAGTTACTGTTTTTTTGCATATCTTAATGGTCATTGTGACAACCAGCTCGAAACTCAAAAGACGTCAAGGTGGTACCAACCCTGGGATATACATGTTTGGGGTTTGTGTTAGGCACTAGACTACTGTATGACTTACGAGAAGACACTATTTGATGTATTCGGATGTATATTTTTATTCTTTCAGGGTGATAGCAAATATTTTAGTGTCGAAAGTATCTGATTTCCTGCTGAAGAAAAACATCATCAATGAAGACATTATTGATAGACGTTTACCATACACGGAAAATACCATTGGCAAGGAACTTAAGTTTTACCAAGTTATCAGGGACCAAAACAAGGCGTTATTTTAAAGCCCCAGTATTTGTAATTTTTAACAATTTTTTTTCGTATTTTTGATTAAAATGACATCCTCAGTATGTGAAAGTAGACCATAATTGATACTGAATCGCATGGTTTGCATGCCCAGCCCGCCTCACAAACGTGTACGATTCACAGTAAAATGAGTGAAAAATGACTTCTTGTCCGGACCAGAAGTCAGGCTTTGTTGGCAAACGAAATGTAATCACACAACCGTGCATGCTCAACCACATCTACACAAGTTTTATCGTGGCGTCCATAGAAACCAACGCTCTTCGAAAAAGTCTGGTCCACCGAAACTGGAGACTCAGCTAACCAGATATGAACTGTAAATGCTCACGTGTTTCATTGTACATGTATATTGCAGTTATGTGTAAATTTGAACCTTTGCCACATGTTTGCAACTTCATTGAAAGTATTATGATCAACATAATGAACAATATTCACCACAGATTAAACTCTATCGGTCATTAAGTATTCAAATACGCAATTAGCTGAAATAGAAATAATTAATTTCTTTGACTGTTGTGATTGTATCGCCACTTTATATAGCAAGAGTAATTGCCTTTGGTCAAGTCCTGCAATCTATATATTCCAAACTTTGAGAGCTCATTAGATATGCAACTATTAATTAGCTGACATGAAAACTTCAGTGCGAAATGACTTTCAATATTGGTATAACCTGGTATAATCATTAATATACATAGCATAGTATGTTATGCCAACTTTGATCAAATAAATCCAAGTATGTATCCCTAATTAGGAAAGTTCATTAAATATACACATTAGGAATTGGCTGAAGCAAAAATGCTTTATAATGTTAGCCTACATAATAGTATCTTTAATGTACATAGCAATATTCATCAATTTTGGTCATGTAAATTCAAATATATATCCCTAATTTCAAAAATTCATTAAATATGCAAATTAGGAGCTAGATGAAGTAAAAATGCTTAATCACTTTCAATAATGTCGTATCATAGCATCTTTAATGTACATAGCAAGTTTTGTAAACTTTGGTTTCGTCAATACAGATAAATATCCCTGATTATGAAAGTTCATTATACATACAAATAAGGAATTGGCTAAAGTTCAAATGCTCAGTGACTTTCAATAATGTTCTATCATAGTATCTTCAATGAACAATTTTGGTCAGGTCAATTCAGATAAATATCCCTGATTATGAAAGTTCATTAAATATGCAAATAAGGAATTGGCTAAAGTTCAAATGCTCAGTGACTTTCAATAATGTTCTATCATAGTATCTTTAATGTACATAGCAAGTTTCATCAACTTTGGTCAGGTCAATTCAGATAAATACCCCTAATTAGGAAAGTTCATAAAATATGCAAATTAGGAATTGGCTGATGTAAAAATGCTGAATGACATTTAATAATGTTTTATCATAGTATTTTTAATATACATAGCAATATGACATCAAATCGATTCCAGCAATCATTATCATTCAAGCAAATAAATTACCAGGTCCAATAAACAGTAAAAACAAACACACAAAGAAACATAAGATCACTGACAAATCGGTAGTACAATCTTGAACCACTATATAAGTGGTGGTACCAGGTGTCCGGAATGGAAGCAAGTTTCATCAATTTCGGTCATGTAACTTCAAATTTAAATCCTTAATTCAAAAATTCATTAAATATGCAAATTAGGATTTGGATGAAGTAAAAATACTTAATGACTTTCAGTAAGGTTAAATCATAGTATCTTCAATATGCATACCAAGTTTCGTCAATTTTCATGATTGAGTAAATTCAGATATATACCCCTAAATAGGAAATTTCATTAAATATGCAAATTTGTAATTATCTTTTACGTCACCCCTTAATATTTTTCAAAGCTGATATATCTTGGTGTGATCAACATTTGTAGCGAATCTCATCAAATTGTGTGCAGTCGTTGTCAATATATATCAGTTTTTTCTAAAATCATTAATTATGCAAATGAGCAAAAAGTAAGCAAGCCACACCCACCAAAAACTAATCAGTTCTTGCCATTTGCAAACTGAATCTATGTACCAGATTTGCTTCTGATCTGATGAGCCGTTTTTGAGATATTGAGCACACAGACAGACAGACACACAGACAGACAGACAGACAGACAGACAGACAGACAGACAGACAGACACACAGACAGACAGACATCGCTGCGACATATGCTCACGTGTGTAAACACGTGAGCAAAAAACGCGTGAAAGTTGGGCGAATTACCGGAAAGATATAAATATGTAAGTGTGTACAGATTGTTCCGACTATAATGAGCCGTGCAAACAAACGTCTCGAACAGCTTAACTAACGATGGAGGCAGTCGATTGTAGGCTTCATGCACTGCATTGCACATTTTGACCGACGGTACGGAGATCAAGTTGGGTGCTGAATGAATTGAGAGAGAAAAACATAATTATATAAATAAAAATTCAATACTTCACCATCGTAATCATTGAACTAGTCGTTTCTTCCATTATGGAGTATAATGAAAATTTCGTTGAATATAAATGACGGGACAGATTCTGTTCCGTCTACTCCAAACGAAGTTTAGTGTACGGCACCAGGCTACCATGGGGCTACGCTGCAGGCAACACACAGCCTATCAACTTCGCCGTAATTGAAAACGCTCAGAAAGGAACAAATTATATCTTGAATGCAGTACAAAAGTCTTACTTATTAAATTTAAAAGTATTTCCGAATAATATCGAACGTAACGGGTATCTAATCCTCACAAGGACTACCGTAGTACAATTACCGGCTAGCTGCGATGCGATGGAGCTCCAGGAATGGTGGTAGAAGTTCGAACACAAGAGAGATATTCCGGCCTCACTGCAAAGTCTGTGTTCACCCGGCCCGACAGCAAACTAACCTCTTGGTTTGATTCTGTTGTTTACTTATTTTTTGTAAAGAATTCATGATACATATATCTGACTTTCACAACTGCACAATTTGCTTAGGTTTTTTTTTGTTTTTTTTTTGTTTTTTTTTTAGTTTGGCTGGCTACTAGTCCCGTAAGACTGTACTACATGGAGGTAGTAGACTTTACAAGTGCAGCGGGGCCGGGGCCGAGATTGGCGTTGGGCCTGCAGCAAGGTAAAGTTGACATTGCACCGCTGGTAACGACTGTAGAAAAACTATTGTTTGACATCATCATCACCACTGTCGATCCCAATCTTCACTGTCGCTGGTGCCATTGAGTACATGAACAACGATATCATTCTCATGGTCACTATCTTCTCTTTCATAATAAGTATTGCTAGTAGTGGCAACTACTTGCAGTTTTTGCCTGGCTTCATGTAGTTGATATTTATTGTTCTGTTAAAGTATTTATTTGCTTTTTATTTAACATGTATCAGAGTAAAATATACATTATCAACTAACCATTATGTCATCGAGGACAAAAGTAAGACAAAGAAATAACATTTTGAGTACCCCCTTATAGCTTTCAATTTTTGAATGACCCCCGGCTCGAAAATACTGACGGTTCCCTTACTTGCTGCCAAACGCCATCGCGTTCACTGCATTCAATAGCCTGCCATACTTTGCCAAAATATGTTGCTTCGATTTCGCAATCACGTTGCCGCTAGAGTAACAATAAGCTGAAATTCATTACTTAGAGTACTCAATTTTGATAGTTATTTGCCTACACAAGTGAGCTAAGTGTATTCAGTGTCGTCTTGATTTTACATCGGTACCGGGAGCAGGGTGGGCATCGGTGCACTGCCTACTGCAGTTTGAATAATCCGTATAACGCACACTGCACCAGAATAGAGAAGAACAGAATAAAATCATTCGCAGGTCATTCAGCCAGCGACCATGGGCGATTACCCTGGCAGTGTGGCGTAGCATGGTATGGCCCCAGGGACGGTTGCTAGCCCGATGATGTCATCCGTATCGGCGTTCTCGGTCACGTGCACAGCCTACAAGTTGTCAGCAAACCCACGCGGCAATCCCACTCGCTTGGGCAATATTTAGCATTTTTATGTCACTACTAGAACACGGATTTTGCTTATTTCTTCACTAAACAACATTTTACGATGGATGTAAGGGTAACATGTAACATGTTATTTCAAACATTAAAAGGTTAAAAATTATAAATACTGAGGCTTTAAAGGGAAATTGCAATAATAGAATATCTTCCTGTCTTAAGGCGTATGACGCCTTGATATGAGGTTGAGGATCATGAGAACCTTTTTAACTTATTGCGACAAACTCTAAATTACAACTCCTATTTACGAAAATAGTCGATCATAAATATACGTAGACTTAAAATTCTCTAATCCACTTTTTACACACTAGGTACAACCTACCGGCTTTCGTTTGGTAGAAAACTGTCCAAATCCGACAAAGTCAATCTCTCCGAACGAGTTTACTTCTTCCTTTCCGTCGCCTTGCTCGTTTCGTTGCTTGACATTATTTTCTCTGATGAATCCCCTGATTATGTCGCTTCTGTCGTTTTGCTATTTACCAATATGAAGAAAACTCAATGAACAAGAATTGGCAAGTTCATGGAATACGTAACGTACAAAAATCTGTTTTATTTCACAGAAAATGTTTATTTATAGGTTAACTTAACTTACATTTTCATTTGTAAAATCGTAAAGAATGACTATAATACCAGATAAAGTTACAAGATTGGAACTAATTTGGGATCTGTTTAACCTGCAAGATGTAAGCTGATCTGTTTTCTTTTTAAGTGATACACTTTTTATTTGTGAGTAGTTTGTAATATTGCATCATTCATCTTTAAGACACCTGACATTTTTGAAAAAAATTGAAAAAAATATAAAGATCCGATTACCTAAAATTAGGTCCAATCTTGTTCAGTTTAAATATTTCGACCTCCGTTAGGCAGATCCAATGTGAGATGAATAAACACACCGAAAGACAATGATGTGATAAGATGGGAATGGAACGCAGTTAAACGTTCGCGCATCGAAAGTGAAAGATTGAAACTTTTGTTAAAACTTTCCAAAAGTGATCTTTCGAACCTTTCCATGCAAGATTAAGTATAAAATGGGTCGGCTGCAAATCCTGGCAGCAGGAAAAATACCAAAATCAACCGATGCCATATATTTGAAATGATATCATACCCACCCCGTCCTTTGATCCGGTAGTCCATTCATCTTGATAAATGACTCATTTTCCGTTCTTTGTCTGCAGCCATTTCGTAACGAAATTTTCGATTTTGTTTTCAATGTCTGTTCTTGCTGGTGCACGTAATCTCAGGTCACAATTATGTGTACTTGTGTAAATTATGCGATTTCACTCATTCGACTCTGAAATGTGATTGTTTATTATAGGTTACATGATGTTCAAGGCTCTCTTTCATTATCACTAATACCTGCGGCACAAGAAAAGCTCATATTTGGCTAGGAGATGGTTCTTACTGGTGTACCTATACATTTTCCACAAAAACACACTGTCTTGCAAACATCCTCATAGGAACCTTAACATATTCAGGCCATGTAGCGTTTTCATGTACAAAGAACGGAATGGGAAATTAGGCTTTGAGATACTATATGACAACGAATAAGACACACTGTGGTTTCGAAATGAAAAATACACTCCAACGCCATTGTTTTTGGATCATTATCAACTATTGACGAATTGAGAAAATGTAATGTGCTTTGTTTTGCAGTTTGGTTGTGAAAAATTGTCAATCTACGACATTGAAATTAAGCCCTATGTCGTGTCTTTCAGAGACATGGTTAACGCCAAATCAATTATCATATTATTGTATATTATATCATATAACTATATTGATGGTGGCAAATACTGCGATCTGATTGGTCGAGACGCGAAAAGAACAGTGGTATATTGGCGATATACCACGGCTGGCATACGCACGTGCTCTCAACTTGAGTAATAAAACTCCGTTTACGACGTTCCACGCCAGAATTTCAATATGCTGTTATGATATTATAGCAATAAATCACACCCAGCGACGGTATACCACTCGATTTTGACCAATTCACTTCATATATGCACTCGCTGTGCTGGTCAAAATCTCGTGGTATACCGTCGCTGGGTGCGCTTTATTGCTTAATTATACATTGTATTCATATGGAACAGGGTTCCTACAATCGCTTTACAAAGAAGGGTCTAAAAACTCGCACAGATATAATGGTCTCATTAGTCTAGACAATCCAGACATATCAAACTACTCACATCATCTTTATCCTTATAAATTGGAAAGTAAAGAAATAACCGATGGTAAATACTCAGCTTCCTATCTCGATATGTTCCTACAAGTAGGTACTAATTGTCTACACACTAAACTCTATGACAAAAGGAATTTTCAATTTACAAATTTTCCCATTTGTCAAGCAATATTCCTTCTGCACCTGCTTATTGAGTATACCTATCACATTTCTCAGATATTGTAGAGCTTGTGATTCCTTCGCTGATTTTCAGATATGACACAACTCATTGACATCAAAAGTAGTGACACAGGAATAACATCAAAGAGACTAGTGATGACTTTCAAAATGTCGTATGGTAGATGGGACGACATAGTGGCCAAATACGACAAAATGATCAGGCGACATCATTCCAGCCCTTGACTTATTACAGTAATTCATATTCGGTATCATTCGTACAATTAAGATAATTTTAGAACCAATCCTGACGGGTGTAGCATGCTAGCAGGGTACGCTTACCCATTCCAGACACCTGGTACCATCACTAACTATCAGTGGTTCAGGATGGTCCTTCTTTTCTTTGTAAATTACAAACGTCCATGGACCTGGTAATGTTGTATTACCTTGAATGAAAATGTTTATTTGACCAGTTTAATGTGATAGTCACCGAAGATGCAAAGATTCAAAGCTACGGAGGACAATTTAACTTCCAGGTATGTACTTAATAGTCACACCTTGAAAACGTTCAACTATAAGGATCAGGTTGACTCGGCAGAATCGGGGTCATTCGAACCAAGATAAGTTGCGGCACATTTTTACATTACACAGGACGAGTAGTTCACTTTATGCAATGTCCTTCAAGTCATATTTACTATATACATGCATTCGCTATCGCTCTTGCCTATATGTCGTCTACAGGTAAATATCTAGTAGTAAACCGTCTCAGGGGGTGGTTTATTACTTCGATTATACCGTGAAACCAAAACAATAGGTCCGTTGTTACATGTTGTTTGGTATATCTTGCTCAAAGTAAATGAGTATTTAGATTAAAAGTTGTCTACCTTATGCATCAGCATTTTAAAGCGTATGCAATTATTCAAAGGGGAAAGTCACAGTCCCACCCTGTCGACGATTTGATATTGTTTTCTTTCTTTCGAACGTTTGACGTTGCCGGTAAGGCATGTATTTGCTCCGAAACAGACTAACGTCCACAGTTGAGTTTCAGCTCCGGCATAACTAAGCCGAAGCTTTAAACTATATTACGCTGCTTATAGACCTACCTTAGCAGGTCGTAAAGCGATTTTTAAGGAAGAATGAGCCAAAATTCACGCAAATGACGTCGAACTTCAATAGGAATGCGTTGCTGTGTGAGCGTCAACGCGTCTTTTTATCGCCTCCACTCAATGAGCTTTATTATTAGCCGACTTAAACATAAAAGAAAAATAACACTCGAATTGGTTTAAGCAGAGACACAGGTATTTATTGACATCATTGTAAGACAAGAATTTATGAGTCTCATAACCAGGTAATAAAGCTTCTTTTATTGGCGTGAACTAAATCATTATTTCATACAAGTCAGTCTGTTCGAACATCTTAATTTCATCTATTTGCAAATTAAGAGATTTTACGTATAGTTAAAAGTTGTATTACAGCTTTATTGAATTATATGACGTCACTCACAAGCACTGGCTTAAATGATAAGACAAGCGCAATCTATCATACTATTTAGATAGATAATGCTAAACTTTGATGGGAGAAGGAGCGATAAAAAGACGAAGCCTAAGACGGAACGATACAGAAATAAAGAACTTTCCAGTGTAAAGATGCAAGAAAGAAACTTCTTTGTCGCCAAACGTTGTTTATTCTGGCAGAGATCCTGCCCTAGTAAAACAAAAGCCTTATCTGTAGTGTTTTATCAATAAGCACCATTATGCAGTTTTATAACGACTGACCAATAATTCTCCATTGCTGCATTTTATACTTCATGGCACCACACGTAACACTCAAGGGCCAGGACTTACGAGCGACATCGAGGAATGTACCACCCGCAGCTTTTAATCAGATTATTACTGTCAATCAAAACTCAGAAGAAGGCAATAAGATTTTTCCTCTTTCGAGCCAACATCAATTCAGTTTTGTCATTCCTAATTTGTCCGCACAACCTTGACGTGGCTGTTACATCAAATTTTGGACTCGAACCTTAGTTGTGTTCATCCGCGATTGTGTCAGGGAGACTGTACTAGGTCAACCTGGCTAATCCATATGAAGTGAACGAAAGCTGACTTGCATCTTGTTTGCTAGATTATATCTGATTGGACGTTGTGAAACGAGCATTAGGTAATAGTCGTTAGTTGGAAAAATATCATAAAGAGATTTAGGATTTTGATCAGTTTGAAATACTAAAGCAGATGCAAAGACACCTCGACAGATTGTGATCAGTCTATTGCGAGAATTTTATGCAGTGGAGGATTCAAGGAAAAACAAATGTTCAAATTTCCCGTTGCCAGTTTCTTGCCCTTGCCTTTTCTTAGATTTTCCCAATGCATAAGAGTAACAAAGTTGTCAGTCAATCACGCAGTGAAAGAGTACAAATCCATGCCCTCCTATCGTTGTTTATACCTTCAGCAACTAAAGTTGGTGACTTTTTTGACTATATCGTAGAGTGTTTGTAATCGCTTGATTTGAGTTGATAAAAATTGCAGCAAATAGTCTTAAATCTCTAAACATTGAACTGATGATATTAATAAAACTATATCAAGGGAGTGTTCACGGTTATTTTCATGGTCTCTCCAGTGTATACGTAGTGACATCCAATGGCACATTACTATATCAAATTTACCTTTTACGTTGTTGAGAAAATAAATGTTTTTATTTTAAACTAGCATAAACCTGCTCTTATACAATGTAACGTAGCAAGACTTTATTATTGGTACAAAATGTGCGATCTGATTGATCGACACGTGATAGCAATACTATATTCGCCATATAGAACGGATGGACTAGACACGACCTTGCAGCTTATAGGAAAATCTTGTTAACGTTGCACGCAATAACCTCAAATTATCGTTGTGATATAATAACAATAATCTTCACTGGCAACCGGTATACACTTGATTTTGACAAATTATTAGTATAATATACTATGTATTCGTTATCAATGGTGCCCATATGTCGTGAACAGGTACAAATGTAGCGGTAAACCGTTTCAGGGTGTGGTTTATTACTTCGATTATACTGTGAAACCAAAACAATATTTCTGTTATTATATGTTGTTTGGTATATCGTGTTAAAAGCAAATGAGTATTTAGATTAAAAGTTGTCGGTCTTATGTATCACCATTTTTAAAGCATGTGCAATTATTCAGAGGTGAAGTCACAGTCATAACTTGTCGACGATTTGATATAGTTTTCGTTCGTCCGAACGGTTGATGTTGCCAGTAAGGAATGTATTTACTCTGAAACAGACTCGCCTATCGTCCATAGGTGAGCTGCAACGCATAACTAAGTTGAAGCTTCAAACCAGACGCTATTACGCTACTTATAGACCTACCTTAGTAGAAACCGGGTCCAGTGAATGGAAATAGGTCGTAAAGAGACAATTGATGAAGAATGAGCGAAAATTCACGCACGACACATCGAACTTCAGAGGAAATGCGTTATCGTGTTGGTGATAACGCGACTTTTTATCGCCTCGATCCGATATTATTTAACATAAAAGTGCAATAACATTCTCGTAGTTTAAGCAGAGACACAGGCATTTATTTACATCGTGGTTATTGTTAAATAATAATTATATTATATCATGCTACCATGCGCCATTCTGATTGGACGAGAGCTCATTCCACCGATGCTAAAATACTGTTTTAGCACTGATAGCAGTGCTAAAACGGGCCCCTAAACTAGCATTTTCGAAAATTGCCCGGTCGGTGCATTTGAACGTACCTATCTAAACCATAGACCCTCGAAAAAGACCGAAACTGTTCCAAACAGTCCACTTTGTTTCAAAGACTGAAGACCGAATTTTGATACACAGATAAAGTGTGGGTCTGTAACTCACCTCTTGGTGTAAATAAGTTGGGATCGATGATGAAAGACATCTCTGAAGCAGCACGTTTGGGGTATGATGCACACAAATATTAGGGCGACAGCGCACCGTGCACTTTGCGGGAGTCGAGGCGCAATATATCCTAGTACCGCTCTTTAAAATGAAGATAGTATTCGTTCATACACAAATAAATTGACACTTCCTCACAGTAACGGTATGTCAGATATTATTAACCAAAGTTTGGGCTATAACAGATCGGGATGTCCTTACGATGTAGACCAAGAAGTTCAAAATAACAATGGGGTGACTCCTGGCGACTGCGACGATATTTGACATCAAATGCAACGAGCAGTGTCAGCGTCCAGCTCTCGAGCTCTCCCTGCATCGGGCAACACACTCAGAATCTGCACAACTGTTCATCACAGTTGCAGTCATCGCAAGTCTGGATTATTTTCAAACTGCTTGTTTTCTGGTACAATAAACGTTCAAATTATCCATCAAATATAGATCCTGTAACTTCACAGTGTCACCACTGAATGTCGCGACGGTATGCGGTACAGAATGAGACAAATCTATTTTTAGTATGCCAAAAAAGCCAGGACTATTGTTCTTATGTAAATTTACGAAAAAAATAGTTACTTTTTTCTTTTGATTTGAACTCTTGACCCATTTTCTGTGTGAGTGCAGCAGGTATTTTGACAAGTATTTCGTGTTGCATGCGAATAAAATGCAATGTCGATATGGACGTAATGCGTATTTATCGTAGGATACTGTGTGCCTGTACGGAATCCCAACTTATAAAAATGCTCGGTCTCGGGCGCAGAATTTCCGACGTTCGATCTCTCAGACGTCCGTTTTCTACATTTGGCGCTTAGAATGATGAAAATACACAAGTAAGACAACAAATACACGCAAGTTGATATAATATAATAGCAATAACCCCCTTCGCAGTCGGGTATACACTCGATTTTGGTACAATTCGCTCCATATAGCACTCGCCTATCGGCTCGTGCTATATGTCGCGCATTGTACCAAAATCTCGTGTAGGCCTATACCCTCCTGCGGCGGGGGTTATTGCTTAATTTATGAGTCTCCGAGGAACAAATCTTCTTTTATTGCGTGACCACAATTAGCATTTCACACAACATAAATGTGTTTCTGTCCATACGAACATTTTAATTTCGTCTATTTGAAAAAGTTAGAGATTCGTTTATAGTTTAAAGTTGTAATGTTGCTTTAATGAACTATATGACGTCACTCAAAAGCACTGCCTTAAATCATTAGACAAACGCAATCTTACATACTATTCAGATATAAATCCTCGACCTTTGATTGGAAGAGGGGAGATACAAAGACGTTGCCTAAGCCGCAATGATGTATAAATAATAAACAGTAACTGTTCAGTGTAAAGATGTAGAGAAGGAACCTCTTTTTCGCCAAGCGTTGTTTATTCTATCAGAGATCCTGCCCTAGATTAGCCCTTTGCAGAAAAAGCCTTATTTGAAGTGTTTATCACTAAGCACCATGTGAAGGTTTATAACGACTGGCCAATAATTCACCATTGCTGCACTTTACACTTCATGGTACCACACGTAACACTCAAGGGCCAGGACTTATGAGCGACATCTAGGAATGTACAATCAATAGTTGTTAATCAGATTCTAACTGACAATCAAAAATCAAAAGAAGGCAGTAAGATTTTTCCATTTTTGAACCGAAATCAGTTTCGTTTTGTCGTTTAACATTGATGTAGCTTTTACAACAAAATGTTAGACTCGAAACTTAGTTGTGTTCACCCGCGATTATGTCAGGGACACTTTGTTTTGTCAACGTGGCCTAATCCAAATGAAGTGAACGACAGCTGACTCGCACCGTGTTTGCAAGATTTTATCTGATTGGACGTTTTAAAACGAGCATTAGGTAGTAGTCGTTAAATATCATAAAAAGATTAAGGATTTTTATGTTTGAAATACTAGGGCAGATCCATAGACGCCTCGACAGATTTTGATCAGTCTATTGCGAGAATTTTATGCAGTGGAGGATTCAAGGAAAAAAAAAATGTTCAAATTTCCCATTGCCAGTTTCTTCGTATAGATATTTCTTAGATTTTCACAATGCATAAGAGTAGCAAAATTGCCAGTCAATCACACAGTGAAAGAGTACAAATCCATGCCCTCTTATCGTTTTTTATACTTTCAGCAACTAAATTTGGTGATTTGATAAACATTGCAGCAAATAGTTTCAAATTCTAAAAATTGAACTGATGATATCAATAAAACAATGTCAAGGGAGTGTTCGCGGTTATTTTCATGGTATCTCCAGAGTACACGTAGTGACACATTTTATTAAAAAATCAGTTTTAGGTTGTAATGCAAGCAATGAGAAAAGGGTTTATGGTGAGCAAATGATACAACTAATCAATATTGATAGTTGTTATTGTATTTACAACATTCGACATGAAAACGTTATTAATTTGGTCCGGCGATATCACTTATTCCACTCTGAATTATCAAAAAGAAAAAGGTTTTCTTTGGAATCAACGCCACAGGGGCTGTTCATAATTAAACACGGTTCATTAACCTAACTGTAAATAAGTTCTAAACAAACATTCAAATATATTTACAAATAGAAAACAGCACTAACACTAATCAAAATTTGAGATTTTAATATTTTTTTAATGTTTTCGATTTTCACAACATAAGCCAGATGAATAGAATCGCAATGAAATCAGAGTGCATGACCACAAACAAAATATCCAAACTGTCTCCAAACTAGTGCTACTCAATCACCGGGCTAGAGAGATAAACATTCAAGTACGAATTGTCCCAGGAAAAACTCTGGTCAACTTACAGTATTTCATTATCGAATTGTTTGGGGTTTTCTCGTGTGTTATACCTTGCTGACACGGCATGAAAACCCAATAATACTTACTGTATTTGCATGGATTATTGCCTGTATTTAGCTGAAGAGTGCATATACAGATGAATACAGTCAGTGATCCATTGCGTGTATTCAGCAAGCCTGTATTCATGTGGATTCTGTGAATTCACGTGTATTATTCTTTAATACATACAACTCATTAGTGTGGATTTATCTGTATTATAGCGTTTTGATGCAGTGTGACTTCCTAATAGTACCGTGTGATAACAGAAATGTGTCAAGACAGACAGACAGACCCTCGCAAGCTTCGGTTAAGCAAACACCTGTTATTAGCACAGGCCATGTGATACGAAAAATATTTCATAGTAGCGTTCATACACCTTTAAGTCAGGAACTTCTATGCAGAAAACACATCACTAGAATATCATAATATTTCAACACGATTGACATTGTAAACATAAAGAATTCGAGACTAAATTCCCGTCCGGGCCGAAATTCAACCATGAATGATTATACTGATGGTCATTTCCATCATAAAGACTTTTTCAAATACTGTTAAGGACAATATCGTCATGATTTTGAAAAAAGAATGACAGAATTTTAAAAAATGAATGTATTTATCTGAAAAATAAACACACATATATGCTGTACTTGTGATGTCTTTCACCCTCTATGGACAAATAAAAAATTAATAATCATGTTCCCCGTATGGCACCGAATTGATGAGAAACTCATCATCAATTTGTATTATCTTCTTGTCGTCGTAGACTTGATAAGCAGAAGATCACATTGACAATCCTAATTCTGATACTTTATGATTGACTAAATCAATATCTTAGCACGTTGTATATTCCCCACTGCGGGGTAAATGGCTTTCCAATTGTTCAGTGCAGTGCCGCCATCGTTTACGTTCAGCCATTTCTATTGTCAACTGAGCAACAGATTTTTGAAGATGGCGGCACTGGGAAAGGGAAGCTGCAATTATCGAGTTATATAGAAAAACAGCTGTAATACAGGAGACGAAAAGTAGACAATGATACTGCTGTATTTCTTTTTGCTAGATATGCTTCCCAAGATATGTCGGATTATTGAAATACACCTGCAGACTGATTATACAGTCAATGTTTACAATATAGCGCAACGTATGTTGATGTCGCCGAACACCAGCAATACAAATGCAAAAACATGAACAAATTATGTAATATGCATTCAAAAATCGAAAACCTCACAATGGAAGCATATATCTCCAGATAATACGTGCAATTTTTATTTACATAGTGGCAGCAATAAGCATAAAGAGGCGAGCGATGTAAATGGGGTCGGTAAAGCATTGCAGCCGGTGAAAACGCCGTTGTTATCTATTAGGTATTCTGCATGTAAGGCGCTGAATT
Source organism: Ptychodera flava (assembly GCF_041260155.1). Classification (NCBI taxonomy): domain Eukaryota; kingdom Metazoa; phylum Hemichordata; class Enteropneusta; family Ptychoderidae; genus Ptychodera; species Ptychodera flava. Next base: position 5,438,054 of record NC_091930.1, read on the forward strand.
ACTTGCGTCTGTAACAATGTAAACTTTAAAAAAATAAAGCAAAACTTCAAAAATCTAAAACCATATAACTTAAGTGCACAACACCCAGATTATTATTGTGTATTTTTTAAAGTCAATAGCTGAAGGAATAATAATCTCCAAGCGAGCGTTTGACTCGGGACCGGTGAATCATCACAGCCGGTAAATATGCCATTGCATTTGTATGGGTTGGGAGTAATACACACGCGATTGTGCAGTACCTCAGTCCAAGCTTGGCGGTACTCTAAGCTTGGGTGAAGGTTTGCCAATGCTCTTCGGCCAAGCTTGTTGTCGATAAAGATTAATCGAATCTTGTTTGCAAATCTTGAGATAAGGATTGTGCCCAAAGCTTGGAACAGGATTATTGCCAAATCTTAAATCAAGCCTACGTGGGATTAAGCTTCAGTGAAGCTTGGCATTTTAACCTTCACCTAATGACAAACAACGGAGCTTTACGTACGGCCGGGAAAACGCAGACACGCAGTTTGGTCGACATCGCGTTGTATTCGAGTGATGTGTCAAAAATGCGGACACATTATGTGTTTTATCATTCATGCATACATTGGTTATGATCTTTTCCCTGGCGGCATTCCGATATTTGATACGAAATCGATATAAATATGCCCTCGCTTATTCATTATTCGCGCTGTACTCATATGTAGAAAGTTGGTTACGAAGGAGTGATGGTAACCGTTTCACTTGTTGATATTATTCCGCTTTTGAGTCATTCCACTTCACTTGGTGATTGTGGTAAAATTTCACATTAAACAGTTTAATTATAAAATGTCAATCCGGGTTTCCATAATTTGAAGGATGTTAATATGTGTGTGAAATACCGCATTAAATGTGAAACATAGGCTGGAGTGAGTAAAGAAAGTACTTTTTCAACTCCGAAAAATACTCACAGCCCTTCATGAAAGTTACGAGGCCCACCAAATTAGACCTCGCGCAACTTCCGGAGGTAAATCTGCAGATGTACGGCCTCTACGTACGAATGCAATGTTGATTTACGTTTAATAGTAGATATGCCAGTCAGTTCATCTTCAAGAATTATCCATGCCCTTCCTTACACGTCCCATATGCCGAATTTATCATCTTAGAAAGGATTTTGTGAGCAGATTCGGGAAAACTTGAAGTGAGTACAGCTTTGTAATTTGTATACTATGTACAATTTGTTGCAATATACGAATAAATCAATCAAGGTATTTACATCGTCTGCTCGTTTTTGTCGTTGCAATTGGCTTGCCTAAATATGACTAAACTTATTTAAACGACCTACATTAAAGTGTGTCTTTTTTGGGAGTATCTTTACCTAGTAATATGATTTGTATCAAACTCTTACAAGGAATTACGTTTGTCGTGCGTCAGCTTTAATTATCGACGGTCCCTTACTGGTCTATATTTTTACTTAAATGTGAATCATAACTTTCAAACGGGTCATTTGCCAAGACTCTGCAGCAAAATCGCCTCCCTAAACTGAGCAAAAAATAACCCTCTAGGTCAAATGCTAGGTCAAGGGACCCAAAAGCTACAGTAGAAACGAGAATGATAATAAGCTTATCCGTAAAGTTCGGCCCAAGGTTTACTGCCCGAGCTTGGAACAAGATTAGGAAGTTTAAGCTTTTATAAAGGTTAGTTGCCTGTAGTTCAACAAAGGTTTGCAAGAATAAGCTTCAGAGAATCTTGGGCGAACCAGTCTTAAATTAAGGTCGGCACGCAAACCATTGCACTGAGCTTCGGCGCCAAGCTTCATATAAGCTTTGACTAAGCTTGGACTAAGATATTGCACAATCGCGTGTGTAGCGGCGAAGAATTTAAGCGGGTAAAAATGCAATCGTATATTTCTGTCGGGCGCCAATGTCCATGAGACAGCTTGTACCGTAGTGGACTCATGAATAATTCATTAGGACGACTACGCGTGGAACAAATGGGCTGGCAAAAAACCCGTAGTGCCAGCTATTTTGAATTCACTTTAATAGTTTCATCTTGTATGAAGTGTCATGATCAGATTGTCAGCTTTCGGTCGACTGCAAATCCGCAAATTAAAATACACTCGCCTCTATCGAATTATAGCAAGACAAAATCCAATAGGCATAAGCTTACGACAAGTTAGTTTTGGAACGTTTTGCGTTGTTAGGCTTAATTTGTTACGGTCCACCCGGGGAAGGTTTGTCTCGACCGAGTCGCATTAAGCCGAGTTTGTTTCTGCATAGCTTGGTTGACGAAGTGAATTGAATAGTAAGCTAGCCAAATGGTTTCATTAACCGGGTGGTAATTCTTACATGCCGGTCACTGTGTGTATAATAATAACCACAGGTAAAATTTAAACACTTGACCATTTACAAGAATTATGTTGTTTCTAAATTCTCATACGCCCGATCAACTAGCGAAGTCGCCACAGTCAAAACCGCTTAATCAAAAAAATGAATCCAATACTTGTGTATATGGAATACCATTAAGTGACGATGATGTAATAAAATTTTAATAACAAGAATTTTTATAATATTTTAGTACACCAAATCTAAATTTTGTACCTTTTGTTTGCTGCTTCATCCGGCCATTCTCTGCCAATCATCATTCAAACATCTCGAAACTACTTTCTGCTAGCCACAGACGAAAACGACAGATGTCGCATTAGCTGCGATTTTTAACTGCGACCTGAAAGACATTAGGATTTGCCGTGACTCTGTGTGTTAAAAACTTGCTTCTAGTGCACAACTCGCGTACCAAATTATTCCCGCAATTAATATGAGTGCAGAGTCAAGCACACCAATCTTCTTATCAAATTTTAGATCATGAAATTTTTGAGTGCGAGCGTCCACAATTTCCTGCCTTGGTTTTAAAGTATACAATAGTATCGTAAAAAACTAAGTTTGTTGGTAGACTTATTAAACAGTACAATAGCAAAGGGCAGCTGGTGTTTACACTTCTATTATGTGAATTGAACAACCAGCCCTCATCTCACGTGTATCAACGGGCAAAGTGGTGTTGAATCGCTATTTGAGGACTAAACCGAATCCTGAACCTACAGTAGCAAGTGTTCGCTTAAATTGGCACGGTCTAGGCTTACAGAGAAGGCACATTACTCTATCAAATATCAAATATCAAATATCAAATATTCATTTTCATTATTATCTGACTGTAATTTAACTTTTTTACGTTGTTGAGAAAATAAATGTTAACATTTTAAGCTAGCATAAACTTGCTCCCATACCATGTAATGTGGTTATACACTTTTATATTGGTGCAAAATGTGCGATCTGATTGATAGGATACGTGGTAGCAATGCTATATTCGCCATACAGAACGGATGGATCAGAAACGAGCCTTCAGCTACTAGGAATTTTTTTTGACGTTGCACACAAGAACTTAAAATTAATATTGTGATATCATAACAATGAACTCCACTATCAACGGGTATACAACTCGATTTTGACAAATTATTAGTATAATACTATGCATTCGTTATCACTGGTGCCCATATGTCGTGAACAGGTTCAAATGTAGTGGTAAACCGTTTCAAGCTGTGCTTTATTACTTCCATTATACTTTGAAACCAAAACAAAAGGTCTGTTGTTATGTGGTATATCTTGCTCAAAGAAAATAAGTATCTTTTTGAGATTGGGATTTTTGCCAAGCGGTTTTTGTCTGTGGCTTCTACGATAGGCGACTGGGTGCCATGTGTTGTGAGTTCGAATCCGACTGAACCACCACATATTATGTATCAGCATTTTTGAAGCATGTGAAATTATTCAGAGGTGAAGTCACAGTCCTACCTTGTCGACAATTTGATATTGTTTTTTTTCTTTCTTTCTTCCGAACGTTTGACGTTGCCAGTAAGGCATATATTTACTCTGAAACACACTATCGTCTATAGATGAGCTGAAACTCACTAGCTTTAAACCAGACGCTATTACGCTACTTATAGACCTACCTTCATGGAAACCGGATCCGATGAAAGGGAATAATTCGTAAAGGAACAACTAATGAAGAATGAGCCAAATTCACGCACGACACGTCGGACTTTAGAGTAAATGCGTTATCGTGTTGGTGATAACGCGACTTTTTATCGCCTCGATCCAATATTATTTATTAGCCCACATTAACATAAAAGTGCACAATATTCTAGTACTCTAAGCAGAGACACAGGCATTTATTACATCGTGGTTATTGTTAAACAATAATTTATGAGTCTCCAAGACATTAATCTTCTTTTATTGGCGTGACCACAATTAGCATTTTGTACAACACAAGTGGGTTTTCTGTCTGTGCGAACATATTTTAATTTCGTCTATTTTAAAAAGGAAGAGATTCATTTATAGTTTAAAGTTGTATGGTTGCTTTAATAAATTATATGACGGCACTCCCAAGTACTGCCTTAAATGATTAGACAAACGCAATGTTACATACTATTCAGATATAAAATATTTGACCTTTGATTGGAAGAGGGGAGATACAAAGACTTTGCCTAAGCCGCAATGATGCATAAATAATAAACAGAAACTGTTCAATGTAAAGATGTAGAGAAGGAACTGCTTTGTGGCCAAGCGTTGTTTATTCTATCGGAGATCCTGCCCTAGACAAGCCCATGACAGAAAAGCCTTATCTGAAGTGTTTTATCACTAAGCACCATTATGCAGTTTTATAACGACTGGCCAATAATTCACCATTGCCGCACCTTACACTTCATGGCACCATACTGAGACTCAAGGGCCAGGACTTACGAGCGACATCGAGGAATGTACAATCAATCGTTGTTAATCAGATTATAACTGATAATAAAAAACCAAAAGAAGGAAGTAAGGTTTTTATTTTCCTTTTTTGAGCCAATATCAACTTAGTTTTGTCATTCCTAATTTGTCTTCATTAACTTTGAAATGGGTGTTTTCAATACGTTGGACTCGTAACTTATTTGTTTCCACCCACGATTTTGTCTGGGAGATAGTCCTAGGCCTACTTGTCCAATTCGTATGGAGAGAACGACAGCTGACTTGCAGCGTGTTTGCAAGGTTATATCTGATAGAATGATATAAAGCGAGCATTTGGTAATAGTCATTAGTTGGAAATATCATAAAAAGATAGGGGAATTCGATTAGTTTGAAAAAATATATAGCAAATGCAAAGATGTCTAGACAAATTTTGACCAATTTTTTACGTGAATTTGATGCAGTGGATTCAAGGCCAGACAAATATGCAAATTTTTCAGGCCACAGAAGTAGCATAATCGCCTGTCCATCACGCAGTCTAAGAATACAGTTCCAATGCCTTCTTATCGCTGTTAACACCTTCGGCAACTAAATTTGGTGACTTGTTCGACCATATCTTAGAGTGTTTGTAATCGTTTGATTTGATTTGATAAAAAAGCTGTAGCTAATAGTGTCCCATCCATAAAAAAATCATCTGATAATATCAATATGATATCAAGGTCTTTTTCGTGGTTATTTCTACGGTTTCTCTCACTGGTGTAAGTAAATACAAATTTTATCAATGTATATTTTAATCAGTTTCGGATTGTAATGCAAGGAATAAGAAAACGCATCAAGGTGAGCAAATGGTACGACAAATCAATACTGACAGTTGTTATTTCATTTACAACCTGCAAGCAAAAATATGTTATTTATTTTGCACTGGCTATATCATTCATTTGACTCTGAATTATCGAAAGTCACAAAAGACTGTCTCTGGAACCAAAGCTTCAGGAGCTGTCAATAACTTAACATTGTTCGTTGACCTAACTGAGAACAAGTTCAAACAAACATTGAAGCATAATTTTGTATATTAGAGAAAAAAATGTCTGATACCTATCGAAAGGTGAGATTTAAAAAAAAATGTCAATTCGGCACGTCCATAAAGTGACAGACAAACGAGCAGCCCCTGTCATAAAACTCTTAACTGGTGAATGTCAGCTAATAGCACAAAAGGGCAGCTCTGAGACAGGTGAGTACTGGATACTGTGCACTCTGCCAGGTTTGGTTTGATCTACCTCTTCGTTACATTATTGTCTCTACAACCTGTCGTTGTCACTCAGCTCCAAACAACGCTGTACTAGATATTAAAAGGTCTGGAAATCTTCATGTCATTTTGTAGTTGTATCATGAAAAGTCAAATGAATAAAAACATTCGAAATCATGATGAGATATACCAGCTATTATAATGAGACAGGGGCCGGATATTCACAGCCTCTAGCACCAATCCGTACACCAATAGACCCCTGGCCTAATCGTTACATCAATATAGGACTTAAAACCCTCCTCTTACAGACCTTGCACAAGCAGCTACATACACATGGTCCTATAAAGACTTAGTAATGTAGTAGCACCGTCGGTTTTGTGTCGGTGAGTGATTTACAGAAGCACAAGGTATTATCAGTCACGGCAAAAACGAAAAAAATTATGATTATGAATACTGTTGATAAAAAATATGTCATTATTTTATATTTTCAAAAGTACAGTATTCGTGCCCAATTCACGCAGTTGTAGCACAAATCCTCAGAAATAGTCTACATGTTTACACTGTAGCGCGTTGCTCAGTAACTTGATGCGGTCAGAGTACTGCCTTAGCAGACTCTAAACAGCCTATTATTTGCCAGTTCAAAGTGTCTGCCTTGTTCTATCATGTGACTTATCTGACCAATGAAAGTGACTATCATGGTTGCCATGACACAAATATTTCCTGTGTTATGGTGCGTTTCGATGGTAGTATGTGGCTGATTTTTTTATCGTTGGTGTTGGATTCAATTTTACATATGCATGTCACTGCATGGACGCGGATAGGTCGCTATCGCTCATGACAACTTTTCCCCACACAGACTTAGACGGGGTGGCTGTGACCAATCTGGCTGCAAATTGGTCATAGCCACCCCGTCTATTAAAAGTCATGAGTTTACTCTTCTTGTTTACGTACATACTTATATCAGATGGAAATCTGAGGATTTGCGATTACATCAGGTTGACAACCCCCCCCCACGCCCCCCCCACACACACAAGAGCAATGAATTAAATACTCTTACAAAGCATGCGGACAAATTTGTTGGTTCCACACATGTCACTTACTCTTTACAAAGCATGACAAATTAGTTGGTTCCATACATGACTACTACAAATACAACACTAACGTTCATTGGAAAGGGACAATTTGAAGCCGCCTATTAAAACTCGTGCTCGTGCCCGTGTGCAGTGATATGTTCGTCGGTAACGCTGTGAATGAAACATGCACACAGCGGCCCACACAACATCGTAAGCTTACTATCGTGGTATTTGTACGTGCGTGGTACGTCCGTGATCGTATTTGAGTGCATAAGTTACCGCAGGCTACCACTACCAGTAACTCGTGGTTACTGGAAAAGCCGAGGGTAGCCTAAACTGAATTTTCTTGTAAACGTATGAATTCGGCATATAGTTGACCCATCGATACTGAATTATGAAATCACTGTTGCCTTTATGTGTGAAAACAGTCTTTAAAATCGGCGATACCGTGTATCGTGGCAAGCAATACCCTCTTTGTCTTGGCCAGAGGGGTTGTCTCCTAACCACGGTGTCTTTGTGGAGGGGCCGTGTATGGTGTCCAATCAATGCCAAAATTACTACTTTGATTTTACAACACAACATGCCATTCCGAATTCTGTTTTACAATTCAACATGCTATTTCACAACACAACATGCCATTCCAAATCCTATTTTACAACTCAACATACTATTTCACAACACAACATGCACTTCCAAATCCTATTTTACAACTCAACATGCTCTTCCCAATTTCATTTGACAACACATCATGCACTTCCAAATCCTATTTTACAACTCAACATGCTATTTCACAACACAACATGCCATTCCAAATCCTATTTTACAACTCAACATGCTCTTCCCAATTTCATTTGACAACACATCATGCACTTCCAAATCCTATTTTACAACTCAACATGCTATTTCACAACACAACATGCACTTCCAAATCCTATTTTACAACTCAACATGCTCTTCCCAATTTCATTTGACAACACATCATGCACTTCCAAATCCTATTTTACAACTCAACATGCTCTTCCCAATTTCATTTGACAACACATCATGCACTTCCAAATCCTATTTTACAACTCAACATGCTCTTCCCAATTTCATTTGACAACACATCATGCACTTCCAAATCCTATTTTACAACTCAACATGCTCTTCCAATTTCATTTTGACAACACATCATGCACTTCCAAATCCTATTTTACAACTCAACATGCTCTTCCCAATTTCATTTGACAACACATCATGCACTTCCAAATCCTATTTCACAATTCAACATCCCATTCTAAAGCTAGCTCTGCGGAGCAGGGCAGTGTTACTGGCTATCGAACAAGATTCAAAATGGCGGACGCGAAATGGTCCCCTCGCAGAGAGAGAGAAATGCGAACTTTGCACAAGTCTAAAAACGCAGCTTAGTACATTGTGTATCTAAACAAAATGAGCGTGCTCGAAAACTAGGATCGATCACGATTATAAATTAAAAATTGGCTGTTTTTGGAAAAGAAACTGTGCGCTGCAATCAGCAGTTTTGTGTATTGTGCACCGTGCGTTGGAGGCTTATCGTGAAAGACCGAGATTTACTATATGGCGCATCTGATACGGATATGGTCCCATCGCATAGAGAGATGACAGTGGGCTTTGTGTAAGTTCAAAAGCACAGCTTAGCTCATCGTGCATCTAGACAAGTTGAGCGTGCTCAAAATAGGAGATCGATCGCGATTTTGGGTGAAAAAAAACGAGTATTCGGTGGAGAAACTGCGCGTTGCAACCAGTGGTTGGTTTTGCCTATGGCGGTCAGCAGGGCTGTGGTGGGAGGCCGAAAATTCGGTTTTTTTCACCCAAAATCGTGATCGATCTCCTATTTTGAGCACGCTCAACTTGTCTAGATGCACGATGAGCTAAGCTGTGCTTTTGAACTTACACAAAGCCCACTGTCATCTCTCTATGCGATGGGACCATATCCGTATCAGATGCGCCATATAGTAAATCTCGGTCTTTCACGATAAGCCTCCCACGCACGGTGCACAATAGACAAAACTGCTGATTGCAGCGCGCAGTTTCTTTTCCAAAAACAGCCAATTTTTAATTTATAATCGTGATCGATCCTAGTTTTCGAGCACGCTCATTTTGTTTAGATACACAATATGCTAAGCTGCGTTTTTAGACTTGTGCAAAGTTCGCATTTCTCTCTCTGTGCGAGGGGACCATTTCGCGTCCGCCATTTTGAATCTTGTTCGATAGCCAGTAACACTGCCCTGCTCCGCAGAGCTAGCTTTAGAATGGGATGTTGAATTGTGAAATAGGATTTGGAAGTGCATGATGTGTTGTCAAATGAAATTGGGAAGAGCATGTTGAGTTGTAAAATAGGATTTGGAAGTGCATGATGTGTTGTCAAATGAAATTGGGAAGAGCATGTTGAGTTGTAAAATAGGATTTGGAGGTGCATGATGTGTTGTCAAATAAAATTGGGAAGAGCATGTTGAGTTGTAAAATAGGATTTGGAATGGCATGTTGTGTTGTGAAATAGCATGTTGAGTTGTAAAATAGGATTTGGAATGGCATGTTGTGTTGTGAAATAGCATGTTGAGTTGTAAAATAGGATTTGGAAGTGCATGTTGTGTTGTGAAATAGCATGTTGAATTGTAAAATAGAATTCGGAATGGCATGTTGTGTTGTAAATCAAAGTAGTAATTTTGGCATGGATTTGACACCATAGGCCGTGCCCTAACCGCAAGCGACTCTGACTTTAACCGGGTTCATACATTGACTTCCTGACAGTATGGCAGCTTGGGTCATCGATTTGGAGCAGCTTCTGGTTTGGACGGGCTGGTCAAAATCGTCTCGCAAAGACTCGAGTGCATCATATTACCGACCATGTATAATCCCTTTTGATGTAAATCTACCAAAATGTGGTACAAATCCGTCCCAACAACATCCTTAAAGCAGGCTGTAGATTTCAGTACTGGTAATCGCTAATTTTCATCTTCAATGTGCGATGAGCTCTCAAGTGACTGTGCGTTTAAATTACCCAAACTATATCATTTCTGACTGGTAGTAAATGTGCACAGGCCTAGGGTTAAGTAAGGTCAGCGTTGGAAACTACGCCCGTCCTCCCGTCCGAGACGGGTAACTTTTCAGTCGGACGGGAGGAAAATTGTACTTCCACGTCCGTTTGTCGGGCTCTCGAGAGTAGCCCATACGGCATACCCAGTAATCTCATCGATCATGATCAGCTCCTTCTAGATGTTGTTTTCAACGAAATGTAGTATACCAATATGTCGGACTTCGACACGCTTATATATGCTACTGAAACTGTGCAACTGTGTGACGCCGGAATGCAACGCAACCGAGACATGTAAACACTGGTAAACAGGAAGTCACTCATACTAGTAAATCTCACACTAAGCGAGATTTGCGCGATATCAGCCAGTGCTATAAATATAAAGGTATAAAGGAAAGATAGAAAGATAGAAAGGATATAAAGAAAACTGAGGACAACTCCACACATCGGCTCTACCAAGATTGTTTAGTATTACGATATGGTGAATAAAGGATCATTGCATTTATTTTGTGTGGAATACATGGCGAGACACCGGTGAATCGATAGTGCCTTGACCCTAGTCATGTGATCTGGGTCCCCAGTAAACCGGTTTGTTGATTGAGTGATTCGTCTTAACAGTGTTTCGGAACCAAAAATGGGGTTCCTTCATCAGTCGCTCTCTTGTTTTGTATCCCATCCGTTTGGTTGTGTGATGAAGTCATCTTCGTCCTCCAGGAGGAGAAGCCAGATTCGTTATTGAGAGAGTTAGCCACTATTGACTGACTCTATAGTGAGCGATCCGGTGTGTGGTGTCATATTATATTTAACATGACCCAGCATCGACCGGAGTTTCTGGACGCTTATAAGGATTTTTGTTTTAGGGCATATTATGAGCGTTGCTAGTGCTCGTTATGTTAACAGTAAATGTTGTACTAATCTGTCAACGATTAGTTTGTTTTAGGCATTTAAATCGATTATCCGAACTTTTAGTTTTGTGTCAATTTTTCCTGGACTTTGTAATAGATTTCGGGTCGATATGGTGTCTGCTTTCCGGTGTTTGAAACGCATGTTGTGAAGGGCTGCTTCGAGAAATAAATCTTGTTTCTCTGTGTTTAGCAATTCCCAGGTTTCATGGTTTCGTTAACAATATTTGCTGTAAACGGCCTTTGAAATCGGTATGGTCTGAGGAGAGTATTGGTTTATTTAATTCATGCCGCCAACTTTGATTACTTATATGGCAGCTCTCTCAGTTTTGATTTTCTTTGCCAGATGATGATTTCTGTATTGCTCAGCAATCTTTTCAGTTTGGTTGATTGTAGTACCAATTCGATGACAGATTGCATCTTGGTTTTATACGATAAAGTGGCATAAAATGGAGACAAATTTTAAAAAAATGTTTCCCCGTTGTTAAAACCGCTATCGTGAAACCTTTTAACTGTTTGAGCGATATGGGCAAAGTGTGTTTGAATTAACTAATTAATTAATCAGAGTGTTATCAGCATTGTTATTGTAGAAATTTTGTATTCAAGTCCGGATTAGAATTCATTTCAAACAGTGGAATTCAGAACAGTTTGTAAGATCACAGTTAATACTCATGTTGAAAATAAAGTTGTTTACAGTTTGAAGTACATAATGTTTTGTGTTTTTTGAATGAATGGATTTGTCAAAAATTCAGGACAGGCAACTTTCTGGCAGGACAGGCAAGTTTTGAAAGTTACCAGTCCTGATGTCTGGCAAATATTTTGGCCAGTTTCCAACACTGAGTAAGGTGTGAGTTGCGCCTTCTTCTAGGAGCCAAAATGCTATTCTTACTGCACTTTAAATCAAAATGTAAAAATAAAGACTGGCTGCAGAAGTTTAGCCTTTTAATTCACTTTAAAGAGCGGGTTACATTGACATCACGTTTCTGGCTTGTTAGGTCGTCAGTAGACTGGAAAATCCATCGCTCGAGGGCGCTTTCTACCCTCCCTCTCTTACTCGAGCGACGGATTTTTCAGTCTTGGTCGGCAGTAACTTGGGTAAAATGTACCTTGGGAACAGATAAACAGACTCCCCAAACCCTTGCGATTCCATTTGCAGCAGCTTTTTTAAAGCGCGAGGGTAAGACCGTGTTCAAAAAAAATGGTGAGGGGGGAGGGGGGCTGAAGGAATCGCGATTGAAATCTTTTTTTTCAGATCCCCCCTCAATACCCTCAAAAATTTTCAAGTCCCCCCTCAATACCCTCAAAATTTTCAAGTCCCCCAAAAAATTACCATATAGCCGCATATTTATTAGGAATGCACGCAGAGTAAAAAAAACATGTAATGTGTCGTTCTGCACGCACATGTTCAACACCACTTCTTATCAGCAGGTTGTAGAGCCATATACCTAGGGCAAGTTCTTAAATTGATTCATTTTTAAATGCATCAGTGAACTTTTTGGATTTCTCAGTCTTAGCCGACTTGAGTTTATCCACTAGACTCTGGCCATTTCATGGCACCAGCTGAAAAGCACACAAAATGACAATCATGAGAGAGTATGAAAATTTTGTATTCCTAGCTACGTTTAACCAAATTGTGAAAAAATTAGCACAGTGACCTACCGAATTTTTTTTTCAAAAGTACAAGACATATACAACTTAGATGCCACTTATAACTTGTTTTACAAAATTGACAATACTGGAAGGTTAAAATATTCCATGAAATTAATGTTTTAATCTCAGAAATTTTGGGTGTAATAATGGCAAATTTGATAAAAAATAAAAGATTCCATTTAGTCACACATTTTCCATTTAAATTAGAGTCTTTACTGTTCAAAGTTTTACTTTTGTGTTATTGGTACAATGAGATGTGAAAATTTCATTCACTGCATGAACTTGAAATGAATGGTTTTATATATTGATTTTAAGTGATTTTAGAAAAAACTGACTTTTCATCGTACGTTTGTATAAGATCAAGTATGGTGACCCCATCTTTTTTCTCTAATATTTGATTGTTCTCATATGCCAGAATTCAAAATCCATGGTAACTGTTAGTCCCCTAGTCTTCTATGTGTTGCTCTCTGGCTGGATCTTGTGTACAAGTAGATGCATGTTTCACTGTCAATTGAGTGTCCTATGACCGAAACTCTTCTTAACTACATCAGAGTCAGAGCTACATGTATCACTGTCACTGCCAGTATGTAGTAGCAGGGCAGTAGTTGTATTAACTTTTTATTTTGACAATATATTTGTTCAGTTTATACAATTGTGTTCTTGTTCTACTCCCTACAGAATGTTGAGCTATCCAGTATTCAGCTTGCCAACACAGCCTACGTGTACCGTGCATTTGCATCATTCAATTATCACCAATATTTAGACAAACGGACTTTGTTGACAAACTGAATATTGTGTTTTTCAGCATGCTGTAGAGAGACACCAAGAAACTGTGTTTGATACATTGCATAGAAATATTGAAAAATTATCAACAGTTGTAGCTCATGCCCCATTACAAGGCCAACTTGTTCTACGAAAATTTAATGGCATTCATACATTTTTAGACTTTTTCGAGATTAAAGACATAAAATGTGACAAAACGGTTCTAGATTTTGTTTAATTATTACTAACATTAGAACCATTGAACGACATCAAAATGTTGGGAGTCAAAATATTTTCAGGTCCCCCCCCCCCAATAGGCAGACCAAAACTTTCAAGTCCCCCTCGACTACCCCAAAAATTTTCGAATCTTCCCTGAATTCCTCCAGCTCCCCCTCCCCCTCACCACTTTTTTTTTTTAACGCGGCCTAAGAAAAGATGTCACCGCCTTACTTTTTCGAAAACATTGTCCCCATTCATTTAACACAGAGATGGCGGCCATTTTGATTTTCAAATATCGGTAAAAATTAAGTAATTTATTTCTCAAATTCTCAAATTTTGTATGGTGACGCCTGATTTCCTTTATTGAATTTGTTAAAAAAAGACGACATCTGAATTCAAAAGTCGACCGTGGTGGCGCTAGATAAAAGTTGGTTTTATCGTTGCCACCATATAGACCCTCGATGATTTCTCGAGGGTCTATGTTGCCGCTCACCCCTTGAAACACACATGGAAGAAAATTTTAACGCAACTACGTGCGAGATATGTGTCGCTGTAAATATGGCAGTCCGTAAGACGTAAACATTGACAAACTGATATCAGGATTGACGAATTGACACCGGCAGAGACCTCAGCGGCAGCGTTTTGGCCGGGTAGTCTGGATAACTGTGGATGCCATCGAACGGAACTTTTCGGGCTCGACAAGACAGTAAGCTTGTGATATTTTGAAAGCCACGGCACCTACAAGAATAAGAACTGCTGTTTCGATCTTCTTGTTGCCTTCCCTTCATAAATATATTCTAAATAACTCTGGTTATAATATTATAGACAGTAGAGGGGAAGATCCCACTCTACTGTCTATGATAATACTATGGCTGTCAGACGCTGGCTTGGTGAAGCCCCCCCTTGCCAGCCGATGGCAGACTTCCCGGCGTCGGGGACAGATCGAATCAATGATTGACAAGCTCACTTGACCGAATCCGTATGTCTGATAGGTAAAAATGGCATTCAGTGTATCAAAATTTTAACTGAATCAGATTTATGAATCATGGATGTACTCAGTAAATCATTTGCATATCTCCAGGGCGATGGGCAGTTTTACTCATAAATGAAAGTAATCCTGGGAAATAAAATCCAGATCAAAACAACATTTTTGCAATCTTCAGCAATAATTTTGGTTTAAAAACAAAATTTAAAAAACTGTTCGTGGGACAAATACATAATAACATTGGTATTTTCCTCTGTTTGACATAGTCGTACACAAGTGTTTTTCGCGGAACCGCACAACGATGGCGTCAAACGAGAAAAATTCAACGGGGATATACATGTAAAAATAAGGATATTTCGTGTGCCAATTCTTCATTATTTTAGCGATATCGTTATGGGTTATAAGTATCACATAAAATTTTACAGTTGTTTTTGTTATAAAATTTATGGTCCTACATTCTCCAGTGATGGTAGGCGCTTCTATTTCATTTGTGGCATACGTTTACAACAATCGTGGACGATATGACTTTTATGGATTCACTATATCTTGCAACTATGGTTGATGTGTCACATTTATGAACATTAATACATTTATGGAGGTTACAGGATGTACAGACGAGCTTGGTCGCTTACACGGATGTCACAGACGGCGCAATAACTACGGTCTATGCAAATTTGATCAATTCCAAATGACTTATTTCAACTCAAGTGCTTTGTTTCCGTTGATTTTATCATATACTGTATAAAGCTTATGATTTTTTTCGCTTTCTTTCGATTTTAAAATGTCCATGGATCCTAAATTGCAATACAGGACGCAGCGCTTGAAAGAATGACGGAGGTAAATTATCTCGTACAAAGGCGTTTAATGCTTCCAGCAGCTGTTGACGCCAACATGTCATAATTTAAACGATGCAGTCTCACTTTTACGTCGATTTGCGCACAGCAAATTCGTACTTTTTATTAACGGTAAATGCGCAAGGACTCCAGCGGGACTTTGAGATAGATTCTCAAGAGGGTACCAAGAGATGAAGTCAACCTTCAAAACGCCTCTGCTGTTTTTCTTAGCCTATCTCATCATCGCTCCTTGCATTGTCCTCTTGAGCAGAGCCTGCACTAGCCCGTATCGTGTCGCCGCGAACAGGAATGCATGGAGTCGCTTGTTTGCATCGGCAAATACATCGGCTGCACCGGCACCGAGATGGCGGTTCCGCAACTATCGGCCTGTCCGAAGTCGACGCCTCGAAAGCTCGTACTCTTCGTCGCCCAAGTACGGACTGGCTCCACTTTCATTGGCGAGCTTTTCAATCAGAACCCAAACGTTTTCTACCTCTTCGAGCCGCTGCCTGTGGTTCCAGATATGGTGAAAATGGATATAATACCGGAAACTTATAGCGGGAATATGTCGGCGGAATTACTAAACAGCTTCTACCATTCTGATTTCTTTACCTAATACGTGTATCAAATTCAAAGGTAGGATCTTGCTATCTCTGAAAGCAAGGCTTTGCAGAATATATGTAAACGATACAAACTGTGCACAAATGTCTCAATTTCTGACCTCAAAGGGGAATGCTTAAAGTATGACGTCATGGTTATCAAAAGCATACGCGTTGAAGATCTGCACGACCTGATGCCGATGCTCCACAAAGAGTGTTTCGATTTAAAGGTGGTACTGCTCGCTCGTGACCCAAGGGGAGTCGCCTCGTCCAGAAAATTCTTCAAATTTTGCAAACGGGTTAACGAAACATTGCACGAGCTCGGTATCGCCAAGCCTTTGACTGATAAAACTACCGAACTTCACCCTGACAACGTGCACGACTACTGCTAGTGGCTAGAGCGCATCCTAGCTGTTTTCAGAAATGCCCAATCGCGGGTGAGGAGACGAATTTTCCTGTTACGATACGAGGACGTCGTGACGAACGTGACGCGAAAGGCTTTAAAACTTTAAGAATCATTTGGAATTAGAGCAACCGAAAACGTATTGAAGTGGATCGTTGACAATACTCAGAGTAAGGAAAACGCAAAGAGAGGATCAATGGAGACAAAAAGAAACTCGACCAGTACAGCGATGGCTTTGAGATCAGATTTAAACATGGGCGATGTGAGACTAGTACAAAGCGCGTGCAGTGACGTCATGCAAAAACTTGGGTACAAAGTCATTAAGCGGGAATCTGAACTCACCAACAAGTCTGTATCATTATTAAATACCATAGTCTCTTGAAATGAGGAATGTAAAACCTTAAACATATACATACATACATACATACATACATACATACATACATACATACATACATACATACATACATACATACATACATACATACATACATACATACATACATACATACATACATACATACATACATACATACATACATACATACATACATACATACATACATACTACTACATACATACATACATACATACATACTACATACATACATACATACATACATACATACATACATACATACATACATACATACATACATACATACATACATACATACATACATACATACATACATACATACATACATACATACATACATACATACATACATACATACATACATACATACATACATACATACATACATACATACATACATACATACATACATACATACATACATACATACATACATACATACATACATACATACATACATACATACATACATACATACTGTTACGTGCAGAGAAAACGAACAAAAGGGTGAACTCAGCAGTTAACGTTTAAACAAAATTTATTACAAAAATAAAACTAATTGCTAAGACAGGGATAGAGTACAAGCTTTAAAAGTGTACAGACTACTTATCTCAGCTGGGACGGCAAAGCTCCAGTCTCAGAGTCGTAACAGTCTGTCGAATGAATGAACAGTCCTATGGCTTGCAGGCTTGAAGCTGCACAAAGTCCACAGTATAAATCCAGCGTTGGCAGTGAAGGTCTTGAAAAGTCTTGAGAATGACTACTGCTGGAGTTTAGTAACACACAAGAGACACGATCCCAAAAGTCTGACTGGAAGCTGAGCACGTCCCTTTTATAAAGGCATATAAGAACAATCTAGAACTTTTATTGACATGCTAATTACTGTTCTAAAATTATCTCCCTTTACACAACTAATCAACTTTCCAGAACATTCCAAACATGACTAATTGAATTCAAGGTTGTTAGGTCATCAAGGGCAGTGACCTTGAGAATGTTCTAGACTAATTGAACTCAGGTCATGATGAATGTGGGGGAAATGACCTGCATAACACACCCCTCTTCAAAAAAAGAAAATTTTTCAAAGAAAATCTTTCTTTTACAAATGTAATCTTGAAAGGATTTAAGTACTCAAATTTGTTTTACTCTAAAGTAAAATTTCTTGAAAGTGAACAACAATAAACTCTAAATACGAGAGAGACAGTCTGCAATTAAATTGTCTCTGCCTCTGATATGTCTAATGTCAAGATTAAACTCCTGTAACATTAAACTCCATCTTAGCAATCTCTGATTTTTGCCTTTAAATTTCTGCAGAAAAACAAGAGGGTTGTGATCAATATAAACCACTATTGGCTGATTTGAAGAAGTAACATAAACTTCAAAATGCTGTAAAGCTAATATCAAAGATAAACACTCTTTTTCAATTGTAAGTAGTTTCTCTGGGATTTGTTAAATTTGCGTGAAAAATAGCAAACAGGATGATCTACACCATGACTATCCTCTTGCAATAAAACAGCACCAGCAGCCGTATCACTGCATCCACAGCTAATTTGAATGGCAAAGTGAAATCTGGTGCAGACAACACTGGAGCACTTTGCAGTATGGCTTTAAGTGTATCAAATGCCTGTTGGCATTGCTCTGACCAAACAAACTTACTTTCTTTTTAAGTAAGTAGTCAAAGGCTCAGTAATTGTGGAGAAATTGGACAGAATTTTCTGTAGTATCCAGCCATACCGAGAAAGCACATCAGTTGTCGTTTACAGTTTGGTATGGAAAACTTGAAATGGCACTGATTTTGGCATCAACAGGTTTTACCTCACCCTGTCCTACAGTATGTCCGAGGTAAGTTACCCTCGCCCAACCAAACTCAGATTTGGCAAGGTTGACAGTCAACATTGCTTTACTCAGTCTCTCAAAGAACTTCCGCATGAGCTTGATGTGTTCCTCCCAGGTGTCACTATACAGGACGACGTCGTCAACGTAAGCTGCACATCCATCTAGCCCGGATATGACGTCGTTGATCATCCGTTGGAACGTTGCCGGAGAGTTCTTCATTCCGAATGGCATCACCTTGTACTGGAACAATCCATCTGGTGTAACAAAGGCGGATATTTCACGAGCACGATCCGTCAGAGGGACTTGCCAAAATTCCTTCAGTAGGTCAAATTCGTCACATACTTGGCTTTTCCCACTCGGTCGATGCAGTCATCAATCCTCGGGATTGGAAAGTGTCTGTCTTTGTTAAAGTGTTGACCTTCCTAAAGTCCGTGCACATACGATAACTGTGATCTGATTTGGGAACAAGTATGCACGGCGAACTCCAGTTACTTTTACTGGGTTCAATAAAGTCATTGTCCAGCAGGTATTTGACTTCTTCCTGGAGATATTTTGCTGTTGTTGGATTCAGTCTGTATGAATGTTGTTTTACAGGTTTACTGTCCCCAACATCAACGTCGTGATAGATGACGTTCGTCCTCGTTGGAACATCGTTTAACAGGTGTTTATATTCGTGGAGCAGTTCTTTCACCTGTCGTTGTTGTTCTGGCTGGAGGTTTGCCAACTTTGTAGACTCCAGCTTCTCCAGGATTTCTGAGTTCTGAAGCTTGACCGAGCCCAGCTTTGAGTTTAGAGTATTTTTCACTCAAGTCAGTTTCAGTATCACTATCTTCATAATGGTTTGAACTGACTGCACTGACAGGCTGAGTTATAGTAGGATTATCCCTATCCAAATATGGCTTAAGCATATTTTATGTGACATAGCTGTTTTTGTTTCGCCTGTCAGGTGTTATTATGATGTAATTTAAATCACTCAATTTCTTATCAATTAGGTATGGCCCAAAGTAACGAGCATGGAGTGGTTTGCCAGGAATTGGAAGTAGAACAAGAACTTTTTGACCTGGTTCAAACTTCCGTTTTGAGGTGTTTTTATCGTATTTGGTTTTCATTGACTGCTGAGATGACTCAAGATTTTCTCTGGCTAATTCACATGCTTTAGAGAGTTTTATACGAAAATCTGACACATATTGCAAAAATATTCAGACAATCATCATCATCTAATAGGAATTTCTCTTTAACAAGCTTAAGTGGGCCACGGACTGTATGTCCAAATACAAGCTCAAAGGGGCTAAAACCAAGAGACTCTTGAATTGACTCTCTAACAGCAAAGAGCAGAAAATGAATTCCTTCATCCCACTGCTTCTCTGTGTCAAAACAGTAGGTCCTAATCATGTTTTTCAAAGTTTGATGAAATCGCTCAAGAGCACCCTGACTTTCTGGATGGTAGGCGGATGACCTATACTGTTTAATGCCTAGCTGATCCATTACTTGTTGAAAATTAGCAGACATAAAGTTGGAGCCTTGATCGGACTGGACACATTTAGGGAGGCCAAATAAAGTTAAAATTTGACTAAAGCTCTCACTATAGTCTTTGTCTTTATTGTTTCTCAGTGGTATGGCTTCTGGGAACCGAGTTGATGTACACATAATTGTCAACATGTACTCATTTCCTGATCTTGTTTTTGGTAGGGGCCCAACACAGTCTATTAGTATCCTACTAAATGGTTCTTGAAATGCAGGAATTGGCTGTAAAGGGGCCTTTGGAATGGTCTGATTTGGCTTTCCTACCATTTGACATGTGTGACAAGTTTTACAGAAATGTGCTACATCCTGCCTGAGATTAGGCCAATAAAAGTGACTGAGAATTTTATGATAAGTTTTCCTGACTCCTAAGTGACCAGCCCAGGGCGTTTCATGGGCCAGGCGCAATATTTCAGCACGGTAGGGCTTTGGAACCACAATTTGATGTTTTATAGCCCAATCGTCATCAACCAAAACGTCTGGAGGTCTCCATTTACGCATGAGAATATCAGATTTTGTATAATAGGAAACAGAGCTATCTGAAGTTTCACTTTCATCATCTAACCTGTTAAAGACAAAATATCTGGGTCTTTGTGTTGTTCTGCAATGAGATTTGATCTAGAAAATGTCTGACTTTGGTCAGCAGAAGTTTTACTGGAAGTTTCAAATCCTCGAGGGATAACGGAATGATCCGTGTCAAACACCTGACTGAGAAAGGTGTCATTTAAGTCAACGTCTGTGACATTATTTTTGAGAGTATTTTGATTCTCAGAAGTTTTCTTTGACATGGCTCGAGTAATGGCACATGAAGGAAATAAATCAGGTATCTCTTGTTCAATTGGCTCTGGATCCTGATCTAAACTAGGATTATCAGTCACAAGTGGATAGTAATGACCTTGTCCCCAGCAAGGTCGTTTCCAAGAAGAAGGTGAATCCCTTCAAAAGGCAAAAAAGGCCTAATACCTAAAGTCACAGGTCCAGAAACAAAGTCCGAAGACAAATAGACATTATGGAGAGGAACAGGAATAAAGTCATTGCAATCTACTCCCTTAATAAGAACTTTAGAACCTGAAATGACTTTTCAGAAAACGGCAGGGTATCTGCCAACAAAAGAGATGGGAAGCCCCGGTATCTCTTAAAATTTTGACAGGGGTAGCGGAAGAGAAATCACTAGAAAGTGATATAAAACCATCATGAATAAATGGTTCGAAAATACCCATAATGCTATCTTGAGAAGAATTGACCTTGACCTCATTAATTGGGGATGAGAGGGGTTTAACCTCAGAAAATGTGTTGCACACATTATTAGACTCTAATTGAGTTGATGAAGAAATAAAGCCGGTGGGCTTAGATCCACTTTGACCTTCACGTTTTCTTTTCAATTTGAAACAATCTGACATTAAATGGCCGTCTTTCTTACAATAATTACAAGAAAGTGTACCAAACTGTTTGTCAGAAGGAGATTGAGACTTGGGATCTGATGATGTGGGAGTGTTACTTGAACTCTGTGAACTGTTGTCATTTGATTTTCTACTCTCCTTTGAAAAATTCTTGGATGAAAAGGAGGAGTTAAATTTACCTGCATTGTTTCTGTATGAAAAGGACTGGGATGGTTTGCTGAGAAATGAAGATTTGTGGGTCAATGAATAATCATCGGCCAAACGTGCAGCAACCTCCAATGTATCTGCCTTTTGTTCATTGATAAACGTCATGATGTCACTCCGGATGCACCTTTTAAATTCCTCAATCAAAACAAGCTGTCGTAATTGTCATAATTCTGACTGACCTTTTCAGAAGAGCACTAACAGTCGAACAGTTGTTCTTTTGTCCGAGCGAATTCAACATAAGTTTGATCCTTCACCTTCTCGCAATCCCTAAATTTCTGACGGTAAGCTTCAGGCACCAACTCATAGCCCTTGAGAATTAATTCCTTCACAGAATCATAATCTGAAGCCTGCTCTACTGACAACTGAATGTAAATTTCTCTGGCTTTACCCACCAAAGCACTCTGCAAAAGCATAGACCAGGACTCCTTAGGCCAATTCAGACTCTGAGCAATTTTCTCAAAACGAAGGAAATATTTATCAACATCCTTTTCTTGGAAAGGGGGAACTAACCTGAAATGCTTAGTGATGTTAAACTTGTCTGAAGGGAAGAATTTTCCTGACTGTCCAAGCTCTAAACATTTCATTTCTACGTGTTATCGGTGCTCTTCTAATCGCAATTCTTTTCTCTCTGTCTTTCTTTCATTTCTAATCTTTCCTGCCTTTCTTTTCTTTCTGTCTTTCTTCCATTTGCAATCTTTCCTTTTCTAATGCCTGTCTCTCTTTTCCATTTGTAATTCTTTTTCTTTCATTTGTAATTCTTTTTCTTTTTCTAATGCCAATTTTTTTAACTCGAAATCTGTCTGTATTTCCAATTCTAATTTTCTAAGTTCAAAGGAAGACTCAGGCTCATAATCATGTAAGACGGATTCCTCAAATTGGCCTAAATTAACTAAATGTTTTGCGATGTGGTACTGTATTTCCCGCTTGCACATAGATCTTTTGACATCTACTTTAAGGAAATTGGCCAGTGCTATGAGGTTGTCTTTTCTAAGGAATTAAATGTGTCCTGATCAAGGTCATCCATAAATTCGTCTGGCTTGTATTCCGCCATGATTGAATTTCACTGAGTTCACAGTGTACAGTAGTTTTGAAAAGGTAGGCAAAATGTTGTCAAACGGCTCAAAATATTCGTATCCCGGACAAGCCCCCAATTTGTTACGTGCAGAGAAAACGAACAAAAGGGTGAACTCAGCAGTTAACGTTTAAACAAAATTTATTACAAAAATAAAACTAATTGCTAAGACAGGGATAGAGTACAAGCTTTAAAAGTGTACAGACTACTTATCTCAGCTGGGACGGCAAAGCTCCAGTCTCAGAGTCGTAACAGTCTGTCGAATGAATGAACAGTCCTATGGCTTGCAGGCTTGAAGCTGCACAAAGTCCACAGTATAAATCCAGCGTTGGCAGTGAAGGTCTTGAAAAGTCTTGAGAATGACTACTGCTGGAGTTTAGTAACACACAAGAGACACGATCCCAAAAGTCTGACTGGAAGCTGAGCACGTCCCTTTTATAAAGGCATATAAGAACAATCTAGAACTTTTATTGACATGCTAATTACTGTTCTAAAATATCTCCCTTACACAACTAATCAACTTTCCAGAACATTCCAAACATGACTAATTGAATTCAAGGTTGTTAGGTCATCAAGGGCAGTGACCTTGAGAATGTTCTAGACTAATTGAACTCAGGTCATGATGAGTGTGGGGGAAATGACCTACATAACAATACATACATACATACATACATACATACATACATACATACATACATACATACATACATACATACATACATACATACATACATACATACATACATACATACATACATACATACATACATACATACATACATACATACATACATACATACACACACACATACACACATACACACATACACATACATACATACATACATACATACATACATACATACATACATACATACATACATACATACATACATACATACATACATACATACATACATACATACACACATACACACATACACACATACACACATACACACACATACACACATACATACATACATACATACATACATACATACATACATACATACATACATACATACATGCATGCATGCATGCATGCATACATACATACATACATACATACATACATACATACATACATACATACATACATACATACATACATACATACATACATACATACATACATACATACATACATACATACATACATACATACATACATACATACATCCACACACACTAACACACACACACACACCACGCGGACAGACAGACAGACATCGCTATGACATTAGCCCACGTGTTTACACACGTGAGCTAATAAGTATGTGCACTGTCCATATATGTCCAAACTCCTTAAAGGATCATTCCAACTTTTCCCCCACATAGAAACTGAATAGGGTGAACCAGTCATCCGCTTTTAGTCCTACTGTTCACAGTGTTTATTTCGTTGATATATGTAACGCATGCTTTTAGCACTTTTTTTACATTCTTGAACCTAATTGGTAAAATTGGTTCTTCTTGCCACCTTGATCACCCCCTTTCTCGGTCTTTTTCCAGTAGCCGTGAGCTCCTGTCAGCATATAGCTGGTGCACGATAGGTACAATGCTGCGTGAACCTCTGTGAAGATGTTCCGTTCACTACGTTGTCCCCACCACAATGGAGTAAAACATAGTTGACGAATACAAATCACCGTAACCAGACTGAAGTGGTTGCAAATTTGCCAAGACCAAAGACTAAATGTACAATAACAGACTGACCTCGGCTACTATTCTCGCGTCTATACTCGCGCGCTAGTCCGCTCTCTGTGGCAGGGCTATAATACGGTTACGGCATAAACATGGCCGAGCATTCTTGACTCCTACCGCCCGTCGGGCTAAAAGCTGACAAACACGCATGGGTTGATACCGTTAACGAACATTTCTTTAAGTAAACACTAGTAGTGACCTCACTGGTTTTATTTTTTGGTCACGTGTACGGTAGTCATTGGAATTAAAAGAGTTCTCTTCTATCGCCATGGTTTGTTACTCGCTACGATCATGAAGACAGGAGCGGAGCTTGTACCTCCATGCTATACGGCAAGGCTTGTGTAATTTCATGGTCTTTACGTACGTGATCACTGTGTTTTGAATATCGTTACAAACGACTTTGTTAGGTCTGCACAGTTTTCTCGGTTGAATGAACGTTAGTGTTGTATTTGTAGGGAAATTTTGTGAAACCAACAAATTTGTTTACTTTATTCGGAATCGTAACTGTCCTACAAAGAGTAGTATTAATCTTAATGAACTGCCGATTTATTAAAGTTTTCAACCTGATGTAATAGCGATACCCAAGATTTTCAATCGATATACTTGTGTGCGACAACAAGAAAATAAACTCATGAATTTTAATAGACGTGGTGGGTATGGCCGATTTGCCCAAAATAGGCCATACCCACCACGTCTAAATCTGTGTTGGGAAAAGCTGTCAAGATGGTCACATAACCCAGTGGCTCTACGCAAATTTAACCCACGTAGCCGGCTCTAGACGTTTCCACTGACTTTAGCAAAACGTAAAACTCCATGACTGCTTGGAATGTACTTTATTTAATTAGGTAATCATCGATAGCAAATAGATTCGACACATAATGCCCTCGGTCATGAGTGGCCGCTGACCATTTTAGCGATTCATGCCACCGAGCAAATGTGCGTAATAAATATAAAGACACTCTTTAAGGATAAGGGACCAGGATACCCTTAGTATGTAACATACCATTTGCAAGTAAATTATGAACTCCGTCTACTTAAGCCTTGCAACCAAATCAGCTTTGACCATTAGCTTGCGATACTGACGTGCACGTGTCCATAAAAGTTACGTTTACTCGTTTCCTGTTATGCGTGTTTGCATAACGTTAACTTAACTTCAGCATGATGAAATAATCGTAGCTTTGTGGGCAATATCATGGACGGAGCCCCTCAACCAATGTATTTGTTTTTCTGATTTTCATCTTGGCCTTCTTCCATTAGGAGTAGTGTCAAAGATTCAATCGCAACATCTACTCATTTAATGCAATTTAACATAGCGCAATGCTGCAAAGACTAAATAAGAAGAAAAAGCTTGCCATAATAATAACATAATGCACATGATTCTATGCCGCGACATCCAATTTTCAAGGAAAGCCGATACATGAAGATACATACCACGTTGTTCATGCCGGAATCAGAAGGAAAACACATTTTTCCAATGCCGAAAAATTGACAAATTCTGTCACGAGTCTTTCCTATGCAATTCTTTGCTATATATATGTCATATAATTTTATTCAGAATTTCTACAGGTATCAAATATTTATGACAACATTCGTATGTGACCTTATATATTCATCAATAGAACCATGCATTATAGGTGTACTCACACACAAGAGACATTCGCATCCATAGTTCAACAAGTGAAACCACTGTATTTATTATTAGTGTTTTATTCTATTTATATTGATATTCTAACATTAGTCCTGACAATAGCCAACAAGCCAAAGAAGTTTTGAAACTATTAATCAAAGTTGAGAAATTATATACCAGGATTCACAGGTTATATCAATAAAACTATACTTGAAATATTTTACAATTGATATAAAAACATCTGACATACAAAAACAAGAATATAATATGTATCTTGAAACATTCTCAAGTACACGGCGTAAAAGGAAAGTTAAAGCTATTCAAAAGGTATTACAAATTGTACTTTCCATTATATTCACTCAACGTGCATATCATGTTTTAAATTTAAACTAGTGTAAAGGATCTACACGTATAATAAAAACACTTATCTAATAAAGATGACATTTCTGCGAGTAAAATTGTAATTCAAGTTTCAGAAAATACATTTTATACAGGGGAATGACCGACTCATAGGCTGCTATTTAAATTCATATGGATATAGAACATTAGTACTTAGATACAAAAACAATAATTAAAATAACATGCTTATAACATGCATAAAAATACATAGCGTGAAAGGATATGAAATGTTTCATTTGGGTAGTATCTATACTACTACGCAGGCAATTTACTTAATGGGCAAGGCATTATTTAAATTTGAACCACTGTGAAAAAGTTCCGTATGTTAACATACTTAAGTATATGGATGATGTTTTTGCAAGTGAATTGTGATAATGGTTTGAAACAAGATATCTTTTACGGGAAAAATGTAACTGTCGAAGTGACATCTATTACCGAATGGCAACAATTTTTAATGTGGTTTTGTGACATTGCATAACATAATCGAAAGTTATACCATCATTTTTGTTTTTTGAAAAAGTTGTTGCAACCATTTTTTGTGAGACAAAATATGAAAACGCCGCACTCTTCTCTCTTTACTGATATTTCAGCTTTTCAAAATTTAGGTAAGGCAATTGCAAGTGTCCTGTAGAGTCTATGTATATACAGTTCATTTGCAGTCAGAAAATATAATTGAAGCTAAAAAGTATTGTTCTTGTATTTGTCTGATTTAAAAATTTGACTTTAAGAAGGAACTCTTCATATTTCGTCGAATTATTAGTCTTATTTCAAAATGAAGGCATAATAAATGTCAGATTTCAGACCTTTTGTCTAAAATGAAATACATTAGCGATGTCAGTCTGTTCAATCATAAAAGGAAAATCACTCAAAATAGGTAGCTGTGTGTATGATTGGAATTGAAAAGTCTAGTCACTTTTACTGCTATTACATGAAAGGATAAATCGTCCTAAAATTTCGTTAGCATAATAACATGTACAAAATTGAAGTGTGAAATATATGAAAACCAAAGTTATTCTCCAGCTTATCATCAAACTTGAGAAATGTGTAGCAGAAGCTCATGTTTTACTTTGATAAAACTTAACTGGGAATTCTTGATATTTTGGTTTTTGAGAGACTTAGTTCGAACAGCCGAATGATTGTTTTGTTATAAATGTCGTATGGTAAGTAAAACAGTGGACTGAATACTTCATAATAAGAAAGATTCAGTTGCATGATACTCATTAGCATACTTAATAAATAATGATATATTATTCTCTAATATTTGTTTTCTTTCGGTGAAGGAAAATACGAGTGATGTAATGACCATGTCACCACGAGTCGAAGACAAATGGTGACACGGTTATAACGTCAAGGGCATTCCTAGGTGAACGTAGAAAAAATAGAAGGAATAATATACTTATCAGATGCACAAGCCAATAATTCATTGCTTTTTCAAGGTAACGGTAGTTTTTCTCAACAATTCTACATTTAAACTTCTTAACTACTTTTGGAATAATATCAATACGGCGTGGGCGAGTTTTCAATCATTTCGCCTCATCGGTCGCTTACATCTGATATAGAGCAAATGCCAGGTGACATAACACGTACCTTCTAAGAAGTCATATTCGATTTCTTAGAAATCAGACAAAGTTTATTCTTTTACAAAAACAGAAATCGACTAAATCTCGGTGCGAGCCCTGTATAACGTCGTGCCCGATCTACCGGCGTACGCTGGTTGCAATGCGTACAGAACGCACGGTTATGCAATCAGCTTCAAGTTCGCTGTTTTCGAAAATTATTCATGTAATTACTTAGGTATATGCAAGCCTTATTCTCTTACGCTTCCGTAGTTCGAATTTTATTGTCGTATTTTAAAAAATATTGACTTCATTTCACGATTTTTTGAGGCTAATTTTGACAGACTCTAAAAATTATAACTGATTTTTACAAATATTCACATCAGACAAATTTTCATTGCGGGGGGGGGGGGATCCGGAGGGACTTATAGGTTTGGTCATGTCCGTGCGTTCGTCCGTGCGCGCGTCCGTCCGTTTACGCAGATACCTCATGGATGCCTGGAGCGATTTCATTCAAACTTGGTACAAGGATTACTTCATATGTCATACATATTCACGTCGATTTGTTTCACGATATAATCCAATATGACCGCCATGCGGCCATTTCGTCACGATTTTTTCATGTACATAGCCACAACTCAGGCAGATCTCAACCGACTTTATTCAAAGTTGGTACAAGGACATTGACCTATGCACGTCAATTTGTTTCGCGATATGATCCAATATGGCCGCATGGCGGCAATTTTGTTACAATTTTTAATGTCCATAGCACAGACATGTATCATCGGATTTTATTCAAAGTTGGTACAAGGTCATTGACCCGTGTCATAAATATGCATGTCAATTGGTTTCACAATCAGATGCAATATGGCTGCCTTGTGGCCATTTTCTTATGATTTTGTCACGTCCTGACCATAATTTGGTCTCAGTCAGAAAAATTGTAACAACTTAGCCGGCTATTGAACACTCTTTTTGGGAGTGGAGATTTAGCCAAGCGGTTCTCTCTGTGGCCTCTCCGCTAGGCGACAGATGCCGTATGTTGTGGGTTCGAACCCGATTGAAATCTAGCCGTATATTGGATATGTATCAACTGACTTTTTTCAAAGCTGGCACAAGGACATTGACCTATCATGTCATAAATATGCATGTCTATTGGTTTCACAGTCCAATGCAATATAATGGCTGCCTGGTGGCCATTTTGTTACGATTTTTTCATGTACAGAGCTATAACTCAGACATATTTCCACTAGTATCATTCAAAGTTGGCACAAGGACATTGACCTATGTCATACATATGCACATCAATTTGTTTAACGGCATGTAGCAGTATCATGTCAATTATTGAATTTTCGTAATTAGTCTGATATGTCAAGAAATACTGCATCAAATTTCATGAAACTTGGTACAGATGTTATGCTCACATTGCTTTAACAGTGAAAAAGACATTTATCAGTGTCAAGTTAATTAATTTGTAATTGCATATGTAATGAACTTTCCTAATTAGAGTGATATATCCACAAATACTGCGTTAAATTTGATGAACTTGGTACAGATTTTGATCTCATAGTGTTGTAAATACAAATCAATGACACTTAGTGGTATTATATATATATATATATATATATATATATATATATATATATATATATATATATATATATATATATATTGCTAGTTTGCATTTACATAATGGATTTTTGTTTCTAGGGTGAATGTCCAAAGTACTGCATCAAACTTTATGAAATATGGTACCGGTGATAATCTGTCAGTGTTAGGATAGGATGCAAAAATGTTTGGCAGCATTCTGTCGATTAAGTACTAATTGATTCATTTTAATGACTTTTTGTAATTAGTATGGCGGCTTACATTAATTAGTACTGTTTTTTTGCAGACACAACGTTTAAGACGATATCTTTGTCCGGTATCGTCTCATTGTATCTTTTTAATCTTCTAATAATACCTCCCTTTTTTCTTCTGAGAATGCACATTCTGTATACAGCACTTTATACAATAACTGTCTCAACATAAAGTGCAATAATACATATAAATTTGCACTGTGTTACCTGAATTAAAGAATACACTCAACTTGAATACCGGCTTGCTGAATACAAGCAAATGATTTTTGAATGAATTCTTCTGTTTATGCACTATTCTGCTGAAGTACAGGCGACAATCCATTATAATTTTGTACGTATTTTCGGGATGTCAAGAAATTTGACCTATAAAGCTGTAGAATTAAAATAGTAATTTTTTGTTTCATGGTATAATTATTGTTTAAAAAGCAAAAGTCACAGAGCGTTCTGAGAAAATAATGTTACTTTCTCCTTGCCTTGATATACTTATTAATGGCTTTGAAGATCTATGAAAACAACATTAATTTACATACTGCTTGATAAACTTTTAATAAACCAATACGGACAAGATCTTGCCATGGTTGTAGTAAACATAGATTAGCTTCTATCAATTTCATAGTGTCATTGCTCCTTATAAACTTGCCCGAAAATTGTCTTAAACTACACCGAAAGTGAAGTAAAGCTCGTCACCTACAACAAACAAAAAACAAACTTAAAAAATATATCTAAAGCGATATCCCCTTTTTAAAGTCTATGTCAGAATAATGGTCATTATAACTAATAGGTTATTTTCCTTTGCGAATTGCGAATCACGATGTCTCATTGGTATTTGTGCGAATATATCAGTGTTTAGTTAAGTAGCTCAGACGGTTGAAGAAATATTTGCGTGTGCCGTCTTTGATTGCTTCTTCACGATTTCCAGAATCTCTGCAACATTTTTTTCCATGTTATCCATCTTCGTTTCAACACTTCTTTTTATGCTATACATCTCCTTTTGAACCTTATGTTCCATGCAGTCCATCCTCTCTTCAAATCTTTTTTGAACTTGATAATTACATTTTCTGATTACATTATCTACTTCCGCAAATCTGGTGATGAAATATATAATGAAATGTAAAAGTAAAATAACACGGAAAATACAAATACCATGCTTCTGAGGCAAAATGAGCCTATATAGGCATTAACCCTAAATTTTTACATCTTTCGGCGACATTCTGCTTGTCTTGAATATTTTGAAACTTGAACTTTAACGATTTCACCACTTATGGCTTAGAAATCTAATAAGTAATATTCACATAGAATAAACATACGTGTAGATAAGTTGTTTGAATTTCGAATATCGTGAATATTATGCAAGTTGTCTCTCCGTAAAATATATGCAACCCCCCCCCCCATTTTAATCGTGATATTATGACCAGCGTGTTGTGTATTTTAACGGTTGATTTAATTTTATTCGCACACTTAATAAATCACTGGACATGCTGCTGCTGAATGTTAGCAAGTGTAAGTTATAGCCAGTCATTTCTGAATAACATGATACGCGGAAAAGTGAAGCAGCACACGGCAGTTATAAAACATGACTCGTTGATAAACCAGATATTCCAGCGATTTTGAACATTATGTAATAAGTAACGTTGAATATTCAATAACTTTGTATGACAGAGTTCACCAAAATAAGATAATCGCCGTATATTGACTTATCAAAACTACATCTCAATGATATCTCAGAATGAAGCTTAGGTCATATCTTGGAACCACACAACTTAAGAATAATCTGACAGATGTTCAAGGGAAGAAGTGCGAAAATCTGTTCGAAATACATATTTCTAAATTTACTCATTCATAGAGATTTTGATTAGGACATCTTCCTGAACATGTGAACCAAATTATAAGATATCAGACAAGTGGTTTTATATCAGAGATGTTTAGACTGCAACTGAAAAATACTGTCGCAGCATTATACACTTAAGTAAATGTTTAAATCTTTCCAATAACTTTACATATGGTTAGCTCAAGATATAATTTCATATACTTTCTGAAACGATTTTGCAAGGTGATCAAAGCAGACCAGGCTGCCATATCTTATGAACATTTGATGAAACGTAATCAGGTCGTCCCAAATAGCCTGCGATCAAAATATATAGCCACAGAACAACTCTATTCCCCAGAAACGTTGACAAGAAATGCAAGTTACTGGGTAATCTGTTTCAGAAGATCCGACTTTTTAAATACAACGAGGAGAACACTGAGAAGCTGTATTTGTCAAGCTTATGCTCCCACAACTGAACCTGAATCAATGCCTCTCACGTTATTGATGTAACAGCTGTATACTCAATTGAATCTTGCCTTTGCGAGAAGAAGGTCAGTAAGTAAGGAGAATTGTATTATTTTGCAGAGCTACAAAGTAGATCACAATGATGTGAAAGATTACGTTTGTCGGGAATCAAATGCATTTATTACACACAATCAGACAGATGATTGGTAGTGGTTGGATTGATGACTTTAATAAGCGTTGTAACGATGGTTTGAGCAAAAACTTAAGTGTTTTATGAATGGCAGGATAATGATTGTTGGATGTGACAATGGATCGAATGTGCGGATTAAAGTTTGAGACAGACCATGACTAAGTGAGAAGTGAAGTCAGACAACTTAGGGAGTACCTTTGCTCAGTTTTATCTTTCTGTTGTTGGGGTTCTCTCTGAATATTCCTCTGTTTGGTTTCTTTCAAGCTGATTCAAGACTTCGTCTTGCCATTTTGACAAATGTACACCTATGAAACATGCAATGAAATTATGAAGTTCAACATTCACAAAATTCACTCTGTTTGTGCTTGTATACATTAAATATATTGTGAGATTCATGAATACTTAAGGATTTGGCAGATTATTTGGTCAGGATAATACGTATCATGCCTGATATGGATACGAAATTTACAATACGTTGCCTTGGTCTAGGACCAACCAAACGATTACAACAAACGGTATTGCGTGAGAAACATATTACGCCGAAAAATTAGTTTAGTCATTCATTTGTTTATTTTTATGATATATTGGTGGTTTTGATTGTGTGTTGCAAACTACTTATGCAAATACTTGGTATTGAACAACCGTTGCTCAGGTCAATATGACCTTCGAAAATTATCCGTTAAAACATATAGGAATAATTGTAAGTCAATGAACAATGTTATGACAAGTAAAATCGATGACGGAGAGATGGATTCTCTGCTGGATATCAATTGGTTGGAAAACTTACAGATTAAAGTGGGTTTCTCATATCTCCGAAAGTACACACCTGTTAGCGGAAAAGACCACAGTCAGAATCCATAACTATATTATTTTCGGAAGCTACCTGCTATTGATATTTTCTCATCACTACCCTCTACATAAGCTTATGAAAGCTGCACTTGCGACGACATTACGTTTCGTTCATTTCAAATTTTATGGTACTCAGGAGTGGTCAAATCGATGTCGTAGTATGGTTAACTTTGAACTTCAGAACTTCGAACGTATTTTTCTTTTACATGACAAACAAAAGCAACACGGTGAATCTAAAACAAAGGTTTCAGATAAAATGCACGGAGACAGAACATTCTTCAACAGAATCAGATATAAATTGATGTTGCTTTATTATCTTTTATATAGGATAAACGTTTGTAGCGAACGTCAATCATCTCAAACATATTACTACATTACTTACACCTTATCAGGTAAATTATCAAACGATAAATATGACTTATAATGATGAGTGGTGGCGCCAGCGTTGGTCTGTCGAAGTACTCCCATATCAATCCAACACGATGAATCCTCCAATATAATTCTGAGTTGTTTTGGACAATTTGGAATGTATAGCTGGTAGAAAGAGACACAGAGAATTCCTACATTTTAGCTCAGAACGTGTAAACTCGAATATATACTTTCAAATTTCTGCTATAGTTCTCTACCTAATACCAAATTATTGCAATGACTGTCTTTCTTCAAGTTGTGCTACCGTTTGTTTATAGTTTAAGTATAGTTTAAGTAACTATAGCAGTTCTACCGGTACAAATATTAATACAAAAATATTGTTGCCAAACATTCAAAACGAGGAAATCTGACTTTGGATATTCAGACACTTGCCGTTATTGATATAGCCCGTGAATCACCCAAGATATCGGATATATGTGAACCAACGACAAACACGATAGGAACAAATTTGCGATTATTGGATGGTGAAGTGATGTCAGTGTCATTTGCAAATGTTATCTCATCTGCTTTTCTCTTAACATTACACACTTGTTTTTATGAGTAATTTATAATATCGCAACATTCAGCTAAAGGACACAAAACACTTTTGAGAAATTTGAGAAATATGAGTGTCCAATACTCCCAAATTAGTTCCAATCGTGTTGACATTAGCAGATACAAATGTCTTGCCTCTATTTTATGGAAGCGCATCATTCGCACTTTGCGATGTACGTTACCTGAACATGGCGATGAGTAAATTGACTAGTAAGATATTGGAAATGAGCATGTAGATTGCAGTTAGAATGTGCGCCACCCATTGATGCCCGTCTACATGTTGGCAGATATTAATTGCTCTTTCATCTGCATACGAAGTCGTGTTTCCGACCAGTTCTTTTCAGGAAAAGTGAAGAAGTTAAAGGTTTAACTTATCTAATGAGACTTCGTGGGAAGTGTGCAGCTGTCCGATTGATTGTGTTGCATTTTCAATTATATATAACGGTTTTACTTTAATATGTTTCACTCATAAAGCTTATTTTCCGAAGATACGTTTGTTCGATGCTCAAATTATTTAATTCCTAACAACATTAAGGTACTTTCTGTCTTCGACGTGTCAGAAAATATTTATTTTATATTTTTTTTATGTTTTGTATTGAAAACAGAACAAACTGTTACAAAAGGAACAAAAAATAATGAACATTTATTACAGGAATTGAAAAAATAAATAATGTTGGAAACATTAAATGACATGTTATGTGTACCTTCATCTTCGTCCAAAAATAGCTCGCCGTAAAGCCGCCAATAAGGTTTGTATAAAGAACGAACCACCAAATGAAAAGAGGGTTCTATGTTTGGATTCAAGATAGCTTCGTTAGCAATGCCAAAACTGGCGACGAAAATAATCAGTATATATATGAATAAAACGAGATCCTTCATCTGTAACAGAAATATAACCATCTCATATTAATATTTTGTCAGTTTATAATCACATGACAATTGTATGCAAAAATGCAGCAAGGATATCTGTGCATGAGGTATCAATCTACTCACACCGAACAATTATACTTGATACCATATGAAATCGTGTTTTTCATTGACATAATCGCAACTTTACATAAAAATATAGTCCATAAAAAATATGCTTACCATTTTACTTATCATGATTATCTTAGGTCCAACTCCTTTGAAAACAAAACCACTTGCAGCAAACGAAACACAGAACAAGATAAAGGTTAGACTGTACATCACTCTTGCGACGGCAAACCGACATGGTGGAAGGGCAAAGCGTAGTAGACATGACACTGCAAACATTGCACACATGACAAAATCGAACAGGTTCCAAGCATCAGAAAAAAAGGTGATGATTTTTGTTTCATCGATTTTGGTTTACGGGTGAGCATCTGTTAAAGATAGATAAAGTAGTCTTAGCTATTTACGAAAATCAATCGCAGTAGTTGTCTCAGACAGTGAAATCAAGGACTTTTTAAGAATCGTTACCACTTCTTTATAGCAAAAACAATTTAAAAGTGTTAATTTATTCTGAGTGATTTATCAAATGAAGAGTGTACTGAATATTATTTATTTTTTTATTTATCCATAGTCCAACAGGTGAATGTCAAATTACAGGATGAGAAACCCATAACCCACTAGCAAATGCATGAGGAGTAAAAAAACTAGCGCAAAGGCACAACACCATACTAGATTTTAGAACGCACCATCCCTGAGAGTGAGTCTGTTACCGTGGAACTACCCGGTCTCAAAATCACCATCCTCCGATTGTAATTTCATACCGTAACCACCAGCTCTTTTGCCAACAATTTTTGCACTAAATCTAGAGTGTGTAAGTTTTTTTTTTAAATTCATTTTCAATCTTTTTCTTGAATCGCATATCAATCTTCATGAAAACTTGGAATTAAAATACTGTGACACTAGCCTTTGAGAGAAAGTGTAACATGTAAATGACATGTAGAAACTACATCCTGACCTGTCTGACTTCTTCAACAACCAAAGTACCGACCCAGAAAATGACAACCCACTCCGTGGTACTGGGTGCATCTGCTTCTTCACTTGGTTTCAAATCGTCAAAAGGAAGATAGCATACAATAACAGCAGTAGATGTGGCGAGACCTGAATTGAACAAGGAGTTGCAGAGGTAAGTATGACGTCATTTTCAGTGAAACATGTTTTGTGATTGTGATTGCAATTTTGATGTTCAATGTTTTTAATGGCATGTGGTAAAGTTGAGGTTGTTGTAAGATATTCATCAACGTTAGCTCCATATATTTATCTCAGGCAACGTGTTTTCACAAGTATATTTGTTTTTCAACATATCGCTATGAGACGAAGAAGTAAATAAATCCCCTATATTTAAAAAAATATTTAAAAACATGTTTATTCCTAGGGGCATTATGACATGATTCTTACCGACTAAATATAAGTTTGGTGATTGGTGCAGTGTAGTAGTATCCCATTCCCTCCAAGAAGGTTACGTCTCCTCTACCAAAACCTGATCGCCTTACTTTAACTTCCATATTAGTAAAGTCTGATTTCCATCGGCAAAAATAGTTTGTAAAGCTCTCCGTTCCGTGTTCGCCACTATACTTTATATTTCCCTTATATTTCCCACATTACCAAATGACATGAATGGAAATATAGGTAAAACAATCCCAAGGAACAACTGTGTGAAAGAGAAAAGAAAACAGTAAAATAAATGCAAGGTTCTTACACCACGACAAAACCAGTACAAAACCAAAAATCACTATTCTGATGCTCACATAACTTTCATCAGCTACATACGTATCGTGAAGGTAAAAGCCTCTATAATTTTCGGCGCATTTGATTTGAAAATTAAAAGCTTATTATTAGTAACCAATTGATTGTATGACAGCAACCACGGAAGAGCTTTTTTAAAATATTGTACTATACCTTGTTTTGTTTTCATGATCAATTCAATGTTTAAATCATGACTTAAGGTAGCTTTCCACATTTACTAGGGTATTTTATGTCGAAAACACGGAAATTTGTTTTTTCCCTTAAAAGTATTCCTGTAATATTGATCTTCATGTGGGAAGAATATCATGGTCTGAAAGTTTCTGTTTCTGGCTGAAATTTTGCGATAAAAATTTACAAGAGGAACAGATGCACGTTTTTGCGTTTTGAGACTACCGCTAAGTCTTGATTGGCAAGGGATTAAGCTAAGCGGCAGCGCCACTGTATTGTCGCATGCACTTGGACAACATCCGCTGTGAAAATCCCACTGACACCTACCGTAACTGTGTGTGTCTAGACATAGGGGGATGTAGAAATGTCCGTCCCCAGGGGTAGGGGCAGGGATGTCTTGGCCCCAGCACAGGTTTCTTCTTGATATAGTTTATTTTATTTTAATACGTTTGACTATTATATGTATTGCCAATAAACATACTGCCAACCTTTGGTGTCTGTTATGTTAGTACTGGTTTTGTAACGTTTTTTTCTCCGTCCGCGTTCGCTGTGTCACGTATTTGTCCTTTGACAATCTTACGCGAAGTTTTGTCACTGTGCTAGCGCTGCGCCTATTACCTGATGCGTTTGATTGCCTAATGCGCCAAAGCAAGCAATCATAATTTACCATTATGGTAAATTACTAATCTGTGGACGCTGTCACCAGATTATCACAGGATTAACTTTGACAAAGTCAACAACGAACCCACCAGCAAGGCATAATCTTCAGTTATACCTTGCTGGTGCGTTCGTTGTTGACTTTGTCAAAGTTAATCCGTTGATAATCTGGTGACAGCGTCCACAGATTAGTAATTTACGTTTGCTTGCTTTTGCGAATTAGGCAATCAAACGCATCAGATAATAGACGCAGCACAGTGACAAACCTTCGCGTAAGATTGTCAAAGGACAAATACGTGACACAGCGAACGCGGACGGGAGAAAAACCAGTGCTAGTACAAAACCAGTGCAAAATAAAACACAAGGCACCAAAGGTTGGCAGTTTAAATGTTTATGGCAATACATATCATAGTCAAACGTATTAGAATAAAATAAACAATATCAAGAAGAAACCTGTGCTGAGACCAAAACACCCCTACCCCCGCCCCTACCCCTGGGGACGGACATTTCTACAACCCCCTATGGTTTAAATCATCGTCACTGATCGTGTGTATGCCTAGCGATTAGGCGCAGAACGGT
Organism: Ptychodera flava; assembly: GCF_041260155.1. Taxonomy (NCBI): domain Eukaryota; kingdom Metazoa; phylum Hemichordata; class Enteropneusta; family Ptychoderidae; genus Ptychodera; species Ptychodera flava. The sequence goes on from NC_091930.1 coordinate 5,476,446, forward strand.
GGATCGTACGTTTTTCTCATAGGGGTGGCCGCTCCCGAACGACGGCAACTTCTGAGTATTAGCGACACAACGAGGCCTGACGTAAAATTTTTGACGATTTTATTTCAGGTTAGTACGGATCACGAATAGCAACGTATATCGAGTGTTACAATCTACAGTATGATAATGGCAGGACCTGTAGTTATTATCAAATAAAAGTGAAAACAAAGTCACGGTCAAGTTTGCTTGTCAGAGATCGCCCGCCCATTGACGCGTATGACGTTTTTTGACGTGGAGAGGCCGTGTTTTCAATGATCATCGGGGCAGACAGTAGTTTTGATCAGAATCCTAAGACTATATTTGGCAGCATAATCCGAGTCAGACGAGTCGTGTCGGCAAGCCGTGTATTTGTAGTTACTTTGCCACATACCAAATGTTTTATTTGAGAAACTTTTGCGCGTTTGAAAGAGCACCCGGAGCATTGGTTGGAGAAGCTCCGGGCGTCGACCGTCCCGTATACATAAATGGTACGTTCGTCTGGAGGCCACATAGCGATGGCGAATACATGAATACCGCGACGTACCCGTACATGTTCAGCATCCAAGGCAGAGACAGAAACAGCATCGTGAAAGGAAGAAAACGAAAAAGGGGTCATCGAAAGTCCAAAACAACCACACCGATGTCCATGAGTGTAAAAGATAGCCTGAGAATGTCAGACAAAGGATCATACTACAGCCAAACTTTAACGCCGATGGCCGATTATTTGTCGTCCGTTGAAAGCATTTGTAATGATACCGATGACACAGTTTTGGGACAGCCCTCGATAATATGACGTTCTTGTCTTAATGTTCAAGTTTTCTCAAATTCTCTCCCTTGACTTTGTTGCCGCTGACTGGCATTTGGCTATGTCAGCCAAAATGACTCGAGAAACGGTCTTCACCTCAGAAATGTCGTAAAGAGCGAAGGCAAACTATTGTCTCAGAAACGCTCGGAGTTGAGTAGTGAGTGTTAATCTGTTTTCAAGGCGCGTGAAGTTCGAAAAAAATAGCAGCTGACTGAATCACAGCATGGAGGTCTTTTTTACCCTCATGATCACAAACACTGCCAATCTATATCCCCATATAAATGCAGGTTCTTTTAGTTGTGGTGTCAACCGATTTTCAATTCGCTATGTCACTCATTATCGGGATCGCTCAATCAGAACCTTCCGCGGCTATGAACCCTTTCCGAGATCGAATGCTGACATAAAATTACATTATATTTACGCTTGTGTAGAGGGCATCGATATGCCGTAGCAGTCCCGACAGTTAGGTCGAACAGTTAATACTCTGTCTACATCTTACAGCTAATCCGTCATAATTATGCATAATCCCTTCCTGGGCACTCCTCAAGTTTATTTAGTCATCGGCCACTGTGTACATTGTGCTCTGAGAGGGGACATCGCTCCCGAAAATCGCTCTTTTTAGCCTTATTTTAACCGCTGACACTGATTTCAATGAGTGAAAATACTGTTTTGGCTAAAACGTTGATAGCACTGTCTTGTTTTGGTGTTTTATCTGTCGAGTAAATTGTTTATGGCCATTCATAAAGCAAAAACCGAACCAATTTACTAAATCGCCCTTTTCTCAGTTCGGCATTTTGTCACTTTGCAGCACGCTCAAAAGAGTTTAACTCGAGAACGCGTGAACGGAAGTCCACCAGATTTTCACAGATGTTTGCAGAATAGGTTGTCTCAATGTTTTTAAATGTAAGTCTTTAGAGTCGAGTTATCGCTGCTTAATTAGACGACATTGTGAGACTAATCGGTTGATAAACTTTGATTCAACACTAAGAAAAAACTAAGGCCTTTTTCAAAAATCTGAGACACGGTTTTGTAGCCAGTATTCTGAAGTGAATTATTCGTTAACACCTAGACAATAGCCCCTTCCACTCCGACTTAAACTTTTTTACGTCAGTTTAACCAATTTCCTTAGACTTTCACTAAAATCTTCATGAAATTTCATCGCCCATTAATTTTCTTGATCAAACATTAATTTTCTTGATCAAACAAAAAATTCATAGAAATAGCTTTCAGGTAATATATAATACTTCGGTAGAAATACACAACTTGATGGCAAACTTCAAGTTTGAAAAGACGTCGTCGCAAAGGCGGAAAACTACCTTAAGTCTCTTTTCCATTTTGATACCAGTTCTTACAACTAAAGTCACTATCATTTCGAAGTTGAATTCATTTTGTTCTGATTTTCATTTCATTTCTTTGATTAATTTCAGTCGTTTTGACCTTTTATGTTAACTTCTGTTTCCGGGCATAAATTTTATTCAGTATCTACATTATCTTGTCTTTGAAGCTAGCTTTCGTTTTTTATCACAACTGGAAGTTGTGAGGGTTAGCTTCAACCGGTGTCGGACAGTGTCCATTTTCCGTAAACGACAAAAAGTCAAAAAAACCGCTGAACAGACTGCATTGATATTTGGTACAGATATTCAGACTTGTTCCAAGGTTCCGATTCCGAAAAATGGAGCCAATTGGAGCAGCAGTTAGATAGTTTTGGGAAATTTCTAACCCCCCCCCCCCTTTTAACTAATTGATTTTAGGGGTCTTCCATATATGTAGTTTTGGAATGTACACCAATCCTGCATTGTGGACTATTTAATGAGTTGTGAAAGAGAAATGAGGCTTTAATGAATATTAGAAATATGCAGGATGGCTGATTCAAAGTATCAGAGATTTTCATGTGCTTTTGGTAATACCACTCCCAGCTTTTCTTTTTATCAAGCCTTCTCTGTCTATTTTTTTGTTGACATTTGCTTGTGCGTTTAGGATCTGCTTGTCCCATTGCTATAGAAGTCGATATGCATGTTTCCAAAGATGACCTCGAGTACCTACCTTTCAGACCTTACTTGCTTATGTCATTCTTGTTTTTCTCGGTTTAAATATTTCTTGAATAGACCAATTCAAACTTAATGTGAGCACACTGTCCTTGACGGTATTTTTACAAAATACTACCTGCTTGATTTTTTAATACTGTTAAGTGTTTATACATTGAATAAAATTTGTTTACAGTTAAAATCCATACTTGTCCCATGTCACTTTTTCCCCAGCTGTCAGCTCCAAATACAGGTGGCTATTCTTTAACATTTGAAGTGCAGGCAAAATCAACAACTTCTCCTCTATGTCAGTATGTAGAGCTGACCCATTCAAACTCCCTTATGGGCAAGAGTATATGTGCCAGTAAAATCTCTTCTTATAGGTTTGAGATTGCCTGTCTTTGAGTTTGTCTGTATGTATATGATATGATTGTGTGGGTGTGTGTACATGTACTGACAAACTCCAAACCCCAGCACCTACCCATTCAGTATTTCATGTACAGGTGTACCCAAGATAGAGTAGTTTCACAATGTGCCAGTTGTGATTAAGTGACATTGTCGCTATTTTCTTGTGTTTCGATTGTATTTCTAATTCTTCAATCAAATTCACTACAATGTCTTCTTGTCAAAAACAGTGGCTTTTTGTGGCGTGGATTCGCTTCATCATTCATACCTCAAGAACGAACTGGATTGAAAATTCACCTCCATTCTGCAAATTACCGTGCAAGAACTAACTTAAAACCAAACTGAACATTGGTTATTGCAGTGCACACACCAATTAATATCCAAAGGAACTGTTCTTTTCATATTCAAATACTTTTGAAAATATAGCACCTGTACCTCAATTATTATTGTTCCGGAATATCTTTACATGTTTTTAGCTCACATTTGGTATACCAATGTGAGCTTATCGTATAAGCTGAAGTCGATGGCATCTGTATGTATGTATGTATGTATGTATGTATGTATGTATGTATGTATGTATGTATGTATGTATGTATGTATGTATGTATGTATGTATGTATGTATGTATGTATGTATGTTATGTATGTATGTATGTATGTATGTATGTATGTATGTATGTATGTATGTATGTATGTATGTATGTATGTATGTATGTATGTATGTATGTATGTATGTGTGTGTGTGTGTGTGCGTGCGTGCGTGCGTGCGTGCGTGCGTGCGTGCGTGCGTGCGTGCGTGCATGCATGCATGCATGCATGCATGCATGTATGCATGTATGTATGTATGTATGTATGTATGTATGTATGTATGTATGTATGTATGTATGTATGTATGTATGTATGTATGTGTATGTGTATATGTGTATGTATGTATGTATGTATGTATGTGTGTGTGTTGTGTGTGTGTGTGTGCGTGCGTGCGTGCGTGTGTGTGTGTGTATGTATGTATGTATGTATGTATGTATGTATGTATGTATGTATGTATGTATGTATGTATGTATGTATGTATGTATGTATGTATGTATGTATGTATGTATGTATGTATGTAGGTATGTGTGTGTGTGTGTATGTATGTATGTATGTGTGTGTGTGTGTGTGTGTATGTATGTATGTATGTATGTATGTATGTATGTATGTATGTATGTATGTATGTATGTATGTATGTATGTATGTATGTATGTATGTATGTATGTATGTATGTATGTATGTATGTATGTATATGTGTGTGTGTATGTATGTATGTATGTATGTATGTATGTATGTATGTATGTATGTATGTATGTATGTATGTATGTATGTATGTATGTATGTATGTATGTATTTGTATGTGTGTATGTATGTATGCATGCATGCATTCATGTATGTATGTATGTATGCATTGCCCAAATGACGCAAACGACCTTAAATAATGTGAAAAATTGTAAAAAAGAAATAACTGAATAGCCACTGTTTCGATTTCTTTGAAATTTAGTATGCAAGTACCTTAGGTAGACCTTATACAGTTTTATTTACATCATGAAGATATCTTGAACTTTGTATTTTTGCTGAATTTTTTGGTTATTTTCCTTAATTAATTGCCGTATATATGAACGCGGTGGCTGGAATGGAATATGCACCCGAGCGCCTATGAGCTGCCGTCTGCTGTCCCGGCCTCAGAAACGACACTGCGCAGGTCATGCGAGCGTACGTACATGTACACGTTTCGTGCGTTGTTCCGCAACGGCGTTTAACATGGAAAGAATGCGGTCGATTTGGTCGCTTGTGACGTTCATGTAGCCACGGTCCCTTGATCTGGTGATGCAGCTAAGTCGGCATTTCAATCTGAATGGCATTCTGTTAGAAATTTCTTAGATAGTTATCTGTAAACACCAAAGTTCGTATTTTCATATAAGATTATTTTGACTATCAATTCGGAACGATAGAGTGCCCGTGCCTGAAAATGATATGCTTTTCCGCTGCTTGCTGCAAAAAATCTTGACAATATGTTACAACTGTACCCAGGCCCAAATGACAAACGCTGGCGTCCGAATTCGGCCGGTCCATGCTGCAGGCAAATGAAAATTAGCAAAGAGGTGCCAGGTATCAGAGGTTGTATAGGCAAGGGCCGCTCAGGAAGCAAAGCAGCCTGACCTGGATGGAGAAGACCCTGATGAAGGTGTTAAAATATTGGCATGCAAATGACCCTGGGCTAGATAAATTTTAGTAGTATTAGCCTCGCTTGTGAGAGGTGACTCTGTGGATAGTCGAGTTGCGCTCACGGTGGGTTTTAAACTATATTGAACACGATCGGAACTAATTTGGGATAATTGGATGGTGAAGTAATGCCGATTTAATCTGCAAATGTAAGCTCATCTGCTTTCCTTGTTTTTATGAGTATTTGTAATATTGCAATATTCAACTATAGGGCACAAAACACTTTTGGGAAATTTGAAAATAATAAAGATCCAATTATCCAAAAGGATTTCCAATTGTATTATTACTGAAGTTCCACAGTGAGGTCCTACAGTCTTCACGATTCTGAGAGTGTAACTGTCCGGGTTTGAGCATGCAATGAGTTTTATGAACTATTTGGACCGCGGTTCCACAGTAAGGCCCTACCACCTTCACAGTTGTCAGAGGTGAACTCTTTGGACAGTGGATTTTCTCATTCTGGAGGAAGCACGATCGGCGCAGTAAAGTTGCTCCCTGAATCTTTAAAGAACATTTCTACTTCGCCGTCAAAATAAAAGAGGGTATTATTCTACATCGCGTACGCTAAATTAGATTGTATGCTCAGAGTTGGAAGTAGTTTATAGTAGGCCAGTAAAGACCTGCCTAGGTCTCCTTGCATGAGGCTGAGACTGCTTACTATGTTTATTTCCGGTTTTGACTCGTACTTGTGTGGAGTCAATCCCCCGACGAAGAAATTTAATCGCAATTCATTTCAGATTAAATGTATTTTTCATCATGCAAGAAGACTGCAAACTTGTCTTTACGCATACAATTAGCAAAATCTGCACATTATGTAGATAAACATAAATCATACATGTACAATTTTTCGAAGAACCAAAACAGTGGTTTGACTACAACCGGTATTATTTTCTTCAAGATAGGTAACAATCTGTACAAACCACGGACAGATACAGTTTAGAAAATGTCGATCTATATTGATTTATCCTATTACAATGATATAAAAATATCAACAAACGACCCAGCGGCAGCTATTGCAAAGACGATAAGTGTAGCTGGTCGTGGATGAGAAAGTCCAACCTGTGATTATTATCATACATCAGTGCCGATTGATGCTTGAATATTGCATGAGAGAAAATGCCGAGAGAGTTTGACCGGTTGACCTCGCTGTTAATTTTATGCAGGAAATTACAATAACAATGCTTGGTCGAATGACGCAGTGCCTTGAGGTGGGATCGCCAGTGGTATAGGGGAGGAGTACATTCCCGATGGTGATAAGTGGTGCGGATTACCGTCGCCTAGGTGACTGGCGTTGCAAATACCTGGACTGAACCCACGCGTGGACTGAACCATTTGGGTTTTTTTGGGTGTCGATGGTACTTTGACAATAAAAGTAAAGATGCACAGATATCGAGTTTATCGTCTTGTTTATGAGCGGCCAGTATTTCCAACAGCATGAACTACGTGCATTTGCCCTAGAAGAAATAAGTAATTTCGAATAAAACATCGCGAATATAACCACATTCCTTAAGCTCGACGTACTCCAAAGAACCATGAAATCGCCCGACTTTCGATTGAAGAGATGAGTTTTGCCAAACCGCGTATACAGAAAAAGTGGCAGATGACTTCATTTTTAGAATCATAGACAGCAGAGCGAGATGTAAAAATGTGAAAGAGGCTCCCCATCTAACTATCCTAAATGTTTTTGTGTCGAGTTTGTGTTTGATTCGTTTCGAAAATGTGTTCCTACATTCTTATCCGATTGTGTGTGTTAATAAAATGTTTGTTTCGCTTTGGATATTTGTAGAGAAGTTTGGATTAGTGTGTACGGTAATGTTTTGTTTGTGTGGGGAAAGCTTATGGCGAGACGCAGCCGGACCTATGTTGTTACAAAAGTTGATAGAGTCGCCCTTTGACGCTTGCGTTTCGAAACCCGGTTGTGGTTTCTCATCAGTCGCGGCTGTAGATTCTTTCCTTAGTTTGTGTTTGTGAAAATTTATTTTAATGCATTTTAGTGGTCTTGCTTTTCGATTAGCGAGGCAAGTATATTATTTTTGGTCACGTTGTGAGTCCGTTTGGTGGTTCGGTTTGTTTGTTCTATGTTTCTTTACTTCGGTAAATTTTGTTTTGACTGGTGTGTCTTTTAGATTTTTGCGGAGGTTTGTGAATTTTTAGGCAATAAGTACCACTGGGGGTACGGATTTTATGTTTATTGGATCAAGATACTCACAAGTATCCTGGTTGATGTGCTTGTTCTCGTACATTTTGATTCATAGTTCGTTTACTTTGTTTACTGTTTGTTCTGGTTGTTGTGTATAATACTGAGTGTTGCGTAATTGCCTTTTGCATTCGAGTACGTAATAGTTTGTGTTGACAATGACGAAAACCCGACCCTTGTCGAGGGTTTTTTTTCCCCGAAATTTGTCTATTGTTTGCAAGCTGGTTTATCGCGATTCTTTTAGCACGCGACATGTTTTGTTTCCTTGTTTGAAAGGGTATCTCTAGAAGTGCGAGTTTAGCAGCTTCAGATAGCTTTCAAGTTTTTGGTGTTTGTTGTTTGTGGAGCCCAATTTGACTTTTCTTTGAATTTGTGTTTTTGCGATTGTTTGTGTCTCACGATGTAGCGTAGTCACATTTTACGACTTTATTTGTTGAAATCCTGAGGTGGTTTTATTCTGTTTGGTTTTGTTGGCGTCCGAATTAATTTTAAGGCCTTTGCCTAGTACTATTTTTCGGAGTTTCATAGTTTGAGCGATGATAGGTTGTTGTTGAATTTCATGTTGTTGTCGGCTTTTCTTTGGAAATAGCTGATTTATTTCCACGGCCATTTTTTCTGTCACGTTATTTTTATGTGTACGATTTTTGTTATTTCTTTTAAGTGTTTGTGTGTTCTATGTCATTTTATGGGTTTTTTTGGGTAGTTCTCTTTTTGGAGTGTTTGGTGGCACTGAAAAGGGCCGCTTGGTATGGGTTTTGTTAGCGCTTGGCACGTTTGTTTTGGCGATGAGCCTATAGCTTTTTTATGCTTCTTTTCGCCGATTCGATGTGCTTGGTAAGTAGGTGTTTGCCGCCTTCTTGTCACTGTGTGTGCGTACATGGACAGTCTGCATAGCCCTTGAATGTGGTCTCGATTTTGATCAAACCATGGAGGTACCTCCATGATCAAAATTACAATTTAGGAGTATATATCAAACTGATAAATGTTTTATGTTTTCACATGGGTTCACAAAATTTTCGCCCCGGTGTTCATTTTTGGCCAGGAATTCCATCTACCCACCCTTTACAGAGTAGTAAGCTTATGGGGCAAGTAAATATGGATGCGCCGGTGCGATTCAACGATCAACCTCTATATCGCATCGAAAGTCAACAATTTTACGGCACGGACTATTGATTTTATAAGTTTATACACAGTCCCTCGTGGATAGAGAGACTGTGGTTTATATAAAAATTATAAGGCGTATTGACTGATTACTGTAGCTATAGATAGGCTACATTCAGGACGGGCAGCGACGGGCAGTAATTAGTAGGCAAAACCACGGTCCCTCCACAGAGGACCGTGGCAAAACAGGTGGTTTTCACCGTGGGCAGAACTCGGTGCAATGATACTGAACATTAATAGTAAGCCTGTCACCTTGAAGGTAATGCTGTAGGTGAAACAAGTAAGCTTACTTCAAACGCACGATGGTACAAACATTCCTACCTCCATGGTACAAACAACACCACAAGTGAAACGTACACATAGAAATACACGCGTTCCTACGTTGTGCCCACCCGGGCCACGCGATTAAAATATGACTGATACTGCTGGATAGTGTTAATTGGGTCGGTAAACAGTCAACTAATAGTTTAATTGACTACCTGGGTGATTGGCAGGTCGTGTCCAACGACGCATATGCAAAGCAGGCCAAAAGACAAAAGCCCCCAAAGTTATTGACAGCTGGCCAGGGGTCACCATGAATACGTAATGAAGCTTCACTACGCAGAAACTGCGTAGTCAAGCCCTTCTTAACCGGTCAAACTCTCTCGGCATTTTCCGGCATGTTGCCTTAGTACGAACTTCTAATGAAAGCTCATCAGTCCAGAAAAATGTTTTGTTTGAAAAATACCGGCAAACATTGCCTAAGAAATATATATGCATATCTTATCATAATTGCAACAAATTTTAATCAGATAGTCACTACAAACATGCATACAAGAAAATCGAACAAGGAGATTCGAAGGACTTTTTTGTTGGTTTTTTTTTTGTAATCTTTCGACTCAAAACAGAAAAAAATTGTGCAATCATAGATTTTTAAAACTTTACTAGAAGAAATTTCCTTTTAAATGTTAGCATGCATCTATTTACCAAATAAGGTTAAAGCTGCAAGCAGCATTATAGGGGCCCAAATAGCAAAGCGCTTGGTTAGAGTAGGATGCTGAGGTACACGCTACACATGCTCACCAGTTATTAAGGCTGTGGGACTTGTATTTAATGAAAATAAGGAAGTACATGAAAATGGGGGTCACAGATCACTCTAAAGTCACCCAAACTTTTGGTAAAAATGTGTGCTCCATACTAGTCCTTGTCAAAAAAAACCCGAAATCTCTAGCTTAATTAGTTTGCTTAGAGTAAGATAAATACATAATTAATTAAGTACATAATTTGGCATCGTCATCTAAACATTCCCAACAAATACGATATATGTAGCACTTTATGTTACTTATTGATTCGCATATTTGTTATCATAAGATCAAAGATCATTGCGTTCACATGTAATTTTTGACAGAAATCGTCCATAGTTATACCCGTATTCCAAAATTCCGGCCTCTAGCTCTACTGGCTTACCCAGAAGTACGCGCCATTCATCCCATCAAATATAAAGGCAGTAGCACTTTCGATTACTGATTAATGGGCATATTTGTTATGTCGAGGTCATAGTTGTGTTATTTTGTAGGAAAAACTTTGCCCCACAAATATGTCTTTCCATCGAAAATCAGATGGCCAAACCAGACAATAATTAGTTAGGTTTGGATGATCTTAGGGTCAAAGATCTGGAGTAACTCAAAAAAATATGTTCAGTTGTGTGCCATTCTGGTCATTGTTCAATAGACACTAGCCTATTGTACTCTTGTACAGGTCAGATATAAGATATAGCCAAAGTTTAACTGCAGAAATATAGAACAAGTGAAAGGTCAAGTAAAATTCTGCTTAAAAGTCTTCACAAAATTGACAGAGATGGTGATAGGAAAAGCACTACGTCATACTGGGTGCGACATCGATGAATTTGCTCTCCAGTTATACTGCTTTTTTCACTTAAATTGCGCTGATATACACTCCTTGCTGGTTATAGAGTGGTTTATGAAGTCTAGATGCAGACACTACTGCTCTAAATGACAAGAAGAAGACTGAGAAAAAACGGAGGAGAGAAAAGATAAAATCTCAGTACAAGCAGTGAAGTAAGCCCTGGGCCAAAGCGCACCAATATGACCGACGCAGGAGGCCCATTATCCACGACGTCCAAACAAACTACAGATAAGAAATAAAAATCCGTTATCGGAGATAATTTAAACATTAACACTTCTTGGAAAGCTGATTGGAAATATTTCATCTGTTGAAAACCGGATGTCTGATCTACAGAAGTCTCTTAATTATGTCAGCCTAAGTGCGTATTTTGAAAACTTTAGGAAAAAAATAAATGGAATTCAGTTAGATACCAAGCAACTGAAAGCTGACAATGGCAGACTACAAGATCAACTCGCTGTTACACTAAGAGAACTGATCAATACAGAGGAGGAACTGCATGATTTAAAGCAATACGTACAGTCGTCAAAATAACACTGAAATCTACGGAATTCCGCAACGAAATATGAAGACACAAATTATATTGTCGTACGAGTTGCAGCTGTTGCTGACGTTGACATTACGCAAAACGACAGTCATCAGTCATCGTCTTCCAAGTCGTCAAAACCAGACTTAACAACGATACCAACTACCAGCCAAATTTGTAAGAAGATCGGCACGAATCAGCATCCACTATGCGAAAAAGAATATTCGCAGGCAAACTTCAAATCAAATCCATGTAGGGAACAACAACACAAATAACATTCATTGAACACGATTGGAACTAATTTGGGATAATTGCATTTTCATATTTTTTGAATTTCTCAAAACTGTTAGGCGCCAGATAGTTGAATGTTGCAATAATACAAATTACTCATAAAAACAAGTGTGTCATGTGAAAAGAAAAGCAGATGAGATTACAATTGTAAATTAAATCGGCATTACCCCAAATTAGTCCAATGGTATTTTCCAATCGTATTATTTACAAAACCGTAAACCTGACACCCACGATGAAGCGTCTTTTCTACCAAGTAAAAAAAATGTGAAAGCAACTGAATGGAGATTTATTACGAGACCATGGCAAGATATTCACTGGGAAAGATGGAACTTCAGGAGTTACCTCTGTCTCGCCAGGAAAAGACGTTAACCGATTAAACTAACTTTTCGAGGACAGTCGGTTTTCTTTCATTGATGATGGTCTTGATTTTCAAGAGAGCATTATGAATCCTGCTATACATCCTTTCCATCAATTGTATCAATCAAGGTAAGTCTAAAAATGGTGAATTCACATCATTCTTAGTGTGTCATTTTAATATATGGTCAATCAGTATACATTTTGATGATATCCATGCTTTGCTAACTGTGCTTGATCATAGTTTCCCAGTAATTGCTTTCTCTGAGACATGGGTACATCACAGTATTGATTATTCTCCTTTTGAATTACCGTCATACAATATACACATTCATAACGTAAAATTTTCACAAGGTTGCGGTGTAGCAATGTATATGCATTCCACATAACCACACGCGCAAGAAGGTAAATCAAAAATAGTGTACGGCGGAAACCGATGGTTTTTGCAAGTGAGGAGGAGCGAATACAACTGGCTCCGACTGTCACCACAGCTCAGTTTCCCACTGTTTGTACTTTCCTCGGCCGGACTTCGTGATACGTCGAATGTTCGGAAATAGACAAACATCATCTCGTCCTGGAACTACGGAAGGAAAAGACTTCATACGAGTTGTGCTGACAATCAATTTCAAAGCGGTTGCCAGCAATGCGACCAACCGAGATGAGACCTGTGCACAAAATTCCTCTGGACGAACTTGACGGCTACCTCGGTAGTTTTTTTGTTTTGTTTTGTTTTGTTTTTTGTTTTGTTGCAGGTGTTCGGCAACAAGGCTTGACAGAATACGAACTGTAACCAATATCTGGTGAAAGCGTCAACAGATGGGTGCAAATAAACTAGACACTATCCTCAGCACATTGTGTAACAAAGCGGGCAAAGCCAGTAAAATATAAACCAACCAAAACATCGCGTTCTACCATCCGGCGTTAACATGACAGCTGCATTCCGCCAAAGAAACTGGTGAAACTTACAGGCCGTAGTATTAATCATTACGCTGTCAATTCTACGGATGGTCAACATCATTTGTCCGAGATTTTATCGCGGTCGCTGGGCGGGGTTCTTTCGCAATGCCTTCTGCCGGAGCACCACGGCCAAGGTGAGTACATAAGAATCACTCCGTCTTATCGGTTACAGAGGGTCTGCGGAGAAAGGGTCGCTTTGATATCAACTCCGGCCTCGGTCGTCGTAACAAAATATCAACACCTTTGTATCTGCTGCTGAAAACCGTCTTCAAACAGCAATTTGTGGAGTTTCAGGATGCACGACCATGGACAACTGTACGATAAACGTTGCGATCAACATCAGTTCGTCGTCGTCTCCAGCACGGGAACGCCGAAGAGTTGCTATTGTGATGAAAGTGACGACAGTAGTCAAAGTCAGCCAAGCTAAAATCTCAGTGGACTGCATAAACAGTCTCTTTTAGGACTATCAATCCTTCCCATAAATGGCCGTTTTTAGGGCAACCACTTCCACAAGAACGATAACTATCGCTACGTTTTTTTCTGTCTATAGTTTTTATTTTCTATTCTCAGTCGGACCTGTTACTTGCTTGGATGGCGGCAGACGTACGTGACCCTTAGCGCGAGACACTGATTGACATATTCATCCTGAAAGTATCATGCGCACGTGACTGTTCTCGATTTTGTGATTGGTTGTCATAACGTAAAAAAATATCAAACTTCCAAATCAACCGGATTTGCATGATTTGTGAATGAAAGTACTTTGAGTTCATCGGCATATCACCTTGGCGACGGACTTATAACACAAATAAAAACAAAGTAGTCGCACTACAGAAAATATGCAACCGCATTGTCATTTTCGCAAGCTACAAAAATATTAAGGGAGAAGATTGTTCATGTGATGAATATGTAATCCCACTATTTTTTCTGTGTTGACGTCATCGTATACTCGTGTTTTTCGCGGAGCCGCACAACTTCTTGTCGTTGCTCTAAGTTATACATTTATGCGAAAAACTCTCGTTACGATGACGTTAAACAAGAGAAAACTACCGTGGGATTTTATATAATGATCACACACATAGACCAAATTATACCTACAGTGTGATGTCTCTCTATAGACATATGACAACTATGAATCCATGTTCCACATGTGGTTGATATTTTACCCGGAGGATTTTCAACATAAACAAAGAAATTCAGCTGTGCACAAATGATTTTCGAATTCCTATACCGCAAAAGTGAGTTGGTAATAAAGGATAGGAATCACGAGGTATTATAATAAATATGTAAAATACAAATACATTCGCCATTAAAACTAGAATTTTTATAGATTTACGGTTTTTTTTTCTTTTTTGTTTTTCTTGTAGTGAATTTGAGATTCACATTTTATTTCTTCACCTCTGACATTTTTATATTTGATGTCGCTGCTATGAACCTATGTTGCGGACATTTTCTGCCTAGCTCGTCAAATGTCCATCAAACAACGTGATAAGCATATATGCTAACCCAAAACAAGTGCTTGTCATCCCTGCAGCAGCTGAGATAGTTTCTGAAGCAACTTTGACTAGTTTTAAAGAGTAAGTCCCGCATTAATTCAAAATTAATTTTGCTTAAAATTATCCATGCTATATGATTTTGCCATCCCTATTTTATCAAATAAATGCATCATCCCAAGGAAATATAATAAAAATGCAATATGTTTTGCGATTTTGAAGTTGGCTGCCATTCGGGTCGTTTCGGAATTCGCGGGCATTGCCACCGGAAATGACGTAAATAATAGAACGTACAAGTGAGTGTGTTCACCACGGCTTACCGCTTGGTCTTCAACATGGTGACAAGTTACCCTTTTGGTGGCTGAAGTAACCTTAGCTATTGCCAGTTTAACACGTATTTCAGGATGCCGTATTAGCTGTATTTGCCGAAATTACAAGAAAGGGTCGGAAAAGGGCATTTAGACAAGCGGTGCACATTTTCGAGTCCCTCGCATGCCGTGCCTGGCTTTGTGACTTCGCGTCGAATAAACACGGTTCGGAAGCCAGATGTACGGTAAGAGAGAATTAATTCCTGGAGCTACTACATCGATTATGTGATCGCAGTCCCGTACCAGTATGACCATTGTCACCAGAAAGCGTTCGCGTGTATCACCATCAACTGTGGACAAGAGCGAGAACAGCAGCAAGACTGCGACAGGTTGCCCAAAACATGTCAAGGGGATGCGGGCCCTGTGAAGTATGGCCGTGTTTACATCCACCAGGACTGAACGCCGATTCAGCTGCTTTACGAAAGTGATTGTAATAAAAAAAAAATACAAGTACTACATCTCATGTATGTGTGACTCTATAATTAGTAACGTTAGGAGATATCTAACTAATTCCTAAAAAGTTTACCTTCGGATTGACTGACTGTTTGCGAGACTGAACGACAGGTTGTGTGATACAGCATGGCGCTGCCAGTAACAGTTACACAACGTGTAGCAAAGAAGTTTCATACTGTTGACAAAGCAATCGCGTTGTCGTCATCTGTTCCATTCTGCCGACTAAGTCTCCCCTAAAATAGTTTAGCTTCTTTGAGAATTTCGCAGTCATGGAACAATGAACACTGTGCTTTATATCGCTGACACTTAATCAAGAAAAAAACCTGTGGAAGCGTAGCTGATCACTCTGTCACAGATATGGCCAGCTGAGCCGCCCAGCCTCGGGTGACAGTGTGCCCGATATTTTCATCATGTCAATTTTAATTTAGCTCTTTTCCAGAATTTGGCTAGACATGTCTTCACGGTCACATGTTTTTTTAAATTGCCAAAAGTTCATATTAGGTTTTAACGCCAAACTGAAATTTGCGGCAAGAATACTACTTTGGTTTTTATGCTAGCATGGCCCTCAGCTAGCTGCAAAATTGTAGCGCTACGGTGAGGCGGGTCGGTGATTTTTGGTTTTTGCGACTTCGCTCACCAGTAGCGCTACAATGCCGATGGCCCCAGGGAGTATAAAATAAGCGATCCCACTGGACTAGGCGTGTTTATGTGAAATGCTACATATTTACTGCCTTTGGTGGTACCGATTTAAGCTTTACCGACTCGAAATTCGTTGGACATGCCTACTATGTTTCCATATCTGGATTTATCGGGTCACCTTTTGGTAAATGCCATGAGAGCACGGCATCGATCACGACAAATCGGTCTGTGTCGCGGTGCGGTGTGCATGTATGAACGGTACCATTACAGATAAAAGTTCCGGTTGATGACGTACAAACAGGGGTAATATGGATTTCTTATCTGTGCTGGTGTACGTCACAAAGGTGGAGATACGGGCCAGTTCATGTGATAATTCCCCGGACTTGAAACGCATCAAAGAAATGCCGTTTTATTTTTGAAGAGCGACTATTGTTCACAAGAATTTCAGTACATTTGAAGGTACAAGTTTTTCTGTTGTCAAATCATATTGTGAAGAACGTTTCACGAATTGTACCTTAAACACGATTTTGGGTAATTCGATAGTGAAGTGATGTCGGTTTCATCTGCAAATGTAACTTCCTCTGCTATTCTTTTAAGTTATACACTAAGCTTTTATGAGTAATTTTTGATAAAGTGTCATTAAGCAATAAGGCACCTATCACTTTTGAGAAATTTGAAAAATATGAAGATCAAATTATCAGAAATTAGTTCAAATCGTGTTCTTGTTATTGAACTTATGTCGTCTGAGCTTCGGCACATTGCTCGTAGTCGTACCGACTTTAGAGTCAGAGACGAAGATTGTTCTTCATTATAGTTAGACAAACTCACTTTATTTGTAAATATTAAATGTGAATTTCATGATTTCCTTAAACACAATCTTTGATAATTTTGAAAATTTCATACAAGCTTGCAAAGCAGAATTCTTTGAATGGTGTTCGAATATTAAAAAAAGTTTTTGGTAACCGCAGTTGAGTGTAAAATGTCGCGACGTCCCGCTTACACGTCCGGTAATTTAATGAATTAATGTGCACTCAAATAGATATTATGGTATTTCCAAATGAATAACTTAAGATAAAATTCATGGTTTTTCGTATTTTCGCCTGATTTGTTCAGAGTAACCCGTGCTCGAAGTTAACCTCGAGCTGTGTACAGCTGAGCAAAGTAAAGTCAGCTGTAACAAACCATGACAGCATATCACAAGCTCATGTATTCTTGTCAAATAGTCAGCATCGCTCATTCCCATCGTTTAGCGTGAAATAATCATGCCTGAAATGTTAATTCACGGAAAACTTGGTTTATGCAAATGATATATAAAAATACACTCTTCGCATTTTTTCACAATTTGCACAAATCTGACTCCGATCGCCCTATGCACTATACATATCAAATATCAGGGCAATGAAACGAGCCGTTGCCGAGAAGAAACATCTTTTACGAAAATGGGGAAATTCCCGGAGAGAAGAATATATCCAAAGAACTTGAGAAAAAACAATATTCCCGAAGGCCTTTTCGGGCCCTCTGGAACTCATGGCAATGAATAAGTTTACACGAAAAAGCTAATCAAGAATGAACACATCACTAGAATGCATTTAACAGCGAAGTGCATTATGAAAAATGAACGCTTAGCTTAGAAGAAGTATGAAATGCAAGAGGATGAATAATATAAAAAAAGTGATTTAGAGACCCCTTTGATCGTCGTACTACTCGTTTACCATAAATATTGTAAAGTGAAAAGTAGAAAGGTAAATTTACGACGGCTTTTTTTTCACTTAAAACTTTCAAAAAGTAGTATATTTGACTTTATAACACACCACATGCTCATTCCATGTCGCGATTCGCCAGAATACGTCACGTGACGAGAAATAGATATGTCTAGTCCCCATCAGATCGACGAAAGTGACGTCAGAGGGTATTTTTTGAAAAGCTATTTCCCTAGGGAAATAGTTCTGACCAAATTTGGAAAAGTGCCCGGTCACGTGACCGTAGTGTCGTCTGCAGCTTTGCAACAATGGTGGGTGACTAGAACGTGATGAGCGTTCGGGATAGGTGACGACACATTCTCTGAAACAGATTTTCCAACGTTTTCCAACATTCCAACAGCGTAGGAACTTGAACAGCTCATCGACGGAAAAGATTTAAGTGCAACTTAGGATGACGCTAGGTATGCTTAGAATATTTTTTGAAAGATAGTGGTACCACGTACGTACAACTGAAACCGCTGTGGAAACATCGCCCCGGTAAACTTGTCACAATGGATTGTTGCCGTGCAAAATATCAAAACAGATTAAAAACTATATAACAATACACCATGAGCATGTGGTGTGTTATAAAACACCTATAGCCTGTCTTTATTCGGCTATAGCGCTCGTCTATTACCCTCGAGGCCGTGTGTTACCAGAAACACATCGCTATAACCCCTCGGCCTACGCCCTCGGGGAATAGCGATGTGTTTCTGGTAGCGCACGGCCCCTCGGGGTAATAGACGGGCGCTATAGCACCCATGACCAGGCAATAGGTGTTTAATATTGCATCGAGGAAATACTTACGGTCAACCACTGTTTCCATGAAGATACCATTAAATTACCCATCCAAACATTATCAAGTGCGGCCTGGCAACAATCAGATGTTATAAAATCCATTTTTGCCATCGGCTGTGACAAGCATGTTGTGTTACCCCATGCCGGCAGAGTACGCACTGGTATCAACACAGACAGACGTGGGTCAGTCGTATAACATCTTTCCATTACGAGGACGGCTAAATCTTCAAATTCACTGAAAAAAGATTAGCATATAGCAATTACTTAAGAAAGAAAACCAAAACTATTGCTCTTTTCGTAGAATTTAGTCATGACTTAAAGGTACGAAATCGATCTCAGGGCCTAGGAGTGGCACATGTAAAACAGTGTGTATCTTTTTGCGTCAGAGGCGGAATAAACTATTGAGTGTATCTATTTACCCAGGAAATCTTAATCCCGACTGCTATGTTTGTACGCACATAGAGCCAGTGGACGTTAGGGACACAAAAAAACAACACGGGGAACAAACAGACAGGGGTTTTGAACAAATCAGTGTACCCCGGTACTTCACCGATGTCTCTAATTCCATACATGAAAATATTCATAGCTTGACGCACTTTGAACATAGCTCGTAATAAGGGACAGTGCAAAGCCCATGGACTGACTACGTGTACAACTATAACAGCCACTCATCTATAGTTGGTGCTCAGTGAAGATTTTTCAGCTCAAAAACTAGCCGTATTTGCGACTGCTGCGCAAACAGTCACTGAATAAACTTTGCACGCATTTACGAGCACTAGATTTTTAACCGTTTTTGATCGAAACCGTCCGTATACGCGTATGACTATGACAAAGACAACACAAGGAATTTGGCGTACATTGTTACTGAATTACTTTGACCAGAAAAAAATCACCCAAATGCCGACGGTGATCATACAGAACTCTGCAGGTTTCTGGACTAACCGACCCCAAACGACCAAATCTCAGTCAACTGTGCCGGTCTCGATGTCTACTCTATCAGCGTCAACTAAACTTTCACTCAAGAAAAACTTTGCCCTACAAACTGGGAATATACTAAATTTACCTTGAAAAAAATTCAAACTGTATATCGTATTGTGAAAGATCTTCCCGACAACTTTACAATCACACTCCTGTCATCACATGACAGTTGTAACCATACATGTGCTGCCACCAATGGATAATCAAACGAATTCAAATCAAAAGTCAAAAAGTATAGAAAAACATATCAATATCAAAGCAATGTAGAACAGAGTAATTTTGATAGGGTCAATTTATTGTATATTATAAAAAATCTCCAGGCCACTCGGAACATCGTAAGATTATGATCTCACCCGTTCGAATACTACACTTACACGGTAGGGTAAAAAGTGGGTAATCTGATCGTTATATACTATTTCCGCCAAGCGAGTCCGCTTACCTAAAGACGGTAAAATGACCATAACTACCATTGCTTGTCTCTGTAAATTTTGCTGACTATTCGTTAGTAGTTGTCAAATTTCTTGAGTTTGTCCGAAAACTATTTCAATGAATGAAGTAAGTTTCAAGACACCCGAGTGCGAGCGCAATATCGATATCGGGATATCAAAATCAGTCACAGACAATCGAGGAAGAACATAAGAGTCTATTAATCTGCGAATTAAATGAATCCTAGGTTACTATGAAAGTTAAAAAGATAATGTTGTGCCCTGGTTGGGAAAAGAAAAGTTGATTAAGATTTCAAAAACGTCAGATAATATTAGAACAATTTAGTAAAAAGCAAGCTCAGAAAAAACGTATAAGCTTATAGAGAAGAACGACATCACTGCAATGTCCTGACCTTTTATCATGTTTCAGTCTGAACGGTCGACATTTGGTGCTTTAATCTAAAGTCAAGTGTCTCTTTTCGGTCAAATCCGACAGAGATGAATCAATCGCGTTTTAGTTTCATCGCCCCGACCCGACAGAAAATAATGCAGCTCATGGGCACCTGTATAATCGTGGCATGAACGTAAACAATGGCCGTCCACTGCATGAACCACTGACCGTGCATCGCATGCAAACAACGGTTTTGGACGTCTCGAGAGCAATTCTTTCGCAGTCTGTGAGCGGTTGAGTGATTTGGGTAGGATGCATAGATCGGAATCGAGTTGATTTCGGCCAAAAACAATTAGAAATGTAATTTTTCGTGCTCCGTCCAAATTGGATCTGCATGTTGCCGTTTTGTCCATGGCAATCAGAGGAGCTGTGTTGGGAGGTCGTATAACGCCGGGAACACACGGCATCGTACGCAGGGCTAGGCCACAACAGATCTATTGTAAAATATCGTACTGCAGGTCAACATACACATCATCCATTCATAGGCATACACACAGATCAACAAACAAACAGGGAGAGGCAATCTGCTTGAAACCATGAAGTAGTCCGCTTGTGTCTGAAGTCATCTGAGACTCGTGTTCAGTAAACTGGTCAAGTATTTTGCTCAGTAGTAAGAATCGTTTATTCGTTGTTGACATCGTAATCGATCCGATGTACACAACAAATGTTTCATCGTTTGCACCTTTGCGCGTCCCTCGACATTGGCAGCTGTTTGAATGCTTTCATCTATTGTTTGTTGGACGTTCGAACACAGCATCGAAGCAGTTTGGGCATCAAATATCAACTTAAAGGGGAAAAAATGAGAGAATTTCGCAAACAAGGTGATGCCACAAGTATTCACAAAACTTGATATGTTGGAACAGTGCTACAATTTACACCATGGTTGTTGAAAGCTCAAGATTTTCGGGAGCATTCGTTGATGCAAATACCATGTGCCACTCATGTTGGATTAAGAATACCCAGGGAGATACGGGGTATTTATAGGCTCCCCCTGCCTTTAACTCTTAACTGATTGATGTAATTTTATATTATCGTTTGCAAATGTGTTTGTACTTCGAGTATTTGGCACATAGTGCTTATCTGACAAATTATCTCCATTTTCCTGTTTACCCACTAGTTGGTAGCAAAATAAACCCGAAGCTTAATTCATAATTCAAACCCGGAAAAATGAATACATAACATCGAAACGAACACATAACATCCCAATAGTAAACAATTAGTACAGGGAAGTGAATGCAGAAAACCACTCATTTCCAGACTCATTCACTGACTGGCGCTCATAGATTAAAACAGTCATCTTAATGAATTCGAGCTCCCTTTCGTCATATCTGGACAAAATACTTCATTCTGAATGGGGTCAAATGAGTGACATTATCCTCTGTATGAAAGCAATGATTGTTCTATCCCAAATATGAGAGCCATCTGAGACGTCTTTTGGTCCATATACAGACTCTATTAGTGTATGAAATTGCCACTGGTAATGTTTCCTGTTAAAAAGTCTCATAAATGAGAATATACATTTGCATATGCTATGCTAATGTCTTCTAGAACGAGGTGTGGCATATACAGCTCTAAATGAATGAGCCATAGTGTACATTACTCATCCATCGAATGATATACAGTAAATGTTCTGACCACCATTGACTAAGTTATAGTATCAGTGCCGGTCCCATTGAATGAGATGTAGTATAGTAGTATGTGCTGTACAGTGGTCCCTTTGAATGGTATGGTATTTTGAATTCACAACAAATGGAGCGTTATCCAATGGAAGCTTGAATTATAGATCTTTGTTACAATATTTCCTTGCATCAACGTGCCATGTACGTGCGTGCTAATACAATGTGTTTAGTAAACGTAAGACATATGAGAAAAAAAGTACCGCCAGGAAATGACCGGTCGGCCCGGCTGTTTATATATTCACATAAATTAGTATAATGGCAAGTTATACTATGACGTCGGACTATCAAGTACGGTTTCCCTCAGTTGCTGGGAGGAGAACGTTATGGAGGTGCTAACTGGTGGTCTCAGGTAAAATGGGATTAGATGATAACAAAGCCTGGTTTCAGATCTACTACGCTCTTTTGTACACTCGCCAGTTTCTTTCCATGATTGGGAGACTGGGATACTACCATAGGGGTAGCCTATTTGTCCGTCCCCAGGAGTCGGTAGGTGTTTTGTTGTATTGCTAATAAAGGTTTATTCTACCAAACTTTGGTGTTTTGGTCTTGCACTGCCCTTGGCAATCTTGCATAAACATTTTATCAGCATGCTGCATCTATTATCTGACCAGTTTGATTGCCTTAATTCGCCAAAGCAAGCAAGGGTAGTAATTTAGTCTATTATCTGATGAATTTGAGTGCCTAATTTGCCAAAGTAAGCGAGGGTAAATTACTAATCTGTGGACGCTGTCACCAGTTTATCACCGGATTAACTTTGACAAAGTCAACAACGAGCGCACCAGCAAGGTGTAACTGAAGCAAGGGGAGGAACTCTCAAAGCCGTGTCAGATGTGGTCCGTAAACCTAGTGGACACTTTATATTCATTTATTCAGAAACAATCAGGTGGCAAAACAAACTTGAATATTCATTTGTAAACGAACATGTCGGAAAGGAGGACTTCCCAGGAATACGTGGTATGTGTTCAACACACCTTGCTTACGTATCGGACGTGTGTTTATACTCTTCCGGCTGGCCCGGCAAAAACCACGTTGGTCGACGTGTCTAACACCGCAGCGAACTGAATGGTCCTGTTGCAAAATGACCTACATTACACGTCCTACACACATGAACTGCATGCTCTGATTGTTTAATCCGCTTCTCTAAGGTCCACTTTCGGAGCAGCCGTTGGAGGGACCTCATGTGTTAGGTCTCATTATTATGTACTATTCAATTTACAGCTTCCTGATTGGTTAATGTGTAGGTCCGGTCCTCCAGCGTTCACTGCCTCATTATGCAATGTCCCATGTACTTTTGGATGATGCCTGCACTTGGTCGCAGCTCGATCCCAGTATATGAAGAAAGGTACTCATGCCGAGTATTTGTCAAAATATCTAGTTAGATTTGACCTTGTTCGAGAGTTCCTTCACTATTCATGGCATTTTATGTGATACTGTGAATTATACATGAATTAAATATAGCCAGGAGAAATTTTTTCCTTTTCCCTGTGGTAGTTGGTTGAAATGGTTGAAATGGTTGATCAAGTCAATTTTGCTTTTCTCCAAGAGTTTGTGAGAAAGATATTCATACATGTCTGCCCAAAGATCGGTAGATTTAGCTTACGACCGGTACGACTGACCCACAAGAATCTATGACGGTTCGCACCGGCTACAGTCAGTTGACTGCGAACAACTTTTCTCACACGGTCACAATTTTCGATCTTTGGAACATGGTAAATGGCTTACTGAATTATATAATGAACCCCATGTGTTTCCCTTGAAGATCTATTGTTTCCTCTTGTCATTCACAGGCCTCACTGTTGTCGATGCGGCCAATGCCCCCGTCAAATCAAAATGAAAATTAAAAGCATAACTTTATACGTAACGAACATTGGAAAACAACTAGCCAACATGCCTGTAATGAAATTTAACACATGAAGGTTTGTCGGGCATTTTTCGTTGTAACTTTCGGCCGATCCGTGAACATCACGAATAACGTATTACTTCAGCGGTAGCCAGGAAGCACGTGGGACATTGCATAATGAGGCAGTGAACACTGGAGGACCGGACCTACACATTAACCAATCAGGGAGCTGTAAAGTGAATAATACATAGTAATGAGACCTAACACATGATGTCCACCAATCAGCGTACGCAAATGGACCTGAAATTACCAGATGAACAAATCACTGATGTTGGTACATATGTCACGGACCTGACTTATGAAACAGAACTAATCAGACTTCATGGGTATACTGAACAATTCCGTGTAAGTCAAGAACAAGAACGGAAAATGCTTTATAATTCGACGTTCGTGTTCGCCTTCAACTTGTTTAGTTTATCAACTGTGTTCTTGCAATACGTACACTTTCGTATCAGTCTTTTTTTTCAAATAACAAAACAAGACATGTTTTACATACGACCGGTTGTGTACTCTACAATACAAGCAGGGTTGTCGGCTAGTGACTGCGACCCTGCCTGCAGATTTCATACTCCGCGGTATTTTGCTTTGAATTTTTCAATTGACCCCATGTGCTAAGTTAAAACAAAAACAAGAAGAGTCGAGTGTTCTCTCTGCAAATCAAGAAGCATTTCTAACACGAACGATTCGGATAGCTTGACTTCAACATTACGCAGCTCGAAAGTTATTCTCGGAAACAGGATGGGAACATTAGTCACAACCGTATTTTGCATGGCACCCAAGGAAACCGGCTATTTTTTCTCAGAAAGCATGCAATGTACTGCGTACTGCTTATGCTCGCGTGGGTCTGAGACTTTCGCCTCTCGGCTAAAACCGTCAGTGAGCTAACAAGAACATGATAGTTCAGTCGCGTGAATCTGTGTATATTTTGTTACATTAATTTATCAATCCTTATACTCAACTACCTAACGCATAAAACAAGGGTCACAGTCCAGTTCTTAGGACGTTCTTCAAAAGATATAATCGATTAGTGTCGTGGAATGATTTTCACCAGGTTTCAGAACTAATAAATGACTGGTCATCAATGTGTCTTCGCATATCAAATCGACAAGCGTATTTGTAACTTCGAAGGTTTACATCCTTCAGTGTAAAGTTACATCCTTCACTGTCAAGTTGTTTTTTATACATTATCAAAAAAAAACACATTTTCGGGAAAGCTGACGTGAAAGGGAAAGACATAGCGGCTGAGTCCGATGGCGGCGCAAAAAACAGTGCATCCGCATTTGTGTCCGATCTACACATCTCTGTGATTCCAGTTTCTCAATCGACGAACCCTACGTCAAATTGTAGTGAACTCCGAGCACTAGTCCCGCATATAAGGCGAGCCAATGGCCGGATGATGTTGGATTGCATAAACTTCGAAGTCTAACATCCTTCACTGTAAAGCTTGGGTTTTATTTAAAAAACCCACATTTTTGGGAAAGCCAATGTGCGAGGGAAAGACACCGCGATCGAGTCTGACAGCGGCGCAAGAAGTGTTTCCTGACAGTCAGACATACAGTGTGCTATATCATGCATTTTTACAGCGTGTCAAAATGTCGACATAAAAAGATATTTCTAAAAGTTTTTGTTTATATATAGTTATTATATTGTTACGAAGGGTTTCACGCGGGTTCAAAAACTGACATAAAAAAGATATGATGTCAAAAAAAATCATTTTATTCAACTGACTGATTAATTGTCTTTGCTATGGCCTAAACATCAATATCTCCCAAACGTATAGATCAACCTGGTTGAGTGCCACTGTGCCCTTCAACGTGTCTTTGCAGTTCTACAAAACATCTCGTCTTGAAACGAATGAGGATATTAGGTATTGAAAATATTTTTACCGACTAGTCAGTTTTTAAGCAACAAGGGGTGAGTTTCTTCCCTGAAACAATGACCGGCTGTCGTCAAAAGCACATAGATTGTCATGTCCGTGTTTTTAAACACCGATGAGCTTGACCCTCGAATCGAACATCCCGGCTTCGATTAGCGTTCTGTTGCTCAAAGAAGCAACCGACGAAGTCATAAATAGGCCTGTCCCCGTTTGAACATGTCTGAAAACTGTTGGCGGTCGTAAAATTGGGAAGTAATTGTTATAAAATCGTTTTCTGTGGACGGGGCTTTTGAAAGTTTCTCCCCTTTCTTCAAATATACCTTGCAGGTGCGCTCGTTGTTGACTTTTTTCCGGTGATTATCTGGTGACAGCGTCCACAGATTAGTAATTTATCCTTGCTTACTTTGGCAAATTAGGCACTCAAACTCATCAGATAATAGACTAAATTACTACCATGCTTGCTTTGGCGAATTAGGCAATGAAACTGGTCAGATAATAGATGCATGCTGATAAAACGTTGACGCAAGATTGCCAAGGGCAGTGCAAGACCAAAACACCAACGGTTGGTAGAATAAACCTTATTAGGAATACAACAAAACAACTACCCACCCCTGGGGACGGACACATAGGCTACCCCCTATGATACTACCCGGAGATTTGTTAATGTAGTAATTTCGTCTGATAACTATGCGTATTTCAACTAATGACTTTGGTACTTGTTTAAAATATTTTGCTTGTTTTAGAATAGCCACAGTAATAAGACCTTTTACTAATTCTGGCAGTTCATATGCAGTGTTCTCTCAAAAGGGTTTTAGCGTATCGGGTCCGATATCGTGTTGTTTTTTTTTGGGGGGGGGTTGTTTTTTTTTTTGGTTATGTTTTTGGCTGATACATTGTCAATGAACCCGATAACCTGTCGGATCCTATAAAACGAAACTCAAGTGACTCAAGTTTTTCACATCTTTCCCTGTTTCTTTGTCTGTACGTCAGTGTCTTTGTACTGAACAATGTAAGATCACATTGGTGCAGTCAGTGTTCGGATTTTCAGAGCTTGCTCTACTTGAGCGATTGCCACTGTGACAATGTCATCTTCGAAATGTGAATGAGAGATCGACTGATGCTAAATAGACGGACGTAGAGCAAAGCATAGACCATTGTTTTCTCGGGGGTCTATGAAAAATACAGACTAGCTCTCCGGCGCGGCAAGCTTGTGATTATTAGCTGACCAGGAGTAAAATTGACTGTTATGGGTACTTATTAAATTTGACAGTGGTTTTTCAGGGCTGTTATTGTGAATGGACATATCTTCCGAAGTGACAATTTTGCCAGCATTAACTAACGACGACGTGACTGACCTACCACGAATCCTTGTCCGATTTTCCCCGACGTTGAATCGTGCATGTCCGAGCATGAATTGTACCTTGTGCCTAGATGGGTAACCGACCTTTTCCGAAATATGTCGAAGATCGTCCGAGTGACGTTCCAAGTATGGCAAGGCAGGGTAATCACGGTGAATTACAGCTGGCGTTGAAAACGTTGTTTTCGTACAACGTTGTCGCACTATGTCCGGTTCGTGGGGAAGCTGTAGAGTTTTTGGCAAAGGAATTGGATGTCTATGTCGCTTTCGGATATAGTCGTCGTGATGGCACCAACCTTGTCAAAATACAACTACATCCTATATGACTTCAAAGATTGAAAATAAGGAATTGGTAGTCACGATTGCACATATGATTGCATGATTGACTTCCGATGTTTCTCGGAAACTGATTAAACGATCAAAACCCTTACAAAACGACCAGTTTGCAGGGCAATCACCTCCTCCAAAGTGAGAACTACGGTAAAGGTACATATCCATACGTGTCTCATTGATTTCCCACTCATACTGTCATCCCAATGAAGTCACTAATCGGAAACATGCAGATTTGTAATACCTGAAATCCACTTTTTAAACAAAATACCGTTCACAAATTTTACAAAGCGTTTTGTATGGAATAAATTTAAAACTTTTACGTTTGTGAATTGAATTTGGTGATTTCCCACTCATACTGTCATCCCAAATGAAGTCACTAATCGGAAACATGCAGATTTGTAAATACCTGAAATCCACTTTTTAAACAAAAATACCGTTCCACAAATTTTACAAAGCGTTTTGTATGGAATAAATTTAAAACTTTTACGTTTGGTGAATTTAAAATAATTGAGGGCTTCGGTTTAGAGAAGTGCTGCTCTCATCTTGTTTGTTGTGTTATCAGTGTGTTTATATGGATAGGTTTTGTTATGAAAGAAATTTTGCGGCAGTTTGGGCGTGTGTGATTAGGTGCAGCGGATCAGTCGACCAAGCTCATCCATATTGCAGGCGCATTTGTTTGTGTACTTGGCATTTTTCCAGCTTTTCAAAATTGGATCTGTGGTGTGATCGTCGGAAAGTCGTGTGTTTTGTGCCTGTCAGCACTTGTGTGCTAAGGCGAGTCAGGGCTAGACTGGTTCAAGATCTGGAAGGTGCTTGTAAAAAGATCCGTAACATTCAGCCGATCAATGATGATGTTGCAGGTGTGAACAAGAACAATTTGGCTTTCTATTTTTTCACTGAACGCTTAATAAGCTTTCATTGATACTAGTCTTCTTTTGTCAGCAGATTAAATAGCCACTCACATGAGTGACAGCCTGTCATTTTCCTATTTGCATCTACGCCATAGAAAGCCATGCATAAATGCATGCGGCTAGTTACACGTGATTTTCACGGGTTGAAAGGGTCCCTGCCCGGGTCAATTCCTCGCGGCTTACTTGGCACGAATCAGACGGCACAGTTGCAAAGAAAAATTTAAAAAAATCATTTTTTGGTTTTGAGGCAAATAATAACGACCAATCGTAGGAATTTCAGTAAAAACTGTTTGTTGTCATGCAGAAAACTCTGAATCTTTACGATACTACAAATACGGTGGTTTTAACAGGGTTCGAACTCACAACGTACGGTACCCTGTCACCTACCCAGTCTGTTTTTTTATTTTTCTGCTGATGATACTGTATCAATGGTACTCATAAATCATTAACTTTCCAACGTGTTCGAACACGGGCACTCTGTTGTTCTGAATTGATAGTCTGAATAAACTTAGCTGCTTATATGTAAATACGAACTTTGATGATAACTGTGTAAGAAATTTATAACAGAATGCCGTTCAGATTGAAATGCCTACTTAGCTACAAAACCAGATCAAGGTCGGACGTGTCTACGGGAACGTCACAGGCGACCGACCACATCGACCGTATTCTTTCGATGCTAAACGTCGCGGCGGAACGACGCACGCATATATACGCGTACTATAGGTACGCGCGCGACCTGCACTGTGTCGTTTCACACAATGATATATATACACAAGGGTATGCAAATCATTTCTCGACGATATTATTTACCGATGAAACGAGTCGAATTCCGTCGCGAAAACGACGTATGAAATTTGAAATGGCATCGTAGCACACATCAAGTTATGAAAATGATAGACATGTAGTAGATATTCGAAATATGACCGAGAATAAATGCATCGCTAATCCTGACTATGTGCGTTACAAATTGCCGTTATCCAGTAGCGACTTTGGATGTTCGAACGTCGCAAAATACGCTAATATAGCAAATGCCGTTCTGTGGTTTCGTCATGCGCAGAAGAAAGGACATATTTTTTATTTCTCTTCGTAGTAAAAACCTTCCAATATAATATTCCAAAGAAGAACATTTAATTTTTTTCAGTTTTAGTGAAAGCCTTTCGATAGAACCCGAAAGATTATTTCAAATGTGCATTTCTTTTTACTCAGTCTGTTTTGGTCGAACGGAACGTGAACAAGCCTGGCAGGTCAAGGGTTACATTTTCACATTTTTTTCTTGTTTTTCATTCTATATTTTACATTCTATCGTCAATGAGTTACATTTCAAAAATAAAAATTCGTTTACCTTTTGCGGACTTTTCAGAGGGTAATAGCATCTGTCCCCCCTGTCCCCCTTTTTTGTAACGCACATCGTCAGGTTCCATGTTCATATGAGCATACCCTTGTGTATACAGTGCGGACGCAGATATGCGATTTTTCCGTTGTTGCTAAGCATGCTTATGCCAAATTCCATCGTTGTCGAGGGGTCCTGGCTTGCGCTTCAGAGCAACATCAGACTGACTGGGCGACGGTTCAGGTAGGTGGAGCTCTCCAAATTTTCGTTTAATTTCGCCCAGTAACTTTGAGATCGAATATTTTACATAATCTTATTTTAAGAATGATGGTCTCCGATCAAAATTGACCGTTCACGCAGTAATCCTCCTCTAAATAATGTAAATATGCCCAAAGAAAATTGACATTGCTGACGATAGTGGATTGCACCGTTAGGAGAAAGTTGTCAGTATTACAGCAAAAAACAGGATGGTTGAACAGTCTCGTATACATTACGTTTACTTTTTTGTACGTGGCACACAAGTTTTTGTAGATAACATTGTAGATAAAAAGAACTGACTCATTTGAGTGTCTGGACAGAACACACAAGGGAATTGCTAAATTAGTTATCGAGTTGATAGTAGAGACCGAAGTTAATTAGGACAGCACTCTGGCTAAACAAACCATAATACAATGTATACGTACTGATGCCAATCTGTCTAGACACACAAAGATAAACAGTGGAGTGGAGTGTTACATGATTAGTATTTCACTCAAATGAGTCGGTTCTTTTTATCTACAATGTATCTACAAACTTGTGTGAGACATACAAAAAAGTAAACGTAATGTATATGAGACTGTCCAACCATCCTGTTTTTTGCTGTATGTCCTGCTTTCTGATGTTAACATTTCCGTCTCACGGCCTTATCTTGAACAATTTTGGTAATTTCCGTAACAGTTTATGTATAGGAATAGATTTTGTGAATATCGCTTCTGGAGGAGGTCATTTGACAGTACGATAGCGTATGAAATGCAGACACCCTCGAGCCACAGTCACTTGCTGTTCGATATACGGCGATGGCCGCTTTGGTATGCATTAGAAACATAGGATGTCGGGAAATGGAATAGCCGCTATACGCACGTACAGCCGAGTTCGGAGACGGATTTTCCTGACAAAAAGCTATAGTTTACTTAATAAACCAGCATCGATGGCTTCCAATACGTCTCTGAATCCATACCTGTTATAGTCTATCGTCAATAACGACCTTCTTGCATTTTTGGGTACGATTTCCGATTCTTCTCTCGATTTTCTATGAGTGTCTACAATGTGACGTAGTATTAAACTTGAAAAAAAAACAAAGACCTTCCTATGACCCGCGTCTTTAGCCATAGCAGTGACTATTTTTTAGCTTCACCTGTACACATTAGAGAAAATGATAGTCTAGAGGGCGATGCTGTATACTAATTAGGCTGAAGTTCATATCAAGCATAGGGAGTCTATTGGGAGTTCACATCGGATGTGCATTAAGTTTGTGAGATGAGATCCTATCAGAAACAAATGAGAGCATTTAAGTCGGATGATTCCATAGAACAGCTGATATGGAAGGATGTTTTGTGAAAATCCTGTTTTATATAACAATATCTGCTACTGATATCTGTTAATATATCATGCATGTTTATCCATTGAAGTGATAATTTTCAAAGAGTGTAATTCTTTATGCAATTTACGCACTAAATTGTCCTAACAATGACTGAGGACTTGATAAATAATCATTGACAAATACTTTTAAAACATATGTATAATAAATGATAAATTTGCTGGTTTTAATATGCATGTATATTAATAAGTGGTGTGAACTTATTCTTTCAGATCAACACTACATGGACTGACGACCAGTGAGCGTGATGCGTGACAAGACTGAAACATTTAAATTTCTTTTTGACATGTCATTACAACAATGATTTATTGACATTAAAGACATTAATCATTATTACAATCTAGATTTGCTGCAATTTTATGAATTTTGGTTGAAAATGAACTCAAAGTTCCATCATAAGATGGTGACAGTGATATTGAAAATGTAGAAAGCGAAAAGCTGCTTGGTGTGGAAGATTCAGAGTCATTTATCATAAACATTACATGTTGATAGTATTGTGAAAAATAAAGAGTAATCTGTATTTTCTTGCCAGAATTTAAGCATTTTCACCAGTTTCAGCGAGGCGTCAGTTTTATAACAGTTTCATTTTACCATATTTTGATTATGGTCTCAGTGTTTGGGGTTGTTTTAGTCAAAAGGATATGGATCACTTGAACTGTCTTCTATAAAGCGGGCAATGCGACTGATTTTGAATTGTAACATTGGTAACTCATCCATTGAAATGTTTACACTTCTACAATGGTATCTGCTATCCCATCGCTATAAGTACAACCTAGTAGTGTAACTGTTTACAAGGGTATGTTCTGGCCAGTCTCCTCCATACATCCGGGATATAACAACGAAGTACAAAGATCCACAAAGATTTTAAGATTTATTAGTAATAAAGCTCTACAAGTTACATTTGCTAGAACCGAATTATTTAAGCAGTCTTTTTGAGCAATAAGAAGTTGTACAAGTGTTAGAGGTTTTAAGCAGGCTTGTTACAAATTTTATCGACAAAGCTTTTTCGACACTTTTACATGAAACCTGTCTGTGTTGTAATGTTGTTGTTATCCTGTACTCTGTCTTCTGTGTATAAGTTTTCTTTGTGTTTGGCCCTTGTGAAAAGAGGCGTATACCTATCATGACTATAGAGTTAATAAAAGTTTATAGGGCCTATTGTCGTTGTATTGTTGTAAGATACTTATTGCATCAAATTGTAAAAGATTTATAAAAAATACGTATTTTAGTTTAGGTAAATCGCATAACCTCATCATTAATTAAACCTGTACTTTTAGAACAATAATTGTTAAAATAATTGAACTCAGGTATAGCCTTGAAGCTGTGATACTTGTAATTTTTTTCCCTTTCTGGCCACTTTGAGATACAAGGCTTCAGTAAATCGCCTCATTTTTTATGCTTAATTTTCTGCACTTTTATAGAAAACGGGAGAAACGGTAAACGGTAGCCGACTGGTTTTGTGTGAGGCCTAGCAGCTAGGCGATGTTGATGTGAGTGTGTGGGGGTTCGAATCCCGTTTGGGTTATAGTAAAAATTATATTTGAGAAACGCTACAATGAGTATCGTCGCTAGAGGGCAACCTTCACGCATGCGCTTTAGCTGTTATTTTAGGGATTTGCAAGGACTACCTGTACCTGCCAGTGCTGTTTTAAGTTAACATTTCCGTCTCACGGCCTTATCGCCAAAACTGAGGGCATAGCGTTTCAGTTGGATGTCTGTGTAAAAGGACAGTGACAAAATCAAACTTGAAGATACTAGAAGAAACATGTAATGAGCATGACCGGAAAATTCAGGAGTGAATGAGTTGTATTTTCTGTCAAAACGCACGAGACAACATTTTGACTTCGCGATTTTCAGCGATATAAACTAATAAGACACTAAATAATGTACGATTTGGTAAATCTAACTATTTATCTTTCAATTCGCCTAGTTATAATTAACATAAGTTGAATTCTCGATGAACTACAAGCGATATTTCTTTACAATGTGTAGCGCTAGATTTAGTGGTTTTTTTTGAAATTTTCGCGTTCCTACCACCCACGAAGGAAATCGATTTTGCGCATATCGGGTATCTGCGTCCGCACTGTATATATACATTTCTGAGGCCAGGACAGCAGACGACAGTTCAAAGGCGCTCGCGTGCATAGCTGTCGTCGCGTGCACGTTCCATTCCAGCCACCGCGCTCATGTACACGGCAGTCATAGCAACGTACCATCGTCATTCTACGCGCTTCATGATTGCGGTAAATACGCGCTGGTAAGAACTCTGTCGTGCATGCCGCGGTCAGAGAGAGGGAGTGGAGAAAGAATAATCAGTTAGGTGAACCAGCAAAATGCGAATGTTTCTATTCCCTTTTGTATCAACGATACCTCATTTTTGTCGACGCTATTATTTTTTTAAATCATGATGTAAGTTCTCAGCGGCAAACGGAAACTAAAATACGAAATCATGTTTGCACGCTTATACACCATCATTTAAGAACAACAGAATGCCCGTGCTTCAAACTATATTCATAATAACACATATAACACTTATTCATTGATTATATACCTACGAGATACAACTTCAAAGACAGATTTGCAGAAGGCAATGAAAACATGGAAACAACAGACTAGATCCAAATTAGGGATGTACAAATTATTGCAGTGTAATAGTTAAGTACTACGATCATCTGATATTATTATTTATGTCAATCATGGAGAAATAGTCTGTAAAGAGAGTATATTTTCACAGCTCACAACGACAGTATTTACTGCAATAGCAGTACAGGAAAACCCACAAGGAAAGCCACAACACAATCAGTGTAGTGATAGCCATTCTTTCACCTGTTGTGATTTGGTCAAACAGTCCCTTGGCTGCTAGTGAAATGATTTTTGTCAGATAAGCGCGTTTCGCCAGATACTGGCCTAGAATATTTTCACTACACATTGAGTGATATCAGGTGGAATCGATTATTATTAATTATTATTATTGAATGATCGGATGCTTCAAATTCCATGTTGTCATGTAAATATGCCACTTTCGAGGAAACGGTTTTGAAACTGACTTCAAAGATTACCTACTCGGCATGTTTCTTAAGGTTAGATTCTAGTTTGAAGTCCTTTATCTTCTTTGCATAGAAAGCCAGGGTTCGGAGTATATACTGGCGATAAGAGCTGCACCTGTGACGACATAAAATAATATAAGCGACATTTACGAAGGTTTAGTCTCCTAATAATAACGTCATGATAAACGTGTTGATCGACAAAGGCTAAGAATAACATTATCAAAGGCTGTATGCGGGAAGATATTATTCAATAATTTATTTTAACTTTTAGGCTGGACGGTTTTAGCTCTGTCGTAATCAAATTAAGTGCAAATTCTTCAAATCATGAAATATTCCGAGACATCAGTGAGAAACCTCTTAAATTAACTTTATGGTGTGGCGTGTTAGAAAGACAGGCATTTTAAACGATCAGCTTGATTTATATAAAAGTACGCGACAAAACGGGCTCATCCGACAAACACACCATATTACCTTTGGCCTATATAATCTTTTCACAAAATTGCTGCAATTCAAGAAAGAGTATCACTACACTACATTAATTTGTGAAGGCTTTTCTTACCAGTAAACCGTGTCGTTCTTGGCTTACCAGGATGAGTCAGCGGGACGAGTTATCCCCGCCGACCTTTCCTTTACTGATTTCTGACTACTTATATGTAATTAAGTGAAATTTGTTCACTTTAGTTTTCATGTATCAT
This sequence comes from Ptychodera flava, assembly GCF_041260155.1. NCBI lineage: Eukaryota > Metazoa > Hemichordata > Enteropneusta > Ptychoderidae > Ptychodera > Ptychodera flava. The sequence goes on from NC_091930.1 coordinate 5,511,440, forward strand.
GTTCCTTCTCTCGCATGCTACTTCCAACGAGTGTGTAAACAGAAAATTTGCAATCACATTTTGTCGCCTTAAATTGCGTGTGTTACACATTACCGGAAAATGAATCTCGACGACTTGGCTTGCAGAATCAAAAAACGTTTACAATCATATTTTATTGATGTTTTGACTGATGAGCTCTTTGTCAAGCCTTTTGAGTATGAAATGTTTTTATTTGTTGTCTTGTTGAATTTTCTTTTTCGAGGTGATAATTACTATATATTGTCTGACAGAAAAAGAGTACTACCAACCTATATTGCCAGTTGTCAGTCTTTTCCAGAACAAAATAGCCAGGGCCCTTCTATTTAGCAAAAACTGCCCACAAAAATAACTGTTTGTCAGGATCGAATTCCTTTTTGTCGAGCATATCATATTTGTCCCTTTCGAACGAGCTCACCACGTTCGTTGTTTGTCAGTTTAAGAAACAAATAATTAACGTCTTTGAATTTCAACCCCTGGAAGTGAATTAAAAGGGTGCAAGTTAACATTACAAGGTAAGAGCAAAAGCACATAGATTTGTTAGGATGCTTCGATTGCAAATTATGATTCAAGCACAACCAAAGTATCCATGTGCAACCTATATTATGATGTGAATTGTGGCATGGCTATCATAATTATGTTTTGTAAACATCGCATAATATTTCTCACTTTTATAGAAGCTAGTGTTTCTCAGGAAATAGCATTTAGTCTTTGTAATTTACACTTTCACGTCTTTACAGATATTCCCGTTAGCAGTGTTCTCATTTCGAATGAAAGCGATTCTTAACTGTGACATCCACGTTCATACAGAATTGCATTTTATGTCACCATCCCCTTGAGAAAAATCATGTTTGATTTTGTACATTCAACATATTCAAAGTTCTCAAGAAAAACAAGTATCTCCAAAAGCGGGATGACTTTATAAGAGTACACAAATGAAAAAATATTGCATGCATGCCAAAAAAATGTGCAAGTTTTGAAATCATGTAAGAAAATCAGTTAATCACTTGATCTTAAGATGCGGTACCTTGAATTATTATATGATAAATAGAGATAAATACCGAATCGGAAATGTTGTAGTAGGTTGGTAAATACCATCATATTCATTATTGTAAGGTTCGCGAGCGCAACAACTAACCCGACATTTCGAAACATTATCATTTATAGGGATGCCCTAAGGGTGAGGCGACACCAAAGTACATAATACATAAAATGACAAAGTTATGTTATGCATGACCACACCTACATTTCTGTCGTCAGATTTGCTAAAGTCTGATCATGAAATAAGTGACATTGTTATAGATGCTAATTAAAGCATTGGGGCATTTCCTATTTTTGTAAAGGTTTTACGGTGCGTCTTGGCATGTAGTATACAGTTCTGTTCCTTATCTTTAAATAATAGTGTTTGCAGTGTTCTGTTTTTATGGAAGGCAATCTCTGATATTAGACAATTCAAAGTTCGTATGACTTTCGTTTATCATCGAATTGAGGAAAAGCATGTTGTTGTTGTTCCTTAGGAGTCACCGTAGCCCCCAAAAGAGTCTGTAAATGCTAGGTGACTTTAAAATTATAAAATACAATGGCTAACACATAAACAAATGAAAACAATCATCCACATGCTTTCTAAGCAGGACTAGCAAGTTTTGAAATATTTTAAGAACGTTGTTATTTAATCCCTTGATTTTTAGATGCCGTACCTCGAATCATGATTTATAGACAGAGATTAAAATCGAATGGGCTATATCAGCTAGGCAAGGAGCATTTTATCCATCTTTTTTCAGCTTTCGTAAGTGCAACAACATACTCGACTTTCCCACACTAATCTTTGCAAGGATGCTGAAAGAATGAGTGACACCGAAGTACATGATTACATGACAAAGGTATGCCATACATGGTGCCCAACACCTACCGTTTTAACGGTCTTCAACTTATCTTTTAGGATGTGGCGGGTGCTTATTATTGTTTCAACATCGTTAACCTTCTCATATATGACCTGCATCATGAAATGGTTCTGGTATAATATAACTGGTAAAGGAAAAAATTCATGGTGTACCTTATTTTATAGAGGGTTTTTGTAGGGTTTAGTCCTTCAAAATCACTTGTTTTTACGTATTCTTGCAAGCATTGTTCTGCTTTCTGTAGAAGACAATGCTCCATGTTAGACGATTAATGTAACTATAGACGTAACTATTGTATTCACAATAACAATCGTGTCTTTCGGTCAAATTCCTCCTGAAAACAAAATTCTCAAAACTTTGCATTGTAATCGAAGGGAAAATTGGTATATTTTTGTTGCTGTTTGTTTACAAACGAGATAAGCATGCTTTGGCATCTTTAAAGACAATATGTTATCAAGTCGAGATTCTGGGATGCCTCATCTCGAAATCAGGATTTGGCAACTAGAGATAAATACCGTAAAGTATAATTCTTCCAACCGCTCCTTGGTTACAAACGTGTCCATGTCAACGAGACAAGTAAGGAGTAACTCCACAAAATCTGCTTTGTTGTGTTTTAATGCCTCAAACATGGTTTCTTCCAGGCCACCTACATTTTTCTGACAAGTTAACATTAAATTATGTTATATAATTTATAGTAATTAGTCTTGAATAGCCAATTTGGCGATCATTATTTTAGTTTGTAATAAGAGGATTATGGAGGTGTGATAGCCTTTTGTTCCGCATTGAAATTGTAATCCAAAAGGTACATTTTCTGATGAGACAATCTGGTGCAAACACAGGCTTTTAACGTATGATGGCCAAAATGCTGCAAAACAAGTGTGGTGATATATGCCTCTCCATATCTGTATATGGATGGCCTATTTCAATACCTGTTCCCTTCGTGGTGCAATATCGCCGAGCAAGTATATACTGATAATTGGTGCATTCACTTTAAAAAAATAATAAACACTTGTACTTGTAGGCGTTGTGGCGCCACAGACAGGAAATAATAAATGTTACCCATACCTTCCAATAAGAAAGCTTGTCAGGCTTCAAAATCTCGTCCCTGGCGATATCACACCTATTTAATGCTAATGCCAAATCCAATTGCACTCTACCAGTCAAACCTTAAGGAAGAACAAGTAACAGATATTACTACTTTTCAGGAGCGATATGTATATGTATGCGTGTGTCTGCGAACGTGTGACTAAATCTCTCAAGTTTGTTGTAACTCTTGTTACAAAGGCGTTTCGAAACACAATTACTGCATACTTTCAACAATTTTACTTGTTATTGATTCCTTTTAGTGTTTTCGGTCAATACAAAATGTAATTAGCGTACCTGGCAACACGGCTCTCAAGATAACTTCGTCGATATTGTTCGGATTGGCATCTTCCATTTGAAATATGGTTATCTTAAAGGAAACGTGCAAAATTACACGATGTTTTTTGTTCATAAAATAGAAATACCTGCAAAGTTACTGGAACGGTAATGAAACGAGTCCTCTGTATAAACGAGGACAATTTAAAGGGGTCTGATGTAGTTTATTGCTCAAAGTAAGTCCAAATGAGATATTGTCGTTTCATAAAAAAAGTTCAGTTCTTGGGCACTTTGCTTATATGTCAACAAACTACATGCAGCAAAGTATTTTAATGACATGTATACGACGATAGGGGCAAGTTGAAACACACGGCAAAAGAAATAACAAAGCTACTAAACGATTACTCGTTGCTGTAAAAGTAACTTCCGAAGATTAAGCACCGTTTTTCAATTATTTATATCGGTAGAATGCACTTTCAGGATCGAGCCATCGGAAATCGTTGTAGCTTATATTCATAGTAATTCAAAACAGTAAAATTCTAAATTCGAACTGGTTTTGCCAAGACTTTTGTTAATAGGTGCATTGGAAACAGAGAAAAGTACAGCGGGTTTAAATTTGATGAATTATATGAACAACATACCAGATTTCTATGCTCAGGATCACTGATTTCCTTCAACAGGTAGACACAATCATCCACTTGCTTGCCTCTCCCACCTATTATACGTTTGATATCATCTTTCAAATTTTCGACAGAATCGCTAAAAACAGGAAAGTGCATTGCATTCTTTTATAATCTTAGAAAAATGTTAATCATCGACGAGGTATGGACTTTGTACATATAGAATGCATTATTTTCTAGAATTTAGAAGATATACCATACTTGATTCGGAAGAGTTTGTTAAACGTATTTAAATAAACAATTAACAGTATAGTAGTATTATTTACAAATTATGTTGTGTGTTACATGTAAATTTTTCTCCTTTTTTAACTTAGCAAAATAAACTGTCACCTGTTTCATTTCAAATAAAATAAGAACATTGAGATTTTACTTAGATTATTCAATAACAAAACCATTGGGATACGAGCTGACGCTGTTTTAAAATCTGAATTCTGTATGTGAAATTCTTACTTGTCATTGAACTTATTGTTATCCATTAGACGTAAAGCCTTGATAATAATATCAGCAGCTCTACCACTTCCACCAACTATAACTACAGGTATGGCATCAACTTTTTGACCTGCGTTCATCTCATTTTCCACAGGAGATTTGCAATCAATTTTCTGACCTTCCTTCATCTCATTTCCGAAAGAGCTAGATGCACGGTTTCTATTGTTCCATAGCCACCTTCCACGACTACCAATACAACCGGTATGATAGTGTTTTCATGGTCGGGGCTGTTGGTATCTGCAATACAAATTTTGTTTACATCAGGCCACCCAAGTTATACGCGAACCAAATGCTTTCGAGTAAAACATTTAGTTTTTGGCAATATCATAGTTGTTGATAACTAGAATATAAATAATTAAGTACCACATTGCTGTATAGAGATAGCAATTCATTTTAAAGCTAAGAACAACATCGGCAGAGGAGTGATGATTTCTCTTCGAGGTAAGTGTCGGAGAATCTACAAAGTAAAAGAAATGTGATCTTTTTTTGCACACTTATTGCAACCTTGATTAACGAAGACACTGTATCGAGTTTGATAAAGACCGAAAACAAACTAGCGAGACGCATTAAGATTTTGTGTTACGTAAAGTCTAACATACCACAACAGGGCTTAATCAATACTTGGGTGTCGTCGAATTCCTCAGAATTAAAAAAGCCAAGTGGATTTTTTAAAAAATCCGTTGACTTTTATCTGTTGTTCTCTAATATGCTTAGAAAACATAATCATCATAATCGTAGTCATAAAGTGCAAGAAGTCGTTGCAGTTAGCTTTTCTAATAACGTCCGTATTTCTAGCCGCTTACCAACATTCCAAAGTTCCTTGCGGGCCTTGCTTTGTATGTATCGTTCGAGATCAGCTCTAAAATTAATATCTGTTGACTCGGACTTCTTGGCGTGGTCGACTAATATGAAGTGTGTGTGGTTACAGTCTAGTGCTGGCTCGAATCCAGTTTCATTATTAGGGTCACGTTTACAGTACTCTGCAGGCCAGAGGCCTCCCTTCGACTGTATGTCATTGTAAGAAAAGCAAAACATTCAATTATAATATCAAGTGATGCTTGCTTCCTCTGAAATTTGCTTGTTATCAGAGCATGGAAAAATATTGTTGCATAGACAAGATTGACTTTTTTGTCTTTGTTATGAACACCCTTTTCATAAATGCCAGATAAGTCATTCAAAGTGTATACAACACTCAAAATTCACTAATCCCCCCAATCAAATAGGAATTCTATGAAGTCCGTGGGCTTAGAAATATCGAAGTTGTCACCATCAATGTTGTGAAGCTCATTGGTTGTATTATTGCTTACCAGTATAATAATACGCTTGTGTCAACAACATGATTGTAATATCTGTATTTCCCTGAGGTTTGATGAATTACATAGTACCGGCATTTCCAATAGCCTAGCAAATACGAGCATAATGTACAATCTGCAATGTTGTTTTGACAAACTGAAATAGAATCCGGACATAATTTTTTCATGAAAAATAACATGTGGGATTGCACACATACAGGATGTTTCAACAGCAGACACTTGTGCCTCATTTTATGAACAGAACAAGAAGCAGTGTTTTACTACTAGACTAAAACCCTAACATACCAGGAAAATGAATAGAAAGTAATTTTGGCACTTTCACCAATTTGTTCCTCCCTCTAACTGTCGAGCTTAATTTGAAATTAAGATATATTTAACTTACTGAGGAGTTTGTCAGAACTTCTTATTATTGGTGGTACACCAGTCAGCGATACCTAAAGCGACTACTTTCTTCTCATCTTCTTCTATATACTGACTCTCTTCCATTATCGCTCTGCCGAGCTTTTGCATTACCCCAGCCGCACTTCCGCCAGTTATGATCCATGCATCTAATCAAAAGAATGCAGGTGTTGACAACAACAATTATGACTACGTAAGATAATATAGGTTCTAATCTAAATAGCGTTGGTCGACATTTCAGATTTGTTACCAAACATATCTGCACGCGCGCGACATCAGACAATGCTGCCTACAAATTCGGACCAATTCTGTTGTTGTATGCGCGGCTGTTCTTATAGTTTGTAGTCTAGTGTGACCTTTAGTAGCCAATGTAACACTAGTGTAGAAAATGCTGACAAAATATTTATTTATGCATGTGAATAAGAGAAAAAAATGACGCCATTTGCGATCAGCGCTATTTCTGTGACATTTCGCGCTATGGGGTCCATACAGATGTCTGACTGAAAACTAAACGGATACTTCACACATAAAAAGGACGCATATTGTTTTGGTTTTTGAATAAGAAATAAAAGTCATGACGTTATTTTATGAATTATTGTAACATTACAAAGATGCCACAGGCTATTCTTTGGAGACCGAGTAACGTAAAGTTGTCAACGATTAGTTGTCCAGACACATTGTCTATCGTGTTAAGGGATGTAACTTCACCACTGATCATTTTTATCAGCAGTAAGAATTAATAGTCGCGCCAGCGGCTTACTGACTACGCATGCGCTTATTCATAATATACTATGCGAGTTACCGGAAGTGTACCCTTCTTTCTCATGATGGGCGCCGCCATGTTTTTTTTTTGAGTACTCGTAAATAAACAAATACGAAACAAATTACTATGATATAACATGCCTTTTATAAAATATACCTCTTTTATTAGCCAGTAAATGTTATTATACACCTTGTCGCTGATACAAAGTATCGTTGATATAGATAAACGGAGAAAACTGTCGTGCATATGAACGGGGGCATACGCAAAGAATGCTGGGATTGAATTATAGAAGAGCGCCCCCTGTGTCAATAATTAGATTCAAAAATTGCCAGTTTTTAGACGGAACGCTATAGTTTTTAGCTTGCAAGTGGAAGGTGGGCAGTGCGGTTACCATTGCAATGATAATTATTGCATAATACGTCCCTTGTTTAATGCCATAGGCTGTTATCATTGTAAAAATTGCCAATTTTTGTCCAAAATTTTTACACGCTACAGAAAATCTATACCTGCCCTGCTGCAGGGTTTGACGTCGTGTAAGTACGTGAACTGCCTCCATCAGAGGGAAACTGGGCATAGTTGTCATATAAACGTTTATGAAGTAACAATTACAGTTTATCATGAATCAATACAAATAATATTGCCAATCTTAACCCCTGGCGCGACACCAAGGGCTCAGCCCTATATAATATTATCTTATATAAGTTAACCTGTATCAATAGCAGCCTTTACCAATCCCTGGTTAAAGAGTATCTTCAATCTATCGTCATTCCATCCGACGAAGTGTTGTGCGCCACCAGTGAGAGAAATGATCATTTTCGGTTTGCGAACTTTCCACTTATCAACCATGAGCTTCAGAGGATTTCAACCGGTGTGTCGTCAGCAATGCGAATGTACTAAAATACCAAACCAAACAAAGAAAAAAAAACATTCATGTACAATCGATTTTTAAAAGTTACAGCAGCAATTATTACCTAACCTAAATGACATGGAAAACGAAAGAAGCTGTGTTTATTTCTTCGACTATTTCCAGATCATCATTGCGAAGTTTGTTTAAAGTTTGAACGCGCATAAAAATAACCATAAACAACGAATTCTCAATCAGGTTGATGCAATTGCTTTTCGCCTGACTTACATGCGCCCTGGTATTCCACGGCTACGAGTAGCATACTTCGCAGTAAATGTCCCTGCAGTATACTTAAGACACTGAAAAAAGACACTACAGGAGATATGGGTAAGATAAACCCTGTTTCTGAAACATTTTTGTTCTTTTCGAATTTGAAGTTCGAAACAAACATCCGTTTTCCCCTGGAACGTAAAATTGAAGGAAATATGGTGATAACCATTAAAGAATAATTCCATTGACAAAATAGTTTAAATTTTCGCAGAGTCCCTTTAAATATTAACAATGGCATAATTGACAAGGACAATGGAAAAATGATGTGCATATGCTAATTCTCTGGATGCTACTCTTCTCCTGTATCTTATTGCGTCATGGTGTTAAGAAGTTAATTACTTCCATTTTAATTTTTGACAAATGTTTAATTTGGAAAATATCAAATACCTTACTGATATTGGTGAAAAATAGTTTGACATGAAGCATTTAATATGTTGACTAAATATTTAATTTTAACGCATATATTAGACAGTAAGAACAACTTACCGGTGCTGGTTTGTTTTCCGACTGGCCAAACCCAACAAATTTAATGTCTCCGAACGTATCCACCTCTTCTTCTTGACTTCCGTCGACTGTTCTTTGCTTAATACCATTATTTTTGATAAACCGTGATATGCTTACCTTGATTGACAAAAATTAAACGGTCACAGTTGGCCATTTTCATGAAGTTTGTCTCAAATTGATATGAGATATTAATATATGTTTGACAAGTTGAAAGATACAGAAAAAATGGATGACCATGCATACATTTGACCCTGTTTTATAAACGATAAATAAAACTGTTTCGAGAATCAATAAATAGTTGAGTCCATTTATTCTTTGTCGTGGTTGTTTCATTTATCGTACCTAAAATCGGGGTCGAATATACGCATGATCAACAATTCACTCAGTATCTTTTAACATGTCAGACAATGCATCTTGTATCAAAGAAAATTCATGAGCAATGGCCAAGTTCTCCCTTTAAAAGACTCGAACTGGCATAAAACATTATATGTTACATGTTATTGCTAGGCATTGGTTAACAGAGGCAATATAGTCGTTTCAATGATTAAACCCATGATTAGCATTGGTGGCTTATTAGATATTTTTATTTGATTCATAATTACGTGATATAGAGAAGATCGAATTAGCAAATCTTTTCTCACATAAGCTAATTGAATGAACATTATAAAAAACATTTAATGATATGAAGACAATTTAAAGGGTCGTAAATAGTGGACTTTACGACTTATTGTATTCGCAATAACACAGTCAAGTTCAAAAACTGGCAAGGAGATTTTTCACACATACAGATGTTTGGCATAAATATTGTCACTACCATTTTGTAACCTCTTCTTGTTAAGCGCATGTACCATTTTACTCACGGCAGATATGCGCAATGCTAAACAACCTACTGGAAACTTTGAAAGATTTGAATTTTCCAAAAAAAAAATGTTCGGGCATGAAGGAAAATTCAACGTGCTCCTTGTGTGACTGATCCTTTTTTATATCTGATCTGACGAGTCGTTATTGTCTCGGTGACTGTGTCAGCGTATATAAACGACGTCACTAAATGCCGATGTCTGAGGTGACAGTTTGAAATATCATGCATTTTTTTCCAGGATTGCCGTTAAACAAAAAAACAAAGTCTTTCCTGGATCGTTTCATTTGACTTGTAGGTTTTGTTATATGATTGTCCTCTTTATTACGAGGGAAACGCCCTCTATCATTTTTCTAGTGACCAGGTGACATAGTTTGAATTCCTTTTGTTTTCTTTTGCATATTTGCGTGACCAGGTGTTTATGAATAATGTATTTTGTCGTATATAAAAGTTTTCATCGCCACGTCACTTTGATTTCCGCAAGAGCTGGATCGTCGGAAGTCCACGTCCACTGTGTTTCCTAGTTTTGAAGACCGAGGCCGACTTCACGGATTTTTTTTCCGGATGGTGCCAAACTTGTGACTGCAGTCTAGAAACTTAGTGTGCCTGTTGACGTCTGAGGAAGTTCAGGTATCAGAGTTCCTGTGAGTACATTAAAGTTATTCGGAAACATCCTATTGGAAGGAGTTTCAAGCTGTGACTTTCTACGAGCATAATTCTACTTGTGCGTCGAGCTACTACGTGGCTGTTCTCGTTGGACTGATGCGTCCGGACGGAGTTGGCACTGTAGCTGTGGACCAGCGTGTTTCATGTTTAGAGAGCTCTCGTCTTCGCGCCTGTGGACACTTTCAGTTATTATTTAAAAGCTAAAACTAACGTTTTGTTATTTGGTCACGCTCATAGTACAAATAACTTCAATATTGTGAAGTTATTTTCTTGCTGTCACTACGTGACGTTCTTCAATAAGAATAAGGAAATGTTCTCAATAACTTGCGTGCAGTTTCCTTTATTTGACCATCTTTTGTTGCGACCAGCGGGTCCGCTTGGAATTGTACCACTTTGCTAAAGACAATTTTAGACAGCACTTCCATTTGCCTTGCCGACTTCCTGTGGTCGTAACATATGTTATTTCGGGAAGTTCTCAGTGTCATCTGTGTGACCAACCTGCATCTGCAGTTATGTGTTGGCTGTTGACTACAAGTCGACTGTTGACATGACGACCTGCTTCGTATTGCGGTATTTTGTTGATGAAGTAGCGGGCTGCATAGTCGTTACTTTATTTTCAACGACCACTTTTTGATCTCAAAATAATCAAATTGCATATTTTACCTGAGAAATACTGTTTTCTTACACAATTATGCATAAAAATCGATAATTTATATCATAATCTTTATCAATGTACTGTTCGATAATTAAAATTGTTCGAAATTTTCAACAAATTAGAATAAAATATCAAGCGTACAATGGTCATAAGGATACAGTAAAGTTTACATTCAATGAGAAAATGATCACAGACTATCCACGTAAAGTTCCCTTTACAAAATCTTTTTTGCTGAGCAGAAAACAAAATATGATGTTTTAAACAGCAATATTCTTTTGGTCTATAGTTTTCCTACATATCTTTTAGGGACGCGACATAGAATGTCAGGTCAAAAAGGCGAGATGATTCAACATAGTGTTTTAATAAGAAGACAGTTTAATTGGTCTTAATATCGACACTGATGACCAACGACATTCGCAATTCGCAAAAGGCACATATCCAGAAGTTTTTTGAAGCAGATACAGAATCATTATGTGCATTTCTTTGTGTTTGTTGTAATCACTTTTTCTGTACTAAATTGAGCGCAATGCAAACAATTTATTTGAATTCGGAAGGATTTCAAATTTCAAAAGTTTTGCCATCATGAAGAAAAACTAAAAATATTTTATCTCAGACATGTAATATTTGACCGTCAACGTGCTCTTTTGCTTGTTTGTCCGAAACATGGTCCGACAAGTCAACGATTTTATTGATTTTCGTTTTGCTTATTCCCTTGACCAAGTAAACAATCACGGAATATCATTTAATGTGTCTTGCTGTGCCTTTTTCAACGATGTTATATCATACGTTTTTCTTATTATTTTCTCTAAAACTAAAGTTGCGAATTTGTGTATTTGTGAATGGTAAAGCGTATATCAACGGCGTCGAAATGCCGAGGTGAGAATTTGAAGTTGCATGGTGATTTTAAAATAATAATCTATTTTCCTAACACGATAAGCGCTTTTTTTCAATCGTCTTTATTATTTTCATTGTTTTTTGTGCAATTGTTCGAGCCTTGCTTTGTTATCTCGGGTAATGCTCATTCGTGTGACAAGCCTGTGTATGTATAGTTGTTGGTTTTTGACAGGTCTAGTGTTTTTTATCACAATGCCCCGTGTACAGAACGTCGCGCGCTTCATAGCATTCGATGGTAACTTGTTGATAACGTAGATGGCCATACAGTCTCATTTGACTGAACGTAAACCAGAATCACTTTTAAACTGACAACTATGGTTTTTATTCTGTATATAAAAATCGACAAAACCACATAACATTGATGTACCGATCGACGATATAATCATGTTATTTATTACCCAGATTTCCGTCTAACATAGACCAAGAAAAGCATATGATTGTCATTAGCTAATAACCCAAATATCGGACTGAAAACTATGTGCGAGAGGCATGTTATAAAAACATAGCCCAACTTAACAGCAACATCGCCAGTAGAACGTGAATAATGCATTTCTGTAATACAAATTCTACTATATTGGCATGTACATTGATCAGACATGCCAAACCAAGTCGGTACAAACGTTTTACGTTCACATCTCGCCAAATCCCCCAAACACCGGTGAAACACCGTCGTTTGCCCGGATACCGGATTATAGCCAAAGCTGAGAACGAGTTGATCAACACAACGAACTTCCCGCACGCGTCCAGAATGATGGTATACTCTATTTGTGCCGACAAAGGGAACCATATGTAACTAAAAGTGCTCAAGTGTTTCATTATATACTGCAGTTATATAAGTAAAGTTCATTAAATATACAAATTAGCAATTATCTTTTATGTCAACCCTCAATATCTTTCACGGCTGATATAACTTGGTGTATGATCTTTTGTAGCAAACCTTATCAATTGTGAGCAGTCGTCCTTAATGTACATCCGTTTTTTTCTATAATCATTAATTATGCAAATGAACAAAAAAGGAAGCAAGCATACCAACCAAACACTAATTAGTTCTTGCCATCTGTAAACTAAATCTTTGTACCAGATTTGCTTCTGATGTGATTAGCCATTTTTGAGATACCGAACGCACAGACAGACAGACAGACAGGCATGCAGGCAGACAGACAGAAAGACAGACATCATTGCGACATTAGCTCACGTGTGTTGATCAGTTTAGTTAAAGCGACACAACGATGAAAAATACTCGTGCATCAATAAAATTCTGTGGCCACTTGTCAGTATTTCAGTGTTCAACAGGTTTCGCTTGGTAGGCGGTAGGATAGGTTGTCATTATTCGATAGTTTTTATAGCATCACGAAGTGGTTTCAAAACCCTCCCCTATTTTATAATTCCCCAGCACCATGATCCTACCCCTGTTATGAGATCTCCCACGCACAGAATCATTTGTGAATAGGTGTACTTAAAATTTACCAAATTTAAACAATGGTATCACTAGAATGTATCTCAGTGTAAATGTGTTTGACAAATACAGCAACAAAAAGAAGGGAGGTGCACAGAAACAAAGTAAGAAATGGGTGTGGTCAGGGTTCCGCCTCATAATGAATGACAGCAGAAAGAAAATCAAATGACTGTAGAAGGCATGTGTATGCAAAGCTGATAGGCGAAACACGGTAAATGAGTAACATTTTCCTTGTCCGGTGATTCTATTGTACAGTGTCAGTGTGATGCAAAAATGATTACAAAATACAAAATTTCTTGGAAAGTTCTGAAATCTGACGAATTCCGTCATCATGAATGAAAATGAGAAGTACCTCCCGTCAGATATGAATTATGGCATTATGCCCACACTATATGTGCTTACCTGTTGGTCTGTTTTATGACGGATTCCTCAGTCGCCTCGTTCTCTAATAATGGATGCAGCTGTATTTCTTCCTCGAGTATTTCTTCCCCATTAGGTCTCCCATTACTGTTCGCCATGACTGTTTCTGACAATTCCACGCGGTAATATCCCGGGCCTTTCTCCTGTGTGCTTGTGAATTTTACTTATACTTTCGATATCGCCCGTACGACTCTGAAACAAATAGTGTGCAAATTGTTCAATGGCGTCGCTTTATGTCATGGGCTTCCTATACCTTCTTAATATATTTCTAACAGTCCCACTTGTGCATGCGTCAAAAGGGGAAGAAGGTAACACATTTCTTTTTTCTTTAAACTCTAGCATATATTGTATGAGGAAACTTTACCATAAAGTTTTAACACTTGTCAAAGCAAGGCTATGAAAAACTACACGGCGTAAATGACATCCATTGATTCACCGTAAAATTCTATCGCCAATGCCGATTGTAAGATGTCACTCATAAAAAATCGGCAAATCGATTCAAATTGAAGAGCCTTGAATATAACAAAGACGGATCCTGCCTGACATGTTAACAAAAAAATTTCAACATTAATTTTCTGTCCTGTATAGAATTCCACTACCTCTAATAAATTTTACTGATTCTATAAAGGGATACATGTAAGTGGCTGGATATTGTGCAACTAATATTTACCGTTTAGTGTTTGAATTCTCTCAAAACATAATTATCCAAGAGAGTGTCTTATCGTCCCTACCAGGGTCAAGTTAAAATCTGTTTGATTCCAGTGACGTATACGTAAGCCACCTATCACACATTCACTGGAAAGAGATGTTAAGGCTGCGCTCACAAATAATTGGTAGGCGTTAAAGGAGTTTAAAAATTCGTGAAAATATTTTTATAATTTTATTTGAGATTCCACCGTTTGGTAGGTCATTCAATTAAAGTTAATAACATTGTAGCGTCGTCCACTTGCTCTAATAATAATGATAAATAAATTCTTGAACCAGGTAAGCATTTCATGACTGGTATTTTGCAAATTTTAAAATATAACGTTACTATTAATGTTACTGAATTTGCATTAGCAAAACAACAATACCTCAAGTAACATGGGGCAGAAGCTGCAACTCTTGATTGTATGTTTTTATATTTCCATCAAGGTAACAATTATAGTTTATCTCATATTGTCAACAACAGAGCCCTATATGCGTATTCCATTGTTGATGATTGAATTAGAGTCCGGAGTGAAATTCAATAATTTGTGAGTGATAAAAATGCACTGAACATACGTGACTGGACACAACAAGTGTTAGCACCAAAGAGAAATTGTTAAAGGAAGTAAAACAAGATCCGTTTGGCACAAACAATATGGAAAAATAACATCTAAAATTGTAGCTACTTGCCTTTTACTCGAGGAATAGCAATCTTACTTTCTGGCATATGCATGTCAGAAAAACAAAATTTAGATACTGAAGGTGTGAGATTAAACGTGTAGATATTGATGGCAGATTATAAATGATAAGGAAATCTGTTTACAACATTTGATTGGTAGACTTTGAAACAAATACATGGGAGTAACAAAGGAGTGAATGATCAATAGATACATGTTGACTTGATAATTTTAAGATTTGCATTCGGTGTATCAACATCATTTTCTTGTACTTGAAATTTAAAAATAATGTTGGAAAGTTTTATGCTTGAAACACATCTTGCTGAGGACTATGCGGCAGTGTTATTGTAATTTAAACATTGTACATGTTTGACTGAAAGGCAACTGCCCGCAATATTCGATACATTACATACGGTATCCCAACTTTTCCCCCACACAGAAACTGGCCAGCTTGGGTTTATAACAGAGGCATAATATCATTGTTCTCGATGTTTATCTACAAATGTTAGATCAGCCCAATGTTTTGACACCTTTCACGAAGCGCGTATGTGATTGGATAAAATGGCTGTTCTGAGCATTTGTAATTACCCCTAGGCCTATGTACTGGTCAGACATCATGTTGCCTATATAATAGTAGTTCTAAACATAGACAGTAGAGGGGGAAGTCCCCCTCTACTGTCTATGTTCTGAACTAAACTACAAAAAACTGTTACACTACTAAAAACTTTCGTTTGAGACGCCATGCCGAGTTCCTTCTCAGTGGGTTCTAACATAGGCTTTGGGTAGATTTAGATCAGACGATACAACAAGACAGCAAAGGATACAGATATTTTGTGGCAAACATTGGAACGTAACATTCATTTACATTGAAACGTTGAATATATTGTACAGTATAGCAGTCGAAAAATCCGAACTTCGGTCATATGTTTTCACAGTGACTTGACGCAACAAACATGGAGGTAGTTGCATGCAACAAATGACTCAGTGGCAACGCTAAAATCCGGATTATTCGCGACAAGATTATAGAGATGCCGTAGGGGATGTTTGGGGTGCTAGAATTGCAAAAAGCGACATAAAATTGTTCGAGTTAGTGACGGTTATATCAGTTCAGTAAAGATAACAATACAATGAAATTTGCAACACACGTATTAGGGCTGAAAATAAATCATGGTATCCCACCAATCCACATAGTGAATCCATGGAGTAAAAAACTATGATGTCCCCTACGTCACGGACAAGGTCTGTGCCTACACGAATTGTTAACACTAGAGGAAATGATTCAGGGTCAGTTTGTGTTCTCCAAAAAGTTGCAACAAGCTTTAACTATATGCTAATTTTCGCATTCAATCCCTCTCTAAAGAGACATAAATTCTCATGTATTTCTGATGCACCATATGTACGATTCTGAGTGGACCTTTGTGTACATGTTCCGTTCACTATGTAACCCTGCACCACAATGTAGGGAACACTGTGAACGAAACACAAATATTCATACACAGACTATTAGGTGGCTGCAAAGTTTGCAAGGACTAAAGACCACATGTACAATAAAAGAAGGGCCTCGGTTACTTCTTTGCCGTCTACACAAGCGTTACTCCGCTCTGCGTGGTAAGGCTATAATACGGCTACGGCGTAGTAATAGCCAGGCACTCTTTGCTCACATCGGCCGTAGGGCTATTAGCTAACCATCACGCATCAGTTGATACCGTGACAGAAAATTATTTTAATAGTAACCTCCGTGACTTTATTTTAGGTCACGCGTACGTCAGTCCAAGGAGGTAAAAAGATCTCTTCTACCATCATGGTTGGTCATGGAGCCAGGAGCTGAGGTAGTACTTCCATGCTATACGGCAAGCATTGTGGAATATCTTGGTCATTGCAAGCTCACTGTGTTTCGAATGTCATTACACACGACTTTGCTAGGTCTGCATAGTTTTTCCTGTTTGGTGAATGTTAGCGTTGTAATTGTAGGGAAATTAGTGAAACCAACAAATTTGTCTTGTTTTATTCGGAATCGCAACTGTCTTACAAAGAGCATGGAGCTAGCTCCATACAAAGAGAAATCTGAATTTGCCACAAACATGTGGGGGTTGTCAACCTACTGTAATAGCCGTTCCCCAGATCTCCATCGATAACGTGTGTTCGTAAACAAGAAAAGTAAACTCATGAATTTTATTAGAAGTGGTGAGCATGGCTGGTTTGGTCCAATAGGCCATAACCACCACGTCAAAATCTGTGCTGAGAAAAGCTGACATGAAACACATATGAAGGCTGTGGTAATAAGTTGAGTTTTTTTTTAATATTATAATATAATAGATTGTGAACAAGATATTGCAGTTGATACAAATAGTAAAATTACATCAACAATAGATCAAATTCAAATATTCTTGGCTTAATGAATATTTGCATATATAATAATTGAGAGGGATGCGACTTAAACATTTTGAAATCATATATAAGGGTTGGATTTTGAACTGCTTAAGGGTAGTAAAGGGGGGCTGTCGAAAGCAAATAAGGAATCGAATGGCGATTCCTCCAGTCCCTCTCAGTGTTTCTGAATGCTGATTCAATGGGCTACTTTGTTCTGTAAACACTCGTGGGTTTTTTTTTTTTGGAATCGCGGAATGGTGGTATTTGTGGCGGGAAAGCCAAAATCCCCATGTCCTTGGTATATTTACTCTCTTGATCCATCAATTATGTGAAAAGCAGTCTCTCTATATATATGTTACACAGCAGAGACGAACGCTTGAACTGTATTTTGCAGTATATGGAGATTCAGGCCCATACGATCATGTCACGGTTTATTCTAACTTTTCTTTAATCTAACGGCGGGAGTGTGGCAGCCAGTACGCGCCTTGCGACAATGTCCCCCAAACGGAACCTCTGTCCAGCATTCTCACGCACAGCTGGTCACCTCGGGCGCACTCTCGAGTTGACTGTTTCCAATGGCTGTAGTCTGCCAGTATTATGTTACTGACGATGGCCTTTGTTTTGCATGATTAATTTGAGGCTTATTTTCGAAGCTGTGACTTGACGTTTGGTGATAAATTTGTCATAACTAGCAAAGTCATTCATTTGTCAAAGTCAAAATAGCATGGTAGATGATCAGGAGCTTGGAAAGTACGCAATTTTGTCGGAAAAGGTTTTCTGTTCTTCACATCGCCTTTGCGAAGCTCGCATCTGCGCTCAGACTCGGGATATGTCTCGCTAGAGGGCGCTCTCCATGTTCTTCGATCGTAAGTGGGGACGTAGAGAGCGCCCTCGAGCGATGGATCTTTCAGTCTAATCTACTCTGTAAACCAAGGCGGCTTTAGACCCTTGCCACTCAAATTAGATCATTTTAACTTCTTCGATTCCCTATTAACGTATATTAATCAATTGCGAAAATCACAACCTGTGTATATTTCGTTGCTAAATGTAAATGAAGTTAGTTTGCTTACAGATTTTGGTAAAGAGGGGATTATTGACGGTGAATTGACGCAATGCGCTCCATGATATGTTGACCAACAGTATGTGTAGCGTTTGCGGCTGCCCACAGTTTCTGGCTTGGCTGAGGAACTGTCACAGTAAGGAGATTGAAACCGGTAGACCTTCCAGTAGAATATTACGTTATTACATGTCCTTGTGTACCTATGGGTGCGTTTGGGCATACTGATCTTAACACAAGAATCACGCTGTCAAATGCCGAGCACGCTCGATTGTCTTCGCTACCTTTTCGGAAATAGCCGATCTTCGTTCCGAAAACGAAAACCAAACCTGGTTTGATCCAGGAGCAGACGAGAACGAGATGGCGGAAACCAGCCGCCAGAAAAAAAATGTTAATACTATGTTGCTAATCAATGAAAAAACGTCCCTGGATACAAGTCCAAGACAGGTGAATTATTATTTCAATTTTGATCTTTCCATTTATGTGATCTTTTTCGTTTTTAAAGTGATCTCGAAAATTTATGAGAGTAAAATTGTTATACAAATACTACAAGCGTTAACATCATAATATTGGGGTCATTCTTATGATGAACGATGATTGAACTGTTTACCACTATAGAAACAGGATCTCCTTCTGACAATTGCATGTCGCCATGACTACAATCACATTTGTTCGAAGTCTTGCCAAAGCGAGGCTGTGTCATTAGGCCATCAAGAACAAGAACGATCATAGGAAGTTCGCCCTCCTCGGATGTTCTCCTGACGAGAACAGTGCACCAAAACGCACGCTATAAGCCGTGTACACATATAGCATCAACGGCTTATACAGCAGTACCATGTGAGGAAATGCCAAGAGGATTTGACCGGTTAAGAAGGGCTTGACACCGCAATTTCTGCGTAGTGAAGCTTCATTACATATCATGGTGACCCCTGGCCAGCAGTCAATACCTTTGGGGGCTATTGTCTTTTGGCCAGCTTTGCATATGACGTCATTGGACACGACCTGCCAATCACCCAGGTAGTCAATTAAACTATTAATTGACTGTTTACTGACCAAATCAAACACTATCCAGCAGTATCAGTCCTTTTTTAATCGCGTGGCCTGGGTGGGCACAACGTAGGAACGCGTGTATTTCTATATGTACGTTTCACTTGTGGTGTTGTTTGTACCATCGTGCGTTTGAAGTCCTCGTTTCACCTACAGTATTACCTTCAAGGTGACAGGCTTACTATTAAAGTTCAGTATCATGGCACCGAGTTCTGCCCACGGGGAAAAACCACCTGTTTTGCCTACTAATTAATGCCCGTCGCTGCCCGTCCTGAATGTAGCCTATCTATAGCTACAGTAATCAGTCAATATATAATACCCCACGCCTTCATAAACCACAGTCCCTCTATCCACGAGGGACTGTGTATAAACTTATAAAATCATAGTCCGAGCCGTAAAATTGTTGACTTTCGATCCGATATACAGGCTGATTGTTGAATCGCACTGGCGCATCCATGTTTACTTGCCCCATAAGCTTGCTACTCTGCAAAGGGTGGGTATAACCTTGGCCAAAAATGAACACCGGGCGAAACTTTTTGTGAACCCATGTGAAAACATAAATCATTTATCAGTTTTGATATATACTCCTAAATTGTAAAATCGAGACCACATTCAAGGGCTATGCAGACCGTCCGTGTACGCACACACAGTGGTAAGAAGGCGACAAACACCTACTCACCAAGCACATCGAATCAGCGAAAAGAGACATAAAAAGCTAGGCTTATCGCCAAAACAAACGCGCCAAACGCGAACAAAAACCCATACCAAGCGGCCCTTTTCAGGGCCACCAAATACTCCAAAAAGAGAACTACCAAAAAAACAATAGAATGACATAGAACACAAAAACACTTAAAAGAAATAACAAAAATCGTACACATAACAAACAACTGAAACACAACAGTAAATACAAAATAAATAATCACCGTAACATAACAGAAAAAAATAATAAATAAAAAAATCAGCTATTTCCAAAGAAAAGCCGACAGCAACATGAAATTCAACAACAACCTATCATCGCTCAAACTATGAAACTCCGTAAAATAGTACTAGGCAAAAGCCTTAAAATTAATTCGGACACCAACAAAACCAAACAGAATAAAACCACCTCAGGATTTCAACAAATAAAGTCGTAAAATGTGACTACGCTACATCGTGAGACACAAACAATCGCAACAACACCAATTCAAAGAAAAGTCAAATTGGGCTCCACGAACAACAAAAAACAAAAACTTGAAAGCTATCTGAAGCTGCTTAACTCGCACTTCTAGAGATACCCTTTCAAACAAGGAAACAAACATGTCGCGTGCTATTTCGGAAAAAACCTCTTCGACAATAGTCGGGTTTTCGTCATTGTCAACACAAACGATTACGTACTCGAATGCGAAAGGCAATTACGCAACTATCAGTATTATACACTACAAGCCAGAACAAACAGTAAACAAAGTAAGCGAACTATTAATCAAAATGTACGAGAACAAGCACATCAACCAGGATACTTGTAAGTATCTTGATCCAATAAACATAAAATCCGTACCCCGCAGTGGTACTTATTGCCTAAAAATTCACAAACCTCCGCAAAAATCTAAAAGACACACCAGTCAAAACAATATTTACCGAAGTAAAGAAATATAGAACAAACAAACCGAACCACCAAACGGACTCACAACGTGACCAAAATTAATATACTTGCCTCGCTAATCGAAAAGCAAGACCACTAAAATGCATTAAAATAAATTTTCACAAACACAAACTAAGGAATGAATCTACACTGCGACTGATGAGAAACCACACTCGGGTTTCGAAACGCGAGCGTCAAAGGGCGACTCTATCAACTTTTGTAACACCATAGGCCCGGCTGCTTCTCGCCATAAGCTTTCCCCACACAAACAAAACATTACCGTACACACAATCCAAACTTCTCTACAAATATCCAAAGCGAAACAAACATTTTTATTAACACACAATCGGATAAGAATGTAGGAACACATTTTCGAAACGAATCAAACACAAACTCGACACAAAAACATTTAGGATAGTTAGGATGGGAGCCTCTTTCACATTTTTACATCTCGCTAAACTGTCTATGATTCTAAAAATAAAGTCATCTGCCACCTTTTCGGTATACGCGGTTTGGCAAAACTCATCTCTTCAATCAAAAGTCGGGTGATTCCATGGTTCTTTAGGGCACTTAAGTGTACGTTAAGCTTAAGGAATGTGGTTACATTCGGGATGTTTTATTCGAAATTGTTTATTTCTTTTAGGGCAAATGCACGTAGTTAATGCTGTTGGAAATACTGGCCGCTCATAAACATCTTTACTTTTATTGTAAAAGTACCACCGATACCCACAAAAAAACCAAATGGTTCAGTCCAGGTATTTGCAACTCTGCCATCCGACTGGTCAACAGTTAAATCAACCATAGGTGTCTCTTGGCGCGCGTATACGTCACCTATGCGACGGTAATCTGCACCAGTTATCACCATCGGGAAGGTACTCCTCCCCTATACCACTGGCGATCCCACCCTCAAGGCACGTCATTCGACAAAGCATTGTTATTGTAATTTCCTGCATAAAATTAACAGCGAGGTCAACCGGTCAAATCCTCTTGGGATTTCCTGGCATGCTGTAAGTTTTCGTCTCTAGTTTTGGCTGACTTCACTCGTGATGGTTCACTTAAACATGAAGGTAGTTTGCTCTTGCTTTAAACACTACAGAATGAGATAATTGGAATTTCCCCTATTATATTGTTCCTAAAATTATTGTGAGAACACGCTTTATTTCCACTAGTAAAATAATCACAATGTTTTCCTGACTTGTACAGCTGCGCAATTTCTACTGTCCTTAGAGTAAAGAGTGTTGATCGACTCCGTTCTGCTGTGAGTTCTAACAACTTCGAGTTCTCTGATGCTACAGTAAGATGCAATAGTTTAAAGTAACGTGCCTGGAAGTTTTATGTTCCGACATTTTGACATGGTCGAGGGCAATGCATGTCATCTTTTTCAGTCACATGCATGTGGTGTACACAAGCCATAACGCAAACGCTATTTTGCTGGTCATTAACATTCCAACTTTTCCCCACCGAGAAACTGGTCAGCTCTTGATTTATAACACAAGCATAATAATATTGCTTTCGATTGTTACCTACAAATGTTAGATCAGCCCAATGTTTTGACACCTTTCACGAAACGCGTGTGTGATTGGATAAAATGGCTGTTCTGGGCATTTGTAAGCACCCCTAAGCCTATGTACTGATCAGACATCATGTTGCCCATATAATAGTAGTTCTAAACATAGACAGTAGAGGGGGGAAGTCCCCCTCTACTGTCTATGTTCTGAACTAAACTACAAAAAGATGTAACACTACTAAAAGTTTTCAGTTCAGTAAAGATAAAAATACAGTCAAATTTGCAACACGCATGCCAAGTACTGCCGCCAGGAAGTGTCCGGTTTCAAACCGCTTTAACCCGTGAAAATCACGGGGAACCCGATTAATTGACATTCATTTATGCATGGATAAGCCATGACGTATTCATTTTCTATGCATATATGCAGAGCTGTCAATCAAGACAGTGATTGTTTACTTTTGTGACAAAGAAGTCAGGTATCAGTGTCAATCCTTGAGTGAAACAAAAAATCCAAGTCTTTCGTATGTAAAAGTGTGAAAGAGGCTCCCCACCTAACTTTCCAAAATGTTTTTTGTGTCGAGTTTGTGTTTGATTCGTTTCGAAAATGTGTTCTTACATTCTTACCCGATTGTTTGTGTTAATGAAATGTTTGTTTCGCTTCAGATATTTGTAGGGAAGTTTGGATTAGTGTGAACGGTAATGTTTTGTTTGTGTGGGGAAAGCTTATGGCGAGAAGCAGCCGGGCCTATGGTGTTACAATGTTGATAGAGTGGCCCTTTGACGCTTGCTTTTCGAAACCCAAGTGTGGTTTCTCATCTATATGTGTGTACTGTGTGTGTGTACTGTGTCTGTGTGTCGTCTGCTCCACGCACACCGTGTTGCTCGGTCGCGCACAGAATTGCAACATCTAAGTCGGTTACTGTGACCAACTCTTTTTGGGTTGAAAGCAGTGGCCGACTGGTTTTGTGTGAGGTCTATCAGCTAGGCGATGTTGCCGTGAGTGTGTGTGGTTCGAATCCCGTTTGGATTATAGTAAAATTTAGATTCCTTAGTTTGTGTTTGTGAAAATGCATTTTAGTGGTCTTGCTCTTCGAGTAGCGAGGCAAGTATATTGATGTTTGGGTCGCGTTGTGAGTCCGTTTGGTGGTTCGGTTTGTTTGTTAAATGTTTCTTTACTTTTGTAAATTTTATTTTGACTGGTGTGTCTTTTAGATTTTTTGCGGCGGTTTGTGAACTTTTAAGCAATAAGTACCACTGCGGGCTACGGATTTTTTTTTATTTTTTTTTTGGGGGGGGGGATCAAGATGCTTATAAGTATCATGGCCGATGTGTTTCTTGTCGTACATTTTGTTAAACAGTTCGTGTACCTTGTTTACTGTTTGTTCTGTGTCGTCACTGTCTATTTGAGTATAATACTGAGTGTTGCGTAATTGCTTTTCGCATTCGTGTACGTAATCTTTTGTGTTGATAATGACGATACCCCGACCCTTGTTGAAGGGTTTTTACAGGGCTATAATACGGGTACGGCGTTGTCATAGCCGAGCACTTTTGACTCATACCAGCCGTGGGGCTAATAGCTGATAACCGCGCATCGGTTGATACCGTGGCAGAAAATTACTTAAATAGTAACACCCGTGACTTGAGTTTTAGACTTCTCATCAGTTAATGGGACATGGGAGATGGCGTCCAGTTCCAGCCAAAGATGGTTACATACGAGATAGCATCTCTGATTTTTTATTATTTAAAATAAAACTTTGGACTTTAATGTTGGCCTGTTTCATGTCAACTGTCGTTAGATTACAGTCGTAAAGGAGATATTCTTTCCAGTGACATTCACAAGGTTACGAATCTTCTTATTACTTCTGTCATATGTTTCATGTAAAATCTTCGGGGTTTTTTTGAAAGTGTAATCCTACAAACAGGTTTCAAAATTAAATTTTCAAAGTTACAGAAAGAGGTCGGTGGGATAAAATGTTGAAAGCTCACAGGTAATCACTTCAATTCCCCTTTAATAGATGCGTACGTGCGATATTCCAAAGATATCACAATGCACTTAAACGCTCTCAAGTGTGAATGCAAATATTCAAGTTAGTGCTGAATCTCTAAAGAGGTGTCCAAATGGCAACATTGAGGAGATGCTATTGTTTGACCAGAGTACGTGGCAAAATATAAGCTGTCATATGAAATTTGTTAGGTTTGCCTCTTGACGAACATGTTTACCTTGTCAGTGATACCTTTATAACAGTGTGTCTGTTACGAAAAGAAATTATCTTTCATGTTAGCCTAAATTAACATTCAAATTTATTTGTATGTCGACTTAGAAATCTGGATTCTTAAGTTTCGCAGGCACTCAAATTCAATGTGGTTTTAAATACATCTAATTATATAGAAATTTGTGTAAAGTTAAATATTGTCTGCTCAGCGCCTTAGCAAACGTTGATAGGTAGAAATAACTCAGCATACCTGTTTTTAAAATCGCAGTCAGTCGTCAAGCAATCCCCAGCACATAGGTCTCGGTATTCACACGGACTTGTGTAACAAAATGCACTATGTAAGGACCAAAGCACGTTTGCTACTCTACCACAAGTATGTTTCCCGTCCCTTGGCAGCGTCTCTTAAGTACATGTTAATGCCATTCACATGCAAATGAGGTATTTGGGCACAGCGGCTCATCGATTTTGAAAAGCATTAATTTTAAATTCGTTTTTCATGGCAAAGGGGAAACAAACTCCAATTATCACAAAGGAGCACATTTGCATTGAAATTATAAATAACACTGAATGCTTGTCGCATCGCCACTTACTGTGAAAAGTAGTTTTGTAACTGTCCTGACAGATCTCTCAACCCATTTCTCATAATGATATGTCTGTAGGCTTAACCACTCTCTCCTTATGTTGTTTTTACACCTATCACCTCACTGAGTAAGCATAAACTTATTCCCTTTAGGGTCTGTAGAACATGAGTGTCTCTGTCATTTATCTTTTTGTATTGGTGGACCAAGCCACTATTTCTAACTTACTCATCATCTACGCTACACTTCGGTCATAACTTGAAGCTGAAACTGACGACTAGTGTTGACGGAGAACTTGATCTTGTTTCTTGAATACGGAACGGTGGCTAGGCCTCAAGGCCTAGCCACTGATAGATACATAAATCTGTGAGTCTGCCCATGCCTGAGTCTGTCTTCGTTGCTAGTTGTTTTGTTTTTGTTTTCTGTGAGTTAATGTGTTCATTTATACAGTATCTTGCCTATGTCAGACACCGACGCCATAAAGAATACAATAAGACAATACTTTGATTTCTACCAACATTAGGAGAGATAGAAAGGTACAAATTATCACTTGCCCGTGCTACAATTCTTTTGTTACAAATCCATGCTCATGAACAAATAAAAACGGTACTAGTAGCTCAATTTTACGATTGGTTGATACACAGAAAATGGAGTAGTATGCAGAATACCTCCATGAGAAAAATAAGTTGCTGAGTAAGTTTTATTCTTTAAACTAGCAAGACCATGTTTTCGATACCGTGCTGGCATTTCGTGGCGCCCCATTGTTCTTGTCCAAAGCGAGAGAAATTGCGTGGGATTCATCGCGTCCAAGTACGCTAATATATCGAGAGCGTGAAATATTAATTTTCTTTGCGCCAGTTTGGAAGATCATGACACTTTTTGTGTTATCTAAAACACTCAAACCACACAAATATATGACCTCATGGTTGTAGGATGGCAACTGATTCTCGACTTTTTGTAGTAATCTTTTGGAAACAGATGACAAAAAGCCCTAAGTTCATTTTCTGTACTTGCCATATCAAAAGCGTGGGCTAAGTGCTCAGTGTTCAGTGAACACACTCGGGCTCAGTGAGTGACGTATTGGACACGCCTTTGGCTCGTCCAATACGTCACTCACTGAGCCCTCGTCCATACAAGGCCGTATTTTGTGAATAACCCTATAGTATGTGAAACACGACATTTCCTGTGAGAAAACTACTGGCAAAACGTCTCTGAAATGTTAACAATTTAATTTGCTCCCCTGCGCCAACAGTTACGGTGGTTCGATACATGATAGCCGCCGTGGCCATGGCCGCCGTAGCGTACCATCTATCGAACCACATGTAACTGTGGCTACGTCGACGTCGCCCGTTGTCAATGTTTTTGCTTCGCTGACGACAAACAGCTCTTCGGGATAGTAAAAAAATCATCCTATAACATCCTATAATCCTTAGTTCAAGTGTATTTATACGACACAATATCTCTGATTTTCTCCACGTGTTCACAAAGGTAGGAGTTTAGTGTTGGCCTGTTTGGTGTCAACTGTTGATAGAATACAGTCACATAGGGGAAATTATTTCCCATAATATTCACGAGATTAGGGGTCTAGGTTCATTCCTGGTAACATGCATACCAAGTGCCAAGCATCGGACAAGCGATTTAAGGGAAAACAACGTTTTTGACCGAAAAACCGCACAGATATATGACCTTTGGTCAATAGATGTCCAAGGGCAATGACTGATTCGAAGGTTTTCTGAAGTCTTCTTTCCTGACAAGATAACATAATCGTCCTAAGTTCATATACAACGCTCATAGGAGAAATGGTGGCCTAGACTTTTTCTGAGAGCTTTGCCATTCTCATATAAGGATGACTATACTGACTTGATGTATCAGATGGAAGGCGGCTTAAAACATTTGCAAATCTTTATCGTCAAATATGATCTAAAATTAATCTGCCGGGGCCGTCGCCACATCCTAATGGAGATATTCAGTTGAGTGACTTCATTTAGCAGCAGCAGTCTTTAGAGCCGCTTTCTCGGTAGTAAACACAAACAAAACATCTTACCTACAATGTTGGATTGTGTACATACCATAACATCACTAGACAAACCAAAAGGCCGCATCTTAATTTATTGTTTGCTTATCACTAAAGTCATAAAACCTTCTAGGGTTTCTTTGACCTCTACACCATGTGCTCTGGCGGCCAAATTTTGGTATTACACAGACACACAATTAAGACTTTGTTCAGAATCACGATCCAAGACTTATAAAGGACCAAGAATAGCATGAAAAATCAATTTTGATTGAAAAAGGTAAAGAGCAATGCTGATAAATCGTCAAAAGAAGAATCAAACTCAGCTTGATAAATAAGTTGTTCACACGTCACAGGGAAACACACTTCAATAAGCAAAGAGAATGCATATTGACAGTGGAATCATAACTCACACTATATCTTTGCTGCATCGTCACACTAACTGAAAGGCCAGTTTAATTTTAGCAACTGCACGACTCTTAACGATTTCATGTGAAACGTGTTCCAACCAATTTCTCTAAATGATTACCACTCTCTGATTTAAGGTGTTGTTTACGCCCCAGGCATTACCTCTCCACACCAGTCCATTTGGTGGTCTGGTTTGTTTGTTTTTTTGTTTCTTTACTTCTGTGAATTTTGTTTTGACTAGTGTGTCTTTTAGGTTTTTGTTTCTCTTGTAGGCAATGATTGGTGATTCTGGAAATAGATTCCTTAGAGTGAGTCCTTCTCCGGTTCAGCCCAATGTTTCAAAAGAATTGCCTTAAGATCTTTTGTTTTATGTAGGGACTGTATATTGTACTGAAGATGAGTTTGTTTGCTGTTTCCTTACGTGTAATTGTACGGTTTGTTAGTGTGTTACGAATACTGTGGTTTATTTTGTCTTGTATATTCGTAATTTCGTTGTTTTTGTATTCTCTGTCGAGTAGTTTGTTTCTAAGAAAGCGACTTTTTTAGTAAAGTCGTCATTGTTGTTGCAAGTGCGAGCGTATCGAAGGATTTCACCTTTGATAAAGCCATTAAATGTTGCGGGTGACACGATTCTCTATGTAGAAATTGGAATGTGTCTGTTGGTTTAGTATGTGTTTTGATGTCGAGGATATTTTTTTGTGGTATCTTGCACTTTTGAAAACTACTACATCTAGGAATGTAATTTCTTGTGTTGAGTTTTCGTATGAAAACTTAAACGTTGGGTGCATTGTGTTGATTTTTGAATGAAGTTAGTGAGTTTGGTTTGTGTTCCCAGAAAGATTGCAAAGACATCATCTCTGAAACTTTCCAGAAATGAATGTTGTTGTTGTTGTTTACGATATTCTCTTTTCAAGTTCATGAAAAGCAATGTCTGCAATTTCTGGCGACGCATTCGATTCCATGCATGCTGCAGCCGCGGGGTTGACGGAAGTATTGCTTGTTAAATTCAAAACTGTTGTGTTTTAGATTTAGTGAAAGCATTTCTATTAAGTCTTCCGTTGGTGGTTCACCTACTGAGAACGCGTAATGAGCCATGTTTTCTGTGTTTTCCGGTGTTTGGCTAAATTGCTAATGAAACTTTTAATTTTAATTGTTTTCCAAGTCAATTATCCAAGCATTTTAAGTGGGGTGATCAAAAAGGCCAGAACAGCCAATTTTGACCAACCGGGTTCAAGAACCCGGGAAAGGTGTTAAAAGTGTGCGATAGATGTGTTTACGACATAAACATTACGAACAGTAGGATTAAGATAGGTATGAATAATCCAAACTGCCCAGTTTCTGTGTGGGGAAAAGTTGGAATGGTAAACTGTTGATATAATACAGTCACAAGGGGGAAATTATTTACTATAATATATAAACGAGAATAGGAGTCTAGGTTCACCCCTGGTAACATGCATACCAAGTGTCAAGCATCGGACAAGCGATTTAAGAGAAAATAACGTTTTTGACCGAAACACCGCACAAATATATGATCTTGCGCGAATAGATATCCTAGGGCAAGATTCAAGGGTTTCCTGACGTATCATTCCGGACAAGATAACACAGTCGTCCTAAGTTCATATACAACGCTCATAGGAGAAATGATGCCTAGACAGCTTGTTAGAGCTTTGCCATTCTCATATGAGGATGACTGTACTGACTTGATGTAGCAGATGGAAGGCTGCTTAAAACATTCGCAAATCTTTATCGTCACGTATTAGTCCGGGGTCACTTGTCGTGATTTTGGCTTCCGTGTGCATTTCGTGAAGACTCTTGTCAACATATATCATTTTGTTCCTTAATATCTGGACAGTCCAAAAAACATTGTTGGCATTTTTTCTTTCCACTTTGTCAAGGTCAAATTCAAGGTCATTCGTTACTCAGCAAATTCCATTGATTAAGCATTGTAGTGCATACAAATTGGCTATAATCATTGACCAAACTACTTCATAGTACCTTCAGTGGTGTAAAGGAACTTAACAGCTCATAATAGATTTAAAATACCTTGTTTGAGGCATTATTGTTTCTGTTTTTTACCATTTTATGTGGATTTATATGCAATTACAAGGATTTGCTTGTGTTGCAGTTGTACATCGTTACCCATGCATAATGACATGCATCAGTTTCTGACATGCATTGCGCTTGATAACTACATCATAGACTTTATTTTATCAATTTCTGTGCATTTCAGCAGAAGCCATCCACAGTATTATCAGCTCTGGTAGGTTGTAAAATCCAGACCTCTGCGCAGAATTTAACTAGTGTAGACTTGATTACTGTGCAGTTAGCAGTGTGCTCTTTGCTTGTAGTACGAGTAAGTCATCCCTTTTCCTTGCGTATCTCTCCAAGTCATGTAAAACGATTTGGATGTTTCCTTAGTAACAATAGCAGGGATTAGAGACTTGTTGCAAAACAAAGGCTACATGTAGAAGCCGTTTATCAAAACTAAGTCTCTGCACTGAGAAATATAGGCTATTACCTGTGTCTTTTAAAAATCAACTCCAGTACACATAATGTTGTACTAACCAAGACACCCATTGTTAGAACATTGATATAGAGTACGGAAAATGATACATTAACAATAGGTTTATCCTTTATTGAGACAGGTTTAATCCATAGGTTATTTAGGGTTAAAGACTGCAAAACAAGTCAAAGGCAGTGTTAGTAGTTTCTCAGAAACTGTTGTCCAAAGGATATTTACTCGATATTTTAACGTCACAGAATAGTCAACATTTAGTGGTTGCGTTTCACATATAAATATTTGACATAACTGACATTGCATGCACATAACATCGTCAAAATTTTCAGTATGGAAAAACATACCATTCCTCCGAAAGAGGATGTTCTGAAACAGACTTACAGTCTTTTTCGGAACGTTCTCTTAATGCCTGATACGTCAGGAAGCAAGTGGTGAGCTTGTGTCAATTCCCACTGCATATGACACTGTGCAGAGTTTGTTCACCAGAGAGGTGAATTTGATGATAGTGTCTTTCCAGAAATAAGTTCAAGACTCAGGGATGATGATTCTTTTTCCCTTCGAGCTTGTGGTGCTAGCTGGCATAGGGAATGCTATGCAAATACTTGCCACAGAGGTCTACTCCAGAGAGCAACATTGCACCTCTGAAAAATCATTAGAGCAAGGTGGTAGCTCTGTATTATCAGGTAAAGCAACTTTAAACCTCATCTACCATGGAAAGTGCTGGTTCATCTGAACCCAAAGTTGCTTTCACTGGACCATCAGCTTGTACATACGACAAAAGCATGTGTATTTACTGTCAAAAATATAGTTTTTCTTTGGGTCCTCTCCATTCAATGCTGGGGAAAACTACAAAGGGCAGTAAACAAATGAAAATCAGACTTGTTAAAAGTCAGACTCAGTGGTGCAATAGATCCAAAGGATGCTAGAGCCATTGATACTAAATATCGCAAAAGATGTTGGACCAAAACGTTGGAAAGTCTTGAGAAATTTAACACAAATGCAGACCTACACTCATTGTGTGAGAAAAATAATCGCAAGCATACCAATCCATAATCCAATGACAGTAGGTCGGAATTCGCAAGACAATAGTTGTAAACATAGACACAAAATAGCACAGAACAGACAGTAAATAGACGGTACACAAACAAAGTCATATTCATGAAAGAAAGATATATGGACCTCTGGCCAGAAGACCAAGAAGTGATGTCAGGTGTTTCGAAAATGGTAAGCGCATCCTGCCCCACATGTGGCACCCGCCATATATCAATCTATAAGTTAGACAGGTAGTGGTCACTAACTAAGGCCCAATGTCACCGATGCCATCAGTGATCATTTGTCGAAGAGAGATATTATATTTATCTACCAGCTTGCGATACCTGCCAAAAAGTGTTTGAATGAGAGTGCATCTGCAAATGTCGGTAATGACAATACCATCATGCTTGCTGCAGATATCGAATTTTTTCCTTGTTGGAAAATGCTTTCGCTGAAGGAGCTGTTTTTGATCTGCGAGAAGTACATGACTCATATTTGGCAATACGTAAGGAACATGGAATTGTGTGATTGCATTACTTTTGGGAAATTATTTCCCATAATATTCACGAGATTAGGGGCCTAGGTTCACCCCTGATAACATGCATACCAAGTGTCAAGCATCGGACAAGCGACTTAAGAGAAAATATCGTTTTCGACCGAAAAATCGCACAGATATATGATCTTTGATCAAAAGATGTCCCGGGGTCGTGACTGATTCGAGGGTTTTCAGAAGTCTTCTTTCTGGACAAGATAACATAATCGTCCTAAGTTCATATACACCGCCCATAGGAGAAACGGTCACCTAGTCACAGCTTCTTAGAGCTTTGCCATTCTCATAGGAGGATGACTGTACTGACTTGATGTAGCAGAAGGAAGGCTGCTTAAAACATTTGCAAATCATTATCGTCAAATATGATCTAAAGTTAATCTGCCGGGGCCGTCGCCACAACCTAATGGAGATATTCAGTTGAGTGACTTTATTTATCGGCTGCAATCTTTAGAGACGCTTTCTCAATATCAAATACAAAAAAAAACATTACCTACAATGTTTGGATTGTGCACATACCATAACATCACTAGACAAACCGAAAGGCCGCATCTGAATTATTGTTTGCTAATCACTAAAGTCATAAAACCGTCTAGGGTTTCTTTGACCTCTGCACCATGTGCCCTGGCGGCCAAATTCGGTAATGGAGAGACACACAATTAAGACTTTGTTCAGAATCACGATCCAAGACTTATAAAGGATCAATAACAGCATGAAAATCAATTTTGATTGAAAAAGATAAAGAGCGTTACTGATAAATCTTCAAAAGAAGAATCAAACTCAGCTTGATAAATAAGTTGTTCGTACGTCACAGGAAAACACACTTCAATGAGCAAAGAGAATGCACATTGACAGTGGAATCATAACTCACACACAGTAAGTGAGGCTACCCACAATTCTCGATGATCTGTACACACACAGATCACTCACTGAATTCAAGCAAATTTCTTCTGTACACAGAACATCCCGGTCAATATTTCAAAATTCTGGCAACATAGCTCTGATAATCATAATTTTCTGATTTCTCACTGTGAATAATGCGAAGATCAACCTCTTTTCCGCGGAGGAGATAGCAATTTTGTAATTTTGTTGACATAGACTTTTGACAGCCATAACCAATATTTTCAAGGAAACTAAGGGAATTAGTTGCATCTGTGTTGGCAAAAGAAAGGGTATTGATTTTTTTTTAACAAAGGAAATTTGCATGTCTGACAGGTGGTATGATGAGACCTTCTTAGTTGCTGATAACTTTATCTTGACAAGTGTGCAATTTTTAGCACCTCCAAACATCAACTTCTCATTCATTTTACTCTTGATTTTTAAACATAATCAATAATTTTGGAACATAGTTTTTACATATAATCCTGAACTTAAATTGTAAGTTAAAAATTGTTAATAAACTAACAAAATTGAAAATCCTTTAGCAAAAAATGTCTGAGTGAACAAAGCAAGGGGAATTGTGGGTAGCCTCACTTACTGTGTCACACTATATCCTTGCTGCATCATCACACTCACTGAAAGGACAGTTTAACTTTAACAACTGCACGACTCTTAACGATTTCATATGAAATGTGTTCGAACCAATTTCTCTAAATGATTTATCACTCTATGATTCACAGGTAGGAGTTTAGTGTTGGCCTGTTTGGTGTCAACTTTTGATAGAATACAGTCACATAGGGGAAATTATTTCCCATAATATTCATGAGATGAGGGGTCTAGGTTCATTCCTGGTAACAAGCATACCAAGTGACAAGCATCGGACAAGCGATTTAAGAGAAAAACACGTTTTGACCGAAATATCGCACACATATATGAAATTTGGTCAATAGATGTCCGAGGGCAGTGACTGAGTTTAGGGTTTTCTGAAGTCTTCTTTCTGGACAAGATAACACAATCGTCCTAAGTTCATATACAACGCTATTAGGAGAAATGGTGGCCTAGACTGTTTCTGAGAGCTTTGCCATTCTCATATGAGGATGACTATACTGACTTGATGTATCAGATGGAAGGCGGCTTAAAACATTTGCAAATCTTTATCGTCAAGTATGATCTAAAGTTAATCTGCCGAGGCCGTCGCCACATCCTCATGTAGATATTCAGTTGAGTGACTTTATTTAGCAGCAGAAATCTTTAGAGACGCTTTCGCAGTAGTAAACACAAACAAAACATCTTACCTACAATGTTGGATTGAGAGCATACCATACCATCACTAGACAAACCGAAAGGCCGCATCTTAATTTATTGTTTGCTTATTACTAAAGTCATAAAACCGTCTAGGGTTTCTTTGACCTCTGCACCATGTGCCCTGGCGGCCAAATTTCGGTATTACTCAGACACACAATTAAGACTTTGTTCAGAATCACGATGCAAGACTTATAAAGGACCAAAAACAGCATGAAAAATCAATTTTGATTGAAAGAGATAAAGAGCGTTACTAATAAATTGTCAAAAGGAGAATCAAACTCAGCTTGATGAATAAGTTGTTCGTACGTCACAGGGAAACACACTTCAATAAGCAAAGAGAATGCATATTGACAGTAGAATCATAACTCACACTGTATCTTGCTGCATCACCACACACACTGAAAGGACAGTTTAATTTTAGAAAATGCACGACTCTTGAAGCGTGTTCCAACCAACTTCTCTAAATGATTTACCACTCTCTGATTTAAGGTGTTGTTTACGCCCGAGGCATTAGCCTCCCACCCCAGCCTGAGAATATATTCATTCCTCCGCGTCTTTACACTAATATGTGTCTCTGTCCTATATGCTTGCACTCGTGTATAAACCCTCTGTTTAGGAGCAATTTCTGTTGTATTGGGATTTAAAAGTACATACATTGCAAATTTCCGTGACTAAACAAAAATTCGACAGGTTTCTCAAATGGAAAAAAATCTAGCTCAAAATGCAAAAAAGCAAACATTTCTGAACGATTGACTGAAATGATCCGTACAATTCCAGATTATTTCTTCATACTGATTTCATACGAGACAACATCTCAAGTTCTTCAAGTGTTTGCAAAGCTTAGAATATAGTGTTGATCTGTTTCATGTCAACTTTTTGATAGAATAGAGTCACGCAATTGATATTCTTTCATATGATATTCGCGAGATTAGGAGTCTGCTTATTACGTATATTATTTACTTTTATGTGAAGGGGAGTTTCAAAATTCTATTTTCAAGATTACAGGAAGACGGAGGTCACTTCACATTTAAAAGGTCAAAACATGGCGACAATAAAACCTTGCTCATTTGGTTAGATGTGGCCAAACATAGTGAGTGCACAAAAAAAAAACCGTTTTATGACTATTGCGGACCTTAGCTTGTAATAATAATTTCAGGTACATTTGAACAAATTCTGCTGTATGGTCCAACAAATACCAAGTCGAATTATTAGAGTTGGCATCTGTTGCAATGGACGAACACAATTACAACACCATTCAGTCTGTTGCATCAAACTTAAGTTATACAATGTTGCACTGAATTAATGTTAACAAAATTAGGTAATTAATCAAGCAGTAATACATTTCCTATAAAATGACAAATAAAAATAGGCATGAAACATCAATTTTGATTGCAAAGGATAAAAAGCGTCACTGACAAATTGTCATAAGAAAAATACAGAATAAAAAGAACAAACGTTTGATTAATAAGTTATTTATACGTTTGTGGTCTTCGATTTTGAAAAACTTTACTTCTCTGAATCCACACTTTATGGTCACAGGGAAACACACTTCAATTATCACCGAGAATGCTCATTGACAGTAAAAGCATATTTCCTACGTTTCCTTTCTGCATCATCACACTCTATTCAAAACAGTTTAATTTTAGTAACTCAGAACGAATCTACACGATTTCATGTGAAAAGCATTCCAACCATTTCTCAAAATGATCGTTCTGTATTTTTTACCATTCTCTCATTTAAGGTGTTGTTTGCATCCCAGACACTAGCCTCCCACTCCAGCATGAGCGTCTATTCATTGATCCAGATCTGTGCACCAGCGTGTGTCTCTGTCGTATATTTTTGTGCCCTGGCATAAAACTTTCTTTAGTGGTGACCTGCTTGTTGTCAACTGTTGATAGAACACAATCGCACAGGGGAAACTATTTCCTATAATATTCACGAGATTAGGAGTATAGGTTCACCCCTGGTAACAAGCATACCAAGTGTCAAGCATCGGACAAGCGCGCGAGAAAATAACATTTTTTGACCGAAACACCGCACAGATATATGACCTTTGGCCAACAGATGTCCCAGGATGGTGACAGATTTTCGAGTTTTCTGAAGACGTCTTCTTTCTGGACAAGATATCACAGTCTTCCTGAGTTCATTTGCAGCGCTCATAGGAGTTCAGTTTGCTTTAAAACTCTCTGATTAAGGTGTTGTTTACATCAGAGTCATTAAGCTCCCACCCTGGCCTGAGTATCTATTCATTCTAAACGCCCGTACACCAGTGTGTGTTTCGGCTAAATATCTGATGTATCGGGATCTAAAAGTACATAAATTGCACGTTGCTGAGATTAAACGAAAATTTGACTGGTTTGTGGAGATGACAAAATTCCAATCAAAATGAATAAGCAAAACTTCCTGAACAATTGGACACAATGATACGCCCGGTTCCAAACTATTTCAAAAGTGATTTTGTACAAGACAGCACCTCTGATTTACTATCAAGTACACCTGTTTCACATGTCAACTGTTAATTGCTTCAGTCACCATATGGGAAATTCCTTCCAGTACTATTCATTACATTAGAAGCCTGCTTATTACATATGTCATATACTTTTTATGAAACGTTAGAGTCATATATATACTGAGTATAACAAAGTATAGTTGAAAAGGATTCAAATAATTTCATGGCAAGTTGTCATTCTTTACTGTCAAGGAAAAAATCATGAAAATTGCTGATAAGCAACCATACGACTCAATAACCCTAAATAGCGTTATTAAACCTCTTTATCGTAGTTTTCCCTTAAATTCGTAATATTGGAAAGATCGGACCAGATGTCATCAGCTCATAAAAACCTCTAATTAAGTAACCCACACTGTAATATTCTCAATCATGACAAATCCAATGTTAACATAATATCGCGAATACATTTCCAATTTTATCACATGTCAAATAGCTTTTTGAGTTAACAGAAAGTTAATTTTGACATACTTCTTGCATACGATTACCAGTTCCATAAAATATATGTTACGTATCATTGAATCGTCATTAACCCATCCTTAGGCAAAACCACATTAACACATAGGGCCTATATCCAAAAGTAGTCCCTTTCGCTTGTTATATACTTACAGCACGCGCACTCTGATAAAAGTAAAATGTGGTAAATACATAATAATGAGAATTATTACACCATGTACTACAGTCTACTTTCATCTCAGCAAGTGTACCATCCGTATTGCAATGCAGTGCAATTTTCCAAATGCAGTATGCCAAAAAAATACACTGAGAACACATAATGGAATGACGGAAAATCACAACAAGAAAGTGCGCGGGGCTGCCAAGTTCAAAGTAGGCAATGCAGTTTATTTTCACAATCCAGCAATTGTAGTGGGAGAAAGAGAAAGAGTCCGTATTTAGCCTACCCATATTGAGACGCTAGGGAATTAGCTCACACGTTTTTCCAGTTAACTACCGTTTAGATCATCTAGGAGATACAAAGTCGCATTATAAAGTTGTTCATAAAGTCCAGTGAAATCCGCACGATTGAGACAACGCACCGACTTCTAGAACTCCAGTCAACTCAATATAGAGCTAACGACAATGAGGCAAACGATGACGTGTACAACATGACATCAAGCCAAAATCATTCTACCACAGATTACCACTTAGAATCAGATACCGACATTTAATGCAGTGCTATGAGACACCCCCACCCCGTGGCATCTTAAAATCATCATAAATCTAGTAACGTCGCCTCAAGAAACGTGAAAGCGCCGGATAAAGATTAAGCCAGCTGACTACATCCCATATTGATGATAAGTGCAATGATAAGGATACAAATCACTATTTTGGAACAGGAAAAAAATGAAAAATGTCGATATCGAAATAGAAACCGTGAATATTAGATAAAATGGCATGAAAACAATGCTAAAAATAACACCTGGGAAACAGAAGAAACTATTCATGACGCAGCTTTGCAACGTTTGAAGTTCAATCCAGTCAAGATTATAGGTTCGCCTATTCATAGGGTCCGACTGCAACGAAAGTAAAGATGCAAGACTTTTCTGATTTTGGTGCGTTTATTTTCTGGTAGTTAAGAAATCGCCCCTTTCAGAGTTTAATACTCAAGACTTGTACGCAACAAGGCATCTCTCCCTCTTTGAAGTGTTGTTTAATGATGACGTGTTGTTGTACATTCTCGTCTATAATGAGATACCGAACAAAGGATATGGTTGTTTGTTGTTCTCTCCTCGGTTGGCTAGTAATGCCAGTACAGTACTTGATTGTATGTGATACAAAGGTGCTTGGCCTAATGGCCGAAGTTATTTACTCGGATTTTTGAAAATGTAAAGATATTGAGATCATTGTATTGTTTGTTTTGATGTTATTTTAGTTGTTGATGCGTTGTTATTATTGTCATGTTTTGTTTTGCTTTTACGGAGATTTTAGAAAAATGCCTTTCATTGAGGAACAGAAGTTGCTATTGCTACAGTCTAGTTATGCCTAGAGGTCGTTGCTATGCGACTATAAGCCGATGACACTTTCGACCATGATGCTAGGATACACTAACACATATTGTCGATAACATCACCCTTATGAAGGTCATCCACCCTCCAGTTCTGAACGAATCATCACCTCTCAGACAAACCAGAATGTAGAATAAGACTAATTTAGAGCCTTGATAAGTCACGTTTGCCATGCTGTAATAAAGCTGTCAAGTGGTGCTAACCACCAAAAAATTGCTTTGGTAGCGTCAGTAACTGAGAGCATAACGATACAGGTTAGTGTCCCAACTCGTATTGCGAAATTACAAGCGAAAATGGGGCAGAAGTATTCTAAGAATAAATTCCTTCTCAATACAACGCAACACAAAAACAAACATGAATTCTTTCTGATTTGTCTCAAGTGTGCGCCCTCCCAATAATAGGTCTGTTTAGCCAAACGGCAAGAGCTGAGTTGTCTGCCAATCATTAAATTCAGAACCTAGTATGTATGAGAATTTTTTTACCTCTGTTTCGTGTGTTCAGTCGGGTGTGCAATTGTCTAGTAACTCGCTGAATATATAATTATAAATAACGCTCTGTTCGGTATCACCCTACATGATCTATAGAAAACTACCAACAAGCTTGTAAATGCATGTCATAATGATGATCGCATCAGAGGTCACTGATTTGTGTATAGCAATTGTTTCGTAAACTATTTAACAATCATATAAGAACAAAATACCCATCACTGTCAGAAACTACTATTTCAGAATTGACTCAGGGAAAATTTACACTCTTCCACAGAAAAATGACATGTTTGGATATTACAATTAAATTTAAAGTATTTTGTACCATTCCCGACCAAAATATTACTTACTTTAAATTTTTTAAATTCTAAACAAGGTAGGAAATATCCCATTATTCCAGGCCGAGGTAAGCGTACGTTGATATAGTGCGTTTTCAGGGGCTACGAGAACGAAGGTCCGCTTTGTGCACACTGAATATTTTCTATCCACATTTCTTGCGCTTTTGTTTTTACAGAGGGATTTGTACAGTCCATCACTACGCGTAGCGTTGTGATGTTATTTGTCACGTGATAACGACGTCGCATACTACGCGTAGCACAAACGTTCGGGACGGCAAATGACATTCTACACGTAAAAAATCATAATTACGCAGTTTAGGTTTTGAGATTTCTTGATTTTCCGTTAATTTTGACAGCAACCTCGTACAGTACCATTATTGTAAATCGGCAAACATCTTTGAAGTAAGAATATTGGCACCTGTTGAAGTACTTTTATGATTAATGACGTAAACGGTATAATGAAATCTCATTTACTTTTTATCTGACGCAACGACAAGATCTCCGTAAACCTCATAAATAATTGGAACAAAGAGAATCGAGTGACATAATTAAAATGCAAAACGAGGAAGAAAAAAGTCGTCATGTAAAGATTTTTTTTAAAGTGTACACGGATTTTCCATGTTTGTAAATGGAGCGAAAACATCAGGGACGCCAAACTGAACCAGGCAATGCGCGTACACCGCTGCGTATCGTCATACGAACGTTTAATCACATGTAAATAAACCTCTCTAATCTTAATCTCGCTACCTACAATAGGAAATTGTACGACTAATTACGCAAGATATGATAATGGATTATACACCTGTAAAACAAATTAACTCCTTCCATTGCAAATTGTCAGTGTTTTTGGAAAATCGTGAAAATTGCTGATAATCAATTTTGTGACTGTAACACTAAATTGCGTTATTGAACCACTATATCATAGGTTTTGCCCTTCAACTTCGTGTTTGATACCCGGTGAGGTCAAAGTTAGTGTAAGCCATTATTATTGCGGATCAAACGGACCAGATGTCATCAGCTGATTAACTCGTCATCAAGGACGCCTCACTGTAATACTCTCAATCGTAACAAACGCAATATAATATAATATCACGAATACATTCAATTTGTTCAGATGTCAAATAGCGTTTAAACTTTACAGAAAGTTAATTTTGACACACTTCTTACATCTGATTGCTTGTACCGTAAAGATATTGCTTGAAATTCATCGCTGTTTGAAATCAGATACAAATATGTTACGTATCATCGAGTCATTACCATCTTTCTCACAAACTTGACCAAATTCATACAGATTTTCAGACATAGTCCCCAATAGTGATATTTTTTCTGCTCCTTCACTATGATATCTACAACATGTGCGCTCTGATGCAAGTCAACAGTGTGGTAGATATCAAATAATGAGAATTATCACAAAGGTACAACAGTTTATTTGCATCGCAGCGAGTGCACCGTCGGTATTTGCTCTGCAGTGCCATGTGCTAAATACATCATCCTATAACTTAAATTAATGAGCGCTCCTAACCCGGATTAACTTTCTTTAAAAAAAATTACTAGTATATTACAGGCGAAGAAAATATTGCCTCTGAAGCTCAACGAATTTACAAGAGAAAAACACATCGACATGAAATATTTCAAACACGATTTAGCAATCTATAGCTTCATGAATATTCTTTATAAAATGAAAGAATCATATCTGTTAAAGCGCTAATCAATTATCGAGTATTTTTCCCTCTCAATCACACTAACTCAAACAGGAACGAGTTCCAGCTCTGTTGGGAAATAATAATCATTTGACTGTGTTCCAATGTTTTAATATATGTACCGTGTTTGTCAAAAATTTAACATTGACCAGTAGCTATTTGCCTCTTTCCCGCTGTACTATATACTTATATATATATAAGGCCGTGTAAATAAAATTCTTTATTTGGCGTCCTTGGATTTTTGAAAAACCTACCAGCCAGCCAGCAAAAAATTAAACAAACTCAGAAAAAAAAAGACACAGATCAATCGCATAAACTCTAATTTCCCATCGGTTGATGGGTCAAAAGTATGAAAAAATAATCTGTTACATTTACAATGCAGTGTTTCTTATGCTCTTCATTAGCACGTTTGAAAACAATGCGTGGAAACAAAGGTTATACTTGTGTAAATACAACAAGCATGCTTAGAGTTAGGTGACTCTGCGTCTGAACAAAATACAACAAGCATGCTTAGAGTTAGGTGACTCTGCGTCTGAACAACAATTCCATAATAAACAATGGCATTAAACACTATACCAGTACATAATGTACAACATGTACAGTGTGATAGTAATCAATTGGTTGTGTTACGAAGATCTACAGATCGTCTCTGACGAAGATTTATGCACAAGGTGGTCAAACGTGCCAGTGAAACTATTGATTAAATAAAAAGATCTCAAATATGAATAAAAAGCATATTTGCGACAAATATAAAAAGATGCAACTTACGTATTACGTGGATGTTTACGAAGTCTTGAAGAAAAAATATATTTGAATTGACACCTAATGAAGGAACCTATGAATTTCACATAATGGGTTCAATTTTGCAACGTGTCCAAGTGACATTTGTATATTAATTATGACATGTAAATTTAAGATCAAGACCTGTATTAATGTTTACGATTGGACGTATATTTTTATCATAATCTTTAATTTATATCTATCATATGATCAAAACCAAGCTTGAAACTTAGTTTAAAATCCCATTCTAAAATAATACATGAAAGGACAAGAGAGAAAAATACAACAGACAGCGCAGGAGGACACAGCGACCAAAGAGTAGTCCAGGGCATTTATACAATTGGAGTAGCATATCTTGGACGGCACCTGTCAAGCTTATCTACCGAGAAGTAAAGTCTATATAGTACCAACGAAACACTATAAATTCGAAATGTTGGGGCAAGCTTAAAACAAAAAGGTGTTCTTGCAAAACCTGAAAATTCCACATATTAAACTGCAAAAGTTACTGAGTATAACAAAGTATAGTTGTCACTCAGAAAACAAATGCTAAACATCTTGGTAAAAGGTGAAACTACTATCTCTTCCATACAATTAGAATTTTTGCAGTGAGAAGAGTGGGTAGCTGAGCAAATCATAACAGCCTTGAGTACAAATCCTCCTTTTTAAGTGTCAAATAAATACAAGTCCTGAGCACTGTTTCTGTTGAGTTAAATGCTCCATTAGCTGTAACTTTAAAGGCTATTTATTCTGAATTTTGTGTATCAACTAGTCTTTTATCCGAATTCTAATAGCGCTGATCTCGGTGTCAGGTTTGTTACTATATATAGCTGCGCGCGCGACTTCGAACACTGCTGCCTGAAAATCGGACAAATTGTGTTACTGCTTGCGCGGTCGTTGTTGCAACTGGTAGTCTGAGCCATAAATTCATATGAATGAGTGTGATTTCTGTATGCATATGACACTAGCAGGTGTTAATTTCATCTTTCTTGCCGAAAACGCGGAGAAATTTTGCATATTAGGCTAATGAAAGAAAAATAACGTTAAGTGACCATACTAAAATGCTGAATATTCTGCTTGTCCAGACAGCAATGCCGAATGGCCATTGCTATTTTTGAAAACTGAATTCTAATCCGGACTTATAAAATGACCACATCGTTTTTAGCACCAAAAAAAATGTTCAAAGTAAGAGCAACTTATACTGCGTACGAACTATTTGGAGCATTCAACAACGAACATTTCACCGGCGGTAACTGCTTGCGCAGGTGCAGATCCAAGGTCGTGATCAACGTGGATCACGCAGAAGCTGATTGAAATTCAGTTCCGTTCCTTATTGAAGCTAAACCAGTCAAGAATTGTTTTCGGTCCGTCTTGTATGGAGACCAAGCCAATATCGCGCACTTCCGCTGATTTGGAAACTTTGAGGGAGGAATAAACTTGTGAAACGGTCGATCGATCTTCACTTACGGTGTACTGCAGTCCGCTACAACAGGAGGTGCACATGTACACCTACGTACAGCGGTTGATGTACCCCTTTACGATAGGTTATCTGATTTGTATCGAAACGATCGTACGACATTTGCGTTTTGCGACATTTAAGTAAATTGCTGCGACATTGCCAACAAGGGAAGGACACAACGCGTTGTTTTTTCGAGCATACGATCTGTGTTTGTTTTTCATATATCGTCCAAAAACCTACCCGCACGCGGACGGCAAACAAAGAATTTATTTTTACGGCGCCTAATCAAGAGTAACTTGCTAAAACAACAATATTGTCAGGCGAACAATACAGTTGATTGGGATAGAAGAAAGAGGTTTGCATACCTTATTCAAAATTAAGCAATCAAGAAATCACAGTGCGCTGTCCAGCCATCCACAGCATCGATGTTCTGATATTCACTCCGAATTCTGTAAGACACTTACGATGATATGGCTATCATACGTGTAGTACCACTCTGCCACTTGAATGGACCAAGCGTAACCTATTTATGTACATATCTCGGCAATTCATAAGCAAATTAGATATTTGGCGGGAATGCAGTCATCCGCTGAGCAGCTATTTATTATACTGTCTTCGTCACGCGCGATCATAGTAACTAAACACTTATGACAGGAACTCACGCGATTTATAAAAGACGATAATTGTTATTTTCTTTCATTTTATTATAAATGTCGTTTTTACGTTGAGGAAGACAAATGGACATTATACTTCTCTAACACTAAATTGTATGTTACGGGACGTCTCTCAAGTCTGCATGTCAACGCCATTCAGAAGCTAATTGTATATTTTGCAGAAGAGTTCTCATCCACAGTGCAACCATAAATTATGTGTTCCTTGCACATCAACACGCTCTTTTAAAATGAAAGTTTTATTATAGTAACAAAACGTCGCCGGAATTGATTCGTGTGAAAGCTTTTCAAACCCGTTTCACACACCCACACCTAAAATCTTATCCATTGTGTCTATCTTTCTGAGGCGCTGTCACTATCTTCTGTCTGAAAGGTGATTCTATTACCCGGGTGATTTATGTTTTACCCCGGCCTAAGGTGAAAATTCAATACGTAAAGTCTTTACTGTTTTTAGTTTATTTTTGTCTGTGTGCATTTGTAAATGTAGCTTCTGCAGTTGACATTTTTCTTTTGTCGGATTGTTAATGTATATAGGTTACAAGATCATGTGACGTAATAGAAAATTTTGGCACCTTTTAAATTTCGTCAGTTTTACAAAATCATCACAAAACATGGTTCGTAAGCTGATATATTTTACATATTTTGACCTTGACTAAATTTTTGTAGGGCAGTCGAGTTGTTCGTAGCTGCCCTTCCACTTGCATATGCGGAAGACATGCCTTCTCACTGAGTTGTTATGCCCCTGTCTACCGGTATCTATGGTCTGCCCTTACCCACAACGTCTCAAGCTCACAACTGCCTTCCCCACCACTGGAATTCCCCATGGATCACTAGATGTCCATATTCCGACATAAAAATAATTGTACACAATTATGAGCGCAGCACTATCTTTTGACCAAGCGTACGTGTGTGGCAACCAATATCACCGCAAAACTGTGCAAGTGACCTTTGGACATTCCTCCCCTCTATGTTAGGCGCTAAATCTACCAAGTAGATCAACCACTGCATTCCTCTCCCTCTACCTA
Source organism: Ptychodera flava (assembly GCF_041260155.1). NCBI lineage: Eukaryota > Metazoa > Hemichordata > Enteropneusta > Ptychoderidae > Ptychodera > Ptychodera flava. Next base: position 5,556,402 of record NC_091930.1, read on the forward strand.
TTTTACCATACTCTCCGCCCACTGAAATTCCATGCCCGCCAACTGTAAAGATTGACTATTCCGCCCCACCAGTGCCCACTCTTTGAAAAACCGCACACGAACTTGCCTTTTGTAACATATACGGCGCATTACTAGAAAGTAAAGGTAATATGGCTGCAAGTAAGGACAAACATGGGAAAAATATGAAATTCGCCCATCCATATCGATACTATGTCAGAATTAGCTAGCAAGTTTCTCCAGTCAACTACCGATTAACATATTTATTAGATGTAAGGTAGCATCACAAGGTTGTTTATAAAATCGAGTACCCGTGCAATACACACAATTGGAGACCACACCGACTTCAAGAACTCCAGTCGACTCGATATGACGCTAACGACAGTGAGACAAACGAAGAGGTAGAAAGTATGACACCAAAACCAAATCACGCTACCATAGATTACCACTTACAATCAGATAACGACATTAACTATAGTGCTAGTAAAGGGCCCATCAAGTCGTCTGATAGTAATCAAGAAAACGAATTACGTCGCCTCAAGAATCGTCACGTCAACGTGGCAGAGAATGACTAAGCCAGCTAGCTATATCACAAACTAATGATGAGTGTAATGTTAAGGATAAAGAAAGATGTTAAGGGAAAATTCGAAAAAGTCGACATCAAAATTGAAAGCGTGATTATTTGATAAAATGCCATTAAATACTGTGCTGAACGTAGCACTTGATTAGCGGAAGAAAACTCTTCATGAAGCAGCATTGCAAAGTTTGAAGTTGAATCCAGTTGCAGTTATAGGTTCGCCCATTCATAGGGTTCGACTGCAGCCAATATAATAATGTAGGACTTGTCTGTTTTGCTGACTTTATTTTCTGGTACTTCAGAATTCGCACTCTTTCAAAGGTTAATATTCTCAACTTGTATGCAAACGAGGCATGTCTGTCTCTCCTTTTTGAAGTGTTATTCACTTAAAACGTGTCGTTGTATTTTGTTGTTATATGATGAGATACGCGTAGAAAGATTATGGTTGTTTGTTGTTTCTCTCCTCGGTTGGCTAGTAATGCCAGTACAGTCGCTAGTGATTCGCCTGTGAAACCTTTGTCGTATTTGGCCGAATGGGGAAAGGAATTCGTCGGATTTTTGGAAATGCTGCGGTATTAATTTTATCGCGTTTTTTGTTTGATTTTATTTTAGGTGTTGATGTTTTGTTGTTGTTGTTTCCTGTTTTTTATGGGGATTTTAGAGAAAGAGCCTCACACTGTGACACAGAGGTTCCTATTGCTGCAGTCTGGCGATGCCGAGCGGTCGTTGCTATGGCGACCCTAGACCGCTGACACCTTCGACCATGCTGCAAGGATACATTCACACAAACTATTAACAGCACCACCCTTATGAATGTTACCCACCTTCCAGTTCCCAACGAATCATCGCCTCTCAGACTATAAGACTAATTTCGAGCCTTGTCACGTTAACAATTCTGAATTCTTTAAAGTGGTGTTTACCATCAACAAATTGCTGGGGCATCGTCAGTAACTAGAAGCATGGCGATACAGGCTGGTGCTGGTGTCTCACTCGCATTCTAAACTATGGGCGATTGTAGCCGAAGAATACTCAGAAGGATTTTTTTTCTTGATTCAAAACAAAAATACAAACACGAAATATTTTTGACGATGTCTCGCTAGTGCGCATGTCCATTAAACGGTCGACTTATTACAAAAAGCAAGAGCAGGGTTTATTGTCCGCTTATACCTAAACTCACAATAAATTTTGTTGTTAAATTTTTTTCACTTTACTCGCTGGACATACACATAAATAACGCTCAGTTCAGTGTCAACGTACATTACTTGTACAACGACTGAGTATGATATGTAAAAAGATCGATTTGGTTGCTAGAGATAAATACACTGTGAAATACATTTTTTAAATTAACTTTGATGGTATTTTATGAAATTTGTATATTTTGTAATTTTAATTTGAACTCATTAAGGTATTCTTCGTTTTCAATTCATGAAAGAAACTACACATTTATTATTAATATCATTACAGGTTCTTCCGGCACAAAAATAACATTTCGTCAAAGACTGTCACTAACGGACGAGGAGGCTTTGAATGCGGCTGTTTGTAGGATGAAAAATATCAGGGGTTGTCTTGTTAATGAAAAGTAACATTTAGAACTTTTAATAAATCAAAAAAAAAGCCAAAACAATTACAAATATATCTTTCAGGATCGAAAATAAAAATATTAGAGGCAAAAAGGCTGAAATGACTACATTCCCAACGATATTAATCTTTTCTTTGTATTATTCTCAAAACTCCATTGTGTATATTATGATTATTCTTGAATTCCCTTGTCCAATTTAAAACTTAAGAGTTGTTGCACGTTTCACTTTTTGTATTTGGTGGCAGACGCATACTCAAATGTATGGTATCTGTTTAAATGAGGTCAACATTGCTACAGATATGTCAATGAGCAGAAAAGTGTAAGTTTTGTGACAAACATACCTTTAAACCGTTGTCGAAATCCGAAAATCAGACTAAAGACACCGACAGGTTCGATGGGTGGTTTAAGCTTCCACTTAGGTAAACTGTCTTCATTGTCAGTATATACACGCTGACCTATTTCTTACATATTCATCTACGCTACGCTTCGTGTCTTTTTGTTACAATACTCAAAGCGCACAGATGTATGACCTCGGGTCAATATAGGTCTTTGATGGTGACTGAATCGAGGTTTATCATAAATCATCCATTTTGACCAGGTGAAAAAATGGTCAGAAATTAATTGACAGTACTTATCATGTGAAAAAAACAATTGAGTAGTGAGCTTATTAAAGCTTTGTCGGTCACTTATGGGAATAAATTTATTGACTTGATTTAACGAAAAAGGAACTCTGCGAAAGATTTGCTAACCTTTGATTTTAAATGTTAACTCTTTGTGGCCACAGGATAACAAGCCTCAAATGTCACAGATAATGCTTATTCACAATGTGATCATAAATTGTACTGTGTTGTTGCCGCATCGTCACCTCTGTGAAAGGGCAGTGTAATTTTAGTAACCACGCTCTGAGAAGGGTGTTTTGTGGACAAAAGCGTCATTATCTTTTGCGCTAGAGGGACTAACGTCGCATCCCCGTCTGAGCAACTATTCACACCTCCACGTCCCTAAATCATTGTGTGCCTCTGTTGTATTTTTGTTCACTTTTGACAAAAGCCTCTATTAAGCAGCCATTTCTTTCGTGTTGGAACCTTAAAGTATATAAAGTGGGAGCTTACGTGGTTTAATCGCAAGTCGACTGGTTTCAGGAGATAAAAAATCCAACTCAAAATGTGGTGAAGCAAATCTTACGGCATGAATGAACTAAATGATCCACTCCGAGTCCAAACTATTCTCAAGGTGGTAGTGTAACTAAAAATGGCGACATCTGTATAAAATGCTGATTTTCAAATGTCAGATAGATATACGTTTGTGTCCTCTGTGACTTACATACATGTCTTTTTACACTTACCAAAATCGTTGTTTAACATTTAACTTTCATCTGTCAATGGGTGTTTTCAAAATACGCTATGGGCAATCATGTATGTCTAAGCTTGTAGTAACTACAGATATCTGTTGTGGCACGGTCCCTCCACAAAAGGGACTGTGGTTGTGGTCACTCAATTAGTCACGACAACCTGTATTTGACATCATACCCTTTTGTACCAACCCTGACTATAGTCTCGTTTAAAAATGCTATGGCGGGGAAAGTGAATGCCCTCTCGGACCCGGTCTTAAAACACGTGAATATTCTCGTGGTACTAAATTGAATCTACAGCCTGTTATTGATCAATTGAAGCGTCCAACATCCTTGTAAGTTTTGGTCACATTTGTTATCTGAACCATTCACATAATGTCCATTATTTTAAAACAAATTGCAGCTTTGTATTTCTTAATAAAGCAGGGAATATGGTAGTACATATTACCATCATGCAACCGTTATCCGGGATTTACTTAGAATGCCTGTCTGCAATTCCTATCTTGCATCACTGTAGTTCAATACAGAAACCAAAAATATTTCAGAAATGTTTACACAATCATTCTTTTCTCATCAAATGATATCACTCTAGGGCTGATCCCGTAAGTTCGAGCAGCTATGTCATTCCAATAATGTGACACTTTGTAATAGATGGGTTTTGAATAAAGTATTTTTTAAGATACTCCTCTTCGTCACATGTTTTGATAGCCTAATTTTAGCCAGCGTGCTGCCAGCTCCTTGAGACCAACTACCCCGGGCTGCAGCGTACTTTTGCCACTGGCGGTAACCGGGCAGGTGAGCCTTGACACAGGACTACTACGACCGAGCGTAGAGCACTTGCACGGCTGAAGCTATCGAATGCTGTGATATGTTTCATCACAAAAGAAAATATGCATTGATGCTTTTTTATTTATATTGTTTTTAAAGTGAATTTCGAAGTTTAGGAACTTTTTTGCTTGCAAATCTTGCTCCTAAAAAGAAAAGCTATCGAAGCTGGAAAGGGGCGTATAATGATGGAATCAGAATTCCAACATTGCTACAGATATGTCAATGAGCAGAAAAGTGTAAGTTTTGTGACAAACATACCTTTCAACCGTTGTAGAATCTGAAAATCACACTAAAGACACCGACAGGTTCGATGGGTGGTTTTAGCTTCCACTTAGCTAAACTGCCTTCATTGTCAGTATATACACGCTGACCTATTTCTTACATATTCATCTACGCTACGCTTCGTGTCTTTTTGTTTACAATACTCAAAGCACACAGATGTATGACCTCGGGTCAATATAGGCCTTGGATGGTGACTGAATCGAGGTTTATTATAAAGCATTCGTTTTGACCAGGTGACAAAATTGTCAGAAATTAATTGACAGTACTTATCATATGAAAAAAAAAACAATTGAGTAGTGAGCTTATTAAAGCTTTGTCGGTCACTTTTGAGGATACATTTATTGACTTGATGTAACAAAAAAGGAATTCTGCGAAAGATTTGCTAACCTTTGTTTTTAAATGTTAACTCTTTGTGGCCACAGGATAACACGCCTCAAATGTCACAGATAATGCTTATTCACAATGTGATCATCAATTATACTGTGTTGTTGCCGCATCGTCACCTCTGTGAAAGGGCAGTGTAATTTTAGTAACCACGCTCTGAGAAGGGTGTTTTGTGGACAAAAGCGTCATTATCTTTTGCGCTAGAGGGACTAACGTCGCACCCCCGTCTGAGCAACTATTCACACCTCCACGTCCATAAATCTTTGTGTGCCTCTGTCGTTTTTTTGTTCACCTTTGACAAAAGCCTCTATTAAACAGCCATTTATTTCGTGTTGGAACCTTAAAGTATATAAAGTGGGAGCTTACGTGGTTTAATTGCAAGTCGACTGGTTTCAGGAGATAAAAAATTCCAACTCAAAATGTGGTGAAGCAAATCTTACGGCATAAATGAACTAAATGATCCACTCCGAGTCCAAACTATTCTCAAGGTGGTAGTGTAACTAAACCTGGCGACATCTGTATTAAGTACCGGTATAAAATGCTGATTTTAAAATGTCAGATAGATATACGTTTTTGTCCTCTGTGACTTATATACATGTCTTTTTACACTTACCAAAATCGTTGTTTAACATTTAACTTTCATCTGTCAGTGGATGTTTACAAAATACGCTATGGGCAATCATGTATGTCTGAGCTTGTGGTAACTATAGATATATGTTGTGGTCACTCAATTAGTCACGACAACCTGTATTTGACATCATACCCTTTTGTACCAACCCTGACTATAGTCTCGTTAAAAATGCTATGGCGGGAAAGTGGATGCCCTCTCGGGCCGGTCTTAAAACACGTGAATATTCTCGTGGTACTAAATTGAATCTACAGCCTGTGTTACTGATCAATTGCAAGCGTCCAACATCCTTGTAAGTTTTGGTCATATGTGTCATCTGAACAATCCAGATAATGTCCATTATTTTTTTAAAAATTGCAGCTTTGCATTCTCTTATAAAGCAGGGAATATTGTAGTACATATTACCATCATGCAGCCTTTATCCGGGACTTACTTAGAATGCCTGTTTGCAATTCCAATCTTGCATCACTTTAGTTCAATATAGAAACCAAAAATATTTCAGAAATGTTTTTAAACAATCATTCTTTTCATCAAATAATATCACTCTAGGGCTTATCTCGCAAGCTCGAGCAGCTATGTCATCCCAATAATGTGACAGTTTGTAGTAGATGGGTTTTGAATAAAGTATTTTTTAAGATACTCCTCTTCGTCACATGTTTTGATATCCTAATACTAGCCAGCGTGCGGTCAGCTCCTTGAGACCGATTACTCCGCTCTGCAGCGTACTTTGTGCCACTGGCGGTATCCGGGCAGGTGAGCCTCGACACAAGACTACTACGAGCGGGTGTAGAGCGCTCGCACGGCTGAAGCTATCGAATACTGTGATATGTTTCATCACAAAAGAAAATAGTATTGATGCTTTTTTATTTACATTCATTTTTAAAGTTAATTTCGAAGTTTAGCAACTTTCTTGCTTGCAAATCTTGCTCCTAAAAGGAAAAGCTATCGAAGCTAGACTGTGGCGTACAATGATGCAATCAGAATTCCAATGGCAGCGACCATGTCATGAAGACTTTAAGCTTATCGTGTTGTACCTTCCTATGCGTACAGTTAACTGCTTGCGGCCGCCTTTGATAAAAAAAGTACTTTGTAAATGCTTTTCTCTTGAACCAGAATAGATAGTGCCGACTACTTAAAAAACGAGATGTAAATATCCCACGTCACTGCATCATATTAATTGTAGAGCACTTTCAAATCTTACATGGAATATTTTAGGACGACCAGCTTCTATCCCGTACTGGTGTGTTGAGGGTCTCGAACGAGATAACAAGCTAAACTCTGGTTATCGTTTTAAATAGTTGTGAAGCAAGAGTCGCAATCAAAAGTTACTTGCAATACACGGTAATTACCGGTTTTGAGCTTAGTGACTGTACAAATCATCATAAATTATCTTTATTCAAATATTCAAAAACGAAGGTTTGTAATTAGCACCTTAACTCGATTTTAGCCACTCAAAGCCGGAAACATAAGGGAATAATGATTTTGTACTCAGAGCTCGGCTTTTGACAGTTTGGGAAAACTCATGAATCTTTTCATGACACATTGTGATATGCGTCATTTCCTTGATTCCATGTCCATGCTTCCGACTGGTAATCTCTTAAATGTAGGCATTTATGTTGATATATTCTCACTGATAGTGAGATGTTTTCAAATTTTCCTCAAAATACAAAGTGTAGGAGGTAATTGGTCAGCTGGACTCCTCTAACTCATATGCACACCCACTCGGGCGTGAAAATGCCGGAGAGACTATCCCCCGATGAAAGACAACCTGGCATTCATTGATGTTTAGCCTGTGCGATGATATGACAATAACGTAAGCACTGTAGCGATCGCTTTCAAAGTTTCATAAATTTCATCCATTGTTGCTTTCATTGTGATCAGAAGTTTTAACACCTCTGCATAGCTGGTAATAAGCGTTATAAGTTTGTTTATTCCTATGTTCCGAATAATGAGAGAGGTCACATTCTCACCCTTCATTAGAGTTCGTGTTTCGATCACTCAGAGTCAAGAGACAGAGCACTGTACAGCTTGATTTGAGAACGGTTGGTCATCGGCTCATATTTTGCCGAAGAATAACTCACATTCTTGCTTGTCAGGGCAATATTTCTGCTCCACGATGCAACGCAAAAATAACGTATAACAAGTACAAGGTTTTCTTGTATAAGTCTGTGGCCTACTACGGTGAAGGAAATGTTAGTCTTTGGTCGCTTGTATGATCAGCTTTCAAAAAACTAAACAACTTTGCAAGATCATACCTTTGGTCCCGCCCCAGACTTTCAAGAGAAAAGGCGATGTGCTTTACTAGTAGCTAGCTTCTAAACTCAAGTTGCAGCACTCTTTGTCTATCACTACAGAGCTACACTAGCTACTTCGATGCAATCACCAACCAACCAATTACACAGGAAAACATGAAATACCAGAACAAAATAATTTTGTACAAAATGCCATCTGTAGATTGAATGTTTTGATCAATTTTCAACGATGTAAACAATCTTAAAATTCTTATTGTAGATCTTGAAATCCTTTTTACTCATAAAAATGTTAGAGTTCTAGGCCCACAGCACGGCAGGTATGTACGCGTCAAGATTGGCGTGGCGTTTAACGTATTTTATCACAATGGCGCCAAAACTACGTACCTGAAAGCGATTGTTTAGATTACAGGCCTTGTAACTGTTGCAACGTTGTAGATATCAGGTGAGATAGGGACAAATAGTAAAACTAACAAGCATGCAGAAGGCGGGCTTTTCTTGGCCGCAATTATTGTTTACATCTCGGTCCGTTTTCACGGTACCTTTGTCGCCTGACCTTGATTTGGCAACAGTCAGAATCGATGGTAGTGCTGGGAAATACTAGGAATAGTTCTACAGATAGCTTCTTTCATCCCCCCTCCCGAATTGTATTTGTATCTCCCAAGGTACCACGCTAGGTAAAACGTGCACTATTAGGAACCGCAGGCAATAATTGTTTGAGGAGAGAAGAGCTGTGTCGTATAACGCCTCTGTCAAAAGTGGTATGCAACAATGTTGAACACTGAAGGCGCTATCAATCCGAACAAAATAAATAAAAATACTGCTAAGTAAAAAGGGCATTCATTCATGCTATTTTAAATTAACACACGGCAGAATATGAAATGAGAAAATGTTAAGCTATATATATTTGTAGATTTGACGCACGATAAAGTCAACAGAACAATAATATCGTGACAAACGTTTTTGTTTCTCAACTGTATTTCTTGTATTTTTCAGGAACATTATGATGTCGTCGCGAACGCGGATGCCGGCCATAATCTCTCAATTTGTGTTAAGAAGATGAGAGGTCACCGCCTACGTCACTGTAGAGACGTGCTGCATGATGGAGCCTCGACCAACAGTTTTACGCTAGCAAAATGGCGGTCTCCGGGTAGTCATGTCGGGTAAGGCTAGTACAAAGGTAATATTTCAGTGAATTTTGAGCGGATTTCTGGTCGTGGTGAGTCCCTAATAACCAAGCTGTCGATGAGTGTTGGCAATGTGCAATTTGGATGGAAACTTTTTCGACATACCGTCGAAGAAACTTGCACAAAGGGTGCTTGCGGCGGATATGGACGCTAGTCTATGGAATATCCCATAGCTGTGGCGGCGGGGCGGATATGGATGCTAGTCGATGGAATATCCCATAGCTGTGGTGTAAAAGTCAAAACCAGCCCGTACAAGGCAGGAATCCAGTCTGAAAACACCACAGTTATGGACCCACAGCTATTGCCGACCCAGCATAGAACAACACCGCTGTGTAAAACCCGTCGGGCAAAACATAAATTTCATAAATTTCCTTTACTACAAGTTATGTATAAACGTTTATGTATCGGTCACTTCATTTAGGTTCACAATGAAAACTTCTTATCGTGCTGTAGGTACGCATGGAGCTAGAAACGTATGAATGGTATAAATATTGGGGTCATTTCATTCGAGCAAGTGCAAACTGCTCCGCTGTACAAATGTGCGCTAGGCTGTCGATCGTCTCTACAGCCGAAATCACAGATCTCGGCAAATTGCACAGTTGTTCACACTGCATGAAAACCAAATAATTCAGATAAATTCACATTAATGAGTTGCCTGTATTATAGTATAATACACGTGAATTCACATGAATCCACATGAATACAGGCTTGCTGAATACAAAAAATGGATTCTTAACTGTATTCATCTGTATAGCACTCTTCAGCTAAAATACAGGCAATAATCCATGTTAATACAGTAAGTATTATAGGGTTTTTATGCAGTGTCAAGTCCGATTATGTTTCATTAATTCATTACAAAAGTTGGCTAACAACGGAATCAAACCAAGAGATTTAGTTTGCTCCATGGGTTTACAGTTCAGCCGGGTGCGTACACGTATAGGCGTACGGGAACGTTAATTAACGACGTTGAAGTGGGACAGGACCGGGTTTGCTGCAAGCCGTCTCATGTGTTCATATCGAAGCCATGGTATTCAAATGGTGTCGGCGCTGCTCTCGATCATGACAGAAAAACTGTCAAAATTTTGAAAGCTGTCGGATTTAATGCAACATATATCGGAAGAGATGCAACTGAACCAGAGGATCGCAGAGCCTGAAAGTTCGATTGTATACACACAGACAACTAGGACCTTTTCTATGGTTAACGACCCGACATAACTTTGTAAAACAGATTCGTGATTGGCTAACTCTGATGACATATCCTCATGAATAATTAATTAACCCCCATTCACACTTCCGCGGTTCCCTAGCGTAATCTGCCAGAGCTCGATTTTTACGTAGGTCAACGGAGCAAAATTATGCTCTTGCTCGCGAGAATGTGCGACATAAGCTCAGGTGTGTGAACACTTGAGTTAAAAACTTAAGAGTTGCTGTACATTTCACTTTTGTATTTGGTGGCAGATGCATGATCAGATATATTTTGTTTGCTTAAATGAAGTCAACATGGCTACAAATATTCTTATGTCATACAGACCTTTCAACCAATGTCGAAATCAAAAAATCGCAGACACCGACAGATTCAATGGGTGCTCTTCGCTTCCACTTAGGTAAGCCATGAATGTCTATTTTTTACATCCATGGGTAAACTGTCTTCATTGTCAGTAGATACACGCTGACCTATTTCTTACACATTCATCTACGCTACGCTTCGTGTCTTTTTATTTACAGTACTCAATGCACACAGATATATGACCTCGAGGCAATCTAGGTTTTGGATAGTGACTGAATGGGGTTTTATTTTAAACCATCCATTGTGACCAGCTGAAAAAATGGTCAGAAGTTCATTGACAGTACTTACCATATGAAAAAGAATGGACTAGCGAGCTTATGAGAGGTTTGCCAGTCTCTTTATGGGAAAACAATTATTAAGTTGATTTAAGGTAGTATGCACCTCGAAAGTGAAAGACTTAAACTTTTGCTCTAACTTTCCTCAAGGAATCTTTCAATCATTCTCTTTCAAAATCAAGAATAAAAATAGGGGGTCACCGTGCAAATTTTGGTACTAGAGAAACAAATTACCCAAGATTTACCGATATTAGAAATTCAAAATGGCCGCCATCCCTGTGTTAACTCTATGGAGAAAAATAAAAAAATTTGAATTTCGAAAAACTAAGCCGGTGAAAAGTTTTCTTTCACCAAGAGCTTTAAAATGAACCCCCACATGTGGTATATCAGAAGAGAATTGTAAAAGTTTGAGAGTCCGAATGTCTGTCCCCGAGGTGCGTTCTACCTTAACAAAAACGGAACTCTGCTCGAAACCCTTGCTAACTTTTTATCTCTTAATGTTCACTCTTTATGGCCACTAGACAACACGCCTCAAATATCACAGAGAATGCTTATTCACAGTGTGATCATAAATTATACTGTGTTCTTGCCGGATCGTCACACTCTCTGAATGGCCAGTTTAATTTTAGTAACCACTCTCTGAGGAGGGTGTTTTTGAACAAGAGGCATTAACTTTTGCAGTGAAGGGACTACTGCCGCACGCAAATCTGAGCAAATATTCACACCCTACGTCCATACACAATTGTGTGCCCTGTTAAATATTTTTGTAGATCATGCAACCGTTCTCCAGCATTTACTTTAAAAATGACTTTTTGCAATTTCTATCTTGCATCAGTTTTTCCATAAAGAAACCAAAATATCACTACGCTTTTACAGAAATGTGTAAACATTCTTTTCACCAAATAACATCACGCTAGGGCTTAGCTCATAAGCTCGAGCAGCGATGTCATTTCAATAAAGTGACAGTTTGTAATATTTGGATTTTAGTTAAAGAAATTTTAAGATACACCTCTTTGTCACAATTGTTGATAGCTATACTGGCCAGCGTGCGGCCAGCTCCTGAGATCGCCTACTCCGCGCTGCAGCGTACTTTGTGCCACCCGCAGCAGTGACCGGGCAGGTGAGCTTTGACACAAGACGACTGCAAGCGCGCGTGGAGCGCCCGAATGGCTGATGCTATCGAAAAATGCGATATGTTTTATCCAAAACAAAAATATATATTGATTCTTTTTGATTTAAATTCATTTTAAACTTGATTTAGCATTTTATAACTTAACTGTTTTTGTTCGATGATATTTTCCGACATAATGAGATAGGTCACATTGTAACCATATATTTAGAATTCGTGTTTCGATCATTCAAAGTCAAAAGACAGAGCACTTCACAGCTTGTTTTGAGAACGGCCGGTCATCGGCTCATAATTTGCCGAACAATAACTGTCAAAGTACCGCATTCTTGCTTGTCAGGGCAACATTTCTGCTCTACAATGCTATGCAAATATCACGGATAACAAGTATAAGCTGTTCTGGTACAAGTCTGTGGTCTACAACGATGAGGTATCAACAATGCTAGTCTTTGGTCGCTTGTCTGATCGTCTTTCAAAAACTTTAACAACTCTGCAAGATTATGTCTTTGGTCCAGCCCCAGACTTCCAAGGGAAATGGCGATGTGCTCCACGTGTAGCTAGCTTGAAGTTTCAGCACTCACTGTCCGTTTGTGCAACCTACAGAGCTACACTAGCTACTTCAATGCAATCACCAACTCACCAATTACAATGGCAATACATGTAATACCAGAACAAATAATTTTGATCAGTTTTTAACAATGTAAACAATCTGAAAATTTGTATTGTTGATGTTGAAATCCCTTTTTCTCATAAAAATGTTAAAGCTCATCGTACGGCAGATCTGTACGCGTCAAGATTGGCATGGCGTTTTACGTATTTTATCACAATGGCGCCCAAACTACGCACATGAAAGCGATTGACTTTAGATGTACAGGTTGTGTAACTGTTGCAACGTTCTAGACATCAGGCGAGATAGGGACAACAAGTAAAACCTAACAAGCATGCCAAAGGCGGCATTATTGTTTACATCTCGGTCCGTTTTCTCTCTCCCTTTGTCGCCTGACCTGTATTTAACCACAGTCAGAATCGATGGCAGTGCAGGGAAATACTAGGAGTAGTTCTACACATAGCTTATTTTACCCCCCTCTATTGTATTAGTATCTCCCAGGTACCAGGCTAGGTAAAACGCGCACTATTAGTAACCGCAGGCAATAATTGTTTGAGGAGAGAAGGGCTGTGTCGTTTATCGCCTCTCTCAACAGAGGTATGCGACAATGTTGAACACTGAAGGCGCTATCAATCCGATCAAAATAAAAAGAAATACTGCTAATTAAAAAGGGCATTCATTCATGCTTATTTTGGATTAACTCACGACAGAGAATGAGTGAATTTGACTGAGAAAAATATTAAGCTATATATATTTGCAGATTTGACACACGATATAGTCAACAGAAAAATAATATTGTGACACACGTTTTCGTTTCTCAACTGTATTTCTTTTATCAGGAATATTATGATGTCGTAGCCAACGTATAGTAGTAGTCGTTGTTCAATCAATTGTATTACATTCATACGCTCTGTTTACATGATAAAACAACGTGATCGTTATACACAGTCAGAAGTCATTGAAATAAATGAAACATAAATAAACAACAGTAGAAGAGTTCTGTAGTCCGGGGCTCAAAATTAACTTTTTATAAGATAATCGCGGTGGGTAACCGTGTCCGAAATTCAGTGCTATTTTCAAATTGCCACTTAAAAATTACTACTACTGTCCTTCTAATGAAGACACACAAGAATATCATGCAGTCAGCCAAGTAACACAGTGATAATGCGTGAAAGCACTTCCATGTAAGAATAATGTAGGAAACGAAACCACAAAAACAGTACATAAATAGGTCCACATACTACTGTGAAGGTCAATTAGACCTGTTCCATCGGTCTGTGGGAATATAAATATCAAAACATACAATGATTTGAAGAACTAATTAAACAACTACTAATCGTCGCGCTCAGTCGTAGGCTGTTGCGTAGATCGTTGGTTGAATGCCTTGGCCCACAGACCAAGCCGGTGAGATGGAGGGTCTGGAGAAATACTTAATTTCTTTGACTGCTCTCATTTATCACCACTTTATAAAGCAAGTGAAGTTGCCTTTGGTCAGGTTCTTCAAGCTATATATGCCAAACAGTTGAAGCTCATTAGATATGCAATTATAAATTATCTGACATGAAAATGCTAAATGACTTTCAATATTGTTTAACCTTGTATCATCAATGTGCATAGCATGCTTGCCAACTTTGGTCACATAAATCTCGCTAATGAGTGATTCATCGTGTGATATCGATGACCATCGTTCGTCTTATGGACATTGCCTGTCTCACAAAACTGAAATCAAAACTTGTACTTTTGGGAAAAATTCAGTCCTAGGATCTGTGATTATTCACTGGGCGCTGATGCCGGCCATAAACTCTCAGTTTGTGTTAAGAAGTTGAAAGGTCACCGCCTACGTCACTGTAGAGACGTGTTGCATGGAGCCTCGACGAATAGTTTTACGCTAGCAAAATGGCGGTCCCCGGGTAGTCATATCGGGTATGGCTAAAAAATAGGTAATTTTTCAGTGAATTTTGAGCGGATTTCTGGTCGTGGTGAGTCCCTAATAACCAAGATGTCGATGAGTGTTGGCAATATGTAATTTGGATGGAAACTTTTCGAAATACCGTCGAACAAACTCGCACAACGGGTGCTTACGGCGGATATGGACGCTAGTCTATGGAATATCCCATAGCTGTGGCGTTGGGGTTAAAATCGCAAAAATCAAAACCAGCCCGTAAAAGGCAGGAATTCCGTCTGAAAACACCACAGTTATGGACCCACAGCTATTGCCGACCCAGCAGAGAACAACACCGCTGTGTAAAACCCGTTGGTCAAAACTATTGATCATAAATTTCCTTTACTACAAGTTATGTATAAACGTTTATGTATCGATCACTTCATTTAGGTTCACAGTGAAAGCTTACTTTTCGTGCTGTAAGTACACATGAAGCTAGAAACGTACGAATGGTATAAATATTGGGGCCATTTCATTCGAGCAAGTGCAACTGCTCCAATATACAAATGCGCGCTAGGCTCCCGATCGTCTCTACAGCCGAAACCACAGTCCTCGGCAAATTGCACAGCTGTTCAAGTTCGATTAGGTTTTCATTAATTCATTACAAAAGTTAGGGCTAACAACGGAATCAAACCAAGAGATTTAGTTTGCTCCATGGGTTTGCAGTTCAGCCGGGTACGTACACGTATACGCGTACGGGAACGTTAATTTAACGATGTTGAAGTGGGACTGGGCTGCAAGTCATCTCTTGTGTTCATATCGAAGCCATATTATTCACATGGTGTCGGCGCTGCTCTCGATCATGACAGAAAAAACTGTCAAAATTTTGAAAGCTGTCGGAATTAATGCAACATACATCAGAAGAGATGCAACAGAGCCAGAGGATCGCAGAGCCTGAAAGTTCGATCGTATACAGGTAGACAACGAGGACCTGTTCTGTCTTTTACGACCTGACATGACTTTGTAAAACATGTTCGTGATATTGGTTAACTCTGATGACATATTCTCATGAATAATTAATTAACCCCATTCACACTTCTGTTGTTTCCTAGGGTAATCTACCAGAGGTGGATTTTTGCGTATGTCAGCGCAGCAGAAATTATGCTCTGACTCGCAAGAATGTGCGACATAAGCTCACGTGTGTGAACACTTGAGTTAAAAACTTAAGAGTTGCTGCAAATTTCACTTTTTGTATTTGGTGGCAGATGCATGATTAGATATATGGTATTTGTTTAAATGATGTCAACATGTCTACAAATATGCTAATGACAAACAGACCTTTCTACCGTTGCCTGAATCAAAAAAGCACACTCTAGACACCGACAGATTCAATGGGTGCTTTTCGATTTTCACTTAGGGAAACTCTCTTGTCAGTTCGTTTCTAAGTAGTGATAGATACACGCTGACCTATTTCTTACATATTCATCTACGCTATGCTTTGTGTCTTTTATTTACAGTACTCAACGCACATAGATATATGACCTCGATGCAATCTAGGTTTTGAATGGTGACTGAATGGAGGTTTATTTTAAATCATCCATTGTAACCAGATGAAAAATGGTCAGAAGTTCATTGACAGTACCTACAATATGAAAAAGAATGGACTAGCGAGCTTATCAGAAGTTTGCCAGTCTCTTTTGGAAGAAACAAAATTATTAATTTGATTTAACAAAAACGGAACTCTGCTCGAAACCCTTGCTAACTTTTTATCTCTTAATGTTCACTCTTTATGGGCACAGGACAACACGCCTCAAATGTCACAGAGAATGCGTATTCACAGTGTGATCATATATTATACTGTGTTCTTGCCGCATCATCACACTGTCTGAAAGGCCAGTTTAATTTTAGTAACCACTAACTGAGAAGGGTGCTTCTGATTATTTTGATCATTAATTCTTTACAAAAGTTAGGCTAACAACAGAATGAAATCAAGATATTTAGTTTCCTCTATGGGTATGCAGTTCAGCCGGATGCGTTCACGTATACGCGTACGGGAATGTTAATTTAACGACATTGAAGTGGGACCGGGCCGGGCTCGCTGCAAGCCGTTTCTTGTGTTCATACCGAAGCCATAGTATTCCATGGTGTCGGCGCTGCTCTCGATCATGACAGAAAAACTGTCAAATTTTAAAAACTGTCGGATTTAATGCTACATATATCGGAAGAGATGCAACGGAACCGGAGAATCGCAGAACCTGATAAATTGATCGTGTACACGCAGACAACGAGGACCTCGTCTGTCGTTTACGACCCGACATGACTTTGTAAAACAGTTTCGTGATTGGTTAACTCTGATGACATATTCTCATGAATAATTAATTAACCCCCACTCACACTTCTGTTGTTTCCTAGGGTAATCTACCAGAGATGGATTTTTGCGCATGTAAGCGCAGCAGAAATTATGCTCTGACTCGCGAGAATGTGCGACATAAGCTCACGTGTGTGAACACTTGAGTTAAAAACTTAAGAGTTGCTGCACATTTCACTTTTTATATTTGGTGGCAGATGCATGATTAGATATATGGTATTTGTTTAAATGATGTCAACATGGCTACAAATATGCTAATGACAAACAAACCTTTCTACCGTTGCCGGAATAAAAAAAACACACTCAAGACACCGACAGATTCAATGGGTGCTTTTCGATTTTCACTTAGGTAAACTGTCTTGTCAGTTCGTTTCTGAGTAATGGTAGATACACGCTGACCTATTTCTTACATATTCATCTACGCTAGGCTTCGTGTCTTTTATTTACAGTACTCAACGCACACAGATATATGACCTCGATGCAATCTAGGTTTAGAATGGTGACTGAATGGATGTTATTTAAATCATGCATTGTAACCAGATGAAAAATGGTCAGAAGTTCATGGACAGTACTTACCATATGAAAAACAATGGACTAGCGAGCTTATTAGAGGTTTGCCAGTCTCTTTTGGGAGAAAAAAATTAGTAAGTTCATTTAAGAATGACTGAACTCTGCTCGAAACCCTTGCTAACTTTTTATATCTTAATGTTCACTCTTTATGGCCACTAGACAACACGCCTCAAATATCACAGAGAATGCGTATTCACAGTGCGATCATAAATTGTACTGCGTTCTTGCCGCATCATCACACTGTCTGAAAGGCCAGTTTAATTTTAGTAACCACTACCTGAGAAGGGTGTTTTTGAACAAGAGGCATTAACTTTTGCAGTCGGGAATTACTGTCACACGCCGGTCTGAGCAAATATCCACACCCCAACGTCCATACACCATTGTATGCCCTGTTGTGTATTTTTGTTTATCATGCAACCGTTCTCCGAGATTAACTTTGAGAATGCCTCTTTGGAACATCTATCTTGCATCAGTTTTTCAATAAAGAATCCAAAATATCACTACGCTTTTTCAGATTTGTTTAAACATTCTTTTCACCAAATAATATCACACTTGGGCTCAGCCCATAAGCTCGAGCAGCCTTGTCATTCCAATAAAGTGACAGTTTGTAGTAGATGGGTTTTAGATAAAGAATTTATTTTAAGATACACCTCTTTGTCACACGTACTAATAACCTAGTACTAGCCAGCGTGCGGCCAGCTCCTGAGATCGACTACTCCGCGCTGCAGCGTACTTTGTGCCACCGGCGGCGCTGAGCGGGCAGGTGAGCCTTGACACAAGACGACTGCAAGCGCGGGTGGAGCGCCTGCACGACTGACTCTATCGAACACTGTAATATGTTTTATCTAAAACGAAAATATATGGACGATTTTTGATTTATATTCATTTTTAAATTTGATTTAGCAGTTTTATAACTTAATGCCTGCAAATCTTGATCCTCAATAGAAAAGCTATCGAAGCTTGGCCGTGGAGTACAATGATGCAATCAGAATCGTGGATGTCGTCAAGACTTTAAGCTTATCGTGTTTTATCCACGCATGCGTACAGTGAACCACTTGCGGCCGCCTTTGATAAAAAGTACAATGTTAAACAACTTTCTCATGAATCAGCATAAATTATGCCGACTACTTAACAAAAGAGATGTTAATCTTCCATATCACTGCATCATATTCACAGTAGGACACTATCAAATCTTACGTGGAATACTTTTCGGCGACCAGATTCTATCACGTACTGGTATGTTGAGGGTCTCTAACGAGATATTCAGCTAAACTCTGGTTATCGTTCTAAATAGTTGGGAAGCAAGCCTCGAAATTAAAAGTTATTTGTAATACACGGTAATAAACTTTGCAAGAGCATGCCTTTGGTCCCGCCCAAGACTTTCAAGGGGAATGGTGATGTGCTCCACGTGTAGCTAGCTTCTAAACTCAAGTTGCAGCACCCACGGTCTCTTTGTCCAACACTACAGTGCTACTCTAGCTACTCCAATGCAATCACCAACCAACCAATGACAGAGGCAATACATGTAATGCCATCTGTAGATTGAATAATTTTAAATTTGATCAATTTTTTAACGATGTAAAGAATCTGATCATGAAAATTCTTATTGTTGATCTTGAAATCCCTTTTTCTAACAACAATGTTAAAGGTCTAGGTCCTCCGCACGACAGGTATGTATGTGTCAAGATTGGCGTGCCGGTTTACGTATTTTATCACAATGGCACCCAAACTATGCACCTGAAAGCGATTGGTTTTAGATGTACAGGCCGTATAACTGTTGCAGCGCTCTAGATATCAGGTGAGATCGGGACAAAGAGTAAAACCTAACAAGATTGCAAAAGGCGGGCTTTTCTTGGCCGCAAGTATTGTTTCCATCTTGGTCCGTTTTCACGGTTCATTTGTCGCCTGACCTTTATTTAACCACAGTCAGAATCGATGGTAGTGCTGGGAAATACTAGGAATAGATCTACAGATAGCTTATTTCAACTCCCCTATTGTATTGGTATCTCCCCAGGTATCACGCTAGGCAAAACGTGCACTATTAGTAACCGCAGGCAATAAATATTTGAGAAGGGGAGGGCTGTATCGTATAACGCCTCTGTCAAAAGTGGTATGCGACAATGTTGAACGCTGAAGAAATAGAAATAGTGTTTATTAAACAGGGCATTCATTCATGCTTATTTTGGATTAACTTACGACAGAAAATGAAGTAAATTTTATTGAGAAAAACGTGAAGCTATATATATTGCAAATTTTCCATAAGATAAAGTCAACAGAAAAATAATATCGATAAACCCCTTTTCGTTTCCCAACTTCTGTATTTTTCAGGAATATTATGATGTGATCGTAAACGTAAAGTAGGAGTTGTTCAATCAATGGTATTACATCCGTACGCTCTGTTTACATTATAAAACCACGTAGACACAGTCAGAAATCATTGAAACAAATTAAACATAAATTAATAAACAGCAGTAGTAGAAAGAGCTTTGTAGTCCGGGGCTCAAAATTAAGTTTTTATAAGATAATCGTAGAGGGCAACCGTGTCCGAAATTTACTAGTTCCAGGAAGATATCCGGACCAAAACTTTACTGCTATTTTTTTTAATCTGATTAACAATTACTACAACTGTCAATCTGATGAAGCCAAAAAGAATATCATCCAGTCATCCTAGTAACACAGTGATTGTGTGTGAAAGCACTTTCAATAAGAAATATTGTAGAAAAAGATACCGCAAAAATTACGGAGTTTGGGGCTCAGGGCAGTGATAGCTTACTGACTTTTGAATTTACTTTACCTGGCGTTGTGGGCCAATCGCTTTAAGGGTCAATGGTTATGACCTCTTCACAGCAGGTCGTTGTCTGACAAGCGGTCAGGAGGCAAGGCTTAGAGGCCTCCCAAAATCTTTTTTTTTATCTTAACGGTACGACTTTGAGTATTAATGTGATCAATGATGAAGTATGTTTATTTGAACGTTGATCGACCACGTTTTTGAGCAGTGGCGTGGAGTTTTCAGCGCGAAACTACCTATTGAAATTTGTTTTCGAGCATTCATGGCTACCACACTTTCTCGCCTTCTTCATATGTTATATTGTTATGGCTTTGCGAAGCGACGATCCAAACGTCCGTGCCTAGAACTACAGCTGTTATAAATTCGTCAAATGAAGGAAAGAAAGACGTTGAACATCGACGTTTGTTCATAATTACGTGTAATTGTGCATTCTGGATTCTCTTTTCAGTTGCTTGTGCCCGTTCGAGGACCCCACCCACCCGTGCGTGATTTGAAAAAGGCGCAATGATTATACCAACTTTTATCTACCGCCATCCCGGTCGACTTTGGTTTCAGATTTCCTCTCTTTTTTCACAATTAATCAAAGCGTATGGTGGTTCAGTTTTCATTTTTTTGTGGCTTTTTTTCTTTCTTTAAACATTACTTTTCGTTTTGTAGAGCAGGCACCCAGCCACTTAGTGGGCAAACTATTACACATGTATGTATGTACGAAAACGTGTGTGTGTATGCCTTTTTCAGTCGTTTTCTGTCCTATTTTCGAATTGGATTGTCAATCATTTCCAATTTCTTTTGTCTTTGTTTGATTACATGCAAGATATATTTCAATCAAGACAGGCTGACAGTTTTATTGTACGCTTTCTTTATCTCTATATAAATAACCCATATTTCTAATAATACCTCCAAATATTTTAAGATAAACACTATTTTTATGCATCACAGATTTGGAGGTGGTGGGTATGGGCCAAATCGGCCATACCCACCACCTCCATTAAAATTCTTAAATTTCTTGTTTACGCACACACTAGATCAATTTGTGTGTAGTCAATTAATATTACTCTTTACATGGATCTAGCTCCATGCTCTTTGAAAGACAGCTGCGATTTCGAATAAAGCAAGACAAATTTGTTGGACCTAGTAAAGCCGTTTGTAATGACATTCGAAATAAAGTGAGCATGCAATGACCGGGATATTCACAATGCTTACAGTATAGTATGGGGGTACAAGCTTCGCTCCTGGCTCCATGACTAACCATGGAGGTTGAAGAAAACTTTTTACCGCCTTGGACTGACGTACGCGTGACCTAAAATAAAGCCACGGAGGTTACTGTTAAAGTTATCGTTTGTCACAGTATCAACCATATATGCTAATAGCCCCACGGGCGGTATGAGTCATATACGGCATTTGCCGAAAGCTGCGCGGTCACATTATCACGTGAATATTACAATATGACTTTAAGGTAATATGCACCTCGAAAGTGAAAGACTTAAACTTTTGCTCTAACTTTCCTCAAGGAATCTTTCAACAATTCTCTTTCAAAATCAAGAATAAAAATAGGGGGTCACCGTGCAAATTTTGGTACTAGAGAAACAAATTACCCAAGATTTACCGATATTAGAAATTCAAAATGGCCGCCATCCCTGTGTTAACTCTATGGCGAAAAATAAAAATTTTCAAATTTCGAAAAACTAAGCCGGTGAAAAGTTTTCTTTCACCAAGAGCTTTAAAATGAACCCCCACATGTGGTATATCAGAAGAGAACTGTAAAAGTTTGAGAGTCCGAATGTCTGTCCCCGAGGTGCGTTCTACCTTAATGAATAAATTACCGGACTTTTATACGACCCTGGTTACAATGCTTAGTACGGAACCCACTGTAATGCGATTATCTTCGAGCTCATTGTTTCAGCAAATTATATACGCAATTTCTTAGGAATATACAGGCGGTATTCTATTGTGCTTTCATTGTTCGGATTATCATTGTCGCAGTATAAGAAACTATAGATTTCATTTCATGACGTGCGGAGGCCTTGACACCTCACTTGACCCCCTTGTCGCAGTGGAAACTGTATGTCTATGAAAGTACACAGTACTTCGAAAGTTTAGGCATAGGCGGGTCTATACGAATACGAACCCCCATATGGACGACAAAACTAAACGACAAGGACTCAAAATTGCCAAGTGGGTGTATTTCTCACACTCTGGTATTCATGACTAATTTATACGATATTGTCACGTCAAATTTTATTCATGAGAGAAATACCGGTCGCCATGCTGTTTGTTTACATTTATGAGCATACCGAAGATCGACGCAAAAGAGTCCGACGCACCAAAGTTGACCACATAGACGCGAGTTGTCGTAGAACGACAAAAAATAAATCCCGTCTTTTTGTTCGACAAATTTGGCTTGTGTATTGAATAATAGGATGTATTGCCTTCATTTTCAAAAGAAAGTCAATATAAGATCCATATTCAGAATTGTTAGAGTCATCAATCATACCCGTGTCATTGTTTGCCGTCACAGGTGCAGATTTGATTGCCAGTACGATCCTTCGAGTTTTATCAGAGGCGTAATTATTGAAATCATTTTTGACAAATAATAAAGTGTCTTTTCGACATAGAATTTTTTTAAGATCAAAAATTTTACTAAAGGAAAGCTGGGATACAAAAATTTGCATAGCTTTAGACAATTTGTCTATCGTCGATCTATCATGCAGACTAGGATGAATGGATGAAATAATTCTTCACTTTAAACGACGTCTTAGATTTACACACTAATGACTGTAGTTTAAGTCTACTCTTTCTTATTTTTTTCTACATATCATGCACATCAAATAATCTCTTAACCACAAGACCTGGAATATCCATACTTATCTTTACAACAGTATGCAGTCGGGAAGTGCAAATATTATTTATGTCAATGCAATTTACGGGTACATATGGAATGAATGATGTTAAGACCGAAGAAAATATGCAACTGCATTTTGTGTAGATGTCAACTTAAGAAGAGGTAGCCGCATTGATGAAGAAGTTAACTTGTTTGACAGGAAAGAGTTGGAGAAATATTTCATCAAGAAACAACTTTTAGACAGGAAATCAAGACATAACATTGTTACATCCGCCGCAGAGAGGCAATTTCTTGTGCTAATGCGTCATTTTGATCATACTGTTATTTTAGATACAAATTATCGAAGAGAGATTTACATTGATATGAAAGTAAATTAGCTGATATACCTATGTTAATTTTAAGAGATTTCCCTCATTGCAAGACACTGGAAACTTCAAATGTCGAAGCTTCTAAACAACGCCACACAATTACAAATAAGTAAATTAGCGTATAGTTTAAGGGTCCAAAGTTACACAAGGAATATTCTACTTTCGACGCACATCTTTCCCTAGTTTTACGAATTTCCTATTCCATTTCTTTCTTATGCCTCGTTCCATTTGTACTTCCAGATTAACCAAAGTCGAGGAAAGGGTGGATAACGTAGAGAAACATGTTGCAGAAATACTGAAAATGCTGTCAGATAAAGAAATCAAGGAATCAAAAATGGAGAAAAATGTTGAAAAAATACTGAAGATGCTGAAGAAATAAAGGAATAGAAAATGTCGCCATCGAAACATTTAGTCCTTATCTGAGAGATTCAAGAATTGTACATCCCAATACAATACCTAACAATCGACTGTCGACAGCCGCATGTGCTAGTTTGGCCAATAATTCGAATCTAAATGTTTAGCTGGACGTCCTCTCAGCAGTCGCTCTCCAGCCTTCGGCTCTCGGTTGCGGAGCGGGAGATAAGCATACTCCACGGCACCTGCTGCGAGGGCTACATCTTTTTCCTTTGCAAAGAAGAGCCAGAGTACGAAAAGTCATAAACTTTACAAATTTGAAGCAAGGTAAGGAAAGCAAAGAACTGTATTTGTACCAAATTTGCCAAGGTAGCCTTTTCAAATATTGTACAAGGATGGTATTTTGTCAACTGTGACCACTCACGTGAATATATGAGAAATTTAACTTTTCGTACAACAATGCACCAGAGATTGTCGACAGTCTAACCAGAAAGGTATGGCTATACGATCTATCTATTTCAGCCTATTTTCGAAGCATCAAAATTCTGGCAAAATACTAAATTATAATTTGAAAAGCAATATCTTCTGTGGTATAGGCGGGAGAAAAGTATCATGAAATTGCAAGCGCTTTTTATAATAACTTAATAATATTAACCTTCGAGCAAGATTTAAAAAAATTAACGTCTGGCTTTACAGATGTTCATAATTGTTTCCTAAGACCATTATTTTGCTCTTGTAAAGCTCAGTTTATCAATCTTTCGCCATTTTGAGTGCAAACAGATTTATTCTTTGACCATTGAAGTTCAATTATAATCCACCTGAGGTGCCTTTTTTCAGTAATCGTTGACAATGATAGAGGGACTACTGAAATCATTTTCTTAAGATGTTTTGTGACGCTGCTGATATGTCTATTCAGAACAGTTTGCTGTTCATTCAAAGAAAATGTATTCGCTAGTGTTACTTCACAAGCGCCTTTGTCTTTTAAGAATCAATTAAAATTAATTTGACCTCTATGATTTAACCAAATATTTCTAGGTTAGCCTTGCGATAAATAATTCATGCGTGATATCTAATGTGAAGGTTTGCTTCATTAACTCTACAATTAGAGGTTATTACCCAATATCGCCTGTTCCTGTGTCATATCAGAATGAGTGTCATTTGTTCTGTGTCAGACACAAGACGACATCGAGTGTCTGACGCACCACAAATGACACGAATGTCAATGTACTTTAAACTACATCATTACCCAGTATTTAAAGTAACATTTAATTTGCTGATCTTACCATACAACTATTCTTGACAATTATCTGTGATTGAAAAATATCTCGTTTGAAATCTTCAACACATCAGTTAAGGATATAATTCGATCGTTCAATATATATTCCACATTAGAATTGAAACTGTTTTTTCTCTGAATATGATGCAGCTGAAGAGAAATGTCACCTTTAGTTAGTGTGCACATTTTATTCTGATTTACGAGAAAAGTATTTAATCAAGGTAATTTTGTCTAGATTTATAATTATCGGAACTAGTGTTAATACAGTTGGAGTCTGGAATAAAGAGTAGCTTTGCAATGTTTTTTCTTTCAAATGTAGAGACGTAAATGTTAGTCTGCGATGCGATGTTATTGCACTAAATGTTTGTAACTTATCATTGTTTAGTCGAAATATGATTGTGGTATTTGTATTCCTTGTGCCTCCAAGTATATTTTTTTGGGATTTTGTTTTATACAATGGGCCGGAGGCCATAGACCTTAGGTAAACAAAGTACTGAAATAAACAATAACAATATCATAATGCCCTTTCGGGAAAGGATGAAAGGATAGTTAAACACCAACTGTTGAGGCATGGTCAGGACGGCTGATTTTATTGCCAGGATTATAAGCAAAGCAAAGAAAACAGTCAGAATTTACACGAATTTCCGACGTCAAAGGCGACGAGGCCCACAAACTTGCATTACGCAAATAGTCACTGAACAGTGACGTACTGCGCTACGCTATGCAACCCGATGTCACGTGCGTTGTAGAAAATATGCAAATCCGGAGGTTTTTAGCGATTGATTACAATGTTTTGTTTTTCAAATCACAATTTACGCCTTAGCTGTAAAGTTACGGTGTTTACGATACTGTGAGTTGTTAAATTATTATTCATATTCCAGGCATGTAAATAATCTATTAATGTGCATTTCTGGTCAGTCACGTGACTCAGCTAGGCCAACTAAAATGCAACAGAGAGGGCATGGTAATGTGGTATATAGTATCGGTGTCTTTCAGAATGCCGAAGTTGAGGATTATGCTCAAAACTCGAAAAGGTGCTTTATCCATTACACGGACAATAGGTTTATTTTACAGGATGATGGGAGTATTTATGTTAAAAATATAGGTAGGGGCCTGAACATGTATGTAGGGGCAAGGCCTATGTGTTTTAGGCCCTAGCGGACACCCAGTTTCCAGCGAAGGCATGTTAAACGAAACTGCTTATGTAGTCAAGGCTGATAGAAAAGTAACCGGCCTGTGTTGTTAGATACGGGTACTGTGGCGCTATTCACAGAGTGGCCACAATAGATATTTTGTTCCCACCAGCTCAGACATGAATGACTGCCCAGCATGTTTTGAAGACAGCCGCTGACCCATGAAGTCAGCGGAACATGCCGTCAATGTAAATGGGTCAGGGCGTGAGTATACGTATTTCTATTAAATTCAAGAATGCCCTGAAATATGAAGAACTCAGTAAAATTCTGAAAGAAAATTACACAGAAACGTTCATTTTGTACAACTTAAAAATTACCAAATTTTATGTCACTCTCTTGTTTTAACTGCATTATTTCTTTTTTTTTGGTCGGCTGTAAGCTTTCATTCTAAGATACCGTGCTCTGACTTGTTGTCGACTTTTGTTATACAAGGTCAAATTGAACCGCACTCGCATGCTGTCCGAGTGTGGTTTAATAAAATAAATATTGAGGTTTAATAAACTACGGTGGACTCTTAGTATTCACGTCAGCGAGCGTGGTTTGTTTCTTGACATTCAGTAATGGCGGTCGTTTTTATCCCGGGGGGTCACTTCCATTACTTGCCGATATGTATGCGTGCCGCCCAATGGGGTGGGTATTTCAGCAACTTGGTCTAAAATGGCGGTATCAATTCCACTGTATACCAAGGTTTAAAATGGGGTTGATTTTCGAGTGCCACACAAGAACAAATTTCAACCGGCTGTTCCCGTCTCGCTAGCAGGGTTCTGAGCTGCACTCTATAAGCATCGATATCTTTTCTGTGGCAGGGGAACCATTAAAGAGACCCCCGGCTTACGCCAAAGTAAATATCGACTTTGTTTTAAAACATTGTCACGATAGGTCAGAACTCTATAGGCCTATAAGGCAGATTTTTACTCTGTAGAAAATACCCAAGTGGCTCTATTGCTCCTAGTATTGATCATGACAAACAGGTCGACCATGGCCACATAAAGTAGTATTGCTTTACAGTCGAAAAGCGAGGTTTGTTGTGAATTATACATGTAATTTAAAAAAAAAAAACACCAGTCAGACTGTAACTGCAGATAACTGATAATTTGCAGAAGCTGGACCAAAATTTGGTGAGGGTGAAAGACATTTTCTTTCACCAAATTTTTTAGTATTTCCTGATGTTTTTCGGAATCATGGCTTGGCCAGCAACAACATAGCTCTAAACGCAGTACAGTGGTAGGCTTTGCCGGGGCAAATACTTGCTTTTTCCGTTTTTTAAAAATTTTGATGCTATGACTTTTGACCTGGGTCAAAGGTCATAAGGTCTAAAATGGGGTCCTAAAATAACGAGATTTTAGGTCTAAAATGGGCCCTGGGTTTTATACCTGCGGCCGCACACCCCTACCACTTCTCCGAACAAGTACCCCCCCCCGGGGGTTTTATCCTTCATGACCTGTTTTGATGACCTATATGCATGATCCCTGGGCGAGAAATGGAGACATGACACTTGACTGATGATCGTGTATCGAACAATGATCAGACCTTAGAAACGCAAGAGTACATTTGCAGTAGGCATGTACACGTTGTATATGAATCAAATGATTATAGAGATAATAAGTCGGTGTTTTCGAAAAGGCGGCCAATTGTGCAACGTTCATCACTCTCCTCTGGATGCTAGGAATCTTGATTGACAGGTGTTTTTAGCCTGCCGGCGCAGTATACCGGCAGAACCAGGTAAACTTGAACTAGGAATTCCACCGTTAGACTTAATTGCTGCACAAGGGACTATGTCTAAGTAATTTTATTTTGTGCCAACAGTAATTCAGCAGAAATGCTCCACCTTATTCATGAGTGCTTATATATTGACAGAAATTGCTCAGTAATGCAGACCTAGCCAAAAAAGTGAAATTTGAATATTTTTATCCTACCAGAGACATAGAACGTTTGACTTCAACAAGCTACCTTCGACAAATCTCCCGTAGATTATAAGCAAATTACTGTTTAAACAAGGTCACCAGGAATTCAAAACCGATCTTTCACGCTTGACTGTAATTTAGTGCCATGGCATATTTCTCCTCTTCATGACAATGGCCGCGTGGTGACCTCAGCCATCCTGGCCTCATTTCCCATTGACCTAGCGCTTCTGTTGTCCTGACTGTTTCTGTCAATTAAGTCAAACTAAATATATTTGCTTTTATGGCATTATAAATCTGCAAAATTGTTTTTTGTGCGTTCTAGCATACGTTGTTCCTGTTAATTTTAATAGTTTCCATGCAGAAACTCATGGATGAATTTCTGACAAGGACGCATCAACACACTTTAATTGGCAACTAGAAATTGGACTATGTTGTGCTGTTCACGAAACAATAATGCTCAAAGAGTATGTCAACACTCAATCATTAAGCGGCAATTACAGAGCTTGTAGAGGTTATTCTGATTTGGTGGTTTCCATCAGCTTTTTCAAACTTTTTGTGACTGACACAGTTGCTAAACTGGGTCAACGAACAATTTAGACAATACATTCAGCATTGTGAACAGTTAACACGTCTCGAACTTTTCAAGTATACAGCTGTGATTCCATCCCTTGGAGACTGATTGTAATAGGTCACGAAAAATTGAAGTAATGTGACAAGCATCGTTCATACTACAACTACCTCTTGATTGTCGTACAGTTCAGTAAGCCTGGATCAGTCATTGACGTAGTAATAGAAGCGCGCCCTCAACATATGGAGTTTCAAAATGTTTGATGATTGTTTTTTTCAGAACTTATCGTGTGTTTAAACAGCGGCGTTGTCAATGCAGATATTATACACTTCAAAACCACTCTGTCAGTATTTGAAGTACTAATAAAGATAGTGTCTCCACTTCAGAAGTTGAAATGTTTTGATGATTGTTTTAGAACGTGTCATATTTTATGTTTAAAAAGGAATGCATGGCATCCGTCATTGCAGCACACTTCAAAAATCCAATGTCAGTATTTGGAGAAGTAAACGTAGTAAAGAGCACGCCTCAACGTATAGGACTTGCAATATTTTGATAATGATTGTTCCACTGATGTTAAAACAGGAATGCTATGTCAACGTGGATTGTAGTATGCTCCTGTAATAAAGGGGCAGCATTGGATTTAGTAATAGGGAGCGCACCCCAACGTTTAGTGCTTTAAGTGTATTTTAAGGGTTGTTTCAGTAACATAAGATATTTAACCTGTTTAAAAACAGAGGAATTATAAGGCAACATGGATTTATTTTAATGTTAATGGATTCTAAGTCTTCGTATACAATAATGGAAATGGCGTCATTGGTCATATTGTTGTAATCTGTAGTATCCGCAATGAATCACAAATTGATGTTCATATAAATGCACTTGCTTGACCAGTGCGAATAACCCATCAACGGGGGGGGGGGGGGGGGGGGGGGGGTTAAGTTTTTGTTACTTAAATACTGGTGGATTTTTATGGTCGGAAGCATATACATTGCATTGAATGACCTCAATTGCAATCTGGGTCACTTGGGCTCTCCGCTCAAACACAGGCACGGTTACTCTGCCTTATATTACCGTGACGCGAGCGACTGTGGCTCAAGGCACATTAATGCAGTGATACGCTAAAAGTGAATTCAACGCTGGCAATAAAAATCAGCTGTTAACTGATCTTAACATAGGCAATAATTGTGTCATGGCAATGAATCACAAATTGATGTTCATATAAATGCACTTGCTTAACCAGTGCGAAAACCCATCAACGGGGGGGGGGGGGGGGGGGGGGGGGGGGTTAAGTTTTTTTTTACTTAAATACTGGTGGATTTTTTATGGTCGGAAGCATATACATTGCATTGAATGACCTCAATTGCAATCTGGGTCACTTGGGCTCTCAGCTCAAAAACAGGCACGGTTACTCTGCCTTATATTACCGTGACGCGAGCGACTGTGGCTCAAGGCACATTAATGCAGTGATACGCTAAAAGTGAATTCAACGCTGGCAATAAAAATCAGCTGTTTAACTGATCTTAACATAGGCAATAATTGTGTCATGGCAACCATATTGGAAACTTTTATTGGTCAGATATAAGTCACATGATAAGGGCTAAGGTCGATCAGCAACCCAGCACAGCAAAGGCCACTGAACTCCGTTCATGAAGGTAAGCATCTATATGTATACAATATATATCTGCAATAAACGCTTTTCATGTCAAACAATGCTCCTAAAAGGCAAACCGAAAAGGCGTAATAATCATATCCGTTGCTCTGAAAGACTCAATTACAAATCTTTTAAACAAAAATCAGTTTCTGTTCCATGTTTTACTTTACTCTGACTTCCGCCATTCAATTGGGACTTCCCCGATGGCGAAGGTTGTATACGCAGGGTAGACGCATTGATATCTCCGCACATACATAGGTCATGGACCTCTGTTTCCCTATTTAAGCCATAGGCATAGTTGAATATTATATATTTACCATTAAGTGCATTCGTTTTCGCTATGGAGAGTGTTTGGCAGCCTCTGTTAGGGGTCATCATCATGGGATCAGCCAGTCGAACAACTGTTAGTATGAACTCATCGTGTATTCGGTTTCAACGTACGTGATAGCGAGAAATCCTTGGGTAACTAGAAGGGGCATGTTTTTTTTCTGAGATCAGTCATATTTGTTTAATCGTTCGGACACACGTTCTGTAATATTACCAAGATTTCAGAGGTGCATTCAGCGGCTTGCACCAAGCCTCTAGGGGCAGGAATGTAAGGTCGTGAACTTAATATTTATTGTTGTTACAAATGAAATTACTGGTCTATGGGACGGTGGTGTACGGGCTATTGCAGCAGATTGTGAATATCCAGCGCGTGTCAACAGTAAGAATAGCTGGTCCGACCATGTCTTATTCAGAATTTCGATTTTTTTGTACACATACAGAAATTCTATATGTGACTTTTCGCGATACAGCGATCTGACAATGACCATGCAAAAATTACAAAGCCTTTTACATATATATTACAACGTAGTATAGACCTGAGTGACGAAGACGTTGTAGAGAAAAGCAACAAGAGGAATATTAAATCCCGCCAAAAAGTTTGCACTGTATATAGCAGTGTTGTCCTTAGAAGCCGGGTGCCGGGTAAATAACCCGGCTGTTTGCATTTTTTCCCGGCTACTTTTAACGTAATTAGATTCGGGATCGCACTGCCAGCTGTTAGACGGCACACGTACGATTAGCAGTTTCGCGACCCCTTTCCCCGCATGGAACTGCACAAACACAAAACAGTTTCTAAATCCCCATTGTGGCTTTTGAGCCCGATCTTTTATTCGTTAAATAGTGTGATTGGCTGATGGACGCACCTATGGTGTTGCCTTTGTTACGAGCAGTGTATTGGTTTGACTACTATGAAGGTCATCGTAGGTAATTTTTAACGATGGCGTCAAAAAGAAATGTGGCGTCGGCCACTGGCACCTTGCCGATGGAATATTTGTTCCCGAAGAAAGCCCTACAGTACAATTAGTTTATGTATGAAAAACTTCAATTTCGCTGAATTTGTGAGAGAAAGGCGCCGAAAAGATGTGATTTTTATCGACGGTTCGAAGTTCATGAGACCATGGATGTAAAAAATATTTTTACATCCATGATGAGATTGGCAAGCTAGTTTTCCGCCGCCGCGATGGCTGCCAACGTCACTACGTGTATGATCTTCTCAACAAAATTGAATCAAGTTATTCTCAGAGCAATACCGACGCATTTTCTAGATTAATTTTTTAAAAAGAGCTAGAACACAACAAAAGTACTGTTTCAGCCTCAGCTAAATGTCACCTCAGATGCCACCAGAGAACACCATTTCCACTCCAAAATTTCATATTTCGCCTTGCGAGAGGGGGCCACCCCCTCTCGCGCTCTCCCCCCTCGTTCGCTACGCTCACTCGCCACTCGGTCGCTTCGCTCCCTCGCAGTACACCCGTCTACTTTATTAAATTACCGGCTACTTTTAAATGTAAGGACAACACTGATATAGCACAATCTTAGGTTCACAACTTAGCATAGACCAATCTGTCTCACAGCTGTCCTGTGCAATCTTTGCTAATACAGACCGATTCAGAGGTTTGTGAGAGGGGAAGGTATGTTGGTCTGTCATTTAATGATGTGCCGAAAGTATGATGCTATTAGGTCATCGGTTTACCGTAATTCCAAGTTTGCACAAGCCGGTCAAAATCGGTTTGGAGTGCATTATATTACTGACCGGTCGTTGTTTTGATCTTCAATTTGCTAGTAGCTCTAAGATTACTGTGTGTTGAAGATAATTTGCGCTGAGGCAATGTAAGGTGTACGTGATGTGTTGTTGCAAGAGTGAAATTGCTACTCAGAGGCGCACAGTGCCTCTAGTAAACAGAGAACTTAGAGTCAGGTTATTCCCCGATGCGATGCTCACCGTTCAAGCCCTCTCAAGCCAAATGGTTAAGAGCTTGCGATATTGCACGTCGTGTAATCTCGAACACCTTATATCTAACGAGGATAAAATTGGGTCATTCGTGTCTTTGTTCATAAAGTAGATCACAAACAGTGTTTGTCAACGGACGCATGTCCAATTTGATACATACTTCAACTGAGTGTCCTCAGGGCTGTGTCCCTTCTCCTCTACTATATATCCTTTACACCGATTACTGAAGGAGTACGCATGAGGGTAATCATCTTGCAAAGTGTGCGGACGATAGTGCGTTACCTTAACTTTTAATGGAGTCTGAGTATCATCATGACCCCGCTTTCAATGAGTTCGCTGACTGGTGTGACCGATCATTTTTGAACTTGAACGTCACGAAAACAAAAGAAATGATCATTGATTTCAGGAGATGTGTACACAGAAGGGAGAAGACCATCATACATAATCAAGAAGTTGCAATTGTATCAATTTATGCTTATCTTGGTTCTATTTTTGATGATAAATTAAAATGAGATTCAACACTGATGCCATAGTGGAAAAGGGTCAGCAGCGCTTCCACGTTCTGAGAAAACTGGATTCATTTAGAGTTGATAGAAATCTTTTATCCCTATTTAATAAAACATTCATTGAAAGTGTTTTACTTTTTCCTTTATTTGTTGGATGCATAATTTGTCAGTCAAAATAAAACTCAATAGCTAAGATCCTTTCAATATTCTCCAACATAATCGGTACTCCTGAGAGAAATTTGCTTTGTTTTTATAATCAGCAGGCGCTCCGGAAGGCTCACTCTATAATATCATGTAAAACCCACGTTTAATCGTCAGATTTTGTTTTACTTCCTTTTTTGTCGGCGCTTTCAGTCCCCGGCTTGCATGTCAAATCGGCGCAAACATTCTTTTATTCCGACCGCAGTGCGGCTTTTAAATGAAAATAAATAATGTCAAGCTTTTTACCCAGTTCTGTCTGTTGTTTGTTTTTATTTATTTCTCTTTTGTAGATTTCTAGTTCGTGCGTGTTAGTTTTCTCAGTCACCATTTTAATTGCCAAGTGTTTGGGATGAATAAAGTTTTGATTGATTGATTGATTGATTGATTGATTGATTGATTGATTGATTGATTGATTGATTGATTGATTGATTGATGATTGATTGGTTGGTTGGTTGGTTGGTTGGTTGGTTGGTTGGTTGGTTGATTGATTGATTGATTGATTGATTGATTGATTGTCTATTTATCTGTCATAAACGTTCGTTCAGAAGTTATACAGGTATCAAACAATCATGATAGCCCTTGCATGTACTTATATAATTTTATCCATAGCACATCCCGTGAGAGGTGTACTCACACACATAGTTGAGCGAACTAAATGACTCATCCTATATATTATTAGTATTTCCATTTATTTATAGAGATAGAAAACAGTACTTGCTTGCAATTACAATGAAAATAACACGCATGTTAAAACAGAAACAAATACACGGCGTGAAAGATATGGGAAAATTATTCAAACAGGTTGTATACATTGTACTATGCATGATATTCACTAAACAAGTTTTAAATATCAACTGCTGTCAAAAATACTGCATTAAAACACCTCTCGAATAAAGATGTCATTTTTGCGATTACAATTTTGATACTCAGTTGAGCTAAGGCACGTTTTCCTGTAAACAAATTTAACAATCAAGTGACATACATTACTTAGAGCGACAAATGGTACGTTGTTTTAATCAAGTTTTTGTTAACATGTATGGCATGGCGAAAGTTATATTATCAACTCTATGTAAAGAGAAATGTTTACATGTTTACATGTTGTTGCGAGCACTTTGCCGCCAAAATATATCAAAATAGCTTACTTTGCTTTTGTGTACTGAGCTGTAATAATTTCTACAAATGATGATCGCAAATCTACTATATTATATATATGTATACACTTTTCATTAATTTTTAGTCAGAAACAATAATTGAAGATAAAAAGTGTTGCACTGATATTTTTCTGATTTACAAATGTGACTGTAAGGAATGACACTCAGAATGTCTTCAAAATGTTTGTTTTATTTAAAAATGAAGGTATAATAAAACGTATATTTTCAGAGCTTTTCTTCGGACGCTTCACAATGGCCACTGTGGCCACTATTACTGAGAAATTCCCCAAACTTTTTAACTTAATGTAAGAGAGAGAGGAAAACTCTAATTACACTCTACTGCCAAATACATTTTAATGGAAAATTGATAAAGCCATTGGGTTTAAGTAATAACATGTACGAAATTACAGTAAATAATAAGTGGAAGCCAAAGAAGGTTCGCAACTCTTTATCGAACTGAAGAAATGATACGACAGAACCTCATAGCTAATATCGATAAAATATATCATTGTTAACAGGCTTTCAAACTGAAGGTCAAAACTATACTGAGGGTGTCCTACTTGTCTTTTTTGTTATAACGTATATTTTTTCCTGTGTGCTTGTTTTGTTTTTTGGTCATTTGAAATTTTGTATTTTTTGCTACTTTTCATTAGGGTTGTTTCGATAAAGTAACTTAATTGTCTCTTTTAATTTGAGGACCACAAATGAAATGAGTACTCTGCATTATTTTTTCAGTGATCTTTACAAGTTATTTTCAGTGAGGTCTTGTTTGAGTTTTCTTTTCTTCTCTTTACTGATAATTTGCTAATAAAGCAAACCAAATCAATTCAAAACTGGAAGTAACTTTACCAAATTGTTCATCTTAAAGATAAAATATAACATGTAAGGCTTATTTTTGTCGGTAAAATGATTGCCCTATTAGGCCGGACGTAATATAAGTCAAATGCAAAACTGGATAACTCATAATAAAGTAGATTCATATGCATGACATGCTAGTTGTATTCTACTCGTTAATATACTTCATGAATTATTGCTATTATTTCATACATAAAATTGAGTGCACATTTTGATCAAACTTCAGAAATAATACATTCTTTGCTTGACGGTTAGATTTTGGAGACTTTTTTCTTTGTCGAGTATGCTCTGATTTTGAATTTCACCTTCATTTTTCATTTTTCTGAAAAGGCACTAGTTCCTAGATACTTTCATTGTTATGACACGTTTTAATTAATCAGGGAAGATGTGGAATAAAAATCGTAATATTTTAGTTTATTTCAGTTTCTGGTGTATTTAAGTGCTAATTAAATACAACCAGTGTCAACATCACAGAGCGTTCAGAGAAAGTGACGTCACTGGTAACTCTGCCATCGCCATGATCTCCTTCAGAAACCCTGTCAATGCATGCGTATATCGATGGCCCCATCATAAATATATCCTTGATAGGCTTTTAATAGTCGTGCCAGCGGCTTACTGACTATGAATGCGCAAATTCATAATATATTATACGAGTACGTGGAAGTGTACCCTACTTTCATGGACGCCGCCATGTTTTTCGAGTACTGTAAGTAAACGAATACGAAACTTGCAAATTATTAATTATAAAATTATAATTATGTATCACCTTGTCGCTGATACAAAATATCGTTAATATAACGCATAAAAACAGTAAAAGGGGAAAACTGTCTTGCATATGAACGGGGGACATACGCAAAGAAAGCTGGGATTGAAGTTTAGAAAAGCGCCCCTGTGTCAATAATTAGATTCAGAATTGCAAGTTTGTAGATAGAACGCCATAGTTTTCAATTTGCAAGTGAAACGCTGAAAGGTGGGCAGCGCGGTTTCCATTGCAATAATAATTATTGCATAAGAAGTCCCTTGTTTAAACGCAATAGGTTGTTATAAAGGTAAAATTGCCAATTTTGTCCAACCTTTTACACATTACAGGAAATCTATACGTGCACTGCTGCAGGCTTTGACGTCGTGTACGTACGTGAACTGCTTTCATCAGGGGGAAACTGGGCATAGTTTTCATACGAAGTAACAATTAATTATATCCTATGACATAAATCAATACAAATACCATTGCAAATCTTAACCCCTGGCACGACACCAAGGGCTGAGCCCTACATAATATTAACCCGCGACAGAATTCGTTTCTTGGTTGTCGTTAGAGTGTATGAACTTCAGATGGTATAGTAGAGAGTCATTACTCCTTTAAAATGTGCAATGAACATACATCTTAATATAAACTACATCTTACGTGAAATGAAGTTAAACTTCTACAACTGAAAATGAAAAACTAATCCCTTTAAATTCTTTGTAAGATTATTTGCTGCTTTACGTTCCCTCGCACATTTTTTGCAATAACTCAGTGGTATTTTTTGGAGATAAAGCAATATTGAGTAGCTCAGATAATTGTGGAAAAATTTGCATGCGCTAACTTCGATTACTTCTTTAGGATTTTTAAAATCTCCGCAATATTCTTCTCCATGTTATCAATCTTCTCTTCCTGCTTGAGAACTCTTTCTTCGATGTCTCCAACTTTCCGAAGAGCAGCTTCACTCCTGCCAATACTTTCTTTGAGTACACTGACGTCATCAAGTACTGTTTCCAATCTGGTTTTGAAGAAATGAAAATTTAGCATATGAAAGTAGAATAATACGGAAAATAAGAAAATCATGCTTCTAAAGTAGATTTAGACTGTACCTATGAGGTAGTAAATATTCGGAATCTAAAATTATACCATGTTTTGATGATATTCTGCTTGTTTTGAATAAATTTGAAGCTTTGAACTTCAGACAGTTTCACTACCTTTTTTGGTGAAAATAGAAAATTAAAGTTTCCCATAGAATGAACATACAAGTAGTTATTATTTCGAATTTCAAAAATCCGTAAACTATGCGTAATTTACAACTTTTAAAAAATATGATACCCTAGTTTCTTTCTTGATTTTGAAATAAATTTGTTTAAATTTCTCTGAACGTTTGATCGAACGTTTATATCTTTCAGTTTGAAGTTGCATTCTGGCTTGAAAGAAGACTGTAAAAAAGAAAGGGCGGGTTGTGGAGCAGATGACATAATTTCTGTTATGTCATCCCCAGGGTATATGTAAGTTAATCTCTCATAAAGATATTAATGAGGCAATCTTCAAGGAATTACAAAAAAAAATGATATCAGACAAGCAATTACCTGAAGAGGTATTGACTTAAACTGCAAAAAAATGGTCAGAAAATTGTATGTATGGAAATGTCAAAGTGTTTCTGATAACTTGCGTTGTGTAGCCTAAAGGAATTTTTTAACTGTGTTACAGAACACCTCGATGTAGCCATGATAAGTCTAGAACCAGCGGTCCTGTCTACAGCATTCCGTTTCTAGTGCCTGAGCATACGCACAGTCCCATATGTACAGGCAAAGCACTTGGGCTGGATATGCCCCGGGCAGTTTTCTTTTGGCTAGTAGTTCAGTAGTTGGACTTGCAACTTTCGGTAAAAGCAGTCCCTCTCAAAGTGGTATTCGCAGAAACTTCATTTCTGCTCGACTTTAACATCGACACCGAGTGCTTGGTCCTATTCTGTAGCCATTCTGTACACTGTAAGTGGAAAAGCTTACAGTTGCACACGTCGACTGCTTCAATGACCAAGTTTACGACGTCACTTCCGGTATTTTAGTACACCGCTGTTTGTTAGCCAGTGAGTGAAAGTGAATAAAATCGACTCGAAAGCCTTTCAATGACCATATCAGTTTAATATGCAAAATTAATTTTCAGGGTAAATTTCCCCTTTAAACGAGATGAGTTGGCGAAAGTATCGTTTTATCTCAGTAGCGTGTTACACATAATCACTTGTCGACAATGCTCCGCGTCCTTTCAAACGTGAAGTAAACTCAACAACAAACATTGATCAGTTCAGTGATTGAAACATCACTTATATGGCCAATTAATCATCCTTCCTCAGACGTTGGCGTAGATTTATGCGGCTCGTTGCATCCTCACGCCCAGTTCAGAGAACTTCGAATGGCCGTAACGTTATCGAGTCCGATTTCCATGCGACTTGCATCGATCGATTCGTACTTACATCAGCTTTCAATACGTGAAGCATCAGCGTTGAGAAATCTGTGTGTCCGTCCCTAATCGTCGGATCTCTGCAATTGATATATCCAAAAATGTGGTCGATTTCGGCAATCACCCACGCTTCGCTCAAGTACAGCAGACTTTACATTCAAATAAGTCGCAGAAATACCTCTTCACACGCCGGGATCTCACGAAGACCAGTTAAAATAATGTCAGTTAACATCCAGATCCCTCGCGTCCCTTTTAAATGTAATTTTATCACACGATTCCGACGTTGGTTCGGAACTTGTGGAGACTTCCACTCACATCGACCTTACCGGACACCGGCCTCCATATTCGAAGTCTCCTCATTATCATCAGACAGTTTTTCTCACCGTATTACATCCGCCTAAACTTAAATGAAATACACGCCCGTTTTCCTTTACTGAACTGATTTAACGTTTCAAGCAGCATAAAGTCAATAGATAACAATAAAAGAGCTTTCGCAGAGATATCACAAAACCTGAGGTTCAAATATCGCATAAAATACAATGAAAACCCGCGAATTACTTTAAAATGCGCAATCACCAGAAAAGCAAAAGTCAATAGTTAAAACCGTCCATCATCTACTATTTGTTGGCTCATCCCACTATGTCTTGAGGGGGTCATATCCTACAGTAGCACATGGATTGTTG
Organism: Ptychodera flava; assembly: GCF_041260155.1. Taxonomy (NCBI): domain Eukaryota; kingdom Metazoa; phylum Hemichordata; class Enteropneusta; family Ptychoderidae; genus Ptychodera; species Ptychodera flava. The sequence goes on from NC_091930.1 coordinate 5,595,682, forward strand.
GATGAATGGTTTACGGGTGCGTGTACATGTATAGGTGAAATGTCTTAAAACACTTGAAAGGGACCGTTACTATGTGATTAAGACAAGAAAGTACCTTTTCTCAGTTGAGTCTACGTCTTGTTTGTTTTTCTTGATGAAATAATTCTCTAAGTGTTTCTTCTCAAATCGATTTAACTTTACTTCTTCTCCGCTTTTCAAATCAACACCTGTTGAACATGCAATCATAGTAACTTCTACATTTTGAAAATCAATCTGCCGGTACTTTTAAATGCAAATATATTTGTTTTCCACGACTACATACGTTTATATGGATATATGTTGACATCACAGATCATGTGGTCAGGATATCAGATATCATGTATGATATGTATATGAAATTTATACTATGTGGCCTTAGTTTATAATCATTTAATTATGTCGATTAAAATAATCAGTTATGAAAGAATTCAGGTCACGCCAAAAACATAATATGTGTACTTTCATTCATTTGCTTTTATGATATATTGTCGATTTATACTAGTGTTTTGTAAAATACTGTTACAAGGACTTGGTATTGCACAGTCGTGACTGTGGCAAATATCACTTTAGGAAACTTTTAATTAGAACAAAAATTAAGGCTACCAATAATGTTGTCACATATAAGAGCGGTGATTGCCAGATGGGTTCTATGCTGGAAAGCGATTGATCGAAAAACCAGCGGAGATAAGACGATTTCTTGCCCTTCTTTTGCGACATACCTGTTACCGGGAAAGACCATATTCGAAATTCTTAAAGCCCCACTTTTCAATCCCAGGTTCTCGCATTAGTGGAGTTCTCCTCCCAGTCAAACACTTGGCCAGTACGATGTTTGATTTCTATAACATTAATTACACAAACTGATCTCAACTAACTTCACAAACTGATCTCAACCCTTTGTCACCTCATGCTTATCCTGCAAACAGAGTTTATACAAGCGTTTGATTAACGATCGGTTCAAATCGCCAACGGTCATTGATTCCCAACCACAAACGCTCGAATTTCCTAAAAAAATGTCTTCCAGTTGCGTTAGACTTTGAATATAACCACAGAGTTCGATCGGCAGCAACTTCCCGCTGACCGCTTGGCAGTCTGTCTGCGTTTTTGCGGCCGGGGAAAACTAAAAAGTGGCATTTTCTGGAGCGTGTGCCCGCGTGTTGCCTGTTTGGTGTCCACTTACACAATGAACGCCGCCATAGCTTTGCGTCCTTTTAAAGGGAGGCTCCGCCTTTAATTGTATACTTTTCGAAAAGGAAATTTGCCTAGTAAAGACACGTCCCTTTCAGAAGAGATTTTACACTATATAAGCGTATGACAGCTGCTCTGGTGATTTCATTAGATTTCATTCATTTCGAATTTTATGTCAGTCAATTTACGGTAGTTAAAACTGTGTCACAGTATGGCGAACTTTGACCTTTGGAAGTAATATACGTTGTTACCGAAACAAGCAACACCGAAATCTAAAAATGTTCTTAAACAAAATGCATAAAGGCAGAACATTCTTCAACTAAAAAGAGTGTAATGTTGCTTTATGATCTCCTACATTAGTTTAACATTCATAAATAATAAACGTCGGACAGTTTAAAAAAAAATATTATATTACCATCCAGACTAATAATTAGATGATACACATTGTTATTAATAATTAAAGGTGGAACAAGAAACTTTTCATCATACCAACTGTACGGCAACCAAGACTGTTATCACATATAAGAGCCATGATTGACAAATAGATGGATAGATACTTTGAGGGATATCTATATATTAGAAACTTACGGAGAGAAGAGGAGTCCTTGGCTTTCTGATGAGGATGAGACATACCTGTTACAAGAAGAGGCCATATTCATAATTACGAATTTTATAATTTTGGAACTATAGATTTAACACTACAAAAACCTTTTAAAGTTTCCCTAGCCATAATAATACTTTTCGTTCATTTCGAACTGTGTTGGAGTCAGCAGTTCGTGTATAATGAATTCTGGCCCAAAATAAGTAACGTTTCATGACCGGCAAAAGCAACATTACAAAAATGCACAGAGGCACAATATTCTTCATTACAAATTAACTTGATGTTGCTTACTGATATCCTATATCAGTTTAACATTTGCGATGATCGTCAAAATGGATCTAAAATAAGATTATATTACTTACTCTTTATAAGGCGAATAATTAAACGATACACAATATTAATAATGATGAGTGGTGGCGCCAGTGTTGGTCTGTCGTGATACTCGCGTACTAATCCAAACCGATTAAACTTCCAATGTAATGATGCGTTTGTCTTGCACACTTTGAAATGTATAGCTGATGGAAAAAAGCCGCAAGTAATTCATATATTTTAGCAAATGTTTGTAAACTCACATGTTCATACCATTTTTCAAAATTCTCAAATAATTATCATATTACAAGAACGTTGCAGTGTCTTTCTTCATTTTGCTATCGTATGGTGGAAATCAACGACATTTTACTTTGCCTACAGCAGCTCTATCAAAGTATTCAAAACATCTCGAATTTGTTAATTGTTAGAAACAAGGACGTCTGAGTGGTGTGGCTAAAAAACTTGCCAATATTGGTATCGCCTGTCGATTATCCTAAATTCAGACAAATATCAATCAACGACACGAACAGATGTGAGTGCCTCTCCTCTACGTTACGGAAGAGCATTTGCGTTTGGCATTCGAGTGATACATTTTGCGAAGTACGTTACCTGAACATGGCGATGAGCAAATTGACGAGTAAGATATTGGAAATCAGCATGTAGATTGCAGTTAGAGAGGGTGCCACCCATTCATGTCCGTCAACTTTAGCGCAAACACTCATTGGTCTGTGATCTTGGGACGAAGTCGTATTTCCAACCAGTTCTTGTTATAGAAGTGTTTAATAGGACAATATAAGTAATGTGTACGTAGGACATTGTAAGGAACGTTGACGCTTGCGATAATTAATTTGTGCAGCATTTTTCATTATCAAAACATTTCTAAGTAAATATGTTTCGCTCAGATGTAAATTTTCCAACGATAATTTTGTTCGATGCTCAAAACTAAGTTGTAACATATATTCTGATTTGACATCTCGTAAAAATACTACTTTGAATCCTTCAGTATATTTTTATCGAGGACAAATAGCAAAACTTTTAAAATTAGAAAAAATAAAATACACATAATGTTCAAAAAGAAAAGAATCAATACATTTAATTGTGTAAACATCGAATGACATAGGTTGTGCACCTTCATCTTCCTCCAAAAACAGCTCGCCATAAAGCCGCCAGTAGGGTTTGTATAAAGATCGAACCATCGAGTGAAAAGAGGGGTCGACGTTTGGACTCAAGATAGCCTCGTTAGCAATGCCAAAACTGGCAACGAAAATCATCAGTATGTATAGGAATAAACGGAGGTCGTTCATCTGCAACAGAAAAGCAACAAAAAACATTATTCCATATTAATTCCATATTAATCATTATTTTTATAATTAGGTATTTTATGTGAAGGTGAGAAAGAAACGTGTGCACAAGTTACCTATATTTCTTACTGGACGCCGACACTTTAAATTATATTTAATCTAGTCCTTCATAACATATCTGTATTTTCCTTCATAATTGCCCCAAGGCTTTCTTTCACCTGATAAAGGGATGTATTCATCGATTCGATAAGGTTGTTTGCGATGTGTAATAGCGAGTATGTGAGTGCGAGTGCTTCAAGAATTCTACAGTGTGCGGAAAGGTCGCAGTCAGAACTATAGTAACAAAACAATCGCAATCATACCAATCCATAATCCAATAACACTAGATAAGAATTAGTAAGACAATAGTTGTAAACATACACACAAAACAGCACAGAGCATACAGTAAATAGACGGTACACAAACAAACTCAAATTCATGAAAGAAAGATATATGGAACTCAGGCCAAAAGACCACGAAGTGATGTCGGTGTTTAGAAAATAGTAAGCGCATCCTGCCCCACATGTGGCATCCGCCATATATCAATTTATAAGTCAGATAGGTAGTGGTCACTAACTAAGGCCAATGTCATCGATGCCCTCAGCGATCATTTTTCGAAGAGAGATATTGTATTTATCTACCAGCTTGTGCTACCTGCCAAAAAGCGTTCGAATATAACTTAATTAGGTTATTGAATCACTTTTTGTTTAGGGTAGGATTCTGCCGACCGGTTTTCACTGTGATGTTTTTGTAAGGTGAACGGATGCTGTACACTTTGAGTTCGATTCCGATCGAGAATATATCAAATTATACAAAGAAACAGGCGCTTACCATTCTACTTATCATGATTATCTTAGGTCCAAGTGCTTCGAAAACAAAACCAAAGGGCAACAAACGAACGGAAAAAAGGATGAAGGTTACGCTGTACATCACTCGTGCAACGGCAAATCCACAGGGAAGAACGTCAAAGCGTAGCATTACGGACACCGCAAACAGCACATACATGACAAAATCGAATCGGTTCCACACATCAGAATACCAACTGATTGCTCTTTGTTTCATCGATTTCTGTTTACGGTCGAACATCTGTCGAAAAAAAAGTAAAGCAATCTGAGTTATATGGAACGCGTACTTTTACGACATTTACTTGCATTACTTGTCTGAAAGGGTGATTTCGTGTACTTTATAATTACCATACACAATTTTATTGACAGCAGAAAACGTAAATGTATTACACAACAACTTTATTCGTTTGTGATATACTGCAGATGCTGTACTTAATCAGGATTTGAAGTGCTTTTCTTGGGTACTATGACAACACAATGTCCCAACTTTACTAGACTGGCCCCCTGTTGCCTAGCGTTTCTGGCCAAGCAACTTGTGTACCTTGCAAACGCCCTGTAGTGTTGAAAGTGTCTGTTGACATAAGCATATACGTAGGCATATTATACAAGGATTTCGGTCTTACGAAGCGATCGGTTTGTCACAAGAAATGATCTTGATTGTAATCCATAGTTGTCTTAACTTGAGTATGGAGCTTTTTTGTCTTGGTATGATCAGAGATGAGCATTGGGATATCAGAAAATTATCAGGAATTGAGGAAATTAGACCTGACACCGACATTGCACTAGTACTACACGGTGCAGAGGTATTGATGGGCCTCCATCACGGACCGTGTTCTGTTCATACAAATTTTCAGTCTGACTAAATCAAGTAGATAGTGTACCAAGAGTAAAAATTTACTGTGTCGAACACTAAAACTTCAATAATCTATGTAACACAGAAAAATAGCACGTATTTCAATATATGCAACACGGCCCCTCTACCGTGGCGAACTCCCGGGGAAACTGTGCTTACCCCCAAGCACAGTTATAACCTCACGTCATTATGAATTATTTATAGCAACCCGAAAGCTTTACGATTCACAAGTCTGAAGGCTAAGGCTTCATCCTATCACCTACATAACAGCATACCGCTTAGCGCGTTTGTCTACTGATGTCTAGTCCTTTAATTTATAATATGTTTTGATACTTACATGCCAACAGACTTGGAGCAAATCCAAGTCTAAATATATTAAAAGTTTGATGAAACTTCGGCACTGTACATATAGTAACGCTAGCCAAAAGTGAAAGTTTAGTATGTAAATAACATGCAGAAACTACACACGAACCTGTCTGAATTCTTCAACAATCAAAGTACAGACCCAGAAAATAACAACGCATTCCACTGTACCAGGTGCATCTGAGTCTTCACTTGGTTTCAAATCGGTCAATAAGAAGTTGGCATACAATGCTAGCAGTATGATGTATGAGACCTGAATTGAACAAGGAGTCGCACAGGTAAGTAGGATGTATTTTTCAGGAATTTACTTTATTATTGGTACAACAAAGTTTTCTATGACATTGTCATGGTGTATTAAATGTTGTTAAAAACATCGTGTCTTTAAAGCCCGGTGAGGATTTAATCAAAATATCTAGCAACATAATAACGATTGCAATTTCAAAGAAAAACAAAAGATATAAACACCTCATGTTATTCTTTACACAATACTATCAATGGTTTAATGTATTATGGTATGACCTGATTGTTTACTCGTTCGGTGACTAGTTTTGTATTGAAAATTATGTTGTGCACTGTGTTTTGTCTAAGACACTGGCTTTGTTTCACCATGGCTAAAATTCTAGCACTCAATAGCAGACATGCAACACAGTGCACAAGGAGCGAAATGGTGAACATGAATGTGGAACCCCTATTTCTTATTTCACTTCACCAAGTCTAAGTGCAGTTGTGCCGCAGGCCACTGCTAAATCTCGATTGTCATAACTCTTGCTGACATGCTTCTATTTGCCACTTGAAGGAAAGTCCTTTTGAATATTTACACTATCAAAGACTACAAGTTTATTCAAAAAATGTCGTAAGCTGAAACGTATGGCAGTTACCAATCTAACTTAAGAGCCTAACGATCTTTTAAGTGTCATTAGTTTGATAGCTGAGAAGTACTGTAACCTCAAGGATATTAATGGACGTGGCCAGTTGTCTTTCTAGGTTGCGAAAGCGACATCTGGTTACGCCTAGATCTTTATGGACAAAGCATGTACGGAAATGATGATAAATCCTAGGCAAATTATGACATGTTCTTACCAAACTATATACGAATTTGGTGATTGGTGCAGTGTAGTAGTATTTCATTCTCTTCAAGAAGGTTACGTCTTTATTACGCAAACCTGGTGTTCTTATTGCAGGTTCCGCACCAGGACAGTATGATGTCTTTGCTAAGCTCCCCTCAGGTAGTTCATCTCTTCCACTGTCCTCCTTCGTTTTCTTTTTCGTCACGCGAAACGACATCTTCGGAAACATGGGTATAATGATTCCAATTAAAAACTGTATGAAAAGACACGGATACATGTATATAAACAAAATGTGTGCCCTACTTTAAAATCCCCTAATAAACTTTGTATTCTGATGCTCAGATAAAATTTGACACCTTCATATTTACCGTGAATATAAAAAGACTCGAAATATTTCTCTGCATTTGGTCGAAAAATTAAAGGCTAACACTAAATAAACTCATAATCTGCGTACAAGCGTCCAACAAATAAAGGAATGTTTATTTGAATTGTACGACACCTGTTTTCACCTCTCGTTTTACTTGAATTTTTCAATCTTGTCTTACATTTCCATTTGGTGGCAGTTTTTATAGTTAAATTCATGTTTGATTCAACAGTTACTTTCGTTGACGTTTTAACTTAGATTCTTTGTTTTTAGTTTCAGAAATGAATAAACTGTTAGTTGGGTTTTCAATTTTCCATTATTTTGAACGTGTGACGTCATCGAAGACGAGGGTTTTCCCCGACTTAGCGGCAATATATATATATATATATATATATATATATATATATATATATATATATATATATATATATATATATATATATTTATATTATATATATTAATTACATATACTGGTCCGTATCACCACCTGTGTGACATACAGCAGCACGAGTAAGAAATCCATATTACCCCTGTTATGCGTCATTAACCGGAACTTTTCCTGCAACGGTACCGTTCATGCATGCACATTGCAAAACAGACCGATTTCCTGTGATCGATGCCATGCTATTATGGCACTTTACAAAAGGAGCGACCAATAAAATCAGACGAGTAAACAAAGAAGGCATGTGTAGCGTGGAGCCGTACAACTTTTCGCCTTTGGCTCGAAGTTGTACGACTCTGCGAAAAACACTCGTATATGATGACGTCAAATGGAAAAAAATACCTATATATATATATATATATATATATATATATATATATATATATATATATATATATATATATATATATATATATATATGTGTGTGTGTGTGTGTGTGTGTGTGTGTGTGTGTGTGTGTGTGTGTGTGTGTGTGTGTGTGTGTGTGTGTGTGTGTGTGTGTGTGTTTGTTTGTTTAATTCAAGATCAACTGGAGTAGAGTGCTCAATACCATAGTAGAGCTAAATACACAACTGAGTTGATCAGGATAATCTCAATTACATTTCCACTACAAATCTGTTTCGTATAGGCGGCAGAGCCCCCTACACTCATAGGGTGGCTGTGATCGACTAAAACGTTTGGGCTGCTGATTGCATATGTTGTTTGGAGGGGAACAATTTCTTTTGTTTTTGTTGTTGGCACCTGTTTATTTGGTGTTAAAAATTGCATACATTAGTGACTGCACATGATAAATTTTTTTCTTGTGTCTGCAGGTCGATACCAATTCATTTCAATTGTTGAGGGAGCACATTTCTGGATATCTGATGAGTATGAATTTCTCATGGAGGCAAATATCGCATTTTTTGTGACGTTAGAGTATGGATTGCATTGTTTATTATTTTCCAGTCAATCCTGTAGCCTGTCTTTGCATCTTTCAATGACCAAATTAGCTTGCTCAGTTCAGTGCTGTTTCTGTATTTTGTGTTGCGAAATGATAGCATGTGGTTATTATATCTTGTTTTGAATGGAGTCTCCGTCAGGCCGATGTATGTTGCATGTGTATTGTTGTCTTCTCTGATGACAGTTGCTTGGTAAACCACGACCTCGATGAGGCATTTTCCTGGCAGTGGACATTTGCTCTTTGTCTGCAGTTGCATTTGGTGGTGATGGTGGAGGTTGTATTCGTGTTTTTCATTTCTTTGGCAAGTACTGAGTTGATGTGTGAAGTGATGATACTTTGCATGTTTGACATACAGCTGTTGCTTAGTTTGAGTGTATTTCTGTTCAATATGTTGGTATTGACGCTATTGTTGAACGGTGGGTTGAACCATGTGATGTTTCGTGTTCGTGTGCGGTTTTCCTGTTGCTGTACGGGTTTGAAAGCGAGTTGGTGGTCGTAGCCGCTCTTCCTGAGTGCATCTTGGTATGGCTTGATGGCTGAATCGAATGTTTGTTTGTCTGATGATATGCTGGTCTGTCGATTGTTGATGGATTCTGGTATGTTTCGGATTATGGAGGGTGGGTGATTGCTTCTGCTGTTGACATATAGCGGGATGTTATTTGGCTTGGTGAAAGGCTTGAAAGTTCTGTTGCATAGGTCGAAGGTCATGTCCAGGTAGTTGACAGATTTCTTGTTGGTTTCTATGGTGATTCTGAAGCCGTGGTCTTTGAAAACTGCGCATATTTGTTTCTTGATGGTCTCCGTTTTTCTAGGTGATTCATCGAGTGCAGCAGGCTGTCGTCTCTTTAGAGGCCTGCCTTGTCTCCGCATATTGTATAAGCAGTGACAGCAGGTAGGCCCCTAAGTCCTCTGTTATTGATGGGTAAAAGTCAATAATGTCTAAAGAAACCCAAACAAATCCAGGCACACATCATCTGCTTTGAGAAAATCGACTTTTACCCATCAATTACAGAGGAAAAGCATACGTTATTGCATCAAATTACAACACGATCACTGCCGAAAGGAGAAGCATAATTTTACAAGCAAACAAATCACTACTTTTCAACGACACCACAACGTGGTGCATTTTAGAAGAAAACAGATAATTTATCCGATGTGAATGTTACGGTCAAAATCAACATCCCCTTATTTGGCCATAGTTCAAATTCAAAGTCATGTGAAATGAGTCATCACTTCATTTCCGCCTTCAATGTTTACCTTTTGTATTATGCAATGCGCACATGTACCCATTCCAAGTGTGCTTTTAGCCACTGTAAGTTAGACCTTCGGAGAGTGGACATGTCTCTGAAGGCGACCAGCTATAGTTCTCGCCAAGATTGCTTGTAAAGACCATTTTGATGGAACAGCTTTGAACCTGTTGATGCGATAGTCCTATACAGCCCCACATAAAATCGGTAAGCCACTTCAGTTGATTCTTTTGTGACTTAAGCAGACATTCTTGAAGGAACATTGAATAGCCTTGTTCCATTGTGAGACTCTTAGCACGTGCGCCTAACAAAGGGCCAAGGACTCATTGAAGTATGCGAACAATGAACATTATAATGGACACATTCAACGGACTCTGATTACGTTATAGTACCTCTTTTTGAGTCAGTTAAAGTAGTTTGTAGTGATTGTATTCTTATGCAACTTTGAGTTAGTGATTGTTTCAAAGCAGCTAAATTGTTCACTCGTTAAGTCAAGGCTGCTTTTATGCAAATGAGATTTTGTCAACAAAAGTAAATGTTCAGTCACCGTTAGAGGGCGTTTACTGAGGTGGGTCACGTGACCATCCCACCTATTATGACCTTTGACCCCTGAGTCATCTCAAAGGAGTATTACTTCCTGTTTGTTACTACCTGTTTCTTATTTCCTGTGTCATAGAGCGTATTTACTTCCTGTTCATAGAGAGTATTTACTTCATACGCATAGTGTGAACGTAGCTTAGTTCTGACTTCCTGTATCCTTTTGTTTGATTTGTTTTCAGTTTATCATTCTCAAAGTTCTCAAATCTTTGTAGTACAACATTCTACTCAGGGAATTTGTTGTTTTCAGTCTGAAAGATATGCCTATATTTGAATAAACCACGTGAAACTTAGATCGGATATTTGCTTCGTCTTATTTAAGAGGGAACGCATTATGGAATATCAGCTGTAGAAGACTATCACAAAGCAGTTGCAGACAAATAATTTTGAGTCTTAAGGAATTTGTTTGCGCGCTACATTTCTCATTAACGATTTTACAATCTGACTTGTGATATTCACCTAATTATAACCATGGAAGACGAAGAACAGAAATTAACAGTTTCGTCATTGTAAAAGGAATTGCAAGAGCTCAGGCGTAGTAGCTGTGTCAGAACACCGTCTGAAAAAGGACTTGAAAATATGTTAGCTACTAAAGCTAGCTTCTTAGAGAAAACAGCGAGTTCACTAACCAAAAAGTCCAGTGAAGTACAAGCGCTCATCGCTGATAAGGCAGACTTATTCACAATCAAACTGAAGTTTGAAGTGTGGAAGGAGCTGCATGAAGGCTTTGTCTCCACGGGCCATGAATACGAAGAATTACTCCCAAAGGATCAGGTGCCAGACGAACGCCTTCGTTGGCTGGTCGACGTCGAAAACGTTTTGGGACCTTCTTTAAAGACACCAGTGCATGGTTGAGCGAACATGAAGTGAACCCAACACCAGTTCATCCACAAGATGATGTAGAACCAGAAGATAGTGTCTCTCAAGTCGGCACACCGAAACCGTCTGTAGTCGGCAGACTGAGTGGAGTCAGCCACCATACGAGCCACAGTGCACTCTCGGCTACCAAAATAGCAGACGAAAGGAAAAAGGCTGAACTGTTGGCAATGTCAGCCAAGCTTAAGAAGAGGCAAGAAATTGAGCGTGCCAAGTATGAGCTTCAACTCCAAGAAGAACGGCAGAGGCAAGAAATTGAGCGTGCAAAGTATGAGCTTCAACTCAAGGAGGAGCAACATGAACTTGACACAAAGATTGCCGTAGCCGATGCCAGAGCTAGATCTCTGAATAAGTTTTTTGGTGACGAATTCGAGGACGACATCTCCATCAACATTAAGACTGAACCACTGGAGGACAAGTCCATTGTGTCCAGAATAAAACCGCGGAAGACTGCAACACCAGTAGGAGTACATAAGAAGAAAACTCCTACAATAGAAAGGGAGAATGACAGCGAGGCGGATGATTTAGAAGAGGCAGTTAGCGTAGCAGCTTCCAGAATTTCCATCAGAAGCAGCGGCAGTAGCACGAGTAAGACAACACGTGACTCTGCACAGAGGGCGATGATTAGAGCAATAAAGAAAATATCCATGGTAATAAAGAAGTTTGACGGTAAGGTCATGGAGTACAGATCATTCGTAGATGAGTTTCGATACCAAACTTGTACTGACTGCCAAAGATGATAAAGATAAATTCACTCTGTCGAGATTGTTCACGGAAGGCACAGCCATGAAATCCTTCAAGGGTATGCAGGTATAGACGCAAGTGAAGCATATCAAGGTGCCATGGAGGAGCTGGAAGAGCGCTATGGTGATCCACACAAGATAGTCAACATCTACATGAGGAAGGAAGTGGAACAATCCTTTGCCACTAGTTTTACGAACGCAAAGAAGATGAACCAAGGGAGCAAGAAGAGCAACACTTCGACCTCCAAACCACACAAAGCTCAACAGAAACCATGCCTGGCACTGCCAAGATAACAATCATTCTTTCAACAGTTGCAAGCAATTGATTGCAGCTTGGCAAGAAGATACTGTTAACTTCCTGAGAAACCAAGGTGTATGTTTTGGCTGTCTGAAACCTGGTCATCGGAGTAAGGAATGCAAGCAGAAAGCTAAATGCTCCAAATGCCAAGGAAAACACCCAACAGCGCTACATGAGGATCGTCGACCAACAACTGATAAAGATGAGGATTCAAAGAGACCAGTACAGATGGAGAGTGTCGCAGTACACCGCACCATGGCAGAGGTTGACCAAGTACAGTCCTTGATGGGGACCGGTGGTCAAGACGATGACACCGGTGGTGATGATGATAACTGCAAGGTCCTGCTGACTATTATCCCTGTCAAGGTGAAGTTGAAAGGCTCAAATATAATGGTACAGACTTATGCCTTTCTGGACACAGGTAGTGTCATATCATTCTGCACAGAAGCGTTACAGAGAAAACTTGGAGCCATAGGCAGAAAGACATAGCTGAGAGTAAACACAGTGAATGGCTTAGGCAGCCACATCTGCGACAAAGTCACGGGCATAGAAGTTTACAGCCTAAACTGTTCAGAGCCACAGGTAGAGAAGAAAACAGTAAATATTAAACCAGAGATAGGCGTCTCTGAAGACTACATTCCCCGTCAAGAAGATCTCATGAGATGGCCGCATTTGAAGGTATAAGGCTTCCAAGAAAATGCCAAAATACGACTGATGATAGGTAACGTTCAGTCACCGTAAGAGGGCGTTTACTGAGATGGGTCACGTGACCATCCCACCTATTATGACCTTCGACCCCTGAGTGATCTAAGAGGGAGTATTACTTCCTGTTAGTTACTTCGTGTTTCTTATTTCCTGTGTCATAGAGTGTATTTACTTCCTATTCACAGAGAGTATTTACTTCCTGTGTCATAGTGTGAACGTAGCTTAGTTCTCACTTTCTGTATCCTTTGTTTGATTTGTTTTCAGTTAATCATTCTCAACGTTCTCAAATCTTTGTAGTACAACATTCTACTCTGAGATTTGTCTGGAAGACATGTCTATATTCGAATAAACCATGTGAAACTTAGATCGGATATTTGCTTCGTCTTATTTAAGAGGGTACGCATTACGGAATATCAGCTGTAGACGACTATTGCAAAGTAGTTGCAGACAAATAATTTTGAGTCTTAAGGAATATATATATATATATATATATATATATATATATATATATATATATATATATATATATATATATATATATGTTATATATATATATATATATATATATATATATATATATATATATATATATATATATATATATATATATATATATATATATATATATATATATATATATATCTATTATATGTATCATAATCAATAAATTATTCTGTTTGGCGATGGATAAAATTGCTTAGCAACTGCAAAGTGTTGTACTGATGTTGAACTTCTGCGATGGGCCGTACTAAAGCGACAATGTTTACTGAAGTATGTAAAGTAAACGTTGTTTTCAGTAGCTTGTGCCATTTCGTCGACAACTCAATTGGAGCAGTGGTCACAATGAAGTGTTTTCACACACATGCATGACACATGTAAAACTATAATCGAATAATGAATGTTAATGGAAAATGTTAAACATTTCTTGTTGCGCTTTTTTCTATGATTGTTTTATTATTTAGTTTCATTACAATTTATATTTACGATAGAGGGTGATACACTTTTCCTCTCAATTTCAAACACTGTTCCAGGCATTGAGAATTTATGTGAACGTACAATCTTCGTACGGCATTGTACTAATCCAGTCCTCGCCAGTTTCGACCATTTAATTTTTTCATGCATTTGGAGATACTGTATTATCGTCCTTTTACCTGTACTCGATGGTGACGGTTATATCACTTCAAGTTAGGCGCGATAATCCAACAGAGAAGGTTGAATAACTTCACCCGCCATGCTGTTGTAATTACAGTCCAAATTGCATCTCTCGGGTAAATCATTTTATTCGAAGAAACAAAATAGGTGTAGGCATGTCAGAAATATATAATTTCCTAGTATTTGTAAACGGTGTGACGACATCAAAGGGACGTATCTGTAGGGATACAGCCGCTTCATGGGGAGCCACGAGTCCGCGAAGCAGATACATAGGAGTGAGGAAATTTGGGACTTTATATTTACGTCGTGCATAGACCCAGTTTTCGGTGAATAAACCTTTCAGAAACGATTATTGCTGGAAAATAAAAACTATTGAGACTATTTACAAGAATGCATACACTTGTTATATGGTCATGGCCAGGTCACAGTTGACTCGACTGCGCTAGTCCGTACAAGTCGAGGTTAACTTCGAGCACACTGAAGCTGCTCTTATGGACAATCAGCGTCTCTCATAGGGCTTTTTCATGGCAAAGCAAGTGGAATTAGGAAAGACAAGGGAGTTTTAATGCAATATATATTTATTCGGTACTTACTGTGACAATAATTTGATTGAAAATTTATTCATAACACTATTAGACGTGCAAGCGGGATGACACTCAGATGCAGCTACCGAGAACATGTTATTTTTGTCAATATTCGAAAGTCATGCCGTGAGAATCTTATTGACTGGTACAAATCATAATTATGATAGGTGCACCTTGTCTGTCGCAAGTTTTTTCAGTACGGTTGGATTTTTGTGGCTCATATATGGCTGTAAACAATGTTGTTCACCTCCTAGATACTTAAACTCGTCAACAAAAAACTTGTCATAAAGCGGTTCTATAATGATGATCTGTCAAACCGAGACTGAAATATTTAGCAGCGTAGACGACATGAAAACAATGCACCATATGGGACAAGCCATTAAGTGAACGATAAAGACAGGTGTCAGCAAAAGATACAAATTTTCATGTGATCGTTTGTATGTTTTTGGTACAACTGTACTTGTACCCAAGTGCAATGCCCATGAACTGACTGCAAACAACAAAGTTTTGACCATAATCACAATGACGTTTTGGATTGTCATAAGTCTTATTCGCTCAGCTGTTTTATATGTATATGAACAAACAAGCGAAGGTCACGCGTACGCGTAGCTGTAAGTAGTTCGGTTACAGTAAAATATTATTCGTATTTTAACTAGTTAAAATACGGGTTTATATCAGTACCGTCTGAACAATAGGAGGATGACGACACAGGCATAGCATGTATGATGAAGGAAACGTGATGCATGATATGCATGAACAAAACAATAGCTTGCACCTTTAAATGCAATGATAACTTTGTGAACTCATTATTCTTGGGAAAAAATCGCATTTCTTCTTATATGTCTAAAGTCAGGATTATTGCCATGGTTGTCAGAAATGATGAACGCTCTTCACTTCCTCGACTCGACCCGGGGGCTCGACTCGTTGACTGCCGTGGCAACATTGATGTTGAATTTGAAACCCGTCAATGTTACTTTAGAAACAATTTTACTGCTGCAGGGATGATTGTACTGTCTTGCGTTATCATCTATGCTCATCGTGTTGTTTGATGGGCATCGACAGGAGTACTTTTTACGAAGTAGACAACACAAAATGTTCGCAACATACCGTACTGAAATGTCAGTGCTGTAGAAATCAAACGTTTCATCGCAAATCAACGAAAGAGAACACAAATTCATAAAAATTCTAGATTCACTGGTATTTTGTAATTTACACATATATTTTAATATTCCATATTTTTCTTATGTTCCATTACCCTCCCACTTTTGCGTTTTAGGAATTTTAAAATAAGTTCTGAAATCTGATTCAGACAAGACTGCAGCACTTTGAAGTATGGCTTTATGTGTATCAAATGTCTCTTAGTATAGTTCTGACCAACAAACTTTACTTTCTTTTAAGTAAGTTAGTCAAAGGTCAGTAATTGCAGACAAATTTGGACAAAATTGTATGTAGTAACCAACCATACAGAGGAAGCGCATCGTTTTTCTTTTGCAATTGGTATGGAAACACTTGAAATGGCACTGATTTTGGCCTCAACAGGTTTTACCACACCTGTCTTACGGTAGTTCCAGGTAAGTTGCCCTTCCAAACCAACACAATAACGGCGAAATTGACAGTCATCATTGCTTTACTCAGTCTCTCAAAGAACTTCCCTATGAGTTTGATGTGTTCCTCCCACGTGTCACTGTACAGAACATCATCGTCGACGTTAGCTTTACATCTTTCTAGTCTGAATATGATGTCGTTAATCATAATTTGGAGTGTGGTCGGAGTTCTTCATTTCAAATGATATCACCTTGTACTGGAACAATCCGTCTGGTGTAACAAAGGTGGGTATTTCATGAGCACGATTCGTCAGACGGACTTGCCAAAATCCATTGAGTAGATCAAATTTGTCACATTTTGGCTTTTCCTACTCGATCGATACAGTCATGAATCCTCGGGATTGAAAAAGTGTCTGTCTTTGTGAGAGTGTTTAGTTTCCTTTAGTCCGTGCACAAGCTATAGCTTTGATCCGGTTTTGGCACAAGTCTTCAAGGTGAACTCAAGCTACTTTTACTGGGTTCAATAAAGTCATTTATCCAGCAGATATTTACCTTCTTCCTTGAGATATTTCACTTTTGTTGGATTGGGTCTGTACGGGTGTTGTTTCACAGGCTTACTGTCCCCGATATCAATGTCGTGATGAATGATGTTGTCTTTATTTAAATATCTTGGAACAAGTGTTCATACTCGTGGATCAGTTCTTTCACTTGTTGTTGTAGTAAAGGCTACAGGTGTGCTAACTTTGTAGACTAAATATTCTCCGGGATTTCTGAATTCTAGAGATTGACCGAGCCAAGCTTTAAATTTAGAGTTTTTTCACTGAAGTCAGTTTCACTATCGCAATTTTGGTAATGGTTTGGACTGACTGCAATAACAGGTTGTATTACAGCAGGATTATGCCTATCTAGATATGGATTAAGCATATTTATGTAGCATAACTGTTTTTGTTTTCGCCTGCCAGGTGTTATTATGATGTAATTTAAATCACTTGACTTTTTATTAACTAGATAGGGACCAAAGTAAGGAGTATGGAGTGGTTTGCCTGGAACTGTAAGAGGACCGAGAACTTTTTACCAGGTTTAAACTTCCGTTTTGAGGTGATTTTATCGTATTTGTTTCATTGACTGCTGAGATGACTCAAGAGTTTCTCTGGCTAATTCACATGCTTTAGAGAGTTTTGTACAAAATCTGACACATATTGCAAAATATTCAGACAATATCATCGTCTGATAGGAATTTCTCTTTAACAAGCTTAAGTGAGCCATGAATGTGCGTCCAAATACAAGCTCAAATGGGCTTTAACAAAGAGACACTTAAAGTGACTCCCAAACAGCAAGGAGCAGAAAATGAATTACTTCATACCACCGCTTCTCTGTGTCAAAACAGTAGGACCTGATCATATTTTCAAAGTTTGATTAAGTCGCTCGAGAGCGCCCTGACTTTCTCGATGATAGGTTGATTACCTATACTGTTTAATGCCTAGCTGATGCATTACTTTTTGAAAAATTCAAAACATAAACTTCGAGCCTGATCGGACTGGACACATTTATGAAGGCCAAATAAAGTGAACACTTGGACTAAAGCTCTTAGTGCAGTCTTTGCCTTTATATTTATTAGTGGTATGGCTTCTGGAAACTGAGTAGATGTACACATTATTGTCAACATGTACTCATTATTACAGATATTAGGCCAATAAAAATGACTGAGAATTTTATTATAGGTCTTCCTGACTCCTAATTGACCAACTAAAGGATTTTCATGGGGCAGGCGCAATATTTTAGCATGATAAATTTGGTATAGCCAAATCGTCATCATCCAAGACATCTGGAGGTCTCAATTTACGCATGAGAATGCCAGATTCATATAATAACAAACAGGACTATCTGAAGTTTTACCTTCGTCATCAACCCTGTCAAACAAACACAAAATATCTGGGTCTTTGTGTGTTCTGCAATGAGATTTGATCTAGAAAAATGTTCTGACTTTGGTCAGCAGAAGTTTTACTGGAAGTTTAAATCCCCTAGGGATAACATAATGATCCGTATCAAACACCCAACTGAGAAAGGTGTTATCGAAGTCAAAGTCTGTGACGTCATTTTTTAGATTATTTGATTCTCAGAAGATCTATTTGATCTGGCTCGAGTAACAGCAAATGCAGCATACAAAATCAGGAATTTCCTGCTCAATCGGCTCTAGATCCAGGTAAAAACTAGTTTTATAGGTCACAAGCGGATTTGTAATGACGTATCCTAAGCAAGGTCGTTTCCAAGGAGAAGGTGAATCCCTTCACAAGGCAAAAAGAGGCCTATACACCTAAAGTCACAGATTTAGAAGTCCAAAGACAAATATACATTATGGAGAGCAACAGGAATGAAGTCACTACATCTACGCCCTTAATAAGAACTTTAGAACCTAGGAATGACTTTTCAGAAAACGGCAGGTTATCTGCCAACAAAAGAGACTCAGAATCCCCAGTGCATCTTAAAATGTTGGCAGGGGTAGTTCACTAAAAAGTGATATTAAACCGTCATGAATAAATGGTTTCAAACAAATCCATAATGCTATCTTGAAAAGGATTGGCTTTAACATCATTTATTTGGGATAAGGTGGTTTAACCCCAGGAAATCTGTTGCACACATTATTAGACTCTATTTGAGATGATGAAGAAATAAAGCCAGTGGGTCTAGATCCACTCTGACCATTTGACCTTAACGCTTTCTTTTTCAATTTAAGGAAATCTGACATGAATCTGAAGTAGAAAATTTACTTACTGTCCAAGTTCGAAACATATCATTTGTACCTGTGGTCAATGTTCTTCTAATTATCTTTCCTTTTCTTTTTTAACTCTCTCTTTGTCTTTTCGCCTTTTTTCTATTTTTAATATTTTCTCTCTTTCTTCAAATCTTCTAATCTTCCTGCCTATCTTTCTCTCTCTATCTTTTTTCCATTTGTAATTATCTTTTTTCTAATACAAATGTCTTAGGCTCCAATTGTGCCTTCATTTCTAATTTTGTTTAGTTCTGTGTTGGACTGTACGGTGGATTCAGGAATATTATCATTCAAGGTGGACTCAAAGTGGCCTAATTTTTTTTACAATATTGTACTGCGTTCCCCTCTTGCGTATGGATCTTTTGACTTCTACTTTAACGAAATTGGCTAATATAATTAGGTTTTCTTTTCTGAGGGGAATCAAATGTGTACTGATCAACGTTCTTGATAAAGTTTCTTGCTTGCATTCTGCCATTATGAAATTCGCTGAGTTCACAATATACAGTAGTTTGGTAAAGGCTTGCAAAATGTTTGTCAAGCAACTCAAAATGATCGGTTCCAGGACAAGTCTCCCAATTTTTACATTAGAAAAAAATGGAGACCTCAACAATTCCCTTCAAAAACGACATTTATTACAAAAAGCCCTTGTCGCTAAGTCAAGGAATAGAATACAAACTGTAAAAGTGCAGAGGCTACTTTTCTCAGCTAGGACGGCTAAGAGGTCCAGAGTTTAGTCAGACACCGAGATAACATGAACAGTTCTTTGGCTTACTTGCAGACTTGAAGTTGACCAAAGTCCACAGAATAAATCCAGCGTGGCAGTGAAGGTCTAGAAATTCTTGAAATGGAAACTTCTGGAGTTGCCAAAGTTTTGAAATAACACAGAGGTGACACAATCACAAATGTCTGACTGAA
The DNA here is from genome assembly GCF_041260155.1 of Ptychodera flava. Lineage (NCBI taxonomy): Eukaryota > Metazoa > Hemichordata > Enteropneusta > Ptychoderidae > Ptychodera > Ptychodera flava. The sequence continues at coordinate 5,615,440 of NC_091930.1, forward strand.
AAACTGTGCCATCCCCTATTTATACTGAAGTGGTTATATGTAAGATTATCATATACCCATGCCCATATTGCTACATCCTAGTGACGTTCAACGTAAAATATCAGCCGTGATATTTCACGGTAAACGTTGAGTATGCACGATGAACGTCATCAGTTTTAGAGTTTTCCCGAACTACATTAGCAGTTGTTGGTAAACAATGTAAACAACAAAATGGCTGCCGCTCCCCGCCTGCGAAGCGATGTCGCCGACGTAAAAACTTGAAGGGCTTGAGGAACACGGGTATTTCTGGTTGCAAAATACGGAAATATCACGTTGAGTCCCGACATGTTTTCCATGGTATTTTTTTGGTAAAGTTCTTTCAAACATTCTGTCGTTCGCACTGCGCCGGCACTGTGCACAGTCTCCACTGAACAGGTAGTGAGCGCGTGGCGTAACAGCGATGTCGCGCGCGATGACTGTTGACATGGCAACTCTAAAGGTAAACTAACAAAATGGCGTCCCCCTCCGAGCGAGCTCCGTGCCGTACACCGATCGAAATCAGGATAGATTTAAAGCTGAGCAGTTTTTGATCGGTTACAGTTGTAATAGCATATTGCACCTTAAAATGTTCCTTCTGTATGACCATTTTTGTATCCCTGTGTCTTTCTTCTTGGGTTTCATTGAGATATGGACGACTTGCAGCGATGTCGCGCGTGATGTTGACATCTTCGTCGTATACTTTATGAATGAAGCCTGTTCACATAAACATTCTGATATTTATGCGCAAGGCATAATAAAGTAAAGCCTCAAAATTAAAGGTTTTTCGTTCTATTAGTAAAAATTCCCTAAATTATGGGCATGGGTATATGATAAATCGGTTATTACCCAATATCGCCTGTTCCTTGCGTCGTATCAGCATTCATGTCATTTGTGCTGCGTCAGACACTCGACTTTGTCTCGTGTCTGACGCAGCACAAATGACACTCATGCTGATACGACACAGGAACAGGCGATATTGGGTAATAACCTCTAAGAATATTAAAACAATCTTGAAATTCTATTGATATGGTTAAAAACTGCACTAAAATATCTCCACTTATTACTCATTGACTTTCCATAAATTTTCAAACATGACAAATTGATTCACGGTCATGAAGTAGGGCTGCAGTGAAGACATAAGCCGTCGAGTCAGACTCTGCAGTGCAGCTCTGGGGATTTATTTATCGAAAGGTGACTCAGACAATAGAACAGAGTTTCTGTCACCTAACAAAATTTGGAGTGTCTATGGGCTACATATATATCACTGCCCTGATCAACGTCCGTAAGACCATGGGTAAGGATGCTTGAAATCCATCAAACATCGCTCCAGGGTCTATGATCAAAAGCATGAGCGCGTTTTGTCATCAGCTGTCGGCAGGTCGTTTTCCAAACCGCAACAGGGAACTCGGAAACCCGCCATAGTGTCATAGGACAGTAGACCTAGATTGTAATTGTGTGCTATCCTTTGGTCCAGTTCAAGTTTAATTGACTCAGAATAACCTTAATCACGGTCGTGACCCCCGTTTTTGACATAACTATATAAATACCCGTCAGGATTGAGTGTTCATGGCGTCCCCTTTCACTTTGACCAGCACTATGAACCAGTCTGTGGATCCATGGAGGTAGCAGAGACTACCTCCATGGTGGATCGTACGTCCCAGCCCGATTGGTCTCTTGGTCTCTCACCGATTTTTAAAACCTGGAAAATTAAGTTCTTTGCAGGCAGAGATAATATTCTCTTCTCCATTATGTAAAGATGAATCTCTCATTCATATTTTTATTTAGACGAATATATCTGATTCAACTTCTTGGTGTTTGGAAATAAATGTGTTTCAATAATTTCCATCGGGGACTAAAATGATGAATTCACTCAGCCGTTCGCTCATGATACACAGCACTGTACTTCCATGGAGATCGTATCGCTGTTTTAGCAGTGACTTTGATCGTAAGTTTTCATTCGACCAAGGTGATGAAATAAATGCTGACACGCACTATGTTACAACAGACCGAGTTCACTTCACATCCTCACTATCGCTCGCACTTTCAAAGTGAGCACGTACTCTTCAAGCTCTCACATTCGCTCTCCTAACTTTGGCCCCGCACTTGTCGATTCAGGTACCCTTACATACCTTACGTCAGGAAGTCAGTCGCAAGAACGGTCGCATTTGCTGTTTGCACGTTAAATGAGAGTCTCAGACCCGGTCTCAAATTCACTCGCAAATATAAATCACAAAGCGACATGGGAGCTAGTCTCACGTTCAGTCGCAAACGTGATCGCACTTTGACTCTTCTATGAACTGAGAGTCTCAGAATCAGTCGCATTCCTTATCATTTGGGGTCGTCATGAGTTGGAAGTAGCAATTATTGGACGATTCAAAGGTCGCAGAATTAGAGCAAGAATTTCGGTCCACTAGGTTCAGATCAAACAAGTATGGAGTGTCCGATTTACGGCTGCACCGCCTATTCAGACACTGAGACAGGACACTGTCGCCACGTATTGAATAGAGTTAATCGATGAAGCGCATAATGGCAGAGATATTTGGCCATCGAAATAGTTTGAGAGTGTGAACTTTAGCGTCTCTTTTAACTGTGACTTCAAGAATTTATCCCCAAGGTTCGGGTAGAAACTACAGACAGGTCGCATTACGATTTACGATGCAAATGGCACTCAACTGGCCGAGTTACCTTACCTCTTGCTGAAGTGATGTTATCATACTTCACATAAGTGTTGGAAAAAATACTCCCATCGCACAGTACGCTATATTACCCATAGTGCAATACGATTTGTATGCACGGAGATCAGATTGCACAGTGCATTGTCGCCATATTGCACGACGCATAAACCACATGTGAACAGTAGCAACGCGATCAGAGTGTACGTCCAGTCTCGTCACCGCGATTGCGGTCGCCTCGAAAATATTTACATTGTAAGTGGAAACTTTGCCTTGTACATGCGTGCATGTATTTATCACCGGCCAGGCACATGTACGACACGGTTTTGTGGTTTTTCAACAGATGTTGAAAGAAACAACGATAGAACTTGTTTGCACAATCAGTGAATCGCCGTTATTTCTGATACCTGATCGCGAAGACAGAAATACATTTGAGAACAAGCTGCACTGAATTGATGCGGCACCCCTTCAAATTCAGCAAATCTGTTGACACCGACTGTGAGCATATAAATAGACAGGTCGCAATTTTCAATTGAAGCGATCGTGAAGTTCTGTATGAAATACCCCTATCAGCTGGCGTTTGTTGTTATTGTTATACGACCGGCCAACACAGTATCGGCAACCACGAAACAGCCTATGTCGACAGTTTGCAAAACTACGTACCTGCCTGTTCTACTCTGGCCCTGGCAGTTCACGGATCAAGCAAAAATAAACATTTAATCAAACTTCGTGCGATCGAAAACTCGAACAGGTTACCAAAGACTTGTACATCATGTACATGAGCACATACACATTATAGTCACCGGCGTATGACGGTGCTTGTGGTACGGTATGGTAACGTAGGATTTTAGTAGCGACACAAGTGAGCGCAAACATGAGTACAGTGCATGTGCTTACAAAGCCAAATTTGTAACATGGCGAAATACATTTCTCATTCCGATGTGACTGTCTTTTTTCAAACTCTATCTCCTCCCTCGATTTCGGGGTCAACATAGGCGTGCAGTATATCGTTGGAATCGTATTTAGTTGTACAAAGATGATATGGTCTTAATTTTCAAAATCAACATTTCTCATCAAGAAACAGGCTAAGTATCATCAAAAATCCGACACCAAATATTTGCACTGAAATTTTTAAAAATCGGTCAAACAAAAAACTGAGACCATACGTTTACTCGGAGCAAGCATGGCAATGGCTTCCGTACTCTTCCAGGCATTATCCATCAAAAACCAGAGAGAAGATAGCAAAAAATATCCCAAAAAAGGTCAAAAAATAGAAACTCAACTTCAATTTTTGAATAATATGAATCTTCGGATAGAATCATGCTATAAAGATCCGGAAAAAACCCTAAAAATGTACGCCTTCCGAACTATCACATAGAAGTATTGCGAACGAGGATAACAAACATGTATACGCATATGACCTCAATTTTCAGCTCGTGGCTATTTTTGGACACAGCATTAGTCATATATGTAATGGCGCCCTCAGTGGCAGAATGGTGATCTCCGAGCATACAAGTCGTGTTGCATCATGGGATTAAATACGTACTGTGCATCGTCCGCATTTTAGTGACACATTTCACCATATTCCCCACGAAAAACATTAATATTTCTTTGAAATCGCTTGACTTAACCTAAATAGACTATTAGTAGCGTGCTCGACATTGAAACCTTGCAAAGGCGCATAGTAAGGGTGCAATTTTGGGCGGCGCAATATACCGGCGCAAAATGGGGGCGCACTTTGAAATGCGCCGGCGCAGTTTGCCGGCGAACTTTGGTGATTTCAGACCGCTTACATAGTTCGACCATGGGGTACCTCCTTTGTAATACGTAAACTATTGTCGACCGTGATCGAGAATGGTGATTTGAAACTAGCAGAGATGGCAGATGGCAGAATCCTGGCTCTTGTACCAACAAACATTGCAATGAGGTACACTCTATGTCACCGAACGATGTTCATCGGGCTCATCATGGAGGTAACTCCATGGGCTTACCAAGATAGAAACCTTGTGATATTTTAAAAACCACGGCATCTAAGAATGGGAACAACTGGTTCGATCATGCAGTTACACTTACATCATCAATATATATGTAAATTAAAATACCCTGAATATGATGGCTATCCGTCGCAAGCGGGGCAAAAGCAATGTCCGCGGATGGCCAACCTGCCTTGATGTTGGGACAGCGCAAAACAATGATTGACACGTTCACGTGACCGAATCCGTATGTCTGATTGTTGGAGATACCATTCGAATTATATAAATTTCAGCTTGATCGAATTTATGAATGGAAGTACTTTTGCATCATTTGCATATCGAGTTTGATATTAAAAAGGAATTAAATGAGCTTTTTCGGTTGCCATACTGATTGCTTTCCATTGTTTTTATAGTGTGACGTAAATTATAGACAAAATTATCTTTGATTTGACTAAAGCATGAAATCCAGTATATTCAACGAGGAAATACTTACAATCCACCACTGTCCGCATGAATGTATCACTAAGTTACCCATCCAGACGTTATAAAGTTTCTTTTGACAGCAATCACATTTCATAAAATTCATTAGTTCTGCAGAATGTGCAATTGACAAGCATGTTGTATTGCCCCATGCAGGCAGAGTGCGCACCAATATCAGTTCCGAACTCTCAGTGTCAGCCTCGTAACAAGCCTCTAATACGTGAATGGCCAAATCTTCAAACATTCTGATAAAAATAAGCAGAAAATCAAATAAGGGATAAAACCTGTTGCCGTTTACATTTGATTTCTTCATGACTTCTTTCATTATCCATCGTGCAAAATGAACTGCCTGATTACCTATATTGTCTCGTAAGGCGTGAATCAGATACTATGGTCGCTTGCCCGACAAAACCGTCCCATATCACTGTAAACTTACTTTTGGTAGAAAATAATCCCAAACCATAAAGAGAAAGCGAATACATGATACCGAAAGTAAAGCATCTATAATAAAAAGACAAACCAAACCAAAACAAAACAACCCCCAACTGAACGAATTGAAGAACATGTTTTGAATGTGATATATATATATATATATATATATATATATATATATATATATATATATATAATACAGTGGCATCGTGAAATTATATAAGATATCAAATTCAAAACAAAAGGAGTTTTAAGCAATAAGAGCTTAAAAACACTCTGTTTTTTCATTCGAGTGTTTCCTAATATCAAATTTGTTATGTACGTATTTTTGATACACTGTTTTTACGTAAGAGAACTGTTGCAAAAAAAACCCCAAAATCATTTTTTTAACCGTGCATTGTTTCGTTTTGTGGCAGACTATCACCAATGACGGGAATTTCTGCAAAAATTATATTTTATCTATGATACTCATCATTTATGAACTTCTTAACAAGTTAAGGTAGCTATATACCTTATAGACACTCAGATTTTGATTTTGAAAGTGCTAAACCCCAATTAAGTGTATATTTTCTGAAAACACTAATATTTGTTAATCTCACCGTACACAATACTTAGTCATTATTTGCATAATAGTCACGTGAGAACCGTTTTGTTGAACCTTCCAAAATCGGCTTTTAATTCCTTTAGAGAACACTGCACGATTTCCGGTTGAAATCTATGCATTAACAAGGTTTGGTAATACCCTTAAAATACGTCAAATACGTGTCTAGGATTTCCTTAATATGAAGTTGGTTTTTTTGTCATGCACTATTGAAGGTGTTAAGACAAAGATGCTTTTCAAGGAATTGTAATTGTCGCACCATATAATCTGAATGGAGACCAGATCGGAAAAAAATTACAGGCGCGGCTTTGAACATTGCAGCTTTTCCGCACGCAGATTTAGACGTGATGGGTATGGCCCATTTTCGGCAAACCATGTACATATAAATGTAGAGATATAGCTTGTTTTATGGGAATATGTTAATACTTAATGTATTTTGATTTGATATTTTTGGACAAGCACTATATCGGCAACATTTTGCTTTTCTAAAACGGGGTAGGAATTCAAAATGATAGCAAGTTAGAAAGGGGGACTTGAAAACATTGCGAGTATGTTAGGGGTATTTGAAAAAAACCGAGAATTTTTCGGAATCCCCTCCAGAGGTATTTGTGAATGCAGCCTAAAGGTAGATTGCTCTACCATGTTTACCATTTAGTATACTTCGGCTCATAACGACATATTAACTACAATAGCAGTACAGGAAAATCCATGAAGAGAACCGCAACTAAAGCAGTGCAGTGATACATTTAGCACATTATGTCAAACAATTGCTGAGATCCTAGGGGTGGATCATTTGATATTCTGAGGGGGCCTGGAAGATTATTCTAAAATAATAAAAAAAATTCCAAGCGAATGTCAATAAAAATAAATCAGCCAGAGGGGGCTTAGGAAAAAAAGATGACTCACTAAAGTGAAAGAAAAAAAAATCGATTACTTTCTGGAACACGTTTTGTATTTTTACACAATGGTTCTTTAGCCAAATACATTTGGGGAGTGCTACATTTAGATTTTAATGTCCCCCTCATAAAGCTCGATCCCAAGGGTAAAATTATGGTCAGTACATGCAGCAACTTTTGGCTTTAAAACTTATATATATATATATATATATATATATATATATATATATATATATATATATATATATATATTATATATATATATATATATATATATATATATATATATATATATATATATATATATATATATGTATATATACATATATATAAGGAAAGTGGAGGGAAAGTGGAGGTCAAGGGAAATGTAAGGGGGTCACGAAATATTGAAAACTTCAATGGGGGTTACTCAAAATGTAAAGAGGAAGAAGGGGATTACTCAGTTTTTGGTGCGAAATAAATTGAAACACCTTTCAGATTGCACCAGTGCACATATCAATTTAGCAACATTTAAGATGCGAGAGGGGGTACACTCCCCACTTGTGCTCTCCCCTTTGGGCGTTCTAACAGTTGTTATTTCATCCTGCATAATCATAGAAACATATATTTTCAAAGACTTCAGTTCGATAATCATTTTAACTAAACATACTTCATATAGGCACTGCATGAAAACCCAATAATACTTACTTTATTTGCATTGATTGTTGCCTGTGTTTTAGCTAAAGAGTGCATATACAGATGAATACAGTTAATAACCCATTCCTTTTATTCAAAAAGCCTGTATTAATGTTGATTCATGTGAACTCAGGTATATCATTCCATTATACTGTCAACTCATTAGTGTGAATTTATCTGTATTATCGCATTTAATGCAGTGAGGATTTCAATTGGAAGCTGGCAGCTGGAGAAATAGCACAAGCAGCCTGTCATAGATTTTCCATTCCTTTATATTCTTTGGTCTTCAATCACTGGCAAACTGAGAACTGTTTTTTTTTAAAGTGCATTGTCATTGTTTGGTTGCTGAATATATATTTTGACTCAAACACTAATCTTGCAAAAATGTTATAAAAATGTCAGTGTTCAATGTCATTTTAAAACAATTTTACCGAGAGCAAAATAAATTGAAACCCCTCTCTGATTGCAGCATTACACACATAAATTTTCAAGACGGGAGAGTGATCCCACTCTCGTGCTCCCCCCTTGGGGTATATTAACAGTTCTACTTAGAAAAAAATGAAAAGCACCTTTCAGATTGCCCCAGAATTTCTCGAATTTTTCCATGCAAGATAGGTACAGCACCTCTGAGCTTTTCTCCTAATCATCTCGCGTGCCCCCCCCCCCTTGTGCTTTCAAATTTTGCCCAAACAGATATCCCAGTAAACACCCTGTCATGATTCACATCAATTAAACAATGCTATACTGTTGGACACTGGTTATAGCGTGTGAGCGTTTATATCTGTATATTGTTGTCACTTTGTGCGTTTTTGTATATACATGTACTGGTATTTAACTTTTCTAAGTGGTCGGGGTCAGTCAAAATTTTTAAGTTAGAGAGGTGGAGTTACTGAAATTCATCATGGTTGGCAGGGAGGGGGGATACTCGAAATTTTGGAGTTTCCGATGAAATTCCTTCGACCACCCCGCTCCCAGACCGTAAATAATGACGGCTCTCTAACGGTGTCTCGGAACCAGAGTGCGATTCCTACATCAGTGGCTTGAATTGTTTTGTTTTCGCACATGTTAGTTAGATGGTAAATGGTAAATAAATGTACAAGTATTGTGCTCCAACTGATTACCTTATGTTCAACACTTTACTAAGCGTACAGTAGAGGACTGTACACTTGTTGTTGGGGAAAAAGTATCCAAATGAGGAGTGCGAAAAAAAAATTACCAGTAATCAGAGAGTGAAAAAACAAATGGACAGTGGATTAGATAGGGAAAAAATGCAACCCCTTAAATCTTCTTAACCCCCAGGATATCAAATGGTCTAACCTTAGTGATATGATCATTGTAAGATAAGCATGTTTTGTCAGAGACAAGCCTAAAACGTTTTGACTAAACATCGTGTGATATCAGGATGGAGCCGATGATTATTGATTAATGATGCGAATGTTTCAAATCCCATAGTATTATGCAAATATATAACTCTACCCGGGAACAATTTGAACTGACATCCGAAGAAAACTTACTCAGCATGTTTCAAAAGTGAAGATTGCACGGTGAGAAACTCTTTCTCGTTTGCATAGACAGCCAAGACTCTGAGTATCCTAGCGGCGACAAGAGCTGCACCTGTGACGACAAAAAAATAGTATAAACATTCTCTACTACATTATAATATAGAAATAACGGACGGCGCGCTAACCATTGGCGTTTATTTATGGGCAAGGGCGAAAGTGAGTTCCGCTCAATAACTTTGGCTTTCCTCGAGTCCGCGCCCAAAAATAAACGTTAATGTTCAGGGCGGGGTCTGTTATTTCCATTATATTATTAACGACGCAAAGAAAACCGTCCAAAATTGCAAACGTTTCCCAAGCCAACGACAACTAGGCCCAAGAACTGAGCAATACGCAACGCGCTATCACGCGCGCGTAAAAAGTTGGCAAATCTGGAGATGTTCTCAACTTTGCCCGCAAGTGCTCCATTTTCTTTTGTGATTGATTACGGCATACTGTGTATTTGTGGTCACTCACGTACTTCAGCTCGACAATCAAAATGCGACGGGGGGGAGGCATGGTAATATAATTCGTCATTAGTCTCCGAATATTTAGTTCATAAAACGAAGGCAATTATTATGTGGGACGACCTGGGCTATCATTTCAAAAGTGAACTAATCTTTAACGTTTAATTCAACTTAGTCGAAATGTCGACTACGGGATCAATAGATCGATCCAAAAATCGATCTACTTAGCAGACTACCCAGCTAAGGAGCGCCTGTGATCCAAATGCATAAAATGGTGACTTGGGATATGTGCACTCAGGAATTCTACATGTCAATACAGAAAGGAACTGAACACAAATTACAGGGAGGGAGGGCCAGTGTTCAAAATGATGCTGCACGTAATATAAAGTGACCTTATAAAAAGTATTTGCTTGGAAAAAGTGACCCTCCTCAATGTTTATGCCCAACAAGTATTGAGCTGTTCTTTATGTGCCATAGTGAACATAAATAATCTTTTATTTGACATATAATTAATGAGGTTCAGGATTGACGCCTCATCCCACCAAATATAAAACACCTCAAAAAATTGAAACTCCTCGGGAGTTGCTCAAAATGTGGACAGGAAGAAGGGGGTTACTCAATTTTCGTTGTGAAGTAAATTGAAATAACTCTCAGATTGCACGATTGCTCATATCAATTTCTCAAAATTTTCGATGCGAGGGATTGCATTAGACTGCACATTTGCACACATCAATATAAAAAAATCACAGGATCTAGGACAAAACTGAACTTGTCCATGAATCATTTGTTATCACAGAAACATATATTTAATTTAACTTCAGTTCAATTACTATATTGACATTTGACCATATTGTCTTCAGTCTTCCCATTAAAAGCTGACAGCTGGAGAAATGACACAAGAAGATCACAGATTCCTGCATGTTAGTCTTTAGTCTGTCGCAAACTGAGTACTATCTTTTAGAAAGAGTACTGTCATTGTTTGGCTTTAAAATATTGTGACTCAAACACTGATGAGGCAAAAAGTGTAACAAAAATATCAGTGTTCAATGTCGTTTTCTTACAATTTTACCGCTTTTATATCGATATCTGAATTTTGTTTTCACTATGAATTTCATTTTGTTGGTTTTCGCGTTTTAAACGTCATGAGATAAACGATGATAATATAGCAGGCTTCTTTACTATTGCTGTATTTTTCTAAATTTTACGAATACCTGTATTGGTATTTTACTTTTCTCATTGGGGTCAGTCTAAATTTCTATGTTAGAGAGGGGTTATTCTCAAATTAATAATGGTTGGCAGGGGGTTACTCGAAATTTAGGAGTTTCAGATGAAATTTCCCCGACCCTCCAGGCCGTAAATAATAATGGTTCCCAAATAGTCGGTAGCAAGAAATGCTTGGGAGAATTCACTATGCAAAAGATATTCATGCCACTCTAGCTAAAGCTCACTATGTTGCAGCGTTGCCACCTCGTGGCCTCCTCAATCTGACAATCCGAAAAGTAGGAATATTTTACAAAACTGTTTGATTTCCTGGCATTGTCTGTACTGGCCTATCGCATGACTTTCATTCAAAGGATCATGTTTATGTCCAAGGTGATGTTGATAACAAATTGTTATCAATTTGTCTGGACACGATGTTCTTGTCTTCTAAAGGACAAACATTCACCCTAAACATATGTCCCTTGGCATTGCAGTTCGTCATATGACTGGATCTTCATCAGTGATAGTATTGCTCAACAGTTTGGAGCACTGCGTCTCACACTAATTATTTTAGAGCATTACAGAGCACCGGCTATTCAACAATTCCATGACGATGGTTTGCCACCAGGTTTTTGTAAAGAAGTCTTTACAACATTGCTACGGGATAATAATTGTTTTGGCGAAGAGACATTCAGTGATAAGTACAGCTGATTACTCAGGTCTCAAATATCACAGGAGTTCTGCATTTTTTTAAATATGTAATTGATAATCTCTTACTGTTGGTGTTGTCTTTATTTTCCCAAGTACATCATTAGTGTAAACAACATCTTCTGACACAATTTCTTTTTTAGGGAAAGGAACAACTCACAATACAAATGGAATTATAATTCAGAGAAATCCTGGAGATGACACCAATGACAAGTACAGCTAACCTTCGATATCAGTAGCAATCACCAAGTCAAAGCAAAGGACGCTTCAAGTTTCACCAACTAATATTATCAAATACCATTGCAGACCACGCCATGGCCCTGCACCATCAGGTTGTACATTATGAACTATATACTCATCATCTTTCTGTTTGAGTCATGGAAAGAATATGAATCAAAATGCCTGCAGGGTATCACCATTTGTATTACCACGGGCGAGCTTTGCTATAGAATGTGTTCAGCAAGCGGTGTCATGGATGTAAATGAAGTAAAAGATTTGCAATATGACCATGAAGAGGCTGACACAAGACTACTACTTCATGCTGAACATGCATCATGCATTGATTAGGTCAAAGAAACTTTGTCATTCGGAGTCCTGCAATGCACGTAGTTATGCCGATGTTCAAACTCATAGAACGATGAGGAAAGTGGACTTGGGCTTTAGACATTGACAGTGACAGTGAATGAACTGACAGATTGCCTTCGAAAGATGAAACCACATTCAATATTAATTTACCATGTTTAATGATCTTCAATTAATGTAAACTAGCAAATTACATGGTCATAATGTGGCACGTGAAGAGATAATAACTATTCACAAGAAAAAATAATGAAAATGTCATGTATTTTGCACAGGGAAAGAACTGCTAGTTTTTAGTTTTGTATACCCGGTAGGCATGACAGCCCTGCGCAAACATAGAACTTGACGGGCTACAAACCTTCGATTTGGCGTGAAAAGACGTTCTACACCCCGTCTACTAGTTAGGCGTAATTTACTTTACTACTTAACGTAAGATGCGCTTGTCTCCTCTTAGCAAACGATCGGCTGTTCCTATTATACGCTCTTCACCTGACGACACTGTCGTCGACCACTTTCAACCTAATTACACATTTTGCGACGTTACGTGGCTGTAGGGTGACGTGAATCTTTGTGTAGGAATTTCAATGTATCTGTTGTTTTGTGTTTGTTCTGGTGTCAATAATTTTTTTGCTGTTATATCTCTGGCCCCTGAAAATGACTAAATCAAGATATGTCATACTTTCTTATGAAACTTCTAATGTCGGGTGTAGTTTATTGATTTTGGCCATAAATTATACTAGTTCATGTTGTGTTCCGTTAAAAATCATGAAAATGTCGTCTCCGATTCTATACCGAGAGCTATTCGTGTTTCGTTTTGTTTCTGGGAATGATGGTGAGCCCATTCAGCATCAGCAGATTTGTTGATAGTTTCATTGTGTATAAGTGTTAGCAAGGACCTACTTTTGGTAACTTCACGGTGTTAGCATAGATAACATATGCTCCGTGGGTATTTTTTTAATTTTGTAAAAGTTTTTGTTTTCATGTCAGGCTTTGTCTACTAGTTTCATTGCTTCATCGTTCATAATGTGTGTTTACATATACACAACGTCAAGTGTGACGAGAATTGAATTGTTCGGAACTCGGACAGTTTCTGTTTTCCGTTAGCTCAGACCCTATTTGTAGCTTTCGGCAGAAAGGCCGAAGGCGATCTTTCACTAAACGAACGTAAAAACCAAACGGGCTAGTGTTTCCGAGCATGCTATTGGTCAGCTTCCGTCACATTTGCAAGTCTCATCGTGACAGACCCAACCGGGTCTGCACTCTGGTTTGACCTTAGCCTTCTTATTAATTAGTAACTGTCAGTTCTTTCCGTCGTCTTTCGTCGCATTATAATATTCGGGTACCGCTTTGTGTCACTGACAAGACAGTAGACAGAAATAGTTGCTCAAAGGGACAATTCATTGCTGCGGTTGACGTCTGGCGAGTTGGGGGCTCGAATTATCATGTTGGAGTTATATATCGGAAAACTTGGATTAGTGATGAAATTTCCATATGATAGGGTTCACATCCTGAGTAGCACAACTTCCGTAGGTTAGGAGGTAACCACTCGTTTTAATGAGATAAAATGCTGAGTACACGCATATTAGTGTATGCAACATAAAATGGTTATAATTACAAGTAAAACAAAGACCGTGCTTATGACCGCACATCAGAGATTGTCACGTCTACCAAGAAATGTTCTTCATATACTTGGTCCGAATATTTTAGATTCTGTAAATGAAGAAAGATTTCTGGAATAGTGGTAGATCAACACTTGAACTGGAAGTCAAATACTGATTCAATTTATAAAAAGGTCAATTCACGTATAGCTCTACTTAGACGTATAATACGGTGTTTACCATTAAGTACTAGACGAACATATTATAATGCATATATGCTTCCCATTTGGACTATTGTTGTAGTGCATGGGCAACTAGTGCAAATATAAACACGTTATTCAAATTACAGAAACGCGCTTTGCGTGTTATGATGGGCACTAAATATAATTATCCGACCAATGGACCAATGATAGAATTTTATACAAAAATATGTGTTTAGTTTTTAAATCCTTGAAAGGTATAGCCCTATTGCATATGACGGCAATGTTACAATATGTTAATCAGTGTCATAGCCGTGTGACTAGAGCTAGCTCCCAAAATAAGCTTGATATCCCCAGATCCAAATTGAATGTTTTTTAAAAACACATGGTCAGTACAGGGAGCTGTAGAATAAAATAAGTTGAAAACAAAAGTCAAATCTTCTGAGACACTTGTCTCTTTTAAAAGCAATTACTTAAAACAATATTGGGAAGAATTTTTTCCCTTATTTTTCCTATTTAATGTAGCAGTGCTATATGTGGTTATTTGTATTTTCACTTTTGAAAATTGTTTTTGTGGTTTTGTATATATTTGTTGTAATGTCGAGGGGCCTGGAGGAGATAAACTCTCTAGGGTTTACCAGGCTACCCTCATTAAACAAAGCCAAATAAAAAATAAAACAATGTATGGTAATAGTAACGATGGTTTTCATTCACTTATATTAAGTAACGAGGAAAACAAAACTGGTCGATTGAACAAACCATTGCGATATTTCCCAAGCGCAGTCTTCGTACTAAATTGATGTAGCGTTGAGCGAGAAAGGCACACACATCAGCACCTAAAGGCATGAACCAACGGTTGGCGTTACAGTTCTTTTGTGGCTTCATGGGTCTTGAAATATGATATTACGGGCTCGAGGTTAAAGCCGCATTTTCAATCCCAGGGTCTTACAGTAGTGAAGTTCTTCTCCCAGTCAAATACTTGGCCAGTATGATGCTTGATTTCTATAACATTAATTGCACAAACTGATCTCAAACTTTGTCACCTTTTGCTTATCCTGCAAACAGAGTTACAAGCGTTTGATTGACAGTCTGTTCAAATCGCCGACGGACGTTGATTCCCCACAACAAACGCTCGAGTTTCCTTAAAAAATTGTCTTCCAGTCGCGTTAGAATTTGAATATGACCACAGAGTTTGATCGGGAGCAGCTTCGCGCTGACCGCTTGGCAGGCAGTCTGCGTTTTTGCGGCGGAAAAAAACTAAAAAGTGGCATTTTCTGGAGCGTATGCCCGCGTGTTGCCTGTTTTGTGTCCACTTACACAATGAACTCCGCTATAGCTTCGCGTCCTTTTAAAGGGAGGCTCACCCTTTAATGCAGTCTTCCCTTAATTAAGTTAATTTTAACTTTATAGTTTATTTAATACGTGACATGTGACGAAAAATGTCTTTTGTAGGAATGTCGGCCGCCATTTTGGATTATTGCAAATTAGCGAAGTTCCTGTATAAAATTTATATCTCAAAAACGATTAACCATTAAAGTTATGAAAATTTGGAATAAAGTGAATCTGAATCTATTTTGCCGTCAATGTGAATACCAACTGGAGAGATAGCAGAGATGTCACAAAAAAAGAAATATATAATGAGTGTGTTTGAACAAAATTTGAAAGTCTTTTATCGATACTGTCTGGTTTTAATCAATGGTTTACGGTCGGTCATATCGTCTTTTACACGTTCGTCAAGGAAGGACATGTTTAAGAAACTGCTGGCGTGTTATGTTTTGATTGGCGTGAAGCAGTGTTTTTGCCCTGAGAGCTCACAAAGTAACTTTGGTTGCTACGCGACTGGCAGCGCGATGCCATCTCGTCATATTTTCGCATAATCCCTTGCAATTATCAACCACAAACAAAGTCTGCAAAAAGTTTAACACCTTTGAAGCTCATTTTAATATAGACAGGCAATAGTCTACCGAGACGACCATGGAACAAAAGGCCTGCCGAATTGCCAGTCTGTGTCTATATTTGTATGTGGTACTGGCAATTCTGATGACGAATACAATCTCAGCACGCAGCATCACGGACAAAGCATTACTTGCTTTTAAAAGATAGGTTTTTAAAATAACCAACAAACTTGCTGATTTTTCGTTTGTTTAAGGAACTCTCAAAAATTCATTTCAAAATCAGCTGCCAAGAAAAGCCAATGGAACAGGGGCCAGTCTCCTATTGTTTCAGCGTGTGATAAGTTTCGTTTCCTGTTGTTCAAAGGAAGGATAACAATCGCTAATTTTGTTGCTTTGAGATAGTTTTCGAGCTTGGTGTTGTGTGATGTTATTTGTGACCACTTTTTCAACTTTTATGTGTGTTGTTTAGACTGTTTTTGTATCGTAATTTATCTGAGTTCAATCCGTATGAAGCCGTTGACGTCCTTCAAAGAGTCTTTTTAGGTTGAACGTTGTGATGTTGGAATGAATTTCAAGCCTTTGTTCAGAGTTCACATTTCTATGTATGATACGAGGTTTTTAAAATAAAAATTTTAAGTTTTTGTTACCCTCTATTTTCTTGTCATTTTCTTTGATCTGCGACTTTTTTCTGTTAGTTTGATTTTTCTGTTGTTATCTTCTAGTTTGATCCTTTCAAGGTTTTTGTTGACCTTCCCTTTTCTGTAATTTAGTTGGCTGCTTTTAAATCACAAAACAAAACAGCACAAGAGGCCATACAAAATTATCGGAAAGCCTTTGGACCAACACTTACAAGATTCCCGAATGGTGTCCAACATTTGATATAAAACATCGGAAACAATGAAATTAATCAAGTTGACGTGCAATAATCCAAATTTGGTTAACTTTTGTGTTGACGCGGGGCTGGAATGAGAAAAATTCTTCAATAGTCATAAACATATTATGCATTGGCATAACCATCTTAATTTTTACTAATTGTGAAAGAAAAATAATTTTTTGGTCAAACATAAATGTTCATACATAATTTCCTTGAACGACAATCAACTGCTAACAACTTTGAATAGAAAAGTCCAATGTATCTTTTAATTACATTGCATTCAATGCATTGGCAAATTTATCTTAATTTTGGTGTAAAAACCTAGAAATTAAGTAAATGTGATATTGCAGTGGGAAACATTGGTGATTCCGCTTGAGTTAAAGGCAATGCACTTATGCTTATATCTACCATTGAGGAAAAGAACATCAAAATGTTATGTTTTTTGTAAAAAAAACCCGGGTTTTTATGTCAATATTCTCATTCAAAAGAACTATTTGTTGGTATACATACAATAATATTCAGAAAAAAAAACATCATTACATATCAAGGATCACAGACTTGCATAGATCTCCTCTTTTAAGAGAAAACATTAAAAAAGTATACCGTCAAAATCTCATTGTGACCGCATTTAATGTAATATGAAGACCTTTCCTCTTTACCATGCCAAACCGTGCCAGCACAAACGTTGTAGGTTCATATCTCGCCTAATCCCCAACCGCCGTTTGCCAGATTAGAGCCAAAGCTTAGAACGAGTTGATCAATACAACATACCTCCGGGAGAGAAATTTTGTCATATACACCCTGATAAAGTAACAAGAGATGGTAACACTTGACGACACACCTTGTCATGATTGACATTTTAATGGTATGAGCGGCACGCAGCACAAAATTATGATACATTCTTAGCGTGCAGACAGGGGAAAAAACGACTCAACGATGAATGATACTCGTGAATGAATAAAATTCTGTGGCAAGCAAATGCCGCGAAAAAGCATTAACAACTCCAAAACAACTCTCTCCGTATGTTATCTATTGCACATGGTCTGCTTATTGTGTGTTAAGTTATGCCTTGTTTTCAGATACACGCTGGCCGGTCGTGCTGGGATACATGCCGGTCTGCCGGCGGCGATAACGTAGTAAACACTGTTTACTCATAGACCTTAAAAACGGAAGGACAGGCAACTGCCGGAAAAGACAAAGAAACTTGCGTGTTTACCCGTACGATCTGGGTTATAACCCTCTGCGCAGTTATGTAAACGCAAAACACGTCACGTGATGACACAGTGACGTCTTGGCAGCACTGGAGCTACACAGAAGACGCTATACCTGTGCTGTCGAGTCAAGTCGCGTTCTGTTCCGGGGTCTAGTTCACGTTGTTTTCAAGGATTGTATTACCCATTGATTTTTACAGACAATTTTGCTACCATTTTCGACAGATGAGTCACTATTAGGTATATTTATTGTTGTTGTTTTTTGTAATTCCCGTCAATTCATGATCGAGTCGGCAAAGTTATTTTGCAATCTAATCATTGTACACCCCTGATAACTCTTCCGTTTATTTCTGATTCATGTGTAATGCTGTAAACTTTCTTTTACTTCATTATGTACTTCTTGCACTTCGGCACTGTAGTATTTTTAAAAACTCGTGCGTCTTCAGCCCGATCGGCCATTGTTGTTTACGAAGCGACTTCCTGTTTCAACTGAAAATTTCCTAACCTGTCATATTTCTCTGCTGTAATATTAATGCATGTCAATGATAGTAAACGTTTCAACGTTAGGTATTTCGTCAACTGACTAGTATTTTGCGGGACAAATCATGTTTACATTGTAAAACTTGTACCATCGGCCATTGCTGTTGATGGACGATCTTTTTGTGCGTTTCAACTAAGTAATTTTTTTACCCTCTTAATAATGCATGACAGTGCTAATGTACGTTTCTACGTGTCTTATTTCGTGGATTGAACTAGTATTTTTAGGAGGAAGTCATACGTAACTTTGTAAAACTAGGACTAAATTCACGCGTCTCCGACTCAATCGGCCATTGTTGTTTACAACACGACATTTTGTGCGTTTCCTCTGAGTAATTTTTCTTACCGTCTCATGTTTCTCTGTTGTAATAATAATGCATGACAGTGCTAATGTACGTTTCTACGTGTCTTATTTCGTGGATTGAACTAGTATTTTTTGGAGGAAGTCATACGTACATTTGTAAAACTAGGACTAAATTCACGCGTCTCCGACTCAATCGGCCATTGTTGTTTACAACACGACATTTTGTGCGTTTCCTCTGAGTAATTTTTCTTACCGTCTCATGTTTCTCTGTTGTAATAATAATGCATGACAGTGCTAATGTACGTTTCTACGTGTCTTATTTCGTGGATTGAACTAGTATTTTAGGAGGAAGTCATACGTACATTTGTAAAACTAGGACTAAATTCACGCGTCTCCGACTCAATCGGCCATTGTTGTTTACAACACGACACTTTGAAATTAGATGCGAAAGCTTGAGCATGCGCTGATCGCAATGTTGTAGTGATTAACATAATCTCGCGTCTGACAAGTCTCTCAAATCACGGGAATTTCCGTGAGCTTGCGATACGAGAGATAAACAGTTACGTTTGTTTATGTTAATGAGTGTTCAAGTTTTTCACGGATTATAACCAGGATTACATGAAAGAAAATAGCTAGTTGCCTGTCCTTCCGTTTTTAAAGTCTATGGTTTACTTAAGGACGGCCGCCAGCGTGTTTCGGAAAACAAGAGACCTAGGTGCTTATAGTTGTGTGAGGCCATCATTATTTTATTCTTTGGTAAATGTACGTTATTAATTGTCATCAGACAGTTTTTAAACTACTATGCCATTACAAATATTTACTATCACTTTGTAACAGAACAGAAGTGGCGATTTCAGAAGTACAACCTTATGCGTCTTTCGTCCGATACTCACAATTCTGTCAGCTACACTTAGCTGCAACATGAAGCAGTTGCAGGAACCGCACACAAATGAAACAGCCATGTGTGATTCCAGCTGCTTCTGGGCAATCGGGTAACCTCCTATGCAAGATATAAAGAAGATCCTTATATCGCATCGCAAATAAACTCTATTTAATGAGATTTGTACTGTTTTCAAAGTTTAAAGTGTAATTCCCGCCATATTTTGAGGCTTCTTCTTTTGACCTGAAGCCTATACTGTAGTTCTAGTTGTCAATGGAATTAGTATTAATAAAACAAACAGTTACACACAAACTGAAGCTTATTTGAGAGGTCTTTAGACGGTTGTATTCTGTTTTTTGACGAAAAACGGAAACAATTACACTTCTTGACTTAAAAAATGACATTTTCCGGAAATTGCCGAGCTCGCCCGTGTTGGCGTAAGTAAGCTGTGACGTCACTAATATAATGCGCAATGGAGACTTAGCGCATTTGCTATGGTGATAGTGATAATAATTTCATGAGCGAAATCTGTGCAGCTGAGAATGTCAGCAGTAGTATATATAATGTGTATAATTGGGATAAAATAAGAATTTTTACATCATTTTATTCGAAAATAACTACAGGAAGGGGGAATTTCCTTCCCTCCCTGTAGTCGCTTACGCGTTTGCCTATTGTGCATCCGTGAGCATGCGTGTAAGCCGTTCTGATAGGGAATTCCCCACTGAGTCAGATATAGGTCGCTCAGACTTGCGCAATGCGCTAGCTATGACTCACTGGGTAATCCCCTATCAGAACAGCATTCTATTATCGGATGGAAGGGAGATCATTTGTTAGATAGATTCTGACTGTGATGCTGCTCTTCCTCTCCAGTTCCGAAGGCAACAGGGGAACCGTGCCCGTTCCAAAGGCGATTCTTGTCTTCTGGATGTAAGTATGTGAATTCCACGTCTTCTGGCTGTGTTGTGTGAATTTTCACTTATGTTAGAATTTTTCCTATGGAGTTGCGTTAACACTTATGTTACAGTGATTTTCCCCTACCGTTCCAGAAGGGGAACGCTGTTGCACAATACCTTTCCAGCAGGGGCTTTCCAGTAGGGCTTTTGCAATAACTTCGGAACAAGTGTTGCTTAGCAGCCTGTGATGTCATGACTGAGGTCTGAAATTCTAGTTTTCATGAAAAATTCTACAGAATTTTTTCTGAACTCGAACTTAAAATATGTCGGAAGACCATTACTTCAAATAAAATGAGACGTTTTAGATAAATGGTACTGATATCTAAAGTGTAAGTAGTTGTATCTTTTTTAACAAATGAAATGTTGTTACTTTCTACACTACTGTGTGCAACAATATCTAAATCCTTTCTGTCTTTATCTATGGTTATGATAATATTGCAAGGTGTTCTTGAATCTGTTTTTATAGCGATATTTCCAATTAAATCGTCAAAATCTGTTCCTGTACTTAACTTTATGCATTTGATAAAAACTGTACCATGTTCAATTATTTTCATATTATCAGTCATCTGTTGATTTTCTGTAAAGTTAATTCAGCTGTCCCCCCTCCTACACTTTTCAGACCCACTTTCTTTAAAGTTGTGTCCCAAAATAATCTTACTGGAACTCTGCTAGCTCTATATGAGCAATAATTCTCACCATCATTTATCCACCTTTGCAGTGTATTATCTGATGATATTATTGTATTAAGAGGACTAATTTTAAGGTGAATTGGTATACCGAGTAGTGTAATGTATGGGTTAACAGGCTCAAGCCAATGGCGAAAATCAAGCAACTTATATTAGAATGATGGTTAGAAGAACGCGATTTGTTGGCAGATGTTTTTCAAACTTGATTTTATGCCACCCGATTGCTTTGTTGAGTGTATCAATATTGTAGTTACCTGGACGTATTGATTTAGTCTTCTTCGGTTGGTTACTTTCTTGATATTTTAATATAATAATCGCAATCATACCAATCCATAATCCAATAATACTAGGTCAAAATTTGTAAGACAATAGTTGTAAACATAGACACAAAACAGCACAGAACAGACAGTAAATAGACAGTACACAAACAAAGTCAAAGTCATGAAAGAAAGATATATGGACCTCTGGCCAAAAGACCAAGAAGTGATGTCAGGTGTTTCGAAAATAGTAAGTGCATCCTGCCCCACATGTGGCACCCGCCATATATCAATCTGTAAGTCAGATAGGTAGTGGTCACTAACTAAGGCCCCATGTCACCGATGCCATCAGTGATCATTTGTCGAAGAGAGATATTGTATTTATCTACCAGTTTGCGATACCTGCCAAAAAGCGTTTGAATGTAGAGACAAGTCTTGCTCTGGTGTAACCTTGATTTAACAGTTTGTAAGAGAGATGGCAATGTCTCTCTACAAAATCACCATATGAACTGCATGCTCTTGCATATCGAATAAGCTGGGAAATGTATACCCCATAAGCTGGTGAGAGTGGAATATTACTGATGAGGTGTGGAAAATTGATTATACTAAAGTTGAAATCATCTCTCTTGTCATATAGCCTAGTAGAAAGGTGACAATTAGAGTCAAATTCAAGTAAAATGTCCAGATATGAAGCAGAAGAGGCCCTTTCTGTAGTTTCTTTAATTAGCAAACATGGAAGTCTGTAGTCATCGCAAATTTCAAAAAAAATCTGTTTGAACTGCTGATGAATCTTTTCTAATTCTTTTAAGGTGGACGGATTTTCTATTTCATATTGTCTTGCTCGAGTCAGAATATTCCGCCTACAATATTCCCAAGGCATTTCTGTAAATATGATAATGAAACTATGTAAATGGTCAAATGCCCTAGAAATAATCTTTTTTTCTTCCGTCTCCATGCCAACACCACAGATTCGAGAAAAAGTCAGATTTTGAATTATACTTGAGTTACAAATGATGTAACCAGCCTGTTCAGTGTAGGTCGAAGACTGTAAACTAAGAGTATGATCTATAAACTTATTCTGAAAATTGGCACTCTTCAATTTTCCATTATAAGAGTCGGCAATTGTGTTAGAAAAAGTGGCGGTGTCAAATGCTGGTATGTGAGTTGCCGCCAAATTTACTGCATCGTAACTCTTACCGCTTCCAGTTGGTCCATTTATGAATATGTATGACATTTTTTTGTGATCTTTATCATAGAATTTTTTTATATTTTTCGTAAAGATATATTACGATAAGACAATGGCAATCCTTTCAGATGCAATAAAAATACTTGAAAGTGGAGAAAACGTTCAAATCAGTGATGGAGGCGGCAAATTAGTATTTGGTGAATATGTAGATCCTATTATATATGTAGACAGTGAGCTAGAAGTGGTTTTCCCCATCGGGCCTAAGTATGGTTCAAAAGATCTTGCTACATGCGATGAAATGTGTGTGTGTTGGCGACTGAGTCTTCAAAAGTTTACTGATCTGATAGTATCCCGTACCTTAGGTTAAAGTTTCGATGCAAGCCCTGACGGTAGTACCGCTAAAAGTTTCGCTGCAAGCCTTTCCTCTCACTCCAAGAATCCTATCGGAACGGCTCCGCAGGTATTATTTTACAATCCATCTAAAGTGTATCAGAAGCGAGGGAGCGACAAACAGACAAAGTATTTTAAATTTTGGTTTAAAAGAGGAGACGATTTCGCTACATGTATTGATATAGTTCAAGAAATCGACTGTGGTTTTAAAGCAGTGAGCCGATTGCCAGCCAGAGAAAATCCTGCTATTGTACCTCGTAATATCCGAAGGGGTAGTAAGATAGAATTCTTAGCATTTAAACCGCGCTTATTTAAGCGTAATCTTTCTTTCACTATAGAGAGGTTATTTTGTGTCACGCCTTATAAACCAGAAATTCAAGACGTGGAAGAACTAGTCGACTTAGAAAGATTAGGCGAGATATATAAACAAATAAATGCTGACAAAAATATTATAGTGGATTTTGATGACCTATCATAGAATATTTTTTTTTAAATTTTAGGATAGTATATATTATAAAGATTATTATGGATGAGAATATTGACGTTAGGCGCCGATTACGTACAGCATTCAAGGGAGCAATTTTACGAAAAGAATTTCCTGAAGTCAAGCGAGTCGAGGATATCGAAACGATCGATATCGAAGGTATGACCAAAATAAGAAAGATGTACTCTGTTTATGCAGATATGGAAGTCAAATTAGTGGATCCGAAAATGGAACGGACACAAATTCGTACATTACCTGTTAAATTAAAAGATACATACACAAAAGATTTAAGAGGATCGGATGTGAAACAACAATTAATAGAACGCTTCGACCATATGCTTGATACAATTGAAAATGTTGAGGGTTCTGGTCTCGTTCTCGAGGAGATACTTAATTTTGAAGTAATTCTAGTAGAAGTTCTACTGGGGGCCGGCCGCTCACATGACAGCGCAGTCCAACTTCCCAAATGGTTAAAAAATAAGCATTGTGTGAGCGATCTGGTTCTACCTTTTGGCAGCGAGAACTGCTTCCAATATGCAGTCGTTTCAAGTATAAAGTTAGGTGACGAAAAGTTTTGTGAAAAGAAATGTGGTCATGTAAGGAAGCACTGGAAGACATACGCCCCATTTGTGGCCGACTACTGTTTTGATGGAATACCATTTCCTACGCCAGCTGATGAGACTGT
The DNA here is from genome assembly GCF_041260155.1 of Ptychodera flava. NCBI lineage: Eukaryota > Metazoa > Hemichordata > Enteropneusta > Ptychoderidae > Ptychodera > Ptychodera flava. The sequence continues at coordinate 5,639,819 of NC_091930.1, forward strand.
ATTCAAGCGCTTCGAGCAGCAAAATCCAGGGGTCAGACTTCAAGTATTTCAGATCTACGAAAATGATCCTGATCCGTCCGGCATAACTGTGTTATATAGTGGCTGTAGCAGAACCGTACCCATAGGGTTCCCCTATTGGAACGGAGGGAAACACCACAAAGGGAACAGATAGCGAATATTTTACTAATAGTCGGTGCCGACCCCTCACAGAACGGTAGCGGCCACTTCGTACCAATTACTAAATTAAATCCCCTTCTTAATTCTCAAAATAATCGTAATAATGTGCACAGACGGAAATGTATTTGTATGGTTTGTAAGTGAGGTTTTGCGTCAACAGAAGAATTAGAAATACATCAGGTATACTGTGGAACAGACACTGCTCAGCCAGTTTTTTTTTTTCAAGGAAGTGTGTCAATTCGAAGGACATCAGAAGAAGGTGCCCTGCCCCTACGTCATATATGCAGATACTGAGGCAATTATTGAGGGGGGCACCGGCCTGCACATTCCAATTTGTCTTTCGTATGTTATGATTGAACGATGGCCAGGCAGCCCTGCCGGAATGGGCCGAAAGTTTTTAGTTAAAGAACATTCACAGGTACAGATTGTGTTACAGAATTTCTAAAGGATATGAAGAAAAGGGCTGAGAATTATTCGAGATCGTATTATTGGAAAATAAAACTGATGAAAGATCCTTCTAATTACAACCCTGACGGACACGATCCAGACTGTATTGCATGTGGAGATCAAGCCACATACCGAATAGTGAAGGATAAAGATACTTTTTATTGTGAAAAGTGCCGCCCGTTGAGAACCATTCCTATCTACTTTCACAACCTCAAGGGGTACGATGGTTCTTTTATTTTGAAAAAGTTACATGAAATAGATGCTGACGCCGGAGGGGGTACTGGACCAGAGCCAAATATCATAGCTAAGACGGGTAATGGTGGAATTATGTGTCTTATGAAAACATTTATCTTTAGTGCCACAATTGTTGTTGGTGGAGAGAGGGAGACAAAGAAACGTTTCTTTTCTATAAAATTTATGGACAGTGCTCAGTTGATGTCTGGGTCGCTCGCGAAGTTGGCACATATAAAACAAAATATGCTATTCGTCTGTCTCATCCCCTCATAACAGGTCATGGGATTGCATATCCATCAGCATTATGTAGTCATATCGAATGGGAAATTACGTTGGCACCCGGCTCCCATTACTTGTCAGTAATCATGTTGTTGCACCAAATTATAAATTAAAAAAACATTCAAATGGAATATGAGACAATAAGTGATCAAACACTCGCGATGTCAACTGCTGGTTATTACAACAACGGTAAAAGTTACCTTTACGAACATTTACATTATTTTAGAACAATCCCATTCAAAGAATCAACAACGGTTATCAATGAAAATATAAATGTACCACGACGTAGCATGAGAGGTATCGTGATACTCTTCACTAAAAATCAGAATCAGTCAGAACTGAACAGTGAACTTTTCTTTAATCCATCCATTGAATCTGTGTCTGTAATGATCGAGGGTATTGCGAACAAAATATACGCTCAGAAGATGTTACCAAGACAATTTTGGACAGAAACAAGATGGTATTTTGCTGAAGATAAAGATTGGTGTGAAATTGATATAGATGAAGTCGATTATTTGAAGAATAAATTCTGTCTGTTTATTGATGTGTGTAGTTTTAAAGATATTGAATTTCATGGAAATGGTTTAAAAGTAATGAACACAAAAGATGGTAAACAACTTGAAATAATAACAAGGGATACATTAGTGAAGAGTTCCGACGTTGCACGTGATGATAATATATTTTCTCATGTTTATGTTATCAGTGATGCAATGGTCTCTGTTGAAAATAGTAGATTAAAGTCTATACTATTTTAGTGGACTCCCAAGTTCAGACAAAATTCCGCAGAAATTTTCATGAAAAACTGTAGAATAAGACAGACCTGTGACATGACATCACAGGCTGCTAAGCAACACCCGAAGTTATTGCAAAAGCCCTACTGGAAAGCCCCTGCTGGAAAGGTATTGCGCAACACCGTTCCATAGGGGAAAATCACTGTAACATAAGTGTTAATGCAACTCCGTAGGAAAAATACTAACATAAGTGAAAATTCACCAGCCAGAAGACATGGAATTCACATCTTCACATACTTACATCCAGAAGACGAGAATCACCTTTGGAACGGGCACAGTTCCCCTGTCGCCTTCGGAATGGGAGCGGAAGAGTAGCATCACAGTCAGAATCTATCTAACAAATGATCTCCCTTCCATCCGATAATAGAATGCTGTTCTGATAGGGGATTACCCAGTGAGTCATAGCTAGCGCATTGCGCAAGTCTGAGTGACCTATATCTGACTCAGTGGGGAATTCCCTATCAGAACGGCTTACACGCATGCTCACGGATGCACAATAGGCAAACACATAAGCGACTACAGGGGGAGGGGGAAATTCCCCCTCCCTGTAGTTATTTTTGAATAAAATGATGTAAAAATTCTTATTTTATCCCGATTATACACATTATATATACTACTGTCAGCGTCACAGAATCTGTGACAGAGCTGTTCAGAATTTACAGGCCTGTATATTTTAACAATCGGGACCTCAACCTAAACGAGAACAGGAGCGGAACTCTTGTGAACCGTCTATGAGGAGCCGATCACAGTCCAACACACTAGTGCACTACCGTACACACAACCGCAAGCTACCAAAATATGAAAATATTGAAATCCCACCTCATTATTACTTGTCAACATGAATTGCCTCGTTCAAAATCTGTACATAAAACTTAAATGCCATCATGACATTTGTAGATAAATGTAGTAGAGAACAAGTTGAAAAGTGTCCACCATTTAAAGCCCCCTTTAGTTATCAGATTTAAATATTATTAACTTGATGAAACATGAAATGGAAAATACTAGAATTACAAACTGTTAATGAGCTATTGACAAATTCGCTAATGTAAGAACCTGGAATAGAAAAGGGCGCCTATAACGAGGCGCCAAATGTAAAAAAAAAATAATTTACACAATCTCGATATATTTCAGAGGTAGAACAGATGGAAAATTTATATAGAGAGGAATTTTCAATATATATATATATATATATATATATATATATATATATATATATATATATATATATATAAATATATGTACAACAATTATTTGAAGTACAAAGTAATGAAATCTATAACTTCAGTTTCATGCATCCTGCAATCCTCAGATAGAAGTGAGGGGATTACTAGCTTGACACTCTTACATAATGATTGGGACGAACCATTATATTTGTAGGTGGTGTTAAAATTTGATAAATAATATTTGTTTTGGTGGCGACATTTTGAAACCAACTCAGAGCGTTTGTTTAACAGTGTGGATTTGTCAGGATTGATAATGTGCAGCTTTTCTGATATACAAAGATTATATTGCTTGCTTATGTTAGAGTAGCTCGATGCTTTGTCAATAATTGACCACGAAATGTCAAAGGCTTCGCCCTTCTTAAATTCCACACAAACTTTGACAATTCGGTATTGTTTTTGTATATCTATTTGCGGAACGATTGCATGTGGTTAGCGTAGCGCGTCATGAAGGTGTTATCAGTGAGGCCAATGTAAATCCTCTCTGCGTTGTCCTCCGTTGATACTTCAGCCTTGTAAACCACGCTTTTAACTTGACAGTGACACCTCAAGGGACATGCCGACTTGACCCGGTAATTACAATCAGCTGGTTGAACCTTACGCTGATCTCCGGTGATAACCCTCTTATTATGTGATTTGATTATACTTGCCATATTCTCCATACAGCTATAACTCACTTTAATTGTGTTCCCGTCGAAGATCTTCTGTTTGGCAACAAGTTGAAGAAATTTCTTGCCGATATTATTTTCTACGTTCTTACTGAAAGTGGGGTTGAACCTAGACTTGGTTCAAGTCTGTGATTTGTGAATGTTTGAGTGGAGTGAACGCAATGATTTGTATTTTGCTTTCATGTGAAACGCGCGCGTGAGTGGACGCGATGAGTAGGGTGAACGCGATGAGTGAAGTGAACGCTATACTGCGGAGTTTCACCCGGAATCACAGACTTGGCTTTCTTGCAGGGTTTGCGTTGCTATAAATTATTCATGAGATGACGTTTTCTTTACTCATATTATTCATAAGATGACATCACTAAATTTTACACATTGGGAGGAGTTACCAATTGACCCAAACGAGACGTGCATGCATAAAACTCACATGGCGTTGTTGACAAAATGTCGAGTGCGATCACTCCCACAAAAGTCAGCACGACCTCTGTTCTATCACCGAAAACGCGTGAAAATATGTGTTGTTTGTGGGGCCCATGTTACAAAATGCGAAAATCGTGGCCGGTTATTCAAGGATGGAAAAAGACACCGTCCTTACAGTTGGAGCCTGTTCTCTTACGTGCCCGAAGCGATGGAAATCAAAACAATGTGGAGCGACTTCGTATGTCAGTGATTTTCCGCTGCCGGTTGGTATGCAGACGAACACATCTTTTCCCTCAATGTAACTCTCAACAAGCTTTCTTTGGTAATCTTGCATCATTAGCGGTGGTCGACCGATCAGTTGTAAAACGCGGTGGATGTACGAACTTGATGCTATTATTCGTCCAGATATAAAACGTACTCGAGTCGATGTCTAGCTTTGCACGGAGATGACAACAAACTTTTAATACATGCAGAGGTTTATTAGCAAGCGTTCTTCTTATTGGCCAGAATAACGGCGGGGGCTGTCAATCATTTTGTATTTGCTCTACGTCACTGTGTACACAGTCCGTCTCACCGCCTGTACTTTGCAAGAAGTCCAAGTCGGTGAATCCGGCAGAAACTAACTCACTACTGCGCAGACTCAAACGTGACGCATTCAATCGCTGGGAAAACCTGGCGTGAGCTGCCAAATTCCGGATAGGTTTGTACGAAATAGGAGAGACACAAGAGAAACTGTTATAAATGATTTTATTTTTTTTAAATTCACCGACTTGAACCAAGTCTAGGTTGAACCACGTGATATGACATTTCTTGTTATTGTTTCCTCTCGCTGATTGGTTGGTCTTGACATATTCAATCATTCGATATTCGAAGTATTCGACATATTCGATTATTTAGCATTCCGGTCCCACAGCGAGCACAACATACAAGGTTTTTGTTTGTAATAAACAAAGAAAGGAGCGGGCATTTAACGAGTGAGGAAATTGTTGGGATAGCCATGTAACACAAAATAATAAATGTTATTAATTTTGCGAAATATCGATAATAATGCCTTATTGTATAAGTTATAAAGTATTTTGAGTACACCCTCATGCGCTTGTCATTTTCTCTGCCTGGCTCGCGCTCAGATATAGCTGTCCCAGTCCTACTAGCTGCATGCAGAGCAGTGTGCATGGGTGGGTGTGTCTGTTGCAAGAAATTTCTTGCATGGGTGGGTGTGTCTCTTGTAAGAAATGTCTTGCAAGGATGGGTGTGTCCCTTGCAAGAACTTTCTTGCATGCATAGGGAATTGCAACAAAGTCAGTCCCCAGGGGTAGGGGTGTCTTGTCTAAGGACAGGGTTCTTCTTGCTATGGTTTATTTTATTTTAATATGTTTTACTATGATATATATTGCCAATAAAGAGTTATATTACCAACCTTTCTTTGTAGCTTTGGTGTCTTTGTGTTATGTTAGCGCTGGTTTTGTAGCGATTTCTTTTTCGTATTTGTCCTTTGACAATCTTTAGCGAAGTTTCGTCACTGTGTTGCGTCTATTATCTTACCAGTTTGATTGTGTAATTCGCCAAGGCAAGCAAGGGTAGTAATTTAGTCTATTATCTGATGAGTTTGAGTGCCTAATTTGCCAAAGTAAACGAGGTAAATTACTAATCTGCGGACGCAGTCACCAGATTATCACCGGATTAACTTTGACAGAGTCAACAACGTACGCACCAGCAAGGTATAACTGAAGAAAGGGCTGAAACTCTCAAAAGCCGTGTCCACAGAAATCTACTTTACAATAAACATTTCCTAATTTTTCGAACGTCAACAGTTTTCTGACATGTTTAAACGGGGACAGGCCAATTTATGCCTTCGTCGGTTGCTTCTTTGAACAATAGAACACTAATCGAAGTGGTGGAGTCAGTGTCCCGATGTGGTCCGTCAGACCGGAAGCCGGAACTAGAAACCTTTGACCTTAAAAATGTTTAGTTAAGCCCACATGATCGATAGAGGTAAACAAATTAGCCAACATGCTTTAGGATCGAGGGTCAAGCTCATCGGTGTTTATAAACACGGACAAGACAATCTATGTGTTTTTGACTGCAGCTGGTCATCGTTTGGGGGAAACTCGCCGCTTGTTACATAAAAACTGACTAGTCGGCAAAGTATTTTCATGCCTTATATATGCTTATTCGTTTCGAGACGAGATGAAAGCTGCGAAGACACATTGGAAGCATAGTAATACTCAACCAAGTTGATCTATACGTTGGGGAGATATTGATGTCACGGTCTTGTCGAACGAAAACGGGGATGTTTAGGCCATAGCAAAGACGATAAATCAGTCAGCTGAATAAAACGAATTTTTTTGGACACCATGTCAGTTTTTAACCCGCGTGAAACCCTGCGTAACAATGTAATAACTATATATAGGCCTAATCAAAACCTTTTGGACATATCTTTTTATGTCAACGTTTGGACACGCTTTAGAAATGCATGATATAGCATACTGTACACACTGTGTACATGTCTGACTGTCGGGGAAACACTTCTTGCGCCGCTGTCGGACTCAGTCGCGCGATCGCTGTGTCTTTCCCCGTCTTTCCCTCGCACATTCGCTTTACCAAAAATGTGTTTTTTGTATGAAAAACCCCAGCTTTACAGTTAAGGATGTTAGACTTCGAAGTTTATGCAATCCATCATGATATGGCCACTGGCTCGCCTACATGTTATGTGGGACTTTGCTCGGAGTTCACTACAATTTGACGTTGGCTTCGTCGACTGATAGAATGGAATAACAGAGATTTGTATATCGGACACAAATGCGAATGCATTGTTTTTTGCGCCTCCGTCGGACTCAGTTGCTGTGTCTTTCCCTTGCACGTCAGCTTTCTCGAAAATGTGTTTTGTATAAAAACAACTTTACAGTGAAGGATATGATCCCTCGAAGTTACTAATACACTTGTCGATTTGATATATGCGAAGACACACTGACGACCAGTTATTTATTAGTTCTCAAACCTGGTGAAAATCATTCCGCGACACTAATCGCTTATATGGCTTTTGGAGAACGTCCTAAGAACCTGACATGACCCTTGTTTGATGCGTTAGGTAGTTGAGTATAAGGATTGATAAAATAATGTATCAAAATATACACAGATTCACGCGACTGCACTATCATATTCTTGGCAGCTCAATGACGTTTATGGCCGAGAGGGCGGGAGTCTCAGACACAAGGGAGCATAAGCAGTATGCAGTACATTGCATGTTTTCCGTGCAAAATCCGGCTTTGACTAATGTTCCCGTCCTGTTTCCGAGCATAACTTTCGATCTGCGTTGCTAGTAATGTTGAGGTAAAGATATCGGAATCGTTCGTGTTCGAAATGCTTCTTGATTTGCAGAGAGAACACTCGACCTTCTTGTTTGTGTTTTAACTTAGCACATGGGGTCGATTGAAAAATTCAAAGCAAAATACCGCGGTGTATAAAATCTGCAGGCACGTAGTCACCAACCCACTTGTACTGCAGAGCACACAATCGGTCGTATGTAAAACATGTCTTTTGTTATTTGAAAAAGAAGACTAATACAAAAGTGTACGTATTGCAAGAACGCAGTTGATAAACTGGACAAGTTGAAGGCGAGCTCGAACGTCGAGTTAATAAAGTCTTTTCCGTTCTTGTTCTCGACTAACACGGAATTTTTCAATATACCCGTGAAGTCTGATTCAGTTCGATGCGGTGTTAGGCACGTCGACCAACGTGGTTTTGCCAGGCCAGCAGGAAGAGTATAAACACATCTCCGATACGTTACCAAAGCCAAGGTGTGTTCAACACATACCACGCATTCCTGGGAGGTCCTCCTTTCCGACCTGTTCGTTTACAAATGAATATTCAAGTTTGTTTTGCCTTCTGTTTGTTTCTGAATACATGAATATAAAGTGTCCACTAGTTTTACGGACCACCTCTGGACACGGCTTTTGAGAGTTTCAGCCCTTTCTTCAGTTATACCTTGCTGGTGCGTTCGTTGTTGACTTTGTCAAATTTAATCCGGTGATAATCTGGTGAGAGCGTCCACAGATTAGTAATTTACCCTTGATTACTTTGGCTAATTAGGCACCCAAACTCATCAGATAATAGACGCAGCATGTTGATAAAACGTATATGCAAGATTGTCAAGGGCAGTGCTAAGTTAAGACCGAAACACCAAAGGTTGGTAGAATATATCTTTATTAGCGATACAACGAAACACCTACCAACCCCTGGGGACGGACATGTAGACAACCCCCTGTGTTGCATGGGTGGGTGTGTCCCTTGCAAGAAATTTCTTGCATGGGTGGGTGTGTCCTTTGCAAGAAATTTCTTGCATGGATGGGTGTGTCCCTTGCAAGAAATTTCTTGCATGGATAGGTGTATACCTTGTAAGAAATTTCTTGCATGGATGGGTGTGTCCCTTGTAAGAAATTTCATGCATGGGTGGGTATGTCCCTTGCAAGAAATTTCTTGCATGGGTGGGTGTGTTCTCTTGTAAGAAATGTCTTGCATGGATGGGTGTGTACCTTGCAAGAAATTTCTTGCATGGGTGGGTGTGTCCCTTGCAAGAAATGTCTTGCATGGGTGGGTGTTGTTCTTTGCAAGAAATTTCTTGCGTGGATGGTTGTGTCCCTTGCAAGAAATTTATTGCATGGGTGGCTGTGTTCCTTGCAAGAAATTTCTTGCATGGATGGGTGTGTCCCTTGCAAGAAATTTCTTGCATGGATGGGTGTGTCCCTTGCAAGAAATTTCTTGCATGGATGGATGTGTCCCTTGCAAGAAATTTCTTGCATGGATGGGTGTGTCCCTTGCAAGAAATTTCTTGCATGGATGGGTGTGTCCCTTGTAAGAAATTTCTTGCATGGTTGGGTGTGTCCCTTGCAAGAAATTTCTTGCATGGATGGGTGTGTCCCTTGTAAGAAATTTCTTGCGTGGTTGGGTGTGTCTGTTGCAAGAAATTTCTTGATTTGTATGAGAACTAACTTTGAATGACCACATAAACGAAAGAAGTCCCATGTGTTTTAGTGGAAATTCCTGTAAATCTATTTCATAATTGCCATCGATGCTTTTTATTCAACAATTATAGGCTTTACAGTACAAAACCCATTAAGTGTAAGATAACACACAAAAATATTAGTTTGAAAACCATAATTCTAACATTGTGATTTTTTCGTTGTGAATTTTTCTGTGATTGAGTACAGATATCAACATTTCTTTGAAATTTTTGAATTTTAATTTTAAACAAATTTGTGATCAGTTTTACATTATATTGTAATTTGTAAAAATGTTTACACCATTGATCAGTATGAGATTTCTTGCCAAATGCTTTAAAATTAAAGTTTTCCTCATAAATATCAGCAATGGAATATGCAAAGGCAACTAAAGCAAAATTACTTCTCCAAATCTGAACATCTTCATAATTTAACTGATATTTTTATTTTTAAAATGAAAATTCATGAAATTTCAGGTTTTCAGCTAAAGGGAAATCGTTTTCGTGCTGTTTGGAGTAACGTTGTTTACAACACGGTTCGCTCATTGACGTAAACAGATGGTTTGACACACGGCATATTGTGTACGTTTGTGGCCATGTAAACGAGGTGAGCATGAAAAGAAAGTCGAATTACTTGTCATCAACGGGCCAAAAAACTTGACCGGTAGCGTCTACAGAAATGACTCTGTAGTCATTCAAGGTCCCGCCCAAGGTCGGCTTCGACCAACAACGACCGTTGCTCTCTGTTGATCTAACATCTTTGTTACCTAGTTCTGATGCGCCGGCTGTAATGGGCGACAACTTTCATTGTCGGTTTCGAATAGTTCCCGATGAAATTCCTCCAGTATATGTGTCAACCGTTACCTTCAAGCACCCGTTTACATCGAGTTTCCCGTTACTCAAAAGACAATAGCTGTTCTCAAGAACCCATTGAAAATTTAATTTACAGAGACAGTTAAACGTTTTTGAAAGACATTGTTGAACTCTGTTAATATTGTTTGCAGTTGAATGTTATATACTACTAGCGACTAGCTGATCGTATCGATCAGCTGATACCATACAGTTCGCTGGGTTCTAGGACAGTTTCCACACCGACAATACCCTCTGGACAATCACCATCAGACATTTACCCCCGGCTAATTACCACCAACCATTTACCACCGAGACATTTACATTTACCCCATAGACATTTACCACGCGGATGTTTACCCCCAATACTATTTTAACGACAATATTGCTGTGCCGAAAATGTCAAATGGGAAATAATGGAAAAAGAAGGTTCCCGAACAATCGAGAAGACTGCGTTTGCATCTTTTCTACAACTGTTTCCTGCTTGGTGCCACATGATCTACCTTTTGCAATGCTTGGCAAATTTTACCGTACATTTTGATATCTACGCTTTCAATTTTTCATCCTATGCTACAGGGAAGCAAACCTGGATGTCTGATACTAAAAACCTTCTCTCAAACGACTACGCCACCAGGAGTTGTCTGAGCTGTCAGTTGGAATATTAATGTCCAACTTGACAATATATGTTTAACCATGCATTATATATTAAATGAATATTATAAATGATAATAATAATAATAATAATAATAATAATAATAATAATAATAATAATAATAATAATATAATTATTATTATTATAATTTCTTTAAAAACACACTTTACATACGTCTCAGTGCGCTTTACACATTTAAATCGATAAAAGTACCAGCAAAACAAGACAAGAAACGTAAAGTGTAAAAACAATTAAATCAGGTAAAATGAATATGGTTAAAAATGATTAAAATTCTACAGAGTAAGCATCAGTAAACTTAAAAAATAAATCACTCATCAATGGTTACTGAAAATTGGAGACCATTCAAATGCATTAGGAATACTGCTTTAAAAAAGGTGAGTTTTTAAATCGCGCTTGTGAATGACATTAAAAATAACAACTTTATGGTTTTAATTGACTAAAATGATGTCTCTGTCCGAATCATTTTTTGCCTTACCCTAAACCTAACCTTGACCCTAAAACTAATGATAATTGTCTTTTTCCATTTTTGTCCTTTTTAGTCAGAACCAGGTTGCATCGAAAGTACCACACATCTTCAGTTTCATTTTTACGGGCAGAATGTGTCTTAGATGTTTTATAAAATATTTGCTTATTCCTTCATCACCAACATATAAAATAAACACCATTAGGTTGTTTTAATCATAGACAGTTAAGACAGTTTCTATGCTATGTCAGTACAATGTTGAAACTGTTTGAAAATAAAGATAATCAACCAAACATCCCTTAAAATTAATTGTTTGAGAGAGGCGGTAAGTGTCTGGATGGTAAATATCTTTTGTGGTATTTGTACGGGTAGTAATTGTCCAGTGGTAAATAGCCGGAGGAGTAAATAGTAGATGGCAAATGTCCGGAGAATAATGTTTGGGGTAACAGTCAACATTCCAATGTTCTTTATGCCTCGCATTTCATGTTGTTTTAGCTTTTTCAATGGCGGATATTTAAAGTTGTTATTTCAAGTTCGATATGGACGGTAGGGATGAAATTGTTAATTTCTTTCGAAAATAGATCGTCTATATTTCCAATAGAATCGTGAAAATACTGTCCGTGTTTTCGTCGAACGTACGTGTTCAGTTCTGTTAATTGTGGAGTGTGTGTATATGTACACAGTTTACAGATTCAGGGCCGATCATGCCGGTCTGTGCTTACTGGACTCAAACTCATTCTAAGTTTAATTTCCTGTTTTATTCGTTTTCTACATCTACAAAACACTGGCATTGAAACACTATAAAATTATAGCAATAATGTACCCTCGCCAGGCCCATTATGAACTCAAGCAAACGTTGCACTCCATAATGCACTCAGGTCCGCCTCGTACATTATGTGCAACAAAATGCTATTTCTAGAGACCTTAACTTTTCAGGGTTAGCCCCCAGACTAAATAAATTACATTATCCTAAAAGCTGTAGAAAGGAAGGTATTATGCAAAGACATATTTTGACTTGTAGGCTGGACAGTTTTAGCACGCTTGTTAACCAAGTCAAGTGCACAGTTTTTATACCGTGGGATATGATGCGACATCATTTACGGACCTCTCAACTTTACGAAAAGGCGTTAGAAAGACATACTTTTTCACCGGTCATCTTGGTTGAGAAACTGAGTGAGAATATGTAAATACGTATGTTTACTAAAGAGGATATCCAACAAAACTTGCTCATCTGACGAATCCTATATGATCAGTGGAATGCAGTCTTTTTTCCAAATCGCTGCAACGCAAGGAAGTGTATTACTAATCTACGTTTGTGAAAGTTTTCCTTTTAAATTCACCGCGTAGGCTGGGTGAGTCAGGGGAATCAGTTATCATAGACAATCTTTCCGGTTTACCGATTTATGGCGAGTATTGTTCAATTTCGTGCAATTTGTTCACTTCAGTTTCTATGTAACATGTCAACGTTTCTTCTGTCGCGTGCATGAATTGCATTCAGAGATAATCTATTCACACGGGTAGGAGTACGGAAGGAGAACATGTGTTATTGCCTCATATTTCGTGTATGTACACAAAACCGGAAAACGTACCTCGGGAAGTCTGCTTTGGGACTCGGTAATTTGTTGATGTTTTGTCTAACATGTTGACTCTGAGATCTTTTCCAAGCATGTTAAATAAATGATTTTTTTTTCAATTTGTTGTCTTTTTAATTGTCTTGAGGTGAATATTACCTAAATATCCCTTGTAGAGGAGAAAAGGAGTTCAACCAACCTATATTGCCAGTTGTCAGTCTTTTCCAGAACAAAATGGCCAGGGCTCTTCTATTAAGCAATACTGCCCACAGAAATAAGTGTTTGTCGGGATCTTTCGAGTAGTCGGGCTCATCATATTCGCCGTTTATAAGCTTCCGTAACAAAGACTGAACCTGTTTGATGTTCTGAAGGCAAATTGGAAAAAAGTGCAATGTAAAATGACAAGATTATGGAAAAGGCACGTATATTTTTTTAAGATGTGTCGAATGCTGATTCTGATATATCGGCATGCATGTTAAACTTACATCATGAGGTAAAATTGTGGCATGCTTTGTGATATTTTTTGTAAAAGTTGAATAGTGTTTCTTATTTCTATAAAAGTTTAATCCTGGCGCTCCTCCACCACATTAACGTCTGAGTGTTTTTAATTTACAATTTCACTTCTTTAGACATATTCTCGTTAGCAGTGTTCTCTTTTCTATAAAAAATCCTTAACTCTGACACTTCAGGCTCATGAAACATTGCATTCAATGTCATCAACCAATTGAGAAAAGTAGCGTCCGATTTTTAATGCCAAGGTCCCAAAGAAAACCCAATACATCGAAAACAGGATACTCTATCAAGGTTGCTCAAAATAAGATACACATACACATGCCAAGAAGCAATGATATCTTCACAAGACAAAATTTGCAAGTTGTGAAATCTTTAAGAAAATTGTTATTTAACCTCATGATTTCTAGATGCCGTACCTCAATTGATAATTTGATAAATAAAGATTGAAATAATATAGTATCAGATAGGCTACATGTAGCTTTGTAAGTAACATAATATTTGACTTTTGACAGCTTTCGTTCGCGCAATAACTAATCAAGTTACTTAAACAAGATTCTTTTCAGAGATGCTGAAGGGTTGTGGGTGACACCGAAAATGATAAAGTTATGGTACACAATGTCAAAAACCTACTTTTTTGCCGTCTCCAGAATTATCCTTACGGTTGTCAGCATTGCTAACGCCCTCAGATCCAACCTGCACCATGAAATCATTTGCATGATTATAACTTTTACTAAAACACATAATGACGTTTCTTTGTTTGTAGAAGTTTTATGATGTTTGTCAGTTTGTAGTATTAATTAAGTATTTTTTAAATCCCCCACCCTTTACATATTCTTGTTAGCAGCGTTCTGGGTTTTTTTGTTTTTGTTTGTTCTATATATGACAATTTCTAATTTTAGTCAATTCCGAGCTCATATCGGATTGCATTTAATGTCATCGTCGCATTTAAGAAAATTATGTTGTTGTTTGCTTAAAGAGCCAAAGTACTACTGGAAAAAACATGCTAGTGAATGCCTGGTTACTTTAAAAAGAGTGAATACAATAACTTAATATAATTATAAAAACACATGAAAACTGACATGCTTTGATTTTTCTGAAGAACATAGTTCTTATACAACTTGACTCCTAGAAGTGGTACCTCGAATAAATAGAGATAATTGAGAATCGCATAGACTATATAAGCTTGGTAAGTAGCCTTGTATTCAGTTTTCGTCAGCTTTCACTAACGCGCCAACGAATCAACTTTCTAAAACACTATCCATTGCAAGGATGCTGAAACGATGAGTGACACCGAAGTATCTGACATCATGACAAAGGTATGCTATGTACAATGCCCAACACCTACCCGCTTGATGTTTTCAAACTTCTCTTTCAAGACGTTGCAGGTGCTAATTATTGTGTCAGCATCGTTAACCTTCCCATATATAACCTGAATTGTGAAATGATTCTGGTATGATTATAATTGCCCAAGGAAAAAATTCATGGTGGATCTTATTGTATAGAGGCTTTTAGTAGGGTTTAGTCTTTCAAAATCCCTTGTTGTACGTATTCTTGGAAGCAGTGTTCTGCTTTATGTGGAGGCAATGTTCCATATTAGATTAATTTTACTATAGACGTCGTCTTTTTCGGTCAAAGTTCCCGTAAAAACAGAAATTCTCAAAACTTTGCATTCTAATCGAAGGGGAAATTGATATTTTTTTGTTGTTGTTTGTTTACAAACGAGATATGCATGCTTTGGCGTCTTTAAAGACAGTATGTTATCAAATTCTTATTCTGGGATGCCTCATCTCGAACTCAGGACTTAGTAACTAGAGATAAATACCGTAGAGTATAATTCTTCCAACCGCTGCTGTGTCACAAACGTGTCCATGTCAACGAGATAAGTAAGAAGTAGTTCCACAAAATCTGCCTTGTTGTCTTTTAACGCGTCAAACATAGTTTTTTCCAGGTCATCGACAGTTTCCTGACAAGTTAACATCACTTTCTGTTATATAATTTACAATAATTATTCTTGATCCTTTGCGATCGTTATTATTATTATTATAATTTGCAAGAGGATTGTGGAGGTGTGATAGCCTTTTGTTTTGCATTGAAACTGTGATCCGGAAGGTACATTTTCTGACATGAGACAATCTGATGCCAACGCAGGCTTTTAATGTAAGATGGCAAAAAATGCTGCAACACAAGTGTGGTGTTGTATGCCTCTCCATATATGTATATGGATGGACTATTTGAATACTCTTTCCCTTCAATCCCTTGCCAATAGTTACACATTTGCAATGTTGAGGAGTAACATTATGTCATTGCGATCTCTCACAAAAGCAACTCGGTGCTTGAGCGTTTCTTCGTCTGTTTTGTAATGATAACATTTTCTGAACATCTACAGATTTGACACAGATAGGCCTAAAGTGGTACTACTATCAATACAATAGGTAGATTTTAATCCTCCATCCCCTTTCCATTGAATCGTATAAACTGACAATACGGAAGTTACTGCAGCTGATATCGTACATTATCTTATCTGAAGTAAGTCTATTTACGTAGTAAACTCAGATTTTTACACGAAAATGATGATGCAATACCGCCGAGCAAGTATATACTTGATACTTTGTGCATTCATATTGAAAATCATAATAACACTTGTAATTGTAGGCGTTCGGGGCGCCATAAACAGGAAATAATTAATGATACCCGTACCTTCCAATAAGAGAGCTTGTCAGGCTTTAAAATCTCGTCCCTAGCGATATCACACCTATTTAATGCAAATGCCATCTTCAATTGCACTCTACCAGTCAAACCTTAAGGAAGAAAATGTAACAGATATTACTACTTTTCAGAAGCGACGTGTATATGTATGCGTGTGTCTGCGAACGTGTGACTAAATCTCTCAAGTTTGTTGTAACTCTTGTTACAAAGGCGTATCCAAACACAATTACTCCATACTTTCAACAATTTTACTTGTTATTGATTCCTTTTTAGTGTTTTTGGTCGATACAAAATGTAATTAGCGTACCTGGCAACACAGCTCTCAAGATAGCTTCGTCGATATTGTTCAGATTGGCATCTTCCATTTGAAATATGGTTATCTTAAAGGAAATGTGCAGAATTACACGATGTTTTCAGTTCCATAAAAATAGAAATACCTGCAAAGTTACTGGAATCGGTAATGAAACGAGTCCTCTTTATAAACGAGGACAATTTAAAGGGGTCTGATTTAGTTTATTGCTCAAAGTAAGTCCCAATGAGATATTATCGTTTCATAAAAAAGTTCAGTTCATGGGCACTTTTCTTATATGTCAACAAACTACATGCAACAAAGTATTTTAATGACATATATACGACGATAGGGGCAAGTTGAAACACACGGCAAAAGAAATCACAAAGCTACTAAACGATTACTCGTTGCTGTAAAAGTAACTTCCGAAGATTAAGCACCGTTTTTTCCAATTGTTTGTATCGGTAGATTGCACTTTCAGGATCGAGCCATCGGAAATCGTTGTAGCTTAATATTCATAGTTATTCAAAACAGTAAAATTCTCAGTTCGAACAGGTTTTGCCAAGACTTTTGTTAATAGGTGCATTGGAAACAGAGAAAAGTACAGCGGGTTTAAATTTGATGTATTAAATAAACAACATACCAGATTTCTATGGTCAGGATCACTGATTTCCTTCAACAGGTTGACACAATCATCCACTTGCTTGCCTTTCCCACCTAGTATACGTTTGATATCATCTTTCAAATTTTCGACAGAATCGCTAAAAACAGGAAAGTGCATTGCATTCTTTTATAATCTTAGAAAATGTTAATCATCGACAAGGTATGGACTTTGTACATATAGATGCATTATTTTCTAGAATATAGAAGATACACCATACTTGATTCGGAAGAGTTTGTTAAACGTATTTAAATAAACAATTAACAGTATAGTAGTATTATTTACAAATTATGTTGTGTGTTACATGTAAATTTTTCTCCTTTTTTAACTTAGCAAAATAAACTGTCACCTGTTTCATTTCAAATAAAATAAGACATTGAGATTTTACTTAGATTATTCAATAACAAAACCATTGGGATACGAGCTGACGCTGTTTTAAAATCTGAATTCTGTATGTGAAATTCTTACTTGTCATTGAACTTATTGTTATCCATTAGACGTAAAGCCTTGATAATAATATCAGCAGCTCTACCACTTCCACCAACTATAACACAGGTATGGCATCAACTTTTTGACCTGCGTTCATCTCATTTTCCACAGGAGATTTGCAATCAATTTTCTGACCTTCCTTCATCTCATTTTCCAAAAGAGCTAGATGCACGGTTTCTATTGTTCCATAGCCACCTTCCACGACTACCAATACAACCGGTATGATAGTGTTTTCATGGTCGGGGCTGTTGGTATCTGCAATACAAATTTTGTTTACATCAGGCCACCCAAGTTATACGCGAACCAAATGCTTTCGAGTAAAACATTTAGTTTTTGGCAATATCATAGTTGTTGATAACTAGAATATAAATAATTAAGTACCACATTGCTGTATAGAGATAGCAATTCATTTTAAAGCTAAGAACAACATCGGCAGAGGAGTGATGATTTCTCTTCGAGGTAAGTGTCGGAGAATCTACAAGTAAAAGAAATGTGATCTTTTTTCGCACACTTATTGCAACCTTGATTAATCGAAGACACTGTATCGAGTTTGATAAAGACCGAAAACAAACTAGCGAGACGCATTAAGATTTTGTGTTACGTAAAGTCTAACATACTACAACAGGGCTTAATCAATACTTGGGTGTCGTCGAATTCCTCAGAATTAAAAAAGCCAAGTGGATTTTTTAAAAAATCCGTTGACTTTTTATCTGTTGTTCTCTAATATGCTTAGAAAACATAATCATCATAATCGTAGTCATAAAGTGCAAGAAGTCGTTGCAGTTAGCTTTTCTAATAACGTCCGTATTTCTAGCCGCTTACCAACATTCCAAAGTTCCTTGCGGGCCTTTCTTTGTATGTATCGTTCGAGATCAGCTCTAAAATTAATATCTGTTGACTCGGACTTCTTGGCGTGGTCGACTAATATGAAGTGTGTGTGGTTACAGTCTAGTGCTGGCTCGAATCCAGTGTCATTATTAGGTTCACGTTTACAGTACTCTGCAGGCCAGAGGCCTCCCTTCGACTGTATGTCATTGTAAGAAAAGCAAAACATTCAATTATAATATCAAGTGATGCTTGCTTCCTCTGAAATTTGCTTGTTATCAGAGCATGGAAAAATATTGTTGCATAGACAAGATTGACTTTTTTGTCTTTGCGATTAACACCCTTTTTCATAAATGCCAGATAAGTCATTCAAAGTGTATACAACACTCAAAATTCACTAATCCCCCGAATCAAATAGGAATTCTATGAAGTCCGTGGGCTTAGAAATATCGAAGTTGTCACCATCAATGTTGTGAAGCTCATTGGTTGTATTATTTGCTTACCAGTATAATAATACGCTTGTGTCAATAACATGATTGTAATATCTGTATTTCCCTGAGGTTTGTTGAATTACATAGTACCGGGCATTTCCAATAGCCTAGCAAATACGAGCATAATGTGCAATCTGCAATGTTGTTGTGACAAACTGAAATAGAATCCGGACATAATTTTTTCATGAAAAATAACATGTGGGATTGCACACATACAGGATGTTTCAACAGCAGACACTTGTGCCTCATTTTATGAACAGAACAAGAAGCAGTGTTACTACTAGACTAAAACCCTAACATACCAGGAAAGTGAATAGAAAGTAATTTTGGCACTTTCACCAATTTTTTCCTCCCTCTAACTGTCGAGCTTAATTTGAAATTAAGATATATTTAACTTACTGAGGAGTTTGTCAGAACTTCTTTATTATTTGTGGTACTCCAGTCAGCGATACCTAAAGCGACTACTTTCTTTTCTTCTTCTTCTATAAACTGACTCTCTTCCATTATCGCTTTTCGAGCTTTTGCATCACCCCAGCCGCACTTCCGCCAGTTATGATCCATGCACCTAATCAATAGAATGCCCGTGTTGACGGCAATAATCATGACTACGTAAGACAATATAGGTCCTAATCTAAATAGCGTTGGTCGACATTTCAGATTTGTTACCAAACATATCTGCACGCGCGCGACATCAGACAATGCTGCCTACAAATTCGGACCAATTCTGTTGTTTTATGCGCGGCTGTTGTTATA
Source organism: Ptychodera flava (assembly GCF_041260155.1). Classification (NCBI taxonomy): domain Eukaryota; kingdom Metazoa; phylum Hemichordata; class Enteropneusta; family Ptychoderidae; genus Ptychodera; species Ptychodera flava. Next base: position 5,659,334 of record NC_091930.1, read on the forward strand.
GTTTGTAGTCTAGTGTGACCTTTAGTAGCCAATGTAACACTAGTGTAGAAAATGCTGACAAATATTTATTTATGCATGTGAATAAGAGAAAAAAAATGACGCCATTTGCAATCAGCGCTATTTCTGTGACGTTTCGCGCTATGGGGGTCCATACAGATGTCTGACTGAAAAACTAAACGGATACTTCACACATAAAAAGGACGCATATTGTTTTGGTTTTTGAATAAGAAATAAAAGTCATGACGTTATTTTATGAATTATTGTAACATTACAAGATGCCACAGGCTATTCTTTGGAGACCGAGTAACGTAAAGTTGTCAACGATTAGTTGTCCAGACACATTGTCTATCGTGTTAAGGGATGTAACTTCACCACTGATCATTTTTATCAGCAGTAAGAAGTAATATCTTAATAAGTTAACCTGTATCAATAGCAGCCTTTACCAATCCCTGGTTAAAGAGTATCTTCAATCTATCGTCATTCCACCCGACGGAGTGTTTTGCGCCACCAGTGAGAGAAATGATCATTTTCGGTTCGGGCATTTTCCACATATTAACCATAAGCTTCCACAGGATTTCAACCGGTGTGTCGTCAGCAATGCGAATGTACTAAAATACCCAACCAAACAAAGAAAAAAAAGCATTCATGTACAATCGATTTTTAAAAGTTACAGCAGCAATTATTACCTAACCTAAATGACATGGAAAACGAAAGAAGCTGTGTTTATTTCTTCGACTATTTCCAGATCATCATTGCGAAGTTTGTTTAAAGTTTGAACGCGCATAAAATAACCATAAACAACGAATTCTCAATCAGGTTGATGCAATTGCTTTTTCGCCTGACTTACATGCGCCCCTGGTATTCCACGGCTACGAGTAGCATACTTCGCAGTAAATGTCCCTGCAGTATACTTAAGACACTGAAAAAAGACACTACAGGAGATATGGGTAAGATAAACCCTGTTTCTGAAACATTTTTGTTCTTTTCGAATTTGAAGTTTGGAAACAAACATCCTTTCCCCCCTGGAACGTAAAATTGAAGGAAATATGGTGATAACCATTAAAGAATAATTCATTGACAAAATAGTTTAAATTTTCGCAGAGTCCCTTTAAATATTAACAATGGCATAATTGACAAGGACAATGGAAAAATGATGTGCATATGCTAATTCTCTGAATGCTACTCTTCTCCTGTATCTTATTGTGTCATGGTGTTAAGAAGTTAATTACTTCCATTTTAATTTTTGACAAATGTTTAATTTGGAAAATATCAAATACCTTACTGATATTGGTGAAAAATAGTTTGACATGAAGCATTTAATATGTTGACTAAATATTTAATTTTAACGCATATATTAGACAGTAAGAACAACTTACCGGTGCTGGTTTGTTTTCCGACTGGCCAAACCCAACAAATTTAATGTCTCCGAACGTATCCACCTCTTCTTCTTGACTTCCGTCGACTGTTCTTTGCTTAATACCATTATTTTTGATAAACCGTGATATGCTTACCTTGATTGACAAAAATTAAACGGTCACAGTTGGCCATTTTCATGAAGTTTGTCTCAAATTGATATGAGATATTAATATATTGTTTGACAAGTTGAAAGATACAGAAAAATGGATGACCATGCATACATTTGACCCTGTTTTATAAACGATAAATAAAACTGTTTCGAGAATCAATAAATAGTTGAGTCCATTTATTCTTTGTCGTGGTTGTTTCATTTATCGTACCTAAAATCGGGGTCGAATATACGCATGATCAACATTCACTCAGTATCTTTTAACATGTCAGACAATGCATCTTGTATCAAAGAAAATTCATGAGCAATGGCCAAGTTCCTCCCTTTAAAAGACTCGAACTGGCATAAAACATTATATGTTACATGTTATTGCTAGGCATTGGTTAACAGAGGCAATATAGTCGTTTCAATGATTAAACCCATGATTAGCATTGGTGGCTTATTAGATATTTTTATTTGATTCATAATTACGTGATATAGAGAAGATCGAATTAGCAAATCTTTTCTCACATAAGCTAATTGAATGAACATTATAAAAAACATTTTAATGATATGAAGACAATTTAAAGGGTCGTAAATAGTGGACTTTACGACTTATTGTATTCGCAATAACACAGTCAAGTTCAAAAACTGGCAAGGAGATTTTTCACACATACAGATGTTTGGCATAAATATTGTCACTACCATTTGTAACCTCTTCTTGTTAAGCGCATGTACCATTTTACTCACGGCAGATATGCGCAATGCTAACAACCTACTGGAAACTTTGAAAGATTTGAATTTTCCAAAAAAAAAATGTTCGGGCATGAAGGAAAATTCAACGTGCTCCTTGTGTGACTGATCCTTTTTTATATCTGATCTGACGAGTCGTTATTGTCTCGGTGACTGTGTCAGCGTATATAAACGACGTCACTAAATGCCGATGTCTGAGGTGACAGTTTGAAATATCATGCATTTTTTTCCAGGATTGCCGTTAAACAAAAAAACAAAGTCTTTCCTGGATCGTTTCATTTGACTTGTAGGTTTTGTTATATGATTGTCCTCTTTATTACGAGGGAAACGCCCTCTATCATTTTTCTAGTGACCAGGTGACATAGTTTGAATTCCTTTTGTTTTCTTTTGCATATTTGCGTGACCAGGTGTTTATGAATAATGTATTTTTGTCGTATATAAAAGTTTTCATCGCCACGTCACTTTGATTTTCCGCAAGAGCTGGGATCGTCGGAAGTCCACGTCCACTGTGTTTCCTAGTTTTGAAGACCGAGGCCGACTTCACGGATTTTTTTTCCGGATGGTGCCAAACTTGTGACTGCAGTCTAGAAACTTAGTGTGCCTGTTGACGTCTGAGGAAGTTCAGGTATCAGAGTTCCTGTGAGTACATTAAAGTTATTCGGAAACATCATATTGGAAGGAGTTTCAAGCTGTGACTTTCTACGAGCATAATTGTACTTGTGCGTCGAGCTACTACGTGGCTGTTCTCGTTGGACTGATGCGTCCGGACGGAATTGGCACTGCAGCTGTGGACCAGCGTGTTTCATGTTTAGAGAGCTCTCGTCTTCGCGCCTGTGGACACTTTCAGTTATTTATTTAAAAGCTAAAACTAATACGTTTTTTTATTTGGCCACGCTCATAGTACAAATAACTTCAATATTGTGAAGTTATTTTCTTGCTGTCACTACGTGACGTTCTTCAATAAGAATAAGGAAATGTTCTCGATAACTTGCGTGTAGTTTCCTTTATTTGACCATCTTTTGTTGCGGCCAGCGGGTCCGCTTGGAATTGTACCACTTTGCTGAAGACAATTTTAGACAGCCATTTCCATTTGCCTTGCCGACTTCCTGTGGTCGTAACATATGTTATTTCGGGAAGTTCTCAGTGTCATCTGTGTGACCAACCTGCATCTGCAGTTATGTGTTGGCTGTTGACTACAAGTCGACTGTTGACATGACGACCTGCTTCGTATTGCGGTATTTTGTTGATGAAGTAGCGGGCTTCATAGTCGTTACTTTATTTGAAAGTGTGCTAGAGTATTTTCAACTTGACCACTTTTTGATCTCAAAATAATCAAATTGCATGTTTACCTGAGAAATACTGTTTTCATACACAATTATGCATAAAAATCGATAATTTATATCACAATCTTTATCAATGTACTGTTCGATAATTAAAATTGTTCGAAATTTTCAACAAATTATAAATAAATATCAAGCGTACAATAGTCATAAGGATACAGCAAAGTTTACATTCAATGAGAAAATGATCACAGACTATCCACATAAAGTTCCCTTTACAAAATCTTTTTAGCTGAGCAGAAAACAAAATATGATGTTTTAAACAGCAATATTCTTTGGTCTATAGTTTTCCTACATATCTTTTAGGGACGCGACATAGAATGTCAGGTCAAAAGGCGAGATGATTCAACATATTGTTTATAATAAGAAGACAGTTTAATTGGTCTTAAATATCGACACTGATGACCAACGACATTCGCAATTCGCAAAAGGCACATATCCAGAAGTTTTTTGAAGCAGATACAGAATCATTATGTGCATTTTCTTGTGTTTGTTGTAATCACTTTTTCTGTACTAAATTGAGCGCAATGCAAACAATTTATTTGAATTCGGAAGGATTTGGAATTTCAAAAGTTTTGCCATCATGAAAAAAACTAAAAATATTTTTATCTCAGACATGTAATAAATGACCGTCAACGTGCTCTTTTGCTTGTTTGTCCGAAACATGGTCCGACAAGTCAACGATTTTATTGATTTTCGAGCATACCAATGCATGGTTAAGCATGTACTGTTGCCGTGAACAGTTCGGGACCAGTTCTGTACACGTTCACCAGTTCTGTAGCGTACACTTACCGTATCGTAGAGTACATGTATCGTGCCGTAGTACGGCAGGCTGGGTGGTGTGGTAAATTTGTGTCGAATCATAATATGTCCGTGATTTTAATTATTCAAACTGCATGCGGAGCTATAAAGTATGAATTCTCGCATACTTCTGGGAAAAACAAACGGGAACATTTCAATTTATCGCAAAGTTGTCTACAGTGCGGCTAATAAAAATGTCTTTTTTCCTTTAAACATTGGTTATTGTTCATAACCTCTATCTACAGTGTACACCGCCTTCGTCCAAAACAATACCAAATGTGCCGCCTTTCTATTGTTTTGGAGAGGTGTTAATAAATTCACTTCTTAAGCTTGACTTTGTTCAATTTGACTTTTCACTTCATTATGACCCTGGAGTAATATGGTGATTAATACTACGATTAACAGATCTCAAATCATTGCGCGCCGTTCGCGGGAAAATCACATCCTTCAGACAAACATGACAAATCATTCAGGCCTGGGTACGCTGCTAACTACATTAAATTACATCGTTTTCCACGGACATTCACTACAATCGAATGTCGGATTACTGTAGAATTTGTCAACTTGTCGACTTTACTGGAAACTTACGTTAATTACAACTGTTGAAAAAACAGCGTAAAGTTTCATTGCATGTGGCGAGCGTGAAATGTAGTCAACAAATGCAATAACTTGTAAAACTTGTATATCGTCCGAAAAGGGATTGAATATAGGAACTTTGGAGTAATTTCAAACATGTAAACCGTATTACACAAACAATACATATCTTTCAGGCCGTCTTATCAAGGGTCGGAAGGGGTTTGAATGTTGGCCCATGGGGCTATGTCAAATATCACCAGAATTTCGTCAACCGTACCGTATCGTACCGTACCGTATTGTACCGTGCAATACGGTTAACATGAACGTGCATGTACCAGATCAGTACCTGAACCGTACCGAACCGTACCCGTACCGTACCGTACAGTACCTGTACCGTACCGTACCGTACCGTACTGTATCAGTATTAGTACCGTACATACGTTTCCTTTTTTGGCATGTACTGTATTCCCTTGACCAAGTAAACAATCACGGAATCTCATTTAATGTGTCTTGCTGTGCCTTTTTTCAACGATGTTATATCATACGTTTTTCTTATTATTTTCTCTAAAACTAAAGTTGCGAATTTGTGTATTTGTGAATGGTAAAGCGTATATCAACGGGCGTCGAAATGCCGAGGTGAGAATTGGAAGTTGCATGGTGATTTTAAAATAATAATCTATTTTCCTAACACGATAAGCGCTTTTTTCAATCGTCTTTATTATTTCATTGTTTTTGTGCAATTGTTCGAGCCTTGCTTTGTTATCTCGGGTAATGCTCATTCGTGTGACAAGCCTGTGCATGTATAGTTGTTGGTTTTTGACAGGTCTAGTGTTTACATTATCACACTGCCCCGTGTACAGAACGTCGCGCGCTTCATAGCATTCGATGGTAACTTGTTGATAACGTAGATGGCCATACAATCTCATTTGACTGAACGTAAACCAGAATCACTTTCAAACTGACAACTATGGTTTTATTCTGTATATAAAAATCGACAAAACCACATAACATTGATGTACCGATCATGTTATTCTGAAATAAGTATGTACGAAAACAAGAAGAGTAAACTCATGAATTTTAATAGACGGGGTGGCTAAGACCAATTTCATTCAAGATTGGTCACAGCCACCCCGTCTAAGTCTGTGTGGGGAAAAGATGTCATGTTTTTATCCTACCCCTTGTTATGAGATCGCCCACGCACAGAATCATTTGTGAATAGGTGTACTTAAAATTTACCAATTTTAAACAATGGTATCACTAGAATGTATCTCAGTGTAAATGTGTTTGACAAATACAGCAACAAAAAGAAGGAAGGTGCACAGAAACAAAGTAAGAAATGGGTGTGGTCAGGGTTCCGCCTCATAATGAATGACAGCAGAAAAAAAAATCAAATGATTGTAGAAGGCATGTGTATGCAAAGCTGATAGGCGAAACACATGTAAATGAGTGACATTTTCCTTGTCCGGTGATTTTATTGTACAGTATCAGTGTGATGCAAAAATGATTACAAAATACAAAATTTCTTGGAAAGTTCTGAAATCTGACGAATTCCGTCATCATGAATGAATATGAGAAGTACCTCCGTCAGATATGAATTGTGGCATTATGCCCACACTATATGTGCTTACCTGTCGGTCTGTTTTTTGACTGTACTCCTCAGTCGCCTCGTTCTCTAATAATGGATTCAGCTGTATTTCTTCCTCGAGTATTTCTTCCCCATTAGGTCTCCCATTACTGTTTGCCATGACTGTTTCTGACAATTCCACGCGGTAATATCCCGGGCCTCTCTCCCCTGTGCTTGTCAATTCTACTTGTTTTATCGATATCGCCCATACGACTCTGAAACGAATAGTGTGCAAATAGTTCAATGGCGTCGCTTAATGTCATGGGCTTCCTATACCTTCTTATAATATTTTTTATAGTTCCACTTGTGCTTGCGTCAAAAGGGGAAGAAAGTAACACTTTTTTCTTTCAACTCTAGCATATATTGTATGAGGAAACTTTATCATAAAGTTTTACACTTGTCAAAGTTAGGCTATGGAATACTACACGGCGTAAATGACATCCCGTAGATTCAATGTGAAATATTATCGCCAATACCGATTGTAAAATGTCATTGATAAAAAATCGGCAAATCGATTCAAATTGAAGAGCCTTGAATATAACAAAGACCGATCCTGCCTGACATGTTAACAAAATAATTTCACCATATTTTTGTGTCCTGTATAGAATTCCACTACCTCTAATAAATTTTACTGATTCTATAAAGGGATACATGTAAGTGGCTGGATATTGTGCAACTAATATTTACCGTTTAGAGTTTGAATTCTCTCAAAACATAATTATCCAAGAGAGTGTCTTATCGTCCCTACCAGGGTCAAGTTAAAATCTGTTTGATTCCAGTGACGTATACGTAAGCCACCTATCACACATTCACTGGCAAGAGATGTTAAGGCTGCGCTCACGAATAATTGGTAGGCGTTAAAGGAGTTTAAAAATTCGTGAAAATATTTTTATAATTTTTATTTGAGATTCCACCGCTTGGTAGGTCATTCAATTAAAGTTAATAACATTGTAGCGTCGTCCACTTGCTCTAATAATAATGATAAATAAATTCTTGAACCATGTAAGCATTTCATGACTGGTATTTTGCAAATTTTAAAATATAACGTTACTATTAATGTTACTGAATTTGCATTAGCAAAACAACAATACCTCAAGTAACATGGGGCAGAAGCTGCAACTCTTGATTGTATGTTTTTATATTTCCATCAAGGTAACAATTATAGTTTTATCTCATATTGTCAACAACAGAGCCCTATATGCGTATTCCATTGTTGATGATTGAATTAGAGTCCGGAGTGAAATTCAATAATTTGTGAGTGATAAAAATGCACTGAACATACGTGACTGAACACAACAAGTGTTAGCACCAAAGAGAAATTGTTAAAGGAAGTAAAACAAGATCCGTTTGGCACAAACAATATGGAAAAATAACATCTAAAATTGTAGCTACTTGCCTTTTACTCGAGGAATAGCAATCTTACTTTCTGGCATATGCATGTCAGAAAAACAAAATTTAGATACTGAAGGTGTGAGATTAAACGTGTAGATATTCATGGCAGATTATAAATGATAAGGAAATCGGTTTACAACATTTGATTGGTAGACTTTGAAACAAATACATAGGAGTACAAAGGAGTGAATGATCAATAGATACATGTTGACTTGATAATTTTAACATTTGCATTCGGTGTATCAACATCATTTTCTTGTACTTGAAATTTAAAAATAATGTTTGAAAGTTTTATGCTTGAAACACATCTTGCTGAGGACTATGCGGCAGTGTTATTGTAATTTAAACATTTTACATGTTTGACTGAAAGGCAACTGCCCGCAATATTCGATACATTACATACGGTATTCCAACTTTTCCCCATACAGAAACTGGCCAGCTTGGGATTATAACAGATGCATAACACTATTGTTCTCGATGTTTATCTACAAATGTTAGATCAGCCCAATGTTTTGACACATTTCACGAAGCGCGTATATGATTGGATAAAATGGCTGTTCTGAGCATTTATAATTACCCCTAGGTCTATGTCTGGTCAGAAATCATATTGCCTATATAATAGTAGTTCTAAACATAGACAATAGAGGAGGGAGTCCCCCTCTACTGTCTATGTTCTAAACTAAACGACAAAAAACTGTTACACTGCTAAAAATTTTCGTTTGAGACGCAATGCCGAGTTCCTTCTCAGTGGGTTCTAACATAGGCTTTGGGTAGATTTAGATCAGACGATACAACAAGACAGCAAAGGATACAGATATTTTGTGGCAAACATTGGAACTGAACATTCATTTACATTGAAACGTTGAATATATTGTACAGTATAGCAGTCGAAAAATCCGAACTTCGGTCATATGTTTTCACAGTGACTTGACGCAACAAACATGGAGGTAGTTGCATGCAACAAATGACTCAGTGGCAACGCTAAAATCCGGATTATTCGCGACAAGATTATAGAGATGCCGTAGGGGATGTTTGGGGTGCTAGAATTGCAAAAAAGCGACATAAAATTGTTCGAGTTAGTGACGGTTATATCAGTTCAGTAAAGATAACAATACAATGAAATTTGCAACACACGTAGTTGGGCTGAAAATAAATCATGGTATCCCACCAATCCACATAGTGAATCCAGGGAGTAAAAAACTATGATGTCCCCTACGTCACGGACAAGGTCTGTGCCTACACGAATTGTTAACACTAGAGGAAATGATTCAGGGTCAGTTTGTGTTCTCCAAAAAGTTGCAACAAGCTTTAACTATATGCTAATTTTCGCATTCAATCCCTCTCTAAAGAGACATAAATTCTCATGTATTTCTGATGCACCATATGTACGATTCTGAGTGGACCTTTGTGTACATGCTCCGTTCACTATGAAACCCTGCACCACAATAGAGGGAAACACTGTGGACGAACACAATCACCATACACAGACTTAGGTGGCTGCAAAGTTTGCAAGGACCAAAGACCACATGTACAATAAAAGAAGGGCCTCGGTTACTTCTTTGGCGTCTACACAAGCGTTACTCCACTCTGCGTGGTAAGGCTATAATACGGCTACGGCGTAGTAATAGCCAGGCACTCTTTGCTCACATCGGCCGTAGGGCTATTAGCTAACCATCACGCATCAGTTGATACCGTGACAGAAAATTATTTTAATAGTAACCTCCGTGACTTTATTTTAGGTCACGCGTACGTCAGTCCAAGGAGGTAAAAAGATCTCTTCTACCATCATGGTTGGTCATGGAGCCAGGAGCGGAGCTAGTACCTCCATGCTATACGGCAAGCATTGTGGAATATCTTGGTCATTGCATGCTCACTGTGTTTCGAATGTCATTACAAACGGCTTTGCTAGGTCTGCATAGTTTTCCCTGTTTGATGAATGTTAGCGTTGTAATTGTAGGTAAATTAATGAAACCAACAAATTTGTCTTGCGTTATTCGGAATCGCAACTGTCTTACAAAGAGCATGGAGCTAGCTCCATACAAAGAGAATCTGAATTTGCCACAAACATGTGGGGGTTGTCAACCTAATGTAATAGCCGTTCCCCAGATCTCCATCGATAAAGTGTGTTCGTAAACAAGAAAAGTAAACTCATGAATTTTATTAGAATATACGGATAGTTTTCAATCGGATTCGAACCCACAACATACGGCATCAGTCGCCTAGCTGAGAGGCCTGAGACAGAACCAGTCGGCTAAATCTCCACCCCCTCCATGAATTTTATTAGAAGTGGTGAGCATGGCTGGTTTGGTCCAAATAGGCCATAACCACCACGTCAAAATCTGTGTTGGGAAAAGCTGACATGAAACACATATGAAGGCTGTGGTAATAAGTTGACTTAATATTATAGTCGCGCCAGCTGCTTACTGACTACGCATGCGCTTATTCATAATATACTATGCGAGTAACCGGAAGTGTACCCTTCTTTCATGGGCGCCGCCATGTTTTTTTTTTGAGTACTCGTAAATAAACAAATACGAAACAAATTACTACTATATAACATGCTTTTATAAAATGTACCTCTCTTATTAGCCAGTAAATGTTATTATGCACCTCGTCGCTGATACAAAATATCGTTAATATAGATAAAGGGAGAAAAACTGTCGTGCATATGAACGGTGGCATACGCAAAGAATGCTGGGATTGAATTATAGAAGAGCGCCCCCTGTGTCAATAATTAGATTCAAAAATTGCCAGTTTTTAGACGGAACGCTATTGTTTTCAGCTTGCAAATGGAAGGTGGGCAGTGCAGTTGCCATTGCAATGATAATGATTGCATAATACGCCCCTTGTTTAACGCAATAGGCTGTTATCAGTGTAAAAATTGCCAATTTTTGTCCAAAATTTTTATACGCTACTGAAAATCTATACCTGCCCTGCTGCAGGGTTTGACGTCGTGTAAGTACGTGAACTGCTTTCATCAGAGGGAAACTGGGCATAGTTGTCATATAAACGTTTATGAAGTAACAATTACACTTTATCATGAATCAATACAAATAACTTTGCCAATCTTAACTCCTGGCGCGACACCAAGGGCTGAGCCCTATATAATATTAATATAATAGATTGTGAACAAGATATTGCAGTTGATACAAATAGTAAAATTACATCAAAAATAGATCAAATTCAAATATTCTTGGCTTAATGAATGTTTTGCATATATAATAATTGAGAGGATGCGACTTAAACATTTTGAAATCATATATAAGGGTTGGATTTTGAACTGCTTAAGGGTAGTAAAGGGGGGCTGTCGAAAGCAAATTAGGAATCGAATGGCGATTCCTCCAGTCCCTCTCAGTGTTTCTGAATGCTGATTCAATGGGCTACATTGTTCTGTAAACACTCGTGGGTTTTTTGGAGTCGCGGAATGGTGGTATTTGTGGCGGGAAAGCCAAAATCCCCATGTCCTTGGTATATTTACTCTCTTGATCCATCAATTATGTGGAAAGCAGTCTCTATATATATATATGTTACACAGCAGAGACGAACGCTAGAACTGTATTTTGCAGTATATGGAGATTCAGGCCCATACGATCATGTCACGGTTTATTCTAACTTTTTCTTTAATCTAACGGCGGGAGTGTGGCAGCCAGTACGCGCCTTGCGACAATGTCCCCCAAACGGAACCTCTGTCCAGCATTCTCGCGCACAGCTGGTCACCTCGGGCGCACTCTCGAGTTGACTGTTTTCAATGGCTGTAGTCTGCCAGAAATACATGTTACTGACGATGGCCTTGTTTTGCATGATTAATTTGAGGCTTATTTTCGAAGCTGTGACTTGACGTTTGGTGATATATTTGTCATAACTAGCAAAGTCATTCATTTGTCAAAGTCAAAATAGCATGGTAGATATTCAGGAGCTTAGAAAGTACACAATTTTGTCGTAAAAGGTGCTCTGTTCTGGAAATCGCTATCATTTTGCGAAGCTCGCATCTACGCTTAGGCTGCAAGCTATGTCTCGCTGAGGGCGCTCTCTACGTTCTCCCCTCGTAAGAGGGGGCGTAGAGAGCGCCCTCGAGCGATGGATCTTTCAGTCTAATCTACTCTGTAAACCAAGGCTACTGTAAACCCTTGCCACTCAAATACTTTTTCGTTTTTAAAGTGATCTCGAAAATTTATGAGAGTAAAATTGTTATACAAATACTACAAGCGTTAACATCATAATATTGGGGTCATTCTTATGATGAACGATGATTGAACTGTTTACCACTATAGAAACAGGATCTCCTTCTGACAATTGCATGTCGCCATGACTACAATCACATTTGTTCGAAGTCTTGCCAAAGCGAGGCTGTGTCATTAGGCTATCAAGAACAAGAACGATCATAGGAAGTTCGCCCTCATCGGATGTTTTCCTGACGAGAACAGTGCACCAAAACGCACGCTATAAGCCGTGTACACATATAGCATCAACGGCTTATACAGCAGTACCCATGTGAGGAAATGCCAAGAGGATTTGACCGTTAAGAAGGGCTTGACACCGCAATTTCTGCGTAGTGAAGCTTCATTACATATTCATGGTGACCCCTGGCAGCAGTCAATACCTTTGGGGCTTTTGTCTTTTGGCCAGCTTTGCATATGACGTCATTGGACACGACCTGCCAATCACCCAGGTAGTCAATTAAACTATTAATTGGCTGTTTACTGACCAAATCAACACTATCCAGCAGTATCAGTCATATTTTAATCGCGTGGCCTGGGTGGGCACAACGCAGGAACGCGTGTATTTCTATATGTACGTTCACTTGTGGTGTTGTTTGTACCATCGTGCGTTTGAAGTCCTCGTTTCACCTACAGTATTACCTTCAAGGTGACAGGTTACTATAAAGTTCAGTATCATGGCACCGAGTTCTGCCCTCGGGGAAACCATCTGTTTTGCCTACTAATTACTGCCCGTCGCTGCCCGTCCTGAATGTAGCCTCTCTATAGCTACAGTTATCAGTCAATATATAATACCCCGCGCCTTATACTTTCATGTAAACCACAGTCCCTCTATCCACGAGGGACTATATATAAACTTATAAAATCATAGTCCGAGCCGTAAAATTGTTGACTTTCGATCCGATATACAGACGATTGTTGAATCGCACTGGCGCATCCATGTTTACTTGCCCCATAAGCTTACTACTCTGCAAAGGGTGGGTAGAACCTGGGCCAAAAATGAACACCGGCGAACTTTTTGTGAACCCATGTGAAAATATAAATCATTTATCAGTTTTAATATATACTCCTAAATTGTATAATCGAGACCACATTCAAGGGCTATGCAGACCGTCCGTGTACGCACACACAGTGGCAAGAAGGCGGCAAACACCACAGGCCACCCAATAAGTTCTGAGTTTTTCCGCTGTTTTCTCTATCATTTTCTCTTTTCTCTTCATGCTCTGAATGATCGGAATAAATAAAATAAATGGTTTATATAACCTAACCTAGCCTCTGTGACTCTTTATTTATTTTACATTCCATTACAATGATATATATCTCTCATACACACATGCTGTAATTAATTAGTCAACACAACTAATTATGCTAATCCGTGGACTTATCAGGGATTTACGGGTTGGTCAACATCGCGAAAGATAGGAATGGTTACTAAAACGGGAAGGTAAGAAGCTCTCCTGAAATGTGTCCAGAAATTACCAAATTGCGGCCAGTCATGACCATTTATCCACAATCTACTGCAGCCAATGTATTTCGATGGCCGAGGAGAGTCAGCTACTCTAATTTCAAACGTTTAAATGGTCGTTAACAGTGCAAACCTTGCCAGTGCCTCCTGTTCATGGCATGAGGACGTCCGTAAAGCAGGAAGTCGGAAGTTGAAACCTTTGACCTTTACGTTGTTTATATGTGGGCAAACTTGTAAACATATTTCCCAGGGACAAGTCTGATTTTGACTAGGGTCAAAGTTCGTGTGGTTTAGCGTGGTTCTCTCAATCGGGTGGTGTTGCTAAGGTTTTGTCTGCCCACCGTCCGTGGGTGGAGGGACGGCCGTCTGCCTTTCAGTTTAGCTGTGCGTTCTCGATAATTTTGATGTATTTTTTCTCACAAACATTGGAAATTCGTTTAAGTTTTAAGAAACATTGATTTTTATATGAGGAATATTCTAGCTCGTATCCTCGAATTAAATCAACCGATTTTCTTTGATACAGTTTTTTATATGGTTTGGAGAACTCTTTGGGGCGGCGTCAGATAACCAGTGGAATGAGACAACAACATTTCGTTCATGCATGGATGTAAAAAATAGACCCATGGTTCATGTAAGGAAATCATATAGCAAGTACTTCTTGCGCTGGTGCAAACTCTACGAAATATTATGATATCAAAGATGTTTTCCATGATAGTTTACAAGGTTTCTTGTCTAAATTCGCGGAAATCATCAAGAATATCTAAAAAATACTACACGTAATTATGATTACATTTTGTATGTGTAGAGGTATTGTTTGCCGTTCCGAACGTATGTTCTACACGCGACGTATGGTTATCACTGATCAGCTGATGATGGAACGTAATTTCGTGTAACTAAACTTCTCCATAACGATATGTTACCGGCAGACATGGAGATAATAGCGAGTGAATAGAAATGATGGTGACTGGTTTAAAAAATTCACAGTGCTGGTAAAAATTCTCACAGGCTTCTTAAAGTAGTGGACAACATCATCGGTGATGTCAGTTTGTGTTTCGATGTTGCGGTCACCGCTCAGGTGACTTTAGTGACGGGCTACACTGAGCCTCGTCAATCGCTGATTGTACGCCAGAAAAAGAACGGTCTGCGAGTAGTCATGTCGGAAAAAGCTGAAAAACGGCGATAGTTTGGTGATTTTTAGCGGATTTCTTGTAGTGGTAGGCCCCTAATAACCATGTTGTCGATGAGTGTTGGCAATTTGGGTGGAAAATTTTCGAAATATCGACAAGTTGCGACAAGCGTGCTGTCGGGCAGAACATGGGCGTTCCCATGGCTGTGGTGGTGACGTTAAAATCAAAACCAGCCGTAAAAGGCAGAAATCCCGTCCGAAAACACCACAGCTATGGACCCAAAGCTAGCCTAACAGTACAAACGAAGTTTTATAGCCCGTGCGCTGCTTCTTTCGGGAATTTTATGCACTAACAGCATAAGGCACGATTGAAAATCGATCAGACTAGTAGCGACCATGGAGCTAGAAACTAGCTCCATGTAGCGACCAACTCTCTTTTATTATGCGAAAAAAGTAACCGGCGAGCTTAACTCTTTGACGCCGTACAGTCATTCTAGTCATGAGCTTGGTTGCTACCGTATACCAGAAAACAACCGACTTTGACGTCAAAGGCCTGTTGCTGGTACCATGGATGTAAAAAAATTTTTTACATCCATGCTGGTACGTACTTCGAGACAGAAAATAACGATATGTTACCGGTAGACATGGAGTTAATAGCGAGTGCAGAGAAATGAAGGTGACTGGTTTAAAAAAATCACAGTGCTGGCCAAAATTCTCCAGTGTGTGCTCCTGCTAATGTGTCACCATTGTGCCTTGAATCACGACACGGTTTGTAAATTATACTTGGTATACACTCCCAGAAAATGACGACGTGAAACATACATCTATATAATTTTGTTGAAAAACTCATGAAACGGCAACTCCGGCGATCTTTTTCTGCTTGGTCGGTCGATACTTTCTGGGTGGCATTTGTTACATGGAGCAGGACCATGTCTACTTATGTTAGAATTTGGCACTTGGCAACGAAAAGCATGCGCGTTTCCAGCGTTCCTTTCGATCTAACTTCCCGTTTATTTTTGAATAATGAGCAGTGTTTGTTTGCGCATATCATGAATATATAAGCGTCCACTAGGTTTACGGACGTCCTCGGGACATGTTTCCCAAGATCTTCATACCTTCCCTTTTTCATTAACATCACTATCTTTCCGATGTTGACCAACCTCTGATAAGTCCACGGATTAGCATAATTAGTTGTGTTGACTAATTAATTACAGCATGTGTGTATGAGAGATATATATCCTTGTAATGGAGTGTAAAATAAATAAAGAGTCACAGAGGCTAGGTTAGGTTATATAAACCATTTATTTTATTTATTATTCCGATCATTCAGAGCATGAAGAAAGAAGAGAAAATGATAGAGAAAACAGTGTGAAAAACTCAGAACTTATTGGGTGGCCTGTGCAAACACCTACTCACCAAGCACATCGAATCGGCGGAAAGAAAAAAAAGGTAGGCTTATCGCAAAACAAACGCGCCAAACGCGAACAAAAACCCATACAAAGCGGCCCTTTTCAGGGCCACCAAATATTCCAAAAAGAGAACTACCAAAAAAACCATAGAATGACATAGAACACAAAAACACTTAAAAGAAATATCAAAAATCGTACACATAAAAAAACAACTGAAACACAACATGAAATACAAAATAAACAATCACCGTAACGTAACAGAAAAAAAAATAAATAAAAAAAATCAGCTTTTTCCAAAGAAAAGCCGACAGCAACATGAAATTCATCAACAACCTATCATCGCTCAAACTATGAAACTACGTAAAATACTACTAGGCAAAAGCCTTAACATTAATTCGGACACCAACAAAACCAACAACAAACCAAACAGAATAAAACCACCTCAGGATTTCAACAAATAACGTCGTAAAATGTGACTACGCTACATCGTGAGACACAAACAATTAAAAACAACACCAATTCAAAGAAAAGTCAAATTGGGCTCAACAAACAACAAAAAACAAAAACTTGAAAGCTATCTGAAGCTGCTTAACTCGCAATTCTAGAGATACCCTTTCAAACAAGGAAACAAAACATGTCGCGTGCTATTTCGGAAAAAAAACTTCGACAAGGGTCGGGTTTTCGTCATTGTCAACACAAACGATTACGTACTCGAATGCGAAAGGCAATTACGCAACACCCAGTATTATACACTACAAGCCAGAACAAACAGTAACAAAGTAAACGAACTATTAATCACAATGTACGACAACAAGCACATCAACCAGGATACTTGTAAGTATCTTGATCCAATAAACATAAAAACCCGTAGCCGCAGTTGTACTTATTGCCTAAAAATTCACAAGCCTCCGCAAAAATCTAAAAGACACACCAGTCAAAACAATATTTACCGAAGTAAAGAAATATAGAACAAAAAAACCGAACCACCAAACGGACTCACAACATGACCAAAATTAATATACTTGCCTCGCTAATCGAAAAGCAGGACCACTAAAATGCATTAAAATAAATTTTCACAAACACAAAGGAATGAATCTACAAAAACGTGAGCGTCAAAGGGCGACTCTATCAACTTTTGTAACACCATAGGCCCGGCTGCTTCTCGCCATAAGCTTTCCCCACTCAAACAAAACATTACCGTACACACCAATACAAACTTCTCCACAAATATCCAAAGCGAAACAAACATTTTTATTAACACACACTATCGGATAAGAATGTAGGAAAACATTTTCGAAACGATCAAACACAAACTCGACACAAAAACATTTAGGATAATTAGGTGGGGAGCCTCTTTCACATTTTTACATCTCGCTATACTGTCTATGATTCTAAAAATAAAGTCATCTGCCACCTTTTCGGTATACGCGGTTTGGCAAAACTCATCTCTTCAATCAAAAGTCGGGTGATTCCATGGTTCTTTGGGGCACTTAAGTGTACGTTCGAGCTTAAGGAATGTGGTTACATTCGCGATGTTTTATTCGGAATTATTTATTTCTTCTAGGGCAAATGCACGTAATTAATGCTGTTGGAAATACTGGCCGCTTATAAACATCTTTACTTTTATTGTCAAAGTACCACCGATACCCACAAAAAAACAAATGGTTCAGTCCAGGTATTTGCAACTCTGCCATCCGACTGGTCAACAGGAAATCGACCATAGGTGTCTCTTGGCACGCGTATACGCCAGTCACCTATGCGACGGTAATCTGCATCAGTTATCACCATCGGGAAGGTACTCCTCCCCTATTCCACTGGGGATCCCACCCTCAAGGCACTGCGTCACTCGACAAAGTATTGTTATTGTAATTTCCTGCATAAAATTAACAGCGAGGTCAACGGTCAAATCCTCTTGGGATTTCCTGGCATGCTGTAAGTTTTCGTCTCTAGTTTTGGCTGACTTCACTCGTGATGGTTCACTTAAACATGAAGGTAGTTTGCTCTTGCCTTAGACAGTACAGAATGAGATAAGTGGCATTTCCCCAATTATATTTTTCTACAATTATTGTGAGAACACCTTTATTTCCACTCGTAAAATAAACACAATGTTTTCATAACTTGTACAGCTGCGCAATTTTTACTGTCCTTAGAGTAAAGAGTGTTGATCTACTCCGTTCTACTGTGAGTTCTAAATACTGAGCAATGCTTCAGTAACTCGCAATAGTTTAAGTAACGTGCCTGGAAGTTTTATGTTCCGACATTTTGACATGGTCCGAGGGCAATGCATGTCATCTTTTCAGTCACATGCATGTGGTGTTCACAAGCCACAACGCAAACGCTATTTTGCTGGTCATTAACATTCCAACTTTTCCCCACCCAGAAACTGGTCAGCTTGGGATTATAACACATGCATAATAATGATTGTTCTCGATCTTTACCTACAAATGTTAGATCAGTCCAATGTTTTGACACCTTTCACGAAACGCGTGTGTGATTGGATAAAATGGCTGTTATGGGCATTTGTAATCACCCTAAGCCTGTGTACTGATCAGACATCATGTTGCCTATATAATAGTAGTTCTAAACATAGACAGTAGAGGGGGGAAGTCCCCCTCTACTGTCTATGCTCTGAACCTAAACTACAAAAAGATGTAACACTACTAAAAGTTTTCAGTTCAGTAAAGATAAAAATACAGTCAAATTTGCAACACGCATGCCAAGTACTGCCGCCAGGAAGTGTCCGTTTCAAACCGCTTTAACCCGTGAAAATCACGGGGAACCCGATTAATTGACATTCATTTATGCATGGATTAGCCATGACGTATTCATTTTCTATGCATATATGCAGAGCGTAAGCTGTCAATCAAGACAGTGATTGTTTACTTTGGTGACAAAAGAAGCAAGTATCAGTGTCAATCCTTGAGTGAAACAAAAAATCCAAGTCTTTCGTCTGTAAAAGTGTGAAAGAGGCTCCCCACCTAACTTTCTAAAATGTTTTTTTGTGTCGAGTTTGTGTTTGATTCGTTTCGAAAATGTGTTCTTACATTCTTATCCGATTGTTTGTGTGAATGAAATGTTTGTTTCGCTTCAGATATTGTAGGGAAGTTTGGATTAGTGTGAACGGTAATGTTTTGTTTGGTATGTGGGGAAAGCTTATGGCGAGAAGCAGCCGGGCCTATGGTGTTACAATGTTGATAGAGTGGCCCTTTGACGCTTGCTTTTCGAAACCCAAGTGTGGTTTCTCATCTATATGTGTGTACTGTGTGTGTGTGTGTGTGTGTGTGTGTGTGTGTGTACTGTGTCTGTGTGTCGTCTACTCCACGCACACCGTGTTGCTCGGTCGCGCACAGAATTGCAACATCTAAGTCGGTTACTCTTTTTGGGTTGGAAGCAGTGGCCGACTGGTTTTTTGTGAGGCCTACCAGATAGGCGATGTTGCCGTGAGTGTGTGGGGGTTCGAATCCCGTTCGGGTTATAGTAAAATTTAGATTCCTTAGTTTGTGTTTGTGAAAATTTATTTTAATGCATTTTAGTGGTTTTGCTCTTCGAGTAGCGAGGCAAGTATATTGATGTTTGGGTCTCGTTGTGAGTCCGTTGGTGGTTCGGTTTGTTTGTTCAATGTTTCTTTACTTTTGTAAATTTTGTTTTGACTGGTGTGTCTTTTAGATTTTTTGCGGCGGTTTATGAACTTTTAAGCAATAAGTACCACTGCGGGCTACGGATTTTTTTTAGGGGGGGATCAAGATACTTATAAGTATCATGGTCGAGTGTTTCTTGTCGTACATTTTGTTAAACAGTTCGTGTACCTTGTTTACTGTTTGTTCTGTGTCGTCACTGTCTATTGAGTATAATACTGAGTGTGTGCGTAATTGCTTTTCGCATTCGTGTACGTAATCTTTTGTGTTGACAATGACGATATCCCGACCCTTCAAAGGGTTTTTACGGTAATTTGTTTATTGTTTGCAAGCTGGTTTATCGCGATTCTTTGGGCACGCGACATTTCTTGTTTCCTTGTTTGAAAGGATATTTCTAGAAGTGCAAGTCAGCAGCTTTAGATAGCTTTCACGTTCTGTGTTTTTTGTTGTCCGGGGAGTCCAGCTTGATTTTTCCTTGAATGGGTGCTGTTGCAATTGTTTGTGTCCCATGATGTAGCGCAGTCTCACTTTGCGACCATATTTGTTGAAATCCTGAGGTGGTTTTATTCTGCTTGGTTTCGTTGGTGTCAGAATGAATTTAGGCCTTTGCCTAGTGCTATTATTTCGGTATTTGTTTGTTTGAGCAATGGAAGGTTCTTGATGAATTTCATGTTGTTGTCGGCTTTACTTTGGAAGATGGCTGGTTTATTTCCACGGCCATTTTGTCTGTTACGGTGTTTTATCATTTTGTTTTTGTTTTTTTTAATGTTGTATTTCTTTTTTGTTGTGTTTACGATTTTTGTTAATTCTTTACAGCATAAACGTTGTACTCGAGAATTCGCTGACAAAGAGAATAATATAATAAGAGCTACAATTTTACCGTCGTTCGGTCGACTGAAGTAGCAGTTGGTGTTTATACAAAGAGTACAAAAGAGCGTCATGGATCTGGAGCCCGCTTTTGTTCATCAGCTAATCCCAATTAATGAGGGCCATTTAGCACGTCATCGAAGTTTTCTTCCCACTAATCAAGGGAAACAGTACTTGATAATCCTACGTCATCAGCTAACGCCTCATTATGCCGATTTTATGCCATATATTTGAATACTTAACGAGCCTGCGTAACCGGACAATTCCTGGCGGCATGTTTTCTCATGCGTGGTTGGTCCGAAAAAACTCTAAATTACATGGTGTCCCACCTATCCACATTAGTGGATCCAAGGAGTAAAAACCTATGATGTCCCTGCATCATGGACAAAATATGTCCCTAAACGAATAGTTAATACTAGCGGAAATAATTTAGGGTCAGTTTGTGTTCTCATAAAATTGCCACAAGCTTTAAATAGGTGCTAATTGTATGCATTCTTTCCCTCTCTGAAGAGAAAAAAATCATGTTTTTCTGATGCACCATAGGTACGATGCTGTGTAGGCCTTTGGGTACATGTTCAGTTCACTATGTTACCCTCCACCACAATAGAGGGAAACAGACTAATGTAGCAGCAGAATTTGCAAGGACCAAAGACCACGTGACAATAAATAAAGGACCTCGGCTACTTCTTTGGCGTCTACACACGCGCTACTCCTCTCTGCGTGGCAGGGCTAGAATACGGGTACGGCGTAGTCATAGCCGAGCACTTTTGACTCATACCGGCCGTGGGGCTAATAGCTGATAACCGCGCATCGGTTGATACCGTGGCAGAAATTACTTAAATAGTAACACCCGTGACTTTAGTTTAGGTCACGCGTACGTCAGTCCAAGGAGGTAAAAGTTGTCTACTACCTTCATGGTTAGTCCTGGAGCCAGGGTGGAGCTAGTACATCCATGCTATACGGCAAGCATTGAGAATTATCTTTCTCATTGTGTTTCGAATGTCATTACACACGGCTTTGCTAGGTCTGCATAGTTTCCTTGTTTGAGGAACGTTAGTGTTGTAATTGCAGGGAAATTAGTGGAACCAACATCATTCGGAATCGCAACTGTCTTAC
Source organism: Ptychodera flava (assembly GCF_041260155.1). Classification (NCBI taxonomy): domain Eukaryota; kingdom Metazoa; phylum Hemichordata; class Enteropneusta; family Ptychoderidae; genus Ptychodera; species Ptychodera flava. The sequence goes on from NC_091930.1 coordinate 5,681,159, forward strand.
AAAGACCATGGAGCTAGTTGAATGCAAATAGTATTCTGAATTCATCGCCCACATGTAGGGGTTGTCAACTTGATGTAATAGCAAATCCCCAGACTTCCATCGATAAAGTGTGTGCGTAAACATGAAAAGTGAACTTATGAATTTTAATAGACGTGGTGGGTATGGGCTACCAGAACAGCACAACTGGTCTTTTTAGCTAAATGTTTTACTGGTATGTATGACCTAAATTTAAGCCAGTTTGTCACATTTAAATCTCCTGATGACACTTCCATGAAGATGCCACTTTTTAAAACTGAATGTTTTCGTTACTCGTTTTTATAACAGAGCTTTTTACTCGAGTAGTGTTATGCCCTTTCATGGCAAATCTTCAACAAGTGTTAGGTCATACAAGTCTATTTTATTAAAACATTACACGGGTTTGTTAAACAATTTTTTTTATCCTGATAACACTTGTACTAAGGTGGGAAAGTGCCACTGTAAAAATTGCCGTCTCTGTTAATTTCTCTGTTTTGTTTTGTTCTGTTTTGAAATTGTTTGTATTTTTTTATGATTGTTTTATTCTGTGTTTTCTGTTTTCTTTTCTGTTTTTAATTTTGTATGTGTAACTGTTAAATGTGTGCTTTTGTGGAGGGTTGATTTTGTATAGGTGTTAGTCACCTGTGCGACTCATCCTGCTTTATGTCAAAGCTGAATAAAAAAAAATGGGACATGGGAGATGGCGTCCAGTTCTAGCCAAAGATGGTTACATACGAGATAGCATCTCTGATTTTTTATTATTTAAAATAAAACTTTGGACTTTAATGTTGGCCTGTTTCATGTCAACTGTCGTTAGATTACAGTCGTAAAGGAGATATCCTTTCCAGTGACATTCACAAGGTTACGAATCTTCTAATTACTTCTGTCATATGTTTCATGTAAAATCTTCCGGTTTTTTTTGAAAGTATAATCCTACAAACAGGTTTCAAAATTAAATTTTCAAAGTTACAGAACGAGGGAGGTCGGATAAAATGTGAAAGCTCACAGATAATCACTTTTATTCCCCTTTAATAGATGCGTACGTGCGGTATTCTGAAGAGATCACAATGCACGCACGCTCTCAAGTGTTAATGCAAGTATCAAAGTAAGGGCTACATGTCGAAAGATATTTTCTAATGGCAAAATTCACGAGATGCAATTATGGGTTTAGAGTACGTGGCAAAATATAAGCTTTCATATAAAATTTGTTAGGTTTGCATCTTGACGAACATGTTTACCTTGTCGGCGATACCTGTATAATAGCGTGTCTGTTACGAAAAAAATTATCTTTCTTTTTAGCCTTAAATTAACATTCATGTTTATTTGTATGTCGACTTATAAATCTGGATGTCTTAAGTTTCGCAGGCACTCAAATTCAATGTGGTTTTAAATACATCTAATCATATAGAAATTTGTGTAAAGTTAAATATTGCCTGCTCAGCGCCTTAGCAAACGTTGATAGGTAGAAATAACTCAGCATACCTGTTTTTAAAATGGCAGTCAGTCGTCAAGCCATCCCAGCACAGTCTCGGTAATCACACAGACTTGTGTAACAAATGCACGATGTAAGGACCAATGCACGTATGCTACTCTACCACCAGTATGTTTCCCCTCCCTTGGCAGCGTCTCTTATGTACATGTCAATGCCATTCACATGCAAAGGAGGTATTGGGCACAGCGGCACATCGATTTTGAAAAGCATTAATTTTAAATTCGTTTTCATGGCAAAGGGGAAACAAACTTCAATTATCACAAAGGAGCACATTTGCATTGAAATTATAAATAACACTGAATGCTTGTCGTATCGCCACTTACTGTGAAAAGTAGTTTTAGTAACTGTCCTGACAAATCTTCCTAACCATTTCTCATAATGATCTGTCTGTACGCTTAACCACTCTCTCCTTATGTTGTTTTTACACCTATCACCCCATTGCCTAAGCATAAACTTATTCCCTTTTGGGTCTGTAGAACATGTGTGTCTCTGTCATTTATCTTTTTGTATTGGTCGACCAAGCCACTATTTCTAACTTACTCATCTACGCTCGCTACACTTCGGTCTAACTTGAAGCTGAAACTGACGACTAGTGCTGACGTAGAACTTGATCTTGTTTTGTTTTGTTTTTTGAATACGGAACGTTGGCTAGGCCTCAGCCTAGCCATGATAGATCTATAAGTCAGTGAGTCTGCCCCTGCCTGAGTCGGCCTTCGTTGATAGTTTTTTTTTTTCTTTTCTGTGAGTTAATGTGTTCATTTATACAGTATATGCCTATTTCGGACACCGACGCCATAAAGAATACAATAAGACAATATTTGGATTTCTAGCAACATTAGAAAAGATACAAAAGTACAAATTATCACTTGCCCGTGCTACAATTCTTTTGTTTCAAGATCATGACACTTTTTGTGTTATCTAAAACACTCAAACCACACAAATATATGACCTCCTGGTTGTAGGATGGCAACTGATTCTCGACTTTTGTAGTAATCTTTCGGAAACAGATGACAAAAAAGTCCTAAGTTCATTTTCTGTACTTGCCATATCAAAAGAGTGGGCTCAGTGCTCAGTGTTCAGTGAACACACTCGGGCTCAGTGAGTGACGCATTGGACACGCCTTTGGCTCGTCCAATACGTCACTCACTGAGCCCTCGTCCATACAGGGCCGTATTTTGTGAATAACCCTATAGTATGTGAAACAGGAGAAATTATCTGTGAGAAAACTACTGGCAAAAAGTCTCTGAAATGTTAACAATTTAATTTGCTCCCCTGCGCCAACAGTTACGGTGGTTCGATACATGATAGCCGCCGTGGCCACGGCCGCCGTAGCGTACCGGCTATTGAACCACATGTAACTGTGGCTACGTCGACGTCGCCCGTTGTCAATGTTTTTGCTTCGCTGACGACAAACTACTGGGATAGTAAAAAATCATCCTATAACATCCTATAATCCTCAGTTCAAATGTATTTATACGAGACAATATCTCTGATTTTCTCCACGTGTTCACAAAGGTAGGAGTTTAGTGTTGGCCTGTTTGGTGTCAACTGTTGATAGAATACAGTCACATAGGGAAATTATTTCCCATAATATTCACGAGATTTGGGTCTAGGTTCATTCCTGGTAACATGCATACCAAGTGCCAAGCATCGGACAAGCAATTTAAGGGAAAACAACGTTTTTGACCGAAAAACCGCACAGATATATGACCGTGGGCCAATAGATGTCCAAGGGCAGTGACAGATTCGAGGGTTTTCGGAAGTCTTCTTTCCGTACAAGGTAACACGATCTTCCTTAGTTCATATACAACGCTATTAGGAGAAATGGTGGCCTAGACAGTTTCTTAGAGCTTTGCCATTCTCATATGAGGATGACTGTACTGCCTTGATGTAGCAGAAAGGAAGGCTGCTTAAAACATTTGCAAATCTTTATCGTCAAGTATGATCTAAAGTTAATCTGCCGGGACCGTCGCCACGTCCTCATGGAGATATTCAGTTGAGAGACTTTATTAGCAGCAGCAATCTTTAGAGCCGCTTTCTCAGTGGTAAAAACAAACAAAACATCTTACCTACAATGTTGGATCGTGCAAATACCATACCATCACTAGACAAACCGAAAGGCCGCAACTTAATTTATTGTTTGCTTATCACTAAAGTCTTAAAACCGTCTAGGGTTTCTTTGATCTCTGCACCATGTGCCATGGCGGCCAAATTTTGGTATTACACAGACACACAATTAAGACTTTGTCAGAATCACGATTCAAGACTTATAAAGCCTATAGGACCAAGACAAGCATGAAAAATCAATTTTGATTGTAAAGATAAAGAGCGTTACTAATAAATCTTCAAAAGAAGAATCAAACTCAGCTTGATAAATAAGTTGTTTGTACGTCACAGGGAAACACACTTCAATAATCAAAGAGAATGCTCATTGACAGTGGAATCATAACTCACACTGTATCCTTGCTGCATCATCACACTCACTGAAAGGACAGTTTAATTTTAGAAACTTCACAGCTCTTAACGATTTCATGTGAAACGTGTTCAACCAATTTCTCTAAATGATTTACCACTCTCTGATTTTAGGTGTTGTTTACGCCCGAGGCATTAGCCTCCCACCCCAGCCTGAGTATCTACTCATTCCTCCACGTCCGTACACTAATATGTGTCTCTGTCCTATATGCTTGCACTCGAGTATAAACCCTCTGTTTAGGAGCAATTTCTGTTGTATTGGGATTTAAAAGTACATATATCGCAAGTTTCCGTGACTAAACAAAAATTCGACAGGATTGAAATGCAAAACAAATGTAGATCAAAATGCAAAAAAAGCAAATATTCCTGAACGATTGACTGAAATGATCCGTACAATTCCAGATTATTTCTTCATACAAGACAACATCTAAAGTTCTTTCAGTGTTTGTAAAGCTTAGAATTTCATGTCAACTGTTGATAGAATACAGTCACACAATTGATATTCTTTCCTATAATATTCGCGAGATTAGGAGGCTGCTTATTACGTACGTTATTTACTTTTATTTTAAATCTTATCGTCAAATTGATAGTACAGTCCCAAGGGAGTTTCAAAAATTCTATTTTCAAGATTACAGGCAGACGGATGTCACTTCACATTTAAAAGGTCCAAACATGGCGACAATAAAACTTGGCTCGTTTGGTTCGATGTGGCCAACCAGCGTGAGTGCACCAACAAAACAACCCCCCCCCCCCAAAAAAAAAAGAACATTGAATGATTATTACGGGCCTTAGCTTGAAAGAAGAATAATTTCAGATAAATTTGAACAAATTCTTTTCCATTGTCCAATAAATACCAATCGAATTATTAGAGTTGGCATCTGTTGCAATGGACAACACAATTACAACACTGTGCAGTCTGTTGCATCAAACTAATGTAATACAATCTGCAATACAACAGCATTGATATCGTCTTGTCTTGTAATATTATGTTGCACTGAATTAATGTTAACAAAATTACGTATTTAATCAAGCAGTAATAAATGACTTATAAATGACCGATAATATTAGGCATGAAACATCGTTTTTGATTGCAAAAAATAAAATGCGTCACAGGTAAATTACCAAAAGAATAATCAAACATATTTTTACAAATAAGTTATTCATACGTTTGTACTCTTCGATTTCAAAAAAAAAAATCACTTTTCTAAATACACACTTTATGGTCACAGGGAAACACACTTCAATTATCACCGAGAATAGTCATTGACAGTAGAAGCATAATTCATACGTTTCCTTACTGCATCATCACGCTTTGTGAAAGGACCGTTTAATTTTAAAAACTCAGAACGAGCCTTAACGAACTCATGTGTGAAGCGTTCCAACCATTTCTCAAAATGGTCTTTTTGTATTTTACCATTCTCTCATTTAAGGTGTTGTTTGCACCCCGAGAGAATAGCCTCCCACCACAGCATGAACATGTATTCATTGATCCAGGTCTGTACACCGTTGTGTATCTCTGTCGTATATTATTTGTGCCCTCGCATAAAACTCTCTGTTCTTGCGCAATTTCTGTTGATCGGGGATCTTAAAGTACATATATTGCAAGTACTTGTGATTGAAAGAAAATTCGACAAGTTTTTGAACAATAAAAAAACAAATAAGCTCTATATGCAAAAAGCAAAACTTCCTTAATTTTTACATTAATTTATGCTTGAAGTTCAAATGTATTTCTAAAGTGGTTTTATACGAGACAATATCTCTGATTTTCTCCACATGTTCAGAAAGGTAAGAGTTTAGTGTTTACCTATTTGGTGTCAACTGATTTACAGAATACAGTCACACAGGGAAATTAATTCCCATAATATTCACGAGATTAGGGGCCTAGGTTCACCCCTGGTAGCATGCACTAAGTGTCAAGCATCGGACAAGCGACTTAAGAGAAAATATCGTTTTTGACCGAAAAAATCGCACAGATATATGACCTTTGGTCAAAAGATGTCCCAGGATAGGGACTGATTCGAAGGTTTTCTGAAGTCTTCTTTCCTGACAAGATAACACAATCGTCCTAAGTTCATATACAACGCTATTAGGAGAAATGGTGGCCTACACAGTTTCTTAGAGCTTTGCCATTCTCATATGAGGATGACTGTACTGCCTTGATGTAGCAGAAAGGAAGGCTGCTTAAAACATTTGCAAAACTTTATCATTAAGTTTGATCTAAAGGTAATCTGCCAGGGCCATCGCCACATCCTCATGGAGATATTCAGTTGAGAGACTTTATTTAGCAGCAGCAATCTTTAGAGCCGCTTTCTCAGTAGTAAACACAAACAAAATATCTGACCTACAATATTGGATTGTGCAAATACCATACCATCACTAGACAAACCGAAAGGCCGCATCTTAATTTATTGTTTGCTTATCACTAAAGTCTTAAAACCGTCTAGGGTTTCTTTGATCTCTGCACCATGTGCCCTGGCGGCCAAATTTTGGTATGGCACAGACACACAATTAAGACTTTGTTCAGAATCACGATGCAAGACTTATAAGGACCAATAACAGCATGAAAAATCAATTGTGATTGTAAAGATAAAGAGCGTTACTGATAAATCGTCAAAAGAAGAATCAAACTCAGCTTGATAAATAAGTTGTTTGTACGTCACAGGGAAACACACTTCAATAACCAAAGAGAATGCATATTGACAGTGGAATCATAATTCACACTATATCTTTGCTGCATCATCACACTCAGTGAAAGGACAGTTTAATTTTAGAAACTGCACGACTCTTAACGATTTCATGTGAAACGTGTTCCAACCAATTTCTCAAAATGATTTACCACTCTCTGATTTCAGGTGTTGTTTACGCCCGAGGCATTAGTCTCCCACCCAGCCTGAGTATCTATTCATCCTCGACGTCCGTACACTATATGTGTCTCTGTCCTATATGCTTGCACTCGTGTATAAACCTCTGTTTAGGAGCAATTTCCGTTGTATTGGGATTTAAAAGTACATATATCGCAAGTTTCCGTGACTAAACAAAAATTCGACAGGATTTTGAAATGGAAAACAAATGTAGATCAAAATGCAAAAAAGCGAATATTCCTGAACGATTGACTGATATGATCCGTACAATTCCAGATTATTTCTCCATACAAGACAACATCTCAAGTTCTTTCAGTGTTTGTAAAGCTTAGAGTTTCATGTCAACTGTTGATAGAATACAGTCACACATTGATATTCTTTCCTATAATATTCGCGAGATTAGGAGTCTGCTTATTACGTACGTTATTTACTTTTATGTGAAATCGTATTGTCAAATTGATCGTACAGTCCCAAGGGAGTTTCAAAATTCTATTTTCAAGATTACATGCAGGACGGAGGTCACTTCACATTTAAAAGGTCCAAGCAATCCGTGACAAAACGCGGCCACTCTGTTTACCGCAACGAAATTTTAATAAGGAAATTTGACAATAGATTTTTTGTTGATTTTTCTTGTACGCTAAACTCTATAGAATATTGAAATATACCCATATTTCTATTTCCTATTTCTAATATAAGCGTATGATTTTGAAAGAAGCATAATGGTAATTCCGGATAGCAGATTGCGGCCAACGCGAAGCCTTGTTCACTCACCAGCCCAACGTAAATTGAAAATAGGAAATGCAGGTTATTTTACTATTCCAATGTGGTGCAGACATGCACAGTGGCATGCTGCGTTGCTCACGCAGACGTCAGAGAGGGTGCGTCGCACGGTAATTGTTACACTGTAACACAGCCCCTCGGAGGGACTGTGACTGTAAATACATTCATCGAATCATCAGCCCGGAAGTGGATTCGTATTTGGTGCCAGGTTTGCTCTTCACCTTAGTGTGATTCTCTAGTGGAAATTCCGATACCCACACGTATTCTCAAAATCATCAGTGGAAAAGCGTGAGTTTTTGTTCACCATCTAGGCCCGTGAAAACATGTACTTTTTGCAAAGGTTTATCAATAAAAGGATTAGAATAACACTTTGAAATATGGTAAACAATGTTCTTACACGTACAACCATTTAGCGCTGAGGTGAAAATGTGACTATTTAATAAGGGCATCATCATGAACACGTTTTTTTCCGTAAGGTGTCTTGTTGCCCAAGACTGTAATAGTGGTGGTCAGCTGTCAGACAACAACAAAGATTACACTGATGTGTCAAGACAATGTTATGGTCTTGACATGGTTGTAACTGTATCTGCAATATTTCACTGACTCTTAATTAATTAGGTACTGTTTTTCTGGTTCATATTTCTCCTATATTTCGCACTATTATAAGGGCGTCTTTTTCTTGAGAACCCCAGATCCAAGTAAGGAGTAATTTGAAATTTTGCGTAACAAGCATAGCTACCCAGCTTTTCCTGTGAGCGCCTAGACATCCACATCGTCCGCTCGCATGGCTCGTTAGCCAGACAGGAGTCTTCCACTAACTACTGATTTCGGGAAGCATCCAGCTGCCCGAACAGCAGGCCTTGGCAAGCGAAGATGAGACATCCAACGCGTATACCAAAATGGTCTGCTATGTGCGAGTCAATAAATCTTTCAAACCAAACAATGCCTGGGAGAGATGTTTTCTTCTTGGTACAGTTTGTCAGAGCGCCCAACTGTTGTCATGGCCTGTTTGGGACGGGGTAAACAAAACTTAGACTATCGATAGCCCATTGTGCCTTTCCTTTTCTATTATTGTTGTCTCTCGCACATACGGGGTCTGGGTGGGGCCCGGGACTGGGACTGCAAGCGTACCGCCGAAGGCGCGAGGCAGGAATGCCCCCGGTGGTGTCACTGTCGGGGGAAATGGGTAAGCTTATCCATGCGTGGTCTAAAATCACGGGGAGGGGAGTCACTGTTTTTTATTCCCTATCACTTGTCTGTGAAATAGAGAAAAAAGGGGTACGAAATGGTGCAAACGACTATCGACGGTCTCAGACTTAACGAAACGTTGTTTCGTTTCAAGAATGTCCGATTTTGGGGGTCCATTTATTATTGTGTAGTGTAATTATTACTTTTCGTGCATGCAATGCCTGTACGAAATTTAGTTTGGCGGTCCATTGAGGGAAAAAGATCACGTGCCCAGACTGTCATTCAAGTTAGAATAGGGGATCTGCCATCTCTCGTTTCGAGCTAATTACGTCATCACATACCTCAAGGGTCAGTGTATCTTAACGTCAAAATCTGTTCAATTCGCATGATACATTTTGTTACAATGTAATCATTATTAATTACGTCGGACTCCTTCTGCTGCCTGGTTTTGCGCCACTAAATGTCATTACGCAAGTCTTCACCAAATTGAAAATAGGAAATAGCCTGCATTTCCTATTTTTCAATTTACCCCACCCTGATAATAAACTGGAAAGGGCGATTGGCCGCTTTCTGCCACGCAGTAGCACCATAATGCTTATTTGAAATGATAAATTGATATTGAAAATAGAAAAAAAGAAATAGGGTGTATTTCAATATGCGACATATTTTAGCCCAGCATGAAAATCAACAAAAAATCTATTTTCGAATTCCTTTATTGAAAACAGATTGGCCGTGATTTGTCACGGATTCCAGTAGCACCAATATGCTTATTTCGAAATGATAAATTTATATTGCAAATAGAAAATAGAAATATAGTATATTTCAATATGCGACAGATTGTAGCTCACCACTAATTAAAAAAATAAACGAAAAATTTATTTTCAAATTCCTTTCTTGAAATCTCGTTGTAGTAAACAGGTTGGTCGCGATTTGTCACGGATTCTTGATGTTAGTCGTATTCATTTTCTACATGTATATCCTCATTCTTAATAGGTTAGTTTTTGGTCACATCACTCGGGTATCACATAGAGTGTTTTTATGGTAGGGGAAGGAAATTGTAACTGAAACGCGCCACTTTTTAAAACAGCACGCCATTCACGAAAACTCCATGACCTCACCGACGAAGAAGAAAAACTTTAAAAACACGATGTGAACTAATTAGATATATTGGTCTATATATTTTTCAAATTTCTCAAACGTGTTTGGTGCCCTACAGGGGAATGTTGCCATATTACAAATTACTAACATGCTTAAAAAAGAAAGTAAAAAAAAAACCCAGATGAACTTATATTTGTTCATTAAACCGACAGCAGTATACTATCAAATTATCCCAAATTAGTTCCGATAGTGTTTTTGTCTGTTGTGACAAATGTAAACGTGTTATATGCTTAACGGATAGGCCCTAATGAGAGATATTCAGTTTCACACTGCCAGAACAAGTAAAATCACATATCTTGAACATTATTTGACAATATTGGGCTTTGGATGGATTAATAGGCCTATATTTTAAGCCTTTGTTTGCTTCTACGTCATTTCAAAAGTATACACTGATAAACATCTCAGTTAAACTTGAAAAAGGGAGCTTGTTCCTGAGAAGCTGATTGTAGTAGTTTAAAATATGCACGTGTCACTTAAGATACTTAATTCAAAATGAAGGGGCTACCAGAGCAGCACAACCTGCGGTGACTTCTCATCAGTTAATGAGACATGGGAGATGGCGTTCAGTTACACCACAGGAAATCGCTTAATTCCCCTTTATTTAGATGCGTACTTGCAATATTCTGAAGGAATCAAAATGTACTTAAATGCTCGAAAGTGTGAATGCAAATATTCAAGTTAGGGATGAATCTTTAAAGAAGTTTCCAAATGACAACATTAAGGAGATGCCATTGTTTGACGAGAGTACGTGGCAAAATATAAGCTGTCATGTAAAATTTGTAGGTTTGCGTCTTGACGAACACGTTTACCTTGGCAGTGATACCTTTATAATGGTGTGTCTGTTACGAAAAGAAATTATCTTTCATGTTCGGTTAAACTAACATTCAAGTTTATTTGTATGTCGACTTAGAAATCTGGATGTCTTACGTTTCTCGGCCACTCAAATTCAATTGGTTTTAAATACATCTCATTATATAGAAATTGGTGTAAAGTTAATTATTGTGTGCTCAGCGCCTTAGCAAACGTTGATAGGTAGAAATAACTTAGCATACCTGTTTTTAAAATCGCAGTCAGTCGTCAAGCAATCCCCAGCACAGAGGTCTCGGTAATCGCACGGACCTGTGTAACAAATGCACGATGTAAGGACCAAAGCATGTATGCTACTCTACCACCAGTATGTTTCCCGTCCCTTGGCAGCGTCTCTTAAGTACATGTTCATGCCATTCACATGCAAATGAGGTATTTGGGCACAGCGGCTCATCGATTTTGAAAAGCATTAATTTTAAATTCGTTTTTCATGGCAAAGGGGAAACAAACTTCAATTGTCACAAATGAGCACATTTGCATTGAAATTATAAATAACACCGAATGCTTGTCGCATGGCCACTTACTGTGAAAAGTAGTTTTAGTAACTGTCCTGACAGATCTCTCAACCCATTTCTCATAATGATCTGTCTGTACGCTTAACCACTCTCTCCTTATATTGTGTTTACACCTATCACCTCACTGCCTAAGCATAACCTTATTCCTTTGGGGTCTGTAGAACATTGTGTCTCTGTACTTTATCTTTTGTATTGATGGACCAAGCCACTATTTCTAACTCACTCATCTACGCTACATTTTGGTCTAACTTGAAGCTGAAACTGACGACTAGTGTTGACGTAGAACTTGATCTTGTTTCTTGAATACGGAACGGTGGCTAGGCCTCACGGCCTAGCCACTGACTGAAACATAAGTCTGTGAGTCTGCCCGTGCCTGAGTCGGTCTTAGTTGATAGTTTTTTGTTTTTGTTTTTCTGTGAGTTAATGTGTTCATTTATACAGTATCTTGCCTATGTCAGACACCGATGCCATAAAGAATACAATAAGACAATACGTTGATTTCTACCAACATTAGAAAAGATACAAAAGTACAGATTATTATTACATATGTACCACAGTTTACTTGCATCGAAGCGCGCGCGTACTACCGGTATTTGCACTGCAGTGCAAATACCAAAAACATTATTCCATACCTGCATGCAAATGAATAGAGCAGCGCGTGATCCTTGTCTTTCAATGTGTGTCGCATAAACTATTTAAAATGTGTTCGCTTGTGTTTTTAGTTCCTTTGTTTTCTCGATAAAATAAACAGGGGGAAACATATGTAATAATAACAGAACCCCATGGCGAGCGAGCAGCTTGCCGTACCTGGGGTATTTGCACTCGTGTTTGCGTTGAATCCGGCTGTCCTTTCACTCGCTGCGCCGCTCGTGAAAGTGTTACGCCCCTCCCTGTAGAGATTGTACCTTGAAGCGTCCCTCACGTGGCCAAGGCGTGTGAAGGTCATTGACTCAGATCGTACGAGAAGCAGATAAGAGATAGTGTGATAGTTTAATTAATTATTGGTTAAGATTTCAATGAGAACAATCGAGAATGGGATATTCCATGGTGTGATTTTATTTAATCTTAAGAAACAATCAAAGACTGGCGGGAAAATTACCACGTGATAACTTTTGTAATTATGTAAGTTTGAAGATGTATTTAACTTTGTAGAGAGCTTAGACTAGAGACTTGAGATCAGACCTTGGACGGTAACGTTACGGTCGCCATCTTGCAATAAAGTACAAGGTTGTGTTACAATCTACATCTTGGTGTGTCAGCTTCAGTTACTGAAAGCATTACGATCCGGACTGGTACCTCTCAACTCGTAAATTCCCCTAACTACGAGCGCAACAATTTGGTGTGAGAATCCGGAGTATACTGAAGCAGCACGGCTATAGGATTCTGAGATCTGGTGGTAGAGTCAACGAGGGACGTGTAAGAGAGATGGCAGACCCGACGAAGGACCACTGAACCAGCAGTACGAGCGACTGTACAGTGATATGTAACGGTGATCGAAGATGCACCCCAGCGGATGGAGGTGAACTGTGACCGGAGAGACGAAGGCGGCTTGCAGACATGACGTGGACGTCCGAGGTAGGCAACGTGGCATTAGTAATGTTGGTGCAAACGTCATGCCTCGAAGACACACAGGACGAGAGAGTGGATGTCCACAGAAATGGCTGAAGAAGTTTGAAATATGTGTGAGTTTAGAACAAGAACGACCAGCCAACGTCAGCGATGCTTGTGGTTCACCTTCCAGTCGGCTTTGCAATACACGGACTGATTACGTGACGAATGAACTGACAATGATAAGAAGCAGAATTTCGGAATACACCCACCCATAAAGTGCGACGACAAAGAATAAGATGCATGACTTTTCAGTTTGTCGATTGTATTTTCTGGTATTTTGGAAACCACTCTTTTATAAGGATAATACTCTGGACATGTATGCAAACGAGGCGTCTTTCTTTTTGAAGTGTTGTTTTGTTTTGTTTTTTTGATGAAGTGTTGAGAAGTTATGTTGTTGTTGAAGAAGTAAGTGTAAGGAGTTGTTCATCTCCCCTCAGTTGGCTAGGAATGCCAGTGCTAGTGATCCGTAAGTGATACAATGGTCCTTAGATTTGACCGAACGGCCTGAGGAATTGAGTTTTTGGAGATGAGGCGATATTGAGGTTTATCGCGTTTATTTTTGGAGTTTTTGAAGTTGTTGATGATGTTTTGTGTTGATGTTTTGCTTTTGTTGTTTTATGTTTTATGAAGATTTTGGAGATAGAAAGAGCCCCGAATGTTGGCACAGAAGTTGCTATTTGCTACAGTCTAGTGATGCCTAACGGTCGTTACTATGGTTACCCTGAACCTTTGACCGTGATATCAGAATACACCAAGCAAAATTACGTCATCCTTCTCAATGTCCACCCCTTCCAGCTAACCCACCCTTTCACACAAATTAAAGAAATTATCATTGATACATGTTACGATTTTCGAATGATTTTCGTCGATTTTCTGTATTTTATGTAGAATAGTTGAGCTTTGAGTTTGTAGTTGAATGTATTTTAGTGATTTTATTAGTATTTCTGTAAGTATTTTAGATGCGTTAAGGTTAGTCTGTAATTTTGTAGGTTCACGAATAATGACTTTATGCTAACTTGTAAAATATGTGATTTCTGCGTATTTTAATCACACTGCCTTACGATTAATGTATTTTTTTTTTATTTTAAGTAGATTGCAATTGTCCGCTATCGCCATGCTTCGTCACTCGTTTTGACCAGCGAGGACGCTGGTTATAAAAAAGGTGGGAGAGTGTAACGCCCCTCCCTGTAGAGATTGTATCTTGAAGCGTCCCTCACGTGGCCAAGGCGTGTGAAGGTCATTGACTCAGATCGTACGAGAAGCAGATAAGAGATAGTGTGATAGTTTAATTAATTATTGGTTAAGATTTCAATGAGAACAATCGAGAATGGGATATTCCATGGTGTGATCTTATTTAATCTTAAGAAACAATCAAAGACTGGCGGGGAAAATTACCACGTGATAACTTTTTTAACTATTGAACCACTCTTTTTTGGGAGTGGAGATTTAGCCGACTGGTTCTGTCTGTGGCCTTTCAGCTAGGCGACTGATGCCGTATGTTGTGGGTTCGAATCCGATTGAAAACTATCCGAATTAGATATGTATTTAACTTTGTAGAGAGCTTAGACTAGAGACTTGAGATCAGACCTTGGACGGTGAACGTTACGGTCGCCATCTTGCAATAAAGTACAAGGTTGTGTTACAATCTACATTTGGTGTGTCAGATTCAATTACTGAAAGCATTACGATCCAGACTGATACCTCTCAAGTCGTAAATTTCCCTAACTACGAGCGCAACAAAAGCACGACCGCCGGAACCCCCGCAAACACTCGTGCAAATACCGCTGGTATGGCGCGCTTGCACTCTCTCGCCATGGGGTTCTGTCATATCACTTGCCCGTACTACAATTCTTTTGTTACAAATCCATGCTCATGAATAAATAAAAACGGCACTAGTAGCTCAATTTTACGATTGGTTGATGCACAGAAAATGGGGAAGTACGCAGAATACCTCCATGAGAAAAATAAGTTGCTGAGTAAATTTTATTCTGTAAACTAGCAAGACCATGTTTTCGATACCGTGCTGGCATTTCGTGCCCCCCCCCCATTGTTCTTTTCCAAATCGAGAGAAATTGCATGGGATTCATCGCGTCCAAGTACGCGAATATATCGACAGCATGAAATATTAATTTTCTTTGCGCCAGTTTGGAAGATCATGACACTTTTTGTGTTATCTAAAACACTCAAACCACACAAATATATGACCTCGTGGTTGTAGGATGGCAACTGATTCTCGAATTTTTGTAGTAATCTTTCGGAAACAGATGACAAAAAAGTCCTAAGTTCATTTTCTGTACTTGCCATATCAAAAGAGTGGGCTCAGTGCTCAGTGTTCAGTGAACACACTCGGGCTCAGTGAGTGACGTATTGGACACGCCTTTGGCTCGTCCAATACGTCACTCACTGAGCCCTCCTCCATATAGGGCCGTATTTGTGAATAACCCTATATTATGTGAAACAGGAAATTTCCTGTGAGAAAACTACTGGCAAAACGTCTCTGAAATGTTAACAATTTAATTTGCTCCCCTGTGCCAACAGTTACGGTGGTTCGTTACATGACAGCCGCCGTGGCCACGGCCGCCGTAGCATACCGTCTATCGAACCATATGTAACTGTGGCTACGTCGACGTCGCCCGTTGTCAATGTTTTTGGTTCGCTGACGACAAACTACTCTTCCGGATAGTAATAAAAACATCCTATAACATCCTATAATCCTCAGTTCAAATGTATTTCTAAAGTGGTTTCTATACGAGACAATATCTCTGATTTTCTCCACGTGTTCACAAAGGTAGGAGTTTTGTGTTGGCCTGTTTGATATCAACTGTTGACTGAATACAGTCACAGGGGGGGGGAATTATTCCCCATAATATTCACGAGATTAGAGGTCTAGGGTCATTCTTGGTAGCATGCACACCAAGTGCCAAAAATCGGACAAGCGATTTAAGAGAAAATAACGTTTTGACCGAAAAATCGCACAGATATATGACCTTTGGTCAATAGATGTCCCAGGGTAGTGACTGATTCGAGGGTTTTCTGAAGTCTTCTTTCCGCACAAGATAACACAATCGTCCTAAATTCATATACAACGCTCATAGGAGAAAACGGTGATCTAGACAGTTTCTTAGAGCTTTGCCATTCTCATATGAGGATGACAGTACTGACTTAAAGTAGCAGATGGAAGGCTGCTGAAAACATTTGCAAAACTTTATCGTCAAGTATTATCTAAAGTTAATCTGCCGGGGCCGTCGCCATATCCTAATGGAGATATTCAGTTGAGTGACTTTATTTAGCAGCAGCAATCTTTAGAGCCGCTTTCTCAGTAGTAAACACAAACAAAACATCTTACCTACAATGGTTGGACTGTGCACATTCCATACCATCACTAGACAAACCTAAAGGCCGCATCTTAATTTATTGTTTGCTTATCACTAAAGTCGTAAAACCGTCTAGGGTTTCTTTGAACTCTGCACCATGTGCCTTGGCGGCCAAATTTTGGTATTACACAGACAAACAATTAAGACTTTGTTCAGAATCACGATACAAGACTTATAAAGGACCAAGAACAGCATGACAAATCAATTTTGATTGAAAAAGATAAGAGCGTTACTTATAAATCGTCAAAAGAAGAATCAAACTCAGCTTGATAAATAAGTTGTTTGTACGTCACAGGGAAACACACTTCAATAATCAAAGAGAATGCATATTGACAGTGGAATCATAATTCGCACTATATCTTTGCTGCATCATCACACTCAGTGAAAGGACAGTTTAATTTTAGAAACTGCAAGACTCTTAACGATTTCATGTGAAACGTGTTCCAACCAATTTCTCAAATGATTTACCACTCTCTGATTTCAGGTGTTGTTTACGCCAGAGGCATTAGCCTCCCACCCCACCCTGAGTATCTATTCATTCCTCCACGTCCGTAAACTAATATGTCTCTCTGTCCTATATGCTTGGCACTCGTGTATAAACCCTCTGTTTAGGAGCAATTTCTGTTGTATTCGGATTTAAAAGTACATATATTGCAAGTTTCCGTGACTAAACAAAAATTCGACAGGTTTTTGAAATGTTAAAAATGTAGATCAAAGTGCAACAAAGCAAACATTCCTGAACGATTGACTGAAACGATCCGTACAGTTCAAGATTATTTTCTTCATACGAGACATATCTCAAGTTCTTCCAGTGTTTGTAAAGCTTAGAATTTAGTGTTGATCTGTTTCATATCAACTGTTGATAAATTGCAGTCACACAATTGATATTCTTTCCTATAATATTCGCGAGATTAGGATTCTGCTTATTACGTAGATTATGTATTTTTATGTGAAATCTTATTGTCAAATTGATCGTACAGTCCAAAGGGAGTTTGAAAATTCTATTTTCAAGACTGCAGGAAAACGGAGTTCACTTCACATTTAAAGGTCAAAACATGGCGACAATAAAACTTGGCTCGTTTGGTTCGATGTGGCCAACCAGAGTGAGTGCACAAAACAAAACTTTTATGACTATTACGGGCTTTTGCTTGAAATAATAATAATTTCAGGTACATTTGAACAAATTCTGCTGCATGGTCCAACAAGTACCAAGTCGAATTATTAGAGTTGGCATCTGTTGCAATGGACAACACAATTGCAACACCATGCAGTCTGTTGCATCAAATTTAAGTGATACAATCTACAATACAACAGCATTAATATCGTCTTGTAATATTATTTTGCACTGAGTTAACGTTAACAAAATTAGGTAATTAATCAAGCAGTAATACATATCCTATAAATGTCAAATAATAATAGGCATGAAACATCGTTTTTGATTGCAAAAAATAAAATGCGTCACTGGTAAATTACCAAACGAAAAATCAAACACATTTTACAGATAAGTTATTTATACGTTTGTGCTCTTCGATTTCAAAAAAAAATCACTTTTCTAAATTCACACTTTATGGTCACAGGGAAACACACTTCAATTATCACCGAGAATGCTCATTGACAGTAGAAGTAATGTCGTATATTATTTGTGCCCTTGCATAAAGCTCTCTGCTCTTGCGCAATTTCTGTTGATCGGGGATCTTAAAGTACATATATTGCAAGTACTTGTGATTAAAAGAAAATTCAAGAGGTTTTTGAGCATTGGAAAACAAATAAGCTCTAAATGCAAAAAGCAAAACTTCCTCAATATTTACATTAAATTATGCTTGCAGTTCAAATGTATTTCTAAAGTGGTTTTATACGAGACAATATCTCTGATTTTTTCCAGGTGTTCACAAAGGTGGGAGTTTAGTGTTGACCTGTTTGGTGTTAAAATGTTGATAGAATACAGTCACATAGGGGAAATTATTTCCCATAATATAACGAGATTAGGGTCTAGGTTCATCCCTGGTAAAATGCATACCAAGTGCCAAGCATCGGACAAGCGATTTAAGAGAAAATAACGTTTTTGACCGAAACATCGCACAGTTATATGACCTTGTGCGAATAGATATCCTAGGGAAGTGACTGATTCAAGGGTTTCCTGACCTATCTTTCCGGACAAGATAACACAGTCGTCATAAGTTCATATACACCGCTCATAGAAGAAATGGTGGCCTAGACAGTTTCTTAAGCTTTGCCATTCTCATATGAGGATGACTGTACTGACTTGATGTATCAGATGGAAGGCGGCTTAAAACATTTGCAAATCTTTATCGTCAAGTATGATCTGACGTTAATCTGCCGGGGCCGTCGCCACATCGTAATGGAGATATTCAGTGAGTGACTTTATTTAGCAGCAGCAATCTTTAGAGTCGCTTTCTCAGTAGTAAACACAAACAAAACATCTTACCTACAATGTTGGATTGTGCACATACCATACCATCACTAGACTAACCAACAGGCCGCATCTTAATTTATTGTTTGCTTATCACTAAGTCATAAAACCGTCTAGGGTTTCTTTGACCTCTGCACCATGTGCCCTGGCGGCCAAATCTCGGTTTTACACAGACACACAATTAAGACTTTGTTCAGAATCACGATGCAAGACTTATAAAGGACCAAGAACAGCATGAAAAATCAATTTTGATTGAAAAAGATAAAGAGCGTTACTGAAAAATCGTCAAAAGAAGAATCAAAATCAGCTTGATAAATAAGTTGTTTGTACGTCACAGGGAAACACACTTCAATAATAAAAGAGAATGCATATTGACAGTGGGATCATAACTCACACTATATCTTTGCTGCATTATTACACTCACTGAAAGGACAGTTTAATTTAAGCAACTTAACGACCCCTAACGATTTCATGTGAAACGTGTTCCAACCGATTCCTCTAAATGATTTACCACTCTCTGATTTCAGGTGTTGTTTACGCCCGAGGCATTAGCCTCCCACCCCAGCCTGAGTATCTATTCATTCCTCCACGTCAGTACACTAATATGTGTCTCTGTCCTATATGCTTGCACTCGTGTATTAACTCTTTGTTTAGGAGCAATTTCTGTTGTATTGGGATTTAAAAGTACTTTACTTCTCTGAATCCACACTTTACGGTCACAGGGAAACACACTTCAATTGAATGCTTAATTATAGTAGAAGCATATTTCCTACGTTTCCTTGCTGCATCATCACGCGCTATTGAAAGACAGTTTAATTTTAGAAACTCAGAACGAGTCTTAACGATTTCATGTGAAAAGCGTTGCAACCATTTCTCAATATGATCGTTCTGTATTTTTGACCATTCTCTCATTTAATGTGTTGTTTGCACCCGAGACACTAGCCTCCCACTCCAGCATGAGCGTCTATTCATTGATCCAGATCTGTGCACCAGCGTGTGTCTCTGTCGTATATTTTTGTGACCTGGTATAAAACTCTCTGTTCTGGCGCAATTTCTGTTGATTGGGAATCTAAAACTACATATATTACAAGTAGCTGTGACTAAACGAAAGCTGAAACAGGCGTTTCAAGTGGAAATCGAAACATTTAAGCTAAAAATGCACAAAGCAAAACTTCGTTATGTTTACATTAAAGGATGCTTGCAGTCCAAATCTATTTCTGAAGTGGTTTTATAAGAGAAAACATCTCTGATATTCTCCAAGTGTTCACAAAGGTAGGAGTTTAGCGTTGACCTGCTGCTTTGCTGTCAACGCTTGATAGAATACAATCGCACAGGGGAAACTATCTCCTATAATATTCACGAGATTAGGAGTCTAGGTTCACCCTGGTAACAAGCATACCAAGTGTCAAGCATTGGACAAGCGCGCGAGAAAATAAAACGTTTTGACCGAAACACCACACAGACAGCATCTCTGATTTACTATCAAGTACACCTGTTTCATGTCAACTGTTAATTACTTCGTCACCATATGGGAATTCCTTCCGGTACTACTCATTACATGAGAAGTCTGCTTATAACGTATGTCATATACTTTTTATGAAACGTTAGAGTCATATATATACTGAGTATAACAAAGTATAGTTGAAAAGGATTCAATAATTTCATGGCAAGTTGTCATTCTTTACTGTCAAGGACAAAATCATGAAAATTGCTAATAAGCAACCATACGACTCAATAACACTCAATAGCGTTATTAAACCTCTTTATCGTAGTTTTTGCCCTTTAAGTCCTTGTTTGACAACAATCCAGTGTAAGCCATTCGTAATATTGGAAAGATCGGACCAGATGTCACCAGCTCATAAAAACCTCTAATTAAGTAACCCACACTGTAATATTCTCAATCATGACAAATCCAATGTTAACATAATATCGCGAATACATTTCCAATATTTATCACATGTCAAATAGCTTTTTGAGTTAACAGAAAGTTAATTTTGACATACTTCTTGCATACGATTACCAGTTCCATAAAATATATGTTACGTATCATTGAATCGTCATTAACCCATCCTTAAGCAAAACCACATTAACACATATATTTAAAAGTAGTCCTTTTCGCTTGTTATATACTTACAGCAGCGCACTCTGATAAAAGTACAATGTGGTAAATACATAATAATGAGAATTATTACATCATGTACTACAGTCTACTTTCATCTCAGCAAGCGTACTATCCGTATTGCAATGCAGTGCAATTTACCAAATGCAGTATGCCAAAAAATACACATAGAACACATAATGGAATGACGGAAAATCACAACAAGAAAGTGCGCGGGCTGCCAAGTTCAAAGTAGGCAATACAGTTTATTTTCACAATCCAGCAATGGTAGTGGGAGAAAGAGAAAGAGTCCAATTTAGCCTATCCATATTGAGACGCTAGGGAATTAGCTCACACGTTTTTCCAGTTAACTACCGTTTAGATCATTTAGGAGATACAAAGTCGCATTATAAGGTTGTTCATAAAGTCAAGTGAAATCCACACGATTGCGACAACGCGCCGACTTCTAGAACTCCAGTCAACTCAATATAGAGCTAACGACAATGAGGCAAACGATGACGTGTACAACATGACATCAAGCCAAAATCATTCTACTACAGATTACCACTTAGAATCAGATACCGACATTTAATGTACTGCTATGAGGCCCCCCCCCCCCCCCCCCCGAGGCATCTTAAAATCATCATTAAATCTAGTAACGTCGACTCAAGAAACGTGAAAGCGCCGGATAAAGATTAAGCCAGCTGACTACACCCCATGTGATCAAAACCAAGCTTGAAACTTTGTTTAAAATCCCATTCTAAAATAATACGGGGAAGGACAAGAGAGAAAAATACAACAGACAGGGCAGGAGGACACAACGACCAAAGAGTAGTCCAGGGCATTTATACAATGGAGAAGCATATCTTGGACGGCACTGTCAAGCTTATCTACCGAGAAGTAAAGTCTTTATAGTACCAACGAAAAACTATAAATTTCGAAATGTTGGGGTAAGCTTACAACAAAAAGGTGTTCTTACAAAACCTGAAAATTCCACATATTAAACTGCAAAAGTTACTGAGTATAACAAAGTATGGTTGTCACTCAGAAAACAAATGCTAAACATCTTGGTAAAAGGTAAAACTACTATCTCTTCCATACAATTAGAATATTTGCAGTGAGAAGAGTGGGTAGTGCTGAGCAAATCATAACAGCCTCGAGTACAAATCCACCTTTTTAAGTGTCAAATAAATACAAGTCCTGAGCACTGTTTCTGTTGAGTTAAATGCTCCATTAGCTGTAACTTTAAAGGCTATTTATTCTGAATTTTGTGTATCAACTAGTCTTTTATCCGAATTCTAATAGCGCTGATCTCGGTGTCAGGTTTGTTACTATATATAGCTGCGCGCGCGACGTCGAACACTGCTGCCTTAAATCGGACAAATTGTGTTACTGCATGCGCGGTCGTTGTTGCAACTTGTAGTCTGAGCCATAAATTCATATGAATTAGTGTGATTTTCTGTATGCATTATGACACTAGCAGGTGTTAATTTCATCGTTCTTGCCGAAAACGCGGACAAATTTTTGCATATTAGGCTAATGAAAGAAAAATGACGTTAAGTGATCATACTAAAATGCTGAATATTCTGCTTGTCCAGACAGCAATGCCGAATGGCCATTGCTATTTTTGAAAACTGAATTCTAATCCGGACTTATAAAATGACCACATCGTTTTTAGCACAAAAAAATGTTCAAAGTAAGAGCAACTTATACTGCGTACGAACTATTTGGAGCATTCAACAACGAACATTTCACCGGCGGTAACTGCTTGCCCCGGTGCAGATCCAATATCGTGATCAATCGCGGATCGCGCAGAAGCTGATGGAAATTCAGTTCCATTCCTTATTCGAAGCTAAACCAGTCAAGAATTGTTTTCGATCCGTCTTGTATGGAGACCAAGCCAATATCGCGCACTTCCGCCGATTTGGAAACTTTGAGGGAGAAATAAACTTGTGAAACGGTCGATCGATCTTCACTTACGGTGTACTGCAGTCCGCTACAACAGGAGGTGCACATGTACACTTTACGTACAGCGGTTGATGTACCCCTTTACGATAGGTAATCTGATTTGTATCGAAACGATCGTACGACATTTGCGTTTTGCGACATTTAATAAGTAAATTGCTGCGACATTGCCACAAGGGAAGGACACAACGCGTCGTATTTCGAGCATACGATCTTGTGTTTGTTTTCATATTTCGTCCAAAAACCTACCCGCATGCGGACGGCAAACAAAGAATTTATTTTACGGCGCCTAATCAAGAGTAACTTGCTTAAACAACAATATTGTCAGGCGAACAACACAGTTGATTGGGATAGAAGAGAGAGATTTGCATACCTTATTCAAAATTAAGCAATCAAGAAATCACAGTAAGCTGTCCAGCCATCCTCAGCATCGATGTTCTGATATTCACTCCGAATTCTGTAAGACACTTACGATGATATGGCTATCATACGTGTAGTACCACTCTGCCACTTGAATGGACCCAGCGTAACCTATTTATGTACATATCTCGGCAATTCATAAGCAAATTAGATATTTGGCGGGATTGCAGTCATCCGCTGAGCAGCTATTTATTATACTGTCTTCGTCACGCGCGATCATAGTAACTAAACACTTATGACAGGAACTCACGTGATTTAGAAAAAGACGATGATTGTTATTTTCTTTCATTTTATTATGAATGTCGTTTTAACGTTGAGGAAGACAAATGGACATTATACTTCTCTAACACTAGATTGTATGTTACGGGACGTCTCTCAAGTCCGCATGTTAACGCCATTCAGAAGCTAATTATATATTTTGGCAGAAGAGTTCTCATCCACAGTGCAACCATAAATTATGTGTTCCTTGCGCATCACCACGCTCTTTTAAAATGAAAGTTTTATTATAGTAACAAAACGTCGCCGGAATTGATTCGTGTGAAAGCTTTTCAAACCCGTTTCACACACCCACACCTAAAATCTTGTCCATTGTGTCGATCTTTCTGAGGCGCTGTCACTATCTTCTGTCTGAAAGGTGATTCTATTACCCGGGTGATTTATGTTTTCACCCCGGCCTAAGGTGAAAATTCAATACGTAAAGTCTTTACTGTTTTTAGTTATGTTTGTCTGTGTGCATTTGTAAATGTAGCTTCTGTAGTTAAGATTTTTCTTTTGTCGCATTGTTAATGAATATAGGTTACAAGATCATGTGACGTAATAGAAAATTTTGGCACCTTTTAAATTTCGTCAGTTTTACAAAATCATCACAAAACATGGTTCGTAAGCTGATATATTTTACATATTTTTGACCTTGACTAAATTTTTGTAGGGCAAGTCGAGTTGTTCGTAGCTGCCCTTCCACTGGCATATGCGGAAGACATGCCTTCTCACTGAGTTGTTATACCCCTGTCTACCGGTATCTATGGTCTGCCCTTCCCCACAACGTCTCAAGCTCACAACTGCCTTCCCACCACTGAAATTCCCCATGGATCACTAGATGTCCAATATTCCGACATAAAAAATAATTGTACACAATTATGAGCGCAGCACTATCTTTTGATCAGCGTACGTGTGTGGCAACCAATATCACCGCAAAACTGTGCAAGTGACCTTTGGACATTCCTCCCCTCTATGTTAGGCGCTAAATCTACCCAGTAGATCAACCACTGCATTCCTCCCTCTACCTATTTTCCAATACTCTCCGCCCACTGAAATTCCATGCCCGCCAACTGTAAAGATTGACTATTCCGCCCCACCAGTGCCCACTCTTTGAAAAATCGCACACGAACATGCCTTTTGTAAACTATACGGCGCATTACTAGAAAGTAAAGGTAATATGGCTGCAAGTAAGGACAAACATGGGAAAAATATGAATTTCGCCCATCCATATCGATACTATGTCAGAATTAGCTAGCAAGTTTCTCCAGTTAACTACCGATTAACATATTTAGGAGATGTAAGGTAGCATCACAAGGTTGTTTATAAAATCGAGTACCCGTGCAATACACACGATGGGAGACCACACCGACTTCAAGAACTCCAGTCGACTCGATATGACGCTAACCGACAGTGAGACAAACGAAGAGGTAGAAAGTATGACACCAAAACCAAATCACGCTACCATAGATTACCACTTACAATCAGATAACGACATTAACTATAGTGCTAGTAAAGGGCCCGTCAAGTCGTCTGATAGTAATCAAGAAAACGAATTACGTCGCCTCAAGAATCGTCACGTCAACGTGGCAGATAATGACTAAGCCAGCTAGCTATATCACAAACTAATGATGAGTGTAATGTTAAGGATAAAGAAAGATGTTAAGGGAAAATTCGAAAAAGTCGACATCAAAATTGAAAGCGTGATTATTTGATAAAATGCCATTAAATACTGTGCTGAACGTAGCACTTGATTAGCGGAAGAAACTCTTAATGAAGCAGCATTGCAAAGTTTGAAGTTGAATCCAGTTGCAGTTATAGGTTCGCCCATTCATAGGGTTCGACTGCAGCCAATATAATAATGTAGGACTTGTCTGTTTTTGCTGACGTTATTTTCTGGTACTTCAGAATTCGCACTCTTTCAAAGGTTAATATTCTCAACTTGTATGCAAACGAGGCATGTCTGTCTCTCCTTTTTGAAGTGTTATTCACTTAAAACGTGTCGTTGTATTTTGTTGTTATATGATGAGATACGCGTAGAAAGATTATGGTTGTTTGTTGTTTCTCTCCTCGGTTGGCTAGTAACGCCCAGTACAGCCGCTAGTGATTCGCCTGTGAAACCTTGGTCGTATTTGGCCGAATGGGAAAGGAATTCGTCGGATTTTGGAAATGCTGCGGTATTAAGTTTATCGCGTTTTTTGTTTGATTTTATTTTAGGTGTTGATGTTTTGTTGTTGTTGTTTCCTGTTTTTTATGGGATTTTAGAGAAAGAGCCTCACACTGTGACACATAGGTTCCTATTGCTGCAGTCTGGCGATACCGAGCGGTCGTTGCTATGGCGACCCTAGACCGCTGACACCTTCGACCATGCTGCAAGGATACATTCACACAAACTATCAACAGCACCACCCTCATGAATGTTATCCACCTTCCAGTTCTCAACCAATCATCACCTCTCAGACTATAAGACTAATTTCGAGCCTTGATATGTCACGTTAACCATTCTGAATTCTTTAAAGTGGTGTTTACCACCAACAAATTGCTGGGGCATCGTCAGTAACTAGAAGCATGGCGATAGAGGCTGGTGTCTCACTCGCATTCTAAACTATGGGCGATTGTAGCAGAAGAATACTCAGAAGGATTTTTTTTTCTTGATTCAAAACAAAAATACAAACACGAAATATTTTTGACGATGTCTCGCTAGTGCGCATGTCCATTAAACGGTCGACTTATTACAAAAAGCAAGATCAGGGTTTATTGTCCGTTTATAACTAAACTCACAATAAATTTTGTGTTAATTTTTTTTCACTTTACTCGCTGGACATACACATAAATAACGCTCAGTTCAGTGTCAACGTACATTACTTGTACAACGACTGATATGTAAAAAGATCGATTTGGTTGCTAGAGATAAATACACTGTGAAATACATTTTTAAAATTAACTTTGATGGTATTTTATGAAATTTGTATATTTTGTAATTTTAATTTGAACTCATTAAGGTATTCTTCGTTTTCAATTCATGAAAGAAACTACACATTTATTATTAATATCATTACAGGTTCTTCCGGCACAAAAATAACATTTCGTCAAAGACTGTCACTAACGGACGAGGAGGCTTTGATTGCGGCTGTTTATTGGATGAAAAATATCAGGGGTTTGTCTTGTTATTGAAAAGTAACATTTAGAACTTTTAATAAATCAAAAAAGGCAAAAAATTACAAATATATATCTTTGAGGATCGAAAATAAAAATATTAGAGGCAAAAAGGCTGAAATGACTACATTCCCACCGATATTAGTCTTTTCTCTGTATTATTCTCAAAACTCTATTGTGTATATTATGATTATTCTTGAATTCCCTTGTCCAATTTCAAACTTAAGAGTTGCTGCACGTTTCACTTTTTGTATTTGGTGGCAGACGCATACTCAGATGTATGGTATCTGTTTAAATGAGGTCAACATTGCTACAGATATGTCAATAAGCAGAAAAGTGTAAGTTTTTTGACAAACATACCTTTCAACCGTTGTCGAAATCTGAAATTCACACTCAAGACATCGACAGGCTCGATGGGTGGTTTTAGCTTCCACTTAGGTAAACTGTCTTCATTGTCAGTATATACACGCTGACGTATTTAAATTCTTACATATTCATCTACGCTACGCTTCGTGTCTTTTTGTTTACAGTACTCAAAGCACACAGATGTATGACCTTGGGTCAATATAGGTCTTTGATGGTGACTGAATCGAGGTTTATTGTAAATCATCCATTTTGACCAGGTGACAAAATTGTCAGAAATTAATTGACAGTACTTATCATATGAAAAAAAAACAATTGAGTAGTGAGCTTATTAAAGCTTTGTCGGTCACTTTTGAGGATAAATTTATTGACTTGATTTAACGAAAAGGAACTCTGCGAAAGATTTGCTAACCTTTGTTTTTAAATGTTAACTCTTTGTGGCCACAGGATAACACGCCTCAAATGTCACAGATAATGCTTATTCACAATGTGATCATAATTGTACTGTGTTGTTGCCGCATCGTCACCTCTGTGAAAGGGCAGTGTAATTTTAGTAACCACGCTCTGAGAAGGGTGTTTTGTGGACAAAGCGTCATTATCTTTTGCGCTATAGGGACTAACGTTGCACCCCGTCTGAGCAACTATTCACACCTCCACGTCCACAAATCTTTGTGTGCCTCTGTCGTTTTTTTTGTCCACTTTTGACAAAAGCCTCTATTAAGCAGCCATTTCTTTCGTGTTGGAACCTTAAAGTATATAAAGTGGGGGTTACGTGGTTTAATCGCAAGTCGACTGGTTTTAGGAGATAAAACAATTCCAACTCAAAATGTGGTGAAGCAAATCTTACGGCATGAATGAACTAAATGATCCACTCCGATTCCAAACTATTCTCAAAGTGGTAGTGTAACTAAAATGGCGACATCTGTATAAAATGCTGATTTTCAAATGTCAGATAGATATACGTTTGTGTCCTCTTTGACTTACATACATGTCTTTTTACACTTACCAAATCGTTGTTTAACATTTAACTTTCATCTGTCAGTGGTATTTTCAAAATACGCTATGGGCAATCATGTATGTCTGAGCTTGTGGTAACTATAGATATCTGTTGTGGTCACTCAATGAGTCACGGCAACCTGTATATGACATCATACCCTGTTGTACCTACCCTGACTATAGTCTCGTTTAAAAATGCTATGGCGGGGAAAGTGGATGCCCTCTCGGGCCCGGTCTTAAAGCACGTGAATATTCTCGTTGGTACTAAATTGAATCTACAGCCTGTGTTACTGATCAATTGAAGCGTCCGACATCCTTGTAAGTTTTGGTCACATGTATCATCTGAACCAGCCAATAATGTCCATTATTTTAAAACAAATTGCAGCTTTGCATTCTCTAATAAAGCAAGGAATATTGTAGTACATATTACCATCATGCAACCGTTATCCGGGATTACTTACAATGCCTGTCTGCAATTCCTATCTTGCATCACTTTAGTTCAATACAGAAACCAAATATATTCAGAAATGTTTAAACAATCATTCTTTTCATCAAATAATATCACTCTAAAGCTGATCTCGCAAGCTCGAGCAGCTATGTCATTCCAATAATGTGGCTGTTTGTGGTAGATGGGTTTTGAATAAAGTATTTTTAAGATACTCCTCTTCGTCAAAGGTTTTGATAGCCTAGTACTAGCCAGCGTGCGGTCAGCTCCTTGAGACCGACTACTCCGCTCTGCAGCGTACTTTGTGCCACGGCGGTAAGCGGGCAGGTGAGCCTTGACACAAGACTACTACGAGCGAGCGTAGAGCGCTCGCACGGCTGAAGCTATCGAATGATGTGATGTTTTTCATCACAAAGAAAATATGCATTGATGCTTTTTTATTTACATTCATTTTTAAAGTTAATTTCGTAGTTTATCAACTTTCTTGCTTGCAAATCTTGCTCCTAAAAGGAAAGGCTATCGAAGGTGGACTGTGGCGTACAATGATGCAATCAGAATTCCAATGGCAGCGACCATGTCGTGAAGACTTAAGCTTATCGTGCTTACCTTCCTATGCGTACAGTGAACCGCTTGCGGCCGCCTTTGATAAAAAGTATTTGGTAAATACTTTTCTCTTGAACCAGAATAAATAGTGCCGACTACTAAACAAACGAGATGTCAATATTCCACGTCACTGCATCATATTAACAGTAGAGCACTTTCAAATCTTACATGGAATATTTTAGGACGACCAGCTTCTATCCCGTACTGGTGTGTTGAGGGTCTCGAACGAGATAACAAGCTAAACTCTGGTTATCGTTTTAAATAGTTGTGAAGCAAGAGTCGCAATCAAAAGTTACTTGCAATACACGGTAATTACCGGTTTTGAGCTTAGTGACTGTACAAATCATCATGAATTTTCTCCATTCAAATATTCAAAAACGAAGGTTTGTAATCAGCACCTTTACCCGATTTTAGTCACTCAAAGCCGGAAACATAAGGGAATAATGATTTTGTACTCAGAGCTCGGCTTTTGACAGTTTGGGAAAACTCATGAATCTTTCCTTGACACATTGTGATATGCGTCAATTCCTTGATTCCATGTCCATGCTTTCGACTGGTAATCTCTTAAATGTAGGCATTTATGTTGATATATTCTCACTGATAGTGAGATGTTTTCAAATTTTCCTCGAAATACAAAGTGTAGGAGGTAATTGGTCAGCTGGACTCGTCTAACTCATATGCACACCCACTCGGGCGTGAAAATGCCGGGAGAGACTATCTCCCGATGAAAGACAACCTGACATTCATTGATCTTTAGCCTGTGCGATGATATGACAATAACCTAAGCACTGTAGCGATCGCTTTCAAAGTTTCATAAATTTCATCCATTGTTGCTTTCATTGTGACCTGAAGTTTTAACACCTCTACATAGCTGGTAATAAGGCGTTATTAGTTGTTATTCATATGTTCCGAATAATGAGAGAGGTCACATTCTCACCCCTTCATTAGAGTTCGTGTTTCGATCACTCAAAGTCAGGAGACAGAGCATTGTACAGCTTGTTTTGAGAACGGCCGGTCATCGGCTCATATTTTGCCGAAGAATAACTGTCAAAGTACCGCATTCTTGCTTGTCAGGGCAATATTTCTGCTCCACGATGTACGCAAAAATTACGAATAACAAGTACAAGGTTTCTTGTATAAGTCTGTGGTCTACGACGATGAATGAAATGTTAGTCTTTGGTCGCTTGTCTGTTCATCTTTCAAAAAACTAAACAACTTTGCAAGATCATACCTTTGGTCCCGTCCCAGACTTTAAAGGGAAAAGGCGATGTGCTTTACTAGTAGCTAGCTTCTAAACTCAAGTTGCAGCACTCTTTGTGTAACATTACAGAGCTAAACTAGCTACTTCGATGAAATCAGCAAGCAACCAATACAGAGGCAATACATAAAATACCGAAACAGAAATATTTTTTGTACCAAATGGCATGTGTACATCGAATAAGTTTTGATCAATTTTCAACGATGTAAACAATCTTAAAATTCTTATTGTTGATCTTGAAATTCTTTTTTCTCATAAAAATGTTAGAGTTAGAGCCCACCGCACGGAAGGTATGTACGCGTCGAGATTGGCGTGGCGTTTTACGTATTTTATAACAATGGCGCCCACACTACACACCTGAAAGCGATTGGTTTCAGGTGTACAGGCTGTGTAACTGTTGTAACGTTGTAGATATCAGGTGAGATAGGGACAAATAGTAAAACCTAACAAACATGCAAAAGACGGGCTTTTCTTGGCCGCAATTATTGTTTACATCTCGGTCCGTTTTCACGTTCTCTTTTTCGCCTGACCTGGATTTGACAACAGTAAGAATCGATGGTAGTGCAGGGAAATACTAGGAATAGTTCTACAGATAGCTTATTTCACCCCCCCCCCTATTGTATTGGTATCTCCCCAGGTACCACGCTAGGTAAAACGTGCACTATTAGTAACCGCAGGCAATAACTTTTTGAGGAGAGAAGGGCTGTGTCGTTTAACGCCTCTGTCAAAAGTGGTCTTCGACAATGTTGAACACTGAAGGCGCTATCAATCCGAAAAAAATAAATAGAAATACTGCTAATTAAAAGGGCATTCATTCATGCTTATTTTAGATTAACTTACGACAGAGAATGAAGTAAATTTGACTGAGAAAAATGTTAAAGAGGCACTCCCACTTGGTAACATTTTTGAAACACATTTTTTAATGCCAACGGTCGATATTTGACGTGGCGACTGCGCGCGGATCGCGAGATATCGATAAAAACATGTCATTTCCCGAGCGTATTTTTCACATCCCGAAGGTTTACGATCGTTTCTTATTTCGACCCGAAATCAACCGAAGGTTTGTTGTTGTGCTGATTGACGATATTCTAGGGAGTCTACAATAAGTTCGAACGACGCGATTAATTTACTTCCCACTAGAAAGACTTTGTATACAGTAATATGCCTTTACCTCAGGTAAGTTTTTTAAAACTTCTCCTTAGTTTTTGTCGCTTTCATTATTCTAAATCAGTTGTATTATATGTTTAACTAATACCACATAAACATCAGTATTTATGTGTCAAATATTAGCCGCCTCCGACGACTACATTTTGTCGTCTGCCACACAGTACGCCGCGCGCATGGTATGCGTCTATGCATACCAAGCAGCGGCCGCTATGTATCAACCACACATAACTGTGCTAGTAACCTGTTCGAATTCTGGTGGAATCAGCAAAAATTGTTTTTCGTTTATACGCCAAGTCAGTAAGACTCAGCTTTCTCCCACGGGACATGACCGATCACCGACGCATACTGTGGCGTACAGCAGCGTCAGCATAGACTCGTACTCCATAGCTTAGTTGACAATGGCCCCAGTGCCGAACGTTCGATGTTCGGAAGCTGAATTTAGGTGGGCCACCGGAATTCAAACTTTTACTTTTTTGAAGACATGTTTTTATCGATATCTCGCGATCCGCACGCAGTCGCCACGTCAAATATCGACCGTTGGCATTAAAAAATGTGCTTTAAAAATGTTACCAAATGGGAGTGCCACTTTAAGCTATATGTATTTGCAGATTTGCCACACGATATAGTCAACAGAAAAATAATATCGTGACACACGTTTTTGTTTCTCAACTGTATTTCTTGTATTTTTCAGGAACATTATGATGTCGTCGCCAACGCAGAGTAGTAGTTTTTCAATCAATGGTATTACATTCATACGCTCTGTTTACATGATAAAACAACGTGAACGTAAACATAGTCAGAAATCATTGAAAGAAATGAAACATAAACAACCGTGCAAGAGCTTTGTAGTCCGGGGCTCAAAATTAATTTTTATAAGATAATCGCAGTGGGTAACCGTGTCCGGAATATAGTGGTTCCCGGAAGATATCCTCGAGGTTATCGTTCGCCCGGTTAAAGCGATGTATTCGTTGCTTCGCTTGGATAAAGTTTGTATGTGCGATGTGTGAAAGTGAGCATGCGTGGATGAGTGCTTCACTAACTCTACAACGTGTGGAGCTGTGTCAGTCAGAAAAATGTAACAACTTAGCCGGCTATTGAACCACTCTTTATTTAGAGTGAGGATTTGGCCGAGCCGTTCTCTCTGTGGCCTCTCCGCTAGGCGACTGATGCCGTCTGTTGTGGGTTCGAACCCGATTGAAAACTAGCCGTAGCAGACCAAAGCTTTACTGCTATTTTTATATTGCCACTTAAAAAATAAC
Organism: Ptychodera flava; assembly: GCF_041260155.1. Lineage (NCBI taxonomy): Eukaryota > Metazoa > Hemichordata > Enteropneusta > Ptychoderidae > Ptychodera > Ptychodera flava. The sequence continues at coordinate 5,713,908 of NC_091930.1, forward strand.
TACTACTGTCCTACTAACAAAGACACAAGAGAATATCACGCAGTCAGCCAAGTAACAGAGTGATATAGTGCATGAAAGCACTTCCAAGTAAGAATATTGTAGAAAACGAGACCACAAAAACAGTACAAAAATAATCGCAATCATACCAATCCATAATCCAATAACACTAGGTCAAAATTTGTAAGACAATAGTTGTAAACATAGACACAAAACAGCACAGAACAGACAGTAAATAGACGGTACAAACAAAGTCAAATTCATGAAAGAAAGATATATGGACCTCTGGCCAAAAGACCAAGAAGTGATGTCAGGTGTTTCGAAAATAGTAAGCGCATCCTGCCCCACATGTGGCACCCGCCATATATCAATCTGTAAGTCAGATAGGTAGTGGTCACTAACTAAGGCCCAATGTCACCGATGCCATCAGTGATCATTTGTCGAAGAGAGATATTGTATTTATCTACCAGCTTGCGATACCTGCCAAAAAAGCGTTTGAAATAGCTGAAAAATAGCTGCACATACTACTGTGAAGGCCAATTAGACCTGTTCCAACGGTCTGTGGGCATATAAATATCAAAACATATAATGAATTGAAGAACTAATTAAACATCAACTCATCGTCGTGCTAAGTGATAGGCTGTTGCAGAGACCATTGGTTGAATGCCTTGGCCCACAGGCGAAGCTGGTAAGCTGGAAGGTCTTGAGAAATACTTAATTTCTTTGACTGCTCTCATTGTATCACCATTGTATAAAGCAAGTTAAGTTGCCTTTGGTCAGGTTCTTCAAGCTATATATGCCAAACAGTGAAAGCTCGTTAGATATGCAAGTTATAAATTAGCTGACATGAAAATGCTAAATTACTTTCAATATTGTTTTAGCGTGGTATCATCAATGTACATAGCATGTTTGTCAACTTTGGTCCAGTAAATCCCGCTAATGAGTAATTCATCGTGTGATATCGATGACCATCGTTCGTCTTATGGACATTGCCAGTCTCACAAAACTGAAATTAAAAACTTGTGGTTGGGGGAAAAAGTTCTGTCCTAGGGTCTGTGATTATTCATAGGGCGCGGATGCCGGCCATAATCTCTCAGTTTGTGTTTAGAAGTTGAGAGGTCACCACCTAAGTTACTATAGTGACGTGCTGCATGGAGCCTCGACCAACAGTTTTACGCTAGCAGAATGGCGGTCTCGGGTAGTCATGTCGGGTGAGGCTAGAAAAAAGGTGATATTTCAGTGAATTTTAAGCGGATTTCTGCTCGTGGTGAGTCCCTAATAACCAAGCTGTCGATGAGTGTTGGCAATGTGTAACTTGGATGGAAACTTTTTCGAAATATCGTCGAACAAACTTGTGCAAAGGGTGCTTGCGGCGGATTTGGACGCTAGTCTATGCAATATCCCTTGGCTGTGGCAGCAGAGTTAAAATCGTAAAAGTCAAAACCAGCCCGTAAAAGGCAAGAATCTCGTCTGAAAACACCACAGCGATGGACCCATAGCTATTGCCGATCCAGCATAGAACAACACCGCTGTGTAAAACCCGTTGGTCAAAACTATTGATCATAAATTTCCTTTACTACAAGTTATGTATAAATGTTTACGTATCGATCACTTCATTTAGGTTCACACTGAAAGCTTTCTTATCGTGCTGTAGGTATACATGGAGCTAGAAACGTAAGAATGATATACATATTGGGGCCATTTCATTCGAGCAAGTGCAACTGCTCTGCTATACAAATGTGCACTTGGCTGCCGATCGTCTCTACAGCCGAAATCACAGACCTCGGCAAATTGCACAGCTGTTCAAGTTCGATTAGGTTTCATTAATTCATTACAAAAGTTAGGCTAACAACGGAATCAAACCAAGAGATTTAGTTTGCTCCATGGGTTTGCATTTTAGAGGGGTGCGTACACGTATATACGCGTACGGGGACGTTAACGACGCAGAAGTGGGACCAGGCCAGGTTCGCTGCAAGCCGTCTCTTGTGTACATATCGAAGTCATAGTATTCACATGGTGTCGGCGCTGCTCTTTAGAAAAGCTGTCAACATTTTGAAAGCCGTCGGATTTAATGCAACATATATCGGAAGAGATGCAACGGAACCAGAGGTTCGCAGAGCCTGAACGTTCGATCATATACACACAGACAACGAGGACCTTGTCTGTGGTTAACGACCCGACATGACTTTGTAAAACAGACTCGTGATTGGCTATCTCTGATGACATTTTCTCATGAATAATTAATTAACCCCAATTCACACCTCCGCGGTTTCCTAGCTTTACTGCCAGAGTTTAATTTTTGCGTAGGTCAGCGGAGCAGAAATTATGTTCTAGCTCGTGAGAATGTGCGACATAAGCTCACGTGTGTGAACACTTGAGTTAAAAACTTAAGAGTTGCTTCACATTTCACTTTTTGTATTTGGTGGCAGATGCATGATCAGATATATGGTATTTGTTAAAATGATGTCAACATGGCTACAAATATGCTATTGACAAACAAACCTTTCTACCATTGTCGAAATCAAAGAATTACTCTCAAGACACCTACAGATTCAATGGGTGCTTTTCGATTTTCACTCTGGTAAACTGTCTTGTCAGTTCGTTTCTGAGTTATGGTAGATACACGCTGTCCTAGTTCTTACATATTCATCTACGCTACGTTTCGTGTCTCTTATTTACAGTACTCAACGCAGACAGATATATGACCTCGAGATAATCTAGGTTTCGGATGGTGACTGAATGGAGGTTTATTTGAAACCATCCACTGTGACCAGATGAAAAAATGGTCAGAAGTTCATTGATAGTACTTACCATACAATCTACCGAGCTTAATAGAGGTTTGTCAGTCTCTTTTGGGAAAAAAAATAACTTTATTTAACAAAAACGGAACTCTGGTCGAAACATTTGATAACCTTTGTCTTTAAATTTCACTCTTTATGGGCACAAGACAACAAGCCTCAAATATCACAGACAATGCTTATTCACAGTGTGATCATAAATTATACTGTGCTGTTGCCGCATGATCACACTGTCTGAAAGGCCAGTTTAATTTTAGTAACCACTACCTGAGAAGGGTGTTTTGTGAACAAGAGACATTAACTTTTGCAGTAGAGGGCACGCCGATCTGAGCAAATATTCACACCCTACGTCAATACACCATTGTGTGCCCCTGTTGTATATCTTTTTTTATCATGCAACTGTTCTCCGGGATTTACTTTAAGAATGTCTGTTTGCATTTTCTATCTTGCATCAGTTGTTCAATGAAGAAACCAAAAATATACACTTTTTAAGAAATCGTTTAAAAGATTATTTTCACCAAATAACATCACACTAGGGCTCAGCCCATAAGCTCGAGCAGCTATGTCATTCAAATAAAGTGACAGTTTGTAGCAGATGGGTTTAACATAAAGAATGTCTAAGATACACCTTGTTGTCACACGTATTGATAGCCTAGTACTAGCCAGCTCCTGAGTCCGACTACTCCGCGCTGCAGCGTACTTTTTGCCAGCGGCGGCGGTGACCGACAGTCGAGCCTTGACAGAAGACGACTGCAAACGCGCGTGGAGCGCCCGCACGGCTGATGCTATCGAATGGTGTGATATGTTTTATCCAAAACGAAATTATATGGATGCTTTTTTTCATTTATATTCATGTTTGAAGTTTATTTAGCAGTTTTATAACTTAACTGCCTGCAAACCGTGCTCCAAAATAGAAAAAGCTATCGAAGCTAGGTCGTGGCATACAATGTTGCAATCAGAATCATGGAATTCCAACGGCAGCGACCATGTCGTCAAGGCTTTTAAGCTTATCATGCTGTACCTACGCATGCGTACAGTGAACCGCTTGCGGCCGGCTTTGATAAAAAGTACATTTTGGTATATACAGTTCTCATGAATCAGAATAAATTTGGCCGACTACTTAACAAAAGAGATGTTAACTGCATTTAACTGCTCATGCACGTTCACGTAGAACATTTTCAAATCTACGTGGTATACTTTTGGACGACCAGATTCTATCCCGTACTGGTGTGTTGAGGGTCTAGAACGACATATTTAGCTAAACTCTGGTTATCGTCCTACATAGTTGTGAAGCAAGACTCGCAGTTAAAAGTTACTTGCAAGACTCTGTAATTACCAGTTTTGAGCTCAATGACTATACAAATCATCATGAATTTTCTAAATTAAAATATTCAAAAAAGAAGGTTTGTCATCAGCACCTTAACCCTATTTTAGCCACACAAAGCCAGAAACATAAGGGAATAATGATTGGTTTACTTTTACAGCCCGACTTTTGACAGTTTTTTTATATATTTTGTGGGAAATCTCATGAATCTGTTCATAACACACTGTGATATGCGTCAATTCCTTGATTCTATGTCCATGCTACCGACTGGTAATCTCTTAAATGTAGACATTTCTGTTGATATATTTTCACTGATAGTAAGTGGTTTTCAAATTTTGCCTCCAAAATATACAGTGTAGGAGGTGTTTGGTCAACTGGACTCGTCTAACTCATCGGCACACTCACTCAGTCGTGAAAATGCCTGGAGAGACAATGCCACGATGATAGACACCCGACATCCACTGATGTTTAGCCTGTGTGATGATATGACAATAACGTAAGCACTATAGCGACCGCTTTCAAAGTTTCATAAATTTCACTCATCTGTTGTTGCTTTCATAGTGACCTGAACTTTTAACACCTCTGTATAACTGGTAATAAGGCGTTATTATTTTGTTCATTCATATGTTCCGACATATGAGAGAGGTCACATTCTCACCCCTTCATTAGAGTTCGTGTTTCGATCATTCAAAGTCAAGAGACAGAGCACTGTACAGCTTGTTTTGAGAACGGCCGGTCATCGGCTCATATTTTGCCGAAAAATAAATGTCGAAGTACTGCATTCTTGCTTGTCAGAGCAATATTTCTGCCCTACAATGCTAAGCAAAAAATCATGGATAACAAGTTTAAGCTGTTCTGGTAAGTCTGTGGTCTACGACGATGAAGTTTCAACAATATTAGTCTTTGGTCGCTTGTCTTTTCATCTTTCAAGAAATAAAACAACTTTGCAAGATCATACATTTGGTCCCGCCCTAGACTTGTTCAAGGGAAATGGCGATGTTCTCTAGTCAACTCTTCTAAGCTCAAGTTGCAGCACCCACGGTCTCTTTGTCCAACACTACAGTGCTACTCTAGCTACTCCAATGCAATCACCAACCAACCAATTACAGAGGCAATACAAGTAATACCAGAACAAAATATTTTTGTACCAAATGCCATCTGTAGATTGGATAATATTGATCAAGTTTAAACGATGTAAACAATCAGAAAATTCTTATTGTTGATCTTGAAAACTTTTTTCTCATAAAAATGTTAAAGTTCTCGGTCCACCGCACGGCAGGTATGTACGCGTTAAGATGGGCTCGGTGTTTTACATATTTTATCACAATGGCACACAAACTAGACACCTGAAGGCGATTGGTTTTAGATGTATATGTACAGGCCGTGTAACTGTTGCAACGTTGTAGATATCAGGTGAGATAGGGACAAAAAGTAAAACCCAACAAGCATGCAAAAAGCGGGCTTTTCTTGACCGCAATTATTGTTTACGTCTCGGTCCGGTTTCACGGCCCCTTTGTCGCCTTACCTGGATTTAACCACATTCAGAATCGATGGTAGTGCTGGAAAATACTTGGAATAGTTCTTCAGATAGCTTATTTAACCCCCCCCCCGGTTGTATTGGTATCTCCCCAGGTACCACGCTTGGTAAAACGTGCACTATTAGTAACCGCAGGCAATAAATATTTTATGAGGGAAGGGCTGTGCCGTATAACGCCTCTGTCAAAAGTGTTATGCGACAATATTGAACGCTGAAGGCGATATCAATCCGAACAAAATAAATAGAAATACTGCTAATTAAACAGGGCATTCATTCATTCATGCTTATTTTGGATTAACTTACGACAGAGAATGAAGTAAATTTGACTTAGAAAAATATTAAGCTCTATAGATTTTCAGATTTGCCAAAAGATACAGTCAACAGAAACATAATGTCGAAACAAGCATTTTCGAAAATTGCCTAGTCGATGCATTCGAACGTACACCTGTCTGTCTAAACCATAGACCCTCGAGAAAAACCGAAACAGTCCGCTTTGTTTCAAAGACGGAAGACCGAATTTTGATACACATATAAAGTGTGGGTCTGTAACTCACCTCTTGGTAAAAATTAGATCGTTGGGATCGATGATTAAAGACATCTCTAAAGCAGCACATTTGGGTGTGATGTACACAAATTATTGCAGTATTAGAGCGACAGCGCACCTTGCACTTTGCTTGATATTGCGGGAGTCGAGACGCGATATATCCTACCGCTCTTTAAAACGGAGCTAGTATTCGTTCATACACTAATAAATTGACACTTCCTCACAGTAACGGTATGTCAGATATTCTTTACCAAAGTTTGGGCTGTAAGTGTAACAGACCGGGGTGCCTAACGATGTAGACCAAGAAGTTCAAATAACGATGGGATGACTCCTGGCGACTGCGACGAAATTTGACATCAAATGCAACGAGCAGTGTCAGCGTCCAGCTATCGCTGCATCGGGCAACACACTCTGCCGAACTGTTTATCACCGTTGCAGTCATCGCACGTCTGGATGATTTCAAAACTGCTTCTTTTCTGGTACAATTAATCAGCAGATTGTTGCGCTAAGTGGTAGGCTGGTGCGTAGATCGTTGGGTGAATGCCTTGGCCCACAGCCCAAGCCAGCAAGTGCTGCCGAGAAAAGCCAGGCGACTGGGGCCAATCTAAAGGCCTATGTGTTCCAGTGTGAAGCTCCCTGTTAAATTCATAAATACTGCATTTTAACAAATATGCCTATATCATTAAAAAAACATTGATAGAATAAAACGTCTGAGTGATGAACTCCTAAAATTTTACTTACTAGTACAGAAACGCAGCCATGGGGGAGGGGGGGGCTCGGGGTAGTAATAGCCTACTGACATTTGAATTTACTTCACCTGGTGTTGTGGGCCAATCGCTTTTAGGGGTCAATGGTTATGACCTCTTGACGGCAGGTCGTTGTCTGACAAGAGATAAGTACGCGAGGCTTGTAGGCCTTCCAAAAATTATTTTTTGTGGTCTTAATGGTATGTCCTTGAGCATTAGGCTAATGTGATCATTGATGAAGTATTGGGCTGTGGCGTGGAGTCTTGAGCGCGCAACTGCCTAATAGTGTTGAATTTGTTGGTGAGCATTCATGGTTACCACACTTTCTCGCCTTCTTCTTCAAATGTTGTATCGTAGAATCTTCACGAAGCGACGATCCAAACATCTGTGCCTAGAGCTATAGCTGTTTGAAATTCGTCGGAATGAAGGAAAGACACTTGAACCATGGCATTTGATCTTAATTACGCATTGTGTATTCTGGATTCTCGTTTCAGTTGCGTGTGGCCGTTCGAGGACCCCACCCACCCACCAGTGCGTGATTTGAAGAGGGCGCAACGATTATACAAAGTTTTATCTACCGCCATCTCAGTCGACTTTGGATACAGATTTCCTCTTCTTTTCACAATTAATCAAAGAGAATGGTGATTCATGTATTCATTTTTGTTATAGTTTTTTATTTGTTTACACACTGCTCTAGCTCTTCGTTTTGTACAGCAGGCACTAATTCCACTTACTGGGCAAACTATAGGTATGTACGTAAAAAAGGTGTGTGTGTATGACTTTTTCCAGTCGCTTAAAGAAATGACGTCCATTTCTGTCCTATTTTTGAATTCAATTTTCAATCCTTTTAATTTATTTTTGTCTTTGTTTAATTTCATTCAAGATGTATTTCAATCGAAACGGATTGACAGTTTCGATGTACGCCTTCTTTATCCGTCTATAAAAAAATCATTTCTAATAATACCTCAAAATATTTAAAGTTAAACACGATTTTTTGGAAAAATAACATCGATAACCTGCACAAATACTACATCAAAAGGCATCGATTCGCACATATCTCAAAATCTTTTCAGCAACAATTTCGAATGGACGCAAAAGTCAAATACACTGGTGAATAAGAGGAGGATGACATAATAAAAAAAAACGATAATTTAAACTTCTTGATTAGAGAAACGGCTTTTTTTTTAATTTTGAGACATAACAGAAAGACAGATCGCCTACACAAGAAAAACATTGTTCGTCCCTGCTAGCTGACATAATTTTACTCTCATATAAGTTAAGGATCTTCACTTTCTATGCAAGTCATTGTCAAAAACACTTTCAAAATTGTTTAACAACACCGACGTTTACATTGATAAGCTTCAATAATCCAGGCATATCAAACTGTTGCTCAAAGTTAGTTACAAAAAGACTCCTACATGTTTAACTGCACTGTATTACATATGGGACAGTTTTGAATTTTAAATCATAGATTAGCCTTATTTGTCGAGTAAAATTCTCTTTATGCCAACTTAAGGCGTGTATCTCAGTTCCTGCCGGGCTTCTGATTCATATGAAGATTTCTGAATAAGAAACGGTGAATTAGCATATTAACAAATCTTGAAAGAAGACTGATAAGATCTCTCAAAAAGCGTTCTGGTAAATAGGAGATATTGTGGAGAGATATGACTTGTTCTTCATATGATGAGTGACAGCCTACTAAACTATAATTTGATAGAGTTGTTCATTAAGTTGCATTTGTCCCAAATGTGCCGATTTTGCCCCGATTCTGACGGATGTGACCTGCCAGCATTATTCATTCAAGACAGCTGGTTCCATCAATGACTTCTAGCGTTCGAAGATGCGGTCCGAGCCTGTGGCTAATGGCGGCCAAGCGAAAATCGATCTTATCTCGAGGAGAAAAATATCGTTTTCGATATCATTTCGAATTATAGTGTATTGGCTAATCGCGATCACGTTTTTGAATGACGAGCGATTCTTGGAGATAGTAATCTGGTGTTGATATTGAATTTCAGATAATCGTTTTTGAAAAATCAAACTACAAATCGTGTACCACTTGCAATGTACAGTGTTCCCTTTCACGAGATTGTTAGGAGTATTGACGGCCTTGCACTATATCCTGGTACATTGCTACATTGTAACCATCTCGACTCGACATCGAAAGAGAGCGTAATCATTGGAGTCCGTTGTGGCGTAACCAACGCGGGGTGAGGGGGTACTTTCCCGCCACAGATTGTAGACTACACGTCCGTTATTGGTTTACAGAGAATCTAAAATCACTTTTTTGCGAAAAAGTATAAAATCTTGGCGAATATAAACAAAATAAACACAAGACTTGAAAACGTGTGGGAAGTTACACTCTTCACGGTAATTTATTTCAATTAGATGCAATATGGTCTCTACACTATTCACGTTCAACTATCAAGAAAAGGGAGAGGAAAATGTAATGGGGAGAGTAAATGAATTTGGGGGGAAAAAGCACTGTGCATCTGCATCATTATCATCAACAACAACAACAACAGCAGCAACAACACAACAACAACAATATAATAACAACAACAACAACAATAACAATAACAACAACAACAATAATAATAATAATAATAATAATAATAATAATAATAATAATAATAATAATAATAATAATAATAACAAGGCAGTATTGCTGAAGGCAATGAGTACTTGGGCCGTGATAGAGTAATTTTGAGGACAATATATACTACTATTCAAATATGGTCTCGAATTTCCTCCTGTCAATTAGGCATTTGATTAACTGGTTATTAAACGAAGCAATGGCATGACAACGGCAAAATATGTCTAGCAACTTTTGTGGAGTTTGAGGCAGGGGTTCTTTATTTATAGTGGAAATTGCTTTAACTCCTTAAATATTCAAATTACAGCAGATTTATTTTGTTCTCGATGGTAGATGTCTAATATTTAGATGGGCATATTTAGATTTCTACCCTATAGTTATCCCTATATACCAAAAATCGGACATCCAGCTCTATGGCTGCTCAGAATTAGATATGCGCATAATTAATGAGGTACAATATATGGTGTCATAAGGTGTCCCATCATACCAAATATGAAGGGTGTAGCACTTGTGGTTACTGAGTTGTGGACAAATATATATATTTGAGGTCAAAGGTCATTGAGGTCACGTGACATTTTGTCAAATAATTGTATTGCTAAGTTATTCCTATATACCAAAAATCAGACCTCTAGCTCTATTGGCTCGCTCAAAATAAGATATGTGCATAATTAATGAGGTACAATATATGGTGTCATAAGGTGTCCTATCATACCAAGTATGAAGGGTGTAGCACTTGTGGTTACTGAGTTGTGGACAAATATGTATATTTGAGGTCAAAGGTCATGTGACGTTTTGTTTAACAAATTATATTGTTAACTTATCCATATATACCAAAAATCAGACCTCTAGCTCTATTGGCCCGCTCAAAATTAGATATGCGTATAATTAATGGATTACAATATGTGGCGTTATAAGGTGTCCCATCATACCAAATATGAAAGGTTTAGCACTTGTGGTTACTGAGTTATGGACAATAATGTATATTTGAGGTCAAAGGTCACCAAGGTCACATGATATTTTGTCAAAATGTCTGAGATATCTGCGTGAACTGATGGACTCACGGACGGATATGACCCAATCTATAAGCCCCCTGGACTTTATCCGTGGGGACAAAAAACTGTGTCACTGCATCCTTGAGGCAATATGAATACGATGAGAAACTAAATTTTTATTTTTCTTGGCCTTATACATGGGAGTCTATGGAGAACTGCCTTGGAGGTGTAAACTAAAAAGTCCTCTAACACGGCCAAATTCGATCGCATTGTGAAACAAATCGACGTGCATCTGTATGGGGTTTGGTACTATTCTTGTGCAAAGTTTGAAAGAAATTGACCAGGGCATGTCTGAGATATCTGCGTGAACGGACGGACGGACGGACTGACATGACCAAACCTATAACTCCCTCAGGACTTCGTCCGTGGGCACTAAAAACAACGCAACAGTTATTACAGCTACACCGGCGGTAGCCCTGCGTACAGGTCTGTGTGTTCCCGGCGTTATATGTGGTGGAGGCCGTTTTAACGCCGGGAACACACAGACCTGTACGCAGGGCTACACCGGCGGTAGGTTCATATCCAGAGCCACGTACGGTCGACTGCCGCCGTCGCTTGAAAACAATCTCATAAACCTGGCCATATGGGCAACTGTGTATGGGCAGCTGGATGCGTGACTTCCCGGAGAAGGAAGGCGAGCTGTCAAGTTCAAGCTCAGGATTATTTGTCGATCAAATTTCAGTAAATTTACCTTACCTGGATGAAATTTGTCTATAGGCTGAAATTTCGCCGAAGTTTGACAAAATTGCATCGATTTTTCAGGTTCATATCCGACATTTTTGAGTTTTGAGTGCATACAGAAATAAGTTTTGAGGCAACATGGCATGGCTGGCTGCGACCCCATGTTGTTGACCCCTAGCCCCGCGTACATCGTACGCAGGGCTAGCGATAGAGTTGCCGACATCAAGGTTATTTACGAGAAGTGAATAAAAGACTGTCATTTTTGGAAGCGATCGAGTAGCTGAGGTGGGCTGGATACGACTTGGGCCCAAGAACGCTGAATTTCGGCAGTAATTTGGCTTTTTACGTCAAGTCCCAAAATGGATTTGAAGTCACCGACCCTACGTACGGGTCTTTGCAGGACTGTGGCCATGTGGTGAGCGGGGCGATTAGCTGTAGCGGAACACACAGCATCGTACGCAGGGCTAGTTGACCCCAAGACATCCTCCAAATTATCCAACCATTCGCGTTAGAGTTCAGCTCGCTTAGAGTATCATAACATTCTTCGGCCTTCGTTTAGATCGACCCTAATCTCTCCCATTTAGGAAATAAATACACAAGCTACCTTGACAAAACTTCGTGCACCATCCAGGACCAAACGCACTACAAATTTGTCTTGACGTCATCATCTCCTTACATGGTAATCGGCATACCGTATTTTTTAGCAAAGGAGACACAGAATACGTCGGAGTATTCAGTTTCAAAACGTATTACATTGTGTGATGTTGTCAAAAAAGGTAATGTTACTGCTGTGGTATAAATTACAAAACACAAAAGTTCAAATCAGTTTATTTTGGACTGGCTTTACCCAACATTTCATATTGTTTCTTGTGCCAGATTTGACCACGTGCTTACTGGCGACCCCTTTACATGCAAATTTTGTGTCAAATGGTGTGTTCTCCTGGAAAAACAAACGTACGATTTCTATATGAAGGAGGCGAAATTTGCCCTCAAAACTCGAAACCACCCCTTATGGGGTGTACCTAGCTATTTTGAACGAGCTTCTCGAATCTGCAGCTCTATTTCGAAATGATGGTCTGGTTTTCTCAGCTCAAGGATAAGTGTTCTCCATCGCTGTGGGCATTACTATTCTCAACTGGGGGTACAGTTTCCAGTCGTAATGGTTTTCATTGTGTCCGGGATATAAAACCTTTCCTTTTCACAATTTTACTTTGATTAACACTAGTCCACATCTTGTCAGCGATTAAACATGTTTCAAGTTTAAATGTTAAATTCTGGTCTCGAGCCCTCTTGTTCGACCAAACTGAATTTACCCCTCCCACTTTGGCTCGTCCAGTGGGTGTAGCAAGGGTCGTGCCATCGACTAGGAAACGGAGGGTGCATTAATTGTTGAATTTCGATGCACATTTTGATTATATTCAGAAGATTTTGTGGCAAAAACTCAGATAGAGAAGCATTAATATTCACATCTCACTTATTCAAGACTGGCTGAGAGCAGCACTTCCATTCAGTTAACATCATTACGCCATTTATTATGCAAAGAAAGATGAAGCCAAGACATTTGCCCTCCCTGGTCTCAGCCAGGAATGGTTATACCTTACAGAGTTTTTTCCCACGGAATGAAAACAAATGTACTTGGGCTGAGGCCCAAGTACAATAATTAATATAAGTATTATATAGAAATAATAATGCGAATAATAATAGGTTTAATTTCCGTGAACATTTCACCATAAGGGTATTTTTGGTCGAAAAGACCAAATATGATATCGATTTCACTGCCCCATGTTTCCATGGTAACCATTTTAGGGGTTGAAAATTTCAGTTTTTCTAATATCCCATGAAAAGTTACTTTGATTGATATGAAAATTATCTAGTGGGGGAGTTCGGGTCAGAGAACACAAAAACCAGACTTATTTTAATGTTTCAAGTTGCCATGGTAACTATTTTGGCATTGAAAATGTTACTTTTTCCCTAATTCCTATTAAAAATGTATTCGGACATAAATCCCGGTATTTTGGGAATAATTTTATTATTATACACCTTTTTTAATCCAATATTACCTCGAAAAAATCAAAATTAAAGCTTTTTTGGGGATGCCTGTCCCGCACTGCACTGAGCGATCGCGAGCAAACTGAGAACGCTAAGCGCACAGAACGAAATTTCAAACCCGCGCAGCGCAGTGTACGTGTTTGAAATTGTAGGTCGGCAGCATAATTTCACCCGAATTCACAGGCTTTTGATTCACCACTACTAACGTTGTGAAGTAGCGAATGTTTAGAAGTATTTCCCCGCATTGACGTACGTAATGGTGTTTTGAGGTCAAAGGTCAAATAGCGTCCAATAACACCAAAAGTTATTGTACTCCGCGTCAAAGTTATTGGACTCGGCGTCGCGTCCTCTGATACCAAAATTTACTGTACGAAGAAAACTCCATAGATTGCAGACGCAGGTGTATAATAATAAAGATAATGTATATTGGGGCCATTGTGGTCAAAATTATGTTTTCCGTTAATTTTAGTGTGTTAGAATTAATTTTATATAGACCAGAAATAATTTTTCAAGCATTTTTAATTTTGTTTCATGCAGTCATCTCAAATAAGTGTTATATAGTATATTACTAACTTATTATGCATTCATCGAATCAAGTTTATGCCCTCAAATTAATATTATGTGCTAAAATTAATTCTACTAGTATCTCAAATTAATTTTATGAACCCAATTCCCCTTATCACCCTATGTACCATTATTTATCACAAGCAGTAACAGTAGCGCAGTTTTTTTTAACACTGGTACTTATTTATTTTATAGATTTACAATTAATGGTTTCTTTGCCTCATTCCAGGAAGAATAATGAAGAAAAATTATTTCTGATTGTTTAACTATAGTAAAATTATGACCATGTAGTGGTGCATTATTTTAGTGTGACCTGGCGTGACCCCATAAACTCTATGATTAGCTAGATCCCTTTCCATGGTAGCAACGGCTAAATTTGAACATGGTGCCTGTATACCTTTAAACACTTTTTTAAAATCCAGCAGGCCAAGACAAGGGGGAAATATTACAAGATAAATGTTTCACGTTTAATACTGCATGCTACTTGACATAGTATATAGGGCCCTCACTTGTGCGAACGTCGTAGGAAACACTTATTGCAACAATTCACCCTAAATATAAAGAATCGGCTGTCAATTAAACTGCGGTTGCTAACCAACCGGAGGTAAACAGTGACTAAACGTGCCAAGAAATACGAACGCAATAGACTAATCGTTTTGGCGTGTGTGCCAACTCACAATTATAGAAAGCCGCAAAGATTAGTCGTTTTGGCGTTTGCCGACAAATCAGCTAACAAAAACAGGAAACCGCAAAACTGCAAAAAGTGATAAAGAAATGTAAATAGCTATGGAATAGTTTCTATACAAATCTCTACATATATATATCAACCTGGGAATAAGATTTTGACCTGTAGCACATTGCACAATCGAATAGCCAGTATTTACTGTAAAAGGCGATAGTCATATTGTATCAAACTATTGACATGCGACAAAAATAATTAATCTTTCCACCTTTCAGCTTGGTGTAAAACACATTTATTGATTCGCCAAAGGCCTGTAGATTCGCTTATTTTTGCACAAGTGCTACATGGACATAGGAAAATGTTCGACTCACCCTCTGGATTGTAACTGACTGTTTCAGTGAATCCGCCATGATGAGAGTTCTCGAATCCAAATTAACTGTAGCCGTGCTCGAATACAAATGTCTTCTCATTAAATTACGTCATTGTATACAAGAATTAGCATTCCAAAGTCTGTCACCCTGTGTTTTCGAAGTTTGGAGAAGGGCGGCATTTCTATCTGAATGATTGAACGACGTGAAACACAAATTCCATCGCACATGTTCCGACAATATGTACAGTAGAAATACGCTGCAGTTACGTAAGCTTATAAGCTTATACTCCACAAAATGGCCACAGGCGGCGTGAACTTTCTGAACGGGTTTTCATAAACGTCCTACTTGGTACCTGAACACTCACATGTGATATCCTGAAAAGTATTCTATGCAGTAATTCCAGTTTCTGTCAATATTCAACTGTTCAACGACACGATAGCACGAGCATTACTGACACGCGCACAAAGACTCAATTGCGCATGCTCTCTGAAGGGCGTGCGCGTGAATTGCGCGTGTTCCAACAGTGAGGAACGCAAATCGCAGGATCTCTGCCTAGACTACTCTGGCAGGGCGAAACAAGGGAGATGCAAAAAAAAAAGTTTATTCTGCAATGCCAATATGACGCTTACGAGGTTCGGTGGTCGCAGAAAAGAAATTTCACTGCACACAGAGAGAGAGAGAGAGAGAGAGAAGAGAGAGAGAGAGAGAGAGAGAGAGAGAGAGAGAGAAGAGAGAGAGAGAGAGAGAGAGAGAGAGAGAGAGAGAGAGACAGACAGAGAGACAGACAGACAGACAGACAGACAGACAGACAGACAGACAGACAGACAGACAGACAGACAGACAGACAGAGAGACAGAGAGAGAGAGAGAGTTATGTATGGGGAAATCTTTTTCATTGTCGTGAGTTTAGATGGATGAAAACTAAAAACAAAATTAAATTGAACTGATTGGACGTGTGTTAAGACCTCTAAGTGGTCCCCGACTTCAAAGTGGTTCCCATCCTAAATGTCCGGTAAGATAGGGGGTCAAACTCAAGTCTGACGACACCGACCGCATAATGGACGCATTTGTTGTCACATGGACGTTTCTGATGAAATATCAGCAGCTATTTTAGTATTTAATACCTAAAGTTGGGAAAAAATAAACAAAATAAGGGCGGAGCATAGAATTAACAATGGGGAGGGCTAGTGTCTATATCAATCATGACTATAAATTGCTGCGAATCCGTAGCCTTTGCCACTCGGGTAGCTTGGTCATTGGAGTGGCTAGGCTACGATGTGTATTACGTAAATATCGCACAGGATACGGCCTTCGCCAGAATTTTCAAAGACACAAATTTGACATAACTTTTCAAAAAGGACCGTTTCCGGTGTTCATATCACCTACCCGCTCAATAATTACTCTGTATTTGTAATTTTTCTCTCCAATGACCAAGCTAACCGAGTGGCAAAGGCTAGGGATTCGCAGCAACTAAAATTCAAGATGGCGGTGATTTCAAGGCGATCGTCGTTTAAAGTTTGAAAACCCTGTTAAAGTAGGTAAACTTGAGGAATACCTTGGCATCTTCCAATGGATAGATGCTATATGGACTTTGGACCAAGTGTATGGAAATTGTTTCCGTAAAGATCGAACATTGGCGTTCAAAGTCGCGCCGTTCGAAATTCCGTGCGCATCGGCATTATGCATGTGTAATACTATCCTGTGCCGGGATCCTGTGCGATATTTCAGTTCTTCACATCGCAGCCCCCACTCCCAAAAGAACATATCAAGGAGTGGCAGGGCTCGTTTTCGCAGCAAGACTATAAAATGACTCCTTTGAAGTCATATCGACATTTGGAAGTCATTCTAATCGCTGCTCTTAAATACATACATGTAAACGGATATGAAATACAATTTGCAGCAGTGCTGTGGCGTATCAATCGCACTTGTGGGTCAAAAATTCATCGCCAAAAGCCAGCCCATAGACATTTTTGGTAGTTTACTTCGACCGGTACTGTAACACTGGTCGGTTCACGGCCCATTGTCTACTTCTGCTAGCTACCTCGATAATATAAACATGTATTTTCAACCATTTTCCCGTGAGCCGACGTCCACGAACTCTGCAACGTTTCCCCTCTCGCGTAAAACGTATTGAATTATTTTGATCTGTCAAAAGTTCAGAACCGAGCAGAAACAGTCGACGGCTCTTAAAAACGGCTGAAATTAGATGTTGCCACATTCGACATAATTAACGGAAATAGGAGATGAGTCATAGGTAGTCAGAGATAAAGTAGGTACATATTCATTTATTCAAAGACTAAGCTATTTCATTATTTTGCGAAGTAAATTAAAAAACTGACTGATGTCGTAGTAAACTACGTAAAAGGTCCATTGACAGATTAACAGCGGTTCTAAAGCGATATCCCTTGACACGAATGCGATCTATACGCCTCAGCATTGTGCTACGAATGCACAGATATGAAATACATATGAAGAGGACTCAAGGCACATTTTTTTAACAGTGGGTATTTTTCTTTATATTTAAAAAAAATCCATTATGTACCATAGAAAGTCACGCGATTGAATTAATACATTACCTAAAAGTTGAATACAGCAGACGGAGCGTAAAATTATCCAAAATTTTCAAGGGGACACCTTTGAAGTCAAGAGGACAATTTTGAAGTCGTACTGATTGTCTTTTTTCAATACTAAAAGTTGGACAAAAAAGAGAGTGTACTCTTGTCTTATTAATACCTGATACTTCGAAGGTCGCATGTTACATTTTCAAGTCAACACATTCTTTCAATAACATAAACGATGATGAATACAGCAGAGAAAGCGTAAAATCATCCCAAGTCTTCAGGGACCACTTGAAGTCAATAGGACACTTTTGGAGTCAAAGTCATTGTGAAGATCCAATACTAAAACTTGACAAAATTCAAAGGAAGTGTACAAAAGTCCTATTAATACCTGATACTTCACAGGTCGCATGTTACATTTTTCAAGTCATCACATTCTTTCAATAAAATAAACGATGATGAATATAGCAGAGAAAGCGTAAAATCATCCTAAGTCTTCGGGACCACTTTGAAGTCAAAGGACACTTTTGGAGTCAAACTGATTTGCTTTATTCAATATTAAAAGTTGACGAAAATCAAAAGAGGTGTACTATAGTCCTATTAATACCCGATTCTTTACGGGTCGCATGTTACATTTTCAAGTCAACAATTTCTTTTAATAATATAAACGATGATTAATACATCAGAGAAAGCGTAAAATCATCCTAAGCCTTCGGGACCACTTTGAAGTCAAAAGGACACTTTTGGAGTCAAACTGATTTTCTTTATTCAATACTAAAAGTAGACAAAAATCGAAGGAAGTGTACTATAGTCCTATTAATACCTGATACTTCACAGGTCTTATGTTACATTTTTCAAGTCAAAACATTCTTTCAATAACATAAACGATGATTAATACAGCAGAGAGAGCGTAAAATCATCCCGAGATTTTGGGGACCACTTTGAACCCAAAAGGACACTTTTGGAGTCAAACTGATTTGCTTCATTTAATATTTAAAGTTGACAAAAATCAAAAGAGGTGTACTATACAGGTGCAGCCAACGAACAATGCACTTTTAAAAAGGTCCTTACTATGATAAGATATATTGTGCATGACATATAATGAAAACTGACTAATTTTAAGTCAAGAGGGTACTTAATTAGCTGTTCATAATTTGCCGTCCACAGAATTTTTTTCGACTTACCCTCCCACACTAAAACTTCAGTTTTACCAACTCCCCACTTATTTGTGCCTGTTTCCCCTCCCACTGTGAATTTTCGAAGCTCCCTCGCCCTGTGGCGAAAAAAAAAAACTTGCCAATTTCCCCTGCCCTGGAAACAATTCCCCTCAAAAAGATTTCCGCCAAGCCCTGTCCTCAGGACAATCAACTGATATCTGCCCTGCCCTACAAAAAAACTAAAATTTGCTCCCTACCACCTAAAACATGTCCCCTGCCCTAGCAAAATTAAAATTTCCCCTGCCCTCAAAAATTGCTCCTGGAATAGCTTTTTCGATGAATAGCTCCGTTGGCTGCACCTGACTATAGTCCTATTAATACCTGATTCTTCACGGGTCGCAAGTTACATTTTTCAAGTTAACACATTATTTCAATAACATAAACGATGATGAAAACAGCACAGAGAGCGTAAAATCATCCTAAGTCTTCGGGGACCATTTTGAAGTCAAAGGGACACTTTTGGAGTCAAACTGATTTTCTTTATTCAATACTAAAAGTTGACAAAAATCGAAGGAAGTGTACTATAGTCCTATTAATACCTGATACTTCACAGGTCGCATGTTACATTTTTCAAGTCAACACATTCTTTCAATAACATAAACGATGTTGAATACAGGAATAGAGAGCGTAAAATCATCCCAAGTTTTCGGGGACCACTTTGAAGTCAAAAGGACACTTTTGGAGTCAAACTGATTTGCTTTATTCAATATTAAAAGTTGACAAAAATCAAAAGAGGTGTACTATAGTCCTATTAATACCTGATTCTTCACGGGTGGCAAGTTACATTTTTCAAGTCAACACATTCTTTCAATAACATAAACGATGATGAAAACAGCAGAGAGAGCGTAAAATCATCCCAAGTCTTCGGGACCACTTTGAAGTCAAAAGGACACTTTTGGAGTCAAACTGATTTGCTTTATTCAATATTAAAAGTTGACAAAAATCAAAAGAGGTGTACTATAGTCCTATTAATACCTGATTCTTCACGGGTCGCAAGTTACATTTTTCAAGTCAACACATTATTTCAATAACATAAACGATGATGAAAACAGCAGAGAGAGCGTAAAATCATCCCAAGTTTTCGGGGACCACTTTGAAGTCAAAAGGACACTTTTGGAGTCAAATTGATTTTCTTTATTCAATACTAAATGTTGGACAAAAAAGGAAGTTTACTTGAGTCCTATTAATACCCGATACTTCACGGGTCTCATGTAACATTTTTAAGTCAACACATTCTTTTAATAACATAAACGATGTTCAACACATAAAAAGAGAGCGTAAAATCATCCCAAGTTTTCGGGGACCACTTTGAAGTCAAAGGGACACTTTTGGAGTCAAACTGATATTCTTTATTCAATAATACATGTTTGACAAAAAAGGAAGTGTACAAAGTCCTATTAATACCGATACTTCACGGGTCGCATGTTACATTTTTCTAGTCAACACATTCTTTCAATAACATAAACGATGATGAAAACAGCGCAGAGAGCCTAATATCATCCAAAGTCTTCGGGGACCACTTTGAAGTCAAAAGGACACTTTTGGAGTCAAACTGATTTTCTTTATTCAATACTAAAAGTTTACAAAAATCGAAGGAAGTGTACTATAGTCCTATTAATACCTGATACTTCACAGGTCGCATGTTACATTTTTCAAGTCAACCCATTCTTTCTATAACATAAACTATGTTGAATTCAGCAAAGACAGTGTACAATCATTCGAATTTATCGGGGACCACTTTGAAGTAAAAAGGACACTTTTCTAGTCAAACTGTCTCTCTTTTACTCAATACTTAAAGTTGACAAAAATCAAAGGAAGTGTACTATAGTCCTATTAATACCAGATACTTCACAGTTCGCATGTTGCATTTTTCAGGTTAGAACATTTCTTCAATTACAAAAAAAAGAAGTTAATAAAGCAGACAGAGTGTACAATCATTCGAATTTCGTGGGGACCACTTTGAAGTCAAAAGGACACTTTTGGAGTCACACTGATTTCCTTATTCAAAACAAATAAAAGTTGACAAAAATCCAAGGAAGTGTACTATAGTCCTTTATACCTGATACTTCACAGCTGGCATGTTACATTTTTCAAGTCATCACATTCTTTTATTTACCTTAAAAGAAGCTGAACAAGTCATTGACAATGACATAGTCCCCACTTGTAATAGGAGTATAAATCTTGATTGGGCAGGGAAATGTGGTCATTAAGAAGTATCACTGGAGTGTATACGGTATGTTGAGATCTATGGGCACATAGGTCTATGTCATTGTTCCCAATTTGAAACACATGAGGCATGTCTAAGTTATGGTTCTAAATCGGGAAAAAAGATCAGACCTCTAGCTCTATTGGCTCGCTCAAAATTAGATATGCACATAATTAATGAGGTACAATATGTGGCGTCATAAGGTGTCCCATCATACCATACATGAAGGGTGTAGCACTTGTGGTTACTGAGTTATGGACAAATATGTATATTTGAGGTCAAAGGTCACCGAGGTCACGTGACATTTTGTCAAAATATCTGAGATATCTGCGTGAATGGACGGACATGACCAATCTATAAGCCCCCCTGGACTTCATCCGGGGGACTAAAACTGTGTCACTGCATCCTTTTTGCAATATGAATACGATGAGAAACTAAATTTTATGGAGAACTGACTTATACATGGGCGTCTATGGAGAACTACCTTATACATGGGAGTCTATGGAGAACTGCCTTATACAGGGGAGTCTATGGAGTCTATGGAGGTGTAAACTACAAAGTCCTCTAACACGGCCAAATTTGATTGCATTGTGAAATAAATCGACATGCATATGTATGGGGTAGGGTAATATCCTTGTGCAAAGTTTGAAAGAAATTGATTAGGGCATGTCTGAGATATCTGCGTGAACGGACGGACGCACGGACGCACACACGCATGCACGCATGCACGGACATGACCAAACCTAGAAGTCCCCCGGACGGTGTCCGTGAGGACTAATAACTGCAATGATCCTTTTATTCACATTTCGTAATATTAAACAAACATGGTAGAGCTAATGTATGAAGTTGCCCTCATTTTCCTTTACATTCTTTCATCTTCACTTTGTTGCTCGGGACATCAATCATCAATTGGAACTGTACCTTACTTCATAAACTGACACCACGTTAACCACCCATTGTGCAATCTAATAAAAAAGACATGATGAAAAATGTCATTATTTCCTGTTGTTCAGGTGTTTGTTACAATACAATTGCGAAAAATATGTAAATTAAAACTGTCTATCCACATCATTTTTTTCTTGGCTAAAATAATCATTTAACTTCAAGGGATATAGTCGTCGGAACTGCGCTCAAAGATCATATGGGACCCATACCACCCATGGCAACAATGTATCCAAGACACAATGGTGATTGATGAAAGTTAAAACATGTATGTCATAATCTATCATTGTATAATTAAATGTTGCGGCTATGATGATGAGGTGCATCTTGATATCGTGCATGAAATACATTGATTGTAAACAAGAAACTCACACAGGCGCAGTTCTGGCGACTATATCCCTTTAATACGGAAGTTACATTAGAAAACATTATATACTGTAATTAAAGATGTGTAAGCTAAACCTTCGGCTATTGTTTCAGAAATCTTGTGTTATGTAGTGTAGCTATGTCAGTCTGTTGTTCTACTCCCTGAAGCATGATGATATATCCTTGACTGGTTTATTGACACAAACCAGGTAATGTATAAAAAGTATTGTTATTGTTGAAAATTTAATTATTCCAGTGTTTTGCCCAGAGTGCGTTCTTGCATCTTTTGATGCAAAAATAGCAACAATGGCCCGCAAAAATACCGGACATGGGTTACAGGGACGCACTAAAATCAGGGCTAGAATTGTAAGTCCAGCGTCCACAGACAGACTACATTTTTAGCTATTAAATTACACACTTGATAGCCTGTACAGTTATTGCTTCTCTATTGAGAAATGAAATATTTAAAATTTAGTCTATTTTTTCATCACAATGTAAACACTTTTGAAAAATCAGTTAGTCTGTTACAGTCTACGATTCATGGTATGAGCAAGGCGATATGCGTCCACTCGGCCCTGCAGCCTTGGGGACAAAAATCAAATGCCGGGCCACGTACGATCCTGATAACCACAATGATTTCGGAAGCGGAAGGCTTGTAAAAAGAACAACTAACTTTTCACAAAGCAAATTTTATTGACCAACAACTTGAAATGAAACGTTTACATGTAAATATATGCTAGTACAGTGAAGTACGGAGAATCAATTTTCAGTCACTATACTCTATACACTATACATGGCATCACACGGAATTGACTGCACGTGTATTTGGTGTATTGGAAGCTCATGACTTCATCTAAACATATCATCAACCCCCCCCCCCCCCCCCATTTTTTGTTGAAACACTATATCCCTGACTTTCAAAGTAGTAATTTGCCTTAAATTTCCCCAGAAGGAGTCTCATAAAACTCTCTGATCGTCTGCAAGCCAGCCCACCTAGAGATCAAGGTCACGCTGAATTCGTTATATAGTCAAGACCCCCCTATAGCTCGATTGTAGCTGATCTTAACAAGAACCACCTAGCTTGTCAAAACAGCGTTATGGCTATGTGCTATTGCTATCATGATGATCAAGGAGTTTTCCCACATATTTGTTTTCAAACTATATTTTTGCAATTTTCAGGGAAAAATGTCAGTCATAGGAGCAATTATAAAAAAGAAGAGAACTTTATAGCAGTAATAAAAAACCCAGGTTATAATGTGCATCAAACTATTGTCTTCAACCTCTTCTAGTTCTGGAGTCATAAATGTAATGAAACATTCTTCTTTATTTCTGTTAAACACATGTAATGCAGGATCCCCGTAAAAGAAAAATGCGCATGAAATTGATTTTATCATGATGATGTCTTTTTTACAATTCAAAACTGTAAATATAACCAGTTAAAATGACTTTGTCACAAACCATTAGACGTCCAGCAATCTTAATTTTACAATGAATGTATGTATTCATGATATCAATTTTTTGATGGAAAACAACAGCCCTACATGTTTACAATACCTTTCTGCCTTGGTGACTTGAACTGCTTTGCGTTCTTTCATTGTAACTTAGTGTCCCCCTATTTTAACAATCATGGGACACTGTGTCCCACCTTTACAATTCCTGGGCAAAACACTGTATTCTCTGGGGCTTTGTCAAGTGTGCTGCCACTGAAGTACCTAGCGGACTGTACCATTATATTTAGGGGTGCCCAAAAGGTGTCAGGGCCTGAATTTAGCTGTTAGACAACACTTTTGCCCATTATAACTATGTGCAAATTCATGTGCAAGTCCTGCATGGCAACAGGTTATTTATAGTCATTAAAACTTTTTGTGTTCATGCACGTTGTACAGGTGCTGTAATAGAATGTGTGAAGAAGGTGCCTTAATGAATAGATATAATGCACGGCAAAAAGGAATTCATTTCATTTCAATACAATATATCACACTAAGACAACCCCTAGGAACCTGTATACTAAGTATCAAAGGCATCAGACGAGTAGTTTTTGAGAAACACATTTTTTGACCATAAATGGCAAAAATTGCACCAATAATACAAAATTGCAGATTTCATTATATATTCAATATATCATATTTAGTTCATCTGTAGGAACCTGTATACCAAATATCAAAGCTGTCAGACGAGTGGTTCTGATGAAATAAAGTTTTTTAGCAGACTGTGATAAATAAAGTTTTGACCAAAAATGACGAAAAAATTCCTTAAAAATACAGATTTGCATATTTCATCACAACTTGAACAAATCTAAGTTGGGTTATCCCTAGGGACCTGTATACCAAATAACAAAGCTGTCTGACCAGTGGTTATGAAGAAGAAGATATTTTTGCCAAAAACACCTTTTTTGGTGCTAATTTGCATATTTTCAACAATATCAAAAAACTAACTAAAATAGTTTCTCAGAATCATATGTTGCATCTACACAACAATATCAAATCAGAAAGTACTGCGGTTCTCAAGATATTTGAGTGGACGGACGTCACAAACGGACACACATACATACATACAGACTGACGACGGACGGATACCCATCCCAATAGCTTCTATAGACTACAGTCTATAGTAGCTAAAAATCAAAACGACCAAAAAAGCCGGCTGCGGCCCGTGGGCTACTCTGTGCAGCTAAATTTGTTTTCCTATGCGTGCACAATACAGCCCTGGGGCTTAGTGGGCTAGGTTCGGGTGTTGTTTGGAGTATATTTCTATACGGAAATTCCTGATAAATTGTGTTTAAAACACTTTTCCCAAAAATAACCCGGACAGGTAAAACTAATCTAAGTTGGCAAAGAGAGGTACAGCAGCTTAATATGAGCTCACTCACTTCTCTATGATGAGCCTCTGCGTTATATAACGCCGGAACATGTACGCAGGGCTGGCTCTGCATGGCTTGGCTGTGTGTTACCGGCGTTATACGGCCCCCACAGGCGTGATGTTTTCTGGGTAGTTTCTATAAGTGTAGTTTATGCTACGTTCTTACGTTCTCTTCCGTAGCATAATCACCAAGGTAAGAAACAGTATTATCCGGCCTGCCAAGAAAACTGCACGTTCTAGTCGAAAAATAAACACAAATCCTACATTGAGTTACCTAGTTAGATGCGGAAGGATCTCGGCTGTCCAAAAAACACACTCATGTCACGATAAAATGAAAACTTTCGAAGAAATCTGCCGCATTTTGACAACATCGGCGTTTCTGATGGCCACCGTTGTAATAACGCAACTCATTATCATAATGGACGGTGTCTGCACATAGAAAGTGGTGAATCTCAGTCTGATGCCGTTGATGGCGTTGCTCACGGACCAATCAGCGATGTGGACGGCGTACAATTATGATAATGAGTTGCGTTATTACAACGGTGGACGCCAGAAATGCCTAGTTTGTCAAAACACGGCAGATTTCTCCAAAAGTTGTCATTTTATCGTGACATGAGAGTGTTTTTGGACAGTAGAGAGCCTTCCGCGTCGAATGAGGTAGCTGACTGTAGGATTCGTGTTTATATTTCGACTAGAACGGGCATTTTTCTTTGCAGGCCGGATAATTCTGTTTCTTACCTTGGTGATTAGGCTACGGAAGAGAGCGTCGGAACGTAGTATAAACTACACTTATAGTAACTACCCAGAAAACATCACGCCTGTGACGGCCCCCACCA
Source organism: Ptychodera flava (assembly GCF_041260155.1). Classification (NCBI taxonomy): domain Eukaryota; kingdom Metazoa; phylum Hemichordata; class Enteropneusta; family Ptychoderidae; genus Ptychodera; species Ptychodera flava. The sequence continues at coordinate 5,739,829 of NC_091930.1, forward strand.
TATGCGATCAGTGTATGTGTGTGGGAGGCCGTATAACGCCGGTAAACCTCCCCGTGGGTGGAAGGACGGTGGGCGGTAACACACAGCCCAGCCGGCCCACGCAGGGCTAGCTCTGCATGGCAGGGCTGTATGTTACCGGCGTTATACAGCGTGGTTGGAGGCCATATAACGCCGGTAACACACAGCTCTGCCATGCATGCAAACGCAGGGCCATCATTTAGCGCTGCGTACAGGTCTTACACGGCCTCCACCAGGCCGTGTAACGCCGGGCAATCAGTACTCGCATGAAATGTAACTTCGAGAAACAAGATTGAAACTATATTACTGTTTGAGGCGGTACTCACTCAGATGCTGATGCGGTTCAACCATGGAGATTCGTACAGTGATCGGTAGGTCGCCAGGTCTTAACGGTAATAATGGCTTCATGTAACAAAATGGCCGCCATGTGCAGCGCAAACTCCCATGGTGCTAATATGATACACCCTAACCAGGTGAAAAAATATGACGTGCAGTTTTGGCTGATTTCATTGTAAAATACATCGGAATTTTGAAAAAGTAATAAAAGTGAGCGCATATATCAAAAAGGACCAAAATAACAGAATAGTATTTGCAATGTTACAAAGTTCAACAACTTTATGCAAATATATGAATGAAAAAATCCCTGGACTGCGTAAAAAATTAGTTCAATTACAACTACGGAGACCACTTTGAAGTCGGGGACCACTTAGAGGTCTTAACAAACGTGTATCCATAAATTTCGAACAAAAGTGAAAAAGTCTAGGCCTGCTGGTATTGCTTAATGTCACTTTTCCGACAAGCATTACCCCTTAGGTTAATGATATCCCCTCTCTCCGAACGGTATGACGCATAATTCTGCGCTGCACGTACAACAATTTGAAGTCACCCCATTGAAAAAATTAAAATAAACAACACCTCTTTTTCTGAATTCCAACACAGCTTCAATGAACTATTATTTCTATATAATACTTATAGCCCCTAAACTTGTAATAATAATAATAATAATAATAATAATAATAATAATAATAATAATAATAATATAATAATAATAATAGTGCAATAGTTAATTCTTTCTAAGCAAAATATATCTTTCGGGATGTTTTTTTAATTTTATTTGGGCTATTTCAGCATTTTAACTTACATAACTCACTTATTCATATACAATTTTATTTTGTAAAACAGAGGGTAAGTAAGTGCAGGGGCAGCCCTTCCCCCGCCTGGACATTTGTATGCCCCGTAAAGTGTAAAAATAACTGCCGTATTTTAGAGAAAGGGGGCCGATCCGCCTCCCGAATATAAAATGGTCGACACTTATCTGGTGTCGGCGCCCGGTTATCATAATCACCGAGCACCGAAAATATTTGCATATGATATATTCACCGTGGTATTTCATTCAAGAAATCTTGATATAGAGGTCTGCAGTCGCGTCAATATCACTGCCGGGAAATTGAACTCAGAAAGATCGTCACCACGGATTACATCCGCAATTTGGTTAAAAAGGGACTTCTTACGGTAATATCGTAAAAAAATGTAACACTACAATGTAGCAAAGGTTAATGGCTAGCTCCCCAACTTTCCAGTAAAAAGAACAGCGGGGCCCTGTTCGTAATTCGATTTTCGACTAAATCAAATTGCGAAATTCAGTATTAACATCCAAATCCAAACTTAGAGATTCACTCGACATTTTAGAAAGTGAATACATTATGATGGTTGTTATTCAAAACAGCGTAAAATAGTGAATTCGTTGGTCTGGAAAAAGATACGAATTTCACTTGACCACCGTAAGCCACAGAACGGCCCCACATAATATATCATTAATGTCTGATGGTTCTTGGAGCATTTTACATAGAATGGATTTCATTATTGTTCCAAGACAAGTTTTAATATCATATTTACCGGCGAGATATCCGAATTTACGGTGACCATCCACTGATGCACTTCGGTTACCTATAAGGCAATGTGTTAACGTGGTTGATGTATGAGTTCTGAGTGATTAATGAAAGGATTGGTAATCCGCTCTTTAATGCAAATTTAATATGTAAAGGTGAACACTAACTAAAAGTATTAGTGTTTTCTTCATTTCATGAAAAGTACAGACTCTGTATTGAGGCCGCCTTACATTAAACATCCTATAACAAAGGTTCGCTAACATGTTTTCGACCAACACAGCCACCTCGAGATGTATACATTGCGCATTATGTCGGTATATTGAGCTCGTACTATTTCAAAGCCTAGCACCCAACACTTACAATACATTCAAGTTTGTCATGTTTGAAAACCACCTCAGTTGCAGATCTAGACCAGAACCAATGTCAGACTTTACTAAAGCAAATCTATCTCTCAGCGTTGGAGGTAAAAGGTTATCTTGGTACGTCCTCTCAATCTATATTACTCGTAAAACTTATTATATCACGGGATTGACATAATTTTGTAAGTGATCGATATATTTTGTTTCCTGTAAGTGAGAGTCAAGAAAAAATAGCATTGACATGTATGTACACATACACTTTACAAGACCAGAGTGGGAATATTTCACACTGGCAAGTCTTTATTACCGACCGACTAGGAAATTAATGAAATGCCAAGCTAGTCATTCAATAAAATATTAATGGGATTTTGTATCCGGCTGAATACGACAAAAGGCGACCAGAATAGCGTGCGTTATTTATAGTCTGTGTGTTTCATTTAGTGCTTGGAGTTCTGCCAATCGCAAAAATATAACGGATGTATATTGACAGACATAGCTAGGAACAAAAATATAATTGTCGCAATACGTGATGTACAATTGTTCTTGCATTTTAGAATGACGTAGACAGATTATGTGACTGGTACATTACGGATTCACAATGCAACAAAAGAGATATACTAATATATAGGATAAACTCGTGATCTCCCGAGATTTCATTCTATTCCGTATTGATGATGTGTGCAGAACAATAAGAACTGACAGCTATCTTAAACAATTTATATAACGCTCCTAAAATAAGGTATACAAATCTACCGAAAAGGCATGGCAACATTTTAGTGGCTACTTTGTAACCATAATTACAAAGTTTAGCCAAGTTGAGAAAAAATGTATTCCGGATATTAGAAGAAATAGCTTTTATATTTTGCCGTTTTGTACCTCCCGGTACTCCTCTTTTGGACTTCGAAGTACTTGGAAAACGTCTGGGAGGTTTCTCTGCCATGTGTGTGCATAAAACTTTGCATTTAATATTAGGCAAAACGTGCTAACATTTATATTCATTTTCATTAAACGTTTATTGGAGTGTTAAAGTAGAACGTGCCTCGGAGGCATGTTTGGCCTCACAAATGTTTGCAGTTCTTTTATGATATACCGTTTGTCGGGCTCATTTAAAAGCTCTTGGAGAAAGAAAAACTTTCATTTTCTTAGTTTTTCGAAAACCTAGAATTTCATTTTTACGTCATGAGCTAGCACAGTGATTGCGACCATCCTAAATTCCAAAAACCGCACAAATATTGAATAATTTGTCTCGCTAGTTCCTAGCTTTGCAGGTACCCCTGATTTTTAATAGTGATTTGGCAAGAGATTGGTTGAAAGTTTAAGTCTTTCTCTATCGGGGCGCATGAAATAATAATTAACTTCATGGGCGAAAAAAATGGTTGTTCTACAGCCTTGATTGAGTATACCAAAATAGGTGATGAACATGTTGATTATGATCTGCTTGAATAGAGAGATGGAGAAATTTTTAGCCTGTAATAGATGCGAGTGCTCAACCAACGGACAAAAAATTTACATTCAGAATGTGTAATCATCCATATTTTGAATGCTTGTAATAATCCGAGTAGTCTTGGTGACAAACATTATATTCTGTTATTCACATACATCCTCACAAAACATAATTACACGAAGAAATTCTATTTTTTAAGACTTATAGAGCTTGAAGGCTGAATATTAATCAGTTAAAATTGTGTGTTGTCGCTAAAGCGGTGCTGTCATGTCTGTAGATTAATTTTTAATTTGGTCCGAAGGGACGTTTTCTCCCTTTCAAACATGAAATATGCGCTGTATGGAACGTCTCGACTCATCTGCACTGTATTTATAGTCTAGCTGTGGCTGCTGTGACAAGTTTGACGCGTACCACAGATATGGTAGCCGTCGGAAAACTGTGTCTTGTTCTCGCTCTTGTGGGACACTCGTTTCTGCAAGGTAGGTGATCCAGAGTTGTCAATTGAATGTCGAAAATAGATGTTGCTTGGTGTGTTTTTTCACTTAAACATTGAAATCCAACTTTTTGAAACTAATCATAGAGCAAACACTCTGATTCGCCAATGTGATCTCTGTTTGGAGGCATTTCAGGAACATTTACATTTTCATCGAGCGAAATCAATATATTTGATGCAGGTAAGGTTGTTGTTTTTTTTGCTTATGTAGAAATCTTTCAAGGAACCACTTATCTGAATACTCATAACTATAAATCATGCGGACGACGCCAAAACTTTTGTGACAAAGATATATTCTTTTTCCGTTCAATTCCTTAGTTTTGCAATTTACGAGTTCTTGACGTTGCCTAATATTTGTTTGAAGCCGAAAGGGTGTACAGTGAGAGAATTGCACTAGCCTTGAGAGGAACTTTTGGCATTTTAGTTTTAAAATACTTGTCGTGCTTCATGTCTAAAAAAAATAGGAATTCCGTACTTATTCACTGCAACGGCAATGATCTCGATTAATGACCAACAAGTAGTCGTGCGCGCCTCGTCAACCGCCGAAAAGAGACGTTAAGTCACCCCCGGCTGTACTTCGTTGCGTTTCATTTCTATAGCCTACGTTCTGCGCTTTTTACGACCAAGTGCGTTTAATGTATCGAGCAACTTATAAGAACAGTAAAATTGATCAGGCACAGCGCTAAAATAGATTTGGTCAACAATTTCTGATTACATTTTATGAGGAAACGTTGTATCACATTACACTGTCAGGTACAACTATCAATAGAGGCATCAACTCCGTCTAAAAAGTTGTAACATTGTCTAGCAGGAAGTCAGATGCCGGTGCCAGTGTTTATTGATCGGGTGGTGTTGTTTTGACTACAGTTGCTCTCATCAGTATTCCGTTACACTAAAATGCATTTGGTTGTAATTGTGACTGTTATCCTCTTCTTCGCGTATTAGTTCTGGTATAAACGTCACAATATACTATTCTTGCGGTATTCGTGAATGCAGGTTGTCTATCAAAATGTATAAAAATACAGATACATATAGAATTACCATGTCTTTCATCGCAAATTATATTTTTAAAACATACAATTGTGCCAGCGTGCCATGAAGCATTTATTTTCATAACATTTCTTTCTTCCGAAGCCTTTCTCTACAACACATTATCTAATTGTTCTATTTCCTCCTACTTTATCTTCTAAGGACTGGGTATAAACATTCTATCTGCTTTCGGATGAAATGCAGAATGAGCAAAGTCTAATGTAAAGAACGCCCCTCTATTTTCGTTGCCAAGACTTCGACACATTTATAGTCATAATACATGATCTCTTATAACTATTCAATTAATATTTATTTCCCAATATCAAAGCTGTACCACATTTAAAGTGGCCATTTTAAAGATCTCCTTGTAATTTTACGTCCGTAGTTGAACTGTACATTTAATTTCCTTTTCATCAATTCAGAGAAGAGGTTTCCCTTTTCTTGCAGCACAATGTTTCAATTTGAACTCATTTGGGCAATTTGAATTTGAACTTTAGATCATAAAACACTCAGATTGGTGGTCATGAAAAGGGAGGAGGAGGAGGTGTGGAAGTGGTCTATCTGGCCTAGCACAAGTTTTACGGAACGAGGGTGCACCGCGGAAGGGCCCGAGCATGCGAAGGCCCTGACGCCTTACGACCGAAGTTCGCAAAACCCGTATAAGAGCCGTAAACGTTTATCATATACTTTATGGAATGATAAAGCTAAAGTTAAAAAACAAGATTTTACAATAGAAATGCATGCGATATCAAACATTTTTCGCCACTTTTGTAAATTTTTCGTAAAAGCGATGGTCGCATCCCGTCGCGTATTGATATACATAATAAAGTCATTTCTTTACTTTTAGAGCTTGCAAAGCAACATACGTATACCTACAAAGAACGAGGCGTAAATCGAGGTGTTACAATTAGAAGAACAGCGTGATGTAAATTATTGTAAATTACATTACACCGACAGCGTAATGACATCATCGGCAAAAAGGTTCGATTAAAAGAAATAATTGTGCCTTTAAATTTGTGAGGATTTCGAGGTGAAATGTCCGTGTGTTCACTGGATTTTAATATGAAACCCTGCGTCCTTGCGTACTATCAGAACGACGAGACGTTCGAATCTCACACTGGCCGTTCATATACGGATGTAAGGTTTCAAGTTGCTGATAGCAACTTGCGTAGTAACCAGGGTGAAGCCAGTTCTGAAATGCACACGCTTGCATATACTTGACAAAGTATGCCTTGGCTTGATATGGCAAATTATTACACAAATTTGAGGGCGTTTTTTTCCAAAGCGTTACACTGGAACGTGGCTCTTGGTATATCATAAATACTAATATTGAGTATGTATTTGGCTCCGCGTCATACTGATATGACCGGGTCTCACGCTGTCTTTTTACGGAAAAAAATGAGTCGTTGAAACATGCTGATGATGGAGATTATCAAAAAGTAAAGGACAGACAGCAGAAAGTTTATAATTTATGTGTTCAGGACAGACGTTGCCGCACACGCTTTGCGGTGCCAGTGCAGTCACATTTTGACGCCTACTACTTACACTTCCGCTGTTATTGCCGACAGGTGTGCGATGTGCCTCGGGCAAATGCGGACACTAACTGTTTAGGGCATGCAGCTCATAGCTCATTATTTCTAAATTCTCCGGGGCATACACCGTAAATTAGTTTTGAGCTTGTTAACAATTGAACAATCAATCATTTCATCGTGGTACCTTTGCAGACGTCATTGCTCCATGCCACTAAACAGACCGCAGTTGTTGTCAAGACCACATTCAATAGGCACCAATTTCCGTTTTGTCTGTTACTATGGATATTTTAGCTTCAATATACAGCGCGGATATTTGAATATTCGGCTTCTGTTACAAACAAAGTCCTATTTTCTGATTTGAAAAGAAGCAACTTGCTGCAAACACATAGAATTCTTTCTTTCCTCGAATCAGTAATGGATTATCTCTTTTCCTCTTATGGTATCCATGGCTACGGCGCGCCAAATGTTTCAAAAATATTTATCGTCATAGAGTAAAAATAAACTGTCAAATCAAAATAAAGTCTTAAACGTGTATGAATAATAAAAAAAAGTTCTTTCGTCTTGCATTTTATTAATGTACCTTTTCGTAAAATTAAAATAGCATTCATTTGAAAATATGTGTCATTAAATATTTGAATGTGTCTGTACAGATAAAGATGACGTGCAACCGTCTTTCTCCATTGAAATAAAAATTCAATGGCATTACGGAAGAAAATAAACGAGAAAAGTATAACTGCAAAAAAGAGCAGAATGTTATGTAATACATAATTGTAAATACTCTTTAAACCGTAATGCGTGCGTAATGAGAAGATAAACTGTTTGCAAAAATCGGAAAAGTGACCACACTCCCATACTTATTGACGTACATACACGTGTATTTGATATAAAGGTGCAATGAACGCTGATTATAAGGGAAAAAGCAAAAAAATCAAGCACACACACAAAAAATATTGAAATGATTAAAAACAAAACCAAAAATAGTACTTTCACTACTACAAAAAACAAAACGAACCACCATCAGGTCTGACTAAAAAAAGAAAGAGAATCACAATTGAAAAGTCGACCGAGATCGCGCTGGCATGGCATTGAGGCTGAAAAGAAACCAAAACGAGGTCAGCTTGAAAAAAATCCCCAAAACGAGGTTACCAAAAAAAAAAAAAAACGAGGTTAACAAAAAAAAAAACAGTAGAAAAAAAGAGGCCCGTTCGAGAAAAGAAAACAAGAGTGGGACACCCCGCAGAAAAAGCCCAACGTGTAAATTGAATAATTCTCAACGGCATGATTGTTACAGTTTAATGCCAGAGGGTTTTGGATCATCACACTCGGATGTTGGACAAGATATTTGGGGTATTTCAGCGATAACTCTGAGCTTCTAGTCTTCAAATCATCTCATGGACGTCCAAGTTACGTCCCATTCTATTTTAAACAGTTACAAGTGGACAAAACACTCATGGTGGGTCGTCGGCTGCAAGCGGTCCCCTCGCTCATGCTAATGTACACTCGAGGTTGTTAGCCAGCGGCCGGCGGTCCTGTCGCTGGTACAGTACACACCCGCGACCAGCGATCCCTCGCTGTACAGTGTAGGCCCTCCTCTCCCAAACCATAGACAGTCTGTGCCCAAACCATGGAGTCCTACCCGAACAATACGATGGCTAGCCGCTAGCCCACGGTTACGTGTGGTTCGATACATAGCGGCCGCCGTGTGTATGCATAGTAAAATTGCTACCACGCAGCGGCCGCTATGTATCGAACCACACGTAACCGTGGGTTTAGCCTCTGAACGGAGTGTGGCAAAGGCAAAAATACTCAGGCTAAAACACTCCGTTTAGATTCGAGGCAACGTTTTCACTAGTAGGACCTACATGTAGAACGCGAACGCGCCCGACTTGACAAACACTGATCAAGCTGACGCTATTTCTCTGTATACTGTAACTCTGGGTGGCAGAGCTGTAAGTTACCGGCGTTACACGGCCAGGCCGTATAACGCCGGTAACTCCACAGCCCTGCCACCCAGAGCAATGTATAGGCTACTGCACAAATATCGGTAACTCCACAGCCCTGCCACCCAGAGCAATCTATAAGCTACTGCACAAATATCGTAGCTCCATATATTGGACGGTGTGGAGATGAAGCTTTCTGCAATGGGGATTGACATATTTTGTATGTGCCGGTCGACGCGGTCTAGCCCTGCGAGTATAGTGAGAGTGCCTGGCGTTGCGAAGGCCGGACACTCTCGCCATACTCGTAAGGCACTGAGGTCCTGCGGGATCGCGGTTGCATCATAGTGCATGTTAAAGTTGCGTCGCTCGTCTTGTCGAACACGGAAAACGATGGACGTTCTCTCAACACGCGGCAGATTTCTTCAAAACTATTCATTTTTAATGCTTTGGGTGATCTTTGAGGATAGACGACATGGACGAGGAATTACCAACAAGGTGGTTTATTATCATCGTATTTGAATTCATTCCATTGTAGAAATCCACGGTTTACATGTGGTTCGCGGGTATGCATACCATGCGGCGGCCGCTATGTATCGAGCCACAGGTAACCGTGAAGAAATCATATAAACGGTGATGACAGAGCGGTGGCAGTTCGCTCCCTGCCATACCGCACCTAAGGCATCCATGTGTTCGCAGTGTTGCTATGAAGGGTCATGGGTTGCGGTTGTACATCTCGCTCGTGATCTGAACTGTGGACTGTCTGAAATTGGCTCAGTTAACTTGACTCTCTGGAACTATTCGCTGTTAACCTGGACGTTCTTTAGGTGATATTGCCCACTTCACTTCATCAAGTACGGTTTCAAGTAGCTCTGCGTGGCAGGGCCCAGCCAAACAGAGCTAGGATTCAAGTAGCCCTGCGTACGATGCTGTGTGTTCCGCTACAGCTAATCGCCGAGCGGGGCGATTAGCTGTAGCGGAACACACAGCATCGTACGCAGGGCTAGGATTCAAGATGTCAAAGTTATCACTGAAATGCTCAATTAATATTTCGTCAAATATTGGAGTACGTGGTGATCGGATTCCCAGCTGTTGGGGATTCATCGATCGAAGGAAACGTGAACAATGAGTGTTTTGAATAAATTAATAGTAATTTCGCGCGTTTGGGTTTTTTCTGTGGCGAGTGCTCGTTTTTTTTTCTTTTTTTTTTTTTTCTTTTTTTTTTTTGCTGTGGCGAGTGCTCATTTGTTTTTTTCTTTTCACAGGCCCACACGTTTTTTGTATTTGCTCTGTCCATGGCATTTTTTTTATTTTTATTTATTTTTTATTTTTTTAGTAGATGATGTCCACTTTTGTCTAGAGCCATCACTTCCGAATTTTTTCTCTGATTTTCTCTCTTTACTGTCAAAGCGGCTGGTGGCTCATATTATATTTTTGATTTTCTATAATACGTTTTTATGAGACGTACTGCTTTTTAATTTTCTTAAGTACATAAATAATTTTATGTATGCATGGCTTTTTTGTCTGATTCTTTTATAATGATTTTCTGTATGTGGTTCACATTTCAATTTTTTGTAATATTTTTTCCGAGTGGTAGTAGTGGTTTTTAGTGATTTTCTTGTGATTTTTGTATACGTACCACTGTATAACATATTTTACTTTTTGTTTTGTAAAATCAGCACTCATTGCACCTTTTACGGGAACTATTATACGTGTATGTATGTCGATAAGTATTGATGTATGACTTTTTCAAATCGTTGACAATTGTTTATTTCCTAATTACGCTTTAAAGAATATTCTCAAGTTAAAATGAAGTATTAAATGACATTTCTATCTTTTGTTTTTTAATTTTACTTTTCTTACTTATTTCCTTCCGTAATGACATCGAATTTTTATTTCAATCGAGAAAGACGTTTATTTTTGCACTGAATCGATAAATATTTATGAAACATTTGGCGCGCCGTACCATGCCTGTTGATCTCCCAAGGGAGAGCTCTCATGTGAAAGAGTGTCATTTTTGTATTGCAACATGCATGATGAATATTATTCATTCCATCAGTTTCTATAATATCCTCATGAGTCCATTACAAGGAATAAAAGCATATAGAAAGTCCATTGTCATTGTGCATGTCTACTTCTTCAACAAGGACTAAGCATATAGAAAGTCCATTCTCACGGTGCGTGTCTACTTGTTCCTCAACACACATGAGGCCATTTGTTTCGATGTAAAGCGGTATTCTGAAACTTTGCATACGACTATCTTTGTAAAAAGGTGTTTGAGTCAATCTTTTATGCCGTTTCATATTCATACGCAACCTGCACTTTGCAATCTCTTGATTTTTGGGCCAGACTTATTCTTGACTATACAAAAAGTCATTTAACGAATAAGTCGATCTTGTACACCGTAAAGAACTTGCATATTTCTCGAATAATGTAATTACAGTACCACGATGCACCATGGCCAAGTAACTTTCTAATCGCTTTATATGTTAACCCACACTTTTATGCGATCTCACTCAAGACTATTACTCAAAGTCAGAGATAAAAATGATTTCCCTAAAAAATCATAACCATCAACAGAATTAATGGAGCAAGTTGCATTTCGCAACAACCGTCAAGATCGAGTACGAGTCGTGCGTTGGCCAGCTTTACCGAGTACATCTAACATCGATATTATGGTAATGTGGAATCTATGCTTACAGCCGTTAATCAATGCGCACTAGTAAGTTGATGGGCTATCGTAAGAAATTGACAGACGGAATGAACTTTGACGCCATAGATAAGGAGATGATGTCAATTAATATTTTGAGAAGATAACATCACTGAAATTCCGAGTACGAAGAGTTTCAGTCTTGCTGGCCGTATGGGACATTGTAAAGTTATGGAAATATTTAAGGCTAGCTGCGACTCGAAATTTCGTCGTAAATGTCTCCACTAACACAATTACTATGTGAACGTACGGCGCGCCAAATGTTTCAAAAATATTTATCGATTCAGTGCAAAAATAAACTGTCTTTCTCAATTGAAATAAAAATTCGGTCTCATTAGGAAGGAAAAAGTAAAAAAGTATAATTAAAAAACGAAAGACAGAAATGTCATTTAATACTTCATTTTAACTTGAGAAAAAATCTTTTAAGCGTAATTAGGAAATAAACAATTTTCAACGATTTGAAAAAGTCATACATCCATACTTATCGACATACATACACGTATAATAGTTCGCGAAAAAGGTGCAATGAGTGCTGATTTTACAAAAAGAAAAAAGAAAAATATGTTATACAGTGATACGTCCACAAAATTCACAAGAAATCACTAAAAATCACTACTACCACTCGGAAAAAATAGTACAAAAAATAAAAACGTGAACCACATACAGAAAATAATTGTAAAAGAATCAGACAAAAAAAGCCATGCATACATAAAATTATTTATGTACTTAAGAAAATTAAAAAGCACTACGTCTCATAATAAACGTATTATAGATAATCAAAAATATAATATGAATCACCAGCCGCTTTGACAGTAAAGAGAGAAAATCGGTGAAAAAATTCGGCAGTGATGGCTCTAGACAAAAGTGGATCTCATCTACAAAAAATAAAATAAAATAAAATAAAAACGAAAAAAATAAAAAAATGCCATGAACAGAGATACAAAAAAAACGCGTGGGCCTGTGGAAAGAAAAAAATAAATTAGGACTCGCCACAGCAAAAAAAAAAGAAAAAAAAAGAAAAAAAGAAAAAAACGAGCACTCGCCATAGAAAAAAACAGATCACGAGCGAGACGTACAACCCATGACCCTTCATAGCAACACTGCGAACAAATCGATGCCTTAGGCGCGGTATGGCAGGGAGCCCACTGCAGGCCTTCCACCGAGCCGCACTGTCATCGCCGTTTGGCCTACATGATTTCTACACAGTTTTATACGTATGGTTCGATACATCGGGTTCAAATACCATGATAATAAACCACCTCGTTGTTTGCTAATTCCTCGTCTATCCTCAAAGATCACCCAAATCATGATAAAATGAATAGTTTTGAAGAAATCTGCCGCATGTTGAGAGAACGTCCATCGTTTTCCGTGTTCGACAAGACGAGCGACGCAACTGTACAAGCCTTACGACTACAAGTATGGCGAGAGTGTCCGGCCTTCGCAACGCCAGACACTCTCACTATACTCGCAGGGCTAGACCGGCACATACACGACATGTCGATCCCCATTGCAGAAATCTTTATATCCACACAGTCCAATACATGGAGCTACGATATTTGTGCAGTAGCCTATACATAGCTCTGGTTGGCAGGGCAGGGCTGTGAGTTACCGGCGTTATACGGCCTGGCCGTATCCGGTAACTCACAGCCCGGCCTTGCTGCGGATCCGTAGCCCTACCACTCCCTTTGCTGGTTGTGTTGAGCTACGGTGTACAGAGAAATAGCGGCTGCTTGATCAGTGTTTGTCCAGTCGGGCGCGTTCACGTTCTACAGGTACTACTACTACTACTAGTGAAAACGTTGCCTCGAATTTAAACGGAGTGTTTCAGCCCGAGTATTTTTGCCTTTGCCACACTCCGTTTAGAGGCTAAACCCATGGGATACGTGTGTGGCTCGATACATAGCGGCCGCTGCTAGCTTTGCATGGCAGGGCTGTGTACGTGTTACCGGCGTACGGGAGGCCGTGTCATGCCGGTAACACACAGCCCTGCCATGCAGAACTAGGCCGCAGAGTGCTGCGTGGTATGCAATTTTACTATGCATACCCACACGGCGGCCGCTGTGTATCGAACCACACGTAACCGTGGGCTAGCGGCAAGCCATCGTTTTGTTGGGGTTTGGGCACAGACTGTCTATGATTTGGAGAGGCGGCCCTACACTTTACAGCGAGGGGATCGCTGGTTGCCGGCGTGTAGGCCTACTGTACTAGCGACGGGACCGCCGGCCCGCGCTGGCTTACCACCTCGAGTGTACATTGGAGCGAGGGGACCGCTGGCAGCCGACGAACCACCACGATGGGTGTTTTGTCCACTTTTAACCAAAACTGGTAACTGTTTAATATAGAATGGGACGTGTCGGTAACTTGGACGTCCATGAGATGATATTGAAGACTAGAAGCTGAGAGTTATCGCTGAAATACCCCAAATATCATGTCCAACATCCGAGTGTGATGATCCAAAACCCTCTGGCATTAAACTGTAACAATCATGACGTTGACAATTCTTCAATTTTCATGCTGGGCTTTTTCTGCGGGGTGTCCCACTCTGTTTTCTTTTCTCGAACGGGCCTCTTTTTTTTCTACTGAGTTTTTTTTTTTTTTTTTTTTGGTAACCTCTCGTTTTTTTTGTAACCTCGCTTTGGTTTTTTTCCCAAGCTGACCTCGTTTTGGTTTCTTTACAGCCTCAACGCCGGCGCGATCTCGGTCGACTTTTCAATTGTGATTCTCTTTCTTTTTTTAGTCAGACCTGATGGTGGTTCGTTTTGTTTTTTGGTAGTAGTGCAAGTACTATTTGTGGTTTTGTTTTTAATCATTTCAATATTTTTTGTGTGTGTGCTTGATTTTTTTTTCTTTTTTCCCTTATAATCAGCATTCATTGCACCTTTATATCAAATACACGTGTATGTGTACGTCAATAAGTATGGGAGTGTGGTATTTCCAAATTTTTGAAAAGTTTATCTTCTCATTACGGTTTAAAGAATATTTTACAATTAAGCATTACATAACATTCTGCCCTTTTTTGCAATAATACTTTTCTCGTTTATTTTCTTCCGTAATTCCATCGAATTTTTATTTCAATCAAGAAGGACGGTTTGCACGTCATCTTTATCTGTACAGACACATTCAAATATTTAATGACACGTATTTTCAAATGAATGCTATTTTTATGAAAAGGTACATTAATAAAATGCAATGATATGGACGAAAGAACTTTTTTCTTTATTATTCATACACGTTGAAGACTTAAATGTTTAGAAAGAAAATTTGACAGTTTATTTTTACTCTATGACGATAAATATTTTTGAAACATTTGGCGCGCCGTAGTGAACGATAACGCATCCATAGATTGTTCGCGTTGGATTGGTCTGTGCGTCTGATCGTGCAGGAAAAAAGGTTCTAGTCGGAGTTTTCGTTCCGTTCTGTTGAGTTACGTTGTACGTTAGACTGGTGGCGATTCGGGTCAGTTTATGCGATGCAAAGTATAAGCTTCTTAATCCCAGCTCATCGTGTAAAACACACATGTGCCTTTGTTTATATATGAATTTTTGTCACGCCTTAATTTAATGTTTCCACAAAACCAGTGAGCAATTCATATACATGGGATGTAAATGGGAAAGTCAAAACGGGGCCGTAGCTTAAGCGGGGACGGGCGGTCCCAGCCCCTTAGAATTTTCCAAACCGTCAATATGTAAATTTATGCAAATTACCCTGATCCTACCTAACTGGGTTTTACTCCTTGACAATTTGGGCATGTCTTTATGGCCCTAGCCTTCCCCGCCATAAAAACAACGTCATGCGGAGATAAATTATAAATTAAACGTTACGACAAAGCGGAATTATGCCATGATGCCGTTTTTTAAACACAAGATTTAAATATTTCTGGTAGAGTTTGAATCTAGAATTTTCCAGAAGTAAATATTGAAAGGCCATATTCGAGGGACAGAACATTCAGGTATAACAATAAACAAATACAGCAAAGTTCTGAAAATCACAAGAACAATAACGTAAGTTCATGTATAACATGTTCGGACAAAGATAAGGGTGTTTGTCAGCTTATCACGGACAAACATGACAGAGACAGAGATATGAGACAGAGAATGATAGAGATATACGAGGAAGAAAAAAATTTCCATTGACATCCTTTGCTTACAAATCAATATTAAAAATAAAATTCGTTGGTATATGTAGTAACAAGTTCTTTTAGATTTGTTTCAGAACCTGAAACTAATAATAGTTGAGTACGTCGTACTTTTTTGTTAAAATTGAATAGCTTAGCTTTTTTGTTACACAAGGGATGCCGAAAATCGTGTGCTTACTGCAAATGAAATTAATTTGTGTGCACTTCATCTTTATTTTCCTAGGAAACGGTCAAACCAAGCGACTACAATTTGACACATTATCACTAACATGGCCTCAAGCCGTTGACAGATGTTCATCGAGAGGTGGAAAGCTCGTGGTGATCGATGACGAAGATTTTCATAACCGTATAAAGGATGGCGTGGCCCATGCAGAATTGACGTCCCAGTCTTTCTGGGCGAACGGAAATGACGTAGACGAGGAAGGAAATTGGATTACCATTGACGGCGACCGTTTGTCATACCTGAAGTGGGCAAGCGGCGAACCAAGTGATATGGACCGGTCAGAAAACTGTTTACTTCTACGGTAAGACGACAAAATGGTATTCGTTTTGCGCTGCGGTATAGGGCATGTCTCATGTTTTCATTCGTACAGATTCAACCGTCATAATTACACACATATGTATATTTAAAGAGGAGACTACAAAAAGAGCTTCCAGAAGCTGCTAAAAATACCTAACCGTTATCGGTTGGTGTAAAATAATGATTATATTATATCATTCTACCATGATTGTACGAGAGCTCATTCCACCGATGCAAAAATACTATTTTAGCAGTTGTAAAACGGGCCCCTAAATCAGCATTTTCGAAAACTGCCCAGTCGGTGTATTTGAACATACCGATCATTTAAATCTAATCCGAAACAGTCCGCTTTGTTTAAAATACCAAGGTCCGAATTTCGATACACAGATAAAAGTACGGGTCTGTAACTCACCGCTTGGTGAAAATAAGTTTAGGTCAATGATGAAAGACACCTCTGAAGCAGCATATTTGGGTTTGTTGTACACAAATCAATGCATTAGGGCAATGGTGCACCGTGTACTTTTGCTTTATTCAATGGAAGTCGAGACCCGACACACAAATAAATTTACACTTCCTCACAGTAACGGTAATTAAGATATTCTTTGCTCAAAGTTCGGGCTGTAACAGACGAGGATGTTCTAATGATGTAGACCAAGAAGTTCAAAATAACAATGGGAGTCCTGGTGCCTGCTACGAAAGTTGACATCAAATGCGAAGTGTCAGCGTCCAGCTCTCGCTGAATCGGGCAGCACACTCTGCAAAACTGTTGATCGCAGTTGCTGTCATCCCAAGTCTGGATTATTTCAAAACTGCTTGTTTACTGGTACAATAACGTCCAAATTATCAATTATTCAAAACTAGCGCCTGTAATACCGAGACTAAATGTTGCGCATGGCGCCGCATCGGTACAAAATGAGACAAATTTATTTTACACGTGCCAAAACAGCAAGGACTATTGTTCTTATGTAAACTTATGAAAAATTGTTTTTTTTTCCACTTTTTCCTGTTATTTGAACTCTTGACCCATTTTCTGTGTCTCCAGCAGGTCTCAAGTTAGTGCTCGCGTTGCATGTGAATAAAATGCAAACGTTGATGAACGTGATTCGTAAGTTATAGTCGTTGGATCATACTGTGTGCGTTTGTTGTCAACGTAACCCAAACTTGCAAAATTCTCAGTCTTAGGCACTGAATTTCCGACGTTCTATCTCTCGTGCGTCCGTTTTCTGCATTTGGGGCTTAAAGTGACAAAAATACCCAAGCAAGACAACAAAGACTCACAAGTTGATATAATATAATAGCAAAAACCCACATCGCAGTCGGGTATACACTCGATTTTGGTACAATAGACGCTCCATATAGCACTCTCCTATCGGCTCGTGCTAAATGTCTCGCACTGTACCAAAATCTCGTGTATGCCCTGCTACGGCGTTTTTTTTGTTTTTTGTTTTGCTTCAAATTTACGTTCATTTGGTCGTTTCTGAAACGAGAGAGGAAATATGCAAGGGGCGGGGGTTATTATTTGTCAACCAAATAGTTTAAGAGGAAGCGCGCCACCATGCGGTCATATTACAAGCAGGACGATGCGTAAGATTATCGGCTGTCGGATCTGGGCATTCAAGATTGTACTTAGAGAATTGAATTCCCTTATCTGACAATATCTACACGTAAAAGTTAAAAATAGGGGATTTAGTAGGAATTTCATCCTTCAAATTTCTCTATCCATTATATCAATTTGAGAAAGTTATTTATGGAAGACGAGAGAGGCTTATGTTGCATTTTTAGGAACAGGTGTATGTTTTGTAATCTCCATGGAATTTCATTATCCTCTATTTATCGTATGAAAAACGTATATATTGAGTTTGAAAGGCAGTCCGATGTGAACCTCATTGAATATTTACCTTTGTTTCGCATCATAGGACGGATAGTTCCCACCATTTTGGCGATTCGAACTGCCTGGACAAACATTCCTTCATCTGCGAATACCAAGGTACAGTAAAGATGTTCTCATACAAGTACAGTTCGATCGATGAAAAGGACAAGAGTGTAGACACGTCACTCAAGCACTGAAAAGTTTTAATCGAAAAAACGTCGAGGGGTTTCGCACGACAAAACAATGGCACCAAGGCCAAAGACTACGAATGAATTTATTTAGACACCATCAACAAAACAATATTACAAACATTAATGTTTAGGAACATTTAATGTATAGGAAGAAGAGGAAAGTAAGATATTTTACGGTAGAAGTAAATTAAAAGCAAGAAACATTTGTGATAAACATGAATTTGATCTGTACTGTCTTTTGTTCACTTTACCATTCCTAAGCTTTCCGTTGAACCAAACGAACAAGCGGTATGAAGATTCTCTAATGAAGACAAACACTGCTAGGGGCAACATGCTTGATAAACAACAATATGCACACATATACTGATTCTGTATACGTACATTTGTCAAATACGTTAGGAATACGCGTACGTATATTAAAATGCACAATTACAGTGTACACTTGGTTTACAAGGATCTGCATTATGTATACTCTTGTTCTGCATAGACATACGTAAAAATACATACGTAAACACACACACACACACACACACACACACATATATATATATATATATATATATATATATATATATATATATATATATATAAGATATACGTTACGTAAGCTTACATACCACTATTGATGTGTTCATATACGTCAATATACGTAAATATACTGGGACGTACATCAAGCATTTTACCCGGTAAAATCTAATCGCATATTAAAATTTTGCGATACATTTTACTAACATGGCCTTACGTTTTCAATCAGATCATCCACTCATCAACGTCGCACTGGGTAAAGCGGTTAGCTTCACTGGCGCACGTGCGTGCGACACGGATGATTGCGACGCTGATAGAGCTGTCGATGGGCTGAGATATACTTCCAGTCACACGGTCGGACTGAGCGTTGCATGGTGGGAAGTCGATCTCGTGGATCACTACGTCATACAGAAGATCACGGTCATTCACGTGGTCGACGATGTGTATAAACGTAAGAGAACACGTCATCTCATTGTGTATAATTTTATCAAATGTAAACATCATATTAAGGAAGTTGGCGACTCGAAATTTATGATTTAAATTTTCCCTCGAATCTTTCTTCAGTAGGCTTTGAACTATTCTCTTTCTATATCAAGGATGTAAATAAGGGGTCACCATGAATAATATTTGATACGAGAAAAACAATTTCCCTATATTTAACAAATCTTGAAATTCAAGATTGCCGCGATCACTTTGTACATTCAATGGTAAAATATATAATTTAAGATTTAAAAAATATATCTGTAAGAAGTAATGTTACTTCTCGTGAGCTTCCTACTATCAACTCCCATAAGTGATGGACCAAGAGTATTTAATTTTTTCATAATTTAAATATCTTCCCTGAGGCGGATTCTACTATAACAGCAATAATTACACTGTTCTACAATCTATTATTACTTTTTCTACTTTGTGTTTGCATGCAAGGATCATGATTTGCATCGCAACATACCGTAGGGAGAAGATGAGAAAGTAATTATTATTTTCAAGAAACAAGACAAACATGAAACTATTGTGACAAGTTGCGACTTTTGCCCCACAATAGTATTTATTCTTTCCCTTGCGTTTCAGTGATAAAGTAAATATGCGAACAAAAAATACATATCGAATATAATATATTTCGTATTTGATAGATGTCACGTTACAAGAGCACTGTTTTGACAGACCATTTAAGGATTGGAAAGATTTAACATCCTGACGTACTTTATTCCAATCAAGAGGCATCAGGGATTCAAACGGGATGTCCCCCAACCCACCCCCCCCAAAAAAAAAATCAAATTTGAAAGTAATTTTACAAAACCATCAAGAGTTTGTCACATCATTGTCATTTGAACTTTGAACTTTGAACTTTCGCATCTGATTGTAGGAGCACTTATAGCGAATGCAGAAGTGGACATCCGAAAAGTCGCAAAAAGTGCCGAGGAAGTCACGTTCCCCTGTGGAAGTGTTGGCGGGCAACTGTACGAGGAGGAAGTGATCGATTTCCCCTGTGGACCAGTGGTCGGAAAATTCGTGAGAGTTACACTTTCCGAAGGTGAACTGGACTTGATTCTGAACGAGGTCGAAGTGTGGACCGGTGAGTAAACATCATGTGATACCATTCTCTTTTACATGCCTCATCAATCGAACGTAGCGCTCTATCGAATTCAATGGTAACTCGTCGATGACGTGCGGCCGGGTTGCATAGCCATCACTTGGTTTAATTGAAACGGAACTTCTTCCAACTTGATAACATTTGGATGTAAAAATATTGAAATTACATGTTTTGCATTGAAAACTTTTTTTAAATTTTGCATTAAAATTGATAAACCGCATAACAACGGTTTAAATATGTTAATACCCCATTCGGTGATGAAAATTGTTTAATATTTAACGAATTTTCGTCAAAGTGGGAAAAAAAGAATTTGATTATCATTTGCCAATAAACCTAAATATTTGGAGTTTAAACTGTGTAAGAGTGGCATGTAATAAACATATATAGTCCAAACAAGGGACTGTTTACCCTCAAGGCAGGAGACCATTGCCCTCCTTTACATCTGGCAAATGGCCACCTACTCTCGGACACATAGTCCCATGTTTGAGCTATATTATAATAACGACGCTTTTTATAAATCTGTGACGCTTCTTTATATAGTGAATTTCAAAATGGCTTAGAATTAAAGCGTGCTTTGGTGATAAGAAAAACCTTTCGGCGATAGAAAGTAACGCCACCTGCATTCATTACAAACGCTTCGATAAATTTTGCAACAATTTAAATTTGAAGCCAATACGACGTTCACTGTACCACAGTTAACTTCGTCAGTGTTGCCGCGCTCACATTGAATAACTCACCAATACACCGACAACTTGAATATTCGTATGTTGCCTTTAACACATTCCATGGCGATTAAGCTTCACGTTTTTAGCTCACGTGTGTAAACACGTGGGCTAATGTCATAGCGATGTCTGTCTGTCTGTCCGTGTGTGTGTGTGTGTTAGTGTGTGTGTGTGTGTGTGTCTGTCTGTCTGTCTGTTTACACGATAACTCAAAAACGCCTGAACAAATTCAAATAAGATTTGGTACACAGGTACCATATGCTACTTGCAAGAACTGATTATATTTTGATTAGTGTGGCTTGCATATTAATGAAGTTATGCAATATCGTTTTTTTCCGTACAATGGTTTCCCTATGGAGACGGTAATGACAGTGAAGGCATATATCAAGAAATACTGCACAAAATTTCATGAAACTTTTCACAGATGACAATCTAAGAACATTATGATGATACTGTGAGTGTCATGTCAATTATCTTCTCATTTGCATATTTAATGAACTTTGTGTGTCATAACTCTGAAATCCTGCACCAAACCTGATGATACTTGCAACAAATATTGATCTGATATATATCTAATTATACTTAGAAGCATTAGGCAGTGTCAAGTTAATAAATAGCTCATTTGCATATTTTATGAAGGTTTGTAATTAGTCATATAACTCCGATATAACTTCACCAAATGTGATGAAATCTGCTGCTGATATCTAACTGTAGTGTAAAGCATTTAGTAGTGTCAAATTAATTAAGGGTTCATTTGCATATTTAATGAACTTTGTAATTAGGTATATAACTCTGAAATTACGGCACCCAAGTCAGTGAAATTGGGTACAGATATTGTTTTCATAAATATCTAATTGTACTGGGAAGCATTTGGCAGTGTCAAGTTAACAAATGGGTCATTTGCATATTTTATGAAGTTTAGTTATTAGTGATATAACTCCAAAATAACTGCACCAAATGTGATGAAATCTGCTGCAGATACTGCCCGACATATATCTAATTGTGGTGTAGAGAATTTAGTTGTGTGACGTTAATTAAGGGTTCATTTGCATATTTAATGAACTTTGTAATTAGTGATATTACTCCAAAATTACAGCGTTAAATTTGATGAAACTTGCTACAGATGTTGATCTGATAAATATCCAATTGTACTGAGAAGCATTGAGCAGTGTCAAGTTAATAATTAGCTCATTTGCATATTTCATGAAGTCTTATAATTATTTTTATTTTTTTTATTTTATTTATTCAGATCCAACAGGCGAAAGGCCACTTATAGGTCTGACAATAAGAGCAAGGATAAAAATCTGATACAAACATACACGTATACGAACCTATTACACACAAATATTATCTGTACAGAATGTCTTTGATGGTCCGCCGAAAGGCAGACCTAGTAGTAAAAATGTCAACAGTATTATATTTACATACTAAATCGTTATAAGCGGACATGGATCTTGGGAAAAAGGAATACTTCCTAACGTTTAGCCGAGATCTCACGGGTTTTAAAGACTCAGAGTGACGAAGTGTCCTCATTGGAAAGTTGTAATTAACCTGTTCTACAAGATAGGGTGAGTCGACCTCGGAATGAACGCACTTGTGTAAAAAGTTAAGATCAGCGGCCTTGCGACGAGAGAATAGCTGGGGGAGGTGAAAATATTTACATGTCTGTTCATATTGTTCTGATACATAGGGAATGTTTTGTTTAAAACAGAGAAATTTAATAAATTTCAACTGAACAGTTTCAAGTCTTTTCGACGAGATATTTTTGGTTCGGAGACCAAACAGTGGAAGCATATTCAAGACTTGATCGAAGTAAGGAAATGTACAAAGTCCGCAAAGCCTGTATATTGGTGAAAGATTTACAGGTGCGCTTAAGAAAACCTAGCATTTTGTAAGATTTACTGATAATGGAGTTAATATGAGTTTTAAAGTTTAAATCGGATGTCAGGGTTATACCTAAATCTTTAACTGAAGACACCCGTTGTAGCATAGAGCCGTTCAGTGAATAATCAGCGACTATTTTGTTTCTTTTGTTGGTGAATGATATAATACAGCATTTAGAAACATTACGATTCAGTTTCCATTTTGCACACCAATTCGATACATTGTTTAAATCTTGCTTAAGAAATATACAGTCATCAATGAGTCCAGACATTTGAACAATTTTGTATCGTCTGCATAAATAGACAAGGTTGAATGAGAAATAACAGTAGACACATCGTTCACATAAAGAATAAAAAGAAGAGGGCCAATTAAAGAGCCCTTGGGAACACCAGAAAGAACTGGCTTCCAGGAAGACTGTTTACCGTTTAAAACTACTCTTTGAGATCTACCTGAGAGATAGGATTTCAGCCACATTAGCAATGAACCTGAAAATCCATAATATTTCATTTTATGAGTTAAAAGTTCGTGAGACACAGAGTCAAAGGCCTTACTGAGATCCAGATAAATGGAATCGACTTGTTGCTTAGAGTCAAAAGCTTTGGACAAATGGTCAACATATGAAATGAGGTTAGAAACGGTGTCTCTGTTCTTAATGAAGCCGTGTTGCTCAGAGATGAGAGTACTCTTGACATGCTCAAAAAGTTTTGTATATACAGATTTTTCAAAAATATTGCTTATTAGTGACATCAGGGATATCGGTCGATAGTTCGTAACATCATGACAATCTCCTTTTTAAAAAACTGGCATGACATTGGCTGTTTTAACATGAGATGGAAAAACACCAGATGATAAAGATATGTTAAAAATCATGGTCAGTGTACAGCAAGTTCTTTGGCACAATTTCGTAAAAAGATGCCGGAAATGTTATCCGGCCCACAGGCTTTGTGTATATTAATATCTTTAAGGTGGTTTTGTACTGTGTCAACTGTAAAAGACAGGTTAGACAGTGCGTCTTGTGTTAAATATTAGTTCAGTTCCGAAGGGTTTTCGGATTCTGGTGTTGTAAAGACGCTGTAAAAGAATTCGTTGAACATTTCTAGTATTTCAATCTGATCACTTATTTCTTTGTCACAATATTTCATGTGATTCGTGATAGATGTAGAAGAACGCTTCGTTTTGACAAAACTCCAGAAGATCTTTGGGTTTGTTACAGAAGTGGATTCTATGTTCCCGATATATTCAGCATATTTATCCCGTTTTGAACGTTTAAAATCTTTCCGCAATGCAGAAAAGTGGCTGTATGCAGTTGTTGACTTGAAACGTTTATAAGCGTTGTACGCTGTTTCCTTGTCTTTTAGGAGTGCTATGAGATCATTGTCGAACCATGGGGGTATTTCCGTTTTCGCGGAAATTATTCATTTAACTCCGAAATAACTGCATCAAATGTGATGAAAACTGCTGCACATACTGATACGACAGATATCTAACTGTGTTGTAAAGCATTTAGTAGTGTAAGTTAATTAAGGGTTCACTTGCATATTTAATAAACTTTGTAATTAGGCATATAACTCTGAAATTTCGGCACCAAAATTTTGTGAAACATGCTACCGATATTGATTGATAAATATTTAATTGTGCTATGAATCATTGAACAGTGTCAAGTTAATTTAGGGTTTCTTTGCATATTTAATGAACTTTGTAATTAATGACATTACTCTAAAATTAGAGCATTAAATTAAATAAAACGTGCTACAAATGTTGATCTGGTGGATACCTAATTGTCCCATACAGCATTGAGCAGTGTCAAGTTATTAACAGCTCATTTGCATATTAAATAAAGTTTTGTAATTAGTGATTAAACTCTGAGAGTACTGTGCGAAGTTTAAAAAACCTGCTACATGTAGTGATGACATATCTCATTGTTCTGTGAAGCGTACTACTATTAATGAACCTGGTGTAAAACATGTGAGCATATTCAGTTCATATCTGGTTTTTTTTTGTTATACAGTGTTTATGGGTCGGTACAACGATTGGTATTTTCTACACTGATTATGTTCTGTGAGTGAGTGACACCTCTGGACGTCGTACCGGTTAAATAGTTGCAAAATCTATCAAAGGACACCCTTTTCAACGGTAGCATTGCTTTCTGTCGCCAGAAACATTTTTCTAATCACCCAAGCACGATGTAATTCTTAGCTATTTTGAAATTCACTATAAGTCTATGTGTTATTTTCATATCACTCACTGTCTCCTCATGGTTCAGGTATATAAAAAATATCATATATATATATATATATATATATATATATATATATATATATATATATATATATATAATCGTATCTGAATCATTTCACTTTGATCCTTGATATTTTCTTGTCCCCGAGTCTGTCTGATAGCTCAGTAAAAGCTTCGTGCTTTTCCGATTACTATATGTGTTTGTACTGTGTCTGTGTGTCGTCTGCTCCACGCACACTGTCCGTTACTGTGACCAACTCTTTGGGTTGGAAACAGTGGCTGACTGGTTTTGTGTGAGGCCTAGCAGCTAGGCGATATTGCCGTGAGTGTGTGTGGGTTCGAATCCCGTTTGGGTTATAGTAAAAAATATATTTCTTTGGGTTAGTACATATATGCACGCTTGCTGATCAACACAAATATGGCGTGCAGTCAAAATATAATTTTGATGGGATACCGTTTGAGACTCACACAACTATCTCGATCTTTTCTTTCATGTAACCGAGTTTTTCAGAAACACTCTTTTTTAAGGATGGGGATTTGACCGAGCGATTTCGACTGCGATGTCTTCTCTAGGTGACTATAGGTGCCGTACGTTCTGAGCTTTTTGAAAACCTGATGATTTCAGACAGTCTTTGTTACATACCTTGACGTACAAGCCTTGTTTCTTCTAGCACTTGATACCATTTACGAGAAATTGGGGCGCACCATGCTCCAAATGAATAAAAGTCGGAAATGTGACGTCAGCATCGCTAAGATTGCGGACATGAAATATGCATGTATTGCCTTTACGCCACTCCATAACATAATATCTCAATATTCCTTGTCTGTCTATCAAAAGAAAAAAATTCAAATATATGTGCCAATGAAATGGCCTGGTAAGTTTACACGGTTTACTTACCATATGGGTTCATACATGCGTCTTTTTCGCTCCAGACACACCTGAGTATCGGTTAATCGATAGAGGAGACACGTGGGACAATGCCAGAGAACATTGTGCTGCCATGGGTGGCATTCTCGCTGTGGTTGCAAACGAATACGATCAATACAAGCTAACCAGTCTGATAGAAACAGTCTTTTACAAAGGCTATGAAGGCGGTAAGTGTCGATCATCAAATCAAAGAGGAAAAGCACACCTTTGATACACTCACAGGGCACAGAAATCAGTCTCTTTGGGTCGGGGAGGGGTGGGGAGGAATGGTTTTTTGTGCAACGATTTGCTTTATTCTATTTTATTGATTTTGACTGTGGTATTTCAAATAAAGATTTCAACGCCACACCGTCTGACTGCTTTATATATTACCGACAAGTCCTTATCTCCTCTCCAATTAGTGTATACACCTGTAATTACTTCGAAAACATTGCCAACTGGCTAATTCGCTGTCCGTATCCGCTGATCAATTGTTTTAGTCAACATCACAGCCGTCACACACATAGTAAAGAAAGCAGTCAGACGGTTTAGAGTCGATATCTTCATTTGAAATACCAAAGTCATAATTAATAAAATTACTTGAAGTAATAAAGACGGCAGTCAGACGATTTGGAGTTGAACTCTTTATTTGAAATATCACAGTCAAAATTAATAAAATCAAATAAAGTAAACCGTTGCACAAAAAAACCTCCCTCTCCATCGCAGGAGATTGACTTCTTTCCGCTTTGATACAACGGAAGTCTTGCGCGCTTACAGCAATATGCGCCTCAAAATTTGAAGGACATAAAGTTTCAGTCGGGGATCTTTAAACCCGAGACATTTCGACATCAAGAATAAAAAGCAATGGTTACCGTACAAAATTTGGTACATTGAGACACATTGTCAATTATTTCCCGACACTTGAAATTCGAAATGGCAACTATCCCTAAGTTAACTCTACAGGTACAGAAAAAAATATATATTTTTGATAATCTGACAAAATATAAGCTGACGAAAACTTACATTTATTTCTTAAACTTAGCTTTAAATGTTAAACTTAGCTTTTAAATTGAGCACCCACAAGTGGTACGGCCAAAATTTTTCGTGATTGTTTGCGAGTTATAATATCGAGGCAGTTACTTTAAACTGTTTGTGACGGCATTAACTTCACGTGACCTGGTGCGGCTTGTCCTGCATGCAAGATTATCACACTTTATATTTATTTATGGACGTATCAATTTAGCAGCTCTAAGCGAGCCACGACAAAATATATTTTTTCGTTTTAAGACAGCAATAACTATTAATTTATTTATCTGTAAGAAAAAGGTATGCGCTCTGATCAATCGCAGGGTAAAATGTATCTGAAGCTATCGGAAAAGCAAATTATACCGAATCGAAGACGCTATGTTTTTGTGTTTACATTTACAAGAACGTATACACTTAGAGATAGAAAGTGGCAAAGGCATATTCTCAACAGGGATAATATATATGAACGACATCGGACCATTTTCGCTATTTTTACTTGTTTGCCTAAGCTAGTGTAATACAAATAGCTCAAATCCTTAAAATATTTTTGCATCTTCACTGAAAGGTTTTTGGTTTGGTCTGCACTATCGTGATTCGACTGGGGAGTGGATGTCCCCGGGACTCGTCAAATCCACACATGACAACTGGAACACACCGAATAAACCTGGCGGGGATCAAGGTCAATGTGCTGCCTTAATGTGAGTATTTCTGTCGAAGTTGAATGTCAGATGACAGAGTGTTGATCATTTAATTTTGGCTTTGATAACGAACTTTAACCAGTAAATTCATTTTTTATTGATTTAATCGAGATAATTTTCACGAACAACACAAACCCGAAACTCAGGATTTTGAAGGACAACAACAAACACGTCTCTTCACCGCATAACGAGGACCGCATGTCTAATGAGACAATTTTGTTCATCAATTTTGTACGAAGAAAGTCTGTTATATACATATAAGAAAAACAAAACAACTGTCATGTAGAAACTGCAAACTTATCAGCATAGTTTATGCCATTTAAATTTACTTAAGGTAAAGGAACTTCGAAATAACTGTCAATTATATTATGATGCAGTTCAAAAATGCAGTGGAAAGAAACACCTTCCCCCAAGTTACCGATGTCCTTACAACCTTTGAAATAGCAAAGATCAAACACTAGATTTTCTCGTTAAATGGCGAATACTACCATGCAGGAAAACTTTTCAAAACTTGGCCATCAGCGCCGGTCGAACCTTTGAGTCTTCGTCATGGATAGGAAAACATAAGAGATGACTAAAAACCCTTTGAACGTTATAATTTTTCCCACAAAAATTTTTAGCAACATTTTACCGAATTTTATGATGTTTTTCTGTAGTTTTTGTGAGAATGCTTGAGCCAATGGACATCACATTTCATTGGCTACACGTTTTTATCAAATTTCGGCAAAAGAAGACTGAAAAAAATTGACTTTGGTATATTTTATTAAGGCAACAAAATTGACTTTGGCACTCAAGAGGGTAAGCATTTCCGGAATAATGTTAAATTTCGTTCCCTTTCAGAAATGGAGTTTGGTTCGCAAAAGCGTGTTCTGAAGTATACCAATTCATCTGCAAGTTATCAGGTATGAAACAATGCGTCTCGATTCCAGTCGAAGATAATAAATTCGATGGTGTTGAGTAACGCCCTCTTTTTTTCTGCAATCGCGATATTACGACCGCAGAGAAAAAAAATCACACAGAGTTTGACGAAAATGGCACATCTTACCACATTTTACGAATATACAACGTCGATTGTCTCACACAAGCTCGTAATCTATGAAGTGCCACGCTTTAATTTAGTTATCATCTCAAGTGCTGGAAACTTCAGTGTTTAAGATAACATACGCCTGAGGGACAAATATTCGGTCTGTCAAATTCCTGCAGTGCTTTTCTGATCTTTCCCAGGACCACTTTTGTGGGGTACTTTTAAAACCCTTGGAAAATTAAAAAAAATCACCATCTTAAGTTTTTGGAAAAAATCAAAAATTATTTTCCACATAGACTTAACACATAGATGGCAGTCTTCCTTGGCCAATTACAAAGATCAATAATTGTTATTTAGGTAATTTGTTCCCTGATGCCAAAATTTGCACCGTGACTTTGGTTTTTATTCTTGATTTTGCAAGAAAATGGTTGAATGTTTCATTGAGGAAGGTATGAGCAATGTATAAGACTTTCACTTTCGAAGTGCATACTACCTTAACAATTCGTCAAATCTGTATAACCAGTCACAGTGCAAAAGGTCGAAAAGGTGAGCAAACTTTAAATGTGCAGGTATATTTCATCACATGTATAAATTCAGCTTTTCCGACTTCGTCTGGCTTATAGTTGCCTGCCGATGAGGCAATAAATGAAATTGGCCCTAGACGTAAAAACGGAGTTGATGTCTTTACCATAACAAGGCCAAATATGATGGATGTTAAATTTGTACTAAATGAATATATAATAAAATGAGTCAGACACAATTTGCTAACTACATGATGGCGAATTAAACTTAAGGTAGTATGCGCCTCGGAAGTGAAATACCTAACTTTTGCTCAAAGTTTCCTTAAGAAATCTTTCAACCGTTCTCTTTCAAAATCAGGAATAATAATCAGGGATCAACGTCAGGGATCAACGTGTAAATTTCAGTACTAGAGATTTACCAATATTTGAAATTCAAAATGGCCGCAATCCCTGTGTTAACTCTATGGAGAATAAATCAAGTTTTCGAATTTCGAAAAACCTAGCCGGTGAAGTTTTTCTTTCTCCAAGAGCTTCAAAATGAGCCTCTACAAGTGGTAGAGTCCGAATATCGGTCCCCGAGGCGTGAATTAAAACCCGTCAAAAAAAAAGCAAAAATAACCGATAATTGTCCTGGCAAAATAAAGCTGTTCGTGACGGGAAGTCAAGATTGTGCAACAGGTATGGTGTGACATTGACTTGAAAAATTGCAATAGCCACTTTTGCTATTTCTTGTTGATTATGTTCTCTCTACAGCACATGGTAAATACCAGTTGATACCGACTCGATTGAGTCATGGCAGGGCACATGACTACTGTGAGACGTATGGTCGAATTGTAGCAAGAGTTGTCGACGAAAACGTGAATGAAAAGTTGTTAAATATGCAGCGTGAAATCAACGACACAGGTAATATTATATAGAAATGGAAAATTTGTCGAAATGCTTCGAACAGTGTGATATTTCTGTTGATCCTAGGGGGGAAGCATTTGATTCGGGCTCGAAAGACCTTATGGAAAAAGAGTTACATCCGAAAACTATAAGACTACCCATTTAGTCCCGTATGTCAGGTCAAAGTTAACAGCAAAACACGTCCCTCCCCGGGGTGTCTCGCTCCCAGCTCGGTTTCAGTGTTTGGCATTGTAAGTATTAGAACTACGATTACTAGTAACTATGCTTGAACTAAAATGAAAAACAGGAGGGTTATGTATTATCTGAATTTTTAAAAACCCGGTATAAATTACCCTATAAATTATTCAGAAAGTCATTCAGAATTTCTGAGGCGAGAAAACCGAATCTGAAGGTATAGTGAGGCACTGTGTCAGAATTACTAACCGTACCCCTAAACCAGAAAGGGCAAGTAGCAAGAAACCAAGTTCTCCCCCACCCCAAATTTTGTGACAAATTACTTTAAAATATATGTAAATGATTGTTTTAAAATTGAGCCTTATAATTTATGAGAGGCACATCGTGCAAATTGACCTCTTTCCTTCGTACGGTGCACTCCAGCGAGTCGATAAATCAATGCTCGATAAAATCGCCGTGTACGTTGCCATTTGTACACGCATTTTTAACTCATTTGTCAGGATTAATTAATGTCAAAATGATTTTCCAGACAAATGAATATCACACGTGTATACCGTCAAAATAGACCCAAACACTAAAGGTCGACACCAAATGTAAATTGTTTCACTCATCGCATGTTCATATACTCGATTACATGCCATTTTGAAATTTAAAAATTTGGCCGTATTAGATATTAAACACTTATAGATCATATCCGTTCATCCGTCCTTCACCACCATATTCTCATACACCCGTGAAACAATTTTTAAAACACCTGGCATACGTACAGTACCCTCTG
The DNA here is from genome assembly GCF_041260155.1 of Ptychodera flava. Classification (NCBI taxonomy): domain Eukaryota; kingdom Metazoa; phylum Hemichordata; class Enteropneusta; family Ptychoderidae; genus Ptychodera; species Ptychodera flava. The sequence goes on from NC_091930.1 coordinate 5,770,950, forward strand.
GGTTTAGATGCACGTCTGTTACTTTCACAAAACATATCGACTCGTTCAAGTGCACCCCATTAGATAAATAGAATGAAATGATATATATATATATATATAATATATAATATATATATAATATATATATATATATAATATATATATATAATATATATATATATATATATATATATATATATATATATATATATATATATAGTTGGGCATTATTGGAAACATTCCAATTGAAAATAACCAACCTTTATTCAGTCACAATTACAGTATGAGTACGATAAAATGTACACTGATGTCAAGAAACCGGAGTGTCTTTATAACAGTACACATTGAGAATGACATCGATAGGATTCTATACAAAGAAAATCTTAGGCATCAACACAGTAGATTTGGATCCAAATCTACGCAATATACTTCTGATCCAGACACCAGCGGTGATTTTTGATTTGGATGCAGACAACATAACTCTGAATACCAGATATCAGGGTAACTTTGGATTCAGATCCAAATATTCAAATACCAAACAAAGTGAATCCTCGATGGACAAATTCGAATGCTTTGTGAAAGTCAGAGACGTGCATATGAACCCAGAGGGTACTGTATGTGTGCCAGGTGTTTAAGAAATTGCTTCACGAGTGTATGAGAATAGGCTGGTGACTGACGAACGGACGCACGGACGGATGAACGGACATGACCTAATATATAAGTTGTCCGCGAAGACTAAAAATATATGATGCCAGTTATTCAGTATTGTCAGGTCAATCACTGTCTACCAACAGAAGTTGTGCTAAGGTTTCCTCTAACGCTAATATTTCGAACACCATCATAGATGCTGGTTACTTCATAAATGCAAATGACGTCTTTTCGGTTGGAACCTGGGTTGACCAGTTCGGAAATGAGCTTACTTACACAAACTGGAATCCTGGAAAGCCCACCTCCGTGCCCGACTGTGCAGTTCAATTTGAGTAAGTCATCAGAACATCTTTCCTAAATGCACCAATCATTGCTGAGTAGTTCGTAGTTTCTAAAACACAACAAGTACAATGTACTGCTTGGCTGATTTGAAACTCTGCGAAATTTTGGTACACGTAGAAGCAACATTTGAAATAAAACAACCGAGCCTCTACAAATTTCCATATAGGTAACTCGAGTGACATAAAGCTCTATGATACGTTACAAATTATTCCGATGTAGTTTGCCTATTTCAACTTTTTTCAATTTTTATATTTGATTAATTATTTCACAGTCAATTTCATTTTTACTAAGGGATTGTTTGATCAAATCATTTCAAAGAGATCATATTCCTGCGACATGGATAAAAAGTTGACATGTATGTGATATTTCAATTTTTGCCAGCAATGGCTGGACGGACACGGGATGCGGCGGAAATCATGGCTCAATTTGCGAGAGGCAAGGTGAGTTGCCAATCTGGTTTATTGAAAACAATTATCCAAAAACTTATTAAGAGTATTTAACATTTTTTCCCGTTTCTTGAGGTGTTCTTAAAGTCTTGTTTCTATAAATATCTATTTCATTCTCAAGTTAACGTGCATTTATTGTACACAGATCCATCCATCCATCCATCCATCCATATTACATACATAGATACATACATAGATACATAGATACATACATACATAGATACATAGATACCTACCTACCTACCTACCTACCTACCTACCTACCTACCTACCTACCTACCTACCTACATACATACATACATACATACATACATACATACATACATACATACATACATACATACATACATACATACATACATACATACATACATACATACATACATACATACATACATACATACATACATACATACATACATACATACATACATACATACATACATACATACATACATACATACATACATACATACATACATACATACATACATACATACATACATACATACATACATACATACATACATACATACATACATACATACATACATACATACATACATACTACAGAAATAGGCGATGAAGTCGATGGTTTTCTTGAATTATATTGATATTTAATATCATAAGGTTGAAGTGAATAAAGATTAAGATTGGCCAACAGCTTCTACAATATTCAGTGTTAGGATTTTCCAGGTTACATTCCATACAATGTTAGTATGCCACATACATTTTGTGTATATCAAGTTATCAACTTAAGAAACATTGAATACATGTTTGCATGGTACTATGACCTTAGACTGCGCTTGATTTCTTCTATTGATAATCAGACGGTGAATATCTGTATGAGATTGTCGATTTAGCAATGAACTGGTATGACGCACGTGACTACTGCCTGCTGCGAGGGAAAAACCTAGCCAGTATAAGGACCAAGACCAAAAGAATGTATCTAAATTCGTCATTGCACGTGGGCAACCAGGTGAAATACTTTGCTTTGGAGACAACGTCATTCGGACTATATGCATTTTTGTTTGAATGTCTCAGCAGACTCGAGTGCATGTGCAATTGATTTCTTGATAATACGAAGACGCGTCAGGATTTTAGATAGAGTTGTACTACCCCATTTTGGAAATTTCCTTAAAATCAATGCTATCAACAGGAGCAACATGAAGTATTTTAAAATCTGTCGACATCAAAATCATTATCGCTTGCCATAAGTGCCATACTTATAACTTTTTTTTTTAATTATTAAGAGGTGGTAGCTGGCTCTGAGTGTTATTCGAACACGAAGGAGCTGACTACAGGGGTGTCGTTTCCGAAGCAAAAGATGGTGAACGTTGTGTAATGTGGACGGTAAATGGGTTCGACCATCCTATAGGACCTATGACGCCGATGAGGGTATAGGTAATCATAATTACTGCCGCAAGTTAGACAGGACGTTTCCGTGGTGTTACACCGATACTGACATAAATAGCTGGGCATACTGTGACGTCGGTCTACCTTTCCAACACTGTGGTAGGTTGAATTGTTCTAAAAAAGTAATGTCGATTCATTATTAATAAGCATGTCCTAGGTATCAGTAATTAAGTGTGCCAGCATAATTTTGGCATAATTTTCGTAATTTATTTCATGTGTAAGTAAAATACTTACATATACGTTTTCATGTATATATATATATATATATACTATACATTTCGATAATCTTTAGGACAATGCTAGCGTGAAACGGCTGCATTAGCGTTATAGATATTTCTGTCGGGCGTCAATGTCCATGAGACAGCATGTCGCTGCCGTAGTGGACTCATGATTAATTCATTAGGACGACTACACTTGGAACAAATGGGCTGGCAAAAAAACCGTAGTGATATATATATATATATATATATATATATATATATATATATATATATATATATATATATATATATATATATATATATATATATATATGAAGATGTTCCTGGCCAAAACGTTCTGCCCAGTCTTTGCTTGGCTGCTTCAGTAGGCCTTGTCCATTTCATCACTCTGCTGTCCTGCCATGTGATATCACATGATCTAAATGGTCTACTATCTTCGGTTGAAACTATTTAACAAACAAAAGCCAAGATCATACCAATGCCAAGCTACAAGATGCGCTATCTGCAAACACATTAAAACAACACCCACTTTCCGAGGACAAAATGACACCAGTTTCAAAATTACAGGACAGACAAATTCCAAAATCAACAAACGTGGTATATGGAATCTATTTTGAACAATGCAGACACATAGTGTACATGGGCAAAACTGGAGACACAATCTACACTTGCATGCAAAATCACCCGACTACAATACGCGCAAAAAAACAGGATCCGGTACCCGTTCATTTCAATTCACCAAATCACCAAATAGCCGACTTCAAAATAATTGGACTTGAAAAACATGGAACAGTAAGTCATATACACTAACACGATAAAAAACTAAACACCCATGGGAATAATGGTATCAACCGAGGACAATAGACCATTTAGAACATGTGACATCACATGACAGGACAGCAGAGTAATGAATTGGACAGGGCCTACTGAAGCAGGCCAGCAAAGACTTGGCGAAACGTCTTGGCAAGGAAGATCTTTCGAGTAACAACTATATATATATATATATATATATATATATATATATATATATATATATATATATATATATATATATATATATATATATATATATATATATATATATATATATATATATATATATCATCAACATAATTCATCAATAGCACCACTTATTGCAGCTGTACTCACACACTAGAATATACACGCACTAATAGTCAAACGAAGGAACGGACACTCTGTACTTATTCTTAGTATTTTATTATTCCTATAGATATAAATACATTAGTACTTAGATAAAAAAGATAATAAAGTGTTGTTAAAACACAAACAAATGCATAGCGTGAAAAAAGGAAAGGGAAATCATTTAAAGAAGTAGTTTACATTTTAACATCGTCGAAAGTTATACAATCATCTCAACTTAAATTATTTCCCCAACAAGTTGTTGCAAGTATTTTAATGTGAAAAAATGAGAAAACGTCTTACTTTGCCGTCTTAACTAATACTATATATAAGCTTTTCAAATTTCTAGCTGTGATATGTGAGTGAACTATTTAAAGCGTCCAAGTATATAAAGTTCAGTTTAAAAAAATCAAGTCAAACTTAGGTTTTTATAACTTTCTAATTTAATAGAAGGAGAATGTCAGTTTCTTCAATCAAAACCAAAAAATCATCAAAAATAGGTAGCTTTGTGTAAGGTTCGGTTTGAACATAATAGTCACGCTTTATAGTCATTAAACTTAAATACATCGTTCTAGCAAATTTCATTAAAGTAACATGCATAAAGTTGAACTATATAATATGTAGAAACCAGGTATGTTTCCAAGCTTATTATAATACTAAGGAAATTATATAACCAACTCATATCTTACATCGATAAAACTATACTGCAAATATATTGGAGTTTTTGTCTTAAGAGAAAAATATAAAATCCGAGACTTGGAACGATCGGTGGAACGATTATTGCGGATATAATGTAAGTACTAATGTTGACTGAAAACATAATAATAAACAAAGTTCTGATGCATGATGTGCCAGATTGAAGGTATCCACTTATTAACATACTTTATGTATTATTTTTATTCCCTCCTGTACAAAAGTATGTGGAATCATTTCGATCAAATTCGGAAAAATTGACGTGTAAGATATCGTGTTTGTCCAATATCTTCTATCTTTCTAATCTTCTACTGAATGCCCCCCCCTCTTTTTCTTCATGTGGTGTACGCAGTACCTAATACTGTCCCACATTTATATATTGTTTTAACTTACTCGTTAAATTTAAAATTGTAATGCTCTATTTTAAAGTACATTAACTGTTAAATCACTATGAAATTCAACGTAACAGAGCGTATCACTTGCTCATCGTTATGATCTACTTTAGACGTCAAACTGATGGATTTGAAGATCGATAGAATAACATTAATTTACTTGTACACTTCTCAGCTTTTAAGAATATGATAGAGTCGTTACTTCTTGTAAACTTGCTCGAACATTGTCCGAAGGTTCAACAACAAGAAATTGACCTTTTTAAGATAACAATTCTCTATGATTAACAAGCTCAGAACTGCCGTAAATTATATATTTTCAAAAATCCTAGATAAGGGGAACATATTGTTACCTTAGTGTCACCATTGTTTACATAACTATCACGTGACAGGTAATTTGCATAAACAGTCAAAAATCGGTTTTCCCTATGTTTTCTCTCAATGCTTTGAGATATAAGGCTAAACTTTGTGTGGGTGTAAGCTGTTTAAAAGATCTTCCGAATGTGCCTCAGAATTTGTATTGATCATCTTAACCTTTTATGCCAGAAAAACTTCCAGAGCGATGAATTTAATCATAGTTGATTTCTTTAAAATTGTTCTCCAAAAACACTAAGCAAGATATATAAAAAATCTGAGACACACTTTGGAATAGCGTTTTAATAGCTTGCATTCTAGAAAGTTTGAGTTACATATTTTGAAGAATTGAGACAAAACATATGAAAAACCGATTTTTGAAACGTATTAAAATTACCTGGCAGTTGACAGTTATGTACACAATGGTGACACCGTTGTTACCAAAATGTTTCCCCATATCTGGGCTTTCAGCAAATGTATAATTTACAGGGGTTCTTAGCTATTTAACCACCAAACCACCAGAGAATGTTAGATTGAAAAGGTCAATTTCTTGTCTTTGAACCTCGTGAACCTTGTCTTCTACAACGAACAAAAACAAAACTAAACTGAATCAAACGATGTCCCCTTTTCAATTTTGTCAGATTAATGGTCAGTCTAACCAGCAGGATATGTTTATTTGCAAATTGCAGTGATATGTTTTGGTATTAGTGCGGGTATAGAAATGTTCAGTAGGTCACACATTTGTAGAATAAGTTGCATGCGCCGTTTCCGATTATTCCCTTAGGTTTCTCAGCATCCTTACAATATTTCTTTCCATGTTATCCATCTTCTCTTCCACTTTTGAACTTGATATTTACAAGCTCTGATTTGATCATCTACTTTCTCCAATCTAGTGTTGAAATATGACAATTGACACATTTAAAAGTAGATTAACATGGAAAATACAACTATCATGCATCTTCGGTAAAATTTAACTTTGAGGCAGTATATATTCTAGGTCTAAAATTTCTACACTTAATTGCAGATACTCTGCTTGTGTTGAATAATTTTGACACTCTGATCTGTTGGTGATTTCATTACCATGTTTTGGTTGAAAGAGAAATGTAAGCTTTCTACATAATTCAGATAAGTTTAGCTAATTTTTTTTGAATATCAAATATCGGTAAATTATATGTAAGTTGTCTCTGCAGTTAAATATGTTCAACCCAAACTTTTTATTTTTGATTTTAAAAAGCAGTGGTCTAAAGTTCCTTGAGAAGGTTTCAACAAATGTTTAAATCTTTCATATTACCTAAAAACGAAACTATAAATAGAAAGGAGGGGTTACAGAAAAAACAATGTAAGGCCTGTTATATCATAGATTGTGCCTTTTTCACATTAGACAATGAAGTAATAATCTTATTCCATTTGGTGTACAATAGATCCCTGCACTTATATGGAGAATGACTGTCAACCATTTAAGTTATAGGCTAGTAATTTCTGAATAACAAGATATGAGGAGAATTTAAGAGGCACACTGCAAGTACATAAAAAACGACTCGCTGATAAAACAAATATTCTAAGACTAGTGATTTCACTAATTACAATACTGTAAATGACAGAGTTGACAGAAATAAGCTAATCTGCCCGATATATATGTAATTGTTTATCAAGGATTGTTTAGTATCTCTTTCTATTAATTTGTCTTCTACTTCCCTGTCAACAAATTAGTTGCATCGCGGGTTTAACATCTTAGAATGAGCCCTACGTCTTATCGTGGAACTCAAAATATGACATCGTACATCTTTCTGAAAGATATTTAGGTGAAGATATTTAGACTAAAAATGGAAAACTTGCTTTTAAAATACGAAACGTGTAAATTTAATCAATCACAGTGATTTCAAAATATTGAAATTGACAAGCTATTTCATCATTCCAACTTTTACCCACACAGAAACTGAACGGGTTGGACGACTCATACATATTTTAATCCTACTGTTCTCAATGTTTATCTCGTCAATATATCTATCGCATGCTTTTAGCACCTTTTCTTGAACCTAATTGGTCGAAATTGGCTGTTCTGGCCATCTTGATCACCCCTTTAAAATGGTTGGGTAGGTGACTTGGAAAAAAACATTGTAATTAAAGGTCTCATTAGCAGTTTAGCGAAACACAGGGAAGCATGACACATTGCAAGTAAAATAAGGGAATTTGGCTGCACACATCGGCCATTTAATTATGTTGGGAGTCATGCAGTTTACTTTTATATTATAGTACAGTATATTCATTCTCTGCACTGTTTTTGTTTAGGCTTTTAGTTTTAGAAATTAGCCATGGCGAGAAGAAGCCGGGTCGGTCATGTCTAAGACACAGTCTAAGACACCGCTTCGTTTTGTGTTCCGTTTGGTTCTTGTCAGTAGTGAGGGATGTGCGTATAATACAGTATATTATCATATAAATAAACATGACTAAATTTGCATAATTACATATTAATGTCTTGGAATATGGTACACTTAATTAGCATATGACAAAAGGTACACATTTACCTAAATTGACATGATCACTTGAAGAGTTCTATGTTATTTAAATTGGTATGATTACATTTTAATGAATAGAGTGATTACTATTTATTGTATTAAATAACGCCAAAAATATCTCAAGGCACAATCACGCGTTTGCCTGACAAGATGTATTATGAACTGTCTTTTCTAACGCGGTACAGTGCTTTTCTTTAACTTAAAATCAGTACAAATCATACGTCTTTATATGTGTTTGTATACACTTTATTCATTTTAATTTGTGTATATGTGTATATTCCATAGCGGGGTGTATTATAATCTTCTTCTTGAGGTGTGGCGCTCTTGATACAGGAAAAAAAAACAGGTGCTTGAAATTGAAAAAAATTGAAACGTCGATTGTTGTGGACGAGATAGAAAAGTACGAACGGAGAATGGTATTGAAAAGATTATTTTCATACAACAAAGGAAGAGGAATATATCGAACAGAGCAAGAAATAGTGACCGGTGTTTGGATAGACGCTTTTCGTTTGTTAACACCAGCCCCGTCGGGTGAAGAAATGAATGACGTAGTTGAGCAATTCATGCTGAATATATATCAGGATTAACTTGATAAACATTGCATCTTGATTTCTAAGTGTTCACATTTTAAGAATAGTGTTGATATCAGAACGCTACATTCGCTTCGTACAGTAACATTCAGTTTTGGTGTCTCACTTTATCACGTCTAAATATCTACGAGTGATCTCCACAATGCAGCCTATTACCGCAAAATCAGCAAGAGACTACTCTCACTACTTTGTCACTGCCAGAAAGAATGAACCCACCCAGGCGGCAGATGATGCTCCACGGGCCGGTAGTTCAGGAACTGCGAGGACACTGACAAGAACCCCTACGCAGGACAAACCAACGTTGAACGAACCTTCGGCCGGCGGTTGTCAAGTATGTATATCGATGGAGGTATCACCGCAAGAGAGCGTTAACAGTACCAAGGGCAACCTAGTCCATGACCCAGCATCGGCCAACAACTCGATGATCGTCGACGTTTTGAGGGAGCAAGAGTTGCTGCACGGTTTACGGGAAGAACTTTCCGAGGTGGTGAAGACAATCTGCATCAGAATCACGATTTGCGTTGTGAGGCGTGTGACTTGGGCTATTTGTCGCAATTTAAGCATGATTGCATGATGCTGGAAGCACAGGATTGCGTATACCGGTATTTTGGCGATGCTGTCAAGCATATGGATCTCGTGCGGATAATTATAATAATAATAATAATAATAATTTAATTCTTAGAAGAAATGCACTACACATACGTCTCAGTGCCTTTAACACAACAAACAAAACAAAAGACAAAAACAAAAATCCATTACAAGAGTCACAAGTGGAAAAAGTCCAAAAATCCAAAAGTAAATGAAAAAAGTAAAAATTCAATAAAACGCATTAAAAAGCAGGCAAGCAAGCAAAATGACCCGTACAAGACTCGTACGGCATTAAAAATTCACCATGTGGAAAAGGTCAGCACAAAATTTGTAAAAAACAAGCAAAAATGTTTAAAAAGTCGCAGAAACGAATAAAAAAACAGTTCCAGATAAATAATGACTGATCATCCCTAGCATGAATAATACTGGCTGAAAAGGTAAGCCTTTAAACTACGTTTAAAACAGTCAACAGATGTAGCATTGCGGATCTCGGCCGGCAGAGAATTCCACAGAGACGGTGCAGAAACAGAGAAAGCCTTCTGACCATATGACTTATTAAATTTCCCATAAGGTGGCACTAATCGCAGAGAATCGGCAGATCTAAGATCTCTAGCAGGGGTGTAGAGCTCAACCAGGTCAATCAAATATAGTGGTGCAACACGATGAATAACTTTGTAAACAGTCAGCATGATTTTAAACTTGATGCGTGCCTCAACAGGTAGCCAGTGTAGATCGATTAGTACAGGTGTGATATGGTCGAATTTACGGGTTCGAGAAATAAGGCTGGTAGCAGCATTTTGAAGTGATTGAAGGCGTTGAAGTTGAATCTTATTGATGCCGTATAAAAGACCGTTGCAGTAATCTAGACGAGAGGCGATAAACGCGTGAACAATTTTTTCCGTTGTGGACTTGTCCAACAGCTGACGGATCTTGCCAATTCTAGACAGAGCATAAAAACCATTTCTGCAGATATGACTAATTTGGTCGCACATAGAGCCAGACTGATCAAGGGTAACGCCAAGATTACGAACGGTAGCAGATGGAGCAATATCAAACTCGGCAATCCTTAGGCTTGGAAGTTTCACTACATCAGATCTCAGTCCGGACGAAAATTGAACAACCTCCGTCTTGTCATCATTAAGAATTAACATATTTGATTTCATCCAGGCGCGAATGTCATCAACACATACTACAATAGACCCTTGGACTTCATCTGGTGTATTGCAAGCAACATAAATGTGTGTATCATCTGCGTATAACATGTGGTTGAGACCATGCTGTACAATGATATCTTCCAGTGGTGCCATATAGAGGGTAAAAAGAATGTGACCCAAAACAGAGCCCTGGGGAACGCCACTTTTCATATGTGTACTGGATGATGTTGCAGATCCCACTTTGACACACTGAGTGCGATTGTTGAGGTATGATCTGAACCACGATAGTGCTGTGCCGGTGGTACCAAAACGAAATTGAAGTCTATGTAGAAGGACTTCATGGTCAACTGTGTCGAACGCAGGCCGATAAGTCCAGCATAACAAGGACGACGTCTTTCTTGTCGTTGAGGGCGAGCATGATGTCGTTGTGTACACGCATAAGTTCAGTCATCGCAAGAGAAAACGAGGACAACTTCGTCATCAATTAACTCGCAAGAAATGCTAAGATTATTCCAAAGTTTTTAGTTGGATGTACGATGACTTCGATGAACACAGAGATTTACAATTTGATTTGTTCCTACAACAGATTGGAACAGCTTGAACATTCTTTTTTTAAATTTGTTGTCTAAATGTTTACACTTAAATGTATACAGTAACTGAATACTTTTGACTTTTTTCTATTACTGAATGGCTGTCTTGTTATTTGTGTAATTTTTGTTTTTATATATCTTTTGTCATTAAAATAACCCTGAACTTGAAATATGATTGCGTTGCCTAGCCTTGTCACTTGCTTGTTTGAAACACAGTGCGTATTCCACATTAAAAACTGACATTTTTTTTTTACCTTGACAGCTTCACGACGAAAGCAACAATGGCCGATTTCATCGAACAAGTCATCACCGATGCCATCATGGTGGCAGTAAACATCCCTGAATTAGAAGTTTTTCTTGTAATGTACAGAGATTAGATGACTCCTGCACTCGACCTGCCTGCTCTAATCCGACGATGCCAGTTGACAGCAGCGACCTTACGTCAAAATGAAGTTAACTTGGTAAGTGACTCTAACATGTCAATTCTGATTCTGAATACCCAGGCTCGGGGGGTTCATGTTGGAAATAACATGGTAGAGCCGGAATGTGTAAATCAGTTTGATGGTATTAATCAGTCTGAAACGCCTGAGACAGAATTACTTACTACTCCACAAGCCTTCTTCCCCCAGCCTTATACTTCGGGTTATAACGATCCTCCCAAAGTTACTCACTCATTAGCATATGACGTGAGGTATACATTTACCTAACTTGACATGATCACGTGAAGAGTCCCACTGTTACTTAAATTGGTATGATTATATTTTAATGAATAGTGTGATTAATATTTATTGTATAGAACAACCCTAAGTAATATGTCAGGCACAATCACGCGTCTGCCTGGCAACATGTATGATGAACTGTCTTTTCTAACGCGGGACATTGCTTTTCTTTAATGTAAAATTAATACAAATCATGCATGTTTATACCTGTGTTTGTTTGTATACACTTTCTTCATTTTAATTTAAAAACACCGGCTCCGTGCAGCTGTTCAGCATTGTTTTAATTAACAAGTCATAGAGATAAACACTCTGTGTATATTCCATAGCTGGGTGTATGATAATCTTCTCCTTGACTTGTGACGTTCTTGATAAGCTTACCGGAAAAAAAAAACCGGTTGTTTGAAATTGAAAAAAATGGAAATGTCGATTGTTGTGGACGAGATAGAAAAGTACGAATGGAGAATGGTATTGAAAAGGTTATTCTCATACCACAAAGGAAGAGGAATTTATCGAACAGAACAAGAAATAGTGACCAGGTTTTGGATAGACGCTTTCCGTTTGTTGACACAACGCCCGAAGAAGAACTTCTAACACACCGGCACTAAACGTTATAGTGGTACATATTATAGCGACAAATTGCTGTGTGATATTTGTAAACTCTGTGTCTGTCCAGATCACGGGTGTTACATTAACATTGCTCAGGACGATCAATGGAATAAAAAAAACCACAGCCAATCACTAGTCAAACTAACCATTGCACAGATGATATTTTCAAGACGTGTACTTTTTGGGGAGGGCAAAACTGAGGTTCAGGGACGATGTTTTCCTGATTTTCATCGGAACACAACACGAACTCAATGAATTCATATCAAACATCAACAAAATGCATCTTACTTTCAAATTTTCGTTTGAAAGCTTCTCTCAAGAAATCACATGTTTCAGACCTGACTATCTACAAAGGTCGTCGATACAACAAAAAGAACATTCTCGACACCAAGACACACATATAAACCTACAGATACATTCCAGTTCTTACAAAGAACTCAAGCCATCCGGCAGCAACATTCAAAGGTCTGATCAAAGGTGAAACATATCGATACATCAGAACATGCCACAACAAACCGATTTTACAGAGAAAGTCACACAATTTAGTGAAACAATTACAAGACCGACAATATAAAATACCGCAATTATACGGTGTCGCTCACTTTTGATCAGAACTGGTACATGCCTGTATGGGAACCAAAGATCATCAATAAATGTTGTTTCTATCTGTTCAATGCAGGGAATTCCACGTTGATGTGATGACAATGATTTCTGCACAGTAACCACCAGAGAAAAAACAAGAAATATTTAAACACAGAAAAACAAGAATGACAAAAGTAAATAAAGTCTGAAACTTTAGGTACTGGAGGTCAACTTTAGCAACATGCATAGCAGAAACAGTTAGGCCCTCTTAGTTTTACCAGGTCTGTTAATATGTAACAGTTCATAAACAATGACAGGAAATGACTCAAGGTCAGTGGAGTAGCCTGTTTCAGTCACTGGCATGCCACCACTCCTGCACATTTGCAGGATTTCCCTTTTTCTTACCTCATTTGCACATTTTTGACACTGACGTCTTCATTTGAACAATCTCACATCTCAACACCTGCATCTACCTGTACACCAAATACTGGGATAGTAGCTTTGGGTATGGGAGCTTTTGCGTGTGACGGACATACATCCGTACATACATACCCACATACATACATACAGACATACAGACGCCACCGAATCACCATATAAGCTCTTTTTGGTATTTATATACATACTAAATATGAGCTAAAAATGAAATGGATCACATTATCAGAGAAATAGATAATAAGAGCAGAAAAAATAGCTTGAACAACAAAAAGAAAGAAAGAACGCCACCGATATAGTAATCTTCATAACAACATATAGCCCGTACATAGAAACGACAGAAATGAAGCAAGCCCTAACAGAAAACTGGAGTGAACTTGAAAAAGACGAAACACTAAAAAGCTGTTCCAAAATCAACCAATAATCGCATATAGAAGGAACAGAAATATGGGCGATACACTTATAAGCGCCAGACTTCACAAAAGCGACAACAGCTCGAACTCAGGTTCACACAAACCTACACAAACACAACAAGACCAAATGGTAGACACTCTAGCTTCCCTACTTGAACAATTAACGTAAGTGGAACAACATACTACCGAATAAAACAATCAACCAGTCAACACGTCTCACCAATCGAGAATCAATTTTAAGCGACTGATGAAGAAAACTCTGTTTTCGAAACGTAGCACCAAAGGATTGCAGTGTCACACTAGTCTCTCTGCTCCAGTGCGAAGTAACATCAAGAGAGGCGTAGATTACGGGTACGTCTCGCCATGGCTAAGCAACATTTTTCATAAAAACAGCCAAACATGATATACACTTTAATTATACACAATTTCATACACAAAACGCAGACAACCCTAATATGAACGATGTGTGGAGTTGCTTTCCCTTTACTATCTAACCTCGTAAAATTGTGAAAATGCACATGAGCAACATGTTCCGGACGAAGAATGTGACAGTGATTATTATATATATATAATATATATATATATATATATTATATATATATAATATATATATATATATATATATATATATATATATATAATATATATAATTATATATATATATATATATATATATATATATATATATATATATATATATATATATATATATATATATATATATATATATATGCATATTATGGGACATATGATCACTTGCCTATAATCTAGATATAGTACTTTGATTCCTTATCCACTAAAACATGGTGGTAGACATAGACATCACTAGTCAAGGTTAACTATTTAAGTAGTTATGCCATTTTAAGTATTTTGCGGCCATCTTGGCCGCTATCTTGAAAATGGCACGTTACCGGTGGTCAGCTTTAGGTAGACTTTCACTATGTTATTAAACACATTTGACTCTATAAAAAGACCGTTGAGAAACCTTTTGTAGCAATTTTTTAGGGTAAAGTCTTTTTTTTCATAAATGCAGCCGACTTCATTCATCTGTCTTGAAAATTGATTTTCACTCTAAAGTTTCGGTACATAATTATGTGATGGTATAAATTCAAGCCAAAACTACATTGCAAACTTCAAAGTACATTGTATGGTTTACAAGCGGTTTCTATTTTTTTCTTAATTTTCATTCGTAGCATTCAATTTACAGGCTACATTCAACCGTTGTGACAATAGATTTCCGTTCTAAATTTTCAGAACACGATTATGTACTGCTACAAATTAACGCAAAAGTGGCATTGTAAACTTGAAAGTAAAATTATGATTTCACAAACGGCTTTCTTATTTTATCTCAACATTCATTTGTAACATTTAATATACAGAGTATAGTTAGCTGTCATGAATCGATATTGAATTGTGTACTGCTATAAATTAAACCAAAAAGAGACATTGCAAACGTGAAAGTAAAATTATGATGTCAAAAACGGCCTTCGTATTTTATCTCAACATTCATTTGTAACATTTATTTTAAAGAGTATAGCTATGGGTCATGACGATTGATCCCGATCCTAAATTATGGACACAGAATTGCGTGTTGCTATAAAGTCAAGCAAAAAGTGACATGGTAAACTGCAAAGTAAAATCATGGTGTGACAAAAGGCTTTCTTATATTATCTTAATTTTACTACATCCATTTGTTATGGCGGGTTACAATTCAAAGTCAAGTACTGTTTTAGAAATAGCGGCAGAAGCAATGCGCTGACGCTATTCAGTATCGATTCATGACAGCTAACTATACTCTGGAAAATAAATGTTACAAATGAATGTTGAGATGAAGTAAGAGAGACGTTTGTGAAATCAAAATTTTACTATTAAGTTTACAATGTCACTTTGCGTTAATTTATAGCAGTGCATAATCATGTGCTGAAAATTTAGTACGGAAATCAATTGTCACAACGTTTGAATGTAGTCTGTAAATTGAATGAAAATTAAGAAAACATTAGAAAACCGTTTGTAAACCATATATTGTACTTTGAAGTTTGTAATGTACTTTTGGCTTGAATTTATACCATCACATAATTATGTGCTGAAACTTTAGAATGAAAATCAATTTTCACGACAGATGAATGTAGCCTGTAAATTAAATGCTACCAATAAAAAATATTATCGACTTAAGAATATGTGGTACTATGAATAATATTGTTTCCGAAAGTAGCGATTCTGCAAGTTCATGCAAAGAATCGGCCGACCAAACACTGATTTGTGCGGTAAATGCATTTTTGTTTTGCCTCTTAGAAGTTTATTGAAATAAATTTGCCAGCGCCTACGCAACAAATTTCGTAAAATTATGTAATGTCAACACGTTTATGTTGAGTAGGTGAGTTGCAAATAAGGCGTGCTGTAAATAATGACCGAGTACAACCTACAGTCAGGACGGAAACACCGGAATCTATACATTTCTTGCGATGTTCAAATAATTCATTGATAGAATAATACCGAATGACTTACTCGCAGTTTCGCCCTCCCAAAAAACTACACGTCTTGAAAACTATCTTCTGTGCAATGGTTAGTTTGTTTAGTGATTGGCTGTATTTTTTTATTCCATTATCCTGATAGTCCTGAGCAATGTTTATGTAACACCCGTGATCTGGACAGACAAAGGGTTACAAATATCACACAGCGATTCGTCGCTATGCTATGTACCATTATAACGTTTAGTGCCGGTGTGTTAGAAGTTCTTCTCGCGTTTTTACATCGATGGTACATATTATAGCGAATTGCTTTTGCATTACATAAACCTCTTTCACATAAATCAAAACAGTGGGATTTTTGAATGAACGTTTACAAACGGCACATAATTTGCGTGGTTCTTCGGCCGATGCCTGAAATTGTATGCTTTTACAGTCAAAGCATATGCTGCTGCATTTAAGATAGATCCAATTTTGATATACATTCTTGAATTTGTTGGAGTAATATGTGACTCTACAAGTCAAAAGTTTATGTAATGACATCGTAGTGCCAGTCGTGGTGGTATAGATATCATGTCCTGAAAAAATGATGGTATTGAACTGAGCTGCAGAAACAACATTGATTTGAAAGTCAGGCAATACCTCTCGAAATTTCTTTATTTTAACAATACCACATATACCCAATTCAACTACGGTCTTCTGATACAAATCGATTGCTAATCGTTTATGTATAGACCGATCAATTGACACCTATCTTCATCAGGCTGGGACGTGGGGTTTACCCGCAACAGCAAGCATGGCGGCCAGCATTCACCGGCCTCAGAGATTATCTGGATTTTGTTTGAATTATCGAGCGCATGGGTGACAAAAACTAATCGCGATTGACGACTTTCATATTCATACGTTTACCACTAGCAATTGACACCACATCGTAAATTTACAAAATCACCGACGTTTATCTCAAACTTTTTTTTTTTTTTGGGGGGTGGGGGCGTAAAACCTTGTCTAAACTTCACTTAAAAGAAAGTCAACATCCATACCCCGAATATAAATATCGGTAGGTTGATGCACCTATTGGTATTGATCAGGCCGAACAACTTTCATATAACACCCGTGATGAGCCCAAGCAAAGGATTTACAACTACACAATACGTATGTTTGAATAACTATTTACAAACGGTGCGTGGTTTGCATGGTTCATTGACAGGGGGGTCATTGTGTGCTTTACAGACAAGGCATACGCTGCTACGTTTAAGACGGACCCTATTTTGACATGTCCCCTCTTGCATTTGTGACAGTAATAGAATGACTTTACAAATCCAGCATTTTTTGTAATATCAACGTTAGTAGTAGTGCAGGGAGATTGGTGTATAACAGTCTGGCCCTAAAATAAATGTTCGCATTGAAATAAGTCGTACAAACAACATTGATTTGAATGTCACGTAACATCTCCTGATTTTTTATCTCCGCAATACCAATATACCGAATTCGACTCCTGATTTCTGATACAAATTGGTTGCTAATCTTTTCTCTATAGGCCTACCAAGTGAAATCTGCTTTCGCTGCGGGTGTTTACTCACAATAGCGTGCGGCGACCAACATCCGACCACAGCAGAGACTGTCAATTTTTTATTTGAATGATCGAGCTTTTGATTACAAAAAATTATCGAGATTGACAAATATTTATTCATTCGTTTACCACTCCTAATTGGCATAGCATCGTGAATAAAATTATATAAACTCTGGTGTTTATCTCAACTGCTCGCAGGACTGCAAAAGCTGTCATGATAAATATTGGTTTGACTTGAATTGCAGACGAAACTCGTCATCAAAATTCTATTAATGTAAGTCTAAGTGAATTTTACCATTGGAATTCAAAAGATGTTAACACTTTCAGAAAAAAAAAACCGTATTGAATAACGGCAGACTAGGATGCCAAAGTTCATGATCATTTGATAAACCTTGATGAGGTCAATCCTTTTTACCTATGATCGAAATGTGCACTCATAGGACAAAGTATTTCCCTTAAAAATTACGAGCCAAATTAAAGGTCACCGAAAAACATTGTAACGGAAAAGGTTACATTTTAAAGAAAATAAGGAATACACCAACAGTCATGCTTGTTTAAATTTATGCTATCATAAATGTATGTTTATCGATGCTTCTCAATGTATTTATCTAACAAATGTCTCCTCAAATTATCCAGCTATTTTGCGAGAAGAAGGTCAGTATATAAGGAATATTTTGTTTCAGCAGAGCTACAAAATACATCAGAAAGATTCTGAGAGGTTTCTTTTGTGGGTTATCCAATGCACTTAATATACACAATCAGATAGTTGAGGGTAATAATGGGATTAGGGTATTAGACACTGTATTGATAATTAGATTAATCGCTGTCAGATGTTCGGGTGGATGGAATGTGTGGATAAAAACGTTTAAGAGAACCTGACTAGTTAATGTGAGAGGTTTAGACAAGGAAGTACCTTTTCTCTGTAGTATCTGTATGATGTTGGTTTTCATCGGTGGAAAAATTCTGTGAGTGTTTCTTCTCAAACAGGTTCAACTCTCCATTTTGACTCTTTGTTAGCTCAACACCTACGAAACATGCAACCATATAGAAAGTTTCACATGGAAGAAACTAAATCTGCTTTTAGCTTTATACATTTAATTATTTTGTGATATCCACGAGTATATAGAGACATTGCAGATCAGTTGGTGAGGATAATAGATGTCGAACTTGATACGTATACGAAATTTACAATACATGGCCTAAGTCAATTAAAATGATTACAATCAACAGTGATGCATGAATTATTTATTTTGCCGTAAAAGGAACATTTCGTTCACTCATTTATTTCATGGTGTACCGATGTTTAAGACTTGACAATGTGTTTTGCAAACTACTGTTACGAATACTTGGTATTACACAATCGTTGCTGTGGTCAATATATCCCTAGAAAACCTTCCCTTACAATATATACCAATTGAGTGAAAATCTATGTTGTTTTCACATATAAAAGCTGTGAAAAAGAGATGGATTCTCTGCTGTATATAAATTGTTCGGAAAACTTACCGATTGAAGTCGGTTCCTCATATCTTTTAACGCATACACCTGTTGGCGGAAATGACAATAATCAGATTCCATAACTTTATAATTTTCGGAAGTTACCTGTTATTGATATTTCATTGTTACTACAACTTTCACACTATGTGTGCATATGGAAGCTGCACTTTCGATCACATTAAGTTTCGTTTATGTGAAATTTATGGTGGTCAGGGAATTCAAACTATATCGAAGTATAATGAACTTTGAACTTCGACAAACAAAAGCAAGACGGCGAATCTAACCAAAAACTTTCAAATGAAATGCACAGATGCAGATCATTCTACAAAATATAAGTGTTTGCTGTCACTTTCTGATCTCCTATATAGGATAAACATTTGAGGTGAACGTCATAATGTCTCAAAATATTACTACATTACTTACACCTTTTTAGGTAAATAATCAATCTATAAATATGACTGATAATGATGAGCGGTGGCGCCAGTGTTGGTCTGTCGAGGTACTCCATATCAATCCAACACGATGAATCCTCCAATACAATTCTGAATTGTCCTGGATACTTTGAAATGTATAGCTTTCAGAAAAGAGTCAGTGAATTTATAAATTTTAGCAACAAACTTCTTTACTTAAATATATACTTTCACAATTCTTTGTTATAATTCTCTAACAATTACGTAAATTATAGCAATGACTGTCTTTCTTCCTATTGTGAGACCGAGCGGTAATAATCAAACAGGTTTTAAGTAACAATGACAGCTCTATCGGTACAAAAAATCATCTAAAATCATATTGCTAAATGTTCAAAACGAGAGAGCCTGAATTAGGTTATTCAGATACTTGCCATAATTACTGTTTCTCGCAAATATCACCAAGTATCAGACAAGTGTCAACTCACGACATAAAGAAATACTAATGTCTCTCCTCTACCTTATGGAAGAGCATAATCCATGTGTGAATGATGTAATTCGCGAAGTACGTTACCTGAACATTGCGATGAGTAAATTTACGAGTAAGATATTGGAAATCAGCATGTATATTGCAGTTAGAGTGGGCGCCATCCATTGATGCCCGTCAACTTGGGGGCAGACAGTATTTATTCTGGCATCTTCATACAAAGTCATGTTCCGACCAGTTCTTTTCAAAAAGAGTGAAGAGTGTCAAACAAAACTAAATTTTTGGGACTTTTTGAGTCGTGTGCAGCCGTGCGATTGATTGTGCCGAATTTTTTTTTTTGGTAATAGTTTCACTCATCAATTTAGCGAATTTTCCGAAGATACGCTTGTTCCGTGCTCAGTTTGTTTAATTCTTACAACATTAGGGTACTTTCTGTCTTCGACGTTTCAGAAAATAACTATATATATTTTATATTTTAGATATTCTATACAGAACAAAGTATAAACTGAAAAACTAAAATATAAACATTTATAACAATAATAGACAAGTTGGAAACATTTAATGAAATGGTCTGTGTACCTTCATCTTCTTCCAAAAATAGTTCGCCGTAAAGTCGCCAATAAGGTTTGTATAAAATTTGAACCATCAAGTGAAAAGAGGGCTCCATATTCGGATTTAAGATAGCCTCGTTAGCAATACCAAAACTGGCGACGAAAATGATCAGTATAAAAAGGAATAGACCAAGATCTTTCATCTGCAACAAAACAGTAACTGTTTAATATTAACATATAGTCAGTTTCATTATACCTTAGTTATTACGTACTAAAGGCAGCAAAGATATCTTTCCACAACTTCTCAATCTACCCACAATGAACAATCATACTTGATACCACATATAAACGTACACGTTCCCTATTGACATAACTGTGATTTACATTTAGTTCATAGAACAAAATGCTTACCATTCTACTTATCATGATTATCTTAGGTCCAAGTACTTTGGACACAAAACCCACTTGCAGCAAACGAACACAGAACAAGATGAAAGTTAGACTGTACATCACTCTTGCCACGGCAAATCGACATGGTGGAAGGAAAAATCGTAGTAGACATGACAGAGCAAACATTACACACATGAAAAAATCGAACAGGTTCACGCATCAGAAATCCAACTGATGAATTTTTGTTTCATCGATTTCGGTTTACGGGTGAGTATCTGTTGGAGACAGGTAAAGCATGGTGAGCTATTTGGAGAGCGTAATATATTTTACGAAATCAATCGCAGTAGTTGTCTTAAACCGTGGAATCAAGTACTTTTTAATACTCGCCTTCACTTTCTTTACTGCCAAAAATAAATAAAAAGTATTACAAGATTACTATATTCTGAAGTGATTCCCCAAATGTAGTGTGTACCGAAGATTATATTATTGCATTTATCCATATTCCAACAGATGAACGTCTAATTGCAGTAGGAGGAACCCATGACCCACTAGCAAATGCAGCAAATGAATACATTTTCATTTTTTTTAAATGAATACATTTTCATTTTTTTCTTGAATCGCATTTCAATCTTGATGAAAACTTTGGAACTCAAAATACTGTAAACTTTGGAACTCAAAATACTGTAACTACATCCTGACCTGTCTGAATTCTTCAACAACCAAAGTACAGACCCAGAAAATAACAACGCACTCCACTGTACTAGGTGCATCTGCTTCTTCACTTGGTCTCAAATCAGTCAATAGGAAGATGGCATACAGTGCCAGCAGTATGATGTGTGAGACCTGAAGAGAACATGGAGCCGCACGGGTAAGTAGGATATGATTTTCAGGAATTTATAAAATTCTAACACCTAATAGTGTAACGCCCCTAATTTTCTAGGTGCACGAGTGATGACACTTCATGCTAACTTGTAAAATATGTGGGTTTTTATTGCGTATTTTAGCCACATTGCCATACAATTAATGTGATTTTTTAAATTTTAATTAGATTGCAATTTTCAGCTATCGTCATGCTTCGTCACTTGTTTTGACCAGCGAGGACGCTGGTTATTGAAAAGGTGGGAGAGTGTAACGCCCCTCCCTGTAGAGAGTTTATCTCGAAGCGTCCCTCACATGGCCAAGGCGTGTGAAGGTCATTGACTCAGATCGTACGAGAAGCAGATGAGAGATACTGTGATAGTTTAATTACTTATGGTTAAGATTTCTATGCGGACATCGAGAACGGAATATTCCACCGTGTGATGTTATTTAATCTTAAGAAACTATCAAAGACTGGCGAGAAAATTACCACGTGATAACTTTTGTAATTATGTAAGATTTAGAGGCGTATGTAACTTTGTAGAGAACTTAGACTAGATGACTTCAGATCAGACCTTTAACAGTAACGATACGGTCGCCATCTTGTAATAAAGTATACGGTTGGGTCAGGTGCAGCTTGATCTGAGTCAATGACCTTCACAATTCATCGAAAAAGCTATTCCGGAAGGTTTTTTAGGGCAGGAGAAATTTTAATTTTACTAGGGCAGGAGACATATTTTTAGATAGCAGGGGAGAAAATTTTAGGTTTTCTTTGACGGGCAGGGCAGATATTGGTTTATTGTCCTTGGGACAGGGCCTGGCGAAAAACGAGGAGAGAGGAAGTTACTTTTTAAACGGGAACAGGGGAATTTCAGCCTTGGTTACGCAGACTACTTAGCCCATCGATTGACCCAACATCTCACTCTATGTACTGCGAGATGGAAACCGAATAGAAGGCCACTGCAGTATGTTTCTGCATTCGAATGTTAACTTTCAGGATATTTTTTTTCTCAGGGCAGGGGAAAATCGACAGGTTTGTTTTTCATTACAGCGTAGGGTAGTTTAATGTCTGCAGGGGAAATTGAATGACAAATTTTCGAGGGGAATTTTTTTCCATGCCAGGGGAAACCGCCAAGTTTCTTTTCGCCACAGGGCTGTGGAGCTTCAGACATTCATAGTGGGGAGGGGAAACAGGCAAAAATATGTGGGGAGCGGGTAAAAATGAAGTTTGAGTGTGGCAGGGTACGTCGAAAATTTTCAGTGGGAGGGCAAATTATGAACAGCTAATTAATTTCCCTCTTGACTTAAAAGTAATCAGTTCACATTACTTCATATCTTATCATAGTAAGGACCGCTTAAAGAGTACATTGTTCGTTGGCTGCACCTGTTCTGTTACAATCTACATCCTGTTGTGTCAGCTTCAGTTACTGAAAGCATTACGATCCAGACTGATATCTTTACTCGTAATTCCCCTAACTACGAGCGTGACAATAGCAGACATGCAACACAGTGCACAAGAAGCGAAATGTTCACATGAATGTTGAACCCCTGTTTCTTATTTCATTTTACCAAGTCTAAGTAGAGTAGGCCACTGCTAAATGCAGGGAATCTGAGTGCTTGCACTTCTATTTGTCATTTTCTGGTCATATTGTAGGCTGGAAAAAAGTTCAACGCTTTAAAAGAGTGGATTAAAGAGTGAAGTTCGGATCTCTCACTGCACCATTGCTCTCATCAGGTTCGTTGGTGCTGAATGTCGATTGTCATAACTTTTGCTGACATGCTGTATACCTGTATGGCTTGTAACGCGGGTTCACGATGCAAATTAATATTCCAGTTGAAGGAAAGTCTATTTTAAAAATGTACCCTAACAAAGGCTACAAGTTTATTTAAAAAATGTCGTCAGCTAAAACATTTGGGAGTTAACAATCTAATGTAAGAGCCAAACTGTGATCTTTCAAGTGTTACTGGTTGGATAGATGAAAAGTGCTGTAAACGTATGGATATTAATAGACGTGGCAGTTTTTCGTCTGGGCTGCGATAGCGACATCTGGTCACGTCTAGATCTTTGTGGACAAGCATATATGGAAATAATGTTCAGTCCTAGGCCAATGGTGACATGTTCTTACCAAACTATATACAAATTTGATGATTGGTGCAGTGTAGTAGTATCTCATTCCCTCCAAGAAGGTTACGTCTCCATTATGCAAACCTGGTCGCCTTATGGCAGGTTCCGCACCAGGAATGTCTAATGTCGGCAGTTTATCTCTTCCATTATCCTTCTTCTTTTTCGTCACACGAAACGTCATCATTGGAAAAATAGGTAAAATAATTCCAATGCAAATCTGTATGAAAGCGACAAGAAAACAGCCTTACAGGTATATAAACAAAATCTGTGCCCCACTGAAAAATTGTACTCAATAAATACTTTTTCAATTTGTTGAAAAAATTGAGACCTTTTACATATTATCATGAAGAAAAAAAGACTTCAAATATTTCTGCGCATTTGGTCAAACAATTAAAAGGTAACACCAAGTGAACTCATATACTGATAATCATCATACAAGAAAGAAAGAGACCTTTATTTTTATTGTAAGATACCTTGTTTTCGATTTCATGTTTTAATTCAATTTTTCAATCATGACCTACATCACTTTCCATTTGATATCAGTTTTTGGAGTTAAATTCACTTCCGCCACTTAAATTTAATTCATTGTCGTTTTAATTTTGGTTTTATTAGCTCAGCTGTTAGCAGCGCAGAGCTTATCAAATAGGCTGATTTTCCGTCGTCCGTCCGTCGTACGCCAACAATATACGACTCCACTGAAACCGCAAGTCCGATGGCTTTGAAATTTGATATGCATTTCACTTGGGGTGTCCTCACTTGAGTTTGTTCAAAATGTGATGAAATTTGCATATTTGTATTTTTAGCACTCTTTGCTTTTTTTTGGTAAACCTCTTCTCTGAAACCGTATGTCCGATTGCTTTGAACTTTGACACACAGTTTACTTAGGGTTACTTTTGATAGATTTGTTCAAATCCTGGTGAAAACTTGCATATTTGTATTTCAAGGCAATTTTTGTCATTTTCGGCAAAAAATTGTTTTTAAAATTCCCTTCTTCAAAAGTTAAGATGGCTTTGGTATTTGGTACATGGGTCCTAAGCGATGATCTTATATTTTATTCAAAGTGTGCAGAAATATACAAATTTGTATTTTAAGACAGTTTTTTGCAATTTTGGCGAAAAAATGTATTTCTCAAAAAGTACTCATCTGAGAGCTTTGGAATTTATACACCTACACATGTAAGCTATAGAGTTTCCGTATCAGAGGATGCGAAGTCCAATAACTTAATGGGACAAAGTCGGTCGTTTTTCATGAATTTTGTTTGATAAGAGACACTGTTTATACTGTTTGACATGTTGAAAATATTGAATGAATGGGTGAGCATGCATATTCCATCCCGGTTTAAATCACTATAAATAAAAACATCGCGAGAAAGAATTGTTGGTCATGACCTACAACTCGGCTGTTCACCGCTGTGAGTTGTGTGAGCATCCGCGTGTGAAAAAAAAACACACAGTGACATGTCTCGCTTATAATTGTGTGGCTCCAAGTCAAGAACGCAGTGTTCGGGATTCAACTAAGCTTACTATCGATGCCGTTTGCTGAAGTTGCATTTGACGGTCAGCTTTGAATGCAGACCATGATGACTAATCTTGTTCTTCGATATACTGTTCTTTGCTGGAAAAGAGCACATTTTTCGAAATTGCATTTCAAATGCCTACAAGCTGCAACAATTATAGAGCTGTTTGCCGACGGCAGTACTTAATCAGAGTGGTAGCAGATCGTCTACAGAGTCTATCACTGTGACCTAGCTATTGCCTAAATAGCGGATTGTTTTTTTCTCGTTTGTGCCTAGATGTAGACTTACTTGCCCATGGACTGTGGGCATAGAAATATCAAAAGGGAGTAAAATGAAGGAAGAAACTTCAGCAGACTGTCACGTTAGTATTGAGGTGATCGCCAGATTGAAGCAATATACTTTGGCGACTGACGCGTACATTGTGGGTACTGCATGCTGTGTATGCCCGGTCCTCTGGTCATGACTGCGTGAATACGCCGTACGATACTGTTTCAATCCGACGAGACATACTTCTACTTTTTTCTTATCACGTCTAAAAGAAACAATGATGAGACTAAGAACTTCATCCCCAGAAATCTGATTCTTTCCCGGGTATATGTTTCAACCCGGGTTTCGTCCATAAAAAAATGTTCTGCAGTAATTACATGGCAGGGCTGTGTGTTACCGGCTAAAGCCTTATATAGGCCTCCGGTAGCGAGTTGGGTGCTTGGGAAATCAGTCTTGTGGTTTCAGCTGTACCGGCGAACACAACATTTTACAGATAAAGGTAGACTTGCTCCAAGTCTATGGGCATATAGAGATCAAAAATGAAGGACTAAACATCAGCAGACCGACGCCCTAATGGCAGGCTGTTGCGTAGTCGTTGGTTGAACGCCTTGCTTGCAGACCACCGAGTAACTCAGCTGCTGAAGAAAGCCAGGCGACTCGGGGGCCGGTCTAAGATGAAAGGTTCAAACAATGTGTTCCTGTTCGTGGCATGAATTTTTACGGTATTCACAGTAATTATTGATCAAGGGGATTTCCCATAAGCGCCTTTTTGTGTTTGTTTAGCGGTCTTTGACTTCGGGCAAACCAGTATCAGTCAGCGCAGCAACCCTGCATGACTGCCATGCGATGCGAGTGACAGAATACAAGGGCGACTGCTGCTGTCATTGCTGGTTACGTCTTCACTATGCAAACTCTTCGTTTTCTTTTTCGTTACACGAAACGACATCATTGGAAGCACGGGTAAAATCATTCCAGTGAAAACCTGTATGAAGGAGACAAGAAAACAGCCTTACAGGTATTATTAAACGAAATATGTGCCCTACTGAAAAGTTGTACTCAATAAACTTAGCATTTTGTTGTAAAATTTGTTATCTTTTACATATTATCGTGAAAGAAAAAGACTCTAAATATTTCTGCGCATTTGGTCGAATAATTAAAGGGTAACTTTAAATGAACTTGTATACTGCTTACAAGCAAACAATAAAGAACGAAATGTTTATTTTAATTGAACGATACCTTGTTTTCGATTTCATGTTTAAATTCAATTTTTTCAATTATGACCTACATCACTTTCCATTTGATATAAGTTTTTCTACTTAAATACACTTCAGCTACTTAAATTCCATTCATTTTCGTTTTAGTTTTTATTTTGGTGGCTCCGATGTCAGCGGCAAGGATCTTATGAAATAGAATGATTTTCCGTCGTCGTCCGTCCGTCGTACGCCAACTATATACGTCTCCTATGAAACCGCAAGTCCGATTGCTTTGAACATTTATATGCATTTCACTTGGGTGACCTCACTCAAGTTTGTTCAAGTTGTGGTGAAATCTGCATATATTTATTTTGGGCACTTTTTGCTGTTTGTGGTAAAAGATCTTCTCTGAAACCGCATGTCCAATCGCTTTGAATTTGATACTCTATATTTGTTAGATTAGATAGATTTGTTCTAATCCTTGTTAAATTTTCATAATTGTATTTTAAGGCAATTTCTGTCATTTTCGGTCAAAAAAGTTTTTAAAATCTCCTTCTTCATAAGTTCAGATGGCTTTGGTATTTGGTAAAGGGGTCCTAAGTGATGATCTAATATATTATTCAAATTGGCAGAAATAAGCAAATTGCGTTTTTAAGACAGTTTTTGCATTTTTTGTCAAAAAATGTATTTCTCAAAAACTATTTATCTGAGAGCTTAAAAATATATACAATTGCATGTGTAAGCTGTGGAGAATCAGTATCAGTGGATGCGAAGTCCAATAACTTTAAGGCTTAGTACATTAACTGTAAGTGTTATTGGAAGCCATTTGACCTTAGACCCCATAACACCTTTAAGTTTTTAGCTCACTTGTTCACACATGGGATAATGTCTTGGCGATGTCTGTCCATTTCTCCGTTTGTGTCTTTGTGTGTGTTAGCGTGTGTGTGTCAGTCAGTCTGTCTGTCTGGTGTTAACACGATAACTCAAAATGCCTGAACAAATTCAAATCAAATTAGTAAACAGGTACCATATGCTACTTGCAAGAACTGATTAGAGTTTGGTAAGTATCCGTGCAATGATTTCCAAAAGGAGACGGCAATGACAGTGTAGACATATATCAAGAAATACTGCACACAATTTCATGAAGCTTTTCAGAGATGACAATCTCAGAACATTATGATGATACTGTGAGTGTCATGTCAATTATCTGTTCATTTGCATATTTGATGAACTTTTGTTATTATTGAAACAGCTCTGAAATTCCTGCACCAAACTTGATGATACGTGCAACAAATATTGATCTAATCTGATATATATCTAATTATACTTAGAAGCATTGGCAGTGTCAAGTTAATAAATGGCTCATTTGCATATTTAATGAAGTAATAATTAGTCATATAAAGCCAATATAGCTGAACCAAATTTGATGAAATCTGCTGCAGATACTGATCCGACAAATATGTAATTATGGTGAAATGCATTTAATAGTGTGAAGTTAATTAAGGGTTCATTTACATTTTTAATGAACTTTGTAATTAGGTACAGCACCAAATTTAGTGAAGCCAACTACATATATTAATCTGATAAATATCCAATTGTGCTTTGAAACACGGAACAGTGTCAAGTTAATTAAGGGTTCGTTTGAATATTTAATATTTTTTGTAATTTGTAATATTACTCCAAAATTACAGTAATAAATTCGATGAAACGTGCTACATATGTTGATCTGATAGATATCCAATCTCTAATGTAATGGTATAACTGATATGTGATTGTTCTGTGAAGCGTACTGCTATTAATGAACCTGTTATAAAACACTTGAGCACATTTAGTTCACATCTTGTTGTTGTGTTTTGATTATATTTCTCATTCTTTAATCTAAGTCACTAAATTTCTTTTTTCAACCAACAGTGGCTCTATGTATATAAGTATGTATGTATGTATGTATGTATGTATGTATGTATGTATGTATGTATGTATGTATGTATGTATGTATGTATGTATGTATGTATGTATGTATGTATGTATGTATGTATGTATGTATGTATGTATGTATGTATGTATGTATGTATGTATGTATGTATGTATGTATGTATGTATGTATGTATTGTGTGTGTGTTTACGTATGTATGTTTTACGTATGTATGTGTGTGTATGTATGCATGCATAAATGTATACATGTAGGCATGCATGCAAGCATGCATGCATGCCTATACGTACGTACGTACAGTATGTCAAGATCAAAAACATGCAAACCGCTGCACGTTTTAGCTTTGTATTAGGTGTGTTGATGCATTCTGGGCTATATATGGTTAAATGGAGGATTGCAGTGCCCAAACTATGCAAATAAGCTTAAAAATGTGAAAATGGTAACAAATATAACTCAAGAACCGCTGTTTTGATCGCTTTGAAAATTAGTATGCAAGTACCATTGGTAAACCTAATGCAGTCTTATGTATATCGTTAAGATATCTTGACTTTTGACTTTTTGCTGAATTTGTTGGTTATTTTCCTTAATTTAAGCCTGGTGTGGACTTAATCCAGAACACTAGCAATATATTTATATAACGATTGCAAATTCAAAGGAGAACAAAAGATAGAAACACCTCTTAATCTTTTTAACACCATAGTTAATCCCGATCCTGGGCCTATTTGAGCCGCGCTTTAGTGCCGTGTTTGTGAGTACAGTTGCTGGAATGGAACATGCACGCGAGCGCCTATGAACTGTCGTCTGC
The DNA here is from genome assembly GCF_041260155.1 of Ptychodera flava. Taxonomy (NCBI): domain Eukaryota; kingdom Metazoa; phylum Hemichordata; class Enteropneusta; family Ptychoderidae; genus Ptychodera; species Ptychodera flava. The sequence goes on from NC_091930.1 coordinate 5,800,829, forward strand.
TCTCCGGGTCTCATAAACGACATAGCGCAGGTCGCGCGAGCGTACGTACATGTACACGTATCGTGCGTTGTTCCACCACGGCGTTTAGCATCGAAAAAATGCGGTCGATGTGGCCGTTTGTGACGTTGATGCAGCCACGGTCCCTTGATCTGGTGATACAGGTAAGTCGGCTTATGAATCTGAACGGCATTTGTTATATATTTTCTACAAAGTTATCTGTTAAGGTAATATGCACCTCGAAAGTGAAAGACTTAAACTTTTGCTCTAACTTTCCTCAATGAATCTTTCAATCATTCTCTTTCAAAATCAAGAATAAAATTTTGGTACTAGAGAAACAAATAACCCAAGATTTACTGATATTAGAAATTCAAAATGGCCGCCATCCCTGTGTTAACTCTATGGCGAAAAATAAAAATTTTCGAATTTCAAAAAACTAAGCCGGTGAAAAGTTTTCTTTCACCAAGAGCTTTAAAATGAACCCCCACATTTGGTATATCAGAAGAGAACTGTAAAAGTTTGAGAGTCCAAATGTCTGTCACCGAGGTGCGTTCTACCTTAACATCATATAAGCTTAGTTGACTATCAATTCGGAACGACAGAGTGTCCGTGCTTGAACATGATATGCTATACCGCTGCTTTGCTGAAAAAATGTTGACCATATGTTATAACTGTACCCAGGCCTCAATGACAAACGCTGGCGTCAGAATTTTGCCGGTACATGCTGCAGGCTACGAAAACTAGCAAAGGGATGCCAGGTATCAGAGGTTATGTAGGCATGGGCAGCCCAGGAAGCGAAGCAGCCTGACCTGCAGATGGAGAAGACCCTGATGAAAGTCTTATTATAATAGCATGCAAATGGACCCTAGACTAGATAAAATTTTAGTAGTATTATTGGCCTCGCTTGTGAGAGGTGAACTCTCTGGAAGGTCGAGTTGAGTCGCGGTGAGTTTTTAACTATATTGAACACGATCGGAACTAATTTGGGATAATTGGATGATGAAGTAATGCCGGATTAATCTGCAAATGTAAGCTCATCCGCTTTTCTTGTTGTATCAGTAATTTGTAAAATTGCAATATTCAACTACACGGCACCAAACACTGTTTAGAAATTTGAAAAATATAAATATCCAATTATCCCAAAGAAGTTCCAATCGTATTCTGACTGAAGTTCCACAGTCAGGTCCTACCGACGTCTCGATTCTAAGAGTGTAACACTCCGGCAAGTGAAACTGAGCATGCAATGAGTTTTATGAACTATTTTGACCGCGGCTCCACAGTAAGGCGCTACTATCTTCACGGTTGTGAGAGGTAAACTCTCGGGACAGTGGATTTTCACAATTTGGAGTAAGCGCGATCGGCGCAGTAAAGTTGCTCCCTGAATCTTTAAAGAACAGCTCTACATCGCCGTCAGTATAAAAGAGGATATTATTCTACATCGCATACGCTATATTAGATTTTATGCACAGAGTTGGACGTAGTTTATAGTAGCCGGTAAAGACCTGCCTAGGTCTCTTTGCATAAGGCTGAGACTGCTCACTATGTTTATTTCCGGTTTGACTCATAATTTTTTGTTATGTTTGTTTTTTTGGCAATTTTTTCAACTAAAAACAGCAACAAATGTGCAAACATAGATTTCACGACTTTATTAGAAGAAATTTCCTTTTAAATTTTAGCATGCATCTATTTACCCAATGAAATTAAAGCTGCAAGGAGCATTACAGGGGTCAAAAAAGCAAAGCATTGGTAAGAGTAGGATGCTGAGGTACACGCTACACATGTTCGACACTTATGGAGGCTATGGACTGGTATTTTATGAAAATAAGAAAGTACGTGATATGGGGTCACAGATCACTCTAAAGTCACCAAAACTTTTGGTAAAAAATTCTACTCCATACTAGTCCTTGTCTAAAAAACCCCGAAATCTCTAGCGTTATTAGTTTGTTTAGAGTCAGGTAAATGTATAATTAATGAGGTACAGAATTTGGCATCGTCAACTACACATTCCCACCAGATATGATAGGTGTAGCACTTTAAGTTACTTATTGATACGCATATGTGTTATCGCATGACCAAACGTCATCGCGTTCACATGTAATTTTTGCCGAAAATCATCCATAGTTATACCCGTATTCAAAAATTTAGGCCTCTTCCTTTACTGGCTAATCCAGAAATACATATGTACATAATCCCCCAATTAAACGAGACTTACCTGAAGTCGAAGTTTGATGGGTATTCTATGTAGTCATCTATAACACGAAAGGGATCACATGAGAATGCACTGCGCATGCGTAACTTCAGATTTTAAAGGTTGAATGAACACGTCCAAAATGTATTCCATGGGAGGGGTCCCAGAAAAAACCAGGGCGGGCATGTGATCCTTTCGTGTTATAGATGACTACATAGAATACCCATCAAACTTCGACTTCAGGTAAGTCTCGTTTAATTGGGGGATTCTATTACGTCATCAACACTCTAGGAATCACATGAGATTTTAAAGCAAAGACTTGTAAATGAACAGAATAAATGTTTCAAATACGAACTGTATTTAATACGGCAAGAACTTTGTCCGTACAACACAAAATACTTGGAACGAAAACACCAAAAAATTATCTAAGCCTTCAATACACTATGAGCAAACAGATCACTGTCTGTTGCGGTGGGCTTATCATAAAATTTCGCAAAGGTACAAAGAGAAGACCAGCCTGCAGTGGCAAGTATATGTTCTATTGGAACAAAACTCTGTTTTGCCCTTGAAGTAGCAACTGCTCTCACACTATGAGCCTTGAACTTGTCAGTGTCAATACCAGATCTAGTGATTACCTCACGAATCCAGCGACTTATGGATGCTTTAGAAACAGCCTTATGTGGTTTCACATAACTGATGAAAAGTTTAGTCTCATTGTCACGAAAATTCTCAGTACGAGACAAATATTCTTTAAGAGTATCACAGACACACAAGAGTTTATCAGGCGTGTAAGGCCGTAAAGTTACAACAGGATTCACATATCCTGGTCGATTCTGCTTAAGTAAACCGTGAAAATAAATGTATATGAACTCTCTTCTGTAGTCATACTGGACAAGTCTAATAGATGTAAAGATTGACTACGAGCAGCTGTTACTAATGCTAACAGCATTACCAGTTTTAAGGTAAGAGTCTTTAGCGAAAGCTCTACAACTGGAGAACAAGTCTTCAGATAATTCAAAACTTTGCGAACATCCCAAACATGTCTATATCTGGAAACAGTAGGCCGCAGGTTGAAAACTCCTTTCATAAACCTCACAACCAAAGGATGTGCGCCAACAGTCATATGTTGCTTAGTTGAACATAAGGCAGACAAAGCAGATCTAGCTGTGTTCAGAGCACTATAACTGATACCAGAATGGAACAGTTCAGTCAAAAAATCAAGCACTTGTGTTATATCTGGATAAATTGGATCTGCCTTGATTTTACTACAATACTGAAACCATCTCCTGGTGTAAGTTCTGTATTGTCTCTTAGTACTCTGTCGCCATGATGCCATAATGATAGTGGCTGCTCCTGCAGAATGTTTCGCTTTTCAAGGGATTGCCGGACACACGACAGGCCATAAGCTGTAGCTTCTTCCGTAATGGATGAAGCTTCTGAACATTCGGAAGCCTCAACAAGTTGTCTGTCCGTGGTAGTAGCAATGGTAGATCCACTAACATCTGCATCAGTGGTGTGAACCATGACTGTGTCGGCCAAAGTGGTGCAATCAAAATGCCAGTTGCCTGATCTATCGCAATTTTCTGTGCACACCTCCCCATGAGACTGAAAGGAGGAAAAGCATAAAAATGATAAGATTTCCAGTTTAATGTAAATGCATCAACATGCATGGCATCGGGATCTGGTCTCCATGATATAAAATTTGGCAGCTGAGTGTTAAGCCTAGAGGCAAAAAGATCAACAGTTGGAGTTCCCCAAATATTAGCAATGCGTTTAAATAAAGATGGGTTTAATTGCCACTCAGTCTGTTCATTAAACTGTCTTGATTCATAATCAGCTTCACATTTCGAGAACCAGGCAAATGTGCAGCAGTAAGCCATATTCCCCTCACTTTGCACCACAACCAATTTTCCTGGCAATATCATTCCAGGCTACTGACATCACTCCACCCATATTATTAATATAGGCTACTGCAGTGGTATTATCACAAAGTATCTTAACATGTTGTTTTTTTATTGCACTTTGCTCAAAGATCTTAAGGCAAAATATACAGCCTGCATTTCTAAATAATTAATATGGTGTGTGGCTTCCTCTACTGTCCATCTGCCCCCACCTCTTTTCCTTCACAGCTGCCAGCCTAACGTGGAAGCATCACATGACATACATATTTGTGGATTACATCTACAAATTTGACGTTTTTCATGGGGTAAATTCTGAACCCACCAGTTCAAATCATTTTTCATTTCCAGAGAAATGACCATTGTGGCATCAAAGTTACCATTCTGTGACTGCAAAGCTCTTATTTTGGCCAACTCATGAGACCGATAAAACAGTGGGCCAAATTCAACTCCAGGGAAACTGGAAATCATCATGCCAATGACCTTGGCAACTGCACGTATTGTATGAAAGTCTCTAGCAAGCAACTTCGTGCATTGCTCAATCAAATTTTCAACCTTGGCTTGAGTTAAAGTGACAGTCATTGACACAGAGTCAATATCAAAACCTAAGAAGGTAATTCGTTGTGTTGGAACAAGAACAGATTTTTCTGAGTTACAAGTAAATCCAAGCTCCCTTACAAGAGCAACTGTGTCAGACACATTGCGAGTACATAAAATGAAATCATGTCCAACAAGAAAAGAATCATCAATATAACCCATTATTACATGACCCATTCGACGAAGAGTAGCATACACTGGTTTCAGAAGTTTAGTAAACATGCGGGGGGCAGATGCCAATCCATTTGGTAAGCAGGTATACTGAAACAACTGTCCTTTCCAAAGAAATTTCAGATACTTTTGGTGTTCCTCAGCTATAGGAACAGAATAATAAGCATCCTTAAGATCTACTGATGCCATATAACAACCAGGTGTAATAAGGCGTAATGCCGTTTCAAATGTGTCCATCTTGAAATGATGACTTGTTCATTTAATTTCTTAAGATTTAGAATCATTCTAAATGAACCATCTTTCTTGGGTACAACAAAAAATGGTGAAACAAAATCATCACTAGAATGCTGTGATACAGAAATCACACCCTTTGAAAGCAATTTCCCTATTTCTATCTCAATTTATGCTTCTTCAATCGCACTGAAAGAAGATAAATTTGGCCACTTAATTTGCACAGGTGGTTTATCATCGATAAACTCTATATGGGCGTGAAGAGCGATATCAATAATACGCTCATCAGAAGTAATATTACGCCACTTGCTTTCAAAATGTTTCAGTCTACCTGCTTGAAACGTGACATGATCAGAAATTAATTTCGTACTCACAGATAAAGCAGAAGATGCACTTCCGTTACCAGTCTCTATTTCATCTGTGACTTGACTTGGGGTTTCAAACCCCTTGGATAGTTTTTTGAAGCCTCATTCAATTGTCTGAAGTTGCCACGACCTCTACCTCTGAAACGGAAACCACGTCCCCTCATTCTACCACGGTTATATCCACCTCGCTGTTGCCATGTGCTGATTTTATTACCAGCCCTATTCACTTCCTGTATGTCCTTTACTCTTTTGGTGATATCATCACCAAACAAATGCTCAGTGAAAGGTACTGTAGCAGAGCATAAATGTAGATAGTCGTGCTTGAGGTCTGCTTTCATGCAATCCCGTCTCCTAAGATTTAAAAGACGGTTCGTATTACCAAGAAGCGCTAGAGAGTCTGTACCCAAGTCCATCAGCTTTCCTAAATCGATCTTGTCTGACGGACTATCTTTCAACTTGGCTAATTCACAAACAAGTTGAGTAATGCAAATGGCACCCTTGACAAGTGATGCTTGAACAGACTGGAATTTGGTGTCCAAACTTCTAGTTTCAGGACGTATGATGTCCCATATCAGTTGGTTTACTCTTACACTGGTGAGGCCATCACAATTTTCAGGTCGATTGAATTTCTTTATCAGGTCATTATATTTATCATCAGAGATTCCATCTCTGAAAAGAGCATTAATGATCTTGGCAAAATCGTCATCAATAGGATCCTCACACTGCTCTTTCACAAGAAACTTGCTAGCTATGTCTTTGAACAAACTAGGCTTGTTGACGTCACTCTGCGAGGCGTCGGCAGCTGAAACAGATTCCTCGGACGCGTCCGAAGTAGAGCATTTCACTTTTACAGGTGGCTCGATAAGCTCAATTCCAGTGTCATCCACAAATTCATTGTCACCACCTTCATAATAACAATCATTCTCAAGTTTGTCCATACGAGCAGCGAGCTTACCCTGATAGTCCTTTATCTCCGTCAGTAAATTCAAAATGGCCGCCGTATCTCCACCAGTTCTGACGTCAGTTCCCATAGAGTCTCTAGTATGACTACTGCTTGTCGAGGCTATGGCATCGCCACTGCCCAGAGTAATAGTATCACGCTTACGTTTAGGACATTTGCCCTTATCTGGACTGGTTGCACAAGCTGCAACATTGCCTGAATCCTTAGAAGCCGAGTCCGTCATTGTCTTAGGTTTAGACGGCATTGTGAAAACACTAACTACTCACCAGTCGTAGTATTAAGCAACAACGTTGCTAATAAAAAAGAAATGTTCGAGTAATGTAACTGTAAACTATTACAACTCCTGGAACGAAACGCTGAATGCAACACACCACGTGTATCGCCAGCAAGCTACGCAAAGAGCTACGGAACGCTGTGTGTTTCGTAGCAAGGTCAGCAGCACAACTGAAGTTACGCATGCGCAGTGCATTCTAATGTGATTCCTAGAGTGTTGATGACGTAATAGAATTAATGTGGTGCATGATGTTGCGTCATTCAACCCATCAAATAAAGAGGTAGTGGCACTCGTGGTTACTAATTAATTGGCATATTTTTTTTTATTTCGAGGTCAAAGTTGTGACATTTTGTAACAAAACTTTGCCCCACAAATATCTCTTCTCATCGAAAATTGGATGGCTAAACCAGACTCAGACATGTGCATAATAGTTAAGTATGGATGATCTTAGGGTAAAAGATCTTGGGTAACTAAAAAAATATACTAGTGTTTAGTTGTGTGCCATGCTGGTCATTGTTCAATAGACACTAGCCTATTGTACTCTTGTACAGGTCAGATATAAGATATAGCCAAAGTTTAACTGCAGAAATATAGAACAAGTGAAAGGTCAAGTAAAATTCTGCTTAAAAGTCTTCACAAAATTGACAGAGATGGTGATAGGAAAAGCACTACGTCATACTGGGTGCGACATCGATGAATTTGCTCTCCAGTTATACTGCTTTTTTCACTTAAATTGCGTTGACATACACTCCTTGCTGGATATAAAGTGGTTTATGAAGTTTAGATGCAGACACTAATTGCTCAAAATGACAAGAAGAAGACTGATAAAAAAAGGAGGAGAAAAAAGTCAAAATCTGAGTACAAGCAGTAAAGTAAGCCCTGTGCCAAAGCGCAGCAATATGACCTACGCAGGAGGCCTATTATCCACGACGTCCAAACAAACTACAGATAAAGAAATAAAAAATCCGTTATCGGAGATAATTGAAACATTAACACTTCTTGGAAAGCTGATTGGAAATATTTCATCTGTTGAAAACAGGATGTCTGATCTAGAGAAGTATGTTACTTATGTCAGCCTAAGTGAGTAGTTTGAAAACTTTAGAAAGTCAATAAAAGAAATTCATTTAGATACCAACCGATTGAAAGCTGAAAATGGTAACTCGCTGTTACACAAAGAGAACTGAGCAATACACAGGAGATACTGCATGATTTAAAGCAGTACAGTCGTCGCAATAACATTGAAATCCACGGAATTCCGCTACGAAATGGAAGAAATAATGATATTGTCGTAGGAGTTGCAGCTACTGACCTTGAAATTACGCCAAACGACATAGCCATCAGTAAACGCCTCAAAGTCCTCAAAATCAGACTCAATAACGACATTAACCACCAGCCATAATCGTAAATTTGTCACGAGATCTGCAAGAATCAGTATTTACTATGCGAGAAAAAATGTTCATGGGCAAACTCCAAATCAAATCCGTTTATTGGACAAAAACACCTATAATATTAACTTAGACCACTCTTTGTCTCGTGCCCATTGCGTGACCTCGAGTGCTTAGTTTCCATAGCGGACAGTTTATCAGAGAAGCATACTAATTAATTAAGCATTCCAGTTAATGGGTACTGTTTTAAAACAAAAGAAGTGTACAAATAACTGGTAAACGGGAATCTGTACTCTGCTGGTAAACCAATACAAAAGAAAAGTCACAAACTGTTTACCAATACAATAGAAAAAAATACATATTCATTATGGTAAAAGCTGAGTTCACTTACATATGACAAATGCAGATAAAGAAACACATGTGACGAAAGTATTTTCATACTACAAAATTTGACAATATTTAAAAATTACACTTCAAATTTCACATCACCTTTCTCGATATTCAGTGTGACAACGAGTCGGCTGATTTAGTGTCAATCTTGATGGTAGATTGTTCATCGTTTCAGTCTGGTGCTTTACTAGCAAAACCAATTGATTATTATGCAAATGATATACCTGAATAAAGTCAGTTAAATTTGGATCACTTACACCTGAAAAGTGAAAAAATGACAGCTATCAAATGTTGTTTATGCACGACTATATTTTTTCACTTTATTTTGGGTCCTCATGCAATGTTTAAATTTGCACCATTACACCCAAAAATGATATATTTGTTTTTCATGTGTAAAAGAAACTATTTCATTGCATTTGTAGCATTTCTATGTCTAATCCCATTTTGAGTATGAACCCACTTGAATAATACGCAAATTACGCTATAAATATATGATAAAGGTCAAGGGTCAATCACATCCTGTTTTAAAAAGCCCTTTCATTGAAATTCATAATTAATTATGCATGCCACAGTCCAGTTTTCACGACTTATTATAATTAGTTAGCACCACACAGGGTGTATGTCGCAATGGCACCACTATGACAGGTTTGCACCAACATGTAGGGTGACCGGACGAGAGGCCCTCCTATTCCCTACAATGGGGCTGACACGAGTTTTCTGAGTTTATGCTCGAAATCGAAAGCTTAAAGGGGCCCAGGCCAGGTAGGGATAAATTGTACAAATTCAGCTTAAGTATGCAACAGTTGTGCACATTTATGTCTCTGAACAAGGTAATGACCTGAAAATCTTGAAGTTCTTGAACACATTTTGTCAACAAAAGTCAAAGGGGACGCCATCTTGGAAGTTGTCTACTCGCACGCGAACGGTCGCTATGAGAGATCGCTTGAACGGAAACAGTTACATTTCACAGTGAATGTTGTGAAGACTAGTAAGTCAAGATGAGAGGAAAATTTCCTAAAAAAGGTCTTTTTTCTTCCGAGAAACTGCTGACGAAAATTTTACTTTGAAACGGCTATGACTTTTGGCATCATTTTCCAAAATGTGAAGGAATGGCTATGCGGGCAAATTGTACCTTAGATATATCTACTTGTTTTGTGCTCTAAAAAGGCTCAGCTATGCAGCGCAAATTAGCGCCCACGGTTTTCCATAAGCACGAAGTAAGGTTCGCAAAAGTGCCATACTTGAACAACGTGCTTTTTCACCCGTGCGCACCTGTCTCTGACCAGAAACAATGGCTTGTATCCATGATACTAGAAACAAAAAGGTCAGCGTGAGGACAATCTTCAATTTTGTTTCACTGGACTTATCAACCCATAGAATATTCTCACAGAAATAATTTGGAAACTATCAATGCACCTTTCACCGGAATCATTATTGTACAGTTAGTCATCTTTGAGCCATTTTAACAATATTTGATCTGATTTTTGGCCACATCGTCTTATTATTCCTCATTACAATATTCTCAGGGAAAGAATTTGGAAACTTTGATTTTCATGCCAACTCATTGACAACTCCCTATTTCGTCAACCAAACATCCTCCACATTTTAAACTAAGTAATTACTGTTCTTGCTTTTTTTTCCATTTCAAAAATAACGTTTTCCTGTCACTATCAACAGTCGCTCTGAATTTCCCCATCATTGGAACTCTACACGTTCACTTGAGCATGGCACTTACTGTATTCTTAAAACAAGGCTAAGCCTTGCATTCACACAACACAACATTAAAAACGCAGCAATCAAACATTGGAATTCTCTACCATTTTCACATTCTCGCGAGCCAGAGCAATAATTTTCGCTCAGCTGACCTACGCAAAATCAAGCTCTGGCAGATTACTCCTGGAAACTGTTGAAGTATGAATGGGGGTTAATTAATTATTCATGAGAACATATCATCAGAATTAGCCAATCAAGAATCCGTTTTACAAAGTCATATCGGGTCGTAAGCTCCTCATTGTCTGTGTGTACACAATCGAGCTTTCAGGGCCTGAGATCCTCTGGTTCCGTTGCATCTCTTCCGATATGTGTTGCATTAAATCCGACGTTTTCAAAATTTTGACAGTTTTTCTGTCATGATCGAGAGCAACCGTTCCGGCGACATCATGTGAATACTATGGCTTCAGTATGTACACAGACTGCGGCCAGCAACAAACCCGGCCCGGTCCCACTGCAAGGTCGTCCCTGTACACTCAGTGTGATTTTCGGACGATCTCAGTTCGGACATTTAAAGACATGCTGTTCGTTGTACTCACTTCGCTCCGTATTGATAGCGTTTTACAAGTCATGATACGGCATATTAAGTCAGGTGACGCTGCTGTCCCTTTTTGAATAGTTATTTTTTCGGTAGAAGCTATTTCGGGCGCCAAGTTAACACACCGTACGATACAACAAGGTGTCGAAAGCAACACACATAGACAGCCCATGTCCGATGTAAGCACCATACACGTCGAAATATAGTTGCGTCGTAACTAATTTATCACAAACTTTTTACAAACAGTTTTCTAAACACATCAAAATTGAAAAAGAGGCTTTGAAGTTTCAAATATTAATATTTAGCCCCTAGAATCACATTCCAAATACGACATCGGATTACTGCGATAGCAGTCCGATTACTACGCACTCACTATGGAGTAAACAATTTGGCAACTTTGACCCCTAAATACCACTTCCGTCCTGTTAACAGTTTTAGGATAAACACAATAAAGTTCCGAAGGGTATGGTAATAAAATTTCGTACTGCTGCTCGTAATTTGTGAAACGGCTTTGGGCGAAATTCACTATACCCTGTCCGAAAACTGTCACCATGTCACACTGAGCAAATGTACGCATATACGTGGTCGCACCCGGGTGAACTGCAAACCCATGCAACAAACTAAACCTCTCTTGGTTTGATTCTGTTGTTAGCGTAACTGTTGTGATGAATAATTGAAACATAATCGGACTTGAACAACTACGCAATGTTCCGAGATCTGTGATTTTGGCAGTGTTGAGACGATCGGGAGCCTAGCGTACATTTGTGATTTGTTTCGCGGAGCACTGCTCAAATGAAAGGGCCCAATAACACCATTCATACGTTTCTAGGTCCATGTATACCCACAGCACGATAAGAAAGCTTTCAGTGTGAACCTTAATGAAGAGATCGATACATAAATGTTTATACATAACTTGTGGTAAAGTAGATTTATGATCAATAGTTTTGACGAACGGGTTTTACACAGCGGTGTTGTTCTACGCCTGGGTCGGACACTGTGCACAGTGAGGCGTGGGCCAGCTGCGCCAGTTATGGGATACCCTTCGATAGAACGCTCGTGAAACATGATGGCCGGGACGGCCTGCCATGCCTGATAGCATATAGACTTGCCACCGCTGGTCCTCGTGCAAAGAAACCCATCTTTTCCTTGTTAAATAATTATCAATGGGGTCTTTTTGATGTGAACAGAACGGGTGAGTCCAAAAACATTAAACATTTACACATTGCGCGCTCTTCATTGACAGTGAACGCTGTGTGGTGCACCGGTGGTGAGCACCAAGATCACCCTAAGTTGTTGCGTATTGCTCATTACAATAATTTATGCGCGTTTATGAGACCTACATTCTGATTGGCTCCGTTCAGCCAGCGCTGGAAACCAGCGATAGATCCTCGAATCTCTGCGTAATCAACCACAGTCTCTTGACGGTAGCGCTGAGCTTTTCCGTAAAGGGGCGCGTGGTTTATGGCGATGCATTTTCATTGAAGCAAATGACATGTAGCCAAAGGTTTAAAGTGGAATAAATAAGCTACTTAATGAACACAGAATAATTTCCTTCAGTTTCTTGAGTTGTTTATCTCTTTTATGAATTTTTCATTTCTCTTTACCTTCGACATGTATTTGTTGTCCTTACTTAGCCCTTTATGGCATCATGGTTTACTGTGATAGTGGGCATTGGACTCGACTATTCCTTGTGGACTATTTCTATGGTCCAAACCAGATAAAGTCATACATTCACTATAATACATACCTCGTTATTCTTTTTTCCTGTAAGTGTACGTTTAATGTTATCAACAATGTAATTAAATTGGTTCATATTGACATTGGGACATACACACCTGGCCTTATCGTCTACAAAGTATGTATGTTACATAGTTTCGATATGTGAAGCTATGTGCTAATAATATGGATTTTTCATCTGGGATGGCCACCAGGTCATATGACCAGTGGACATGGCAACCTGATGAACAGGATCTCTGAATTTTCAGGTGCACTAAATTGTAATTATTTGACCCAGTATTCGAATGGGATCAAGGGTACATTAAAAGAGGTGGAAGGTCATTCAAGGTTATGCAAAATTGGTCAAAATATTTGCCCAAACACGGATTCATATTTACTTGGATCAAAACTTTACCCTCCTGTAGTTGCTGAGATTCGTTTGTTGTGCATAATTAATTGGATGTGGAACATATAAATTTGATTACATAAAATCTCATTTTCCTTAACGACAAGGTCAACAACTTTGAAATTTAAAAATCGGTGTCTTGGCCCTATTGCAAAAAAGTTGATAACAGTTATTTGATTGACCAGGTGTTTTTGCAAATTAGAGGAATACAAAGTATTAATCCAATTTGGCAGCCATGCCATGTAACCAATCAAACTTTCCATGTTCAGGAACACTAGTACTAATAGGACCCGATTAGCCCTGAAAAGTAACTGAACTAGAAGTTGTTGTTGCAGTTGTAGTTGCAGAAACCAAACATCTTTGAAATAAATTTGTTGACAAAGCAGAAGGTATTGTTCATTATCACATAAAATGGCACCGATTGCCACCTGTGTGACGTAGACAAGCTCATGAAATAAATTCATATTATACCTTGTTCTACGTCATGCAGCTGGTATTATTTTTAGCCTTGTGTTATGGCGTCCCCCCCCCCAACAGTTTTGACTGCTTTCGCTTATCATTACAAGCACTGCATATTTCCATGTACAATAGTACATAAACAAAACTGATTACACTTTATTGAAGAAAGTGAAAATACAGTGTGGTTTAATCATCTACCTCAAATTGGTAAGTAAAGTGTTCAATATAAAATTCGACTTTTGTTCCCTCTTCCGGGTAAAACGAACGCCCGAAGCTAGCGCCAGTTTTTTCGTCTGCAACTCCAAAGGTTGCGACTTCTCACGCAAGTGCCAGATGATCAACATCGTATCTCCGAGATTTTGTCGCGGTCGAATGGGGTTCTCGAGCAATTCCTTCAGTCGGAGCACCACGGCCAAGCTGAGTACATAAGAACGACTCCGTCTTGTCATTTACAGAGTGTCTGCGCAGAAAGCGTCGCTTTGACTTCAACTCCAGCTCCGGTCGTCGCAACAAATATAAACAACTTCGTATCTGCTGCTGAAACCGTCTTTAAACAGCAACTGGTGAAGTTTCAGGACGCACGACCCTTGACAACTGTACGATAAAGTTTGCGATCAACATCTGTGCGTCAACGTCTCCAGTACGAGAACGCCGAAGAGTTGCCGCCATGATGAAAACGACAGTAGTCAAAGTCAGCCAAGCTAAAATCCCAGTGGACTGCACAAACAGTCTCATTTAGGACTATCAATACTTCCCATAAACTGTCGCTTTGAGTGCTACCGCATCCCCAAGAAAGAGAATTATCGCTACATTCATTTATTTCCGTAAGTTTTATTTTCAATTCTCAGCCAGACCTGTTACTTGCTGAAGCATGGATGGCGGCAGACGTACGTGACCTATGGCGTGAGACACTGACAAAAATATTTATCCCGAAAGTATCGTGCCCACATGACTGATCTCGATATTGTTATTGGTAGTCCGGACGCAAAAAAATATCAAACTTCCAAATCAACTGAACTTGCATGATTTTATTTGTGAATAAAAGTACTTTGAATTCATCGGCGTATCACCTGGGAGACGGATTTATAACACAAAAAAAACAAAGTAGACACACTGCAAAACCGCCTTTTCATTTTCGCAAGCTACAAAAATATAGTGAAGAAGATTGTTCATGTGATCAATATATAATCCCACTAATAGTTTTTGTGTGACGTCATCGTATACTCGTGTTTTTCGCGGAGCCGCACAACTTCTTGTCGTTTGCTCTAAGTTATACATTTATGCGAAAAACTCTCGTTACGATGACATCAAAAGGAGAAAACTATCATGAGATCAAATATAATTACCACTTATGTAGACCCAGTTATCCGTACAGTGTGATATCAATCTATAGGCATATGGCAAATATGAATCCATGTTCCACATATGTTGCATATTAAGCCCGAATGATTTGTAACCTAAACAAAGTCATTTAGCTGTGCACAACTGATTTTGAAACTCCTAGAAAACAAAAGTGAATGGGTAATGAAGGATAGGAATTATGAATCATTGAAATAAATGTATAAAATACAAAATACAGTCGCAATCGATTTTAGAATTTAATAGATTTGTGTTTTTCGTTGTGGATTTGTGATGCACCGTACTATTTCTTCACCTCTCATATTTTTATATTTGACGCCGCTGCTATGAACCTATGTTGCTGACATTTTTTTCTGCCTAGCTCTTCAAATGCCCATCAAACAACGTGATACGCATATACGCTAACCTAAAATAAGTACCAATCATCCCTGCAGCAGCTGAGATGTTTCTGAAGCAACTTTGACGGGTTTTAAGTTTACCAGCACGATCAACACTGCCACAACTGTCAATGAGTCGAGCCGAGGAAGCAACGAGCGTTCGTCATTTCTCACGACAATAACGATACTTCTCTGGATTTGAAACGTATCAGAAGAAATGCCATTTTACTTTTGAAGAGCGACTGTTATTCACGAGAATTTAAATTCATTTGAGGGTGCAAGTTTTTCTGTTGTCAAATCATATCGTGCATCGCTTTTCACGAATTGTACCTTGCTGTTGAACTTCGTTGCCTGAGCCTCGGCACATTGCCGTAGTCGTACCGATGTTAGAGTCAGAAACGAAGACCGCAACGCTATTCATTGTAATTAAACAGACTAGTTTTTCTTGTAAATATTAAATGTAAATTTCATAATTTCATAGAACACAATATTTGATAATTTTGAACATTTCATTCATAATTCGCAAAGCAGAAATCTTTGAATGATGTTCGAATATTAAAAAGACGGTTTTGGTAGCCGCGACTGGGTGTTAAATGCTCGACGTCGCACTTACACGTCCGGTCATTTGGTGAATTATTGTGCACTCAAATAGATGTTATAGCACTTCAAAATGAATAGCTTGAAGTAAAAATTCATGGTTTCGGTATTGTCGCTTGATTCGTACAGAGCAATCCGAGTGAAAAATGCTTTCGTTCATGCAACCTGCTTCGGCGTGCTTGAAGTTAACCTCGAGTTGTGTAAAGCTGAGCAAAGTAAAGTCAGCTGTAACCACCCATGACAGCATATCATAAGCTCAAGAATTTTTGTCAAATAGTCCCCATCGTTTATTCCCAGCGTTAATCGTGGAATTATCATGCCTGAACTGTTTACTCACGGAAAACTGGTTCATGCAAGCGATGTATAAAAGATACCTCTGCTCATTTTTTTTTCAATATTTTGCACAAATCTTACTCAGATCGCCCTTAGCACTATACATACAAAATATAAGAGCAATGGAACGAGCCGTTTCGGAGAAGAAAATCTTTAACGAAAATTGGGAAATTCCCACACAGACAAACATATCCAAAGAAGTTGAAAAAAAAATTCCCGAAGGTCTTTTCGGGCCTTTAGGAACTCATGACAATGAATAAGTTCACACAAAAAATGCTAATCAAGAATGAACACATCACTAAAATGCGGAAAAGCAAGTTATTATGAACATGGACGCTTAGCCTAGAGGATTTATAGAGGATTTATAAATTGCAAGAGGATGAATAATATAAAAAGGTGATTTGGAGAGCCCCCTTCCATTGTCGTACGACTTGTTTTCCAAAAATATTATAAAGTGATTGTGGAAAGGTAATTACTACGGCTTTTTTCTTTCGTTTAAAAAACTTTCGAAAGGTAGTATATATATATATATATATATATATATATATATATATATATATATATATATATATATATATATATATATATATATATTGCAACGAGCAAATACTTACGGTCAACCACTGTTTCCATGAAGATACCATCAAATTACCCATCCAAACGTTATCAAGTGCGGCATTGTAACAATCAGATGTTATAAAATCCATTTTTGTCATCGAATGTGACAAGCATGTTGTATTACCCCATTCCGGAAGAGTACGCACCGGTATCAACACAGCCAAGCCTTCATAAGCTCTATAACATCTTTCCATTACGATTTTGGCCACATCTTCAATTCGCTTAAAAATGATTAGCATATAGGCAATTAGTTAAAAAGAAAATCCAAACTATTGCTGAAAACTATCGTTGAAATTTTTCATGACTCAACTCCTAACTTACTGTTTAAAGCGAAAACTTTAATTATCAATATTGATATAATCGTTCGCAAATGTGTTTGTAACTCGAGTATTTGAAACATAGTGCTAAATTGACAAAATGGCTCTATTTTCCTTTTTACCTACTAGTCGGTAGCAAAATAATCCCAAAACATAATTCATACCCCGGAAATAATGAATACATTACATGGAAACGAAAGAATCCCTTATTTAAAAAAAACAAAATTGCATCACAATCGTAAACAGTTGGTATATGGAAGTGAATGAAGAAACCACTCATTTCTTTACTCATTCACTGACTGGCGCTCATAGTTGCAAACAGACATCTTAAAGGATTCGAGCTCCCCTTTCGTCATCTATGGCGTCTGCCAAAATACTCCGTTCTAAATGAAGTCAAAGGAGTTACATTATCCTCTGTATGATAGCATGGAGGTAGAAAAGTACCTCCATAATGATAGCAATGATTGTTCTATCCCATATTGGAGAGCAATCTTAGATACCTTTTGATCAATATACAGACTGTGTTAGTGTATGCAAATGCCACTGTTAATGTCCCCTGTACAAAAGTCCAATAAATGAGAATATAAACTTGCATATGCTATACCACTGTCTACTAGAACGAGCTCGAGGTATGGCATATACAGCTCTGACGGAATGAGCCATAGTGTACATATACTCGTCCATTGAATGAGATACAGTAAATGTTATGACCCCTATTGAATAGCTATAGTATCAGTGCTGGTCCTATTGATTGAGATGTGGTATAGTAGCCTGTGCAGTACAGTGGTCCCTTTTGAATGGTATGGCATTTTAAATTCACAACAAATGGAGCTTTATCCAAATGAATGGAAGCTTGAATTACCGATCTTTGTTTTAGTATTCCCTTGCATCAACGTGCCGTGCACGAGTGTGTTAATACAATGTGTTTACGTAAGACATGAGAAAAGAGTACCGCCAGGAAATGACCGGTCTGCCCGGCTCTTTATATATTCACATGAATTAGTATAATGGAAAGTTAGACTATGACGTCGGACTATCAAGTACGGTTTCCCTCGATCGGTTGCTTTGAGGAGAAGTTTACGGAGGTGCTAACTGTTCCTAGTTAATTGGGATTAGCTGATAACAAAGCCTGGTTCCAGATCTATTACGCTCTTTTATACACTCGCCAGTTCCTTACCATCATGAGGAGACCGGGATACTTCCCAGTGATTTGTAAATTTAGCAATTGCGTCTAATATCTATGCATATTTCAACTAATGACCTCGGTACTTATTTAAAATATGTTGCCTGTGTTAGAATAGCCACGGTAAAAAGCACTTTTACTAATTCTGGCAGTTCGTATGCAGTGTTTTTTCAAAATGGTTTTAGCTTATCGGGCCTGATATGTGTTTTTGTTTTTGTTTTCCTGATACATTATCAATCAACCCGATAACCTGTCGGATCCTATAAAAGAAACTCAAGTTACTCAAGTTTTTCACGTCTTTCCTGTTTCTTTATCATTACGTCAGTGTCTTTGTACTAAAAATGTAAGATCACATTGGATGCAGTCAGTGTTCGCATTTTCAGAGCTTGCTCTACTTGAGCGACTGTCACTGTGACAATGTCATCTTCCAAATTTGAATGCGAGATCGACTGATGCTAAATATAGACGGACGTGGAGCATAGCATAGATTTCTTGGGGGTTATGAAAATTACTGACTTGCTCTCAGCGCGGCAGGTTTATGATTAGCTGACCACGAGTTAATTGACTGCCATGGCTACTTATTAAATTTGACGGTAGTTTTTCAGGGCTGTTTCACCTTTTGTTAATTGGCATATCTTCCGAAATGACAATTTTGCCAGCATTAACTAGCGACGACGTGACTGGCCTACCACGATCCTTGTCCGATTTTCCCCGACGTTTGAATCGTGCCTATCCGAGCATGAATAATACCTTGTGCCTATGAGAAACCGACCTTTGCCGAAAAATGTCGAAAACCGTCCGAGTGACGTTCCAAGTATGTCAAGGCAGGGTAATCACGGTGAATTACAGCTGGCGTTGAAAACGTTGTTTTCGTACAACGTTGTTGCACTATGTCCGGCTCGTAGGGAAGCCGTAGAGTTTTTAGCAAAGGAACTGGATGTCTATGTCGCTTTCGGATACAGTTATCATGATTGCATAAACCTTGTCAAAATATAACTACATCCTATAGATGCTTTTCAATTGACATCACGAGGTCAGGTCACGAGGTCATCCGCCATCATGTGGGGCAACCCACGCCGCTCTGTGAATCAACAACGTGTGTGTGGGTCTTTTGTTTACCTTCTCGTAATCGATGCCGAACGCGAACATTTGCGTATTGGTGGGCAGCTATAAAATCTGTCGGCCTGAGGCCTAAATATCCTATCACACAGTTCAAAATATACCGATTACCCAGATGAAAGAACAAAATGTTTGTCCATGAAAAGGCGGAAAAGTTGGATTCTGTGCTATCGGTCAGAAGGACTGGACGCCATCGAAGTATTCCAAACAAAGTCAGCTCGGGCCATTTTCTGACAGATATTATTGCCGTTCCTATTTTATATCAACATTAACCTGCACAAATTTGAACATTTTTAATGGTGACTCGATTATTTGACCGATCGCTCAGCAAATAATACTGCTTTGCACCAGTGCATACATTTCCGCTAGCACGATACGAATGTTCAACTTTGCTGCCATTTTGCATTTGCCGTTCAGCATTCTTTGATGTGACGTACTCCGTCGGGACACCAGCGACATGCACACATTTTCTCTGTCGTTTTGCTTTAATTCTACACGAAAGCTTGCTTGCAGCTTGCCATTTACTCAGTTAATGATATAGGATAATACCAGTTGGCTTGGAATATCATACTCCGATAAACGTCCATGGCCTGGCTTTGAAGTATACTGCTTTGCAAAATTAATCGTCTTATCAATTCACTGATTCTCATTCTCATATATGGCTACAAGTGCTGAACTGTAACTTACAGAAGTTCCTATTACAGTTCATAATAAGTTTTGTAATCTAAAAAATTGGTCGTACATAGAATTGCATCAAATGTTTTCATTTTCGTTACTGAACAGTGTATCAGGTGAACACTAAGTGTACCTTCCTTTCTTTCCTAATAAGGAAACCATTTATGTTGTATGATGAAAGACACCCAAACTCGGCACCCTCTTTTAAAATGCCTTTGGAACCCATCTGAACTTAAAACCATGGAGGTAGCTACCTCCATGGTCCATGTGATTCGTTGCAGCGGATCAGTCGACCTGGCTCATCCACATTGCAGGCGCATTTGTTGTGTACTTGGCATTTTTCCAGCTTTTCAAATTGGATCTGTGCTGTGATCGTCAGAAAGTCGTGTGTTTTGTGCCTGTCAGCACCTGTGTACTGAGGCGAGTAAGGGCTAGACTGGTTCTAGAGCTGGAAGGTGCTTGTAAAAAGATCAGTGAAGATTCCGCCGATCCATGATGAGGTTGCAGGTGTCACAACGAACAATTTGGCTTTCTATTGTTTCACTGAACGCTTAATAAGCTTGTCACTGATACTTGTCTTCTTTTGTCAGCAGAGGAAATAGCCACTCACATAAGTGACAGCTTGTCATTTGCCTATTTGCATTACGTCACAGCAAACCATGCATAAATGCATATCAAATAAACTAGTTACTCGTGATTTACATGGGTTGAAAGGGTCCCTGGCCAGTCAATTCCTGGCGGCGTTACTTGGCACGAGTAAGACGGCACTGTTGCAAAGAAACATTTAAAAAAAACATGATTTGGTTTTGAGGCATATAATAGCGACCAATCATAGGAAATTCGGAAAAAAAAATGTTTGTTTTCATTCCAGAAAACTCTGAAACTTTATGCTACTACAGATACGGTGGTTTTAACAGGGTTCGAACTCACAACGTACGGTATCCAATCACCCATTCTGTTTTGTTTTCTTTTTTTTTTGCTGACGATAATTATCCATGATACTCATAAATTATTCACTTTCCAACGTGTTCAAATTATATTCATAATAAAACATATGACACTTATTCATTGATTATATACCTACGGGATACAACGTCTAGGACTGGTTTGCAGAAGACAATGAAAACAATCATGGAAACAGCAGACCAGATCCAAATTAGGGATGTGCAAATTATTACAGTGTAATAGTGAGGTGCTACGATCATGGACATTATTATTTATGTCAATCATGGAGAAATAGTTGTAAAGAGAGTATATTTTCCCAGCTCACAACGACAGTATTTGCTGCAACAGCAGTACAGGAAACCCATGAGGAAAGCCACAGCTAATCAGTGTAGTGATACCGTTCTTTCACCCGTAGTGATTTGGTCAAACACTCCCTTGGCTACCAGTGACAAGATTTTCGTCAGATAAGCGAGTTTCGTCAGATACTGTTCTAGACTTTTTTCACTATACAATGAGTGATATCAGGGTGGAATCGATTATTGTTAATTAATGATGCAGATGTTTCATAAAATTCCATATTATCATGTAGATATGTGACTTTCAATTAAACGGTTGGAACTGACTTCCAAAGATTACCTACTCGGCATGTTTCTTAAGGTTAGATTCTAGTTTGAAGTAATTCGTCTCCTCTGAATAGACAGCCAGTATTCGTCTCCTCTAAATAGACAGCCAGGGCTCGAAGTATCCTACTAGCGACCAGAGCTGCACCTGTAACGACCAAAAATGATATAAACGACAATTACGAAGTTTTAGTCTCCAATATTAACGTCATAAACGTGTTGACCGAGAAAGGCTATGAATCATATTATCAAAGGCTGTAAGCTGAAAGATATTCAATAATTTATTGCAACTTTTAGGCTGGACGGTTTTAGCTATGTCGTAATCACGTTAAGTGCAAATTTCTTCAAATCATGAGATATTCCGAGATATCACTGATAGAAGTTAACGTTTTGGCATGGCGTTAGAAAGACAGATAGTTTAAACGATCAGCTTGATTTGGAAATAATTTGTGTGTAGAGAAAGTATCCGACAACACGTGCTCATCCGACAAAACACCTATTACCTATGGCCTACAGAGTCTTTTCACCAAACCGCTGCAAGTCAAGAAAGTATATCACTACACTACATTTGTGAAGGTTTTCCAACCAGTAACCATGTCGTTCTTGGCTTACCTGGATAAGTCAGCGAGACGAGTTATCGCCGGCGACCTCTCCTTTACAAATTCTGACTACTAATATGCAATTACGCAGTGAAATTTGTTCACTTTATGTTACAGTCAAAATCAACATCCCCTTATTCGGCCTAAGTTCAAATTCAAATTCGTGTGAAATGAGTCATCACTTCACATCCGTACTTCAATGTTTACCTTTTGTATTACTCAATGCGCACATGTACCATTCCAAGCTTGCTTTTAGGCACTTTAAATTAGACCTTCGGAGAGTGGACATTTCTCTGAAGGCGACTTGCTATAGTTCTCGCCAAGATTGCTTGTAAAGACCATTTTGATGGAACAGCTTCGAACCTGTTGATGCGATAGTCTTATACAACTCACACAAAATCGGTAAGCAATTCAGTTGATTCTTTTGTGACTGTAAAGTAGACATTCTTGAAGGAATATTGAATAGCCTTATTCCATTGTGAGACTCTAAGAGCACGTGCGCCTAACAAAAGGCCAATGACTCAATGAAGTATGCGACCAATGAACATTATAATGGACACATTCAACGGACTCCGATTATGTTTTTATAGTATCTTCCTTTGAGACCTTTAGTTAAAGTAGTTTTAGTGATTGTATTCTTATGCAACTTTGAGTTAGTGATGGTTCAAAGCAGCTAATTGTTCACTCGTTCAGTCAAGGCTGCTTTTATGCAAATGAGATTTTGTCAACAAAAGTAAACGTTCAGTCACCGTTAGAGGGCGTTTACTGAGATGGGTCACATGACCACCCACCTATTATGACCTTTGACTCCTGAGTCATCTAAGAGGGAGTATCACTTCTTGTTAGTTACTTCCTGTTTCCAATTCCCTGTGTCATAGAGTGTATTTACTTCCTGTGTCAAAAAGAGTATTTACTTCCTGTGTCATAGTGTGAACGTAGCTTATTTCTCACTTCCTGTATCCCTTTGTTTGATTTGTTTTCAGTTAATCATTCCCAAACGTTCTTAACGTTCTCAACATTCTTAGTACAGTATTCTTCGCAGAGAATTTGTTGTTCTCAGTCTGGAAGACATGCTTATATTTGAATAAACCACGTGAAACTTAGATCGGATACTTGATTCGTCTTATTAAGAGGGAATGCATTACGGATATCAGCTGTAGACGACTATTGCGAATATAGTTGCAGACAAATAATTTTGAGTCTTAAGGAATTTGTTTGCGCGCTACACTTTAGTTTCGATGTATCACGTTCCTTCGCTCGCGTGCTACTTCCAACGAGTAGGTTATACGAAAAAATGGAAGACAAACATGTTTTGTCGCCTTAAATTGATGTACCACACATTACCGAAAAATAATATCGAGAACTAGGCTTACAGACTCAAAAAACGTTTACAATTATATTTTATTGATATTTTCACTGATGAACTCATTGCCAAATTTCTTTCCATTTTGTTGTTTTTGTGAATTGTCTGTTTCGATGTTATAATTTATATATATATATATATATATATATATATATATATATATATATAATATATATATATATATATATATATATATATATATATATATATATATATATTCCATTGTGTGACAGAAAAAGAGTACTACCTACCTATATTGCAGGTTGTCAGTCTTTTCCAGAACAAAATAGCCAGGGCCCTTCTATTTAGCAAGACTGCCCACAGAAATAACTGTTTGTCAGGATCGACTTTCTCTTCGATGAGCTGACCACATTCTCTGTTTGTTAGCTTTAGAACAAGAATTAACGTCTTTGATCTCGACCCTCTGAAAGAATATAGAAAGGGTGCAATTTAACGTGTCAAGATGCTTAGGATGCAAATTCTGATATGTCGGCATAACCAAAGTATCCATGTGCAACTAATACTATGATGAAAATTGTGGCATTGTTATTACTATGTTTTTAAACATCGCATAATGTTTCTCACTTTTATAGAAGTTAGTATTTCTCAGGAATAGCATTTTGTCTTAGTAATGTACAATTTCACTCCTATTCACATGATCCCGTTAGCTGTGCTCTCTTGTCGATGGAAGCAATCCCTTGAGAAACATTGATTTCTCTATTCAAAGTGCTCAAGAAAAACAAGTATCTCCAAAAGGAGATGACTTTATAAAAAGTACAAACAATAAATATATACATGCATGCCAAAAAACTTGCAAGTTTTGAAATCATTTAAGAAAATTACTTAATCACTTGATTTTAAGATGTGGTACCTTGAATCATGGTATGATAAATAGAGATAAATACTGAATCGGAAAGGCTTTAGTAGCTTAGTAATACCATCATATTCATTTTGGAAGCTTCGCGAGCGCAACAGCGAACCAGACTTTTCGAAATACTATCCTTTTTTAGGATGCCGTAAGGGTGAGCGACACCAAAGTACATAATAACATGACAAAGTTATGTTATGCACGACCAACTCCTATTTTTTGTCGTCAGTATCGCTAAAATCCCAGATGCATCCTGCATCATGAGAAAGTGGCATTATGATCGATGCTAACTAAAGCATAATTGAGTTTCTTACATAATTTGTAAAGGTTTTGTTGTGCGTCTTGGAGTAGTGTTCAGTCTATGTAATTAAAAATCCTTATCTTTAAATAATCGTGTTTGCAGTGTTCTGATTTTATGGAAGGCAATCTCTGTTATTAGACCATTCTAGTTCATATGATATTCATGTCATCATCGAAATGAGGAAAATCATGTTGTTGTTCCTTAGGAGTCACAGTAGTCTCCGAAAAAGTCTGTAAATGCTGCGTGATTTAGAAATATAAATTATATCAAATAGCTAAATATAAACAAATAAAAACAATTATCCACATTCTTTCCAAGAAAAACTGGCAAGTTTTGAAATAATTTGAGAACATTATTCAATCCAATGATTCTTAGATGCCGTACCTCGAATCATGATATGATAAATGGCGATTAATGTCGAATCGGATGGGCTATATCAGCTAGGTAAATAGCACTTATCGATCTTTTCACAGCTTTCGCAAGTGTAACAAAAGACCTTCCAACACTATCCTTTGCAAGTATGCTGAAAGAACGAGTGACACCAAAGTACATGGTAACATGACAAATGTACGCCATACATGGTGCCCGACACCTACCCTTCCATTGTCTCCAAACATCTGTTCTAGGATGTGGCGGGTGCTAATTATTTCGTCGGCATCTTTAACTCCCTCATATATAACCTGCATCGTGGAAATATTGGCACGATTATACTGTTAAGAAAAAAATAATTAATGGTGTGTATTGTTTTTATAGAGGCTTTTTGTAGTGTTTTTTTATTTATTTCAAAATACACTATTTTCCATGTTCTTGCTGACCGTGCTCTGCTCTCTATGGAAGACAGTCATTCTTTTTAAGACAATATCAAGTTAATAAAGAAGTAATTTTAGTATCATCATTGCATTCACAATAACTATCATGTCTTTTAGGTAAAAGTCCTAGTGAGAAGAAATTTTTTCAAAAGCCTTGGATGACAATCGAAGGGGAAATTAATATTTTTGTTTGTTTCTTTGTTTGTTTTTTACAAAAGGAGATTGGCATATTTTGAAATTTTTAAAGACCGTATGCTATCAATTCCAAATAAGGAGACACCTCGTCTATAAAATAAGGATTTGGAGACTAGAGATAAATACCGCAGAGTATAATTCTTCCAACCACTTCTGGTCTACCAATTCGTCCATGTTTACGGGATAAGTAAGGAGTAACTCAACAAAATCTGCCTTGTTGTCTGTTAACGTCCGAAACATGATTCTTTCCAAGAAGTCGATTTTTTCCTGGAAAATTAACATAACTTTCACTCACATAGTTAACTATAATCATTTTTAACGTATTTCCAAAACGCCGCAAAACAAGTGAGGTATTATATCTATCTGCGTTGACATCGGCAGAGAATGGCCTACTTCAATATATGTTCACGTTTTCAAATATTTGCACATCTGCCGAAATATCAAGGGGTAACAATGGTCAATGGAAAGTCTATCAAAATCAACTCTGCGCTTAAGTGTGTCTTTGTCAGTTTTTTACAAATAAGTTTTTCTGCAAATGTGAATATTGACGGAGCTGAAACAGACAAGACTACACTGCGTATCATGGTAGAGAAAGATACATGGAACGGCTTCCATTTTGAAATGAGCTTTCCAAAAGCTCAATTTGAAAACGTACATCTCTAACATTAAAATCGACATTCAAGGCCGCACACACACCGAGACGGTGACTTGAACACTCAAGCCTATATCCGTACATCACAATTGGTGACTGATTCAAGGCAACTCGCATAGATCTAAATATTGAACGATCTAAAACTTTGAATAAATTAAGCTCTTCACACACAGAATCTAAAACGAGAACATTCAAGGCAGTGCAATTTGTGTATTAGACTTGAACATTTTGAGAATTTTGAGATTTGGAGCATTCAAGAAAGACTGTTCACACACATGGAAATTCACACACTAAGATCTGCGGCTTGACAATTCAAGGCTCTTCAGACATCAAGATCCGAGGCTTGAACATTCAAGGCTATTCACACATCAACATCTTGAGGCTTGAAATTCAAGGCACTTCAGACATCAAGATCTTGAGGCTTGAAAATTCAAGGCACTTTAGACATCAAGATCTAGAGGCTTGAAAATTCAAGGCACTTCAGACATCAAGATCTTGAGGCTTGAAAATTCAAGGCACTTCAGACATCAAGATCTTGAGGCTTGAAAATTCAAGGCACTTCAGACATCAAGATCTCGAGGCTTGAAAATTCAAGGCTCTTCAGACATCAAGATCTAGAGGCTTGAAAATTCAAGGCACTTTATACATCAAGATCTAGAGGCTTGAAAATTCAAGGCACTTCAGACATCAAGATCTTGAGGCTTGAAAATTCAAGGCACTTCAGACATCAAGATCTTGAGGCTTGAAAATTCAAGGCACTTTAGACATCAAGATCTAGAGGCTTGAAAATTCAAGGCACTTCAGACATCAAGATCTTGAGGCTTGAAAATTCAAGGCTCTTCAGACATCGAGATCTGAGGTTTGACAATTCAAGGCACTTCAGACATCGAGATCTCAGGTTTGTCAATTCAAGGCTCTTTAGAAATCAAGATCTTGGGGCTTGGACATTCAAGGCTATTTACACATAAAGATCTTAGGGCACCATAGACAGTAGAGATTCTCTACTGTCTATTATTGAACATTCAAGACTGTCAACTCATGGAGATAGGTCAATCTTGCTCAATCACAGCAGTTATTGACATATTAGACTTCAACGTTCAAGATATTAACAAAGTGAAATATGAGACCTGAATATTCAAGGCTATGTGCTCTTGAAGATCACAGACTTGACCATAAACGCATGGAGATCTGACTTTCATATACAGGGCAGTATGTCATAGAGATCTAACACTTGAACATTCAACGCAGTACGCTCAGAGAGATCTGCCGTGATCTGAACAATCAAGACACTTATATGAAGAAGTGAGACTTGAAAAATTCAATGCAGTAAAATATCATGAAAGTGATTTTAAATAAAAAATATACAACAAAATTTTAGTATTGACAAAACGATAAAACTTTTGAAATAATTTTATCTAGGCGACATTGGTCATTGCAAAGATCTGCATTTGTGCAGAACAGTATTTGTTCAGGATATTTAATGTTTCTTTTTGTATAGCAATTGCTTGTGATCTCAGCTTGAACATAAAAAGCAGCAGCCATGCTCATTATTAAGCATTATGTAATAAGTGACAGTGCAAAGGCAGACAAGCTGAAAATATTTTATGAAGATTTTATTTTTATCTACTTTCCGGAAAAATTGCACAAATGCTAGATCTTTTCCACATGACCAAAATCTGCTGCAAACACAAAAGTATTCTAGAGCTGATCTTTCTGCTACATTCAGGTTTCATTACAGCCCTTCATTCTAATAAGATGTAGTTTATGTTTGAATCTACTTTTTTCCTGTTTATATTAACTTTAAATTATAGCAACAATATATATAAGAACACAAGCTATAAAAAGCAGCAATGTGCGAAAACTGGGAACACATAGACAAGGACGAAACACTAAGCCTGAATGAAATATTTCCACAACAACCGATCAAAGAAATCCAAACATTAGCGATATACTGATACAGGCCAAAGTCCACGGCATTTTTGTATTAGGAACAAGTCAATGAACGAACGAACACATGACGATCCAAACATCAATATTCTGGCTTCATTGCTAGAAGAACAGAAGATCAACAATATCGACGTGACATAAAAACAAAAAAGATATACATATATCTTAGGCGACTGAGGAAGAGGCCGCTTTGGTTTCGAAACGTGGGGATAAAAAAAGAGTCAAGGTTGTCAAAGACACATCTGACTACGCCCATGTCTCGCCATGGCTTATTTCAAAATTAACGATTCGTTTGTTAATTTTCACACTAACAGCCAAAACATTTCAGACACTAAACACACCAAAACACATACAAGACGAGATGAGTGATGTGTGAAGACACTTTCCCTTTATAACACTGCAATTTCTCAACTTATTCTTCCCTAGCGAGTTTAAGACGAAAGAGGGCATGCACGAGAATACCCTGCACGTGCGTGGGTATCCATCAACCATCAAAGTGGACATAATCACCGTCCCTCCATCCACAGGGGACGATGACACAATAAAACTCCGAGCTGTACACCTCGGCCGTGGCACTACAGAATAATCCATATTATCACGTATGGAGACATCACTTCCTCGAAGCTTTTATATGCGACACGAGGATCGTACGACAGCCTAAACGAGCTGAAGTCAACAACAAAATAACCATCACAAACGCTCAATATTAGTAAAGGGAAAGCAACTCCACACATCGTTCATATATTGGTGGTTTTGCGTTTAATGTATAGTATTGTGTATTTTCTGTTTCACTGTCTTGTGTATAGAGCCGATTAGGCACGGAGAGACACAGCGGCTGTAATCTGCATGTCAGTGCAGTTTGTACTCTAGAGTGGAGAGACTGTATAAGACACTACGATTCTTTGACGCTATATTTTTACGCTCCCATATATGCATATGTATATATGCAAACGGCAGGTATTCGTGTAAGGTGGCAAAATGGCGTCTGTGTGTATGTATGCAAGTATGTATGTATGTCTGTTAGTCCGTCCACATCAAAAACTCCTAAACCGTAGCACCTACTGTCTTAGTATTTGGTGTACAGGTGCACCTAGGGGTGGAGATGTGAATTTGTTCAAATGAACATGTCAGTGCCAAAATATGCAAATGAGGGAAAAAAAGGAAAAATCCTGCAAATGGCTAAAACTCAGTAAGCATTGGTCAGATTTGGTTGAAACTTATCATATCAGATTTCTTTAGGTATTCTAAATTATGTGTGCAAAATTGGGATGAAATTTGCATGTTTGTATTTTTAGGGTATTTTTTCCATTTTTAGTCAAAAAATCTTGTTCTCTGAAATCGCTCGTCTGATTGCTATGAAACTTAATATTCATGTTCCTCAGAATGACCTCAGTCATGCTTGTACAAATTGTATTGATATTGTCATATTTGTAATTTTGGGGCAATTTTCCCAATTTTTGATAAAAAATGTTTTAATCCAAAAACTGCTGATTTGATAGCTTTGATACATGTATTTGGTATACATGTATCTAAGATTAATCTCAATATAATGTATTGAAGGTATGTTGAAACTGGCATTTTGGGGGGAGGGGGGGGGGGCAATTTTTGCTTTTTTTGGTCAAAATTTTTTTCTCCTAAAACTTCTGATCTGGTAGCTTTGATATCTAGTGTACAGGTTCCTAGGGTTTATGTTAATAAGATATATTTAAAATTAGGATGAAATCTGCAATCTTGTATTTGGGGGGCAATTTTTCTCATTTTTGGTCAAAAAATTTGTTTCTCAAAATTTACCAGTCTGATTGCTTTGATAGTTAGTAAACTGGTCCTTAGGGTTTTTGTTAATAAGATATATTGAAATTAAGTTGAAATCCGGAATTTGAATTTTTGGGGCAACTTTGCGAAACTTTCAGTTTTACTGGGATATCTTTCATTTTGTATTTTTAAGATTTTTTTGGGTAATTTTTATACCTACTGGAACTAAGAGTATATAATGTGGTGATTTAGTAAGCATTTGATATGGTAAACTGTATTTGGTGTTGAAATGCGATAAAAAAATCCTGGCAGATTTTGAAAAATTCCAAACAAATGCCAATAAAAAATTCAGCCAGAGAAGGTTTGACAAAAAGAAAAGGTGGGAGAGTGGGGAAAAAGGAATGTACAATGGATCAGATAAAAAAGATAATGTACCTCATCGATCTTCCAGACACCATCCCTTATCAAATGGTCCACCCCGATGTACATGTATATTTGTGCACAATTAACCATGCAGTGTATTTTAGTTTAAGATGTCAAGTTAGGTAAGGATTTGAAAGGAATAGTCAAGTTCACCACAATTAACTTTATCTCTTGTGTCATCATCCTTGTGTAATTGGTTAAGTTTGTAAGTTGTTCCAGATGTGGATGTACCAGCTGTTCTGGAAGAAAACAATGTTTACTTTTTCCTGTAGGGTTTCTGAGTTGATGATTGTATGTTGAAATTTCTCCATGTATCTGGTGTATGGGCAAAGTGTAAACATTGGTTACATGTTATGTATTTCAGTCTATGTCAAATATTGTAAATGAAAAATCAAGAACAGTTTACTGTGTGCTTGTAAAAGATAACATATTTGTCAATACATAAACTGCCTTGCAGATCGATTGTCTTAAATATTATCACAGAAGTAGAAAAGGATAAGAAACACAATCAAACTGCTGTAACATATTCACTCTCAGTGCCTGTATAGGCCTATACTTAACTATTTTATCATTACATTCAGCTGTTTGTTATATCTTTATCACTCTCCATGGGCCAAGGCACACTTGGGGTCAATGTCATCACTCTGTGCCAGTCTGTGTATGTCAGTCTGTCTGTATATGTATGTCCATGTTTCATACAATTGTTGACTTGTTTTGATAACTATATGGGAGCGAACAGTGATGTTGTCACTATTTTTTAAGTTTGCCAGACTTTCTTCATCGATTGCCTCAAGTTCAACTTCAGTGGATAAATTGTGTGGTATATTTGCAGATTGTGTGTATTCCTATGTTGTCCCACTGGAAGTTTGTTCTTTCATTCTGGAAGCTATCTCATTTTGTTCTACTGTGTTCAAGGTCGTGTTCGTATTGTGTTTACTAGATTGAGAGAAAGATTATGTGATCGTCAACATGTTTAGTGTTGTGCGTTTCTGTCAAAATGCAGGAATTGTTCTGTGTTTATAAGTTGTCTGTTGTAATCTTTGTATGAAGTCGGTGGTTGACGAGTTATTTTTGACGCTTCCCTATTAGTGTAGAATTTCATTCATCTTCCTTTATCTAACGGTTTGATTGGTATCTCACCGTTTTCTGATAGTTAGTAAAGGGAAAGCAACTCCACACATCGTTCATATATTAGTGATTTGCGTTTAATGTATAGTAGTGTGTATTTTTTTGTTTCACTGTCTTGTGTATAGAGCCGATTAGGCACGGAGAGACACAGCGGCTGTAATCTGCGTGTCAGTGCAGACTGTACTCCAGAGTGGAGAGACTGCGTACGACACTGCGATCCTTTTAACGCTATGTTTCGAAATTCACCCCAACACCAAATCGTCCTCACAGAGTTCATCTCATACAAGACGCAAACATTAGGAGAAGGAAAATCCAATACATTATGCGACACAATTGATCAAAAAAGACAAATTCAAACACAAGTCTCGATGGACTCCACATACAACTAAAGAACACAAATCGACAGATTTGAATTCTTACATAAAACATCAGGCCACCTGAAATCTACGCTTTAAAAGCCTGATCAAAGGCGAAACACTAAGATACATCAAAACGTGCAACACAAAATGACTTTGTTTCAAAGGTCAATACACTTTATGCAAGATTAATCGAACGTGGCTAAAACAACAGGAAATGTCCAGTCACATCGCAAGCACAGTTCGCCGCACGAATTACGCAACTAGAACACAAGCGAACAAACGAAGAAACAAAGAAAACACTAGTCTTCACAACGAAAATTATAGCAACAATATATATAAGAACACAAGCTATAAAAAGCAGCAATGTGCGAAAACTAGGAACACAGACAAGGACGAAACACTAAGCCTGAATGAAATATTTCCACAACAACCGATCATCGCATACAAAAGAAATCCAAACATTAGCGATATACTGATACAGGCCAAAGTCCACGGCATTTTTGTATTAGGAACAAGTCAATGAACGAACGAACACATGACGATCCAAACATCAATATTCTGGCTTCATTGCAAGAAGAACAGAAGATCAACAATATCGACGTGACATAAAACAAAAAAGATATACATATATCTTGGGCGACTGAGGAAGAGACCGCTCTGGTTTCGAAACGTGGGGATAAAAAAAGAGTCAAGGTTGTCAAAGACACATCTGACTACGCACACGTCTCGCCATGGCTTATTTTAAAATTAACGATTCGTTTGTAATTTTCACACTAACAGCCAAAACATTTCAGACTCTGAACACACCAAAACACAGACAAGACGAGAGGAGTGATGTGTGAAGCCTCTTTCCCTTTATTACACAGCAAACGATACGGGAGGTTATTAGAGGATAAACTATTGAGTCTCACTGCAAACAACTCACTCGTAGAAATTATTGCAAGAAAATAACGTGAACACTACCTACTCCTGTAAAACAACTTAAACACTATAGAGGCAATGAAATCCGTATACTCGAACCACACTTTGTAGAATTTCCGATCGTATAGTGTCACTCCCGGACGCGTGATGCACGAACAAAACTTTATCGTACAGTCCTGCCGACACAATAAGACGACAACTCTTTTGAATTTTTTTCACAGGTCACCAAACAAGTTCCCTATCTTGGTAACTAAAATTGTACTGCCAGTGCAGAATAAGACAAAAACAAACACTTGCGGCAGACAGAAACCAGTCAGATTGAATATGTCATTACTAATATAAGCTGAGAGAGTGTAAACACCATCAGAAAAGAATCGATCTTAGATGAACTGTGACAATGAAAGACAAACAATACCGTACATGTGTGATTGTACAGTACTCCACGATAGATATTTATTCTCTTAATCAACGGCAATCATGACTTTCTTCTTTCTTATTTTTAAACTTTACAAAATTGTGCCTTCGAGTATTGCAATGTTTATTTCTCATATGTCAATTTGAGTTAATCCAACTCTGGCCAGGTCAATGGCACCTGTGGAAGCGCGCACATAATGACGATCATGAGAGAGTATGCTGATTGTGAATTTCTGGCAACATTTTGCCAAATTGTGAAAACCTATCATAGTTAACCATCGTAAAAATGTTTTATTTTTCAAAAGTGCAAGACATATATGACATAGATGTTGCTCAAAATTGACAAATTACTGCATACAATAAACGTTTAATCTCTGAAATTTTGGGTGAAATAAGCAAATTTGGTCCAAAAAAATTCCTGTAAGTCGCATATTTTTTCATTTAAATAGAGTCTTTAATGTTCTCAGTTTTACCTCTGTGGTATTTTACTACGAGAATGTTAAAATTTAGAAAATCAAGCATGGTAACCCCATCTTTTCTTAATAGTATGATTATTCTTATATGCCAGAATCCTGATATTTTCAAAGAAGTCTCCCGGTCTTCCATATAATGTGTTGCTCTCTGGTCGATATGAAAAAAAATCAGTTGTAGAGTATGGCGACGTCTTCTTATGCGTACGCGGTATTCTGTTGCTGTCGCCTCTCACCGTGACTAGAGGCGACAGCAAGAGAATACCGCGTACGCATGAAAAGACGACGCCGCACTCTACATCTGACTTTAATCAGATTGCTCTCTGGTATGATGTTATGTACAAGTATATTTCACTCTCATGAGCGTCATTTAAACCCAAAACTCTTCTTCAACTACATCAGAGTCAGAGCTATCTCTGTCACTGCCAGTATGCAGTGACAGTGACACTTAGTAGAAGGGCAGCTGTATTAACCTTGAAAATTTTTGTCAATGTTTTTTTTTTCAGTTTATACAACTGTGTTCTTGTTCTACTCCCCACAGCATGTTTAACTGTCAAGCATTCAGCTTACCAACACAGCCTGTGTAAGCCTACTGTGCATTAGTATCAATTACAATTAAATAACTTTCAGTCTGGACTTCCATTGCATTGCATTAAAGGCTTTGTCGACAAACTAAATTATAGCATGTTCTAGGGAGCAACAGAAATATTGAAAAAAATTACATGTATCAACAGTTTCAGCTTCTGTCCCGTAATGTTTTTTACGTAAAATCTTACAGTCATGTTTAGATTTTTCCGAGATGATGAAACTCATGAAATGTGACAAAATTAATCTTGATTTCGTTAATTATTACTAACATTACAACAATTTGATGACATTAAGATATTATGCAGTTTTCATTGCATTTTACCTCGGAATTGTAAAATGTAAAAGTAAGACGAAATCCAAAACTTTTCGGGTCCACCTATAGGTAGATCAAAACTTTCGAGTCCCCCCTTCACTATCACCAAAATTTTCGAATACCTCCCCCCCGCCCCCGAATTCCTCCAGCCACCACTCACTCCTTTTCGCCCAATCACCTTAGCTATCTAAACATGTTGTTGTTGGCTGTGAAAAAAAATGAATGAGATCGGAATATCTAATCGGAAGCGTGACCTTTATGTACTGCTGACATATAGTAATTGTAAATAGGTTTAAAGTAGAAATTTTGCTGGACTGATTGTTAGAGTTTAATCACACTGCATTTTTACTGCCATAAGTGTTCCCTTATCTTGAAGAAATGTTCACGATAGTTGCAGCTATGATTTCTTTCATGAGTAGAACGTAAACATTCAAGCATACTTTCTTCAAAAAGATACATAGACATGTTTTCTTACACTTATCGACTGAGTAATCGCAAGTGAAAATTTCTTATCAACACATGATGAACTTGCAAAGGAAACACACTGATCAATTTATTGGATATAAGACGACGGTAGACATAATTCGATTTAATACTGTTCAAAACTTTTAGAATTAGCTAAAATTTTGAACAATCCTAGTCGACAGAAATATAGTTCGCAACAATATATTCAGATATAAATAGCGTGATCAACAATCGATCCCACCTTTAATAATTAGCTCGTAGAACGTTGATAATTGCATTGTTATTGTTACCGATACAGGTGGTGATAATTTTCTGTCATACGACCTATGGTGATTTCTGTCACGGTTTGTCCTTAATTCAGCTCAGACAAATTACAATCGCACTGTTATGCAATCAGAAAATCAGCTTGTATAAAGACAAAACCGATCCTACCAATTAAGTGTTTTAAATGAGACCCCATCACGATTGGCATCCTGTGTCCAAGATTGAGACACAAGATATACTACTTCCATTCATTTAAAAACTCTACTCGACTTTGTTTATTGAAGCGATAACATTTGTAATGGTATCCGACTACATCACACAAACGTATGTATGCAATATACACAGTTGGTCTTTGGGAATCAAAATCAGCTGCACTGGTTTTCATAAACCGAAAGAGACAGCGTTATGGGAAGAAAATACAAAATAAATGTTGGGTCTACGCACATTTTTTCCCGGTGGGTAATATGTAGATACAATGACAGATTGTCTGAACAAGATAGCTGAAAATGGACCAGTGTTATGCAACGTAATGTTATCTCAATCTTGAACACAGAGTGCCGATCGTAAACTCTCGTCAGCCCTCGGATGAGCTGATTTTGCCTTCCTGAGTCAACGAGTGGGCTTAATCAGTAGTTGAGGGCTGGGACCACACCTTAGAATAGGCTGACTGGCCTTACTGAAAATTACAGTTACATAACGCTTTCCGCTATCCGGTAAGATCGTATGTCATCCGGTCGGCATGATGCCGCAGGTCAGAGAACTTTGCGTTTGATAAACGTGTAGGTCAAAGCCCTTGTACGTCTTTGCAACTTGAAGTTGATCCAAGCGACATGAAGCGACATCGAGGATCGAAAGGCTCCTCGGCCAATTCGCAAATCAAAATTGACGAAGACGATCAAACGAACATTTAAAAAACGTAACAAAACCCAAAAGCATCACCATTCTATCACAATGCTAATAAACACTAAGTACTAATACACTGTAAATCGTTCCGTTGCAGGAGCTCGAAATCAATTCCTCTACATATCAGTGAAATATTGTTAATTCGTCATTACTCACCGTCATAACTGATAATTTTTGCGCCATTTTCTCTCACACCATGGGTTTGTATTTTCTCCCATCACGTCATAAAAGAGTATGAATTATCTAGATGTGTTATCAAATCGGCAAGCTTCCTTGAGTGTCCACACGATAATTCACATTTAATGTTTATCATCCGAGTCTCCCTGTCCGTAAATAGGGTGACGTATACCGTGAAATTTGCTAGTAATTGACCTCTGCGGAGAATTATTGGCTGATGATTGTCTCGGTGATCTAGAATCATCCTCCGGTTAAGAATAATCCTGCTGACGTGTACTACTACAAGCACCCATGGAGGTATAAAATACCATATGCGTCGTCGTCAGCGAGAATGTGAATCAATTAAAGTATATCGTACATCTGGATAGTTCGGTTTTAGAGCCACATGCCACTTTGCAAGAAGCCCAAACTCTCGGGTCGTTTTAAAGTCCGTCTCTTTGCTGCAAAGAAATCGTTTCCAGAAGATTCGATCTCATCAATGTTATCTGGCTCAAGTGAAACTTCCATTCATTGTTCAAGTTCAATCTGATCTCTGTCCTCGGTAGAGCACGACAAGAAAACCGTTGAACGGCGAACGAAATACATACCGATGAAAATAACAATGGTATTTTACAGCGAAGGTTTCTGGCTTGAGGGGATCCAATTTTTGTTACAGTTGTTGGCAGTGGAGACTAATTTTGTTTGGCAAGACTGTAAACCGGCTGCACCTCCCGCCAAAGCCTTGTCACTCAACCAATGTAATTGCAGATAGTACCGGTTCTCGCACCGTTGCCTGGATACCAATTCGAAGGCCGATGCTTTATCTGCTACAAAGGTTTGACCTTTGATCGACTTGGACTACCAAGAAACCGATTGGAACTAATTTGGGATAATTGGATGGTGAAGTAATGCCGATTTAACCTACAAATATAATCTCATCTGCTTTTCTTTTTAGATTACACACTTGTTTTTATGAGTAATTTGCAATATTGTAACGTTCGGCTATACGGCACCTAACACTTTTGAGAAATTGAAAAATATGAAAATCCAATTATGCCAAATTAGTTCAAATCGTGTTGAAGGCAACAATTTACGCTGCGAGGACCTTCAGCACATAGAAAAAAATAAATTTTATAAATAGAAGGGTTCAGTCTGTCAATATAAAATTTTGCTGTTGTTGATCGGCAAGCTACGAATACGCTCACTATGAAAATGTTTAGGTTGACAAAATCTCTCTAGTTCGCCAACTTCCGCCAAAGCGCTAGCCTAGATTGCTTTACGTCCGCTTGCCTCCGTACCTCCGGGAGTGGGGACGGAGGTACGGAGGCAAGCGGACGGTAAAGCAATCTAGGCTACCAAAGCGCCTTCCCTATTTTAAAATGTGTAAAGCCGTGCTTGGATTGAAATTTCTCCGTAGATCGTATATTCAAAGTTCCTCTGGTGGGATTGTATTTTGTTTTCTGAGCGAAAAGATTGAGGTTGAGATAAACACAACAGTAGCATACAACCTCAATTATCATATCTTGTGGGTTGCATAACTCTGGGCCATATATGGTGTTCCTATTCAAATCAACGTTATGAGCGCCAAAATCCGTTGGTGATGCAGCGAACGACCATAGTATAAAGACATTTGACCCTTGACTACATTTCGTCAACATCGTAACAGAATCTGCCAGTTTTCGCCCAGAAAAAGAAATATATGGGCTGCAATGAAACTCCGAACTTGAATATAGAAAACATATTTGGACAATGTGCTGTCATGCAAACGGATCATTGGAATCGCGTATTATTTCCGGTGAAAATTAACCAGTCCACGTAATCAGAACGAAGTATTTCGTCAGTACAGCAGTAATGTGGCCAAAAATATCTCAAGCAGCAGAATGTGACTCGGACCCTGCTAAAAGAGAAACAGGTAAGTTAATTTCCTTAGACATTCGTAGCTTGAAATGTACATTGACTAGAAAGAAATTTTCAGTCTTCCGTATTTATCCTATTTGAAATCTGGCCTCTTTGGAAATAATTTCTTCTATTTGCACTTGTTGTTACTTCTCAAGTGAGTTCTTCGATATCCATAGGAAAAATTCAGATTCCAAGTACTCTAGACGAGGTGTTTTTCAATCGTATAAACCCGACAAAATGCTTGTCTCAGCCTTTTCACTGTCAAATGAGATTGCAACTGTTATACTGCTCTAACGAAAATCGTCACAAGACGTCACTAAACGTGGAGTCGACGACCTTCTACATCACATTGCATAGCAATATGTTAGCCGTGAAAGAGTTCTTTTTACAAAACACTGGACTTGTATATATTTTACAGTAGATGGCTATCGTTTGTAACATAAGTAATCAACAGCATTACTCAAATCGTTTTCTGTCATAATCTCAAACAGTTTTGTAATCGCACAGGCCTAATAATGATCTCATGGACATATCGCCTACCACTTCGGACTGCCACTGACAAAGTTAGCCCCACATATTACACTTATTTCAAGACATTAGAAAAATCTAATTTGTTTCGGTAAATGCAAGTCAACAAAAATCAACACAGTGTGATATGAAGGAAATCAATTAAGGGACAGTCGAAATAAACCTTACCTCGGTTCTAGCTCAGCTCTGCGTGGCAGGGCTGTGTGTTACCGGCGTTAGGCTTACACGCTTCCCACCGCAATGGTGGGAGGCATAAGCTAGTTTCTAGCTTTGCTTGATACCCTTATTTTCGAGATATTTCTTGAGAATCTAGAAGCATGTTCAACTTCCCCGTTAAAAATCACGACATTAACGAAGCATGCATGATCCCCAAAAATAGCAGAGTCATTCAAACACTGCTGGTGAGTGCAGTGACTGCAATGCTATCAGTGACGTTCTCCGGGACGTAATCCGATGAGTGATTGCCTAATCATGGAATTTAACATGGTAAAATGTAGCCGCTGTTCGAAATGACTTTGTGACTGTGAGCGTTGATAAGCTCACATGCCAGCTAAAGTGTACTTTTCTATGGAAATAAAATTTATGCGGGATGTTGGCCTAAAATACTTTAAATTTGGTCTTCCCTTTTCTCGTAAAAGAGATGAGGTCGATAATCTATCCTCGATTCATCAAATTTTATGGTGTCTCGCGGACAGCCGATAGATATTTCATAACTTGCTAAGGAATCTTATTCATAGGCATACGATCACGGTTACGTGTGGTTCTATACACAGTGGCCGCCGTGGCATGCATAGAAAATGCATACCACGGCAGCCGCTGTGTATCGAACTACGTGTAACCATGCATACGATGCATGTGTACAACGATAGCTTCGACAGATGGCTGGCCTTGACTCGTAATACTAGTGTCAGACAAAGTCACTGGAACTGACATCGACAAACATTAAAACCATCGAAATGTAACAAAAATAACCGTATGTATCCTCTGCCCAATCTCATTAAATACAGTGTATTTGTCAAGTACTTTCTTTGATTCAACGTCTGAGAACTTCACCAATAGTTAATCACTGTCCTTTCTCCGGATTTTCTGAGACGTGTTTATAAGAATTTTGTCAAAATTGGCCAATCTGTGATCTGATTTTAGTATTAATCAATATATTTCGCATGAAAATGCAAGTTTTATTTGATTCCTGAAAGAGTTTGCTCGGCGTTGATCCCATCGTTCAAAGTTCTCTCCATATCAATCATTTATGATGTCCACCTTAAAACTTAAGAAGAACAATAACAACAACGTGAACAATAGCCACTTGCCATTCCCTCACACCCGTTCACGCATTTACATAAATAGATGGTACTTCCTTTGAGTATGCATGGCAAACAATTTTTCGTGAGTATAAAGTGATGTAAGACAATGGCAGTGATTTGTTCAATTCATTGCATGTATAGGACCGTAGTAGTAACTGCATGCCATTTGTTTGCATGATTTCATTCAAAATGAATAACTGACAGTAAAAATCAGATCAATTGGACACCCCTGTTGATTCTACAATCACAATTTCTTCGAAAAAATAACTGAAAATAGTTCTATTATAGCTCTAACTTCCGACTGATATTGCATCGGAAACTGTCCTATTTCAAACAACTCGACCGGATAAAGAGACAATCATTATGTATACTTTAAGTTCGTAAACATATTTCGATGTATTGGAAAGTGTATGCGGTCGAAAAACCAACCATACGCTTACGAAGAACCACACTCAATCTTAGACAAAAGGCAGTGTAGGCTTTATAGAATGTAATAAGAAGGTAAACTTTCTGATTGTATAAACTGACCTACCTTATTATGTTATGTATGTTCAACCATTGTGGATTGAAATGGTCTGACTCAGCCTCCGTCTTTGTCGATCGATCTACCAAACACATTTAGGACAATCAACCATAGAATTTCCATGTGATTTTCTAGTATCATACACATTGTATTATACTGTCTTTCATAGGTTTACTAAGGAAAATTGCAGTGTCCTGATGAAGTACAGATTATGGTCAGACGGGAATATTTCCTCTTGGAACCCAGAGGGTGGTTTGGAGTTATTCAAAAGGGACCAGCTGGGGGAAATCATGGTGCCATCCGGCAGTCCAGGATTTGTGAAGCCAGTATTTGACTGGAAGAAATGGAATTATTACAAAAGAGCATTGAGGAATCAAGCCAATATTTGACAACTACTCAACAATTGTCCTGGGAACAGCTTCTGATGAAATTGAAAGATCCACATGCGTACAACCAGGTGATATGCCTATATGGCGATTTGTAGTACTTCAGAAATATCAGCAAGTGGAACAAGAATCACCTGCAACAACAGATGAAGAAATGGCTGCTATGGCAGACCTGCTACAGAAAGAGAGAGTGTGTTCTGAGGTAATTTGGTTTACTGTTTATCTTAATTTTAACAAGTCATAATGTGACAGAGTACATTCAGATACTACTAATTCACCAACTTTTGAACCGTGTTTGTCCATTAAGTAATCATTACAAATCAGCCAGTTTGAATTAAACCTATCAAGTAAAATGATAATTGTAAGGTAACTCATGTTTTATGAATGTACAAATTTAATATAAATCGTCAGTGATTTTGTTTCCACTTTGTCTCATACAATTACGTGTGGTATATACACAATAAATTTTCGTCAGCAATTTTTTCAACAGAAAAGATCAAGCACCAAATTTATCAAACACACACACAGGCCTGGAACAAAATCCATCATAGCTGCTGTGCCTGTGAAAACAGTAAATGCACTAGGCCGCTTTATTTCATTTTTATACTTGCCCAGAGGAATAACGTGGTCGTGCCTCATGTCAGTTTGACTTCCCATAGTGACTCAAATATACTTAACAGAGTTCTCCAAAAGTGATAAGGGCACAAGTGCCATGATGTCAGTTTTTGTAGACTTTTGATCTGATTCAATCTCAAAGTAAAGCAGCCAGTAACCTAGCGAAGACATCACAGTCACAACCCCTCCCCCTCATTAACATTAATGATAATTGCTAATATTCAGATATATTTATTATTATTCTGCCTTAATTGGCACTCATTAAACGGCAAGCATTTGGTAAGCTATCTAAGCAAGGATTTTTTTTATTCACAGGGAAATACACAAGGAAATACAAAATAAAAAGACAACAGACAAGGGTTTCCAACTGAACATCGATGTCATGGTTGCAGCATTTGTCAAAAGGAAGCTAGTTGTTTGGAAGGTTCAGGTTCTTCAGGGAGCAGATATCACATATACGCCATATATTGGTCAACTGCATGGAATATGGAAACAACATGGAGATGTGTGTACTTTGCCTATTGTACATGTCATTTCCACATTTCACTTTACAAAAAGTGGTAGAATACCATCGTATGCGGAAGAAGAAATAACATGAACAATATCTCACTGACATGTCAACGCTGATTAACCTTAGGAGA
This sequence comes from Ptychodera flava, assembly GCF_041260155.1. Lineage (NCBI taxonomy): Eukaryota > Metazoa > Hemichordata > Enteropneusta > Ptychoderidae > Ptychodera > Ptychodera flava. Next base: position 5,843,104 of record NC_091930.1, read on the forward strand.
TCATTATCTGATGTGTCTATTATATTATTATGTAATATGCTGTTCAAAACTGCTAACATCGTAATAAATTTTGCAAAGTTCTGGTGGCGTTCAGAATGAATTGTTTAAGTACTTCAACACATGTCGCCAAATATTTCTGATATAATACACATACCAAAGTCCCTTTCAAGTGCCTTGACAAGTAAGAAGGGAATTACTCAACCAATATCATGACCTCACGTAATGAATAAGGGTGACCTCTTCCTTCCGATCGCATCATTTTTGGACGTACCAGCGTATGATATCGCGAACGAGACAATACGGTACGTCTACTACAAACACTGGAAAACGGATGCATGTCTTCTTATAGCATTTGCTGGAAGATACACCTCGGGTAAGAGGCTGAGTTGTGATGAAATTAAAGAGATGTTCAAAGATGCAAACAATCGATTTTGTGTTCTCCATATTATATGACTTGTTTCGTCAAATAATCTCTTTTCAAAAGCCTTTCATTTGCTGTTGTTAAATTCAGCCAGACCCTATTCCAGTATTTTAGGCAAGAATTTCATTTGACAGACTATTTCAAATGAAATAAGTTAATTACATTGGTTACATGAGTTGTACGTCGTTTTTTAAGATTTTAATGTTGTTGAATATATTATATCTACTTAAGATGTGTAATTGTACTTAGAACGTGAATATTTGTTTTATTGATAAAAAAGAGGAGTCCCTTCATTTCATATAGATGGCGATACAAATCTTGGTAGTTGTGTTTTTACAGGCAAAGATCATCTTTGTTCAGACATTTTTATAGTCTCAAGTCAAAATTGATTCTGATCACCAGAATGGTTGAGCCTCAGATCTCTATGAGTATTGCCATGAAGATAGTAGCTTTAATTTTATAGCATTAAATCTAATGAGTATAATTAATTTACCTTGAATGTTAAAGTCGCTCTTCAATGTTCAAGACTTAATGTTCAAGCCTCCGACCCACCAGAGTGGACTGTACTTACTTTAATGTAAAACTACATATCGCAATACATACATACACTTGAATGTTCAAGCTAACTCACTGAGTGGACTGTACTTACTTGAGTTTTAAAGCCATACATCAGATTCGCTTGAATGTTCAAGCCAACTCAGAGAGCGGACTGTATACTTGAATTTCAAAGCCACATATCATGACACATGCATTCGCTTGAATGTTCAAGCCAGTCATCCCCATGTGTATGGAGACTGAATACTTGTCAGTGAATATTCAAACCTCTAACCTCATAGAATGAAATATAATTGCCCGATTTTGCAAGTCACAAATATAAATGTGTGCAACTGCTTTCCGCACACAACAGTTTTGATCAATACACTTCAAATACATCGTCTGTTTAAAACTTAGCCAAAACAATGAAAAGGCTCAATTTCGACTGGAAAGGCTCAAATTAAAATGGAAACAGTTATGTACTCCTTCCTCCCCTTTCCAATACATCTTATAAACTGCCGATATGAAAGTTACTGCAGCTGATCTCATACATTACTTTTTTGAAAGTAAGTCTAGTCAAATTAGATTTATACGCAATAAAGTGATGACGCAATACCGCCGAGCAAGGACATACTTCATAATCAGCCTATTCTGTCTCAGTGAAGAGGATGACAACATTTGTACGTGTCAGCGTCGAGGGCGCCACGCATAGGAAAATAGTCATATACACCTGTACCTTCCAATAAGAAACTTGTCAGGCTCTAAAATCTCGTCCCTGGCGATGTCACACTTATTCAAGTCGACTGCCAAATCCATTTCGCTTCATAAGACAAAGCTTTGGGCAGACAAAGTAACAAGTATTTACTTTAAGGAGCAATATGTAAATGTATGTATGTACATGTTTGTGTGTGTTTGTGTGTATTTTTGTGTGACGTAATCTTCTTCAAATTTGTTGTTACTGTGGTCACAAAGGCTTTTTGATACACAATTACTTAAAGAGTCTATGCCATGGCCCAAACAATATTTAAAAAAGTTTTCACCGGGGGTAGTTTTGTCACAATATGCATCGTATCGATGTGAAATGTGAAAATACGCGAAATTTTCTACTTCTGCAGGACGCCTGCAGGCACCTGGCTATGCTGGGCTGGTTGAGCCTCTGAAGCCAGTTGAGGAATTTGCATACTGTTGACCAGGGACGAATGACGTCAATTGTCCTAATTGACATGCATGATATGGACCTCAAACATAGCAGTACTTCTGAAGGCTGATTCACAAATAAAGCTAAAATCAATACAGTCCGAAAGACGCAATGCTCAGGACAAGCATAAGATGGACTGTGGGACAAGTAACACAGTACCCTCAACCAGCATCATAATAAAGTATAAGCACTCATAACCATGAATGTGAGTAACAGTGAATCTTCAGCATTCTCGCGAGCAAGACCATGCTTTCCTCCCCGCGGACCTACGCTAAAATCTTACGGGTAGTGTCAAGCTGTTGCCGTAAAGAGAGAGACGCGTGGTTTATGACGATGATGATCTTAAGACTCGACGGGAAGTTGTTCCGAGGATTTTGTTGCGAGTAGTTATATTGTACATCACGAATTAAACATTAGTTGTACAGAAAAATGACAGACTATCAACTAACACAAAGAAAAATTAAATCAATTTAGAATTTATCATGTTAATCAACAAAAAACAACCCACTACCTGTTCTGACCGCTACTTTCATGTTCAGACCACACGGATTTAAACCTCGATTTGAACATTTAATAATTTTATGATATTTCCTATTTTGTGCAACATCGTTCACAACTGACTAAATCTCACATCGAAGAGACTATAGTGTTACACTTCGACCTAACAATGCGTCTCGCTTGTACGTACGCCCATACATGGTAGAGCATAGCACAAGTGACGACATGATTGTGACACAACTGAGCAACGCGACAACAATATCGTGGTGAACATATGCAGTGTTGGTGATGCCGTGCTTTTAATAAGGAGATAACGTAAAATGCCTTCGCTCAAAACTCTATTGCCTGCCTAGAAACCATTTCTAGTCCGAAAAAAGCTGAATGAAAACAACGTTTTCAACAGCAGATTCTCTTTTTCGTGTTCACGCAGCCTGGAAATGTTACTCGGTTGATCTTCGGCATTGTTCGGCACTGGTCGGTTACCTATATATAAGCTTACAGACAGCTATACTAATACTCATCGTTCAGTCACGATGCCGCTTGAAACGATTGACGGTTAGTTTCCATTGGTTGCGCGCTCGTCAGGCATTGCGTGATTGTCAATTCGGAAGATATATAAACTCACAAAAGGTCTGAAAAACTGAGGCCAATATATTGAGTAGCCATACGAATCTATTTTACTGGTGATCCCGCGTCGAACAGCGTAATTGTCGGTACCACGGTCCCTCTAGAGGGACCGTGCTTTGCCCAAACCTCTATTTTACTTCAGCCTATATCTCATTCGCACCTCTATCTACTGCCGTCGTGTCACTCGCTCAAGCCAGGCAAGCTTTGAAAGTGCGAACATAGACTGTGCCCTATGCTCAATCCAATGCGATATTACATGGTTTAGTTCAACGACTCTGATTTTATGTATAAAAATACAATGGCCGAGGTCAAAAACTCAAGTTGAATGGAGTTACAGTTTTGTAAGATATGAAATACGTTAAGGGGCTGGCTAAAAAAAATATCGGTAAAAATTAAATGATATCGGCCCGGTACTCTAAAATCTTCTGGGGAGAATATTTTCAGGTATTTCGTCCAGAAACAAAATAAAGAAGCAGTTGACTATATATATGTCGAGGTTAATTTCATCAAATTACACAAACTTGGTGAAATCTGAAAGCTTAGGTCTCAAACATCGCTAATGTACAATCGCCCGTAGGACTGTGAATCCCCCTACGATCTTCCCACGTTTTCAGCGTTCATTCATAGACCCTCGAGAAAAGTTTTTCTCAAGGATCTATGGTTCATTTGGCAAAATTGTAAATCTTCCGATTAGTCTTGAGTTGTTGCATCTGGCTGAGCGGAAACTTAACAGTAGTGAGGGTTTAGCATTTATGAGGTGACAACTCAAACTCGACAGTTGAGAAATAGTACCTGATGAGGTAGTTCAGCGGTATGGTCATTGTGTAAACAGAATGCCTCGCAATTGACAGTTATTTTCAAGGAGAGCTTAAGAGGTGTGAAATACTTAGATAATACTTCGTGTTAACTTCGGAAAGGCGAAAAAAGTCGCCCGCCTTGGCTTTACGGGACACACTCACCTGCAACTTTCACTGGTTTACAACTATCTACAGCAAGCAGCTCTCAATGTCCGGCATGGGTAGCAGTTATCTCAAAGGAGTAGAGACTGTTTTAAAAGTTTTGGGCATTGCATCGACACATCAAAATACATTTATCAAAGCTTGTTATTGATTCCGTTTGTGTTTTGGGTCATTACAAAAAGTAATTGACTTACCTGGTATCGTTAACACGGCTCTTAGGATGGCTTCGTCAATAGTGTTCAAATTGGCATCGTCCATTTGAAATACGGTTATCTTAAAGGAAATGTGCAAGAATTACACGTTTTTAGTTCAAGTAAACCACATATACCTGCAACATTGATGGAACCGGTATTTTCATGATACGTTAGAGTAAAAGCCAGCATTTTGGAATGCTCCGATTTAATTTTAACATTTCGTAGTGGATTGCTCAAAATAAGTTAACATTTGCAATTGTTATTTTTACGTTGTCTGTGTCATATCCTTATTGTTCATATGACCACAGCATTTGTCACTATGCGAGGTATTTAATAGCACATAATCAACGATAGGGGATAGGGACTCTGAGCAAGCCAGTCGAGACAGACAACAAATAAACCATATGGTCTACGCATACGTTGCTGTTAAAGGAAATTCCTAAACCGTAACTAAAGCACTGTCCAATTATTTGTATAAGGAGATTGCGCTTTAAGGATCAAGCCACTAAACATCGATGTCGCTAAATATTAATAGCTTTTCAAAACAGTAACATCGACACTTCAAGTGCGTCTCGGTACCACTTACTTGCGTTAAGAGATGCACTGAAAACATAGAAAAAAAAGCAAAGTGAATTTTAAAGCCCCAATAGCTGTAACTCTTGAAATTTTTTAACCTGAAAAAGGCTTTGTTTTTTCTCTGGTTTCTTTACATCTACAGATTAAAGGATATAGCCTTTTTCTACAGAAAAATTGGACAAGTAGATTTAAATTTTAATCGTTATTTTGATTTCCGCCATTATTAAAAAAGGTTAATATTACAAAGAAAACAGAACATATGGTGTCCCAGTGGAAAACTATCAGCATTATGCATTATATTGGACTACTCTGTTGTTTCTGTGTAGATTCCAGTGCATATATGCACTGCATACTGTGTTTTTGCTTTATTTGCATGAGGGCGCTATTTTATGTTTGGGCAAACATTTATTATTTATCTTGCTCAAAATTGCACTTGTAGTCCCAGGAACTTATATTATATTGGAAGTAAAATCACAAAAAAGAATGCAAAAAAGATACAGCTATCAGGCCTTTAATTTGGTGTTTTACGTGAACAACATTACCAGTTTTCTATTACGATGTCCACTGATTTCCAGCAACAGTTGAACATAATAACACAATCGTCCATTGTCCCCCTTGAGAATATGCTTGATGTCGTCTTTCAATCTTTCAACACCGTCACTGAAAAACAGGAAGGCGAAAAAGTTTGTTTCTGCATTAATAATCTTAGAGAAATGTTGATCATTGACGGATTTTTGGACTTTTGGTATTAACTTATGATTAAATAATTCTCCAGAAATTAGAATACATGATATCTCATGAATTGTTTTCAAAAGCGTAAAATAACAGTTAAAATAGTATTTACAAATAGTTCGACTATAGATTCTTTGTTATTTTCAATTCGAAGATAAGAACTAAGAGTTCTTACAAGGTTAGTGTAGCCGACATCGTTACAAAATCTGAAATCTGACACGATATCACTTATAAGCCACCATATTGTACGGGTGAATGTGGCTTGCTGTATGGAAATCTTACTGAAGTCAATTGTGTCCCTTAGACGTAAAGCCTTGACAATAATATCAGCAGCTCTACCACTTCCACCAACTATAACTACAGGTATGCTATCAACTGTGTGACCTTCTGCGTCTGCACTGTTTTGACCAAGGGCTTGGTGTACCGTTTCTATTGTCCCATAGCCACCTGCCACAACCACCAACACAACCGGTATGATAGCGTCCTCCCGACAGCTGTTTTCAGCATCTGCAACACAAAGACTGACCTAGCGAGCTACACACGAACATTATATACTTAATGCTTTTGAGTATATAAACAGTAACTTATTTCAAAGCTGGGAAACAACTACTACAAACTACAACCTCCAGCAGACTAGAGATGGGTTTAACTATTCAGGACAAGTATGGGAGAATTTATTGCATTAAAGAAAAGTGAAAACCTTTTCATTTGCCATAATGATTGTAGCCCTAGATGGAGTTAGACAATGACACACTTTATAAAAATCCAGTTTGATAAAGATCGAAGAAATGAACTAACGAATGCATTGATATTTTCTTGTAAGAATACAACTTAAAGTCTAAGATACAACTGTACCCTACGGTTGCATCAACATCCCAGCGTCGCAGAACTATATTTCTCGTACAATTGAAAAAGCCGTGAGCATTTTCTTAAAGCAGTTGGTATTTTACAATTTCTTCCCAACTTAACTGAAAATACAATCATCATAATCGCAGTCATTAAGGATAAGAATCTGTTCTCACCAGCTTTACTGATAATGTTTGTAATTCAAGCCACTTACCAACATTATCAAGTTCCTTACCGCCATGTATTTGTATGTATCGTTCGAACTTAGCCCGCAAAGTAATATCTGGTGAACAAGACTCTGTAGATCCGTCAACTAAGATGAAGTGTGTGTGGTTACAATCTAGTGCTGGCATAAATCCATAGCCATCTCTCCTGAGGTCACATTTACGGTACTTTGCATGCCAACGGCCTTCGAACAGCTGTTTATCATCATGAGAAAAACGAATGTATCTGGTTAATATGTTCAGTGGTACTTGCTCCCTCTGAAATTCTTGTTAACAGAGCATGGAATAATGGTGCATAGACAATAGAGAATTTCTTGTATTTGCGATACACATCCTGCTTCATAAAAGCGAGCCTGAGCATGTGGCAACTGTATACAATTACTGATCTCCTAAATCAAATAGGAATTACATGAAATGGGTGTGCTACGAAAGGCCGAAGTTTGCCAACATAAATGTTGTAAAACTCAAACACTATAAATTGAACTATTTGCTTTCGTGACATCCGACGCGACACTTTTAATTGGTTTAATAAAACGTTCGTGATCTTTAGTCAAGAAAATAAGTTTAATTTCTACTTTTCTTTAAGTTATGTTGAACTCCGGAGTACTAGCGTTCCAGTTAGCCTTACAAATACAATACATAACGTATAATCTGCAATGTTGTCGTTAAAAACTGTATTAGAGTCCGGACAAAAATATACGGAAAATAAAATCGAGCATTGCACTTATGCGGAACCCGAAAAGTTGAACAGTAGACACACTTCCGTAATTTTAACAAACAGACAAGTATGTACCTTTAAGTAATTTGTACGTCCCTGTAAAGCTCGAACTTAGTTTGAATTTAGAGATTTTACGTACTGACAAGTTAGCCAAAGCTTCTTTATTGTTTGTGGTATTCCAGTCAGCGATGCCCAAAGCGACTACTTTCTTCCCCTTTTCTTTTGTCGATTGTCTCTCTTCCATTATCGCTTTGCCTAGCTTTTGCATCACCCGGCCGCAGATCCGCCAGTTATGATCCATGCATCTAATAAATAAAGTTATGCCTGCATTGATAGCAATAATCATAACTACGTTAAAAATATGGTTCTATTCTAAATTTCTGCGACAATTCCCGCTAAAGGGGGTGCATAGGGGTGTCCTACTGTACAAAGTATCCTACATAACTTACGGACATTTCAAATTTTCACACAGGATGCATACACTCTTTGCTGTGAATGAGAAATAAAGTTGTGCTACTTTAGGAATAATTTTAACACCAAAAGAATTTCTCACGGTATTCTTCGGCCATTGAGTGATATAAAGCTATGTTTAGATATACAGAAACATCGTATTTGACTTTCGTAAGGGATACCATTTCACCACTGATCATTTTTATGACCAGCACGAAGTAGCATCATTAAAGAAATAACGAAAGCAGCTAACCTGTTTTAATAGCCGTTTTTACTAATCCTTTGTTGAAGAGCATTTTTAATTTGTCTTCATTCCACCCGACGAAATGTTGTGCGCTACCAGTGAGAGAAATAATCATTTTCGGTTTGGGAACTTTCCACTCTTTAATCATAAGCTTCCAAAGGATTTCAACGCTCGTGTCATCGGCCACGCGGATGTACTGTTATAAAACAAGACGTATAATCAATCTTGTATGATTACCTCTCTAAGAAATGACTGGTTGAAATCACGAGTTGATTCAACTTTGTGTTTATTCGGTTCATAGAATACTTTTGATGATGTCATGTGCGCTTGAAAATATCCATAAACAGCGAATTGTAAATCAGGTTTACAATACTTTTCACATTTCTTAATTGTCGCCTGGTATTATACGACAATACATGATCAATACACCGATATTGTTGTAATTGTTAATGTTGTGTACTTCCATGACTTAAAAAGAAGGCATTGAAGAAAAAAAAAACAGTGAGATACATTAAATTATTGGACTTTTAAGTTCTTTTAGGTTCGTAAAAGATGATAATTTTTAGAAGAAAGTAAAAGCGCCGGGAAAGAGAGATGATTCCATTGACGATATAAATTTACTTCTTTCGAAGTCCTCGCCAATCAAACCGGTGGGATACTTGAAAAGCCAATGCACAAAATCATGTTCATCTGTTCATGATTTATGATGCCTCTCTTTTCCAATAGGTTCTGACGTCATGATGTCACGTAGAGTATTATCACTTTCGTCTAAATCTTAACTTTTAACACGTAGAATTCCTCATCTGTTATTGGTGAAAAATACTTTGACGTTTATATAATAGGGTAAACATTTGTCATTCACCCCACTTACACAGCAAGATCAACTTACCGGTCCTCTCTTGTTTTTAAACTCGTCAAACCCCTCAAATTTGATCTCTCCGAACGAATTCGCGTCTTCTTTGCCGTCGGCTGTTCTTTGTTTGATTTTATGAGCTCTGATAAATCTTGAAATTCTCTTAATCAACAACAAAAAAAATAAAAAAAAAAGACGGGTATAAATATTAAAACTTTGGTTTAAGTGCTAAAATTTCGTGAACAACGACGATAGACTTTTACATTGACCTTTACATTAGCACTAGGTTGAAGGTATGTGTGTTTCGCTTTAATCTTCCAATATTAATACATTTGTGATGACAAGATCATATTTTTAGCGAATTTTAGGTAAAAAAGGCGAGATGATTTAATATATTATACAGTCTATTTATAATATGAAGACAGCAGGATTTAAAATTCTGAAAAATTTTGCAACCATGAAGAAAGAATAAAAATACTTTATCTCCGACCTGTAATATTTGACCCGTCAACATGCCCTTTTACTTGTTTGTCCTATAGATGTCCGACGAGTCAATGGTTTTTATTGACTTTAGTTCGACCTATTCCCTTGATCCAGTAAACAATCAAGGAATCTCTAATGCGGTTTGCCTGTTATTTTGGTTCAACGATGTGATATCATACGTTTTTCTTATGATTTTTTCCAAAAAAATAGTTGCGAATGTGTTTATCGGTGAATGGGACAGCGTATATCAACGGCTTCGAAAATTCCGAGGTGAGAATTTGAACCTAGAACATGTACATAGTGATCCACATAGCATCGTACCTATAGTGCATCAGCTACGTGATAGTAGTTCCATCGCTACTGGAAAGACGAGACTGTTAATGAGCCTTTAATTACAGTGTTTGCTTTCCAAATCACCTACCCAACCATTTTACAGGGAGATCAAGATGACTACAACAGCCAATGTGCTCAACTATGGGTTTCGCGTTGTAAATGGTTAGATCCAGTTGTCGACTATGGATTTTTTCCTGTGTACCAAGGTTTTAAGTGGTCCACAAAGTGATTTATATTCCCCATCCCTGTTTCTACTCTACCCCTGAGATCATTCCCGCACAAAGGCACAAGCTCATCGGAGAGTAAAGAGCGTTCCGATGGTTTTCAACATCAAACACGACAATGAGTGTTCAAATGCTTTTCATGAACACTCTTGAATATCTTGACTACAATTTTTCTACTGAGCTCCAGCCAAACAAACGTTTACGGATGGCAACATATCCAGATGAATTTTTAGAAAAGACATATGATGGACGAAGTCAGCTGCCGGCTTGTGCTAAACACTGGCACCGTGCAAGTAAATCAATGACAGACATACCGAGCTTGAAACCAAAACACAAACTAGTATTGGTTTCCGTCGATGTTAATTTTATGATCGTTACTTTGGATAAACTACGTAACGTAAATCCTCGGCCCGCTCGTCGTTCACAACCGTATCGGTCTACACATCGAACACACACGTAGGGACCTGATTTCTGATGTTCGAATTTCTTCTCGCTGATTAAATAACACACTCTACATGCCACCAAAGAAATGCAAAATTCACGAATAAAAACTTATCAAAAGGGTTAGACACTACGCAATTTGCGATATTGCTATTATTATTTGAAAGATCCGAACATGACCTGTCCCATAATGATGGGTACGCGAACAGCAGGATCCAGTCAGCCGACATTTTTGCGCTAAACAAATTTGCAGTAAAATATCTCTGGTGCGCAGAAAAAAACGACTGTCGTTACCACTCTCAAAAAATAAGAAATATAACTGCAAACACGTTAAATCGCTTTCTATTTATTTAAGTTGATTTTCGATGTTACATTTGCACAAACCATCGACCCCCTTTACATACCGTTGACATTCATTCAATGGCCGTTAGTGTGTATATGCAATAATTCCGACACACTTAACTTATTTCCAACCCGGTCCTCCTGCGTTTGGATGCATGAACTTGTAAATATAAGACAGTTTAATTCATTGCACAGAAATGCATTGTTTTAAAAAGTTATCTCTGTGTAACGTCGTTGGACGATATTTTTTTATCAAGTTCGCATCGATCAAGTCAAAATGAGCGACCTGCATGCGATGACGTTTACACATATAATAAGACCCGCATCGGATTTCTGATAACATTTCACTTTAGTAAATGTACACGCCTAAATAGTAGAATTTGTATCACAGAAATGCATTATTCACGTTCAAAGACGTTTTTATTGTGTCAGATACTGCATCTCCGGGCGATGTTGATGTTAAGTTCAGCGCGATCTACATTCACGGAACGTGAAATGTTTACTTTCGCACAGTGCTGGAGATGTTTAGTGATCCACTATGATCTTTACTATCGGAAATTCCACGGTAAAGTCTTCCATGTGTAGGCAAATTCATATAAAATTTTTCTTTTTAAATTCTGAAAACACAAAGTTAAGCAAACCATTTTTTTCTCTATTGCCTTTTTAAATGAATTGGAAAATGGAAAATTACATTTGATTGAAAGAGACGAGAGCAACATGTATAAAGTACTTGTATATAGTACTTACTTCCAAGTATGGCATTTAGTAGCACCTGCAGTGTATGACTTTTAAGGCCATTTAATTTAATAGTTACTTTTAAGTTATGAGTAATATATTTAAATATATTTTTACCAGCTATAATTAAGCAATTATTTGCAAAATGCTTGAAAGCATTGGAAGGAAAACCATCATCATTGGTACAAATCAATAGATTGTGGCTAAATTATTGGCAAGTGCTATGTATCAATCGCACAGTATCAGATTTACGATCCAAAATAATTCTGTAGAATACGACATTATCTATGTTAACACTATTGTAGTACAGGTCGAGTCACAAACAATAATATTCGCATAGAAAACTTTACTTGTATGATCAGATACTCCGGCAAAACTACATGTACTATCATTTTTCATCCCGGGTCGGGACGCGATCTGAAAACATTGTTGCAAGGCAGCAGAGAAATGTATATTATAGCCAATTTATTATAGACCATTTGCCCGACATCAGGAGAACAAATCATCTCCTGCGTCGAGAATACAAAGTCCATTGTTTGGACTTTGTTTTAATTACTTGTCTCTCGTACATAGTTTTCAGTCCGACTTTTGGGTGTACCGGCAAATGACAATCATATGTTATTGTCTATGTGATACGGAAATGTGTAAAAAAATTAGAACGGTTATATAATCGAACGGTACATCAATGTTACATGGTTTTGTCGATTTTTATACAAAATTAAGCAAATACAGTATTTCCTTCGCGATTCAGTCGGTTTAAATCCAAAAGTTGTCAGTTAAAAGTAGTTCCGGTTTACATTCAGTCAAATTTTGACTTTACGGCCCTACATAAAGGAATTGCCTCGGCTACTATCTGGCGCACACAGGCGAATTTGTCGATCTGTGTTGCAGGGCTATCATACAGCTATGGCTTCGTCATAGCCGGGCACTCTTCACTCATACCGGCTGCAGGGCTATTAGCTGACAATCGTGCATCAGTTGAAACGGTGACAGATAATTGCTCCATTAAATACTAGTAGTTACCTCCGAGGTTACATTTTTCGGTCACACGAACGTTAGTTAATGGAGGTAAAAGAGTTCTCTTGTATCTCCATACTTAATCGCTCGGTACGATTATGGAACCAGTAGCGGCTGGTACAATGTACATCCATGCTATGCGGCAAGTGTTGTAGAATATCTTAGTCATTACATGCTAAATGTGCTTCGAATGTCATTACAAACGGCTTTGCTAGTCGAGCATAGTTTCTCTGTTTGGTGAACGTTAGTGTTGTGTAAACGTCAAACTAGTCTTCTTTTATTCGGAATCGTAACTGTCTTACAATTTGAAAGATTAATCTGTATTCGCTGCCCACATGTGAGGGTTGTCAACCTGATGTAATTGCAATTCTTCAGATTTCCAATCGATATAAGTGTGTGCGCAAACTCATGAATTTTAATAGACGTGGTGGTATTGCCGATTTGCCTTGAATCAGCCATATCCAAGATGTCTAAATCTGCGAGGAGAAAAGTTGTCAAGGTTATACGTTTAAGTAAAACGTGTAACCAAACGTGCCTAGTGACGTCCACTGTTAACAGAAATTCCATACTCGGTGTGCTTTATCACAGGAAAATGATTTGAAAAAAAAACTTCGTCTCAAATCTGCCCTATTAAAAGAGAAAACGATTCCAAATATCCACGTAAAGTTTACTTTTATATTTCTGATAAGAAAATTGAGTAGTTTATGTAGAAAACGGCGACTATTTTTGTGTTCTACAGCTTGCTATATAGCTTTAGGGACTGTGTAAAATATATATAGTAGGGCCATTTTTTCAGAAGGGGTCATAATTTTTCCTGAAATAATTATCAGAAAGATAGGTCTGGCCAATATAGCGCTTCAACCGAAACTCTGTCAAATCGTAATACAAGGGAGTTTATTCTGAAAACTATCAACAATATTTCGACACAAAACAAGCGACATCTGTACATTTACATATGTTTGACCATTGGTGTAAATTTATTTGCTTGAAGTGGCAGGTGAAAGTGTATGTGTAAGAATTGGCGATTTCATTTGGAAATGTCGATTGACTTTAAATGGCAGTCTAAACGAAAACTATGAGTAATGATTTTCTATAAACTAGCAATATATGTGCATTTATTTATGCACATATATTGCTAGTTTTATTTTTGCATTTAGTGATGTTTCACAATCAATACACATATAATTAACAGAAAGGTTTCTGTACAGTATGTGTACAAGAATTCGCGATTTTGGAATTTCACCAATCATGTTGATTCGCTATACATTGCAGTCTACGTAGGACGTCTTGAAAATTGACCTGACAGGCTGAAGTAAGTTCCATGATAAACAAAAATAGTGCTCTCTTGACGATTACAAGCCAAACTATAAACCAAAGTAAACATTACAACTGTTGTTCTTATTATAGCTTATTGTACTCCAAGTAGTTGGAAGGATTATATATTGTGAAATGGTTTATTTTGACAACGAATTTCTTGAAACTTTGCAACAAAAGCGAGTATTTGTAAGCTTACAAAGTATTTGCTGAACGTTCAAAGGTAAAATGGGAAATTATATGTCAATTAAAGTATAACGAATACGGACGAGAGAGTCACTGATTTTTTTCCGCATGATAATTAGGAACGGTCACTTGTCATCTTGCAAACACTTTTGAAGCATCAATAATTTATGCGCGGTGTCATTTTGAAAAACACCGCCCTCCCTGTCATCTATGTATATTCCCTTACGAATCTATGCAAATTGCGTCAAGATCTCAGTGCTGCGCCTAGGCTTCGACAGATCCGAATTTTTGACACGGCGATGGCGCTCCCACTTGAATAACAAAGACCTTAGCCGTTCTCTACACAAAATTCGATTTTTTCCATGGCAAATGAAATTTTATACAAGCGACCTAGCGGCCGATATAGCTCCGCTGTGTTTATGGAGAGAATAACTATTTTTTACACATGTTGATGAAGAAGATGGAAATCTTTGATAGCTCAATGCAGTGGCCAGAAAAAAGTGGCTAAAATAAGAAGCAAAAATACACAATTGAAGATTTCATCATACTTTGAACATATCACATCGGATCATCCCTAAGAACATGTCAACCAAAGCTATCTGATGAGTAGTTTTTTGAGAATAAAATTTTCTGACCAAAAATGGCAACAATTGCCCCCAAAAATAAAAATTGCAGATTTCATCGTAATTTCAAAAGATCAAATTTAGTTCATCTATAGAAACCTGTATACCAAATTTCAAAGGTGTTAGACCAGTACTTTTTGAGATACACATTTTTGACCAAAAATGGGAAAAATTGCCCCAAAAATTTAAAATTGCAGATTTCATCATAATTTCAACAAATATCATTAAGGTGATCTGTAGAAACCTGTATACCAAATTGCAAAGCTATCAGATGAGTAGTTTTGGAAATACACATTTTTTGACCAAAAATGGCAAAAATTGCCCCAAAAATACAAAATCGCAGATTTAATCATAATTTCAATAAATATCATGTAGTTTATCTGTAGGAACCTGTATACCAAATTTCAAAGCTATCAGATGAATAGTTTTGGAAATACACATTTTTTGACCAAAAATGGCAAAAATTGCCACAAAAATACAAAATTTCAGATTTCATCAGAAATTCAATATATATTACTCAGTTTATCTATAGAAACATGTATACCAAATTTCAAAACTATTAGACCAGTACTTTTTGAGAAATACATTTTTTGACCAAAAATGGCAAAAATTGCCTTAAAAATGCAAATTTGCATATTTCTGCACAAATTGAACAAATCTGAAATAGATCATCCCTAGGGACATATGTACCAAATATCAAAGCTATCTGACTGGTAGTTTTGAAGAAGAAGATTTTTAAAGATTTTTTTACCAAAAATGACAAAAATTGCCTTAAAAATACAAATATGCAAATTTCACCATGATTTGAACAAATCTGACTGGAGTCACCGTAAGTATACTGCATATTAAATTTCAAAACATCGGACAAGCGGTTTCAGAGAAGAAGATTTTTTTACCAAAAACACCAAAAAATGCCCCCAAAATACAAATTTCACCACGATTTGAACAAACTTAAGGGAGGTCACCCCAAGTGAACTGCATATAAAATTTCAAAGCAATTGGACTTGCGGTTTCAGAGGAGAAGGCAATTGTTGACGGACGACGACGACGGACGACGACGGAAAATCAACCTATTTGATAAGCTCCGCGTCGCTGACAGCGGAGCTAAAAACCCTGACGTGAATCTTGAGTATTTCCAAAACATATTCTTATTGAGTGTAGCATGTATGAGCAGTGGAATTCCAATTTAAAAGCCTTGGCATTGCCTTCCTGTAGCAATACCCTGGTGTGACCACTTGCCACTATTTTAGTGTTCAACTATGGGTGTCGCAGGTTTCGCTGGGTAAGCGATAAGATAGGCTGTCAACTGCGTGATTTCCAATTCTTCACAAGTTATTTTTAGGTTCACGAAGTGGTTTCAAAACCAAAACCTATTTCAAATTCCCAACCAGCATTTTCCTACCCCGTTTAAGTGATCGTCCATGCAAAGAATCATTTGTGAATAGGTGTACTTATAATTTACCAAAATTTTAAACAACTGTGTTTCTAGAATGTATCTAAATGTAACGGTGTTTGACCAATTCAGCAACAAAAAGAAGGAAGGTGCACAGAAACAAAGTAAGAAATGGATGTGGTCAAGATTCCTCCTCATCATATGAACGACAGCAGAAAGAAAAAGTAAATGGCAGAAGAAGGCATGTGTATTCAAAGCTGATAGGCGAAAAACATGTAAATGAGTAAGATTTTCCGGGCGCTGTGATTCTATGGTACAGTATTTATAATTATGTGTGATGCAAAATGCAAAATGTCTTGAATGTTCTGAAATCTGACGATTCCGACATCATGAATAAAAATGGAAAGTACCTCCCATCAGATATGAATTATGGTATTATGCCCACACTATATGTGCTTACCTGTTGGTCTTTTGTTTGACGGGATTCCGCAGTTGCCTCGTTCTCTAATAATGGATTCAGCTGTATTTCTTCCTCGAGTATTTCTTCCCCATTAGGTTTCCCATTACTGTTCGCCATGACTGTTTCTGACAATTCCACGCGGTAATATCCCGGGTCTCTCTCCTGTGTGCTTGCGAATTTTACTTGTAATTTCGATATCGCCCATACGACTCTGAAACGAATAGTGTGTAAATTGCTAAATGGTGTCGCTTTGGGTCATGGGCTCCCTTTACACTCTGAATATATTTCTCACAGTCCCACCTGTTGTTGCGTCAAAAAGGGAAGTAAGTAAGGGAGCCTTCAGTAATTACAAAGGGGTGGGCAGGGAGAATTTCGCGCACACCTGTACCGTAAAATGTGACCCTCCCCCTTTCCTCCTGTCTAAAATATGACCCTCCCCCTTGTTCGACATTCTAAAACTTGACCCCCTCCCCAACCACTGCGATATTCTCCCCAGTGATAACTAAAAAAGTATCAGCTAATTTACATAACAATTGGTAATAATTGGTTTAATTGTTATAGGGACAAATTACAGAGGGGAGGGCCGGTGTTTTTGGAGGGACAGTTGAAATTTATCACGCAAGAATTTTTGAAGAGATATGGTATTTCATACGTTTTAGGGAGGGTCACCATTTTTTGTGCAACTATAAGAAGGCTTGGTGTGGCTGATTTAGTACTTCATCCAAAATATCAAATCATAATAGATGGAGGCTATCAGGCAAATTATTGACAATTTACCCCAACAAAACATGTTATATCTGTATATTATATATGCTTGATAATGTATTTAAATGTACTTTGCTTGAATATGGAGGTAAAATGTGCATTTTCGTAAACGAAATTGATTTCTGAATTTGAACTAAAAAGTTGGTCCACTATCCATGGTGTGTATGATGAAATTATGAATAGTTCTTTCCAATACAAAACTAGGTAAATTTTGCATTTGTGTACACTGTATTATCGATATTAATGTTCTTGATTAGACTAGACTAGTTGCAAGTCCATGGTTGTGCAAGAAATTTGATTTTGGAATTTCACCAAATGTCGATTCACTATGCATTGGGGTCTATGATGAAACTACGAATAATTTTTTTTTCAGTACAAAATTATATAAATTTGTGCATTTATGTATGCTTGATTATTCACGTTATCGTTCTTGATTACACTAGAGTGGTTACAAGTCCATGATTGTGTAAGAAACTTGATTTTGGAATTTCACTGAAATGTCAATTTTACTATGCATGGCGTTCTATTTTGTTTGTGATTTCCTATTAAGGAAATATCACACAGACAATCAAAGTTTTGGCCAAAAAATTAGCTTCTGTCCAAAGTGACCTCCCCCCTAAGATAGGTTTATAAAAAGTGACCTCCCCAATTCCCGGGCCCACCCCCTGTAATTACTGAAGGCTCCCTAACTTATTTTTCATTTCAACTCTAGCATATATTGTACGAGAAAATTTTACTATACAATTTCACGGCGTAAATGACATCCCGTAGTTTTGCAGTAAAATACTGTCGCCAATGCCAGTTTTAAGATGTAATTGATAACAAATCGGCAAACGAATCAAATTGAAAAGCCTTGTACATAACACATATCAATTCTGCCTGACATTTTTACAAAATAATTGAATGATAATCTTAATCTAAATTATACATTTTCTTAAAGCCTAGATATAGGGGAACAATTTGGTAACCACAGTGTTTACCTACCTATCACATGACAGGTAATTTGCATAATCTTTCAAAAATCGGTTTCCTTATGTTTTGTCTCAATACTTCAAAATATCTTACTCAAACTTGCTGGAATGCAAGCTGTCACAATGCTCTTTAAAGTGTGTCTCGGATTTTTTAAATCTTGGTTAGTTTTTTTTAGCACAATTTTAAAGAAATTAACTAGGGTTAATTCGCTGCTCTGGAAGTTTTTCTGGCATAAAAATTGTTTAAGAAGGTTTAAAAAAATTCTGAGACACACTTTTAAAGATCCTTGGGACAGCTTGCACTCACACAAATTTCAGCCATATATCTCAAAGCATTGAAACAAAACATAGGGAAAACCGATTTTTGAAAGGTTATGCAAATTACCTATCACGTGATAGTTATGGAAACAATGGTGACACTATGGTAACAAATATGTTCCTCTATATCTAGGCTTTCGGAAAATGTATAATTTACGGGGGTTCTGAGCTTATTAACCAATAGAGAATCGTCAGCTTTAAAAGGTCGATTTCTTGTCTTGGAACCTCAATCACTTACATTAGTTGTATGCGATGCATCAGTGACCGATAGTCACTGATTGCCGAGATCCGACGATTAGGGACGCTCACACAGGTTTCTCAACACCGATGCTTCACGTATTGAAAGCTGATGTACGCAAGATTCGATCGATGTAAGTCGCACGAAAATCGGACTCTATTTGATAAAGTTACTTTAAGGCCATTCGAAGTTCTCCGAATTGAGCGTGTGAGTATAGCCCTGCGTACGATGCCGTTCCTGGCGTTATACGGCCTCCGACTAAAGCCCTGCTGGGCTACATGGCAAAATCTGCTATTCGATTCCGCTATATGCCAACCTGAATATTATAAACGCTCACACAGCCATGGGCTGAAAAAAAACTTGCTCTCTGGCATGACGCCCGAAACCGTTAGCTTTTTCAGTGATGCTCGGTCAAGGTCCAAGTGACCGGTTATATCTCCAGAACGTCTCTAGTGGCCGACCACTTGGCCCTCGACCGTGCATCACTGAGAAAAGTAATGGGTTTGGGCGTCACGAGTGCAAATTTTTTGCAGTGGGTGAGCGGTTAAGTGATTCAGGTAAGCATATTTTTATCTTAAATCGAGTCGATTTTGGCCGAAAACAGTAAGAAAAGTAGTTTTTCGTGTGCGGTCCCAATTTGGACCGTATGTCGCCGGTTTGGCTACAGAGCTTAGCAGGGTTGTGGTGGGAGGCCTTATAACGCAGGAACACTCAGCAACGTAACTTTATCAAATTGGGGCCGATTTTCATGCAACTTTCATCGATTGAATCGTACTTACACCAGCTTTCAATACGTGAAGCATCGGTATTGAGGAATCTGTCCGAGCATCTCTAATCGTCGCATCTCGACAATTTGTGTCTATCAGTCACTGATGCACAGCATACAACTGATGTAAGTGATTAATATGGCCGCCTGCCTTACAGTTCGCAGGGAAATAAGTCACGAAACATCTGGATTCAAACTATTGATAACCTTTCACTTTCTTAACACATGACTTAAGCGCGTGGAATTACAGTGAATTAGCTGTTTCGAGTTTAGATACCTTTTGGTCAACTTTCTTCGGCCATCATAAAGTACACAATCGACTCTTTATTGAAAATAATAAGTAAGCTGTGGGATCACTACAGCACCCCTTCACTTTTTTACTTGACCTATTTTGTACAATGAGAAAGCTAAAGGACCAACCCTCATTTTTTGCAGTTCGCGAAATGCTCACGGAAAAAAGGGGTACCTAGACCCCCAACTTTTTTTAGTTTGTCCACCCACTCCACACAGTTTGAGTGGTAGCGACCCATATCTTGATATTTTCCAACCAAACAAGTATTCCACATTTTCAACAAACACGGCTCGTTTTTTTCACAGTATCATTTTAATCTCTCTACCTTTGTCTGGCATTCATAAAGCTACTGAGAAGTCTGTGTAAGGTGTTTTGTGTTCGTCAACTATGTTTCACTTCGTTGTGGTGGAGTGTGACGCAGTGAATGTACACAAAGTTCCACACACCATTGTACCAATGGTGCACCAGTTACGTTCACAGTAGCCCACGGTCACTTGAAAACACCGGGAGTAGCCTAACCCTGATCTATCCTACTTAAACGTCTTTCTTTCTCTGAAATACACTGCGATGTTACTTTCAACTACCCAACCATTTAACAGGGGTGATTAAGAGGGCCAGAACAGCATATTTTACCAACCCGATTCAAGATTCTAGAAAAAGGTGCTAAAAGCCTGCGATAGATATATTGACGAGATAAACATTGAGAACAGTAGGAATAAGAGAGGTGTGACTGGTCAAACTGTTCAGTTTCTGTGTGGGGAAAAGTCGAATGTTTAGCTTATCTTGCATCAAACGGCGGCAGTGTTGCAGCCATTGCGACAATTATCCCAAAACGGAACGCCCTGTCCAGCATTCTCGCGCACTGCGGGTCACCTCGGGCGCACTCGATGTGTTCAATGGGTGTAGTCTGCCAGCATCATCTGTTGCTGACGATGGCCTTTGTTTTGCAAGATTAAATAATTTGAGGCTTATATTTATGTACTTTCGAAGCTGTGACAAAAACATTAAATTTGGTGATAAATTGGTCATAACGAGCAAAGTCCTTCATTTGTAATAATCAAATAGCATGGTAGATAATCAGGAACTTAGAAAGTACACAAATTTGTCGGAAAAGGTGTTCTGTTCTGCACATTGCTATCATTTTGTGAAGCTCGCATCTACGCTTGGACTGCAAGATCTGTCTTGCTCGAGGGCGCTCTCTACGTTCTCCCTTAGTAAGAGGGGCGTAATGTGCCCCCTCGAGCGATGGATCTTTCCATCTAATCTACTGTGTAAACCAAGGCTGCTGTAAACCCTTGCCACTCACACTGGATCCTTACAACTTTACCGATTTTCTATTGTCTATTAATCAGTTGTGAAAATCGCTACCTGTATATATTTCGTTGAAAAAGTGTAAATTAAGTGAGTTTTCTTACAGTTTTGGTACAGACGGGATTATTGACGATGGATTATCCGTCGCAATGTGCTCAATAATATATTGACCCACGGCATGCACAGTGTGTGTAGCGTTGTGGTTGACCACAGTTTCTTGCGTGGCTGAGGTACTGTCACATTAAAAGATCGATACCGATTGACCTTGCAGTGGAAGAGCACATTGGTACATGTTTCTGGGTGCGTTTGGGCATAATGTTCTCAACATAACACCCGTGCTCTCAAATGCCAAGCGCGCTCGATTCTCTTCACTACCTTTCCGGAAATAGCCGATCTT
Organism: Ptychodera flava; assembly: GCF_041260155.1. Taxonomy (NCBI): domain Eukaryota; kingdom Metazoa; phylum Hemichordata; class Enteropneusta; family Ptychoderidae; genus Ptychodera; species Ptychodera flava. The sequence continues at coordinate 5,864,787 of NC_091930.1, forward strand.
CGTTCCAAGAACGGCGAACACAACTCTGGTCTGATCAAGGAGCAGAGGAGAAGAAGATGGCGGAAACCAGCAGCCCGAAAATGAAAATGTTAGTACTATGTTACCATTGCATGAAAAGTCTCTGGATACAAGTCTTGTTACGTGCAGAGAAAACGAACAAAAGGATGAACTCAGCAGTTAACGTTTAAACAAAATTTATTACGAAAATAAAATTAATTGCTAAGTCAGGGATAGAGTACAAGCTTTAAAAGGGTACAGACTACTTATCTCAGCTGGGACGGCAAAGCTCCAGTCTCAGAGTTGTAACAGTCTGTCGGATGAATGAACAGTCCTTTGGCTTGCAGGCTTGAAGTTGCACACAAAGTCCACACAGTAAATCCAGCGTTGGCAGTGAAGTCTTGAGAAGCCTTGCAATTTACTACGGCTGGAGTTTGAAACACTTGTAGTAACACCCAAGAGACACGATCCCAAAAGTCTGAATGGAAGCTATGCACGTCCCTTTTATACCCATGTGCTTACATAAAGGCATATGAGAACAATCTAGAACTTTTATTGACATGCTAATAACTGTTCTAAAATTATCTCTCTTACACAACTAATTAACTTTCCAGAGCATTCCAAACACGATTAATTGAATTCAAGGTTGTGAGGTCATTAAGGGCAGTGACTTGAGAATGTTCTAGACTAATTGAACTCAGGTTATGATGAGTGTGGGGGAAATGACCTACATAATAGTCTGAGATAGGTGAATTATCATTTCAACTTTGATCTTACACTGCAAATTCTTCTGGCTTGAAATATAACCACTTGGTTTGTAGGTGGCTTGCGGGTGAACCAGTGTGTATATGTTTGAAATATTTCAGTTTGCCCGAAATCCACTAAGGTTTTTATGGTTTGAAGTCACGCCACCACACAGAGTATGGATGGCGTGTATTCATACCAATACATTGGTGGCTTATTATCAAGCCCGTCATGGTATAAATTTAAGCCGAATGGCTTCTTTTTAAGCCCGTGACAATATAATTTATCGGTTTAAATTTGAGCCACTGGCATCGTTGGTTGTTTATATACCGACAAATTCATTGGCTCATCTTTAAGCCAACCACAGGTGGCAACTTTGTGGACATGGTTTGAGTATAAACCATTCAAGTTTATGAAATTAATCGGTCTGTTTTCAAGCCATTGTCATCCTCAGTCACTGGTTGATTTCTAAACCAGAATTTTACATCACGTCACGACTTGACAGGCCTTTCGCACGATAGTGAGGACCATGCGCATTCAGTGCAACAGATTGATTAGCTTTAATTTTGGGCGATACAATTTTGTGAAGTTTTCAATTGAACAAAAGACATGGACTTGCTTCAAGTCTGTGGGCACATAAATATCAAAACAAATTGAAGGAATTAGCCTAATTGACAATAAAAAGCGTTGATCTCAAATGACGTCATTTTTCTTTCATTAACATGCAAAAACAAATGTAGGGCCTACACGTCGGATTGTCAACATTTTCCAAGACAACGACGAAAGTAAAAACCACAATAATTCATGGCTCAGACTAATGCTACCACAACCGTGAGTCACGCATGCAACAACAAACTTTGGCCGAATGCGCGCGTGTAGCAAACCTGAAATCGCGATCAATGCTAAGCTTATTCTCTGTAGGCCCGGATTGTAGGCATATCCGGAATTTTTGCCAGGCCACAGCCGGCAGCCTTGATCCTGGGACAAGTCCGACGCATTTCATTAATAAGGACATGTTTGAAATGGATGTTCTATGCCCCTGAATGTGCCAAAAGTATACACAAGCCATAGCAAACGCAACTGATATTCAGACGGTCGTTCAAATTACCAAAACAGCGTAAAGTAGGAAGTCCTTAACCTTTGACCGTCGTTTCACCCTTTGGAACATTACACTTTAAAATAGTTCAATTTTACAAAATGATTCACCAAGCCAATGTTTAAACTTCGTTATAGATATTATATCTCCGTGACATATGTAAGAATCATAGTACTTGTTGATTGATCGTACTCTTAAAGGGACCGCTGGCTAGTGGAATCACCATCCCATATCCCTTCACCTTAGGCAGTTGCGTATTAATTCCTGTGTGGCACACATACTGCACTGCGCGCCAAAAATTCCGAATTCCACTGGCCTTCGCACCGGAGCCGAGGCGTTATTGACGATCGTATCAGACCTTACGATTCCGTACTCCGGCTCAAGTCGACAGTAATGGCTTCCGTCACTAATGAAGAATTACTTCGCAAGCAAGAACTGGTTATGTACCTCAACGATAGCTATTCGCCACCACATATACACGGGTCATGATCAGATGCAAGTTGCAACCGACGTCTTGGAATGTACAGCCACAAATCAAACGTAAGTTTGTTTTTGCATATTCCGTGGAAGATTCGCAAAGTTATTGATTTAAACCGGGCTTGTTTTTTCCTCAAAGCATATCGGTTAGCTTGAACCATTTTTGAGTAACATACATGCGTTGAGTATTGTCGGAAAAAGTGAAAATTTCCTTGTCACAACTATTCGCCATTGTCTTCTTCGACTTACCGCTACACCATGGACCGTACGGGTGCACCAGCGAAAATATTGATAGCACTAGCACTGCTTGCTACTCATTGACATTATCAATGATCATTGCCAAGGATGTAACAAATTAGCCTTCAATTTCATTTTATCAGGCTGAACTGATGTGTGCTTGTCCTTTCGTATGTTTATCGTGTTTGTATGGCTTTTCACGACCGCAAATGAATGTGTTTCCCGAAATCGTCCGTGCTCGGCGAATAATCAAATGCGTTTTCTTAGCTCCACTGTGTCAGCTGGTCAGCGACGCTGAGCTTTTCTAAGACTAGAGTAGCCTAAGTACAGGTCTGTGTGTTCCCGCGTTATACGGCCTCCACCACTAGCTAGCCCTGCAACGGTCTATGCACAACTGGGTTGTTGCAGCCACAGGTGTACGGAACGTTTCGTAGATCGTCGTCGGATGGGGAGTGACTGACACTGTGAGGCCGAAGGCCGAACCTCGGTACTGTATAACATTACCGTACCGAGGTTCGGCCTTCGGCCTCACAGTGTCAGTCACATCCCATCCGACGACGATCTACGAAACGTTCCGTACGCCTGTGGGAACACACAGACCTGTACGCAGGGCTATTCTGAGAGGTGGATCATGGATGCGTCGTCCGGTGTACGTCGTCCGTAGTCCGCTGTACATTTAATAACCCCTTGCCATTGTCCATCCTGAACGGAAAGATGGCAATCATTTAAATTTTCTCATCCATCAGTTCACAGGAAAATTGCATTTAATAACCTTTTGTCATTATTGTATAGGACGGAGACACCAACAAATAGCTGCAACAAGAGCTATTGCCACAGTAAAGAGATGCCCATTTTACCAGAAAAAGTGAGTAAAACTGCACATTTGTTTCACGTTACCTTTCTGTGTGATTTTCAGGCAAACTGATTTGCCACAGCTTATTTGCAGGTATCCTCTTGCCATTCTTTCAATAACAAACATACTGTTTCATGGGTGATATTTCTTGGTTATGTTGGTAATAACCTCAAACTGGCAACTTAGATGATTTAATACAGACACATACCTCACAAATCCTTTGGCCAAATTGATGTAATGGTTGATTCTGTTATTCAAGGCAAATTTATGTTTCCACAGCATGATTTGAACTTGGGTCCTTCAACATTGCTTACACAAATTTTGTGAGCCATCTTGTCACTCAAGACGGGTAAATATTAAAGTGATTCATTTTCAGCAAATAACTTCCTGTACAAATGTGACTATTGACTTCCAGTTACTGGTAATAGATAATTATTTGTTTATTTTTCAACATATTGTCCAGGACATAGCATACTTGATACAGAAAATGCCTTCAGCTCCACAAATTAACAATGGATTCTCTAAGTACAATGTGGAAGCAGAATGAAGACTGCCCTCAGATATGGAATTCAAAGAGTTGATATAAAAGGTGATCAAGTATCGTTATGTGCAGTGATAATAATTACATCAGGCATGAATGTCCCTCATATTTCCACACATTACACTAACACTTTGGGTTTTGTTTAAATTTCAGCTGTTACTACATATCTGTGACATATTATCTTTGTCTTGGTCACACAACAGACAGACATGTTTAAACTTTTTATTGTTATAATCAATCATATGAGGGAGCCACTTGCTTGCACCTGGTTTATGATGTTGAATCTTAGTCTGGTGTATCAAAACATAATTAGCCATTTCCCTTATTTTTAAACAGGCATCAAACATTTTTGGTTCTCAAGAGTGTCTTTGGTGGAAAAACTGCAGTTGGAAAAATGGTAACAGTTGTGACGTAAGTATTGCTTGTTGAAAAAATTTGTTACTGTGATTCAGTACAAACTAGTCAAGGCACATAATGTGCCTTGACTAGTTTGCTCTGACATTTGCTGTAAGTTTTAGCAATTTTCAATCTTCATTGTTGTGTGTACAAACTGCAGTTTTGATAGCTATATAACAGTCTCTTGAATACCAGTGTTCTGCTTGACAATGTACTGTGTACATGCTTAACAACCATTGTTATTGTTGATAAATGAATTTTATTCCAGACTGAAATTAGATTTTTAACAATAACCATGCTGTACACATATGAACTGGGTTGATAATGTATGTTAGACATTCATTATGCCTTAAGAAGTACAAAAAGAAACTGCAGTATATACACACAACAAAACTACTTGGAAATTGCCAATGGCTACAGCTGATGGAGTTTTCATCATTCTGGATTTATAATTTCTGTCAGATTCAGTACAACGACGTCCGTGTAATCCTACAATGGAAATCTCTCACAGCCCTGTTACATTATGAGGGCTGGTTCAGGGATGTGCTCATACCTGTACCAGCTCTGAGAAGCTACAGAGACTACCAGCTGTTAAAATAATATCCTCAGTATAGTATAGTCAGAAAAATAAGTAGCACAGCTGCATTTCACATCCATGTACCTAGTGTGTCAACAGTCCTGTACAATAGTTTTGCAAATAGTACATGTAACATGGGTTTGAAAAAATGAGCTTGAAAATTTCCTTCCAAATCAACCTTGTGGAAGCAATGTGTACAGTTCTGTAAAGGCAAATTGCAACATAACTTGTACATGAATGTCTGCATAGGCACAATTGTACTGTGTGTTTACAATAAGGCTGGTACAGGGAGGTAAGCTTTTATGTGACCAGGGTAAAAAGGGGCTGAAAATTTCACAGCTGGTATGTGGATGTGTTCATCACTGTGCCTCAAATGCTGAACACAGGTCCTGGTACAGGGAGGTGAACAGCACTTCTGGTACATGCATATAGTGCTAGGCACGTCACATACCTACAGCACACATTCCTATATCAGGGATGTGTATCAAATTACCCCTGCGACAGTGTTGTCAGGTACATGGGTGGTACACAGAGTGCTCCTCAAAGCTGTGCTAGGATGTTGTACAAGGACATGGCCATGTCAAATCTGCATTTGTCAATTTATTTCAAGATAAAAGGCCGATATGACCATCAATCATATCCTCATTCACATGGATCATATGTTTTCTTGGTAGATTATGGCTTAGTTCTGTTGTTCTGATCTCCATTAGCCACAACTTGGGGGCTTTCTGCCAGCATTTTTGTTCTGCTTATCAACTGCAGTTTCCCATTCAAGTCATTGAAGCATTATGAAATCCTCAATGTTTAGCTACTCAGTACAGTATGTACATGTAGCATTGTTATTGTTGAAATTTCATTTAGGGCTGGACAAGAATTCATTTGTCAATTATAAAAATGATAAAAATACAGGCTGTGTTTACAAACATAATACTTGGCATTTTAGTATGCTGCGGAAAGTAGGCCAAGAAACTATAGATGATAAACAGTAGTGAAATACTGAAGAAGTAGCCAAAAGTTACAGTTAATGGAGCCTCATTTACTTATTTCAAACTATATACATGTGAAGTGTATCATCAATGATTGCTGTTGCATAGCCAGAGTGATAAAATGCTTTCTCAAAGTCTTTCAAACTTCTTTGCAAGTCTCAAAAGCACATTGCACTGTGACTCTAATATATCTTGCCTTGTAATATATTCATTTTGATATTCTGGATTTGAAATTCATTATCATGACATTCAAACCATAGTTTTACACATGTTTTGCCAGTTCAGTGATGCAGCAAGGCCTATGATATTGACAATAACTTGTAAGAGCTATCTGTTTCATGCTTTACCCTGAGTAGTCATGTCAGATTATTGGTGCACCAAGAAAGACTTGACAATAGTGTAACTGCAGTCAAATATGTGTTTAAGAACATGACTGTAATTTAGAATGCTGCCAATGAACATTCCACTATACTTGCACAAATTCCCTAAACATACCAGTAGATAGGCCTTGCCCTCATTGTACTAGTAGCTTGGCACTGAGTGTTTTACCATGATCTAACCTTGTACCTCAAATTTTAATGTTTACATCTTTTATATTCCAGGATACTGGAAAACTCTGAGGAAGAGATGCAAAGCAGCAGCCCTGTCTAGGTATGCTCGTCTATGAAGGAGCAAGCAGTTTGTGTTGTTTCTTGAAGGTGTAATCTTCTGCAGCATGGAAAGAGACAATGTTATGCTGGGTTTGCTTAGTTATCTAGGGTTTCAAAGTTTAATTACATCAGATGTCTGAAAGGAACTTGTCAATTTGTAGAGTACTTCTGGCTTGACAAAGCTGGGATGTGAACTAAATGTGCTGACAATTATGAGTGGTCTGTAATGTGCAGGGGATTTCCAGGTGAAACAGCCAGCAATTTTGCATCAGATGCATGAGGTAAACTTTATAACATCAAATTATGTTATCAGTATGATCTTACAAGTACATTCATAAGAATGTCATTTTCAGGGAGTATACCCTTTAATTATGTTGCAACAATTACTGTTTCATTTCTTGTAAATTGCAATAAATGTTAATCTGAAATTAATTGTGATGATTGTTGTTGTTGTTTTTAATGTAGCTTGCATGCAGGATTTCTAACTATTTCAGCTGTTGTTTGTGTTTCAGATATTTTACAGTCCTGTTTGTGTAGCTCCATCACATAGAGGACCCAATAGGCCATTCCATGGATGATAATCCTCCCTGTGTCTGCAAAATTTGAAGAAATCCAATTTGAATTTGAAGGATGGTCAGAAATAATTATCCCCCCCCGGCAATATGGCTAATATTGAACTGGTTTGTCAGCAAGCCATACAAAAGCCCTAGAGTGGCATGTCTGCAAGCCAGCTTGTAATGGCTTGTTGGTAAACCAGAGGAATCCTTATAGTGGCTTGCTTGTAAACCATAATTAGTCAGAAATTGGTTTGTTTGTAAGCCACATTGCAGTAATATTGGCTTATCTTTAAACCAGATGGAACCAGAATTGGCTTACTGTTGAGCCAGAGAAGTGTGGTATTGGTTTACAAATAAGCCACTGTTCAGCATTATCTGGTATATGGGCAAGCCACAGTATCTTAAACATGGCTTGCTAGCAAGCCTAGTTCAGATAAGAGTGGATTGCCTGTAAACCATTGTTCAGTGCTAACTGGCTTACTGGCAAGCTGAGTGATCTCTACTTGGCATGTATATATGCCGTATCAAAACCCAAACTGGCATGCACAGAAACCAGACTTGGCATGCCAGAAAGCCAAATATAAGCCAAAATTCACAACTCGAAACAATCCGTTTACTGACAAACAAGCCGGTTTATTTTTGGCTTGAATTTAGCTGGCCAGCAAACCAGAAAAATTTGCAGGTGTACCGTTCATGTGATCTTTTTCGTTTTGGAGTTTCGAGAGTAAACTGTTATACAAAGTTATACAAATATTACAAACGTTGTCATCGTAATATTGGGGTAATTCTTATTATGAACGATGATTAAAATGACTACCACTATGGAAACAGGATCTCCTTTGTGACAATTGCCAGTCACCGTGACTACAATCACATTTCTTCGACGTCCTGACAAAGCGATGCTGTGTCGTTAGACTGTCAAGAACAAAAAACCATTCATAGGAAGCTCGCCCTCGTTTTCTGACGAGAATGATACGCCCAAACGCTCGCTATAAGCCGTGTGCATATAGCATCAACGGTTTATACAGCGATACGTGTAAGATTTCGTCTCTATTTTTGGCTGACTTCACTAGTGATGGTCCACTTAAACATGAAGGTGGTTTCCTATTGCCTTAAACATTACAAAAGGAGATAATTAGCATTTCCCGAATCATATGATTCCTATGCTTATCGTGAGGGCACACTTTATTTTCACTCGTAAAAAAAAATGTTTTCATGACTTGTACAGCTGCGCAATTTTTAGTATCCTTACGGTAAAGAGTATTTATCGACTCCGTTCTGCTGTGAGTGCTAAGCACTTCTCGGAGCGATGCTTCAGTAGCTCGCAATAGTTCAAAGTAGTTACCTGGAAGATTTAGTGCCTGACATATTGACATGGTACAAGGGCACTGCATTCCACCATTTTCACTCAAATGCAAATGTTGGCAAGCCACAACGCGAACACTCGTTTCGCTGGTCACTGATATAACTAAGACAGAGTATCCATTTCAAAATTAAAAACGTCTGTATTAACACAATAAAGTGAATGCTATCAACATTGAGTTGAATTTTCTGCAAGTGCAAGGGTATGATTACACACTATTGATTGTTAAAATTTTTCCCAATTGACGTTACTTCGCAAAGTTTTAGGTTGATACTTTCAATGTTAAGTCATAGCGTACTGTCTGCGGTTCAGTGTATCATATGTACGCTGAATGCACGCATCCAATCCCTAGTTGGTGAGCTTCTTTTATTTGGTGCAAACTTTATGGTAGACGTATTTATTTTCTAAATCCTCATTCTTAAGAGTTAATTTTTTGGCCACATCACTCTGGTATCACATTGCGCGTGTTCATGGTAAAGGAAGGCAACTTTAACTGAAACGCGCAATCTTAAATAAGCACGCCATTCACGAAAACTCTGTGTCCTAACCGACAAAGAAAAAAACTTACAAAACATGATTGGAACTAATTTTGGATAATTGGAACTTTATACTTTTCAAATCTATAAGCGTGTTTTGTGTCCTATAGCTGAATGTTGCAATATTACAATTTACGCATAAAACAAGTGCATTGCTTAAAGATGAAAAAACAAAAGAGAGGAGCTTATATTTGCCAGTTAATCTGATAGTAGTTTACTATCCAACTATCCAAAATTAGTTCCAACCGTGTTTTTGTCTGTTGTGACCTATCACAGATGATATTTTATAAACGTGGTCTATGCTCAGCAGGTAGGCCCTAATGAGAGATAATCACTTTTCACGCTAGGTTTCTTTTTCTTTTGGTGACTCCAACTTTTTGGCCGCAGCCAAAGTTTATAAGCCAAACAAATTAAGTTGGATATCAAACTCAAGTTTCAAATTATTGTGAATAAAGGAACGTCTTTTACGAATACAAAAACGGATAAGCAACGTTTGCATAACGAAAATTTAATCCTTTTTGCAGGGTAAGAGCTTTAATTCAGTTTTCACATTGACGCAATAAAAGTTAAGAGTTCAGGCATTATGGATATATTTCCAAATTAGTGTTTTACGGCGTTCGTGCAATGAGGACTTCTAAAATGTTATATGACACAAAGAAAAATGCTTAAACAAAGCCAAACGGTGGCAGGGATACCTCCGTCTACAGAAAATGCATTCATTACGAATTTAGTTGAGTCAGCAAAGCGTTTGTTTGGCAAAATTGGGCAACAAAAGAAGCGGTCAATCCAAAAATTATCACCAACATGTAATACTATGACGAATACCATTCTCCACGGGACATTTGATTTATTAACTTAATTGTAATTGCTTTTGTTAGGTTTTTTGCACAGCAATGTTATCAACATCAAGAGGCTGTACATTTCATTTTCTACAACCAATCTTTATATAATTATAGTAAAAAGCACGAATGGTCAACATAAAAAGGGAACAGTGTGAACACTGCAAGAACAAGTAAAATCACATATCTTCAGCATTATTTGACAATATCCGGCTTTCGAAAGTTTCCGAAAAATATGAGTTTCGACAAGGAAAAAACCGGGAATATTGCCCCTAAAAATACAAATATACTTTATGTCATCACAATTTCAGCAAAAACGGTAAAGTGTTTCTACAAATTAGGTTACTGTTTCAAAAAGGGTTACGTTTTGTTGCAAATCGGATGAATGTTATAAATAGGGTTAGGGTTGTTGTGATTAGTGTTAGGGTTAGTGTTATACATAGGGTTGATTGTTACAAATAGGGGTGATAAAGTTCCAACCAATTTCTCAAAATGATCGTTCTGTTAGCTTTAAAACTCTATGATTAAGATGTTGATTTCACCCGAGACCTTACCCTCCCATCCCAGCCTTAGTATTTATTCATTCCTGCACATCCGTAGGCCAGTGTGTGTCTCTGTCGAATTATGTTTGTGCACTCGCGTATAAACCCTCGTTTAGGCTCAATTTCTGTTGTATTGGGATCTAAAAGTACGTATATTGTAATTTCTAAACAAAACTAAACAAAAATTCGACAGGTCTTTTTTTTTGAAATTGGGAAAAAACAGTTCAAAATGCAGAACAGTGAAACATCCTGAACGATTGACTGAAATGATCTGTCCAATTCCAAACTATTTCGAAATTGATTTCATACGAGACATCTCATTACTTTCCAGTGTTTACAAAGGTTAGAATTTAGTCTTGAACTGTTTCATGTCAAATCTTGATAGAATACAGTAACATACGGGAAAATTCTTTCCTATAATATTCGCGATATTAGGAGTCTGCTTATTACGTATGTTATATACTTATATGTAAAATTTCATTTTCAAATTACAAAATCGACCGTACAATCGCAAGGGAATTTCAAACTTCTATTTTCAAGATTACAGAAAGACAGAGGTCACTTCATTGAATTTAGATGCAACAATCTTTAGAAACGCTTTCTCAATAGTAGACACTGAAATACAAACAAAAAGTCTTGCTTACAATGTTTGGATACTGCACATACATTATAATCACTCGACTAACCATAAGGCCGCACACAGTTGGAAAAAATATTCCAGGGTGGGAAGTATTCCGCGAAGCATATGTCCTACCTGTGAGTGCTTCCAGCCGGTCGCTATTGACGAGACGACAGCGAACATTGTTTCAATTTATTTCCAATAGAATATCGATCAAATCTGCACAAGTTCTGTTCGTGTGTTGAGGTAACGTGGTGAATAAATCCACAATAACCCCTTTATTGACATATATACCATAACATCGACGTATTCGTTTATTTCTTATGCTATTAAATTAAATCGATGACACTTTTATCATTTTAAGTGATATTTTTATGTTTCAGCCAATTTTGGCGCTTATTAGCCAAGCTTGGCTCCATTGTTAGCTGGGTAAAAAAGCGAGTGAGCAAGACGACAATGTATCAATTTCCTATTTAAGAATATCGATCGATAAAGTTCACTACGCGATTACAGTGGAAACTGAGCCCCTTTTGCCTATGTTCTGTCTAGCGTTTCTTTGACCTCTGCTCTATCTGCTCTACTTGGTTGCAAATGCGGTATTACTTAGAACGCAATTAAAACTATGCTCAGTACACAGTCCCTCCACCGAGGGACCATGTTCAGTATCACCATGCATGACTTATCACCAAGAATGCTCATTGACAGATGAATCCTAATTCATACTGTGTCCTTGCTGCATCATCACACCCTATGAAAGGACAGTTTAATTTTAGAAAATGAACGACTCTTAACGATTTTATGTGAAAAGCGTTTCAAACAATATCTCGCAACGATCGTTTTATTTCCACTCTCTGATTTAAGGTGTTGTTTTCACCCGAGACAGCCTTCCGCCCTAGCATGAACATCTATTCACTGATCATGCAGTGTTCGAAAATACTGTCTGCCCGCCTGCCCGGGACTGGCAAAAATGACGTCCAGCAGGTAAAAATTCTATCTTACTAGCCGGGTGGTCAGACAAGTCTTTTGTACGTTCCCACTTGAAGTCTGCGACGAGCATCGAGACTACAAGCGGTACAGCAACATGTCGCACTGTCTGCGTCATGTGGTTGAAAATAGGTCAGGCTACCTGTACGTTTAATGGACTACCATCGCTGCAATCCCACGACCAGCCAAGCTAAGCATTTCAGGCCAGAAAAATATCAATCAATGGAATAAATTGAATAAAATGATATTAAAGATACAATATTTGATGGATTTGTCAGCATATATTACTTTTGGTTTGCTTGTTCACCATATATTTTTTTCAAGGCTTGAAGTTCAACTCTCATTCATCCAAATTACTCACTGTATGAATATTTCGGTCGATTAGACCCTAGCCACTACGTGATACACACAATGTACGTGTGCTCGATTGGTCATTTGGCATGCGACAGAGGATTTTAACAGATGAAAATAACCAAGACCCAGTACAAGAATAGACTCAAGAGCTCAACTGTGTCTATGTTAATGATGATTTAGATGCATTCTCCCTCAATTTCTGTGTTTGACCCAGCTCCTGCAATCAAATATCTGTCACTAGAATTATAGCCTACCACCATTACCGTATATAGAAAGCCCAGTTTTACGGAGAGGTACCAGAGAAAGACTCTGGTCTAAGACATGGCTCAGGCGATGGAGGAATGGACTGTTGCAGAACTGCATGATGTGGTGGAAGGGAAGTCTCTAGATTTGTCTTCCCTTGCAGGAGGTCAGATTTACCTGAAAGTAAGTGATAACACTTGGATAGTGCTTGGACTACGTCTGACTGTCTGCTAGACAATGTTTCAACTTTTGCTGAGTTGATATTTTTATGATCGACTCATGTTACAGCTTAGCTGTTAATTGCACCGGACAGTGTTGGCAACACCTCGATTTAGACAATATGTCTAGTTCGTCTAATGCCAATGCTTCAAAGCAAACCACTGTAAGACGCAACTTCTGTTAATGGGGTATCTAAAAGTACATATATTACAAGTTACTGTGATTAAACAAAAATTCGACAGGTTTTTGGAAATTAAAAAAAATAAACTAAAAATGCAAAAAGCAAAACTACCTTTATGATAACATTAAAGGATCCGTGCAATTTCTAAAGTGGTTTTATACGAGACAATATCTCTGATTTTCTCAAAGTATTCAAAAAGGCAGGAGTTTAGTGTAGACCTGCATGGTGTCAACTGTTGATAGAATGAAGTCACATAGGCGAAATTATTTCCTATAATATTCACGAGATTATGATTCCAGGTTCCCCCCTTGTGACATGCATTACAAAGTGTCAAGCATCGGACAGGCGATTTAAGAGAAAAATAACGTTTTTGACCGAAATATCTATCACAATATATGACGTTGATCGGATAGATGTTCAAGAGAGTGACAGATTCGAGGATTATCTGAAGTCTTCTCTCCGAAAAAGATAACACAGCGACCTAAGGACATATACAGCGTTCATAGAAGACACGTAACAGTGGCCTGGACAGCCTCTTAGAACTGTGCCATCCTCATATTTGGATTACTTTATTGACTTGATGTAGCAGAAAGGAAGGCGGCTTAATTCATTTGCTAATCTTTGTCGTCAATTATAATGTAAAGTTAATCTGCCGTCAAGATATTCAGTTAAGTGACTGATATTAAGCGGTAACTTTTAGAAACGCTTTCTCAATAGGACACACAAAATACAAACAAACCGTCTTGCTACAATGTCTGGACTGCGCAAAAACCCCAAGATCACTCGAGTAACCAAAAGGCCGCAGCTTAGTTTATTGTTTGCTTATCACTAAAGTCATAAAACCGTCTAGGGTTTCTTTGACCTCTGCACCATGTGCTCTGCTTGGTTGAAATGCATGACTTATAAATGACCAATAATAACAGGCATGAAACATCGATTTTGATTATGAAAGACAAAATGTGCCACTGATAAATTACCAAAAGAATAATCAAACGCAGTTTGACAAAAAAAGTCATTTCTACTTTTTACTCGTCTATTGAAATCTTCACTTTTCGGAATTCACGCTTTATGGTCAGGGGGAAACACACTTCAATTATCATCGAGAATGCTCATTGACAGTGGAATCCTAATCATACTGTGTCTTTGCTGCATCATCACACTCTATGAAAGGGGAGTATAATTTTAGAAACGAACGACTCTTAACGATTTCATGTGAAGAGTGTTCCTACCAACTTCTCACAACGATCGTTAAGGATTCTGTAGCATTCTCTCATTAAGATGTCTTTGCGCCCCAGACATTAGCCTCCCATCCATGCATGAGCATCTTTACATTGATCCGGGCCTGTGCACCAGTGTGTGTCACTGTCGCGTATTTATTGTGCCCTTGCATAAAACTCTCTGTTCAGGCACAATTTCTGTTGATTGAGGATCAAAAAGTACATACATTGCAAGTTCCTGTGATTAAACGAAGATTCGATAGGTTTTTTGGAAATTGAAAAAGATTCAGCTCACAATGCAAAAAATAAAACTTCCTTAATGTTTACATTAATAGATCCTTGCAGTTCAAATCTATTTCTCAAGTGGTTTTATATGAGACAACATTTCTGATTTTTTCTAAGTATTTACAAAGGTAGGAGTTTAGTGTTGACCTGCTTGGTGTCAACTGTTGCTGGAATACAGTCACGCAAGGGAAATTATTTCCTATATATACTCGAAATTAGGAGTCTAGGTATATCCTTGGTACACGCGTACCAAGTGTCAAGCATCGGACAAGCGATTTAAGAGAAAATCAGGTCTTTGACCCAAACATCGCTAAGATATATCATCTTGGACCAATAGATATCCTAGGGTAGTGACTGATTCGAGGGTTTTATGAAGTCTTCTTTCAGGTCAAGATAGCACAATCGTCTTCTGTTCCTTTACAGCGCTCATAGGAGAAACAATGGCCTAGGCAGCTTCTTAGAGCTTAACCATTCTAATATGAGGGTGAATTTATTGACTTGTGTAGCAGAAAGGAATGCTGCTTAAATATTAGCGTATCTTTGTCGTCAATTATGATGTTAAGTTAATCTGCCGGGACGTCGTCACATCCCAATGGAGACATCATCAGTTGAGTGACGGAATTTAGCGGCAATTTTTAGAAACGCTTTCTTAATAGTACACACAGAAAGACAAACAAACCGTGTACCTACAATGTCTGGTATTGTGCAGATACCTTAAGATCACTCGAGTAACCAAAAGGCAGCAGCTTAGTTTATTGTTTGCTTTTGAATAAAGTCATAAAACCGTCTAGGGTTTCTTGACCTCTGCACCATGTGCTCTGCTTGGTTGAAATGCATAGACTTATAAATGGCCAATAATAACAGGCATGAAACATCGATTTTGATTATGAAAGACAAAATGTGTCACCGATAAATTGCCTAAAATAATAATCAAACACAGTTTGAAAAAAATGTTATAACTACGTTTGTGCTCTTTGATTTTGAAAATCTTCACTTTTCTCAGTTAGCGCTTCATGGTCAGAGGGAAACACACTTCAATTATCATCGAGAATGCTCATTGACAGTGGAATCCTATTCATACTGTGTCTTTGCTGCATCATCACACTCTATGAAAGGACAGTTTAATTTAGAAACTGAACGGCTCTTAACAATTTCAGGTGATAAGTGTTCCAACCAACTTCTCACAACGATCGTTAAGGATTCTGTAGCATTCTCTCATTAAGATGTCTTTGCGCCCCAGACATTAGCCTCCCATCCAAGCATTAGCACCTATACATTGATCCGGGCCTGTGCACCAGTGTGTGTCTCTGTCGTGTATTGTTGTGCCCTGCATAAAACTCTCTGTTCAGGCGTAATTTCTGTTGATTGGGGATCAAAAAGTACATACATTGAAAGTTCCTGTGATTAAACGAAAATTAGATAGGTTTTTTAAAATTCAAAAAACATTCAACTCACAATGCAAGAAGCAAACCTTCCTTAATGTTTAAATTAAAAGATCCTTGCAGTTCAAATCTATTTCTCAAGTGGTTTTATATGAGACAACATTTCTGATTTTCTCTAAGTATTTAAGATAGGAGTTTAGTGTTGACCTTCTGGTGTCAACTGCTGCTGGAATACAGTCACATATGGAATTATTTCCTATATATTCACGAGATAAGGATTCAGGTTCCCCCTTGTGACATGCATAACCAAGTGTCAGACGTTTTTGACAGAAACATCGATCAAGATATATGACGTTGATCGGATAGATGTTCAAGGTAAGTGACAGATTCGAGGATTATTGAAGTCTTCTCTCCAGATAAGATAACATAATCGTCCTAAGTTTCCTAAGTTTATATACAGCGTTCATATAATAAACGTAACAGTGGCCTGGACAGCTTCTTAGAGCTTTTCCATTCTCATATTTGGATTACTTTATTGACTTGATGTAGCAGAAAGGAAGGCTGCTAAAACATTTGCTAATCTGTGTCGTCAATTGTGATTTAAAGTTAATCTGCCGTCACACCCTAATGGAGATATTCAGTTTAGTGACTGACTTTAGCGGCAATCTTTAGAAACGCTTTCTCAATAATACACGGAGAAAGACAAACAAACCGTGTTGCCTACAATGTCTGGTATTGTGCAAATACCTTAAGATCACTCGAGTAATCAAAAGGCGGCAGCTTAGTTTATTGTTTGCTTATCACTAAAGTCATAAAACCATCTAGGGTTTCTTGACCTCTGCACCATGTGCTGTGCTTGGGTGAAATGCATGACTTATAAATGACCAATAATAACAGGCATGAAACATCGATTTTGATTGCCAAAGATAAAATGTGTCACTGATAAATTGCCAAAAGAATAATCAAACACAGTTGACAAAAAAGTTATTTCTAGTTTGTGCTCTTCAATTTTAAAAATCGTCACTTTTCTCAATTCGCGCTTCATGGTCAGAGGGAAACACACTTCAATTATCACCAAGAATGCCCATTCACGAGGTAACCATAATTCATACTGTGTCCTTGGCGCATCATCACACTCTTTGAGAAAAGAGTTTAATTTTAGCAACTGAACAACTTTTAACGATTTCATGTGAAAAGTGTTCTAGCCAATTTCTTACAATGATCGTTCTGTTGGCTTTACAGTTCCCTGACTAAGGTGATGTTTGCCTGCGGGGAACTGACCTTGCGTCCAGGCCTTAATACATATTTATGCCTCCACGTCCGTACACTATTGTGTGTCTCTGTGGTATATGTTTGTGCTCTCGTGTATAATCATTCTGTTTAGGCGCAATTCTGTTGTATTGGGATCTTAAAGTACATATATATGCAATTTCCTGAGACCAAACAAAAATTCGAAAGTTTTTTATAAATTGAAAAAAACAAGCTCAAAATTCACAAAAGCAAAACTTCTTGCACGATTGACTGAAATGATCCGTCCAATTCCAAACTATTTCTAAAGTGCTTTTTACGAGACAATATCCCAATTCTTCCGGTGTGTGCAAAGCTTAAAATTTAGTGTTGATCTGTTTTATGTCAACTGTTGATAGAATACAGTCACACAAGGGAAATCGTTATCTAATACTCGAGATTAGGAGGCTGCATTTCACGTATGTTACATACTTTTATGTAAAATCGTATTTTAAAAATGATCGTACAATCAAGGGGGAGCTTCATTATTCTATTTGCAAGATTGCTGGAAGACGAATCACTAAATATTTATAGTTCAAAACATGGCTCACATTTGGTACAATGGTACGATGTAGTCAACCTGAGTGAGTGCACACATTTATTGACTATTATTGGCCTGAGCTTGTAATAATAATAATAATAATAATAATGATAATAATAATAATAATAATAATCTCAGGTATATTTGAATATATTCTGCTGCATGGTCTATCCAATACTAAGTCGAATTATTAAAGTTGGCAACCGATGCAATGGACAATCACCATCACAAAACAATGCAGTCTGGTGCATCAAACTTAAGTGATACAGTCTACAATACAAAAGCAAAGACATCGTCTTGTAATATCATGTTGCACGGAATTAGTGTAAAAAATATTTGGTAATTCAAACATCAATATTTATGAAAACAATCTTATTTTGGTT
This sequence comes from Ptychodera flava, assembly GCF_041260155.1. Classification (NCBI taxonomy): domain Eukaryota; kingdom Metazoa; phylum Hemichordata; class Enteropneusta; family Ptychoderidae; genus Ptychodera; species Ptychodera flava. The sequence continues at coordinate 5,882,873 of NC_091930.1, forward strand.
TGAAGGTCTTTGGTTGTGTTTTTGTATAAATATCACCAACATGTAAAGTTCTGACTCAGTCTTCATGACATTTTCCCAAAACTTTTGCTCCTCATTACTTTCATTAACATACAGTTTGTCAATAATAACTTCGTTCACAAATTTAACGTGCACAAACACACCATATTCAATGGTGTTACAAAAATACAATGCTGTATGTTTTGTCACAATTTGAACACATGCAACTAAGTTCACCCCTGGTAACATACATACGGAGTGTTAAAGCAATCTCACAAACGATTTCAGAGAAAATAACGTTTTGACTGAAACAACACACAAATATATGACCTTGGGCGAATAGATGTACCGGAGTAGTGACTGATTCGAGGGTTTTCTAAAGTCTTCTTTCCGGACAACATAACACGATAGTTCTTTAGTCCTTAGTTCATTTACAGCGCTCACAGGAGAAACAGTGGCCTAGACAGCTTCTTAGAGCTTTGCCATTCTCACATAAGGGTGAATTTATTGACTTGATTAAGTGGCAAGGAATACTGCTTAAAACCTTTGCTAATCTTTATCGTCAAGTATGGTGTAAAGTTAATCTGCCCTGGCCGTCGCCACATCCTAATGAAGCTATTCAGTTGAGTGACTGAAGTAAGCAGCAATCTTTAGAAACGTTTTCTCAATACAGAAACACAAACAAAACGTCTTGCCTTTAATATCAGGATTTTGCACATACCAAAGGCCTAGCTTAGTTTATTGTTGCTTATTACTGCCGTTATTAAAACGTATAGAGCTTTTTTTACATCTGCTCCAAGTGCTCTACTTGTTTGCATTGTGGTATTACACCAATTAAGACTTGTCACAATCACCATGCATGACTTATTAAGGACCAATAATAACATGCACGAAACATCGATTTTGATTGCAAAAGATAAAATGCGTCACTGATGAATTGTCAAAAGAATAATTAAACAAAATTTGACAAATCACTTATTCGTGCGTTTTTGCCCTTCGATTTTGAAAAACTTCACTTTTCTATATTAACGCTTTACGGTCAGAGGGCAACACACTTCAATTATCACCGAGAATGCCCATCGAGAGTGGAACCTACAAATTCATACTGTGTCTTTGCTGTATCATCACACTCTAAGAAGGAACAGTTTCATCTTAGGAACTGAACGACTCGTAACGATTTTATGTGAAAAATGTTCCAAACAATTACTCGCAATGATCGTTTTGTTTGCTTTTACCACTCTCTGGTTAAGGTGTTGTTTACACTCGAGGAAATAACCCCGTACCCAAGCCTGAGTATCTATTCATTCCTCCACGTCTGTATACCGGTGTGTTTCTTTCGTGTATTTTTGTGCCCTCGCATATGAACCTGTTCAGGCGCAATTTCTGTTGATTGGTGAGCTAAAAGTACATATATTGCAAGTTTCTGTGATTAAACGAAAATAAGACAGGTATTTTGAAATCGAAAAACTCAAGCTCAAAAATACAGAAAGCAACAATTCCTTAACGATTAAATTAAATGATCTGGGCAATTCCAAACTATTTCTCAAGTGCTTTTATACGGGACAACATCTCTGATTTTCTCTCAATCTCCACAAAGGTAGGAGTTTAGTGTTGACCTGCTTCATGTCAGCTATTGTTAGAAAACAGTCACATGGAGGAAAATATTTCATATAATATTCACAAAACAGCATACCAAGTGTCAAGCATCGAACAAGCTATTTCAGAATAAGATAACGTTTTCGACCGAAACATTGCACAGATATGTGACCTTAGACCAATAGACGCCCCAGGTAGTGACTGGTTCGAGGGTTTTCCAGGGTCTTCTTTTCGGACAAAATAACACAATCGTCCTAAGTTCATCTACAGCGCTCATAAGAGAACAGTGGAGTAGACAGCTTCTTAGAGCTTTGCCATTCTCATAGGAGTAAGACTTTATTGACATGATGTAGCAGAAAGAAATACTGTTAAAATCATTTGCTAACATTTATCGCCAAGTATGATCTAAAATTAATCTGCAGGGACCGTCGCCGAATCCTAATTGAGATATTCTGTTGAGTGACTTAACTGCAGCAATTGTTGGAAATTCTTTCTCAATAATACACTGAGAAACACAAAAACGTCTTGCCCACAATGTTTGAACTGTGCACATACCTACAAATCACTAGACTAACCAAAAGGTCACAGCTTAGTTTATTAATTGCTTATCACTAAAGTCATAAAACGTCTAGGGTTTCTTTGGCCTCTGCTCAATGTACTCTGCTTGGTTGCAATTGCGGTATTACTCAAACATACAATTAAGACTATGTTCAGAATCACCATGCATAACACTGCATGAAAAACCCAATAATTCAGATAAATTCACATTAATGAGTTGCCTGTATTATAGCATAATACACATGAATTCACACGAATCCACATGAATACAGGCTTGCTGAATACAAAAAATGAATTCTTGACTGTATTCACCTGTATATGCACTTCAGCTAAAATACAGGCAATAATCATGTTAATACAGTAAGTATTATAGGGTTTTTATGCAGTGCATAACTTGTAAAGGATCGATAACAACATGCATGAAAAATCAATTTCGATTGCAAAAGATACAATGCTTCACTGATAAATTGTCAAAAGGAGAATCAAAATCAGTTTGACAAGTAAGTTATTCATAAGTTCGTACATTTCGATTTTGAAAAACCTATTAAAAATTGATATTTTATGGTCACTGAGAAACACACTTCAATTATCACCGAGAATGCTCATTGATAGGGGAAACGCAATCCATACATATTGTGTCCTTGCCGCATTTTCATGCGCTCAGAAAGGGCAGTTTAATTTTAGAAACTGAACGACATTTAACAAATTCATATGAAAATTGTTCAAACCAATTTCTCAAAATGATCGTTCTGTATGCTTTACCACTCTGTGATTAAGATGGAGTTTAGATCTGAGGCTTAAGCCCCCATCCCGGCCTGAGTATCTGTTCATTCTCAACATCCGTACAACAGTGTGTGTCTCTGTCGTGCACGTTTGTGCGCTTTTGTATAAATCCTTTGTTTCAGCTCAATATCTGTTGTACCGGGATCTAAAAGTACATAATTATATTGCAAAATCCTGCGATTAAATGAAAATCTGACTGGTCTTTGGTGACTAAAATATTCCGATCAAAATGAAAAAAAAAGGTAAACTCCTGAACTATTGGGTTGCACATTTAGCACTTCACAACGTTAGTTGTGGTAAATCGAAAACCTGTGAATTTGAGTGACGTTATGCTACCTGCCTACAATTATATCATGTACACTGCGCTGCGCTGGTTTGAAATTTCGTTCTGTGCGCTTGGCTAACGCGCTGAACGCGTTCTCAATTTGCTCTCGATCGTTCAGTGCGGGTCGGGCACCCCAAAAGCTTTAATTTTGACTTTTTTCGCGGTAAAAATTGGACTAAAAAAGATGTACAATAATAAAGTTATTCTCAAAATACAGGGATTTATATCCTCGTACATCGTACGCTTCGGTATTATCGAGGACAATACCTTCGCTGCACGATGTAGTCAGGCTTATATTACGGTATTTTGTGAATAACCTCATATAAGATTAGGAGTTTGCTAGTTGAAAGTATAATACCATAGGCAGTTTCAAACTTCTATTTTCAAAGTTACAGAAAGACGGAGGTCACTGCACATTTTAAAAGTTCAAAACATTGCATCAATGACATTTGGCTCACATTTGGTTCGATGTGCAGGCCAGAGTGTGTGCACACAAAACATTCAATAGCTTATATGGGCCTTGACATGTCATAATATTAACATCATGTGTATTTGAACAAATGTTGATACAAAGTCCATCAAATCCAAGTCCAAGTGGTAACAGTTGACAGCTCTTGAAATGGACACACACATACAAACACCATGCAGCCTGGGGTATCAACAATCAACCATATCAAAGCATAGAGATATCTTCGTAATATTGTTTAATTGATCAATGTGTATAATATTTGGTAATTCATCAACCAAAAATATTTCGGAAAAACTTATAATTGGCTTGGAGGTCCTTGGTTGTGTTTCTTTAAAAATATGAACAAACATGTAAAATTCTGACTGATAACTGTCACTTACGTTTTCACACTTTGGATGCACATTGTTTTTTATTAGTTCCAGAGACCAGCTTTGGAACTGTTAGTTTTGCTCACTTTCCTTCGTTTCTTTCTTTCTTTCTTTCTTTTTTTCTTTGTTTCTTTGTTCTTTCTTTCTCTATTTCCGGTATTACTATCATAGAACATGCTATACACAAATTTTACCTTAATTACCCAGAATGCATTGCGATACGCTTATGACGTCATTGCTCAGCTCGGACGGGTTTTACGGGCATTTCTTGTGTGTTTATTTATTTATTCGTTATTCTCCGTTGCTCACTATCATATTGCGTTCAGCTATTAATAATTCTAGCTTTCTTTCGCTTTATTTTTTTTTCTTTTTGTTTTTTTCTCTAAAATACTCGCCGTACGTGGCGCTATACTGTTTCGCCCGAATGCTTATGACATAACAATGGCGGCGGGATCGCTTCACTCGCATAGAGAGAGAAAAAATGCTATCCGTAAGTTTACTAGCGCGGCTGGGCACATCGTGTACCAAGGCGAGGTGGGTGTGCTCGAAAACGAAGATCAATGCAAAATTTGGATTCAAAATCGGCTGTTTTGGCGGAGAAACTGCCCGCCGTATTTCTGAGGAGCCACCAGCGGTTTTTCCTATATGGCACAAGATCACTAATTCACTTCCGGGTTCGTTCAACGAAGATAGTTCGGAGAAAATAGTGCAGACCTTGAAGTTTTGGTATCTGCATGGATGCTTGTTTAGTTTGAACTTTAACGTCAAGAATTTTTGTAAAGATATTTTCTGCCTGAATCAAAATGCAGACTGTTGTGAATAATGGCTGAAGCATTTGGTGGTAATATGAGGTGTTCTAGGGCTAATAGAAATCATAACAATAAGCCTGAAATTTGTCAAAAACACCACTGAGGGCGCTATTTTCATCGCTATCTCAAAATTTCCGTGGACTTGCCCACACGAAAAATTAATCAGTAGTCAAGCTGACATTGACCTAACACCTGTTAAGAGGATTCGTGCCGCTGAATGTTTTAAAATAGGAAAATCGAGCTCAACGCTACTGTGGTGGCCTATGGGAAATGAATTAGTGGTCTTGTGCCATATCAGTCTACGAGGCCGTTTAACGCCGTAACACACAGCCCTGTCACCGCAAGGGCATGCGTTGGCTGCACGTTAAAGCAGCTCAACTTTCCAAGATCAATCGGTCAGTATCTTGTGAAAACAGCGACATTGCAATGAAAATTGTTTTAGTCTGTGCTTTTAATCAAACGACAATGCATGTGGCCTCGGTTTTCAATTTCAACGGCCTAGGTCCAATCATGGATGTAAAAAATAAATCCATGGTCCGATGGTTCCTCTCGTCTGATCATCGTCGTAAACCACGCACCTCTTTACGGCAACAACTCAGCGCTACCCGTCAAGCGATTGATTTTTGCGTAGGTCAGCGGAGCGAAAATTATTGCTCTGGCTCGCGAGATGTCGTCTGATATACATTCCGTGCGTGGTCACCCCGTATGTACCGTATCTGTTGCGTTTTTACCGTACATGTAGGCATTTGTAATCTGTGGACTGCCTTGCTTTTAGTTGTATTATTGTGTTTACTGCTAGCAGCACTAACTATAGGTACGTGCTTGAATATTCAAATCCAAAGCACTCTTTCATTCTGCACCTATCTTTGTCACACATTCTCTTGTTTCTTCCGCTTGTCTGGTCTCTGGAACTTCGCCTTTTGGTCGCAAATGCTTTCTAGTTAGCATACTGTTTGCCAATTATCACTTCAAACATAAAAAATTCCCATTTGCAGTTTAACATGCACTACACATTAACTACATGGTGTAACGTTCACAGGTTTCAAGATTTTGTAATTCACCCAGAGAGTTCAGAAATGTGATGTTTGGCTGTTTGGGACAAAAGACGCATAAATTGTCACAAAAATAATCTACTCAACTAAGTTTACCCCTTGTAATATACAAGTTTGAAAGCAATCGGACAAGCAATTGCGCAGAGAAAATGTTTTCACAGAACACCATACAGATATATATTCCATGATATATATATATATATATATATATATATATATATATATATAAAGTATATATATTATATTATATATATATATATATATATTCTATATATATATATCTATATATATATATATATTATATATAATATATAATATATATATATATATATATAATACGTGAGCCAATAGATGTCCTTAAGATGGTGACTGATGGGAGGGTTTGTTAAATTTTTCTTTTCAGGACAAGATAACAAAACTGGTCCTTAGATTATATGCAGTGCTCATGGGGAAACAGTGGCCTAGCCAGTTTCGTATGAGGATACCTTTATCAACTTGATGTAGCAGAAAAGGAATGCTGCTGAAAATAAGCTGATCCTTATTTTCAAATAAACGTACAGTTAATCAGCGGCTCGTCGCCACACCCCGATCAGGATTTTCAATTTTAATGACTGAATTTAGCAGCAGAAATCTGTAGAAACCAACTCTCAATAGTGTACACAGAAACACAAGCCAAATATCTTGCTGACAGCTTCTGGATTGTGCACATAACTGACATTCCTACAAATCACTAGACTAACCAAAAGGCCGCAGCTTTATAGTTTACTGTTTGCCTATCACTGCATTCATAAAAAACGTCTAGGGATTTGTTTGACCTTTGCTCCATGTGCTCTGTTTGGTTGAATTTGTGGTATGACTCGTGATATTTTTTTATTTGTGGTTTTACTCCGTGGTATAACACAATTTAAGCTATGGTTCAGAATCACCATACATCACTCATAAAGACCAACATTACCACAAGAAAAATGCAATAAACATCGATTGTGATTGCAAGAGATAAAATGCGTCGCTGATGACTTCTCAAAAGAAGAATCAAACTAACTTGAACAACTATTTTTTTTTTATTTTGAACAATTATTGCCACTGGGCAACATACCTCATTGTCGTCGAGAATACGCATTTACAGTATTAACTAATCATTATTTATACTGTGTCCTTGGCGCATCATCAAACTCTTTGACAGTGTGAATTCAGTAAGTGAACGACTCTTAACAAATTTATATGAAAATTTTACAACTGTTTTGACACAACGATCATTCTGTAAGCTCACCACTCTCTGTTAAGATGTCGTTTGCAACCGAGGCATTAGCCTCGCACCCAGACGTTAGCATTTATTACGTTCCTCCACGTCCATACACCAGTGTGTATCTCTGTCTCTATTTTATGGACTATTATATAATGCCACATCACCACTTGAACGTATCCAACATAGCCTATTTTTGTTCATATCTAAGCAATCATAAGCAGATTGGTGGGAAAGCACTCATCCGCAGTGCACCCATTTATTATACGGTCTTCGTTTTGCGCAATCACGCTCTCTTTGACAGGAACTCATGTGATTTAGAAAAAAAAGACAACTTTATAACTTTTTTTTCATTTTATGATCAATGTCGTTCTAACGTTAAGGAAGATTAATGCACAAATTTATACTTTTGTAACACAAGATTGTATCCTATGGGGTTACTTCTTAAGTCTACATATTAACGCCATTCATAAACTAATTATGTATTTTGGCAGAAGAGTTCTCATCCACAGTGCAACCATAAATATGTACTCCTTGCGTACCACCACGCTCTGGAAATAAAAGTGTTATTAGAATGACATAATGACGCCGGAAATGATCAGTGTAAAGGACCTTCCCACCGGTTCACACACTCACATCTAAAATATGTCAATGTGTGATCTTTCGGAGGCTTTCAAGTTGTTTCTCTGAGAGATGTTTTAATTACCAAAGCGATTTATCTTGCAACTGGCCTAAGGTGAAAATTCATTCCATAGAGTCTTTACGTTCTCTTTTTTCTCATTGTGCATTTGTACATGTAGCTTATGTAGTTGAATTTTTATAGTGTCAAAATGTAAAAAAAAATGTTTGCCAGATCGCGTGATGTAATTGAAAATTTAGGCACTTTTGTTACATATACTGCTACTGCTAAAAAGTGACAAGTAATACGGCTGCAAGTAAAGAGAAACTGTGTTAGACAGGTTGTGGTTCCGATAGTCACTGCGACTTTATATCCTACAAATAATGCATGATGGCATGACAGCTGGTCGTCCACGGGAGAGTGTACTTTGAAGACAAAGAAAACCACAAGTCCCATCCACCCTCACTCACTCACACTCACAATCGAGGATGATGGTGGGTTCGACACCCGGTGAATCCAGAGTAACGAATTCACTGTCGGAGGACGGTGAGTTCGGTGAGGATGGTGAGTTCGAGACTCTAGCTTGGTGAACTTTACTCCTCAGTGCTCCATTGGGCTAGTTTGTTATGTGTACCTCATCCTGTAATTGGGCTAACGCCGTGCGATGATGGAATGACTAAAAAGACAAACAAGAGTAAGCACTTTCATGGCATGTTTGGATACAAAGCGCGCGTTCAGTACCCGTAAAGAACTTTCCACAACTGTCAAGGTCAATTCAAGTGATGTTGATTTCATTTGAAAACACTCGCTCAGGAAAGGAACTTTGGGATTGGTTTTCCAAAAATTCACAAAGAACGCAATATGAAAACCACGACAAGAGCGCAAGGCTGCCGCTTTCAAATAAGGAGGTGCCGGCTATTTATACACAATCTAGCAGTGACTGTTTTGGAAAAAGTACGCTGAAGTCCGAAACTCCGAAAAGGTTCGCCCATTTATACTTTGATCCATACAGAATTAGCTCACAAGTTTCTCCTGTTAAATACCGTTCAGAATAATAGAATTCGGGGATGTAAGCCGCACAATAAGGTTGTTCATAAAACCAGTGAAAATACGTACAATTGAGACCACACGGCTTCTAGAACTCAAGGCGACCGATAAAGACTGACGACAATGAGGCAAACGATGAGGTGTACAACATGACATCAAGCCAAAATCATTCTACCACAGATACCACTTAGAATCAGATACCGACATTTACTATAGTGCTATGAGACACCCCCACCCCGTGGCATCTTAAAATCATCATTAAATCTAGTAACGTCGCCTCAAGAAACGTGAAAGCGCCGGATAAAGATTAAGCCAGCTGACTACATCCCATATTGATGATTAGTGTAATGATAAGGATACAATTCACTATTTTTGAACAGGAAAAAAATGAAAAATGTCGATATCGAAATAAAAATCGTGAATATTTGATAAAATGGCATGAATACAATGCTAAAAATAACACCTGGGAAACAGAAGAAACTATTCATGAAGCAGCTTTGCAACGTTTGAAGTTCAATCCAGTCGTAATTATAGGTTCGCCCACTCATAGGATTCGACTGCAACGATAGTAAAGATGCAGACTTTTCTGATTTTGGTGCGTTTATTTTCTGGTAGTTAAGAAATCGCCCCTTTCAGAGTTTAATACTCAAGACTTGTACGCAAACAAGGCATCTCTCCCTCTTTGAAGTGTTGTTTAATGATGATGTGTTGTTGTACATTTCGTATATAATGAGATACACGGTACAAGGATATGATTGTTTGTTGTTTTTCCTTTCTCGTTTTATTAATGACAGTACAGTGCTATTGGTTGTATGTGATACAATGGTCTGCTTGACCTAATGGCCGAAGTTATTTACTCGGATTTTTGAAAATTTAAAGATATTGAGATTATTGCATTGTTGTTTGTTTGATGTTATGTTAGGTGTCCATACTTTTTGTTGTCATGTTTTGTTTTGCTTTTACGGAGATTTTAGAAAAGATGCCTTTCATTGTGGAACAGAAGTTGCTATTGCTACAGTCTAGTTATGCCTAGAGGTCGTTGCTATGGCAACCAAAAGCCAATAACACTTTTGACCATGATGTAAGGATACACTCACACATATTGTCAATAACGTCACCCTTATGAAGGTCATCCACCCTTCCAGTTCTCAAGAATCATCACCTCTCAGACAAACCAGAATGTAGAATAAGACTAATTTAGAGCCTTGATAAGTCACGTTTGCCATGCTGTAATAAAGCTGTCAAGTGGTGCTAACCACCGACAAATTGCTGTGGTCAGCGTCAGTAACTGAAAGCATAACGATACAGGCTAGTGACCGAACTCGTATTTCTGAAATTACAAGCGAAACTGTAGCAGAAGAATTCTCAGAAGAAAATCCTTCTTAATACAAACACAATACAAAAAACAAACACGAAATCTTTCTGACGAAGTATAAGAGTATTTTGACTGCTGTTTTGTGTGCTCTGTCGGGTGTGCAATTGTCAAGTTACTCGGTGAATATATATAAATAACGCTCTGTTCAGTATCACCCAGCATGACCTAGAAAAATGACCAACCGACCTTGTAAATTCTCCCCCATATACTGACCATAGAAAGGGCCATTTCGCATCCGAGGTCAATGATTTGTTTATAAAATTTAGTTTCATGAACTATTTAACAATCGTATAAGAACAAAATACCCGTCACTGTTAGAAACTACTGATTCAGAATTGACTCTTGGGGAATTTTAACACTTGTTCAATAGAAAGAATGACATCGTTGGATATTATGTTTAAATTACAATATTCTGTACAACTCCCGACCAAAGTATCACTTACTTCAATCTATTTAATTCTTAACAAAATAGGAAAGATTTCCTTAATTCCAGGCCAAGGCAAGCGCGCTTTGACACATGTACGTTGATATAGTGCGTTTCTAAGGGGTTACAGGAACAAAACTCCGCATTGTGCACACTGAGTTTTTCCGGCCACATTTTTAGGGTTCTTGTTCTATCACAGACATTTAGTACACCCCATCAGTACGCGTAGCGTAGTGATGTTATTTGTCACGTGATAACTGGACGTCGCTATACGTGGCTCAGACGTTCGGGACGACAAAGGACATTTCTACACGTAAACGTATTCATAATTACGCAGTATAGGTTTGAGATTTTCTTGATATTTTTTCTTTAATTTAAACAGCAACCTCATAAAATACCATTATTGTAAATCGGTAAACATCTTTGAAATAAGAATATTGGCATCCGTATGTACAAGAAGGATTTGTTATGATATGTGACATTAACGGCATAATAAAGTCTCATTCTACGTTTTATGTGACGCCTCGACAAAATTTCAGTAAACCTCATGAATAATTTTATTAAAGAAAACGGACTGATATAATTAAAATGCAGAACGAGGACGAAGAATAGTCGTCAGGTAAAATATTTTTTCTTAAAGTGTACACGAATTTGCATGTTTCTAGATGCAGCAAATTCACCAGGAACGCGAACTGAACCAGGCAATACGCGTACACCGCTGCGTATCGTCATACGAACGTGTAATCACATGTAAATAAACCTCTCTAATCTTAATCTCGCTACCTACGGTAGGAAATTGTAAGATAATTACGCAAGATATGACAATGGATTGTACAAGTTTAAAAATTTAACTCATTCCGTTGCAAGGTGTATTCTTCACTGTTTTCAAAAATTATGAAAATTGCTGATAACCAGTTTTGTTACTTAAATATCCTCAATTGCGTTATTGAACCCTGTATCATAGTTTTTGCCTTCAAATTAGTGTTTGATACCAATATACCAATATGTTGGCATGCAAACAACAGATTATACGTAACTGAATGTAACGGCGAGACAAGTACACTGAGAAACGTTCCATGAAGCCCGCGATGCTTGTAGCAGTAACAGGTGTACTTCAACAGTAATGACAAATGGTACAGAACGACGCCGCTGCATCTGACGGCATTATTACGTTCCGAATTAGGCTTACCCGGGGCTCGGGCTGCAACTGTACAATTATTGCAGCTAAACGATAGCGTAGACGTCTGCCATTGCCAAGATACTCTGCTATTTCCGATCATTTCGGCTACAGAACTACTAAAAGCCCTTTAAATAAAATATAATAATCACGGTTTGAAATTGATGAATTAATTCGAAATTAACGCCTTGGTGTTTTAATCTATAAGCTTATTTACAGAAATAATAAAATGTAACATCACCGATCATGAGAAACATGGTGTTGAAGAACACATTTCTTTGAACAGAAGACTACAGCGACTATTCTCTGTAAGTATAATGTAAATTTAGCAATTCTGCGAATCAAGCATCTGAAGAGTATCTTCAACACTTTTGGTTTTGTTCTGCTCTTGTTATAAAATAAGTCAAATTCCGGGAAAGTATCTGTACATTCTCGATATCTGTGCAGCGCAAATGTGTAAACCGACACTGCATCGTTCCATCTATGTAGACCATGATCAGTTCGCGAGTGCATAAACCACCTTCTCTCTCTCTCTCTCTCTCTCTCTCTCTCTCTCTCTCTCTCTCTCTCTCTCTCTCTCTCTCTCTCTCTCTCTCTCTCTCCAGTCTAGCCATTTGATGTTTTATTTTGCCGACATTTATTTAACGGTTCACGATCACCGCTCAATGTTGATGTCGATTTCGATTTACGAAGTTTACCGGGTAAACTTCGTAACTGGAGACATGTCACGGCCTGGAGCTAGTTATCACCATCGAAAGTCTGTAAACGTTTTTGCTCCCGAATGGACGTATTTAAATGCACAGGTGACTTAGTGCGTAAAATATTGAATGGCAATATGAATTTCACCGTTAAGAAAGTCTATGACTTTCAAACTAGTCGTACAAACAACAATAAACATGGCGGAGCAATGATACCGACATATTTTTCCTCGCGACCGCTGGTGAGAGTGACTCGCAGAAATTTTCCAACCTAGTGAGTATTTTGCTTTGCCTCGTGTGCTGGGTTATGTACATATAAACTAATATCAAAAGTTAGTATTTTATGTAAATCGATAAGCCTTTCGAACACGAAATATTCGGATACCTAATCCTCAAAAGTAGCTACGCAGCTAAAAGTTATCCTCCGACAAGACAGAATCATTGGTCAAAGCCGGATTTCGCCATGGTAGCTATGGAAACACGTTCATTCTCAGAAAGCATGAAATGTAATGCGTACTGCTGATACTCCCATGGTCCGTGGACTGTGGCCGTCCCTGAACACCGTCAATTGCCTAAAAATCACAGGATTCAGTCACGTGTGTCTTCAAATTTTGAAACATTAATTCTACCAATCATCAGCCACGGAAATACATAAAAAATCAAAGGTCGCGGCCACGGGTTCAAGGACTTTCACCAAGAGACACCATCATTGTCGAATAATTGTTTGGCTAGTTTTAAGGAGAACATGGGTGATCTGCGCACGGTCGCACATCAAACCGAAAAGTGTACGCTTAGATAAAAATATGATGTCCGAAAGTTTTTTATTCAACTGAGTCATCGCCTTTGTTATCGCCTAAACATCCCCGTTTTTTTGTTTGTTTGTTTGTTTGTTTGTTTTTCCGTGGAGAGTGCAACATGAATATCCCCCTAATGCATAGAGTACGGCTGTTCATCCAATATATTTATTAACTGTTTCGCAAAACATCTCGTCAGATATGTGCTTTGGCGAACGGACCAAGTTTTTGTACGTTGGTCAGAAACTCATGACAATATAGGTTTGGATATTACAACTGTCAAATTAGGACAGGGTATTGCAGATGAAATTACTTTCGTCGATCGACAAAGAAGCGAAAGAATGAGTCAGTGAATATCGAATCATACACGGGAGAATCGAGGCAGTACACTGTCTATACTTTAATCAATTGTGAATAAAAGTATCTCGATTAATTGACTAATGCAGCCCGAAAGGAAATTGTCTTCAACTTGAAAAAAGTCGCCGCTTTTCCTAGAGAAAGGAAAAAGTCCCCTGGGGTGGGGAAGGAGGATTTTTGTGCAACTGTTCACCTTATTTGGTTTTATTAATTTTGACTGTGATATTTCAAATAAAGAGTTCAACTTCAAACCGTCTGACTACTTTCTTTATTACTACAAGTAATTTTATTAATTTTGACTATGGTTTCAATAAAGATTTCGACTCCACACCGTCGGACTGCTTTTATGTTACTGACAAGTCCTTATCTCCTCTCCAACTTGTGTATACACCACTTTAATTGTTCTGAAAACATTGCCAACTTCTAATTCGCTGTCAGTATCAGCGGATTAAGTGATTGAGTCAACACCACAGCCGTAAGACACGTTTTAAATAAGGACTACGTATCTGACGGCTGTCGTGTTAACTTAATCACTTAATCCGCTGATACGAACAGCGAATTAGCAAGTTGGCAATGTTTTCGGAGCAATCATAGTGGTGTATACAACAACGAAGTTTGCGTAGCACCGGTAGGCCAACACTAGCTAGCCGTTGGATCACTGCCATGACTGTGCACAGGATCTCTCAATACGTCCCTATGTGTAGCCGTGCAATTTTACTGCCAAATACCGCGAATAACCCGCTCGTTTTGTCAACTGTGTCCTGTCATTTGACTATTTCTTGCAACGTATTACTAGAAGAAGTAAGAAATGGTGATCAACAGTGGGTCGTCGGCCAAGTCGTCGGGGCCGGTACGTTGTGAAGCTAGTTGTGGGAGCGGATTCTCTTATATCTGTGTACGTCAACGCGGTGACCTTCTCCCGTATCGACTAACCAAAAGGCCGCATCTTAATTTATTGTTTGCTTATCACTAAAGTCATAAAACCGTCCAGGGTTTCTTTGACCTCTGCACCATGTGCTCTGGCGGCCAAATTCGGTATTACACAGACACACAATTAAGACTTTGTTCAGAATCACGATGCAAGACTTATAAGGATCAATAACAGCATGACAAATCAATTTTGATTGAAAAAGATATAGAGCGTTACTGATAAATCGTCAAAAGAAGAATCAAACTCAATTTGATAAATAAGTTTTTCGTACGTCAAAGGGAAACACACTTCAATGAGCAAAGAGAATGCATATTGACAGTGGGATAATAATTCACACTATATCTTTGCTGCATCATTACACTCACTGAAAGGACAGTTTAATTTAAGCAACTTAACGACCCTAACGATTTCATATGAAACGTGTTCCAACCAATTTCTCAAAAGGGCATTCTGTTAGCTTTACACGACTGATTAAGGTGTTGTTTACACCCGAGGCATTAGCCTCCCACCCAGCCTGAGTATCTATTTATTACTCCACGTCCGTACACTAATATGTGTCTCTGTCCTATATGCTTGCTCTCGTCTATAAACGCTCTGTCAAGGCGCAATTTTTGTTGTATTGTGATCTAAAAGTACATATATTGCAAGTTCCCGTGACAATACAAAACTCGACAGGTTTTTGAAATGGGGAAAAAAATGTAGCTCAAAATGCAAAAAAAGCAAATATTCCTGAACGATTTACTGAAATGATCCGTACAAATCGAGATTATTTCTTCATACGAGACAACATCTCAAGTTTTTCCAGTGTTTGAAAGCTTAGAATATAGTGTTGATCTGTTTGTTTCAACTGTTGATAGAATACAGTCACAGAATTGATATTTTTTCCTATAATATTCACGAGATTAGGAGTCTGCGTATTACGTATGTTATATATTTTTATGTGAAATCTTATTCTAAGATTGATCGCACAGTCCCAAGGGAGTTTCAAAATTCTGTTTTCAAGATTACAGGAAGACATAGGTCACTTCAAAACATGGCGACAATAAAACTTGACTCGTTTGGTTCGATGTGGCCAACCAGAGTGAGTGAGGGATGCAAAAACCTAAACTTCCTTAATGTTTACATTAACTTAATATTGAAGTTTAAATGTATTTCTAAAGTGGTTTTATACGACAAAATATCTCTGATTTTTTCCACGTATTTACAAAGATAGGAGTTTAGTGTTGACCTGTTTGATGTCAACGTTTGATAGAATACAGTCACATAGGTTAAATTATTTCCCATAATTTTCACGAGATTAGGGGCCTAGGTTAATTCCTGGTAACATGCATACCAAGTGTCAAGAATCGGACAAGCGATTTAAGAGAAAATAATGTTCTTGACCGAAATATCGCACAGATATATGACCTTTGGTCAATAGATGTCCCAGGGTAGTGACTGATTCGAGGATTTTCTTAAGTCTTCTTTTCGGACAAGATAACACAGTCGTCTAAATT
Organism: Ptychodera flava; assembly: GCF_041260155.1. Classification (NCBI taxonomy): domain Eukaryota; kingdom Metazoa; phylum Hemichordata; class Enteropneusta; family Ptychoderidae; genus Ptychodera; species Ptychodera flava. The sequence goes on from NC_091930.1 coordinate 5,898,991, forward strand.
CATATACAACGCTCATAGGAGAAATGGTGGCGTTGACAGCTTCTTAGAACTTTGCCAATCTCATATGAGGATGACTGTACTGACTTGATGTAGCAGATGGAAGGCTGCTTAAAACATTTGCAAATCTTTATCGTCAAGTATGATCTAAAGTTTATCTGCCGGGGCCGTCGCCACATCCTAATGGAGATATTCAGGTGAGTGACTTTATTTAGCAGCAGCAATCTTTAGAGCCGCTTTGTCAGTAGTAAACAGAAACAACGCATCTTACCTACAATGTTGGATTGTGCACATACCATACGTATTAGACAAACCAAAAGGCCACCATCTTAATTTATTGTTTGCTTATCACTAAAGTCATAAAACCGTCTAGGGTTTCTTTGACCTCTGCGCCATGTACCCTGGCGGCCAAATTTTGGTGCTACACAGACACACAATTAAGACTTTGTTCAGAATCACGATGCAAGACTTATAGAGGACCAAGAACAGCATGAAAAATCAATTTTGATAGAAAAAGATAAAGAGCGTTACTGATAAATCGTCGAAAGAAGAATCAAACTCAGCTTGATAATTAAGTTGTTTGTACGTCAGAGGGAAACACACTTCAATAATCTAAGAGAATGCATATTGACAGTCGAATCATAATTCACACTATATCTTTGCTTCATAATCAGACTCACTGAAAGGACAGTTTAATTTTTGAAACTGCACGACTCTTAACGATTTCATGTGAAACGTGTTCCAACCAATTTCTCTAAATGATTTACCACACTCTGATTTAAGGTGTTGTTTATGCCCGAGGCATTAGCCTCCCACTCTAGCCTGAGTATCTATTCATTCCTCCACGTCAGTACACTAATATGTGTCTCTGTCCTATATGCTTGCACTCGTGTATAAACCCTCTGATTAGGAGCAATTTCTGTTGTATTGGGATTTAAAAGTACTTATATCGCAAATTTCCGTGACTAAACAAAAATTCGACAGGATTTGAAATGGAAAAAAAAATGTAGATCAAAATGCAAAAAAAGCAAACATTCCTGAATGATTGACTGAAATGATCCGTACAATTCCAGATTATTACTTCATACGAAACAACATCTCAAGTTCTTCCAATTGTTTGCACAGTTTGAATTTAGTGTTGATCTGTTTCATGTCGACTGTTGATAGAATAGCCTCACACAATTGATATTCTTTCCTATAATATTCGCGAGATTAGGAGTCTGCTTATTATGTTGTGTTATATTTTTATGTGAAATCCTATTCTCAAATTCTATTTCCAAGATTGCAGGAAGACGAATGTCACTTCACATATAACAAGTCAAAACATGGCGACAATAAAACGTGGCTCATTTGGTTCGATGTGGCCAACCAGCGTGAGTGCACAAAAATTATTTAATGACTATTATTGGCCTTAGTTTGTAATAATAATTTCAGGTACATTTGAACAAATAATGCTGAATGGTCCAATAAATACCAAGTTAAATCATTAGAGTTGGAATCTGTGGCAATGGACAAACACCATTACAACACCATGCAGTCTGTTGCATCAAACTTAAGTGATACAATCTACAATACCAAAGCATTGATATCGTCTTTGTATATTATGTTGCATTGAATTGATGTTGATTAAATTAGGTAAATAATCAAGCAGTAATAAATGAATTATAAATGACCAATAATAATAGGCATGAAACATCGTTTTTGATTGCAAAAGAAAAAATACGTCACTGGTAAATTACCAAAAGAATAATCAAACACATTTTTACAAATAAATTATTCATACGTTTATGCTCTTTGATTTAAAAAAAACCTAACTTTTCTAAATTCTCTCTTTATGATCACAGGGAAACACACTTCAATTATCACCGAGAATGCCCATTGACGAGGGAACCATAATTCATACTGTGTCCTTGCTGCATCATCACACTCTTTGAAAGAACAGTTTAATTTTAGCAACTGAACGACTCTTAACGATTTCATGTGAAAAGTGTTCCAACCAATTTCTCAAAATGATCGATCTGTATTCTTTACAATTCTCTCATTTAGGGTGTTGTTTGCACCCGAGAGATTAGCCTCCCACCTAAGCATGAGCATGTATTCATTGATCCTGGTCTTTGCACCAGTGTGTGTCTCTGTCGTACTTTTTTGTGCCCTCGCATAAACCTCTCTGTTTTGGCGCAATTTCTGAATTTACATTCAATGATCCTTGCAGGTCAAATCTTTTTCTAATGTGGTTTATACGAGACAACATCTCTGATTTTCTGTAAGTATTCACAAAGGTAAAGAGTTTTGTGTTGACCTGCTTGATGTAAATTGTTGATAGCATACAGTCACGTGGGGGAAATTATTTCCTATAATATTCACGAGATTAGAAGTCTAGGTTCAACCCTGGTAACATGCGTACCAAGTGTCAATCATCGGACAAGCGATTTAAGAGAAAATAACGTTGATCTGTTTCATGTCAACTGTTGATAGAATAGAGTCGCACAAATGATATTTTTCCTATAATATTCGCCAGATTAGGAGTCTGCTTATTACGTATGTTATAAGAACTTACAAAAAGTAAGGAATTTTATCTCCTGCAAACTTTCATACAGCGCCATTTGTGGCGATGGTCAAGGTATCATCATGTAGGCTTGCCCTATCCTCACTTGCCTTGAGACGGTCCTCCTGGCAATACTGCCATTTCGGCAGCTTGACCTCATTTGAACTTAACAACGCAACGGTAGCTATAGGCTACTGCTACTTTATCGTAGTTCATTATTCATCGCTTTTATGTTCGGCCGTGGGGGCACTCATTCATCCTTAGTCGGGGGCCAATACCGTGCCGAAACCTCTCTAAATTTTTCAGCTCCTCCACGTAGATGTGGGCCACCGGCTGCCTTTTCGTACGTGTAGTGAACGTAATGCAGCAGGGCATGTTTTGCCATTACTGGACATGTCGATGGACGTCAGTCGGTACCAGGACTTTTTCTGTATCATTGTTAACGTTTTGACAGTCTTGACAGTATTCTTTAGTGGTCATGTTTGACCAAAATATTTTGAAAAAGTTTTCTGTCAAGAATTGTTCCGTCAGGTTTCATAGGTTTTGTCGGGGCAACACCACGCCGACTGTGCATGTAGTAAATATATGCATCAGGGCATGTTTTACTATTGCTGTACATGTAGGTGAATGCCAGTCGTCACCAGGACGTTTTTCTGTACCATTGTTAACGTTTTGACAGTCTTGACAGTGTTTCTTAGTAGTCATGTTTGACAAAGAGTATTTGACAAAGTTTTCTGTCAAGAATCGTTCCATTCAGGCTGCCTCCGTTGCGTCGGGGCATCACCACATTGACTGTTGCAGTTCGCTCAAAACATGTGTGGGCTTGTGAGCGCGTCAATTTACGCGCCAAACCAAACTTTGTTCAGTTTTTGGCTTTAACTCTATGCATTGCTCATTTCTTCACCCTTCTGTAAGCATACTGTGTAATGAGCGTTTATTCCATTCACTTTTTTTTTTTTAAGTTTAACTTTCTTCTGAAACTTTTGCCAGATATTCTGCTATATGAAATATGCACGGCAGATGAGGATCATGACTGAATGATCACGTGGACGGTGTGGTGTTGGCAGGCAAACGTGTATGGACTTGATGACTTTTCAAATGACGGGCGCGCCAAACAAATCTGTGGGATTTGCTCTTGCACTCTTCTGAAAGCGCACTAGGTTGGACGTAGGTTATTTTGCAAGCAATGTTCTTTTTTAAATTTAGGAATCCTTTTACAGGCGTCAAAATCCATATGTTGGATTTGCTGTGTTTAAAGCTTTTATTTTCAACTTTGTTTAACTTTGCGCTTTTACAGCTGCATCCCCTGCTATCAATTTTTTTTGTGATTTTGCTGCGTTTATTGTCTCACTTATTTACTGCGTTAGCACTTTCTGTGTTTTTAGTCTCCCGCTTTTATCCGTTTTTTTTTGGTATTTGATATTTTAACTGCAAACGGCAAGTCAATAAATTGGGACACTTGGGTCTGGCTTCTCACCATTTTGCCCATAGTCAGTTTCTCCATTCACTATGTTTGTCTCCAAACCAGGCTTATTAGGACTTCATACCAGTCCACACAGTACTTTAGATTTCCAATAATTCATTATAATTAACATTCTCCGGCGGAGATTCCTCAGTGAAGTCACCATGTCTCCCATGTGTAGACAAATTACAGACTAGTTGTCAAAATTTTGAAAACGAACTTTTATGCACACCGTTCTTCCCATCTTTCATTTTAAATGATTCAGGAAATTATGTATAATTGAGGAAGGAGATAGCATTTTTGTAAACTTTGCCACTGAATGTGTCTTCAGCCATACAGAATAATGTGATGGAACGTAGGGAGACTGGTTACACCTGATTTATGAAATAAAAGGTATTATTTTTTTGCAATGGAAGTGACAAAAGAAATTTGCATGCTAAGTTTTTTCTGAGAATGACCCCTTCAGTTCGTCATAAGTTGCTGCTTTAAAAGAGTGCAGTACATAAAGAATGTGACTTTTATGGTTGTTAGTGGTTATTTTGAAAACTTTCACTGAAATATCTACACGTACTTGTACAAGATATTATTATACACCTACTGCCGTAACCTATGGGAGTTTGACCGTCCAATAACTTTCCGTATTTTGTATAGTACGCGGAGTCCCGAATACGGGAGACGCGCGACGCGCCTGTTTGACCTTTGACCTAGCGATTATCGGATGTAAACAAACTATTTTACGGTGAGTTATAGACATAATAACAACTTCTTCCAAAATGTATTCGTAGTATAAGGTTTAAAACACGCTAAACACAAAACTGAGTCTAAATGCAATTGATTTTATTTTAAAAAACTAATTAAATTGAAAACATTCAGCGAAGTTTGCTTGTACTGCACTGAAAATTAATTGGCTTCGTGCCAACGCAACATCGCGCACGTTCCACTCATATCGCGCGTGCTGCATCCCTCAAAATTTACCATAGAATTAGTTTATACGGACGATTAATGGAGGGAGGTGTATAATAATAGGGTTATACACAAAATACGGCCCTGTATGGACTCGGGCTCAGTGAGTGACGTATTGGACTCGCCTTCGGCTCGTCCAATACGTCACTCACTGAGCCCTCGTCCATACAGGGCCGTATTTTGTGAATAACCCTATATTATTTGACAATTATTCTGATGCTGATCATTAGCGCTACATGCAGAACAGAATTTTTTTTTAGAAAGTAACCTTCATGGATACAAATCAAAGAGAATTGTGGGTAATTTATTGTACTCTGGTCCACGTTCATCAGCCCTCTTGCTTGAAATAATGTCAGCTGGAACCATTCAATATACGAATTTCTGCTACCTCTTTTTCGTATAACTCTGCTCAAAATAATGTGATGGCATGCAATATCAGTATGTCTACCGAGTGTTTTACTTAGTACCTTGCGGCAGATATGGTTCCTGCTAATGGCAGTTGTCTTCAGCAGCAGACAGTTGACAGCATCATTGCCATCAGCTTCTACAACGGTGGCGAGGGATACTACCTAGTTCTTCACAGTCAAAACAGCCTACTTAAGACATCACAACATTAACAGGCACACCTGCAGAAGACTATACATAACGCGGTCCTTTGATCAAAAAGGCAGGTGTGGAGTCACGTCGACGTGACTCTATGTAGGTAACATTCACCTTGTCCACAAATGGGTTAAAGCCGTATATGATACTCGATTTCACCCACAGGTAAAACAGTTTGTTAAGACAATATGACATTAAACTGGTCCAATAATCATTTTCATTCAAGGTAATACATTACCAGGTCCATGGGACATTTGAGATTTACAAATTTAAGTAGGACCATCCTGATAACGCATGCACTACTTTTGGATCATTCATATGCTGTCAAATTGAGCGATTATACGCGAAGAAATTCTGTCAGTTCAAGTTTATGAGAGCAAAAGTAGAGGAGTAACTATGTTTCGCGGTGGACTTCATGTACGCGAGAGACTTGTCGCCCAACATCGGGGTACAACTAGTGAGCTTTTTAATTACCATTACTAGTGTCGTCAAGGTTAGCCGATTCACATTTGTCAGTTTTGTACGTCGGAAAGTTTGCTTGCTGTAAATTTCATCGCTGTGATTGATCTTTTGCTGCAACAAAGTGGCGTCAGACTGAGACATGCGAATTATGTATGGCAGCCCTGCTTAGTGCTTCCCACTAAGCTAGATTTTGCTGGGCTTACAGCCAATTACAGGTTCTCAATGTTGGGTGTTGCTGTATCTACAGAGTTGTAAAGTAGATTCCTCCGGGGTTGCTTTCTCACATAATGCACTGTATTGATGTGACATGTGAAAAATACGCAACATTTCTATTTCTGCAGGACCCCTGCAGACACCTGGCTAGGCTGGGCCGGTTAGCCTCTGAAGCAAGCTGACGTATTTGCATACTGTTGACAAGGGACGAATGACCTCAATCGTCCTAATTGATATGCATGATATGTAAATCAATCAAAGCGTCACTTCTGAAATCTGATGCACAAATAGAGCTAAAATCAAAGAGTCCGGTGGACGCGACGCTCAGGACAAGCACAGGATGGACTGTTGGACAAGCAATGAAGTACCAGCAACCAGCATCATAATAAAGTATAATCAGTCATCGCCATGGATGCGAACAACAGTAATTTTTCAGCATTCTCGCGAGCAAGTGCATGCTTTCTGCTCCGCTGACCAACGCAAAGTTTACGAATAGCGTCAAGGTGTTACCGTACAGGGACGTGTTTATGACGATGATGATCCCAAGACGCGACGGGAAGTTGTTCCGAGGATTATTGTGTTCCGGCAGTTTTATTGTACAGCACACGTTAAACATTAGTTGTACTGACAAAGACCGACTATTAACTTACAAAGTAAATTAAATTAATTTAGAATTTATTCATTTTCATCAACAAAAAACAACCCACTACCTCTTGTGAAAGTTCCCAAGCTGACGACTTTACATAGGTTACTATGCTGACCCACTACTTCCATGTTCTGACCACACGTATAAAAACATTGATTTGAACATTAAATTCATAATTTTATGTTCCTATTTTGTGCAAGGTCGTTCTCGACTGACAAAATCTCACATCGAAGAAACTAGAGTATTACTGTCACTTCAACCTAAAAAGTGCGTCTCGCGTGTACGTACGCCCATACATGGTAGAGCATAGCACAAGTGACGACACGATTGTGACACAAATGAGCGACGTCACAACAAGATCGTAGTAAAAATTAGCAATGTTGGAGATGCCGTGCTTTCAAATAAAGAGATAACGTGAAATCCCTGAAATCCCTTCGCCCAAAACTCTATCGCACGTATTAAACAGCAGATTTACTTTTCGTGTTCACGCAGCCTGGAAATGTTACTCGGTTTATCTCCGGCATGTTCGGCACTGGTCGGTTACCTATAATACTTATACTCCTCGTTCAGTCACGATGCAGCTTGAAATGACGGTTAAAAGTTTCCATCGCGCGATTGTCACTTCAGAAGATGTATAAATTCATAAAAGGTCTGACAGACTTCGACTAAATATGTTGAGTTAATACCGATCTATTTTACTGGTGATCCGCATCGAACGGCGTAATTGTCGGTACCGAGGTGCCTCTTGAGGGACTGTGATTTGCCCAACGTCAATTTGCTTCAATGTATATCTCATTCACACCTCTATCTATGCCATCGTTTCAATCACTCAAGCAAGGCAAGCTTTGAAAATGCGAACGTCGACTGTACCCTATACTCGATCCAATGCAATATTACATTGTTTAGTTCAAAAGACGCTGCTTTTATGAATAAAAATACAATGGCCGACGTCAAAAACTCAAGTTGAATGCAGGTACAGTTTCATAAGAAACCAGATACGTTATCGGGCTAGTTGAATATATCGGGCCAGTATTCTAAAACCCTCTGGGGAGAACACTTTTAGGTGTTTCGTCCCAAGAACGAAGTAAAGTAGCAGTTGACTAGATAGATGTTGACGGTTAGTTTCAGAAAATTACACAAACTAGTTGAAACCGTGCAAGCTTACATGAAATTCTCAAACATCGCTAATGTACAATCGCTCGACGATCTTCCCACATTTCCAGCGTTCATTTGACGAAATTGTAAATCTTCCGCTTCGTTGGATTGTTGCATCTGGCTGACTGGAAACTAAACAGTAGCGATGTGGGTTGAGCGTTTATGAAGTCACCACTCAAACTCGATAGTAGAGAAATAGTACCTAGTGAGGTAGTTCAGCTGTGTGGTCATTGTGTAAACGGAATGCCTGTTATGTTCAAGGAGAGCTTTAGAGGTTGAAATTCTCAGATAAACCTTCGTGTGAACTTCGGAAAGGCGATAAAGGCGACCGTCCTTGACTTTACGGGACACACCCACCTGCAACTTGCTTATTACTATCTACAGCGCGCAACTTTTGATTTCCGATACAGGTGGAACTTATCTCCAAGGCATAGAGATTGATTTAAAAAGTTGTTGTTTGGGGCATGCATAGACACTTTAACTTTTTCCCTTTGTGGAATTTAGTGGATTTTCAGCTGGGTTTTCCCCTCGTGGTTTGATTCGGCTGTGCTGGTCAACTATGTTGGGCGTTGCTATATGTACAGTTTTTCATTTTTCCCTTGTGGTATTTTCCCTTATGGCTGGATTCGGCTGTGCTGGTCCACTATGTAGGGTGTTGCTGTGCGGACAGCGCTTTCCCTTTGTGGAATTTATTTTCAGGCTGTGTGTTTTTCCCCACATTGTTGGATCGGCTGGGTCAGCAGCAGTGCCATTTCATCCGATTGTCATATGTGGGAGGTTGTGTCTACATGGTACTGCCCAGGCTCCTTATTGAATTTCCCATATAATGTCTGCCACTCAACCATATTAGGTATGTAATAGGTATAGTGTAACCATTTAATCGAGACTCTGTCGAATTTTTTTTCTGCCTAATTTTTTTACTTTGTTTCCACCAACAGGCACTACTCATGGGAAAACGGTACAAAAGAAGAAGAAGGCAGCTAACTCCTCACTGACACTCAGCATATTCAAATGCTGCACCAGACACCAGGGCTACAAGGCAACAATCAACAACATCAACTTTATAAAGTGTAAAATATGATTTTTGTTTCCTGGCATTCTTTAGGACCATATTAGTTTGTACTCTCTAGATCAATATGAAACTGTATTTGTCCATAAGACTTCCAAGTTATAGTAATGGCTCCTTTATTGTGCTATGTCTTGCTCATAATATTTACAAAGGCAATCCTTCCAATAACCAATCAGAGGTTTCGGATGTTTGATATCTACTTGCAAGTTGAAGACCCAGATTTAGTACAGCAACTTTGCAACGTGCATGTCGTGAGCAAGCTTCCCCTTTTAAGTAGAGTCAATTTATCGGGAAATCATCTGTGTTTTCTGGTTTGGCAGTGTGACAATTTTTTTAACCTTCCTTTATCAATACCAGTGCATTACTTCTACTTTAAAAACAGGATAAAACAATCATCCAGAGGTTTTGGACGTATGAAGTCTGTTTGCCTAAATGGCCTTTTGGTACAAAAGTAAAGTTGTAAACAATGTATACATATAGGTCATCAGTTTAAGGTCAAGTTTAGTGTAGTAACTGTTCGCAGGGGCTTCTGTAAATTGTGCCGTTCTAGCTTATTACCTGATGTCCCTAAAATATTCCTCAAGTATTAGAAGAAAATAATGCAAATCGTTATCGTCAAGAATGATCTAAAGTTAATCTGCCGGGGCCGTCTCCACATCCTAATGAAGATATTAAGTGGCTGAATTTATCACCAACAGTATTTTAAAACTCAGCTTTCTTAATAGTATACACAGAAACACAAACAAAACGCTTTGCTGACAATTTTTGGATTTTGCACATACCTTAAAATCACTAGACTAACCAAAAGGCCGCATACTGTGGGAAAAAGTATGACTGAGTGGGAAGTATTCCGCGAAGCATATTTCCTACCTGAGAGCGCTTTAAGCCGGTCGCTATTGACGACAGCAAACACTGTATCAATTTATTTTCAATAGAATATCCGTCAAATCTGCACGCGTGCAGTTCGTGTGTTCAGGTTACGTGGTGATTAAATAAACAATATCAAGTGAATTAATTAAGTGAATTATAAACCATAACATCAACGTATCCGTTGGTTTCTTGTACTTTATATTGAGTCATCGACGTTGTTTACAGTTTTGGTGATGTGTTTATGTTTCGGCACATTTTAGCGCACTTTAGCCAAGTTTGGGAGCCATTGTGAGCTGGGTACACCTAACACGGAACAAAATCCAGCAATTTGACAAAAACGCAAAACAGTAAAGATGTTGAAGACCACTTATATCCCTCTCAAAATCTAGTAAACGCAATAGGAACAGGATCTTGTTCAAGTAAATCGACGACAAATTTATGATTTTTAGTGATACTTTTTATGTTTCAGCGTATTTTGGCGCATTTTAGCCAAGTTTGGCCCCATTGGAAGCTGGGTACAACATGCGGGTGAGCAAGACAACAATGTATCAATTTCATACATAAGAATATCGCTCGATAACGTTCACTACACGATAACAGTGGAAACTGTGCCCCTTTCGCCTATGTTCTGTTTTTTTTTTCCAATTTACTGCAATTTCCATCTGCACGTTCGCCAAAAATTTTATGCATTACAACAACACTACAGGTACTTTATGTTTACAACTTACTGATGCAAATGCGTCAATTTCAGACCCTAATTCTGAATATGTAAATGCCGTCAGATCGCTATTTTAACGAAGGAAGGAGTATATTTCAGTGATCAGAATATATGCAATGCAAATAAATACGTTTCGTCAAGACATTCAGAAATATTAACCAATCTTTACCAATTTTAACCAATTTTGTATATCAATCAAACGATCACCGTGCGACTTTCTAAGCTTTTGGTTCAGAATTGAGCAATTTGAACCGGCGATAAGTGTGCAATCTGTTTGGAACATTAGACGCCATCGTTTTGGGAAATCGAGGTTATTCGCTATATACACCTGAAAAAAATTGTTGCTTTAACCTTTTCATTTCGCCATTATTATTTACAATATTTGATATTACACATCTCATGGAGGTTAACTAAAACTCTGTGGATTTATCTTTTGATTTACCTCTTGTTTTTATGAAAAGACGAGTGAATGATATTTCGTCCTGTTGGCTTTATTTTCAACTATTTTGGCATATGACTATTACAGCTTAGGTATTTTTTAAATTATTCATGTAATTATTGCTTAAATATAACGCAAATGGCAACATTTAAGGGAAAAGGAATTTGTCACTCTTTCATCAATACTTAGCTGTGCAGTTAGGATATTCAGCGACATTTTCAACACGACGCGGATGGTGTATTCCACGCGTGCTCGACGTATGTGTCATTAGAGGTTGGGACGCTATTATTGCCCAAAATGGGTTGCCTCTTTGCCACAGCAACAGCTTAATCTATTGTTTGCTTATCACTAGAGTCATAAAGACATCTAGGCTTTCTTTGACCTCTGCTCCATGTGTTCCACTTGGTTGCAATTGCAGTGTTACTTAGACACACAATTAAAGCTATGTTCAGTGTCACCATGCATGACTTATAAAGGACCAATAATAACATGCATGAAACATCGACTAAGATTGCAAAAACATAAAATCCGTTGCTGATAAATTGTCAAAAGAATAATCAAACACACTTTGACAAATAAGTTATTCGTACGTTTGTGCACTTCGATTTTGAAAAAAAAACTTCACTTTTCTCAATTCACGCTTTATGGTCACAGGGAAACACTTCGATTATCACTGAGAATACTCATTGACAGTGGAATCCTAATTCATACTGTGTCCTTGCTGCATCATCACGCTCTATGAAAGGACAGTTTAATTTTAGAAACTGAGCGACTCTTAACGATTTCATGTGAAAAGCGTTCCCACCAATTTCTCAAAATGATCGATCTGTATTCTTTACCACTTTCTCATTTAAGGTGTGTTTGCACCCGAGACATTAGCCTCCCCCCAGCATGAGCATCTATCATTGATCCAGGTCTGTGCATCAGTGTGTGTCTTTCTCGTATATTTGTTGTGCCCTCGCATAAAACTCTCTGTTCAGGCGCAATTTATGTTGATTGGAATAAAAAGTACATATATTACAGGGTCATGTGATTAAACGAAAATTCAACAAGTTTTCGGTAATTAAAAATTAAGCTTAAATGCATTAAGCAAAACTTCCATAATGATAACATTCAATGATCCGTGCAATTCCAATCTATTTCTAAGTGGTTTTATACGAGACAACATCTCTGATTTTCTCTACGTGTCCATAAAGGTAGGATTTAAGTGTTTACAGGCTTCGTGTCAACTGTTTATAGAATGCAGTCACTTAGGGGAAATTCATTCCTATAATATTCACGAGATTAGGAGTCCAGGCTCACCCCTGGTAACGTACATGCCAAGTGTCAAGCATCGGACAAGCGATTTAAGAGAAAATAACGTTTTTGACCGAAACGTCGCACAGATATATCACCTTGGGCCAATAGATGTCCCAGATTGATTCGACTGTTTTCTGGAGTCTTTTTTCCGGGAAAGATAACACAAACGTCATAACACCATACGCAGTGCTCATAGCAGAATAAATGGCCAAGACAACTTCCTAGAGCTTTGCTATTCTCATGAGGAAAACCTTATTGATTTAATGTAGAAGAAAGGATGCTGCTTAAATCATTTGCTAATATTTATCGTCAAGTATTATCTGAAGTTCATCTGCCTGGGCCGACGCCACATCCTAATGGAGATATTCAGTTTAGTGACTGAATTAGCTGCTGCAATTGTTAGAAATTCTTTTGAATAATACACTAGAAACAAACAGAACGTCTTGCCTACTATGTCTGGATTATGTACATACATGTAAGTCACTAGACTAACCAAAATCCGCAGAGTAGTTTGTTTGCTTATCACTAAAGTCATAAAAACGTCTAGGGTTCATTTGATCTTTATGTCCTCCGCTTGGTTGCAATTGCGGTATTACTCAGACATATTAAGACTATATTCAAAATCACAATGCATAACACATGCACGAAAAATCAACTTTGATTCAAAAGATGCATGCTTCACTGATAAATTGTTAAAAGGAAAATCAAACTCAGTTTCACAAGTAAGGGATTCGTAAGTTTTGTGCATTTTGATTTCGAAAAACTTAATCTAAATTGACACTTTATGGTCACTGCATGACCTATAAAAAACTACACACAAGCTTGTAAATGCACCACATAAATAGACCATAGAAAGGGAGCATATCGCATCCGTGGTCACTGATTTGTGTATAACATTTTTTTCATGAACTATTTATCAATCGTATAAGAACAAAATACCCATCACTGTCAGAAACTACTGATTCATAATTGACTCTTGGGGACTTTTTACACTTGTTCCATAGAAAGAATGACATGTTTGGATATTATAATTAAATTTAAAATATTTTGTACCACTTCCGACCAAAGTATTACTTACTTCAAACTTATTTAATTCTTAACAAAGTAGGACAAATTCCCCTAATTCCAGACCGAGGCAAGCGCGCGTTGACACATGTACGTTGATATAGTGCGTTTTTAAGGTGGTTACGAGAACGAAAGGTCCGTTTTGTGCACACTGAGATTTTTCCAGCCACAATTGCTTGCGCTTTTGTTTTTACACAGAGATTTAGTACAGCACCCACTGTACGCGTAGCGTAGTGATGTTATTTTTTCACGTGATAACTGGACATCGCATACTACGCGTAGCACAGACGTTCGGGACGGCAAAGGACATTTCGTACACGTATAAATTTATTCATATTTTTTCTCTAATTTAGACAGCAACCTCGTAAAATACCATTATTGTAAATCAGCAACATCTTTAAAATTTGCGCCCGTACAAGAAGGACTTGTTAAGATATATTACGTTAACGGCATGGTAAAGTCTTATTCAACGTTTTATATGACGACCGACACAATTTCAGTAAACTTCATAAAGAATTTTATTAAAGAAAACGGAATGATATAATTAAAAGGTAGAACGAGGAAGAAGAATAGTTGTCAGGTAAAGAATACTTTTCTTAAAATGTACACGAATTTTGCATTTTTCTGAATGCAGCAAAATCACCAGGAACGCCAAACTGAACCAGGCAATACGCGTACACCGCTGCGTATCGTCATACGAACGTGTAATTAAATGTAAATAAACCTCTCTAATCTTAATCTTGCTACCAAAGTTAGGAAATTGTACGACTAATTACGCAAAATATGACAATAGATTATACAACTGTAAATAATCAACTCATTTCGTTGCAAGTTGTATTCTTCACTGTTTTGAAAAATCATAAAAATTGCTGATAACCAATTTTGTTACTTATATATCCTCTATTGCGTTATTGAACCGCCTGTATCATTGTTTTTGCCCTTCAAATTCGTGTTTGATACCGGCGAGGTCAAAGTCAGTGTAAGCCATTACAATTTTGGATCGGTCGGACAAGATGCCATCAGCTGATAAGAACACCTCATTAATAATCCAACTTTTCCAAACACAGAACACTGTCCACCTTGGGATTATAACTCATGCATAATACTAGTGTCCTCGATGTTTATTTACAAATGTTAGATCAGCCCAATGTTTTGACACCTTTTACAAAACGCGTATGTGATTGGATAAAGTGGCTGTTCTGAACATTTGTAATTATTCCTAAGCCTAAGCCGGTAAAGAGGGTCGATCACGGCCATGGCATAAAGTGAACTTTATTGTAGGTATTGTGTTTTTGAAAACGTAGTGACCCCCCCCCTTCTTACCAGTGAAAAAGCGATGACCCTCTTCGCGGATTCCAAAATTACGATGACCCCCCCCCCCGGATTTTGCCCCCCCCCGGGCCGTAAAAACTGAACGGTCCCTAAAGAGAAAAAATTATCATGTTTCTCTGATGCACCATAGGTACGATGCTGTGTGGACCTTTGTGTACATGTTCCGTTCACTATGTTACCCTGCACCACAATAGAGGGAAACACTGTGGACGAACACAAATCACCATACACAGACTTAGGTGGCTGCAAAGTTTGCAAGGACCAAAGACCACATGTACAATAAAAGAAGGGCTCGGCTACTTCTTTGGCGTCTACACACGCGCTACTCCGCTTTGCGTGGCAGGGCTATAATACGGCTACGGCGTAGTCATAGCCGAGCACTCTTGACTCATACCGGCCGTAGGGCTAATAGCTGACCATCGCGCATCGGTTGATACAGTGGCAGAAAATTACTTTAATAGTAACCCCCGTGACTTATTTTTTAGGTCACGCGTACGTCAGTCCAAGGAGGCAAAATTTCTCTTCTACCGCCATGGTTAGTCATAGAGCCAGGAGCGGAGCTAGTACCTCCATGCTATACGGTAAGCATTGAGAAATATTTGGTCGACATTGCATGCCAATTGTCCTTCGAATGTCATTACACACGGCTTTGCTAGGTCTGCATAGTTTTCCCTGTATAATGAACTTTAGTGTTGAAATTGTCGGGAAATTTGTGAAACAAACATTATTCGGAATCGTAACTGTCCTACAAAGAGCATGGAACTAGCTCCATGCAAAGAGTAATCTGAATTTGCTGCCCACATGTGGGGTTGTCAACCTGATGTAATAACTGTTCCCCAGGTTTCGATAAAGTGTGTGCGTAACATCGATAAAGTGTGTGCGTAAACAAGTAAAGTAAACTCATTAATTTTAATATACGTGGTGGGTATGGCCAATTCCGGCCAAATAGGCAATAGCCACCACGTCTAAATCTGTGTCGAGAAAATCTGTCATGAAGTACGTCACACTTTAATACTCTCAATCACAATAAATGCAATATAAAAATAATATCAGGAATGCATTCTAAAGTTTTATCACTATGTCAAATAGTTTTTTTTTTTTGAGTTTACGGAAAGTTAATTTTAACATATTTCTTACATCTGATTACCAGTACCGTGAAGATATTGCTTGAAATTCATCGTTGTTTGAAATTGGGTACAAAGATGTTACGTAGCGTTGATTCGCTACCATCCTTCACACAAATTTGACCAAAGTCAAACAGATTTTCAAAAATAGTCCCCACAGTCATAATCTTTTTTTTCTCCTTCACTTTACTAATCTACAACATGCGCGGTCCGATGCAAGTTAACTATGGTAAATATCTAATAATGAAAATTATTACAAGGTACAACAGTTTATTTGCATCACAGGGAGCGCACCGTCGGTATTTGCTCGGCAGTATAATATGCCCAAAACATTATGCTATAACTTTAAATTAATGAGCGCTCTTAACCTGGACTAAATTTCTTCGAAACAAGCTACTAGTATCTTACAAGGGAAGCATATATTGCCGTCTGAAGCTGTACGACTTTGCAAGAGAAAATACATCAACACGAAATATTTCAAAGACGATATAGCAATGTAAAGCTTAATGAATATTTTTTTTGAAAAGAGTAAAATCATACCTCTGAAACGCTAATATATATATAGACCGTATGATTATCGCGTATTTTCCCTCGCGATCACACTAACTAAACAGTATCGAGTTGCAGCTCTTTTGGGAAATAATCATTCGACTGTGTTTCTTTGTTTTAATATATGTACCGTGCTTATCAAAAATTAACATTGACGAGTAGCCAAATTCTTTCCCAACTTTACTTCCGCCACGCCAGACCCTGTTGCAGTGAAAGGCTTGAGCGAGACTTGATCAGCAAATACGAAGTACTGAATGTTTATAATCAAGAGTAATTTGCCTAAGCAACAATATTGTTAGGTGAACAATACAGCCGATTGGGAAAGGAGAAAGATATTTGCATACCTTTTCAAAATACAGCAATTAAGAAACCACAGTCCGTTGTCGAGCCATCCACGCCATCGATCTGTCGATATTCACTTCGACTTCTGTAAGACACTGACGATGATATGGCCACCACACTTGTAGTACCACTCTACCACTTGAATGTATCCAGCGTAACCTATTTATGTACGTATCTATGTAATTCATAAGCAAATTAGGTATTTGGTGGGAAAGCAGTCATCCGCTGAGCAGCTATTTATTATACTATCTTTGTTATGCGCAACCAAGCTCTCTGACAGGGCAGTTTAATTAAGGTAACTAAACACCTATGACAGGGAACTCACGTCATTTAGAAACAGACGATAGTTGTTACTTTCATTTTATTATGGATATCGTTCTAACGTAAGGAAGACTAATGCACATTATACTTCTCTAACACTAGATTGTATGTTACGGGACTTCTCTCAAGTCTATATATTAACGCCATTTATAACCTAATTATATATTTTGGCAGAAGAGTTTATCCACAGTGCAACCATAAATTATGTGTTCCTTGCGCATCAGCACGCTCTTTAAAATAAACGTTTTATTGTATTAAGAAAGCACGCCGGAATTGATTCGTGTGAAAGATCTTCAAACTCATTCACACACCCACACCTAAAATCTTGTCTATTGTGTCGATCTTTCTAAGGCGCTGTTACTCTCTTCTGAAAGGTGATTCTATTATCCGAGTGATTTATCTTACATCCGGCCTAAGGTGAAAATTCAATACTTAGAGTCTTTACTGCTTTAGTTTCTTAGTCGTGTGCATTTGTAAATGTAGCTTCTGTAGTTGAGATTTTTCTTTTGTTAATGTATATAGGTTACAAGATCATGTGACGTAATAGAAAATTTTGGCACCTTTTAAATTTCTTCAGTTTTACAAAATCATCACAAAACATGTTTCGTAAGCTGATATATTTTACATATTTTTGACCAGCTTGACTACATTTATGTAGGGAAAGTTCGAGTTGTTCGTAGCTGCCCTCCCACTGGCATATGCGAAAGATATGCCTTCTCACTGAGTTATTATGTCCTGTCTACCGGTATCTATGGTCTGCCCCCTCCCCACAACGGCTCAAGCTCCGCCAAACTTCCTTCTCCCCTCCACCCTAATTCTCCATGGATCACTAGATGTACATATTCCGACATAAAAAATAATTTTACACAATTATGAGCGCAGCACTACCTTTTGATCAGGCGTACTATGTGGCAACCAATATCACCGCAAACTGTGCACGTGACTTTGGATATTCTTCCCCTCTATGGTAGGCGCTAAATCTGAACAGTAGATCAACCACTGCATTTCTATTCCTCTATCTATTTTCCGCTACCCTCCGCCCAACTGAAATTTCCTGCTCGCCATCTGTAAAGATTGACTTTTCAACCCACCAGTGCCAGCCCGCTTGAAAATCGCGCACAAACACCTTTTCGCACGAACAGCTTCGTTGGCGGCACTTGCCTTATGTAACACGTATGGCACATTACTGGAAAGTGACGGTTAATATGGCTGCAAGTAAGGAGAAAACATGGAAAAAAATCTGAATTTCGCCCATTAATATCAATACCATGTCAGAATTCGCTAGCAAGTTCTCGATTAACTACCGTTTAACACATTTAGGAGATGTAAAGCCGCATCACAAGGTTGTTTATAAAATCAAGTGAAATACGCACAATGGGAGACCACACCGACTTCTAAAACTCCAGTCTACGCGATATAGCGCTGACCACACTGAGTGAGACAAACGACGAGGTTCAAAGCATAACACCAAAACAAAAATCACGCTACTATGGATTACCACATACAATCAGATATCGACATTAACTATGGTGCTAGTAAAGTACAGATGTTATGGTTGTTTGTTGTTTCTATCCTCGATTGGCTGGTAATGCCAGACTGTTACAGTTTTAGTGAATCGGCTGTGATACCTTGATCGTATATGCTCGAATGGGCAAAAGAATTCCTATGATTTTTGGAAGTGCAGATGGATATAGGATCTCGTGTTATTGTTGATGTTGTTTTACGTGTTGATGTTTTGTTTTTGTTGTGTCTTGTTTTGTTTCTATCGCGATTTGGAGAAAGAGCCTCACAGTGTGGCACCGAAGTTCCTATTGCTGCAGTCTGGCGATGCCGAGCGGTCGTTGCTATGGCGACCCTAAGCCGCTGACACCTTCGACCATGATGTTGGGATGCATTCACACAGACTGTCAACAACATCACCCTTATGAAGGTCATCCACCGACTAGTTCTTAACGAATCATCACATCTAAGACAAACAAAAATGTAGAGTACGGTTGATTTCATGACTTGATATGTCACGTTTACAATATGTAATCTTTAAAGTGGTGCTTATCACCGACAAATTGCTGGGGCAGCGTCAGTAACTGGAAGCATAACGATACAGGTTGGTGTGTCTCACTCGTATTCCAAACTATGAGCGATTAGAGCAGAAGAAAACTCAGAAGGAATTTTTTCTTGATTCAACACAAAAATACAAACACGAAATATTGTTGACATATGTCTCGCTTGTGCGCATGTCCATTAACCGGTCGACTTATTAATAAAAGCAAGAGCTGGGTTTATTGTCCTCTTATACCTAAAGTCACAATAAATGATGATGTGAAATTGTCACTTTACTCGCTGGAAATACACATAAATAACGCTCTGTTCAGTGTGAACGTACATGACTTGTACAACGACTGAGTATGACATCCAAAAAGATCGATTTGGTTGCTAGAGATAAATACACTGTGAGATATCGTTTTTTAAAATTAACTTTTATTAAATTTTATGAAATTTGAATATTTTGTAACTTTAATTTGAACTCATTAAAATATTCTGGTTTCCAATTCATTATAGAAGCTACACATTTATCTATTAATATCATTACAGGTTCTTCCGGTACAAAAAATAACATTTCATCAAAGACTCTCACTAACGGACGAGGAGGCTTTTATTGTGGCTGTTCGTAGGATGAAAAATATCAGGGTTTGTATTGTTATTGAAAACTAACATTAGGAATTTAAAAAAATCAGAAAAAAAGACAAATCCTTAAAGATATGTCTTTTAGGATCGAAAATAAAAATATTAGAGGTAAAAGGGCGGAAATGACTAATTCCTACCGATATTAGTTTTACTTTGTATTATTTTCAAAATTCCATTGTGTATATTATCACTATTCTTGAATTCCCTAGTACAATTTGAAACTTAAGAGTTGCTGCACGTTTCACTTTTGTATTGGTGGCAGATACATATTCAAATGTATGGTATATGTTTAAATGATGTCAACATTGCTACAGATATGCTAATGAGCAGAAAATGTGTAAGCTTTGTGACAAACATACTTTTCAGCCGTTGTCGAACTTCGAAAATCACACTCAAGGCACCGACATGTTCAATGGGTGCTTTTTGCTTCCACTAGGGTAAACTGTCTTCATTGTCAGTAGATACACGCTGACCTATTTCTAACATATTCATCTACGCTATGCTTCGTGTCTTTTTGTTTACAGTACTCAAAGCACACAAATATATGACCTTGGGTCAACATATATAGGTTTTGGATGGTGACTGAATCGAGGTTTATTATAAATCATCCATTGTGACCAGGCGACAAAATGATCAGAAAGTAATTGACAGTACTTATCATATGAAAAACAATGGAGTAGTGAACTGGACTGGTTTTCAGGAGATAAAAAATTCCACCTGAAAATGTGGTGAAGCAAATCTTACGGCATGAATGAACTAAATGATCCACTTCGATTCAAAACTATTCTCAAGTGGTAGTGTAACTAAAAATGACGACATCTGTACCAAGTACCGGTATAAAATGATGATTTTCAAATGTCAGATAGATATACGTTTGTGTCCTCTGTGACTTACATACATGTCTTTTTACACTTGCCAAAATCGTTGTTTAACATTTAACTTTCATCTGTCAGTGGGTGTTTTCAAAATACGCTATGGGCAATCATGTATGTCTGAGCTTGTGGTAACTATAGATATCTGTTGTGGTCACTCAATGAGTCACGACAACCTGTATATGACATCATACCCTTTTGTACCAACCCTGACTATAGTCTCGTTTAAAAATGCTTTAGCGGGGAAAGTGGATGCCCTCTCGGGCGCGGTCTTAAAACACGTGAATATTCTCGTGGTACTAAATTGAATCTACAGCCTGTGTTACTGATCAATTGAAGCGTCCAACATCCTTGTAAGTTTTGGTCACATTGTCATCTGAACCATCCAAAGAATGTCCATAACTTTAAAACAAATTGCAGCTTTGCATTCTCTAATAAAGCAGGGAATATTGTAGTACATATTAATATCATGCAACCGTTATCCGGGATTTATTTAGAATGCCTGTCTGCAATTCCTATCTTGCATCACTTTAGTTCAACACAGACACAAAAAATATTTCAGAAATGTTTAACAATCATTCTTTTCATCAAATAATATCACTGTAGGGCTGATCCCGTAAGCTCGAGCAGCTATGTCATTTCAATAAAGCGTCAGTTTGCAGTTGATGGTTTTAAAGATACTCCTCTTTGTCTCACGTGTTGATAGCCAGTACTAGCCAGCGTGCGGCCAGCTCCTGAGACCGACTTCTCCGCGCTGCAGCGTACTTTGTGCCACGGCGGCGGTGACCGGCTTGGTGAGCCTTGATACAAGACGACTGCCAGCTGGCTTTAGCGCTCGCACGGCCGATTCTATCGAACAGTGTGATATGTTTTATCGCAATTAAAATATATGAATGCTTTTTGATATATATTCACTTCAAAGTTAATTAGTAGTTCTATACCTTTATTGCCTGCAAACCTTGCTCCAAAATAGAAAAGCTATTGAAGCTGGACGCTGACGTATAATGACGAAATCAGAATCATGGAATTGCAATGGCAGTGACCATGTCATAAAGAATTTTAAAGCCGCACTTTTCAATCCCAGGTTCTCGTATTAGTGGAGTTCTCCTCCCAGTCAAACACTTGGCCAGTACGATGTTTGATTTCTATAACATTGATTACACAAACTGATCTCAACCTTTTGTCACATTTTGCTAATCCTGCAAACAGAGTTTATGCAAGCTTTTGATTGACGGTCGGTTCAAATCGCCAACGGTCATTGATTCCCCACCACAAACGCTCGAATTTCCTAAAAAAATTGTCTTCCAGTCGCGTTAGACTTTGAATATAACCACAGAGTTCGATCGGCAGAAACTTCAAGTTGACCGCTTGGCAGTCTGTCTGTGTTTTTGCAGCCGCGGAAAACTAATAGGTGGCATTTTTCTGGAGCGTGTGCCCCTGTGTTGCCTGTTTGGTGTCCACTTAGACGATGAACGCCGCCATACCTTGGCGTCCTTTTAAAGGGAGGCTCCGCCTTTAAGCTTATCGTGTTGTAATGACGCATGCGTACACTGAGCCGCTTGCGGTCGCCTTCGACAAAAGTACATTGGTAAATATTTTTTTTCATAATTCAGAATAAAATGTGCGGACTATTAAACAAAAGTGATGTAACAGTTAATCTTCCACATCACCGAATTATATTTAAAGTAGAACACTTTCAATTCTTGCTCGGAATACTTTTTAGACGACCAGATTTTTCCCCAACTGATGCGTTGAAGATCTCGAACGAGACAATTAGCCAATCTTTGTTATAGTCTTCAATAGTTGTAAAGCAAGAGTTGCAATGAAAAGTTTCTTTCGGTACACAATAATTACCAATTTTGAGTGAATTGACAAATCTAAGCACAGTGTCTGTACAAATCAAATGAATTCTCTCCCTTAAAATATTCAAAAATGAAGGCACGTCTTCAGCACCTTCATGGCAGCTTTTTGCCATACAAATTTCTGCAAGAGCTTTTGCCAGCCTAAGTGGTGTGTGTGTCAATATGTACTGACTGATAACAATGAATTTTAAATTTGACGCCTAAACCAAGCATGGCCAGTGATAGGACAGAAACGCCGTTCCACTTATCACGAACACCCCCACCAAGTGTAACAATTTGTTTATCGGGTCCTAAACGTTATTTTCGGCAGATCGTCCAACTTCAGATAGACGTAAGCTGAGCACAATCACCTAAGTTTTCTAGACAAAGCATAAAGAAAATTTTCAATGGCGCTTTACACAGTGTCGCATGACGATGCTTTCTCAAACAAGCAGGTCTTTGATGCTGAACGATTATGACTAGAAAGTCTATTCCACAAGGAAGCAGCGGCATTCATCTGTGCAGTCGTAGCTCTCGTTTTTCCCGACGAATATGGATTGCAACGGGAAACTCCGAATCGTACGACGGAAAAAAAAAAGTTTTTCCGTCGCAACGTACGATAGCTATGGCTGCTACGGCTACATATGAGAGAGAACGATCATCATAATTTGAGTCTTGTTGGTTGAGTTTTAAGAGAAACTCCGTCACTTGAACGGAGAGATCTGAATTCTGGTTTTTAAATCGAAACTTTAGTGTATACACAGTCAACTCACAACAAGTCTGGTTTGTAATAGTGTAATACTGTCAGCAAAATCATCTTGGTGGTATTGCAGGAGAACGGAAAAAATTGAGACACGATTCTTGAAGTTGGCGTGCAATGTTAGCCGTGAGTTGCGTACAGCTTCCATGTGTTCGCGGCGTTACACGGGTCAGCCGGCATGTACTGTGCATTTTTTCTGTTTGTCTGTGATTTAATATAATGAGTTAGTCAGCATATTAAAATTAGACTACACTATATCAAAATTGGACCACATGTATGAGGATATACTAGGCTTACATTAGAGAAAAGATAAAAACAGTTAACCGTCTAGAACGCTAGCGCTCACAAACAGATGAAGTTGGTCAGCTTTTGTTTTATTGTTATGTCCCATTAGCCGAAATGTTCTGCACCTGTGAATGCCGGACCCTTTTCCATAACAACGGAGAAAAATCAGTTTGTAGTCATTCAAGTCACTTAAACTGGACCATTGATACATGTCTACCGATCGAGACGATCGCAAGCGTAGCACTCGTCGCTGACGTGTAATGCATACCATACAATGTCAGCTTAGAGCGTACGGACATAAGTGAGCGCGTTCATGTATGGCTGTGGTTTGAGGGACTGTGGGGCTCGAAATTATTAATTAATACTCGAATTTATCGTGTGTCGCAACATATTTCTTTTCATTTTCCACCAAAATTGGTGACTTTGGTCTTTTACAACATAATAGTTTGCTAGTATTCGTTTCAACTCACATCGTTTCGTGTCGCATTTTCAACAAGCGACAATCCAGTTGTTGTGGACTGACCTGGTGGGAATGCAGAGAAACACTTCGAAGAGCCAAGTGTAGAATTTGGGACTCAGTAGAGATAATTTGTTTGCGTTCCCGCCAGCCTTATCCGAAGCATTCTTTGGTGTTTTATCGCCCTCGTTCACGCTGAATATTCATAGACGTGGGCACTATGCAGTTCTCAGGGCCTGAACCGGATAGTGCCCACGTCAAAATTTGTATGGCCAAAAGCTGGAATGTTGATTTTAGGCCACACAAAGCAACAACCATAATTAATAAGGATTTGTCTACTTTCAGAGCCCGGCATCTGAATGTTTGTTCATATTTTGTTGGCAAAACTCATGAACCTGTTCATAACACATCGTGATATGCGCCAATTCCTTGATTCCATGTCTGACGTTTTTCCCATAGAAATTCCTCCTCATGCCATTGACTGATAATCTCCTAATTAAGGCTATCCTGTTGATGTATTCCCACTGGCACTGAGTAAGGGGTTTTCAAATTTTATTTTTAAGTAAAATGTATAGTTGGTTAATGGTCAGCTGGACAAGTGTAACTCTTATACACACCCACTAGGGCGTGAAAATGTTGACAATTCACTAAAAGATGTTATGTTTGCATATCCTGGGCGAGACAATTCGGCGATGATAGACAAATCGACATCCTTTGACAACATCGTAAGCATAATAGTGATCGCTTTCAAATTTTAAGAAGTTTCATACGTTGTTGCGTTCATTGTGACCTGAATTTTTAACAAGTTTTTTTACGTATAGCTGATAATGAGAAATTATTTCGTTCATTCACATTTTTCTACATAATGGGAGAGGTTACACTCATAGAGTTCGTCACGTTCCAAGCATTCAAATTCAAAAGATAGAGCACTGTACAGCGTGTATTTCAGGAACGACCCTTCATCGGCTCTTTAACTCAATTGAAACATAATTATTGTTACAATGCAAGAATTATGTAGTCACTATATTCATATTTATTGACTCTTATGTATCGAAAGATTACGGACTCTTATTAGTCACTGTTATAGGTCAATCACCTTGCACTTTAACGGACTTCAAAATGAAGAGAGTTCAAGGAGTATCAGTGATTCAGCAGAACTTTTATCTTGCTGGAGATATCAAGCTTTAAATAGAAAGTATATCTTAAGGATTAATCAAGGACTGTTACATAACCGGCTTTAATTAAGGGCGAACCCATCACTCGATGTAAATTGAGACCTTAACATTGTATGGAAATATATTTCAATCTGTGCCCAATGGACGGCCATTTTAGTAAATCGATACAATGAGATTGTAGTTTCGCTCATGGGAAAGAGCAGAACACGATCCTGCTGGGCACGTTATTGTGTGGAAAATCAAGCCAATAAACCCTCCTCATACCAGTCTAACTCCTTGTGAGCCTCTGCTTTGTTGATCGTCCAGTACCTCATCGCACCAATTCCCTAAGGTAGACGATACGTCAGTATCACTATAAATGTACCAACTTCTTGCATATCAGAGCATTATTTCTGCTTCACGATTCCATGCAAAAATCACCGGTACAGTAACAAGTATAGGCTGTTCTGGAAAAAAGGCTTTAGTCTATGTTGACGCACCAGCAAATTTTAGCCGTTGGTCGCTTGTCTCTTCGCCTTTCAAAAAATTCAAATCAACTTTGCAAGATCCTGCCAGTTGACCCGCCCAAGACTTTTAGGGAGATGCCGATATGCTCTATGTGTCAGGTTCTAAGCTTAACAAACTGTAGCATTCACGCATGGTCTGTGTCAAGCACCTCAGAGCTAGCAAGGTCGGACCATGCCAACACCAACCCACCGCACAACAAAACAGAGGCACTACATGTAAAACCAGAACCAAATAGATCTGTACCAAACGCCACCTGTAGATGGAATTATTTTGATCATTTTCTAAAATTGCAAACAGTCTGAAAATTCTCATTGTGGACATTGAAATCCCTTTACTCGAAAAGTGAAAGTTTTATGTCAACCGTACGATAGTATGTATGCGTCAAGATTGGCCGTGTTTACGTATTTCATCATAACGGCACCTATACTGCACACCTGAAAACGAATGGTTTTAGAGGACCTTGGAAAGTATGCTGCCACCGAAGTACCTGGCAGACTATCATCATTTTCAGGTGTAGCCGACGGTTGTGAGGGGTTCAATACGCGTAGTAAATGGAGGGTGGGGGGCTAGCAGTGTACAGTGAGCTTGTGGCAGTTGTTGTTTTTATGATATATCACTTTTTTGGAGGATTGAAAAAGTCACAGGACAGTTTGTGTCTTTCAAATTACTGCCAAAATGGCACTGGCATGAAAGCCAATAGACAAGTGACCATCTATGAAAATTCGCCATTTCTGAATATGTGAAAAACATGTTAACTCCAAGCAAATCTTATTGTCCTGTAATGTCTTTTGCCGTTTGGAACTTTACTTAAAAAATTCTACATAAACCTTTGTAATCGAGCTGTACCCCTTTTTGCCGTCAATTATATCTATTCATTTTAGCACCTTTCTTCACACATTTTATCACAGCAGCATTTGTTTGTCTACTTGAACCACGGTAGGTAGTTCAACTTAGGCAAACGCATCTGTACAATGTGCATGGACACAAGAAAGTTCTAACGACTTTAAATAACCCGTTCCCATGTAGGATTTCTTGAACTAGTACGTTGTTAAACTTAGTTAAGAGCGTTGAGAAGAAAGAGAATATATGACTCATCAAACTACCACGTAGTTGTAGTTGGCAAACGTTTTGTCAAACAGCTATATTCCGCCCCTAACACCTCCTGGACACCCCTAAAAATAATGGTATAGTCCGCCAGGTACTTCCTAGGCAGCATTCTTGACAAGGTCCGGTTTTAGATGTACAGGCAATGTAACTAATGCAACGTTTTTGGGTGTTAGGTAAGAAAGGGACAAAAAATAAACCTCACTAGCATGCAAAGGGGAGGCTTTTCTTAGCCGAGCTGCCATTACTGTTTACTTCTCGGTCCGGGCTCACTGTTCCACTGTCGCGTGATCCGGATCCACAATCAGTATCGGCAGTGGTGCTGGAAAATTCTTGGAATAGTCGAGTTTGTGTTGAACAGAAAGCATGTTTCCCTGCCTTTGTTTTAATATCTCCCCATGTACCACGCTAGGTAAAACATACGTTATTAATAACTGCAGGCACGAAGTGATTGATAATGGACGAGTACGGGCCATTTCGTGTTATAACACGAGGGGTGCGTAGCCCCCGAGTGTTTAACGCATACTGGACCAAACAATTTCATTATCTCACTTATCACTCGTCCTAAACAAAAAGACTGAAATTGTATTCTAATTGGCCTTGCAGGTGACAACCTTCAACTCTGTATATGTTTTCGACAATACTTTCATTTGTATGTACTTCAAATAACACTGAGACCTGTGCCGCGATCATTGACCACGAAATGTCTTTTGATCTTGGTTTTTGAGCGTTATGAAGTCATGTCAACGCAACTTAATACGAAAGTAACATAAGGCCTTTGTAATGTGATTGAACAGGTCAATGATAAACGATTGCCAAGTCCCTTGAAAGAGTCTCAATTCAAACAAAGTCTGAGTTAAAGAATATCTGTGCGCACCAGGCATGCCAACAGTTGGGTTGTATCACTGAACAACGAATGGGCCATGTCGAGGGAAGTTCAACGTCGCAGTGTCACTGATCCTAATTCGCCTATACCTAAAGTTGAATCCGATCCCTTGATGATTATTTTGCAAGGTTCATATAAGAAATATAACGAAATGATGGTAAACCATATCCTCCAAACACATATAGCTGCTACATTACAACAACATTTGGTTGATGTGTCTGACGCAGAGACATCCATTTGTTCAAACAAAAAACAAAAAACAAAAAACTGACGAACCGAAACTTAAAAACATTTCAAGATGCTCTGAAAAACAAAGAGTTGATGTCTAAGGATTACGGCAATGTCGTTTAAAGGCAAATCCCGTGACGGAAAAAACGACGAGGAGCGATTGTGGGATCGCTGTGTATTCAATACTGACACAGCACGAGGTTAGTCATACATCGTTTACTTTTATGATTGCAAAATCTTCCGACTGATGAGCACTCACACAAACCTCGAAGCGAACAAGTTCCATATTGGAGTTAATGAACATGGGCGAAAATTTATGGAGTATGACGGACGGATGTCTAAGATTCGTATTGGCAACATCGATTGCAAATCCAAACCTAAGGTAATCAGACAATATTATAGACAATATCGAGATACTGGGAGTATGGTGTTTTCGCAGCAAACTGTCGGTGTTAATACACTCAGGAAGTGCCTAGATCACATGTACAAGGATGCCGAGATCGACTACGAGGCTAAAACACAAATAACAGCGGTAAAGTTACATGTTGTACTAGACTATGTTGTCGGGGAGTTGATAAGCAATCGGTCAGAGGGAGAAGCGGCCATCGATCGAAGGCAGTCAGAAGCTACAAAGGTCCATTTGAAGACATGTTGCAAAATATTTCAAATGTCCTCTAGCCGCCTAAACCAAAAACAACAAAAAGTGCTGTCGAAAACGAAGAAAAGGAAACTGTCTTCCTCAAAAGGAGAAGACAAGCCCCTTGTCTCGTGAAAAAGTTTCCGCTCGTCGTTGTTCCCTTAAAATTGATTCGGTCTCTTTAGAGCAATCCGGGAAGAAAATGACAATTACTTTTGTTTTCTAATGTGTTGTGTACACTGCAAGTTGAAGATTTTCTTTTGAATTAAATTGAATTGGTGAAACAATGAATAGATTTTAGTCTAATGCATCTTTTCAGGTGGCAACATCCTGTCGACCAATCAGAAGCAACAATCGTGCCGTGGATTATGGCTATAACTCACTTCTGAAGAGTGGGTTATGGGTTATAATCCACGGCGATCCAGGTCTCTGATTGGCTGACAGGGTCTTGCTGTGTGAAAAATAGTTGAAAAGGGAAGGGCTGTGCAGTAGAGTGCCTCTGTCAAAATTGGTAAAGAACAAAGCTGGAATGTTGAACACTGAGGGTGCTATCAGTCCGAACAGAAGAAAAATAATGATAGGGCATTCATTCATGCTCATTACGGATAAATTTTAGACAGAAATTGGAGTAAATTTGATGAAAAACAATTTTAAACCATGTTCACTTGCAGATTTAGGCAAAAGATAAAGTCAACCGAAAGATAATACCGTGACATACGCTTATGTTTCTTAATTGCATTTTTGTATTCTTCAGGAACATTGTAATGCCATCGTCAATGTTGTAATATTTGTGCATGAATAAATTGTATCAAATGATTTCATACGCTCTGTTTACACGATACAACTACTAGAAAACTGAAAATGTATAAACAGTCAGATAAATAAAGAAATAAATATATAAACCAATTAATTAATTAATTAATTAATTAATTAATTAATTAATTAATTAATTAATTAATTAATTAATTAATTAATTAATTAATTAATTAATTAATTTAATTAATTAATTAATTAGTTAATTAAAAAGACAATGGTAAGTAATAAAGTAAAGATTCGATTGGCAGTGATGTGCCTCATATGAAAATTGAAGATAGTACAGTACAGTCTATCCGCCCAGATAAACAATTCTGAGTTCAGTGCGCACCAGCATAAGCAAACCTTGGAAGGCATCGGCCAGGCAGACGTACAGTATTTTTGTCAAACGTATCCAAACAAAACTGCCCGTTTTAGGGGTAAGTAAAACTCTCAGAGTCTAAAATTTCGATCTGTCTCATATATTTACGATGTCTCTCGTGGTACGTGCACCTAGCAATCACTGAACCTTTATTCATTCGTCTCTACGACTAGTAGAGAGACGTTATGTTGACAATATTTTGACTAAGCAAAGTGTATGTTTTTGGGGAAAGTTTTCGTAAATTTTCGCAATTCGCTATGATTGACAGTCCTTTGAATTTGTAAGAGTCGCCAAAGAGCCCTGATTCCGTCAACTGTAAGCTAAGCATTTGGTAATTCAAGCTATACTATTACCTGTTCCAACTTTGCCACCATTATCATGGAAAGAGAAAATCTAACAAATCATAGGTTTTAAGCGGGTGACTGCATTTTAAAACAGCGCCCTCACACAAGGCATTTCGAATATCAAGGAACGCCCCTTTGACCATATATGGGCATATTTAGATTACAGGTGACTGTATATCTTTAATTTGTCATAACAAGCAATACCCTTTAAACACCCGAAGGCGTAGTAGATATTCACAATATATCAAGTACGTAATTTTGTCGGAAAAAGTCCTCTGTTCTGCACAACGATGTCATTTTGGGAAGCTCGCATGAACGCTTAGACTGAAAGATCTGTCTCTCGAGGGCGATCTCTACGTTCTTCCTTTGTAAGGGGAGGGGCGTAGCATCGCCCTTGAGCGACGGATCTCTCAGTCTAATTTACCCTCTACACCCTTACCACTCATATTAAATCACTGCAACTTCGACGATACTGAAGTGTACACATATTAACGTCTATTAATCTGTTGCGAAAAGCGCCACCTGTATATTTAGTGGCGAAGAGTAAATGAAGTGAGTTTGCATACAGTTTTTTTTTTATAATCGGGTGATTATTGATGATGAATTTTCTGACCATCATTATGGCAATGCGCTCCATGATATGTTGACCTTCAGTGTGTTTATCGTTTGCGGTTGACCACATTTTCTTTCTTAGTTATGGGACTGTCACAGTCAAAATATCCATATCGGTAGGCCCTGCAATTGAAGAGTGGCACTTGTCGCGTTTACCTAGGACGTGTATATATCATTCACAGCTTATACTGCCGTACGTGTAAGATTGAGACGGACTATAATAGCAATTATATTACCATGCCTGCCCGTCGCATTTTGATTGGTCGAGCTGAACCACATGACTAACCACAAATACACAGTAATGGTTTGTTTACATGCCCGTGAATATGAATAATAAGATACACAACTCAAAGTATCGTGACTTTACAGCTTAAACGTAAATCATAATCAATCACAAAATAAAATGGAGCACTTGTAGGTCAAGTTGAGATACTTTTTTCTGAAAACATCTCCGGATTTGCCAATTTTTTACAGCGCGCGTGACAATGCATCGCGTATTGCTCAGTTTCTGGGGCCCGGTTGTCGTTCACCCCAGAAATTTTCGGAAATTTTGACGGTTTTCTTTGGTTTGCTGTTAATATAATGGAAATAACAGACTCCGCTCTGACCATTAACGTTCATTGTGGGCGCGGGCTCAGGGAAAGCCAAATAAATGTGCTCGGCAAGCCTCGCCCGTTAATTTTTGGCTTTCCTCTCGCCCTTGCCCACAAATAAACGTTAATTGTCAGCGCGTCGCCCGTTATTTCTATAGTGTTCGCTTGTACATGGAGATAGTATCCTGCTTTGGAGGAAATTTACACGGCCTTGGACTTTTTTCCAAATCATATTTTCCCTGGATTTATTTTGAGGGCACACTTTCCACTCGTACAATAAACGCAGGGTTTCCCTCAAATTGACATGTGCAGGTGAGGAATTTTACCATGTTTTGATGACTCTGTTCTGATGAAATTACTAAAATACTTCTCTCCGCGTTGCATCAGTAACTCGCAGTATATTGAAGTAACATTCCAGAAAGATTTTACTTTCTGACACTTGGAAGTGATCAATAGGCACTGTATTTCAACTTTTTCACTTACATGCACGGAGTGTTGGTCAGCCACAACGCAAACTCGTTTTCGACCGATCTCTTGATCATAGTATTGAGGTGTGCCTTGATCAAAATTCACTCGATGCCAGTAGTGAATTTTCTGTTGCAGAAGTCACGTACAAATAGAGATAGATTGTTCATACCTTGTTTACAAGACAACGAGATTCTTTTGTTTAACAAAGGCGGAGACTATACTTTTGAATCAAACTGATGGCAGTGGGTCACAAAGTCTGGCCAAAGGTTCGACCAATTCTGCCGATATGTTCCGTATTTTGTTAACACATGACAGCATTCAATGAATATTCATGGACTCTTGAAGCATGAAAATCTCTCGAGATTAGTTCTTTCTTTGTACCTTGCGTGGTTTTGGCAGAGCTATCTGTCACACTGTTAACTTTTTATTCAAATTAGATGACATCACTCTTATGACAGTCGCTTTGCCTTTAGGAGTCTAATATCACAGTCTCTGACCTGAAGCGTCTTTATTTGATTTTATTTGATTGTTAAAATGTATCCAAATTGACGCGCTTCGCACATGTTCAGGCTGATACTTGCCAGTGTTGAGTCACAGACAGTACAAGCTAGCTTCTACTGCCTATGCCTGAGTGTGTATGTTGAGAGAACGCAATACCTGTCCGTCGTTGGTGCATGCGCGTTTACGTTTTGGTTTTTGTGCAAACTTTACGTATTCATTCGACTTGTAAATTTTCATTCTTAGGGGTCTGTTTGTTGGTCACACCACACTGGTATCATGTAGCATGTTTTTATGGCAAATGGAGGCAAGATGAAATTTCTAATTTTTTACTGAAATGCGCCACCTTAAATAAGAGCGGCATTCATGAAAAGTCCGTCACCTCACATGCAAAGAAAAACGATGACTTATCAGAGCTAATATTTTGTAAACGTGTTACATGCTTGGCAGGTAGCCCCAGATAACTATATGGAGGATCCAGATATTTACACCCATTTCAAAAGGCGAGACTTCAAAAATTCCGGTTACTTTCACATAACCAATAACCAGTCAGGTTTAAGTAGGTAAAAGTCGCTGTTCCTTCTTACTGCATTACATGTCATCGGTGTTCGAGGAGGCAAGTCACTAGAAGTTAACACTGACTACAGTTTTGGAACCGATTGGTCTTTGGAGGTGAAACTAAAAGTATCGGAACAGGTGCAATAAAATCTAGCGATGTGCCCACCAATGTATTTTGTTTCCCGTATAAGTGGCTATGTAATGATATAAGCATATAATGTGTATATATCAAGACACAAGGCATATTTTACTAAATTTTTTATTTTATTAATATTGTTATTCTTATTATGTTCCCGTTCTCAAAATAGCACGTGTTGTAGGAAAAATTGTATTAATGAGACCGGGTATAGCCATTGTCACGGAGCCTATAGCTAGGCATCTGAATATTGTAATCCGTAACATACACTCCTGGAACAGCAAGGTCATCGTAGCATAGGCTAGAAGGGACAAGCTGATATTTTGCAAGTCTATTAAAAAAGTTAATAGAATTAGAATCAGTCACATACTCGGATGCTTTCAAGAATGCATATGGTGGGTGTGCCATTAGAAGAGGAAACCATCATCGATTTTGTTACCGCTATAAACAAATCAGAATAGAGTTCGACTTGGCGCAAACTGCAAAGAATATAGAAAGTGTAATTTTCGTCAGCTATATTTATCCAAGGAAGATCTCTCTAGTGGGTCGCGGACAACTCGATGTAGTCAGCATTGTTAGTAAAGGGAGCATAAATCCTGACTTGCCGAAGATTCATGATATTTGCAGTAGCATTCAAATTGCCACAATTTCAGTTAAACCTAACTCCTCGATCAGTGAATGAGCGACCAGATTACATTAAGTACTGTAGTACTCACAGCTTTTCATCAATTTTCTTTTCTGTTTCTAATTTGCATTATTTTTGTTTAAAATGAGGACTTTTCAATGTGGTTAGATTTGTATATTATGTATAATTCTTAATCAGTTAAGTATAATTGCTGTTTTTGTGTCAATAGACAAAAGCTACTTCGACTTTTATTCCCCAATTGGGTCGTCAGGCTTACTTGTTTCTCTCACCTATATGGAGAAACGCTTGTTGCATGCAATGTTATGCGGGCAAAGGGGGCTCGCGTTTTTAGGAAATCTGGTTATTTCTGGCCTTTGATGTGCCAAATTGTTTTTATTACCTTAGTTTATACACAGTTGGTTAGATTTGCATAACGACGATTTACTCCTTTATTTGCTGGTTAATAGCTGAAATTCTGTTTTCGCATTGAGGCAATAAGTTTAGAGTTGAGGCATTGTGAGTAGACTTCTAAGTCAATATTTAACGGCGTACGTGCAATGAGGACTTCTACATGTAACTCATAGGTAAATGCTTACATAAAGCCAATGGTGGCAGGCTCTTGAGTCTCAAAAGTTATGTTCAAGAGAGCCTAGAGTATCTGAGTTTTGCCTTGCTACATAATTGTCATAGTACATCAGAAATTATAAGAGATATTTATCATTGGCATACTTTGGAGATAAGGATATTAGTCTAGAAGGATTTAAACAATTTATACGATCCCTTGCTACAGCAACTGACAATAAATCTTCGAAGTACAACCATGGCAGCACGACGGAGGCACTGCTTTTGCTGCTCAACTCATCGCTGGCAGCACTGGCTGAGATTTGGGTCGGCTCATGCAGAATTCAATTGAAGATCTAAACATTCAATGAAAAAATGCATTTGTACAGTTTCAATCGGTGCATAACACTACGCGCTAGATGCGCGTACAGAACATGCATTCATTCAGAATGTAGTCGAGTCAACAAAGCGTTTGTTTTGGCTAGCCTTGGACAGATAAGGAAGCAGTAACACCACAAATTATCATCAAGATACAATAAATCATCACACTTTCCACCTGTACAATTGATGTAATAACTTAATTTTTGTTGCATTTGCTAGGTTTTAAGATACAGTAACGTAATTAACATACATTTTATTTTCTACAACCAATGTTTCTATTATCGTAGGAAAAGCACAGATGGTCAATATTGAAAGGGTAAACATGTGTACAGTGCCAGAACAAGTAAAATCACCTGTCCAAATTCATATTTCGAGCAATATTTGAAAAATTATTATGTCATTCCGATGGATTAACAGGCCTACAATGTGACTGAACCCGTGAATATTGATAAATTCAACATCTCAGTTACACTAGAGAAAGGGAGCTCGATGGTGGAAAGTTTAAAGTAGTAGTTTCAAGTATGCACAGTTTTTTTGAGTAAACTAAATTGATACTGAAAGGGTTACCATAACAAGAAAAAATGCGGTGACCTCTTACAAGTTAATGAGACATGGTAAATGGCGTTCAGTTACAGCCAAATATGGTTACATACTAGATAGCATCTCCGATTTTCTATAATTTTACAAAAACTTTGGAATTTAGTGTCGATCTGATTCATGTCAACTGTTTTAGAATACTATCGCACATGGGAATATTTTCAATAACATTAAGAGACAATGAATCTTCTTATGCTTCTGTCACATACTTACATGCAAAAATCTTCGTTTCAAATCGAAAGTATAATCCTACAGACAGGTTTCAAAGTTATATTTTCAAAGTTACAGAAAGAGGGAGATCACATCAAATTTTGAATAATCCAAAGAAATCTCTTTACTTCCCTTATATAGATGCATGCTATACTCTGAAGAGATCACAATGCATTTACGCTCTGTGAATGCTAATATCCAAGTAGGGTGAAATCTCTAAGATGTTTCCGAGATGCAATAGTGCGATGAGAGTACGTGGCAAAATATAAGCTGTCATATAAAACTTTGTGTCAGGTTTGCATCTTGACGAACATATGTTTGCCTTGTCGTGGATACCCTTATAATAGAGCATCTGCTACGAAACGAATGTAACTTCCATGTTATTTTAAATGAACATTTAAGTTAATTTGTATGTCGACATACGAATCTGGATGTCTTAAGTTCCTCGGCCACGCAAATGGAATGAGGTTCTGAATACATCTTATTTGTGTAAACTTAAATATTGTCAGCTAAGCACTTTAACAAACTTTGACGGGTAGAAATACCTTAACATACCTGTCTTAAAATCGCACTCAGTCGTCAAACCATGTGTAGTACAGATCTGTCTATGTCACCAGCAGTGTATTCCCACTCCCTGTGCAGCGTCTCTTAAGTATATGACAATGCTATTCACAGGCAAATGAGGTATTTGGGTACAGTGGCTGATTGATTTTGAACAAGTAATTTTAAATTCGTTCCTCATGGCCAAAGGGAAACACACTTCAATTATCACCAAAAGAGCTCATTTGCAATGGAATCATCAATTATACTGTTTGTTTGGCGCATCGCCGTACACTCTGAAAGGTAATTTAGTTTAGTGACGATCGTGAAAGATCTTCTAACAATTCCTCATAATGGTTTATCTTTACGCTTGACCTCTCTCTCCTGGAGGTGTGTTTGCATCCAACACCTCCCTGCCTAAGCACTAACTTATTCCCAGACCAGTGTATGACTCTGTCATTTATCTTAAAGCTTTTGTATTGGTGGACCTATCCACGGCATGTTAGGTAATGGAAATTCAACTGCGTTCGGAATGTTTTGAAAATCTGACATTAATGTGGTTAAGTGAATTTATGCCTATTTCAATGAATAATTTAAGAGGTAACAGGAATCACGTTGGCAAACATCTGTTAAACACCAGTGTGCACCATTACTTTTCAAATACCCTTTGTTTTATATTGTCTCTTGTGTCATGTCAGGCGATTGGAAATCGTCAATACGTTAAAATCCAGAAGTCAAACTCAGGAAATATTTATATGAGAAACTATACTTGCGAAACTATTACAGGCCCAAATCCCTCTTTACCCTCCCCCCCCCGAAATTGCAAGAATAACAGCGTTTTGCCAGATTAAAACCACAGTTGAGAATGCTCTGGACAACACAATTGACTCTCCTGCGGAGAACGTTTTTCGGTGATACCCTGATAATATACAAGCAGATGGTAAGACTTTACGATGGTATCTGTTCACAAATCATAATGATTGACAGGTTTAATGGTTGAAGGGAAGTGTCATACACTGTGGGACGGAAGGACGTGACACAGAACAACCTGCATGTTTGTATAAAATGCATGATACTCAATTGTGGGCAAAAACAATGTCACAAACAATTACCGCAAAATTGATAACCAACTCCAACTACAACTTATCAATCTCTCAGTTTTCCATTGATCGCACATCGCCCGGCTCTTGTAATGTGTATAGTGAACCTATTGGTATGTGTAAATTTGCACCATGACGAAATACAGTTCATCTACTGGGACCTTCGTCAATCCCTAATGTAGATGTTCAATTTATAGAAGTGACTGAACGAAGCGGGATAATTGTTAAGGAAATATTCCTGAATACACTAGAAAACGAATTACAAATGCTGATATTGCCTCGATTGTGCACATTCCCATGATTCACTCAACAAAGGCCGAAGCTGATTATTACTTGAATATGACTAAAAATAAAAAAAAAACAAACGAACAAACATTCTAAGCGTTTCTTCAGCCTCTAGTTGATGTGCAGGTGTCACTTTACTCATTCAATTGTGACGCGTTTTATCTTTCACAATCGAAATTGATGTTTTTCTTGTCATTATTAGTCTTCTGTGTTTGTTGCGGTACTAAAGTATATATTGTAATGATGCATCTTTTGGCCCTATGAAGTCTCCATTAGTACTCGAAATGAAAAAAAAATATGAAACTCGAGAGATCTACATGTTTTTAGCTCAAGTGCTTCCACTTTTGTAAACTGTCTTCTTGGTTTGTTTCTGACTAATGTCAGATGGTACTACTTTCTCACATTTTAATCTAGGCTACATTTGTTTTGGTGTATCTAAATCAGTGTTTCATCCAGGTGGCATCAACGGGGCAATTTTTCCTCTTTTCCAGAAAGTTTGGGGGTTTTCACCAGTTTCAAGTGTTCTACTTGTATCCATAAGTGTGACTTGCACCATTTCATCGGGGTCTTGTCTCCCTTTACAAATGACTAGGGGATGCCGACATGTCAACAGAGGGGGAATCCCCCATTCTCTTCTCTTGATGATATAATGTTAATATTCAAACCACACAGAGGACCTCGAGCCAATATAGGTCGAAGGATTGTTACTGAATCTCTGTTTTTTTCCTAAAGTAATATTTCGGAAACTGATGGCAAAATGGTCCAAAATTAATATAGAGTACCTGTTGTAGGAAAGTAGTGGGTTAGCTAATTCCCAGAGCTTTTCCAGTCTCGTTTGAGGATGACTTTATTGATTTGATGTAACAGAGAGGTTTCCTGCTCTACTCATTTGCTAAATCTTCATCGTCAAAGAAGAACTGCAGTTAATCTTCCGGGCCTCCGTTACACCCTAACGGAGATGTTCAATTTTAGTGACTGAATTTAGCAGCAAAAATCTTTAGAAAGTCTATCTCACAGTACACACAGGAACACAACCAAACTCATGTTGACAATATCGTGATTCCCACATACCTAAGTAGCACAAAAGTCTGAAACTGAGTTCATTGTTTACTTATCAGTTAAGTCATAAAAAAGTGTACTAATTTTGTTTGTACCCGAGAAATCTACAAATTCGACAAGTGCTTTTTACTTCCACTTGTGAAAACAGCCTTTTTATTTCTGACCAATGAAAGATACGCGATGACCTATTTCTCAGTTACTCATCTACGCTTCACTTCTTTTTTTATTTAGAATACTCAAGCCACACAAATATATGACCTTTGGCTGATGGAGGTCGTAGAATGGTGACTGCTTTAAGTAATATTTCGGAAACAGATAACAAATTAGTCCTACATTCATTTACTGTACTTATCATAACAAAAACAGTGGGCTACCCCTTTTCTGAGAGTTTTTCCAATCTCGTTTGACATTATTGACTTGATGCAAGGAAAGGAATCATGCTCAAAAATTTTGTTATATCTTTATTGACATGTACGGATTGCAGTTTATCTCCTGTGCCCTTGGTCACACCCATAGAGAAGTTTCATTTGGATTTCAGCTGGATTTAGATGCAGAAGTCTTTAGAGATTTGTTCTCAATACACAGCAAAAACACAAGAGCCGTTGCTGACAATTTCTCGATTGTGCAAATACCCATGAATCACTTGACCAAACAAAAGGCTGAATTTGAGTTTATTGCTTCCTTACAATTAAAGTTAAAAGATGTCTGAAAGATTCATGGACCCGTGATTAACGTGCACGTGCTCTGCTTGTTTGTAGTTGTGATGTTGCCCAGTAAATAGATACAACATTTCGAGTACTTCACTTCTCTGTGTTATCAACGATGTGTGTGTACGTGTGTGTGTGTGTAAGGACGGACAGTTTTAATTTTAGAAAGTGAACAACATTTAACGGATTCACATGAAAAATGTTTCAACAAATTTCTCACCATGATCTTCCTGTTAGCTTTATCACTCTCTGACAAAGGTGTTTTTTTGCACCCGATGCATTGACCTCGTATCCCGGCCTGACTATCTTTTCACCAGTAGCGTCTCTGTCGCATATTTTGGTGCACTGGTGTATTAACCCCCTGTTCAGGCGCAATTTCCGTGTATGGATCTAAAAGTACATCTATTGCAAGTTTTTTGTGACTAAAGGACAATTTGACTGGTTTTCTGAAATTGAAATAATTCAACTCAAAATGAAGAAAACCAACTAAATCATACATCAAATTCCAGAATATTTCTAAAGTGGTTTCATATGAGACAGCATCTCTGATTTTATATTAAGTACACAAAGGATGGAGTTTAGAGTTGACCTGTTTCATGTCAACCATTAATAGAATGCAGTCACATAAAGGAAATCCTTCCAATAACATTCATTACATTAGGAGTTTGCTTATTACGTATGTTACACTTTATGTGAAATCTCAGTGTACAAATTGAAAGTACAATCTCATAAGCAGTTTCAAAATTCTATTTTCTAAGTTGCAGAAAGAGGGAGGTCACTTTACATTTAAAGAGGTCAAAAAATTGCGTCAATGATACTTGGCTCACATTCGGTTCGATGTGGCACAGCAAACACAACGTTCTATAAATCCTATGGGCCTCAGCTTGTACTAATAATCCACAGTGCATTTGCATACCTTATGATGCATAGTCCATGAAATACCAAATCGAGGTATTAGTAGTTGGAAAATGTTGCAATGGCCACACCTTCTTTTTGACTTGAAGGTCTTTGGTTGTGTTTCTGTAAAAATGTAACCAACATGTCAAATTCTGACTCACAGTTACTGACAAGGTTAACACTTTTTGCTGCTTATTATTTTCAATCAGCATACTGTTTGCCAATAATAATTTCATTCAAACAAAATCCCCTTTACAGATTAACATGCACCTACACACCAAATACAAAGGTGTAATGTGCACCGGTTTTCAAGTTTGTTTGTTGTTTGTTTGTTTGTTTGTTTGTTTGTTTGTTTTTCAATTCGACTAGAGAATTCACGTATGCGATATGTAGCATATTTTGACCAAAACATGGCAAAAATGTTCAGAAAAATATAAAACAACATGTTTTGTCTCAATTTGAACACACTCAACTACGTTTACCCCTGGTAACATGTATACAAAGTTTCAGAGCAATCGGACAAGCGATCTCATAGAAAATGATTTTTTGAGCAAAAATCCAAAGGATAAGATAACATAATGCTCCCAAGTTCACATAGAATGTTCATAGGAGAAACAGTGACCTAGCCAGCTTCTTAGAGCTTTGCTTGTCTCGTATGAGATAGATTTAGTGACTTGATGAAGCAGAAAGGAATGCTGCTTAAAACATTAATTTTCTCATCTTTTCGTCAACTACTACTGTTTGATTATCACTAAAGTCATGAAAACATAACGTCTAGGTTTTTTATCTCTGCTCCATGTGCTCTGCTTGGTTGCATGGTTCAAATTGTGGTATTACTAAGAGAGTAGACACACATTTAACACTATGTTCAGAATCGCCATGCATGCCTTCTAAAGGACCAAGAACGACATACAAGAAATATCGTTTGATTGCAAAAGATAAAATGCGTCTCTCATAAGTTTTCAAAAGAAGTATCGAACTCACTTGGACAAATATTTTTTTTTTTGAAACTTGGTGCACTTCGATTTTAAAAAAACTAATTTACACCGAGAGTACCCATTGAGAGTGTAACCACAGTTCATTCAGTGTGTCATTTTCGCATCATCACACTCTCTGAAAGGGATGTGTAAATTTAGTAACTGAACGACTCTTAACGAATTAATATGAACATTTTCCAACTAATTTCTCACAATGATCGTTCTGTATGCTTACCACTCTCTGATTAAGGTGCTGTTTGCATCCGATGCATTAACCTCGCACCCCGACGTGAGTATTTACACGTTCCCCCACGTCTGTACTTCATTGTGTATCTCCATATATATTTCTGTCGACTGATATATAAACCCTCTGTTTATGCTCAATTTCTTTTGTATTGGGACCGAAATTGTGTCTCTATTGCCAGGCTCAGTGATGTACTGAAAATGTGACCGATGTTGGGAGATTAAAAATTCCTACTCAAAACGGCATGAGCAAAACTTCCTGTACAAATGAACTGAATGATCCATCCAAAGTCCAAACTATTTTTAACATAATAGCGGAACTCAAGATTGCAAAATTCATTAAAGACCAATATACAATACATAGTTTTAAATGTCAGAAAAGAACACGTTTGTTTATCACGTGCTTTCTGCGACGATATGATAAAAAACTATAGTTTGAAATTAAAAAATATGCAGGACATTTCTAGTTGCCCTAATGTTAAAGCCTCTACTATGTTTGACTTTGTGAACAAAGATTTTTTTCATCAAGACACTTCCATAGTTGCGAAAAGGGAAGTCGTGAGCGCGAGAATGTTGACGCATGGTTGACCCTAGGTACGTGAACGTAATTTTCATATCAGCTTTCGAGACTTGATATGTCACGTTTACTATGCTGAAATAAAGCTCTAAAGCTCAAATTGATGTGCCACCGTCAGTAACTGAAATCAAACCGATACAGCCTGGTGCCTCAACTCGTATTCCGAACTACGAGCGATTGTAGCAGAAGAATACTCAGAAGAATTTTTTTCTCGATTCAACAATACAAACAAGAAATCTTTCTGACGATGCTTCGATCATGCCAATACCAATTAATCAGTTAAATTATTAACAAAAGGCAAGCTGTGCATTTTCTGCCTATCATTAGAGTCACAACAAATATTGTAGTTGAATTGTCACGTTATTTACTCACTGAATAAACACATAAATTACGCTCTGTTCAGTGTCACAGTACGGTACTTAAATAACGGCCAAGTATGATATCCATAATCATCGATTTTGGTTGCTACAGATAATAACACTCTGAGATGGCTTTTTACAAAATTAATTCTTATGAAATGTGAATACTTTGTAACTTTAATTTGAAAATTCATTAAAATATTTTTGTTTTCAATTTATTAATGAAGCTGCACATTTATCTCCTCAATTTGTTACAAGTTCTTTAGGTACAAAAAAAATCATTTCACCAAGGACTCTCACTAACGTACGAGGAGGCTTTGATTTCTTTTTTCTAAGATGACAAATTTCAGATTTTTATCTTGTTATTGAAAACTAACATTTAGAAATAAAAAAAAAACAGAAAAAAGACAAATCCCTTAAAAATCTGTCTTTGAGGATCAAAAATAAAAACACACATTAGAGGCAATTAGAGGCAATTCCCATCAATATTAGTATTTTTGTGTATTATTTTCAAAACCCTATTGTGCATATTATCATGATTCATGAACTCCTTAGTCCAAATTCAAAACCTTGAAGAGTTGTTGAAAATAACATGTTTTGTTAGCTGAGTTGAAAAAGTGTAAGCTCTGTGACAAACATCGTGCTTTTCCGATTACTATATGTGTGTGTATATGTCTGTGTGTGTACTGTGTCTGTGTGTCGTCTGCTCCACGCGCACCGTGTTGTTTGGTCGCGCACAGAATCGCAACATCTAAGTCGGTTACTGTGACCAACTCTTTTGGGTTGGAAGCAGTGGCCGACTGGTTTTGTGTGAGGCCTATCAGCTAGGCGATGTTGCCGTGAGTGTGTGGGGGTCCGAATCCCGTTTGGGTTATAGTAAAAAAATTATATTCTTTAAACCTGAGTGGACAGTATTGCTGGTGGATATTTACTTGTCCCCGAGTCTGTCTGATAGCTCAGTAAAAAGCTTCGTGCTTTTCCGATTACTATATGTGTGTGTACTGTGTCTGTGTGTGTACTGTGTCTGTGTGTCGTCTCTGCTCCACGCACCGTGTTGTTCGGTCGCGCACAAATTGCAACATCCAAGTCGGTTACTGTGACCAACTCTTTTGGGTTGGAAGCAGTGGCCGACTGATTTTGTGTGAGGCCTATCAGCTAGGCGATGTTGCCGTGAGTGTGTGGGTTCGAATCCGTTTGGGTTATAGTAAAAAATTTATATTTTTTAACCTGAGTGGACAGTATTGCTGATGGATATTTACTTGTCCCCGAGTCTGTCTGACAGCTAAGTAAAAAGCTTCGTGCTTTTCCGGTTACTATATGTGTGTGTACTGTGTCTGTGTGTCGTCTGCTCCACGCACACCGTGTTGTTTGGTCGCGCACAGAATTGCAACATCTAAGTCGGTTACTTTGACCAACTCTTTTGGGTTGGAAGCAGTGGCCGACTGGTTTTGTGTGAGGCCTATCAGCTAGGCGATGTTGCCGTGATCGTGTGGGGGTTCGAATCCCGTTTGGGTTATAGTAAAAAATATATATTC
The DNA here is from genome assembly GCF_041260155.1 of Ptychodera flava. Classification (NCBI taxonomy): domain Eukaryota; kingdom Metazoa; phylum Hemichordata; class Enteropneusta; family Ptychoderidae; genus Ptychodera; species Ptychodera flava. The sequence goes on from NC_091930.1 coordinate 5,942,635, forward strand.
TTTAACCTGAGGGACAGTATTGCTGGTGGATATTTACTTGTCCCGGAGTCTGTCTGATAGTAAAAAGTAAAAAGCAGTGGCCGACTGGTTTTGTGTGAGGCCTATCAGCTAGGCGATGTTGCCGTGATCATGTGGGGGTTCGAATCCCGTTTGGGTTATAGTAAAAATATTATATTCTTTAACCTGAGTGGACAGTATTGCTGGTGGATATTTACTTGTCCCCGAGTCTGTCTGATAGCTCAGTAAAAAGCTTCGTGCTTTTCCGATTACTATATGTGTGTGTACTGTGTCTGTGTATGTACTGTGTCTGTGTGTCGTCTGCTCCACGCACACCGTGTTGTTCGGTCGCGCACAGAATTGCAACATCTAAGTCGGTTACTGTGACCAACTCTTTTGGGTTGGAAGCAGTGGCCGACTGGTTTTGTGTGAGGCCTATCAGCTAGGCGATGTTGCCGTGAGTGTGTGGGGGTTCGAATCCGTTTGGGTTATAGTAAAAAATATATATTCTTTAACCTGAGTGGACAGTATTGCTGGTGGATATCTACTTGTCCCCGAGTCTGTCTGATAGTAAAAGTAAAAAGCAGTGGCCGACTGTTTTTGTGTGAGGCCTATCAGCTAGGCGATGTTGCCATGAGTGTGTGGGGGTTCGAATCCTGTTTGGGTTATAGTAAAAATATTATATTCTTTAAACTGAGTGGACAGTATTGCTGGTGGATATTTACTTGTCCCCTAGTCTGTCTGATAGCTCAGTAAAAAGCTTCGTGCTTTTCCGGTTACTATATGTGTCTGTACTGTGTCTGTGTGTGTACTGTGTCTGTGTGTCGTCTGCTCCACGCACACCGTGTTGTTCGGTTGCGCACAGAATGCAACATCTAAGTCGGTTACTGTGACCAACTCTTTTGGGTTGGAAGCAGTGGCCGACTGGTTTTGTGTGAGGCCTATCAGCTAGGCGATGTTGCCGTGATCGTGTGGGGGTTCGAATCCCGTTTGGGTTATAGTAAAAAATATATATTCTTTAACCTGAGTGGACAGTATTGCTGGTGGATATCTACTTGTCCCTGAGTCTGTCTGACAGCTCAGTAAAAAGCTTCATGCTTTTCCGGTTACTATATGTGTGTGTACTGTGTCTGTGTGTCGTCTGCTCCACGCACACCGTGTTGTTCGGTCGCGCACAGAATTGCAACATCTAAGTCGGTTACTGTGACCAACTCTTTTGGGTTGGAAGCAGTGGCCGACTGGTTTTGTGTGAGGCCTATCAGCTAGGCGATGTTGCCGTGATCGTGTGGGGGTTCGAATCCCGTTTGGGTTATAGTAAAAAATATATATTCTTTAACCTGAGTGGACAGTATTGCTGGTGGATATCTACTTGTCCCCGAGTCTGTCTGATAGTAAAAAGTAAAAAGCAGTGGCCGACTGGTTTTGTGTGAGGCCTATCAGCTAGGCGATGTTGCCGTGATCATGTGGGGGTTCGAATCCCGTTTGGGTTATAGTAAAAAATATTATATTCTTTAACCTGAGTGGACAGTATTGCTGGTGGATATTTACTTGTCCCCTATTCTGTCTGATAGCTCAGTAAAAAGCTTCGTGCTTTTCCGATTACTATATGTGTGTGTACTGTGTCTGTGTGTGTACTGTGTCTGTGTGTCGTCTGCTCCACGCACACCGTGTTGTTCGGTCGCGCACAGAATTGCAACATCTAAGTCGGTTACTGTGACCAACTCTTTTGGGTTGGAAGCAGTGGCCGACTGGTTTTGTGTGAGGCCTATCAGCTAGGCGATGTTGCCGTGATCGTGTGGGGGTTCGAATCCCGTTTGGGTTATAGTAAAAAATATATATTCTTTAACCTGAGTGGACAGTATTGCTGGTGGATATCTACTTGTCCCCGAGTCTGTCTGATAGTAAAAAGTAAAAAGCAGTGGCCGACTGGTTTTGTGTGAGGCCTATCAGCTAGGCGATGTTGCCGTGAGTGTGTGGGGGTTCGAATCCGTTTGGGTTATAGTAAAAATATTATATTCTTTAAACTGAGTGGACAGTATTGCTGGTGGATATTTACTTGTCCCCTAGTCTGTCTGATAGCTCAGTAAAAAGCTTCGTGCTTTTCCGTTACTATATGTGTGTGTACTGTGTCTGCGTGTGTACTGTGTCTGTGTGTCATCTGCTCCATGCACACTGTGTTGTTCGGTCGCGCACAGAATTGCAACATCTAAGTCGGTTACTGTGACCAACTCTTTTGGGTTGGAAGCAGTGGCGACTGGTTTTGTGTGAGGCCTATCAGCTAGGCGATGTTGCCGTGAGTGTGTGGGGGTTCGAATCCCGTTTGGGTTATAGTAAAAAATATATATTCTTTAACCTGAGTGGACAGTATTGCTGGTGGATATCTACTTGTCCCCGAGTCTGTCTGATAGTAAAAAGTAAAAAGCAGTGGCCGACTGGTTTTGTGTGAGGCCTATCAGCTAGGCGATGTTGCCGTGAGTGTGTGGGGGTTCGAATCCCGTTTGGGTTATAGTAAAAATATTATATTCTTTAAACTGAGTGGACAGTATTGCTGGTGGATATTTACTTGTCCCCGAGTCTGTCTGATAGCTCAGTAAAAAGCTTCGTGCTTTTCTGATTACTATATGTGTGTGTACTGTGTCTGTGTGTGTACTGTGTCTGTGTGTCGTCTGCTCCACGCACACCGTGTTGTTCGGTCGCGCACAGAATTGCAACATCTAAGTCGGTTACTGTGACCAACTCTTTTGGGTTGGAAGCAGTGGCTGACTGGTTTTGTGTGAGGCCTATCAGCTAGGCGATGTTGCCGTGAGTGTGTGGGGGTTCGAATCCCGTTTGGGTTATAGTAAAAAATTTATATACCTTTCAACCATTGTCGAAATCCGAAAATCACACTCAAGACACCGACAAGTTCAATGGGTGCTTTTCGCTCCCTCTTGTCAAACCTGTCTTGACAGTTCATTTCATTCTATTGGTAGATACACGCTGGCCTATTTCTTACATATTCGTCTACGCTACGCATCGTGTCTTTTTATTTACAGTACTCAAAGCACACAGATATGTGTCCTCGGGTCAACAGAGGTCATTAGACGGTGACCGAATCGAGGTTTTTCATAAACGTTCCATTGTGACCAGATGAAAAAATGGCAAGAAGTTCATTGATAGTACTTATCATATGTAAAACAATAGACTAGCGAGCTTATTAAAGCTTTGTCGGTCACTTTTGGGAATACATTATTGACTTGATTTAACAAAAAAGGAACTCTACTCGAAACATTTGCTAACCTTTGTCTTTATATGATCACTATTTATAGCCAATGCACAACACGTCTCAAATATCACGGAGAATGTTTATTCACAGTGTGATCGCGAATGATACTGTGTTCTTGCCGCATCATCGCATTCTCTGAAAGGGCAGTATAATTTTAGTAACCACACTCTGAGAAGTTTTTTTAACAAGAGACATTTAACTTTTGCACTAGAGGGGTTAACGTCGCACCCTGGTCTGAGCATATATCAACACTTCCACTTCCGTACATCATTTTTTGCCTCTGTCTTTTATATATGTTCAATTGTGTATAAAGCCTCTATTTAGCTGTTATTTCTTTCTTGTTGGAATCTGAAGGTATAAAAAAATGTCAGGTTACGCAGTGTTATTGAAATTCGACTGATTTTCGAGATTAAAAATTCCAGCTCAAAATGTGGTGAAGTAAATCTTCCTGAACAAATGAATTAATTATCCTTCCCCACTTCAAACTTTATCCAAAGTGGCAGCGGAACTCAAGATGGCAACATTTTTTGTTGAATTTCAGTATAAAATGTATATTTTAAAATGTCAGAATCATCCACGTTTGTATCCTTTGTGACATATTGATATGATTGGTGCAATCGCCAATTGTCGATATTCTTACTACGATCATGCACACAAAGTGCACTGCATAAAGAAGACGCGTGAGGTTCCTGTTCAACGACGGATATTTTCGGATGTCGTGTATGAGTTTGGAGGGTAGAGAATGGAAGTTGCAGTCCGTTGTCTACGTTACTGAATTGTTACGCTGGCCTGCAGACTTATGCTGTGGTCTGTCACATATCAGTACAATGAGAATACAGTGATTTTGATACCAAAAAAGTGGTTTTGCAGAAAATTATGCTCTAAAAAATTCTAAACTGGGCCGTGACGTGCGTTTTGTGCAATTACAAGAACATTGGGAATACAATTGCAGCGTCCATTCCATAAAGAATTTTTGAGCTTGTGGTGTGCTGTACCGACGGATACGTTCAGTGAGCCGCTTGTGGCCGCTTAGGCGGCCTGCTACGCGGGCTTTAACTCCACCTTCTAAATATACAGATAGACAAAATGTTTAGACGTCAAAATTCCTCCAACAACATGTCATCCAGTCATTTTAATGACTTCGAATCCCCTTTTGTCTGTTTGATAAAGTATTCATAGTCAGCAAAGATAAGTGTTCCCATTACAATAGTGACTCCTCTTAGGATGGACTAAGTCCACATCAAGTTCAAGATTGTCATATGTCACATCTTATCAATCTGGATGGTGCTGTGTCTCTTTTCATGAATCATTTGCTGTTATATACCATACTGATCACTCATGGTCTTCACCGAATTCCTGTTTGGCATGGTCATGTCTTTCTCTTTTCTGATTACTGTTACTTAAAGCATATGAATAGTACTGCAAAATGTGAAGCGTTATTTTTTGAATAGTGTATAATTATCATATAAAAGTCAAAGAAATCACTCTACACAGTTTTTGCTTCCGCCATCATCGTAAACTTGATGATTCCAAAAGGGCATAACGTTATTATTATCATTTGTATTTCAGTACTCACAGTACAATGGGAAAAAAAAGCTGCGAGCAGCCTTTGCGGGGCCTAAGCGGTTGCAATGGTTTAAGGTGGTTGCAATTATGATAATACGTGCAAAATTTGAGTTTTAAATGGTCTTTTGGTTCTTGTAAAAAAAAGTTCACAACATTATGTAATGGTTATTATATGTTTCACTGCTATTCGTAGTTTTTTTTTGCAAAAACAAATATGACGGCTAAACCTCGTACCCGGTCCGAATGCCTTTCGCAAACTTGAAAATGCTCACATTTAGGATTACATGAGTAGAATTTCACTTCAATCAGTGCCATGATTCTGGAGAAGAAGATTTTGAAATGATTAAATTTGGATTTCGCAAAATCCAATATGGTGGCCAAAACACGTGACCGATGCAAATGCCTTTCGCAAACTTGAAAGTGCTCACACTCAGGATGACACAAATGATATTTTAGTTTATTCGGTGTGTTTGTTCTTCAGAAGTAGATTTAAAAAAAATAACTTTGATTTTCGCAAAAATCCAATATGGCAGCCAAACCACGTGACTGATCCAAGTGCGTTTTCACAAACTTGAACGTGATCACAGTGAAGATGATAAGAGTAAAATTTCAGTTCCATGGGTGTATTAGTTTTGAAGAATAAGATTTTTATAGATGTTATGGGTACTTTTCGAAACTTCAACATTGCGGCCAATGTCACATGACCGCATGTGATTTTTTATTTTGCAATTTATTCAGATCTTAGGTCAGGCTTTCTATATAAAAAAATCACAGTGACTAGACCCCTTGGTCATTAGGAGAAAGTATTTATAGGTTTCTGAAAATCCATTTTGACAGCCAGGTCACGTGATCAATAAAAATTTTAAGGATAATAACCATGAGTACTCATAAGTACCTATTAACCCTGCAATTTGTTTAGCGGTTTCCGAGGTCGAATGACAAAAATGTAACAGAAGAAGAAGAAGAATATCAAACTCCAGTAAAACCAATAGGGGTAAAGCCTCAAGGCTGGGGCCCTACATATTATACATAGATGAGAAAAGAAAGATATATCTGATATTGTGATCATTCAGTCTTTTTGACATCAGAAATTTCATCTCTAACTCACCAATACGTTGAAATCAAAATATACCATTTTTGCGAAAACGTCTATATTTCTAGACTCTGAAAGCCTTAACATGATGTATTGCTGCTAATTACAACCTGAACAAAACGTACATTTGGTTGAATAGAAAAAGTTAATTGTGTGGCAGAGAGCTCTGCAAAAACCACACATTGCACAGGTAGCGTACATATAGAGATAGATCATTTATACCATGTTAACACGACAACGAGATTCTTTTTTTTAACAAGGGCTGAGACTATACTTTTGAATCAAACTGGTGGCAGTGGGTCACAAAGTCTTGCCGAGGGTAGACCAATTTGCCCAAATGTTCAGTATTTTGCTAACACAACATTCATCTGATATTTGTTGATTCTTGAAGCCTTAAAACCTATTGGAATTTGTCTTTCTTTGCGCTTTCCGTGGTTTTAGCAGGGTGATACGAATAAAATTTCAGTTAGATATCTGCATTTGTTCCGGTAAAGAGGATTTTTTAAGATTTAAAGCCCCAGTATTTGTAACTTTTATCAATTTTTTTTCATATTTTGATTAAAATGACATCCTCAGTATGCGAAAGTAGACCATAATTAATACTGAATCGCATGGTTTGCATGCCCAGCCCGCCTCACGATTAACAGTAAAAGGAGTGAAAAATGACTTCTTGTCCGGACCAGAAGTCAGCTTTGTTGACACACGAAACGAAACGTAATCACATCACCGCGCATGCTCAACCACATCTACGCAAGTTTTACTGTGGCGTCCGGAGAAACCATACGCTCTTCGAAAAGTCTGGTCCATCGAAACTGGAGACTCAGCTAAAAACGCGCGAAAGTTGGGTGAAATACCGGAAAGATATAGATATGTAAGTGTTTACAGATTGTTCCGACTATAATGAGCCGTGCAAACAAACGTCTTGAACAGCTAAACTAACGACGGAGGCAGTCGATTGTAAGCTTCATGCAAGGCACTGCACGTTGTGACCGATGGTACGGAGATCAAGTTTGCTGAATGAATTGAGAGAGAAAAACATATATGAATAAAAATTCAACACTTCACCATTGTAATCATTGAAGTAGTTGTTTCTTCCATTATGGAGTATAATGAAAATTTCGTTGAAAATAAATGACGCGACTGATTCTGCTCCGTCTACTCAAACGAAGTTTTGTGTACGGCCAGGCTACGCTGCAGGCTAGGCAACACAGCCTATCAACTTCGCATATCGTTGCCGTACGGCGTAATTGAAAACGATCAAGGAAAAATCATTTCTTGAATGCAGTACAAAAGTCTTACTTATTAGATTTAAAAGTATTTCAAAATAATATCGAACGTAACGGGTATCTAATCCTCACAAGGACTACAGTAGTACAACAAGTATCGGCTAGCTGCGATGCGATGGAGCTCCAGGCATTGTAAGCTTAGAAGTTCGAACACAAGAGAGATCCCGGCCTCACTGCAAAGTCGTCCCATGCGCACCCGGCCCGACAGCAAACTAACCTCTTGGTATGATTCTGTTGTTTATATATTTTTTGTATAAAATTCATGATAAATATCTGACTTTCACAACTGTACAATTTGCTCAGGACTGTGAGTTTGGCTGTAGTCTACAGACGATCGGAGGGAGCTAAGGCAGGCCCCAAATTTGTATAGACAATGCCCGGGACAATTAGAGACGCAGCTCGATGAGAAAGTCATTCACATAAACCTAAATGAAGTGATCAATACAAAACTTTTAAACATCACTGGTTCTGAAAATTTATGATCAACGGTTCTGACCTACGGATTTTACACTGCGACGTTGTTTTTTGTGTGTTTGGCCGGCTACTAGTCCTGTAAGGCTGTACTACATGGAGGTAGTAGATTGTACAAGTGCAGCGGGGCCGGGCCGAGATTGGTGTGGGGCCTGCAGCAAGGTAAAGTTGACAGCGTCCATTGCAGAATGCCCGCGTGTTATCTTTTCTCGTTTTGGAGGATATTTACCGCTGTATTCAGAATGCCTTTTTACCAGTATAAAAGCTCAGTAACTGATGCATCAAGAGCAAAGAGTCTGTAAATTTCTTAGCAGTAGCTCCATTGTTTTCTAAATTTTCGCTGAGATACAGCAGTGCGTATACTTGTCCCGATCGTTCTGACTCAGGCGTTCACAACTGTTTAGGGAGCCAACATTATTTACGATCTGGGGGTCGGAGGAATTACATTAGAAACTCCGAAATTTTGAGTCACACCCCAGCCAACCATGATGACTTTGAGTAACCCTCTCTCTAACAGAAAGTTTGGCTTACCTGAGCCCATGTAACTATATGTAGATATAAAAGCTCACCTAATAAGCAGTCTCCGACCATATAGTATTGTTAAATTTGGATGGGTAGCATGTCATTATGGTATGGTTAAATGTCCAAATGGTTGTTGAACTCAAGTCAAATTATATATACATTTCTATGATAAAGGATGAATTCACAACAGTTCAGTTTTGTCCTAGATCCTGTGCACTTATAATGGTATCTGTCGAGAACATTTCTCCATGACCCAGCCTCTCCTTCCAACCCTGGTAACGACTGCAGAAAACTACTGTGTGACATCATCATCACCACTGTTGATCCTCATCTTTAATGTCGCTGGTGCCATTGCGTACATGAACAACGATATCATTCTCATCATCACCATCATCTCTTTCATAATAAGTATTGCTAGTAGTAGCAGCTACTTGTAGTGTTTTGCCTTGCTTCATCCAGTTGATATTTATTTGTACTGTTAGAGTATTTATATTCTTTTTATTTAATATGTATCAGAGTAAAATATATATAATCAACTAATCATTATGTCATTGAGGACAGAGTAAGACAAAGAAAAAACATTTTGAGCACCCCCTTATAACTTTCAATTCATTCCAACTTTTCCCCACACAGAAACTGGGCAATTTGGATTATTCATACCTATCTTAATCCTACTGTCGTAATGTTTATGTCGTAAACACATCAATCGCACACTTTTAACACCTTTCCCGGGTTCTTGAACCCGGTTGGTCAAAATTGGCTGTTCTGGCCTTTTTGATCACCCCTCTTAAAATGCTTGGATAGTTGACTTGGAAAACAATTAACATTAAAAGTTTCATTAGCAATTAAGCCAAACACCGGAAAACACAGAAAACATGGCTCATTACGCGTTCTCAGTAGGTGAAAAAGTTGAGGCCCTCGATGACTGTTACTGGTGGACAAAGGGTGCAGTGAAGAAAATAGTTGCAGTTGAAGAAGGATGTAAAAGTGTGAAAGAGGCTCCCCACCTAACTATCCAAAAGTTTTTTGCGTAGAGTTTGTGTTTGATTCGTTTCAAAAATGTGTTCCTACATTCTAATCCGATTGTTTGTGTTAATAAAAATGTTTGTTTCGCCTCGGATATTTGTAGGGAAGTTTGGATTAGTGTATACGGTAATGTATTGTTTGTGTGGGAAAGCTTATGGCAAGACGCAGCCGGACCTATGTGTTACAAAGTTGATAGAGTGGCCCTTTGACGCTTGCGTTTCGAAACCCGAGTGTGGTTTCTCATCAGTCGCAGTGTAGATTCTTTCCTTAGTTTGTGTTTGTGAAAAATTATTTTAATGCATTTTAGTGGTCTTGCTCTTCGAGTAGCGAGGCAAGTATATTAATGTTTGGGTCTCGTTGTGTGTCCGTTTGGTGGTTCAGTTTCAGTTTGTTCTATGTTTCTTTACTTCAGTAAATTTTGTTTTGATTAGTGTGTCTTTAAGATTTTTGCCGAGGTTTGTGAATTTTAGGCAATAAGTACCACTGCGGGGTACGGATTTTCTGGATCAAGATACTTACAAGTATCATGATCGATGTGTTTGTACTCGTACATTTTGTTTGATAGTTCGTGTACTTTGTTTACTGTTTGTTCTGTGTCGTCACTGGCTAGTTGTGTATAATACTTAGTGTTGCGTAATTGCCTTTCGCATTTGTGTACGTAATCTTTTGTGTTGACAAAGACGAAAACCCGACCCTTGTCGAAGGGTTTTTATGGTAATTTGTCTACTGTTTGCAAGCTGGTTTATCGCGATTCTTTGGGCACGCGACATGTTTTGTTTCCTTGTTTGAAGGATGTTTCATTCACAGCGTTACCGACGAACATATCACTGCACACGGGCACGAGCTTTAATAGGCGGCTTCAAATTGTCCCTTTCCAATGAACGTTAGTGTTGTATTTGTAGTGACATGTGTGGAACCAACTAATTTGTCATGCTTTGTAAAGAGTAAGTGACATGTGTGGAACCAACAAATTTGTCCGCATGCTTTGTAAAGAGTAATTTTAATTCATTGCTCTTGTGTGGGGGGTTGTCAACCTGATGTAATCGCAAATCCTCAGATTTCCATCTGATATAAGTATGTACGTAAACAAGAAAAGTAAACTCATGAATTTTAATAGACGGGGTGGCTAAGACCAATTTCAATCAAGATTGGTCTCAGCCACCCCGTCTAAGTCTGTGTGGGGAGAAGTTGTCATGTTTGAATGACCCCAGGTCGTAAATACTGACGGTTCCCTTACTTGCTGCCAAAGGCCATCGCGTTCACTGCATTCGACAGCCTATCATACATTGCCAAACTATGTTGCTTCGATTTCGCAATCACCTTGCCGCTAAAGCGACAATCAGCTGAAATTTATTACTTCAAGTTACTCAATTTTGATAGCTATTTGCCTACAGAAGTGAGCCAAGTGTATATAGTGTCGTCGTGATTTTACATCGGTACCCGGAGTTCTGAGTGACCAACTGCAGGGTGCACGTCGGTGCACTGCCGACTGCAGTTGAATAATCCGTATAATCCGTATAATCCGTATATAACGCACACGGTACCAGAATAGAATGTTAGCCTCCTCTGCCAAAGTTCTGTATCCTCTGAAACACAGTAGCAGTACGTATTTGAACGGAGAAGAACGAAATAAAACCATTCGCAGGTCATTCAGCCGGCGACCATGGGCGATTACAGGCGGCGTGGCATGGCAAGGCCCCAGGAATGTTGCAGACTCGATGTCGTCATCAGTATCGGCGTTCTCGATCACGTGCACAGCCTACAAGTTGTCAACAAACCCGCGCGGCAATCCAACTCGATCGGGCAATATTTAGCGTTTGTATGTCACTACAGGAGCACAAATTTGGCTTATTTCTTCACTGAACAACATTTCACGATGGATGTAAGAGAATAAGATGTAATTTCGAACATAAAAAAGGGTTAAAAGTTACAAATACTGGGGCTTTAATTAGGATTTTTGCAAAATCCAATATAACAGCCAAACCACTTGACCGATCCAAACGCCTCCCACAAACTTAAAAAAACCTACACTAAGGGTTATACGAGTAACTTTTCTGTTCAATAGCTGCGTTTGTTTCGGAGAAGAAGATTTTTTGAAGGTTAAATAGGCATTTTTGCAAAATCAAATATTGCGACCAAAATCCAATATGGCGAATCAAGGTCATGCAAGCGGACGCAATTTTGTTTGCGAATTCTCAAGACCTAACGCCGTGCTTGCTATATAAAAAATTCAGACTAAGACACTCGGGTCATTAGGAGAATCTATTTTTAGGTTTTTTGAAAATCCTACATGGTCGCCAGAAGAAAGAAGAACAAGAACTTTTTAACAAGGTTCAAACTTCCGTTTTGAGAGGTTTCTATCGTGTTTGATTATCATTGAATGCTGAGATGATTCAAGGTTTTCACTGGCTAATTCACATGCCTTCGTAAGTTTTGTACGAAATTCCGATACATATTGCAAAATATTCAGACAATCATTATCATCTGATTGGAATTTCTCTTTAAACAGCTTAAGCGGGCCACGGACAGTATGTTCCAATAAAAGCTCAAAAGGGTTAAAACAAAGAGATTCTTGAATTGATTCTCTAAGGGCTGAGAGCAGAATATGAATTCCTTCATCCCGCTGCTTCTCTCTGTCAAAACAGTAGGTCCTTATCATATTTTTCAAGGTTTGATGAAATTGCGCGAGAGCACCCTAACTTTCTGGATGATAGGCGGAGGACCTATACTGTGCAATGCCTAGCTGATCCATGACTTGTTAAAAAATTCCAGACATACAGTTGGAGCCTTGATCAAACTTGACACATTTAGTAAGGCCAAATTAAGTTGAAAAAAAAATGACTAAAGCTTTTACAATAGTCTTTGCCTTTTAGTTTCTCAGTGGTATGGCTTCTTGGAGGCGAGTAGATGCACAAATTATTATTGTCAACATGTACTCATTTCCTGATCTTGTTTTGGGTAGGGGCCCAACACAGTCTATAAGATTCAGATTCAGATTCAGGTGCACTCATAGTGCACGTTTATTTGTATGTCAAGGCCACCGGCCTATATACAAAGGGGGGTTAAAATGGAAAATGGAAATACATATTTGCACAGCGTAGTGAAAGGCAAAGGCACGCAACAACAGCGCAAGAAAAACAAAGAAACATCACTCTTGCATACATTAGTTGCTGGCTCAAAATTGAGCGAATACACGTCATAGTAAAACCAGCATATTTCAGTCATTTCTTAAACTTTCTTCTCTTAGCTTAAATGCCTTATATACAAAGATACAGAGACTGAGTATCTTTGTTGACCTTTTTCTCTCATAAGTGTCAAAAACTTATGGAAGTGAGGATCTCTTACCACAATTTCTGGTAAGTATTGATTTCTCAGGCTGTCATACAAAGGGCATTCTAGCAAAAAGTGGTATTCGTCCTCAACTTGACCTCCAGGACACAACTTACATATCCTTTCTGCGGGGCCAATGTTGTGATGTCTCCCTTCTTTTATCGCAAGTGGTAGAAACACAACAACGAAAACAAGCAAATAATCTCAAAATTTCATGATTGTAGTTACTCAAAAGATACTTCTCAGGTTCAAGTAATGACTTGAATTGTACATAAGTACACAACTTATGTTTTGAGGCACAATATCCTGACCACTGCTGTTTCAAAATATCGGAAACTCTTGTTTCAAATGAATGAAAGAAAGCTTCTTTGTTGCCTATCTCTTGATTTTACAATATATATCAATGGTCTTTATTCAGTACTCTTAGGCCATCGGCCCATAATACTTGACAATATTAAGTAAAGAATAAAAACTGACAGGAAGAACGGAAAGTTAAAGAATACATTTCACATATCGTTAATTTCTTTTCTTAATTTCATTGCATGGTAAGTAAAAGCCGCTAGACATTGCTGTGTGTTTACATCGGTTGACATCATTAATTTGAAAAAATTCCTTTCGATGGGAGGATTAAGATATATAGCAGGGATATATTTCTTCCTAAAACAATCAAAAAAAGAACAAATCATAAGAAAATGACATTCGTTTTCAATCTCATTTCTTTCACATAACAGACAAATTCGTTCATTTCTATCTATTTTATGTTTTCTATCGGTTTCTATTCTCAAATAATGTGAAGAACAACGCAGACGAGCTAACATTTGGGCATGTGAAACAATTTAACAGAAGATAGATACTTTTCTGCTTCAAGAGAAAATCTATACTCTCTATAGCTGGGCAGTTTGTCAAGTGAACAGACTTCACTGCGCCAATTTATATACAAATACTGTTTAAAGTTATTTACAAATATTTCATGAAGTTGTTTACATCTTTAACTTCTTGCCTTTCCCAGACATCTTGCAAATTACTTAAATATAAAAGATTTTTAACATCTCTCACCCAAGTTTGTCTTGACCTTACACCTGAATTTTCAATAAAATACAACATCTCATAACATTTCCTTGGATATCTATTTCGAGGCATATTAGCAGCTTAACCCAATATTTAACACATCTCTTTGCAGTGTAAAGATAGACTGGATACCTTCCGCACTCTCCCAAAACTGCAACATTTGGAGCATTGCTTGTAACACCTAAAACATTGCGACAGGCGAGATGCTGAATCCTTTCTAGACAATTGTGTTTGGCAAAACCCCATACTTCCGAACCATATGTCAAAATGGGCAAAATCATGGTATCAAAAACCTTAAAGAAAACATCATGTGGAAACATTCCTGTCTTTTTAGTTGCCCTCTGTATACCTGCAAGAGCTTTTCTTGCTTGTTGGGCGAGAGTTTTGGTTGCCATTGACCATTGTAGTCTACAAGAGAAAATAACCCCTAGGTATTTATAGTAGGACACAACTTCAAGTTTTACTCCATTAAAATACCATTTCTCAGCTTTTGCAAGATATCCACCTGCTTTAATAATACAACAACTTTTGTCTTCGTTAAATTTACTGACAATTTCAAAACTTTGCAATGGCTACTTAAAGAATTCAAAAGACGTTGTAAACCAATAACAGTATCAGAAAAAAGTACGACATCATCAGCAAATAACAAACAAAACAACTCAATCAAATCTGGAAATAATTGTATACCATGATATTGACTGCTATTTAATTCACGGGACAATTCGTTAATAAAAAAAGAAAACAGAAATGGGCTAAGCATACACCCTTGACGAACCCCTATAGGGCATTGGAAATAAGTTGAACAATTTTTAGTTCGTACACAGGACTTGACGTCTGAATAAATTGCATGTAACATTATAGACATTTTCCCCTTCACTCCACCTTTCAAAAGAACATACCAAAGTCTTTGGCGTTCAACAGTGCCAAAAGCCTTGGAAAAATCAACAAATGCGCAGTAAAATTTGCCACGTTTTCTTGACAAGTACTTTTGGATAATAGAATGAAGAATGAATATGTTGTCCGTAGTTGAATAACCACAATGAAAGCCAGCCTGCGATTCGTCAATTTTTCCAAGTGCATCCGCCCAAAAACATAGACGATTGTTCAAAATTGATGTGAAAATTTTACTAAATATACTTAATAAGGATATACCTCTGTAATTTTCTGGGCAATCAGTAGGTCCCTTTTTATGGAGAGGGATAATCGAAAAGTCTGTTAAACAAAACGTTTAAATATGGTACCAGGAAATGGCTTGTGGACTTAAAAAATCACCTAAAAGACCATCCGGTCCGGCTGATTTGCAATGTTTAAGTTTTCCAATTGCCTTGAAAATCTCGTCATTGGAGATAGGGCGATTCAAGATATCCCAATCTACCTCGGAATTACCAGGAATAATATCAACAGAGTCTAACAGATCATTCAAGTCGTCACTGAAGAAAAAATCATCATCATCTGGTCTATCACTTATAAACAAATTTCTAAAGTAATTAAAGAACACTGCAAGTTCAATAGTACTTCTATTTGTACGGACAGACACAAGACGCCTTAACGTACCCCAGAACTGCTTTGTAGAGGAGAAGGCAAGTTTCGTCATTTTGGCCTTTTCATCAGCATAAAACATACGCTTCTTGTTGCGACATACATTTTAAAATCCTTTCTTGCCTCTTGATACAAATTCAAAATACTAACATCATTCTTCTTTCGGAAATTCTCAATAGATGATACTTCTTATCCTTTAACTTACTACATTCTTTATCGAACCAAGGAGGCTGTTTACAATGGTTTGCCACATTTGAAGAAAATTTCTTGATCATATTACATTTTCAGCTGCATACATAAACGCATTACCTAATTTGTCAATAAAATTACAGATACTTGAATGTGGGTCTTCAACTATATCATCTAGGCTCTCTTTAATTTCACTTGACTGTAAAATATTAGAAAATAAAATCGCCCTTTCTGGGCACCAGACACACTTTTGCGTAACAGCACACTCAGTATCCTCAATATTTCCACGTACAGCATGATTGTCAGTAGCATTGAGTGTAAATGTAACTGGGAAATGGTCAGACTCTGTACGTAACTCCACAGCAAATGAAGAAATTTGGGAAAATAAACAAGATGACATAATCACGTAGTCAACTACGCTGGTACCAGCATTGGCTATACACGTGAATTCACCCTCGTTTTCATCAGCACCCACCCTTCCGTTAAGAATATGTAAATTAAACGACCAACACAAAGAAAGAAGAGAACGGCCATATTGATTCACATATTTGTCTTTTGACACACGTGGTAATGTAAAATGATCTTTGTCGTACATGTAAGAAGAATCTATTACCAAACATTACCAAAACCATATGAGTAAAGAATGTATTTAACAGACGTAGCCCAAGTATGTCGTCCAAGGTTGTCAAGGTTACGTAACATTAACTTTGATTGCCTTGGCAGTCTTTCCCTTGACATTTCGGTCAGCTTAACCCAATAATGTATGATTCGCTTCATAGTGTGATAATATACAGGTAGGCGACCACAATCCCCTATTACGGCTTCATTTGTGGTATGACTTGGACCCCTAACAGTTTCCTACACCAGGAACGTTGTACTTTTTCTATAACATCATAAAACTGGAATCCCCAAATCTCAGAACCGTAACACAGGATTGGCAAAATCATGGCATCAAACAGTTTGAAGTGAGAGTGATATGAGAAAAAATCAAGTTTCCATCTTGTAATTGCAACAGAAAACAAACTCATAGCTTTACTAGTTTGATTGGTTAAAGTATGCGCTGCTTTAGACCAAGAATTTCGAGAGGAGAGAAGTAAACTTAAATATTTATAGTAAGAAACGACATCGATTTGTGTGTTTCCAAAATGCCACTTTCCCATCGAGCATTGTGCCCTCCTTTCCGGAATATTACAATTTTTATCTTGTCCAGATTCACTTTCATACGCCACTTATTACAGAACTTTGAAAGTATGTCTATGAGATATTGTAAATTTCTAACAGAGTCTGAAAATATAACAATATCGTCCGCATATAATAATGAAAAAAGGTTGTACATGTCTTGAGTTAACACTGCGGCGACTGCTTCCTTTCTACTAAGGTTTGCACGACCTCGCTCAGCCGTCGGTTCGCGCGAACATCTGGTTTTTATCAATAACCAGACGATCTGTTCTCTCGAGAACGATCCATGAAATATTGGGCAAAGTGAGAAAATACCTCAATGTGTAGCAACCTGGGGTGTTCGTTATTTACATATCAAAGAAAAAATGCATTTCATGAATTTATTATCTGAATAGAATCATGAAATACATATGAAAAATGAAGTGCGAGTGAATGTTATTTGTCATCGGCGGTGTTTACTGTTTCTCTGCCTGGGAAACATGCGTCCGTTCGTGTGACCTCAAAGTGTACGCAAACATTAGAAATTTTAGACGGCACATCTGTTGCCGCTGACGTCAAACATTGGTTCGTAAAGCTCATCTCTTTCTCTCGCTTGTATATTACAGGCAGTGAGAAACCACGATGCAACAAGAAATAGAGCGTAGACAGGAATACTACGAAACGAGTATTGCCCGTGGTACCGTGAACAGACCATACACAGACGTACGAACTGGTAATTTCGATCTTTTACCGGAGTTCATTGGTCCAGAGCCGGGGTTATCAACCCGCTGCCAGACGATGCTTCAGAAGTCGAATGGTTTTTGCAAATATTCGACGAGGATCTGATAAGATTCATTACCCGATGCACTAATCGTTACGCTAGACAGAGGAGAAGGGCAAATGCGAGGGAACGGCAAAGATCTGCCTGGACACCGACGACAGTTGTCGAAATGAGAGCATTCATTGGAGTGATGGTGCTTTTCGGAATTTGCTGGCAGCCTGAAATCCAGCTGTATTGGTCGGACCATGTTTGCTTCGGTCATAATTTCGTCAAGAGAACTTTTCCCGTGATCGCTTCAAGCTACTGATGCGATATTTATACTACAGCACACAGCCCTACTGTGCTCGTAACACAGCCATGTATACAGCCCAAAAAATAAGTGAGAAACGGGATAGGATGTTGAAAGTACGAAATGTCATTGATCGAGTGAATGCAAACAGCCGAATGCACCGGAGCCCGATGTGCGAACTGGCAATCGACGAAGGAGTCATCCCCTACCGGGGCCGCACAAAGAATGTTCTCTACAATCCAGCAAAACCGCACAAATATGGAATGAGAGTTTACACTCTCAGTGAGTCCGCCACGGGTTACGTTTTCAACGACGAAGTCCATCAACCTGTCGCTGATAACTGTCATCACCCGCTTGATCCCAATGCTGCAGATGACCCCCGAGTTTTCAGGGGAAATAGACCTGGGAAAGTTGTTTCCCGGCTGATTCGACCCTACTATGAGTTAGGACATCATGTCATTATGGACTCATATTACACTTCTGCCCCGTTGTTTGACCATCTCTACGTGCATAATATTGCTGCCACGGGAACCTGCAGAATGTACACCTTAGGCTTACCCGATGAAGTAAAGAATGCCGAAAACTATGATCCACAAGTCGTACCGCCTGATGCTGACGACGAAGAGCGATGGCCACGTGGTAGTTTCTCGGTATTTCAAGACGGCGCAATGACAGTATGTGCCTGGAAAGACACAAAAATGGTGAAATTTATGAGCACGGCAGTCTCTGCACGGAGACCGAATCGAGCGCTAGTGAGGCGCCGATGTAAAGATAAAAGTACCGGTGCTTTTGAACGAATTGAAGTACTATGCCCGAACGTTGCTGTAATGTACAATCAGTACTTCAGAGGTGTTGACTTGACCGATCAACAGCTGGCTTACTACACGCCAGGTCGATCATCGCCACGGTGGCACAGAGCTGTGTTTTACCACGAGCTGAACAAGGCACTCATGAACGCTTTCCACAACATGGCATCAGTTCATGGATACGGTCAAAGTGGATCGAGATACAGACGTCAGCTCATGTTTCGCGCCCAAGTAGCAAAACAGCTGATCGGTAATTTCTCATCTCGGCAACGTCCCCCAAGAGGAACTAGTCTGACGGCACCACGTCTCATTCCTACCAATGTGGAAAGAGTTGGTCACCGAATGGGTCGCAATCCGGACGGAAGACGTAGTTGCGTGATGTGTCGACGTGCAGGACGGATAGTAGGCCATGGAACACGTCCCAATCGTGTTCATGAGACAATCAACTGTTGCCTCACTTGCCAGTTACCACTGTGTCACCCACGGTACAGACAAGCGTGCTGGCGAGAGCACAATGTGTGAATGCCGTTTGCAGAGGACCGCAGAACTTGACTATGTACGGACTGAACATTTGTCGGTATTACAACCCTTTATTACACAGTTGACATGGAAATAAAAAAACATTCACTCGCAAACCATCGGTGAGTACGATGTACTTTTGTTTGTGGTTGTGTGAAGTGAATGATTGAGTCTAACACGTTTGCGTGTGGGGTAAAGATCGAGTTACAACGATGATTGCATCGGACGATCGCAAGACAAGGTCTCAGCTAGAGCAGTTCCTGTTTTGGCAGAGAGCGAGTCGGTGTGCGATGAAAAATGCATCTGAGTAGCTAACAGTCGATTTCCCCGGTCTGTCATCTCCCAAATGCGTAATAAAAATATTTTTATTATGCAAATAGTATTCGACATTTACATACGGCTCCCTAGGCTGTACGAACCTCGAATACATCAACACAGTAAAGATCACATGTCAGCTCAGGGTAGTTCAGACCGTAACTGCTCAAACTGACAGCTGCCGACCGACAAACATGGAAACGTGAGATCGGCCTTGTGGGAACCCGTCGCCTCAGTGTTAATTGTATACCCATCTTTCCTGATGCTATGAACAAGGAGTTAAGTTCTTCTATGAAAATACTGAACAACAGAGGACTAAGGATGCAACCTTGTCTAACACCGGCTGGACAGTGAAAGTATTCTGCAGTTACATTACCAGCCCTGACACAAGATTTGATGTTACTGTACATTGAGTGAAGGATATTATACATATTGCCTTTGACACCAGAGAGTATTAATTTATACAGCAAAAGTGAATGGTTCACACGATCAAAAGCCTTGGAGAAATCTACAAATAAACAGTAAAATTTGCCACGTCTAATGTTCAGGTATTTTTGTATAATAGCGTGTGGAACAAAGATGTTATCTGTAGTACAATGGTTCTTCTGAAGCCAGCCTGACAATCTGAAATGATATTTACGTTATTAGACCACTTAGTTAATCCGTCATTCAGGATCGCAGTAAATATTTTTCCTAATGCGTTGAGAAGATAAATACCCCTTTAATTGTTCACATCTTTTCTGTCACCCTTTTTAAAGAGCGGGATAACAATAGCGATAGTCCATTCTGACGGGAAAATTCCAGACTCAAAAATACAATTAAAAAGCTCAACAAGTAAAGGTAGGATAATGTCTGAGGCATACTTGTAGAACTCATTTGGAAGGCCATCTGGACCTGGGGCTTTACCTGATTTTAATTTTTTCAGACATTTTAACACCTCATTTTCACTGATAGGACTATTTAAAATATTATTCGATTCATCATCATCATCATCATCATCATCATCATCATCATCATCATCATCATCATCACCACCACCACCACCTCAGGCTGGTTGTTACCATTTGTAAAATGGTTAATAGCCTCTTCTACAGTTCTAAGAAAATCCAAATCTCCCGACTCAATATCATAACACTCTTCATAAAGTGACCTAAAGTAATTGTACCATACATCAATACTGATCCATCGGAAGCGTTACCATTACATTTCAATAAAGCTTTTAAAATTGACCAAAACTCACCACAATTCTTCTTAGAGGCTTCCTGAAACTGTTTATGTATTGACTCCTGGAATTTTTTCTTTGAGAGTTCACATGTTTGTTTGAAGTGTTTCTTTGCATTTTTGTAGTCATTTAAGGTTTCCATAGAACTATTTTTTCGAAACAACTTCAATTTGTCATGAGCAGCACGCTTTGCTCGTTGACAAGAAACACCAAACCAAGATGGCTGGTCAGATTTGCGATCATTCCGTCGACTGTACTGACAGCGACCATCCGCACCTGCTCTCATTTAGTGTAGAAATAGCTTGAGAAATGTTTGAAATATTGTGGCGGGCATTCTCTAACATGCACAATACAGATGGGGTGGTTAGATTTTCCTTGAAAGTTTCTCTACATTTTTCCGACATGCGGAAACGAACACAGTCGGGGATAGCATTACCAGTACACACTTTGGAATGAACGCTTACATCTTTTAAACAATGCACTTGAGACAGAATCGGAAAATGATCCGAATCGATTCTCGACAAAACCTCGAAATCATTTAAATAAGAAAAGCACAGAGCAGAGAGTATGATATAATCCACAACACTACAGCCGTTTGAAGTGACACAGGTAAAATTGCCTGGATTATCAATGGCTGTTCTACCATTAATGATATGCATGTCAAAACTCTTACAGATGTCTAATGAGTGCTTGCCAGGTTCGTTTACAACTTTGTCTTTGGAATGTCTATGGATGTGGAATTGAGACGGTGTGTACACAGAGTCATCAACTGGTAAATGGTCAATTGAGTCATCTGAGATAAAATCATTTTCTGAACCAGTTCTTGCATTAAAATCATTACCATCATGAAATAACTATCTGGATACGAACGTCAGTCTAATCAAATAATTTTCAAGAGCTGTGAAGTTCTCAGAAATACAATTTGGTCTTAGATAACAGCAACCAATAACCACTCCTTTATCAAACTGGAATAAACTCTGATCCAGATGAACAAAAACACAATTTTCTATTTCACTTTCGATTTTGTAGACCTTTTCTGTAACGGTTTTCTTTATGTACAAAGCTGTACCGCCCCTTGGTCGCCCTTTAATGTAACGCTTTGTAGCGGGAGAAGAAAAAACTGTAATTTTTTTAAAAAATCAACTTTGTCACTACTTGTACAAAACGTTTCAATCATGCTTTTAACATCATAGTTTAAACAAAATGAGACAAAGTCTGCATTGCTAAGTTTTGGTTTTAAACCTCTAATGTTCCGCATGATAGTTGACAAGTTCACGATTTTTGGGCCTTGACCACATCCCTATCTAACGGGACGGCTGACTGGGGAGATTTTTCCGGTACTTTCGTTGACCATATAGACAGTTTTCTTACTGTCAGTATCTGTGGTGGATAGCTTGTCGTAGCGGACTGAACTTTAAGCGAAGGACTCTCTTCCAGCAGTGATTTGCACATCGCGAATAATCTTGAGCGAATATTTCTAATACGTTTGGAAAATCTTAGCTTATGCTGACATTCGTACCTTTCAGGTTCTTCGCTTTTGACAGGACGCTAGACTTGTCCTTGTACTTGGTGAACATGGCGACGATAGGTTTTGCTCCCCGTATAAGTGGTGCATTCACAATCCAATGTACTCGTTCGAATTCAACATCTTCGGTTATATGAGGTTGTCTTTCAATATCACCTTGACTTTCTCTTCTGAATGTTCCCAATTTTCATGCATATCATCTTGTCGTACTCCATAGAATATGAGATTATTTCTTCTGCTGCGAATTTCTAGATCATGATTTAATCGCTTCAAGTCATCGTTTTCTCTTCGTAACTGTTCCATTGACGTTTTAATTTCATTAAGAGTGGCATTACCTGATTCAAAGTCCGTTAGCTTTCTTGTAGTTTGTTGAAGCTGTTCCCTGAAGTCTACCATATCATCTTCTATGTTGTCCATTCTGTTCTGGAGAAATTCTAGCTTTTTTATGTACGAATTCTGTTTCTGTGATAATTTTGTCCAGTTTCCCGCTTATGGCTGCAATATCACTTTTCGTAGCTGGTTCAAAACCTTTCTGTTGCTGTACTCGATGATCATAGTGAAGGACTTGGATTTGCTTCTTCGTTGCCGCACATAACTAAAAGTCCGACTAGGCAGAGTTTGATGGCCAATGACACCTGGCAGTTCAGTAGTGGTATGACAAGGGCGGCCATCTTTGGTAGTTTTTTTTCTGTCTTTCTGGATCGCAACCAGCAAATCCTCCAATTTTGACCCTATATTGGTCCGAAACAATACCCATTTCGTGTCACCTGGTTCAGCTAGACTCTCGCTACTTCGGCAGACGACAGCCAAACTGAATGTAGGTCGTAAAGTGTGTTTTACGAGTAATTCTATGCAGCCGAGGTTCAGACCTGCTGCAAGTCCGAAGATCACATAATGCCCCAACCAACCCAACAGTCTATAAGTATTCTACTACATACTTCTTTAAATTCAGGAATTGGCTGTAAAGGGCCTTTGGAATGGTATGATTTGGTTTTCCTACCATTTGACATCAGTGACAAGTTTGACAGTAATGTGCTACATCCTGTCTGATATTAGGTGCATAGAAATGACTGAGAATTTTATGATAGGTCTTCCTGACTCCCAAATGACCAGCACAGGGGGTTTCATGGGTTAGAAGCAATATGTCCGCACGATAAGACTTAGGCAACTACTATTTAATGTTATAGCCCAATCATCATCAACAAAGACATTTGGAAGTCTCTATTTACGTGTGAGAATACCAGACATTGTATATTAACAAAAAGGACTATCTGAAGTTTCAGCTTCGTCAACAACCCTATCAAACAAACACATGATATCTGGGTCTTTGCTTTATTCAGCAAGGGGATTTGATCTAGAAAGTGTTTGACCATGGTCAGCAGAGGTTTTTACTGGAAGTTTCAAATTCACTTAGGAAATTGAATGATCCGTATCAAACACCTGACTGAGAAAGGTATCCTTTAAATCAACGTCTATGACGTCATTTTTGAGAATATCCTGATTCTCAAAGGTTGTCTTTGACATGGCTCGAGTAAAATCACATGCATGATACAATAAGGAATTTCTTGCTCAATTGACTGGCTAGGCTTATCGGTTATCGGTTTATCGGATTTGTAATGACCTTGTCCCCAACAAGGTCACTTCCAAGGAGAATGTGAATCCCTTCAAAAGGAAAAAAAGCGTAATACCTAGAGCGCAGGTCCAGAAACAAAGTCAAAAGACAAATAGACCTTATGGAGAGGAACAGGAATGTAATCATTACAATGTACTCCTGAATAAGAACTGTAAAACCTGAAAACGGCAGGGTATCTGCCAACAAAAGATACTCGGACTCCCTGGTATCTCTTAAAATTTTGATGGGGGTAGCGGAAGACAAATCACTAGAAAATGATTTTAAGCTATCGTGAATAAATGGTTCGAGAATACCTATAATGCTATCTTGAGAACCTTAACCATAATGGTTTGGGATAAGAGGGATTTAAACTCAGAAAATGTGTTACACACATCACTAGACTCTTAGATGGCTTAGATCCACTTTGAGCACTCTTACTTTCACGTTTCCTTTCAATTTTAGACAATCTTACATTACAATAATTAAAAGAAAGTGTACCAAATTGCTTGCTGGGCAGGGATTGGTACTTGGGATCTTATTATGTAGGAGTGTTATTTGAACTCTGTGAATTATTGTCATTTGCTTTCTACTCCCCTTTGAAAATTTCTGGGATGAAAAGGAATTTCATTTCCCGGCACTATTTCGGTATGAAACTGACTTGGATGGTTTGGTGATAAATGAAATTTTGTTCGTCAATGAATAATCGCTGGGACGGCAAAGCTCCACAGTTGAGTCAGACACTGACACAAAGTGAACAGTCATTTTGCTTGCTTGCAGGCTTGAATCCACAGTATAGATCCAGCGTGGCAGTGAAGGTCTTGAAAAGTGTTGAAGTTAATACTGCTGAAGTTTCCAAAGTCAAGTAACACGATCCAAATGTCCGACTTAAAGCCAGCTTTCCCAGTAATTACACTTTAATGGTTATATAAGAGAATGTAAGAACAATGTAGAACTTCTATTGATACGCTAATTGTTGCTCTCAAATATCTCCACTGGTGACTAATTGAATTTCTGGACATGTAAATATGACTAATTGACTTCAAGGTCTTGAGGTCGCGAAGTACAGTGGCCTTGAGAATGTTCTATACTAATTAACCTCAGGTCATGATTGTGGGGGAATGACCTACATAACAATAGTTGCAGTTCGATTGGGGAAAAACTTATTTTAAATTTACTCTTTATGATCACAGGAAAGCACGTTAAAATTATCATCGAGCATGCTCATTGACAGTGTAATCACAATTCATAGTGTGTTTTCGGCGTATCATCATACTCTGTGAAAAATATATATATAGCAAGATTCCATGATGTAGTAACAATTCGACTGGTTTCGCTAGATTTCAAAACTCACAACTCAAGTGGTGAATTGATTCTTGGAAGAGTGAACTGATGTATATATCCCCATATCAAACAATTTCTAGAGTATTTGCGAAACTCAAGATGGCAACAGCAGTAGAATGCAAAATATCGGCGCTGCACTTCTTATATCGCATCTACAACACTAAACGCACAGTGTTACATGACGGCCGTTTAAAAGAGGTCTTTGAATGGTAAACAATTAGAGGCTTGACTGAAGTCATATTTTGGACCACATTCCAAACTCGTATGACATGATATACATAACTCTTCACAGGAAAAACTGGACTAACGAGCTACTTTGACAAATGGCGCCGGCATTCTCTCAGTTTCAGAAAAATAATGTTATCGACTTGACGTAAAAGAAGAAATTCTGCTCAAATCTTTGCTAAATCTCTTTAGTCAAAAAAGCATTACAGTTCATCTCTTGAGCGCTTCGTCACACTTTAATAGAGATGTTTCTTTTTGATGGCTGCATTTAGAAGCAGAAGTGTTAAAAAGTCTTCTCAATGCACTGCACAAAAACGCAAACAAAAAGTCGTGTTGACAATGCTGCGATTGTGAACATACCCATGAATCACTCGACTAAACAAAGGACCGAATCTCAGTTTATTGCTTCCTTATACTTTAAGTCGTAAACAAGTCTATGAGCTTCTTTGACCTGTGCACAACACGCTCTGCTCGTTTGTGGTTGTGATGTTACGCTGTGAATAGATAAAAAAGTTACGCTCATAATCGCGTTGCAAGACTTATAAAGGCCC
The DNA here is from genome assembly GCF_041260155.1 of Ptychodera flava. NCBI lineage: Eukaryota > Metazoa > Hemichordata > Enteropneusta > Ptychoderidae > Ptychodera > Ptychodera flava. Next base: position 5,968,331 of record NC_091930.1, read on the forward strand.
AAGAATAACGGGCATAGTTATCATTTTTGGTTGCTATCGATAAGTTGTCCGATAAGTTGTCCAAAAGAGAATCAAACTCACTTTGACAAGGGATTATTAGCAATATAGTTGCAGTTCGGTTTTGGGAAACTAATTTTAAATTTACTCCTAATGGTCACATGGAAATACACTTTAATTATCACCGAGAAAGTCATTGACAGTGTAATCACAATTCATAGTGTGTCATCGGCGCATCATCATACTCTGTGAAAGTATAATATATATTGCAACTTCCATGATGCAGTAGAAATCCACTGGTTTCGGTAGATTTCAAACTCACAACTCAAGTGGTGAAAAAATTCTTGGAAGAGTGAACTGAAGTATATATCCCCATATCAAAGTATTTCTAAAGTGTTTGTGAAACTCAAGATGGCAACAGCAGTGGGATGCAAAATATCGACGCTGCACTTCTTATGTCACATCTACAACACTAAACGCACAAGTTACATGACGGCTATTAGAAAGAGGTTTTTAATGGTGAACAATTCGAGGCTTACTGAAGTCATATTTTGGACCAGATTACAAAATTGTGTGACGTCAATATACATTACTCTTCACAAGAAAAACTGGACTAACGAGCTACTTTGACAAATGGCATTCTCTCAGTTTCAGAAAATAATGTTATCGACTTGACGTAAAAGAAGAAATGCTGCTAAAAATATTTGCTAAATTTTATTAGTCAAACAAGATTACAGTTCATCTCCTGAGCGCTTCGTCACACTTAAATAGAGATGTTTCTTTTTGATAACTGCATTTAGAAGCAGAAGTGTTAAAAAGTCTTCTCAATGCACTGCACAAAAACGCAAACAAAAAGTCGTGTTGACAATGCTGCGATTGTGAACATACCCATGAATCACTCGACTAAACAAAGGACAGAATCTCAGTTTATTGCTTCCTTATACTTTAAGTCGTAAACAAGTCTATGAGCTTCTTTGACCTGTGCACAACATGCTTTGCTTGCTTGTGATTATGATGTTACGCAGTGAATAGATAAACAAAGCTACGGTCAGAATCGCGTTGCAAGACTTATAAAAGCCCAAGAATGACGGGCATAATTTTTGGTTGCAATCGATAAAACGTGCTGCCGATAAGTTGTCCAAAGGAGAATCAAACTCACTTTGACAAGAGATTATTTGCAATGTAGGTGCAGTTCGAGTTTAGAAAACTAATTTTAAATTTACTCTTAATGGTCACAGGGAAACACGCTTCAATTATCACCGACAATGCTTATTGACAGTGTAATCACAATTCACAGTTTGTCCTTGGCGCATCATCATACTCAGTGAAAGGGCAGTTAAATTTCATTAAATGAACGACTCTTAACGATTCAAAAGTGCGATTTCTTCCAACTTATTTCTTTCAATATCTTTCTGTAAGCCTACTACTCTGTGATTAAAGCGCTATTTGCATCCTAAGAATTGACCTCACATACCGGCCTGACAGGATCTATTTATTCCTCCGAATTCGTACCTAAGTGTGTCTCTAGATCTGGCGTATATTTTTGCATTGGTCTGTAAAGCCTCTGTTTAGACGCAATATGTATTTTGTTGGGATCTAAAAGTATATATAATGCAAGGTTCGGTAATGCAGTGGAAATTGGACTGGTTTCCAAAGATTTAGAATTCCCAACTCAAAAGTGTTATTATAGGATACCTCGCCATATCAAACTATTTCTATTTGGCAACATCAGCTGAATACCTATATAAAATGTAGATTTTTAAATGTCTGACACATATAGGTTTGTTTTATGTCGTCTCGTCTGTGACTCATATGTAATTATGATATAGGTATTCTTACAATACCTAGATAAAACAGATTTATTTAATTATTAATTAATTAATTAATTTATTTATTTATTTAGACTATATTTAATCTCGATAAACTTTTGAACCAATGGCTCTGCTCAGACAGTGTCCAGAAATCATTAAAATATACAATATATACATTGAAAGTTGCACGCATCTGTGAAGACATGAAAGGCAAAACATACAATAGGTAAAAAAATCAAATAGACAAATGGACAAAAATCAGCATTACACTACTGAACATTTGTGTCACATAAAAATGAAATTAAATTTGTCTTTAAAAGTGTGTAAAAAGGAACATGAAAATCAAACGGTTAACTGTTCAATATTTTACAACACTGTACGTAAAACTTTTCTTTAAAAAAAACTGTTCTGTGTTTTTGAATGTGTAAATCTTCCCTGGTAGCAGATCTAGTGTTCCAACGGATAACATTGTGTATCCTTTTGAAAACATTCAAATAATCTCAGATAAAGTCAACTGCATAAAATGCGACGTTTAAAGTTCCAGTTCAACAACGGAAACATTGCAGTTTTAGACTTACACCCGACAAATGTTTGTTCTGACACAATATTTCATCGTACTAATACGCAACTTGTATTTTTCATATTTTTGTTTTGCAATTCAACTTGTCTTATATATGTATAATCGATACTTTAACCACCTAAATCAGTGTTATATATGTAACTTTTTTCTTGGATCTGACAATTTCGACATGACCTTTTATGTATATATTTTCCTTTATTACCACTCATTCATTTGTGTCATAAATGTTTTCAAAAAATTAGAATGTGACGTGACCGAGGTTATGATTGTATTGTCGATTACTTGGTAGCTTGACGGGGCCGGCACGGCTGGTATTTCGATGTTTAAGGGATGTAAAGAAGAATTGAGGCAGTGAGTACAAAAAAAAACACAAAATACTTTTTTAATTTTATTCCACGAACACTATGTTAGAGTACAGAGGCTGATGACGACTAGCTAGAGACTAACCAGCATACGCTTTGGCTGGACAGATAAACATAGCCTCATTAATAGTAATTATAGCTCATAAGTTATAAAGATATAGCATTATTTCACATTCCTAGTTCCTTAATTTCGTCGATGGAGACAGAGAGTCTCCATATACTGTAAAAGCATTCAGAAAATCAGCAAACATTGAAATAGATAATCATAAATGATTGGCTAATAAGTATTAAAGAAAAACAGACTTTCGGGGCTTTGAATAAATTTGTCACTGCTCATAAATGCTTTCATTTTGAATATAATATTATATAGGGCTCAGCCCTTGGTGTCGCGCCAGGGGTTAAGATTGGCAATGTTATTTGTATTGATTCATGATAAACTGTACTTGTTACTTCATAAACGTTTATATGACAACTATGCCCAGTTTCCCTCTGATGAAAGCAGTTCACATAAGTACACGACGTCAAACCCTGCAGCAGGGCAGGTATAGATTTTCTGTAGCGTGTAAAATTTTTTGACAAAAATTGGCAATTTTTACAATGATAACAGCCTCTTGCGTTAAACAAGGGACGTATTATGCAATCATTATCATTGCAATGGTAACCTTACTGCCCACCTTCCACTTGCAAGCTGAAAACTATAGCGTTCTGTCTAAAAACTGGCAATTTTTGAATCTAATTATTGACACAAGGGGCGCTGTTCTATAATTCAATCCCAGCATTTTTTGCGTATGCCACCGTTCATATGCACGACAGTTTTCTCCCTTTATCTATATTAACGATATTTTGTATCAGAGACAAGGTGCATAATAACATTTACTGGCTAATAAGAGAGGTATATTTTATAAAAGGCATGTTATATAATGGTAATTTGTTTCGTATTTGTTTATTTACGAGTACTCAAAAAAAAAAACATGGCGGCGCCCGTGAAAGAAGAGTACACTTCCGGTTACTCGCATAGTATATTATGAATAAGCGCATGCGTAGTCAGTAAGCCGCTGGCGCGACTATTAATAATAACGCGATAAAGCCCCAAAGTCAATGTTGGACAATATCTTTTAATATTAAATATTTGTATCATTGCAGGTGAAAGTGGTTTTAAGTTTATTAAAATTAAAATTTTATGAGAGTATATTGATGTTTGATCATTCCTGATAGTACCTATGACCAGTAGATTATTATTTCCTACCCTTGGGGACCATCAAACAGAGGTAATGCAAACATTAGAAGAGATAGAATACAAATTCTTGTTTTATATGTACAAAATGACAGGTGAGTATAGAACAGAATATCACTTTCCTGACAGTTGATAATAAAGAAAGGGGAAAGTATTTGAGAAAGCATGGCATAACTTAAAAGGTCAAGGCAATTATTTCGATCCGTTTTAGATCTGAATAACTTAGATAAGGACGGTATTTTGATCAAAATATCCGAGCAGCCGGCGATTATGGATCAAAGTGACGATTGACCTCTTTCCGTCCCAAGTCTTGGACAACGTAAGATACGCCTGACGGCAATTGTCCGCAGAGCGGAAGGCAGTGGCCTCTATTCATATTTAAGTAGTGGCAGTGGACCACAAACAAAACGTAAATGGTTGCTCTCAAAACTAGTTAACGATGTAATATATATGGAAGCACTGTTTCATCCTCACTATCAGGGGAAGTGTCATTGCTTTGTTTTTGTTTTTAAACATAGCTTTATGTATTGCTGCAAGTACTAACCAAATCCCCTTTACCCCTGGTTTGTAGCGAATTGCACCAAGTCCCTCCACTTGGGGCTGTGCTTTGTGTAGTGTTAATTCTCACGACTGATTTCATGTTTTTGATTCATTATTGGATTAATAGACTGCAGACCATAAATGCCGACAGCAACTTTACTCTCACGTTTCTGACCTCTGGTCATTTTTGGACACACGATCATCATTCAAGTGTCCAGGCTCAATTTCTCGCAGAGTGATCATGCATTTAGGTCGTAAAACTGGTCACGAAGGATACAAACGACTATCATTACTGCATTTATATAAACAAGCCACTCTCGCTGGCGTATATATCGAAAGGCCACCATAGGTTGTAAAATCTTATTTCTTTTTAATTTAATACACCACACTCAGATAGGATGCGAGTGTGATTTAAATTTACCATATATAAAAGAAGTCGACAAGAAGTCAGAACACGGTATCTAAGAATTGAAGTTTCAGAGCTGACGAGAGAAAAAAATGATACCGTTTAAACAAGAATAGTACATAAAACTTGATATTTGTAAGTTGCACAAAAAGCTTGTGTGTGTATTTTTCCGCTGTTTACTGACGTACTCATAGTTCAGAGCAATCTGGAAATAATTATGTATAATCCCCTGAAATATTTCTTTGTTGACGTCATCGTACACGAGTGTTTTTCGCGGAGCCGCATAACTTCTCAGCTTCGGCTCGCAGTTGTGCGGCTCTGAGAAAAACACGAGTGTACGATGACATCAAACAAAGAAAAACTTCATAGGATTATTTAACTATCACATGAACAGTCTCTTAACTCTACCTTACATCAAATGTGGCAAATTTATTTCATAGGAGAGGTATTCCATCGAGTAGAATTTGTTGTGGGCCGGATTACTTTCTTTCCTGTTTGCGCATTACTCCTGGTGATATGCAGGTTACTTTTATTCATAATTGTGAGTCGGGTGCGAAGGCTACCAATCAGCGAGCCACTGTAAGTCACATGGGCTTAAATTTTGATACAAAGCAAAGGAAACGTCTGTCAATCATATATACTGCTGGAGTGGGCCGGTCGATTTGCAATTTGAAGACAGCTTCGACCGGCTCTGTTTGTTACTGGCCTGTACGATTATCGCCTGAACATTTTTTATTTATTCGGCGCCTTATCGCTAGAAATTGTTGTTTGAACAATAAAAAACTTTACATTTTAAAGTTAATTTTATAATTGAACATCATGACAAAGTTACGGTAGTTCTCTTTTCGGAAAATGTGGTGGCCCTTAAAAGGGCCGTTTGTGGTAAACACGACTGGAACTCATTTAGGAAAATTGGATGACAGTAATTATTAGGAAAATGCAACGAAATCGAAACTTTTACAGCTGAAATTTTACAAAATGATAGAAAAGTGTAAAATATGAAATATTGTTCTCATCGAACGTAACAACGAAAACACAACGATTTACTATGGGCAAAAAGGGCCCTAAATTGTTCAGTACAGCGCCCCGCCGGACAACGCTTTGGGCTGGTTGATAGTGACGACAGCGAATATTGTATCAATTGCATTTCAATAAAATATCGATCGAAATCTGCTCGCCCGTCGCTCGTAATTTCAGGTTACGCCATGAATTTTTCCATGACAGCCCGTATATATTGACTTATGTACCATAAAATCAACGTATCGGTTGTGTTCTTCCACTCAAATTGAATCGAAGACAATTTGTTTAGTTTTGGTGATACTTTTATGTCTCAGCATATTTTGGCGCTCTATGGACAAGTTTGGCGCCATGCGATCCGCGGGTATGCAACACAACATTGTAACAATTCGCAACAAAAGAATATCGATCGATAACGTTCACTACACGTTCACAGTGGAGACTCTACACCAGTTCGCTTTCGTTTCGTGTTATTTTTACCAATTTACTGCGATATTCATGGTTCATATTCACCCAAATTTTGTATAAAAGACAACAACCTGACAGGTATTTGATCTGTACAATTTAGGAGACACTTGCTGATAATTTGCGTCAATTTCAGACCCTTGTTCAGCACATGTAAACGCCGTCAGATCGCCATATTGTTGACGGCAACAGTATATTTCAGTGATCAGAATAAATAGAATGGCAATAAAAAAAAATGAAGAAATTCAAAAATCTAAAACCATACGATTTTTGCTTATTAGTCAGAGGATCATTGTACCAATTTTCATTATCATTGGTTCAGAATTGAAAAATTTGAACCGGCGAGAAGTTTGCAATGTGTTCGGTCGATCGGACGTGCATAAACGCCATTGTTTTCTATGGGAATCAAGATTATTCGGCACATCGTAAAATGAAAAATACATCTTAAAAAAAACCCCGACGGACCAACTTTTTCATTTCGCTGTTATTTCTCACAATATTTGAGATTAAGCATCTCATGAAGGTTCAATAAAACTCTATGGTTTAGATTTTTGAATTTCCCTCTTATTTTTCTGAAATGACGAGTTTACGATCGTTTGTGCTGTTGGCCGTGTTTTCGCCTATTTTTGCATAGAGTATTTTCGCTTCGGTATTTTAAGAATTCCTTCATGAAATTATTGCCGAAATATCATAACGGACAGAGTAACATATGAGAAAATGGAATCTGCATCTCTTTCCTGAATATTTAGCTGTGCGGCTAGGAAATTTCGCGAAGTTTTCAACATTACGCGGAAGCTTGATTTGGCTCTCTTTACGCTCATTTAGCGTATGTGCGGCAAAAAAATTGACACATGTCGAGTGAACAAAATAGGGGCCGTTTTGCTCACAGTGATTATTGCATACCTCTTTCGTCGGATTCATTTTCATGAAAAAAGTTCATTTTTGTGTAAATGTACTAAAAACGAGACAAAGTGCTTAAACGTTTCTCTAATTGACTACTTTGAGTCAGGGCACTATTGAAATGCCCTTGACTTTTTCGTGACTTTAGGGCTTCATAAACATTAAATTGAGTCAGGGCACATTTTAAATGACGCTGACTGACTTAACTCTAAATAAATCGAAAAACGTCATTTTTTTTCGAGGAAAAGTGACAAACTGAGATTATTACTAGTGTTTCAGTAATGGAGTAACTACAGACAGACTTTCATACTTTCATTCAAATATGAATATTGTTCATATCTTTTGAACAATATTTCATTAGATATTCTCATGCACTGATTCTTACTCATAACATTTCAACAGCATCGTACATTTTGAATAAAATTTTAACGATGATAAGCAAATACGGTGTAATGTTAGACAAATGTCTACATGTACAATTCGTCAGAAATTGCGCCAGTCCATTTATCCCAAAGTAGTTTCAATTGTGTTGGTTTTGGTTAAATGGCCAACCGGCTTACTGACTTTGGCTGTCCTCACAGCTGTCGTATATCACTGCCACAAGACGACGTTTGCGTTTCGGAGACTTAAGTAATGTTGTCCCTCCGATATTTACTGCAAAGTTGATCGTTCAATTATTATAAGTTGCAGTACCAAATATTCCACGACTGCAGCTGTTGCCGCAGGATGTTGAAACGCGGTCGCGGTGGAGACGACGTTGCTGCTGACGTTCGATGTTAAACGTTGCCCCAGAAATAACCGGTCGCGGTTCTGGGTTGTTGGCGTCTTCCGGTCTGTCATTTGGTGTTATTTCTGACGCAGTGAAGGTTGGTTGTAAACGTGAGGATAGCGAGAGAATCTCCAACATCCGCTGCTAATCGTCAAGCGAATTCACCGTATAATGGTTCACGCTTTGCACGTTTCGGTGACCGGAGAGCTGCATGATTTTTGTTGGGGAACTCCACTGTCATGCAGATGTCTGATGGTTGTCCGTCTCACGCTGTGGTGGTTTTTTTACCCTCGATACGGCTTTCTTACAAATCGTGCTAAAGATGGTATCTAACTTGTTCGCTCCCATCGGTTGACGTTTGAACCGAATAGATGTTTCTTGTTTATAATTTATCGCCAGATAGAAGGGCGCGTCGTTCGCTTGATGACTTGGCGGTCGACAGAGCGCATACTGTTTATACGCGTACACGGGACAGCGAGAGGGGTCGTCAGGAATAGCAAAAGCCTTCGGTGGATAGGTCCTAGGTTGTTTGATCACTTCCCGGAAGATCTTGTTTTATTTCCCTCTCGTTGAATTCTAAGAATTTGGTGTTGTCAGCGGTACGCTTCAGGCGATGTCTCCCCACAGCGTCTGTCTGTCTCTCGTGTTTCTTGTTGTTTAGCCAAACGAGAAATAGTAGCGCTTCGGGGTTGTTTGTGCCGATCACATCTTTTTCAAAAAGGAGCTCCTCCTCGCGTTCCGTTAATTCTTCGGCTGGATTGGGTTTGTTGTCATTGCCCTGGGTCTTCAATTGGGCACGTTTTGCTCTCAAAGTTGCCTGCGAATTGCTAAATTCTTTATCGCGGCTGATCGAAAATTTTTAACCATTCTCATAGAGGAAGCGATCTATCCCCGCTGGTAGGTCGTAAGCGAGTCTGGTTCGTAAACAGAACCGTCTTTTTGATGGACGTCAGCGCAAAAGCTGCCGAGATAGCAGTCAATGACATCTGGTGGAATTTCGGATATCGGTCTTGTTTCTGAAGGTCGCATAGTACGCATCCACTTGTTGAACTGGCTTACAGCACAATTTGTGGACTGCACCGTATTTTTTTTCCTCTGTTCGGTGATCAGCTCTTGCTTGTCGGTCTCCGAGAACTCGACGTAGCGCGATCGCGATGGCTGAACGTTAGAGGAAACGGACCGTGTGTTTTCCTCCATACCAAAAAAATCATCTGTTCCACTATCTCCAAATTCCTCCGCTAGACGGAATAGCTCGCGAATTTCTTCGTCGAGATCTTGTGGACGTTCTTTAGCCATTTTGCCGTGTTTTCTGCTCAGTTTTCAAAGCAGCGAACGTTAGACGCATCTTACCGACTGGCAAAATACGAAGAAAGGCGCAGACGACAAAAAATTTGTCCTAATGTTCCCGCTATTTCCAGCCCCATCGTTCGTCTTTAGCAGTTACCGACTGCAGCCCGTTAGGTAAATAGGATATAGTATTTTAGTACAGTTCAACATCTTGATATTTAACCAAGCATGTCAAACTGTCACGCCATTCGTAATACAGCTTATCGCAAACAAGTATCGCTTTATTTTTCTAAATCTTGTTTACATAAATCACGCTAAGCTCGGTACTATCAGGCGAATGCCTCACAAGCTCAGCCGCGGTGAGACGAACGGTATGCTATGGAGAAAAAAGTTCCGGTTAATGACATACAACAGGGGTAATTCGGATTTTCTATCTGTCCTGGTTTACGTCACACAGGTGAAGATTCGGGCCAGATCATGTGATAAATAAAAATACAGTATGCTATCGCCGTGACCCATTTGTTTTTGCTGCATGCTCCATCGCGGAGCGGCTGTCTTCAAAACATACTATTGGTAGTCATGCATGCTTGTGGGAATAAGATATCTTTTGTGTCCACTCAATGGTCACCACAACCCGTATCTGACATCAAAGGTGTGGCTCTTTTCTATCTGCCCTGACTACATTTACATAAGCAGTCATGTTTAAAGATGCTGTGTCTTGTACTTGGGCGCCCTGTTGGGCTTAAAACACATAGGCTTTGCCCCTATGTACATTTTCAAGGCTTTACCCCGACTTAAATTTTCACAAGAAGATTCCCATCTGGAAAATAAATATTGCCGGTGTAATAGATAAACCGAAGCATCAAATATGTTTAGAAGTTTGAACACATTCCTCATCTTCGGCATTCTGAAACACAGCAAAATGTACAAGCGTTTCTAAAAATGATCGTCTCATATTCTCTGATAAAACCAAGAATATCGACTCGGAGGTACATGTTGCTATCATGCAGCCAAACTACCAGTCCGAAAAGGTATTATAGTTTTAATAATTTAAACGCACAGTAACTTGAGAGCTAACAGCAAATTAAAAATCAAAACAGCGGCGATTACCAGTAATAAAATTTAAAGGATGCATGTAATATGTTATTGGGACGGATTTGTACCACATTTTTGTACGTTTACGTCAAAAAGGGATAGTACATGGTCGGTGATAGGATGCACTCGAGTTTGGCGAGACAATTTTTGACCGACTCGTCCAAACTAGGAGCTGCTCTAAATCGATATCCCAAGCATCATATTTTTAGCATGTCATAAATGACAAACCCAGGCGCAGCAATATAAATGACGGCCCCAGGTGCAGTCTACTTGAATAAGCCTCTGAATCGCTCTGTTACTGCAAAGATAGCACAGGGCAACAGAGAGACAGGTGTAAAGATAATACGGGACGCAGTCCGGGAGAAAATAGTGCCAATCTCTTTGTTTGAAGAGGTTATGTAAACGTTTTAAATGTAACACCTAGGTGTATGGTTTTTTTTCAGTGAGAGTTGCTTGAGGTCAATCCTAAAACCATATCAGCTTTACAAACTGTGGAATAAATGAGCCGAAATTGTTGAGTTATAAGACCCACTTCATGTGTATCAATGGGCCTTGATTTTTGCAAAATCACCACTGAGGGCGTTATTTTGACCCGGTGAACAGGTTAAGCCTGGCAAAAATGTTGTCAACATCAAAAAAAAATTAATTAATTAAAATTAAAGTGGCTTATGAAAGTATTTGAGAAAAATCCAGATAAAGGGATCTCTAAAGGGACCCCTTATCAAAATATTTCATAGCGAATTATGACAATAAACTGAATAGTGATTATCACTACCTCCATCTCAATTTCAAAGTCAACAACAAACGAACCCCAATGATGTATGGGGATATGTTAAATACCTGGAAGTCACTAAGACTTACAAGAGTGAAGTTACCAATATCAAAAAGGAATCTCCTTAATGAAGTTTTGTGGTATAATGACAATATTAAAGAAGGAGGGAGTGTCCTCTTTTATGAAAATAGTCAAAGAGTGGAATTTTAAGGCTTAAAGACATCTGGAATGATGACAGAAATGACTGGCTTCAACAATGGGAAATAATTGCAAAAATTAGAGGAGGTACAAATAGACATGTGCAAGGAAACTAAGACAGAGTATGAAACATTCCTTAATGCTATTCCAGATTCCTGGAAACAAATTATCACTTCTAACATCCAAAATGAAGAAATCTATGATATTTTAGACTTAGAGAATTATGGTCTGACAAAAAATTATGTCAAAACCAAATCACTTTATTGGAAATTAGTTGATAAGAAATGACATGCAGTCAAAGGTCAGATTGGTCACAAATGGGCTGAGAATCTAAGTCTCAATGACAGTTACAAAGATACTTTATTCAGCCGTCTTAATTCAACAGGAATTGTTAGCAATTCAGTAAATGATTTAAATTGGAAGATTTTCCATAGAGGCCTAGTCACAGGAAGCTTGGCCAAAACTTTCAATTTAAGTGATGGGAAATGCCATATTTGTGGCCAAGAAGAAACACTGGAACACATCTTATTTGAGTGTAAATATGTAAAAGAAATCTGGCAGAAATGTATTTTTTCTTTGTCAGAAACACAACTTTGATAATAATATCAATATCAAAAGATTAGCAATTGCAGGAATCGAAAATGATAATAATGCAACATCTGACATTATTTACTGTATTACTTCCTTTGTAAAATATACAGTTTGGAATATTCGAAATTCGGTTACTCTTGATGGGATTCAAGTTTCCCTTCAATCCTATGTGTTACAATTAAAATGCAATCTTTCCTCATGGATGAATACATTATATTTCACTTATAAGATGATGAACAAACCTGAGGATTTTATCGCAAAGTTTTCAAGCCTTGTAAGATTTGAAGGAGAAGAATGCATCTTGAATGCATTCATATGATGATCTTTGTAACTAAACAGCTAATTATTTGTTTGTTTGTTTTTTTCAGACAAGTTGCATTGTAGTTTTAATGCATTCACAGTTATGTAGATTTGTTTTGTTTGCGACTATGTTGCAATAAATTTATCTTTAAAAAAAATAAAAAATAAGCCTGATAATGCACCTGTCAATGGGATTTTGGTCGCTGAATGTTCTTAAGTAGGAAAACTGAGCTCAAAGCTACCACGGTCAGCTATGGGAAATGAATTCGGTGGTCTTGTGCCATCTTTTGCGTCTTAAGTTATATAACAGGACCTTTACGGCCATAATGTATGATAAGAATGATATTCTCATCACCTGCGTAAGGACAATAGCGGTGTTAAAATATAATTCCCATGTCCTTGGATATATTTACTCTTTTGGGCCCTCATGTAAATAGCGATCTCACTATAGATACGGTGTGCATACTTGAGACGAACACTTAATTATACAGGACAGTTTATCGTTATCCCGGCCCATGAGATCCTATTCATATTTACCCACATCTTGCACCTATCAACGATCCCACAAAAAGTGCTGAGGGACCAAGACCTAACGTAAGCTTATTTCAGTTCTTGACTAGTTTCTGAAAATCACATGATAAGTTAAGTTTATTGTGTTGAGACTTGGATCTATCGGGGAACATGTCTGCCCATACAGAGACTAAACAGAAACAAAGTTCCATTTATTCAATGACTTATAGAAACATAAATGTGAAACGACAATAACCAAGTATGTATGGAACAAGTTGAAATACGGGAATGTCTGCAATGATGCGGCTTGCACATGCGCGATAACTCATGGGTCATCTATTTTATATGACATACTATACAATGCTCTCTATCTCCCCCAAATCTTTATGATACTAATGGATAAAGGCTGAGAAAATGTTAAATTTGTGTGCTTGAGTACAAATTTCCATGAAACTAATACTGTGACTATTCCTTGTAGTAGTCCTTGCGCCAAGTTGGTGTGCTGGTTTTCCTAGTGCATCGACGTCGACCTATTCCCAGCGCTGGGGCTGTCACGTCGGGTTTTGGTGGGGGTGGGGCTCTCGGGATCTCAGGAATTATGGGAGGTATTTTGATGGATTGCGCACTGTGGTATACCTTTGCCAAATGTTGCTGGGGTGACTGCAGCAGATGGAGGGCGTGCATCTAGGTGTGTTCATGTAATTACTGGAGGGGATGTGGGGCCCCGTTGTGTAGCAGGGTCGTTGTTGGTATCTGGTGTCCGTGGTATCATGACGGGTGTTGGCATGACGGAAAGTCTGCATTAAAATGTGCCAGCTTTTCAGCACTCAGATATCAGCAAATTATCAGGCGATTATATCGCTTTTCTTGATAGTGACCATCTATACTATCTATACGATACAAAGTTTTCTCAAGGACCTGACTATTTTCAAGGTGATAACTGAATGACTCACAAAACAACACGATTGGAACGTATTTTGGATAATAGAATCTTTATATTTTTAAATTCTCAAAAGGGTTCAGGTAACAATATTCATAAAAAACAAGTGTGTAACTGAAAAAGAAAAGCAGATGAGCTTACATTGACCTTACATCACCATCCCAAATTCGTTACAATCGTGTTAAACGTAAACTGGTGTGCCATTGTGTCACTAGAGATATAGTTGAGGGACCGTAATGTCTTGAATCAATATTTTCAGTATGACAAAAGATCTACTGCTTAGGTTTCCTTTCACAGTGAGAATACCAATCAACACATTCTACGCGCAACAAAGTCCGACATGTGCTTCAATTTAAGCCATGTTTATTTCGATATTGTAAAATCCATTAAAACATGTACTTAAATGCATTGAAAATGATGCAAAAGTTGAAAACAGACTGAGCTTCAACAAAGTTATAACTATAATTAATGCTGAGTACAAGAGGCTGAGTACAAAAATTCCTGAGTCAAAAAAGTGATAGATTTAGGTTGTTAAATGCTAAATATTCAGAATACAAAATGAGACAGTTTTAAAAATGTCTAATGGTATTGATGGTCAACAATTTCCTCTTTGAATTGACTTTTATGTTACGGAAAGCATTGTGCAATCAAAACATCTGGCTTCCCCCATGAATCAAGTTTTTGTGCGATACTGTGATGCATATTTACATGTATCTTAATATATGGTCATCCATTTACGTTGAATCTGGGAAAGCAAACTGACTGAGAGAAATTCTGTATATACCAGATCAATCACTTTCATAGCTTGGTTGATGGGATAATTGTAAAGGCGTTCAAAATTTAAATAAAAAGCAAGACAATATCATCCTCCAAGTAAATCGACTAACGAATGGGAACAAAATTAATCAAACCCGGTTAATCAATGACACTTCAGATTCTTATCATGGCGTCTGTAATTTAGTGTAACTACATATAACTTGACGTACACGACAGATTATACTTCAGTGCTATTTTATTTCAGTACATTAATATATTCATGTTGCTGAAAACACGTCGTCTGTTGAAACACTGTGGAAGCTTATGATTGAAAAGTTGGAGATTCCTAAACCGAAAATTATCATTTCTGTTATCGATGGCACAAAGAACTTTAACTTCGAGGATGACCAATTAAAGATACTTTTCAATCAAGGATTGTTCAAAGCTGCTCTTAGCACAGGTTCGATTCTGTGGTTCTACTAAAGATGTGTCTTGTTTAGGAAAGACCAAACAAGTGATGTACATGATAGATAATGCATCGGGACAACTTAATCTTTGAACCAGCTGTGAACTGAATGTGCTCACGTGGTTTTCAAGAGGTTCATTTATCGTAGAATACTTCACAAAGCAATGAGATATCTGTCAGATCATTGTATGTAGCAGGTTTCATAAACTTTCGCACAGTACTCTCAGTGTTAGATCACTTATTACAAAACTTTATTTAATATGCAAATGAGCTGTTTATTAACTTGGCACTGCTAAATACTTCATGAGACAATTAAATATCTATCAGATCAACATCTGTAGCATGTTTCATCAAATGTAATGCTGTAATATCACTAATTACAAAGTTCATCATGAACCCTTTATTGACATCACACCAGTTAATGCTTCACGAGACAGTCAGATATCTGTGGGATCAGTATCTGCAGCAGATTTCATCAAATTCGGTGATGATATTTCGGAGTTTATGACTTATCACAAAACTTCATGAAAAATGCACATTTATTAACTTGACACTGCCGAGTGCTTCTCAGTACAATCGGATATATATCAGATTAATATTTTTCGTAGGTATCAATTTTGTTGTAGGACTTTGATTGATAATTGATATGTCACTCTAACTATCCTCATACTCTTCTGAGAATGTCATCTGTGAACAGTTTCATGAAATTTTAGGCAGTATTTCTCGATATATGTCGACACTGTAAACACGTACAGACACACACGGACAGACAGACATCGTTATGCCATTAGCGCACGTGTGTGAACGCGTGAGCTAAAAACCGTAAGGAATTTTGTCACAGACTTATGGTATAGAAACTCTTACGGATTATGATAGTTATTCTTACCCCTGCTGATATTCTACTCATTAGATGCCTGGATCATAACTGGTGGAACTTCGGTAGGAGTGATGAAGAAAGTCGGCAAAGCGATTAAGAAAGAAAGTGAAAGCACGACAGAGAATGAAGTAGTCGCCCTGGGCATCGCTACATGGAATGTCATAGATAATAGAAAAGCTCTGACAAACACGTCAGTAAGTAAATTATCAACATGTCTGACCAATCGAGACCGTTAGAAGTACATTACTAAAAGCTCAACAATTTTATTTTCGATGCACTTTTTGTGATTTTTTGTTTAGTATTTTTATCTTTGAAAATTCTGCTCTTCTCTCAAAATGAAATACTTTTGTCTCGCTGTTCAACTTGTAAAAATAGTCTATGTTTAAGGTAGTGTACGCCTCGAAAGTGAAAGACTTAAATTTATGCTCAAACTTTGCTCGATAAAACTTTGAATCAGTCGCTACGAAATCAAAATAAAGCATTCGGGGTCGCCTTGCAAATTTTACAAACTAGAGAAACAAATTACTCAAAATTTTGCGATATTTTAAATTCAAAATGGCCGCCATTACTGTGTTAATTCTACGGAGGAAAAAGTAAATTTTGGATTTTCGATAGACAAAGATAGTGCAAGTGCCTATTTCTCCAACAGCGTTAAAATGAGCCTCAGGCCCACAAGTGGTAGATCACGAAAGAATTGTAGACATTTGAGAGTCCGACTATCTGTCCCCGAGGTGTGTTCTACCTAAACTTGGTTCAAGTCGGTGAATTTTAATACAATGAAATCATTTATAATAGTTTCTCTGGTGTGTCTCCTATTTCATACCTTTGAGTCTGCGCAATAATAAGTTAGTTTCTGCCGGATTCCGGCAGAAACGCCCGTGTATAGTCTTCACCTCATTCCCCACCCCATTCCTCACGTTCACCCGCTCGAACGTTTCACATGAAAACATAATACAAATCATCGTGTTGGCCCTACTAAAACTTTCACAAATCACAGACTTGAACAATTCTATGTCCTACCTTAAAGGTGTACTGTCACCTGTCCCAATTTGCTTACCATGGAAAGGGAAATCTCACCAATCAAGATTTTAGCGGCGGCCACTTCTTAACAACAGCGCCTTCACATTGGCATTTTCAATATCAAGGAACGCTCCTTTGACCATATAAGGGCATATTTAGATTACAGGTGACTGTATACCTTTAAACATACCCCTAGAACAGCACTAAGTAAAAACTCATTAAAAAAAAACAGTGAACGTATCATGACACCAAAAAAATGTTCGAGTCGGATGTCTTGACTTTTACAATCAATAGTGTTTGAGTTTGACAACATTGATGTCCATCTTTGTTCTTTCCGTGAACACCCACCTCATGGAGTTCATATTTGATTCGGGTGAGGAGAGAAGTAGGTCTGGCTAATTTAAATTGTATTATGTTCTATTGCCAAAGCTTGCATGTATGTACAAAAGGTTTGCCAATAAGACAAGAGTATGTACCTTACCAACAGACTTAATCAATTCACTGATTAAAGCAGTTTAGGGAGAGCAGGCAACGCTTAGAGTGTGTGCTTATAGACCTAATGTATTAACTTTTCTCATATTGATACGAAGTCAAAGAAAGGTTAATGAGGCCACAAATAGGGATATTCGTCCCATCTCAAATTGGATGATGGCGAATCGTATGCGTATAAACATAAGTAAAACAAAGTCTCTTTTAATTACAACCCTTACAGGTTGAATCTTATAAATGGGACTGATAACCAGTTGTTGTTATATTTTCTGACATTTTGATTCCCCAAGTTCAATCTGGGAAAATTTAGGTGTGACACTAGATGAAACTTTATCATGGGATGTTCATATCGATACTTGTGTAAGAAATTAAGTATGCGTATAGGTCTATTACGTAGATTACGATCATATATCCCCTATGAGTATCGTATGGTGCTATATTTTGGATTGTTCCAGAGCGCTCTTGACTATTGCTGTATTGTTTGGGGTAATACAACCGAAAAAAATATTGATAAAGTTTTCATTCTTCAGAAACGAGCATTACGTATACTTTTTGAACTCCCCTTTGACTTTCCATCACAGGATTTATTTTCATCTCTGAATGTTATGTCAGTTAGACAGTGTATTTTTTACTTTACTGCACTTTTAATGTTTAAATGTATGAATGGTGTCTGTCCACAGTATTTATCAAGCTTATTTACTCTCAACTGCAATGTTCATGACCATAATACGCGGTCTGCATATCGCCAGGACTGTCATGTACCAAGGTGTATTTCGAAATCTGGTCAGCGTAGGCTTCATTTTCGAGGATCTAAAGTATGGAATGCTTTACCTACAGATATTAGACAGAATACTACTCTTTATACTTTCAAACGTAACTTGAAAGACTACATAAGAAGGAATGTTTCCCTGTAGTTCCGTCTCTTGTACGCATGTGATATGTAGTTTTTTTCCCCGAAAGAGCCCCGATGAAAATTACTGTAAAGTAATTCGGCCGCTCAATAAAAGTGTATAAATAAACAAATAAATAAATAAAAGGATACTGGCCAGCAAAATATGCTGAGCGTGACCTGAAATGGGAAGATCAAAATGGCTTCAAACTGACAACGCTCGACTGTAACCACACACACTTCATACTTGTTGACCCTGGCGAGAAGACGCATGGAAAAGAGCTTGAGTTGCGGCTAGGCTTGAAAGATACATAGCAATAAACGGTGAAAAGGAACATAGAAAGATCGCTAAACGTATGTACAGATCGGTAGAGCTGATGCGAACGACTTCCTATATTGCAAGGCTTGACTATTTAATTTAAGAAGAGCAAAGGCTCAAGAAAAGTCTTAGGGTGCGTTCGATATTTTAGACTAAAAGCTCTCTGCGACGACAGACTGCTAAGTGCTGTTTTCTTTAACTTGCATGATCTTTTGTTAACGGTTCTTACTTCAGTCTTATGAAACTGGATATAGTTTACAAAAACTTCAGAACATGTTTACATGAAAACATTATGCAATGGTAAAATACAAAACTTAATCTATCACGTCAGTCAAATGGTTTTCATTGTCATTCGTTTACCGCGAGTTTTCCTCGAATTATTAAGCTTCCAAGACAAGAAATCGACCTTTTTCATCTATCAATTCTCTGGTGGTTAATAAGCTCAGAACCCCCGTGAATTGTACATTTTCTGAAAGCCTAGATATAGGGGAACATTTTGGTAACAACAGTGTCACCATTATTTACATAACTATCATGTGACAGGTAATTTGCATAACCTTTCAAAAATCGGTTTTCCTTATGTTTTGTCTCAATTTTTCAAAATATCTGACTCAAACTTACTGGAATGCAAGCTGTCGAAACGCTCTTCCAAAGTGTGTCTCAGATTTTTTATATCTTGCTTAGTTTTATTGGGCACAATTTTAAAGAAATTTATTTTGCGATAGATTACAATCTTTTTACAAATCAAAATTTACGCCTGAGCTGAAAAGTTACAGTGTTTACGCTACTGTGATTTGTTAATATTATTATTCATATTCTGGGCATGTAAACAATCTATTACTGTGTATTTCTGGTCCGTCACGTGACTCGCCAATTAAATTGCGACAAACAGGGCATGGTAATGAAGTGTATAGTATTTGTGTGTTTCAGAATGCCTAAGTTGACGAATGTGTTCAAAATTCGAAAACAAAATATCTGGTGCTTTTGTTTATCCATCACAATGGCTATGGGTTTACTTTTGAGGAAGATGGGAATATGTAAAATATAAGTAGCTGCAAATTCTAAAACATGTAAGTAGGGGAAAAGCCTAGTAATTTGTTTAAGCCCCAGAGGGCACCCAGTTCCCAGCCATGCCATGTTTCAACGAGACTGCTTAAAGCCCCTGTAGCTGTAACTCTTGAAATTTGTTGACCTGAAAAAGGCTTTCTATTTTCCCTGGTTTTCTTTAAATTCTACAAAATTTAAAGGATTTAGTCCTTAACTACTGAAAAATGGTCAAGAAATTGAATTTTTAACAGTTATTTTGATTTCCCGCCATTTTAAAAAAATGGTAATATTACAAAGAAAGCAAAGCATATTAGGTCACAGTAGAAAACATTCAGTTTTATGCATTTTATTGGAATACTCTGTTGTTTCTGTGAAGATTTCAATGCATATATATGCAGAGCGTACAATGTTTTTTGCTTTATTGTATGAGGGCGCCATTTTACTTTTGGGCAAACGTTTATTATTTATCTTGCTCACAATTGCACATGGAGTCCCAGTGGACAGTTTATTCTACCTGTATAAATACCCCTCAATGAGTACATTCCCACGAACTTCTTTTAGTTTCGAAGTAAAATCACAAAAATAATGCCAAAATGATACAGCTATTGGGCCTTTAATATGTAGTCAAGGCTGATGAAAAAGTAACCGGCCTTCGGTCAGATACAGGTTGTGGTGACTCTCTGAGTGGCCACAATAGATATTTTGTTCCCGGTGGCTCAGGCATGCATGACAGCCCAGAGCATGTTTTGAAAACAGTCGCTGACCCATGAAGTCAGTGGAGCATGCCATAAATATAAATAGGTCACGGCGTGAGTATACTGTATTTTTATTAATTTCATGAATGCCCTGAAGTATGAAGAAATCAGTAAAATTCTGGACAAAAATTTACACAGAAACGATTGTACAACTTAAAAACTTCCAAATCTTTATGTCTTTTCCTGTTTTAACGGCGTTGCTTCTTTTCTTCTAGTGAGCTGGAAACTTATATTCTCAGATACAGTGTCCTGACTTCTAGTTTACTTTTTTATACACGGTAAAATTAAACAACACTCGCATACTGTCGAGTGTGGTTTAATAAACTATGGTGGGGTCTCAATATATACGTCAGCAAAAATAGCTTGCTTCTAAAAAATTCAATAATGGCGGTCGTTTACATCCTTCATGACCTGTCTTGATGACCTATTTGCATGATCACTGGGCGAGAAATGGAGACATGACACTTGACTGATGATCGTGCATCGAACAATGATCAGACCTTTGAAACGTAAGAATACATTTGCACTAGGCATGTACATGTTTGTATGTGAATCAAAGGATTATAGAGGAATAAGTCGGTTTCACATAGTCAGGTTTTCGAAAAGGCCACGTTTGCAACGTTCATTACTCTCCTCTGGATGCTAGCAATCTTGATTGACAGTTGTTTTTTTAACTTATCAGTACAATATACCAGCAGAATCAGGTCAACAACTGAACTAGAAATTCCATCGTTCTATTTAATTGCTGCACAAGTGACTATACCTAAATAATTTTATTTTGTGAGCTGCCAACACTAATTCAGCAAAAATGTCCCACCTTATACATATGTGCTTCTATATTTTCAGAAATTGCTCAGTTATGAAGACCTAGCCAAAAATAAGTAATTTTCGTAGAGTGAAATTTGCATTTTTTATCCTACCTGTGACAAAGAATGTTGGACTTCAACAAACTACCTTGGACAAATCCCCCGTAGATATAAACAAATTACTGTTTAAACAAGGTCACCAGGAATTCAAAATCGATCTTTCACGCTTGACTGTAATTTAGTGCCATGGTACCACTTCAATGACTGACCCTGGCTTACTTCAGTCATCTTCATGACAATGACGGGATGACCAAGGCCATTCTGGTCTAATTAATTTCCCATTGGCGTAGCTCGTCTACTGTCCAAGATGTTTGTGTCAATTAACTCAGTCAAAATAAATAAAGTTGCTTTTATGACATTATAAAACTGCGAAATCGTTCTTGTGAGTTCTAGCATGAGTTGTTCCTGTGCTGTGTAATTTTAATAGCTTCCATGCAGGAACTCAAGTCTGAATATCTGACGGAGACGCATCAATACACTTTTTGCCAACCAGCGATTGGACTATGCTGTGCTGTTCACGAAACAATAATGCTCCAAGAGTATGTCAAAATTCAATCATCAAGCAGCAATTATAGAGCTTGTGGAGGTTCCTTCTGATCTGGTGTTTTTTTATCTCTTTGTACAAACTTTTTTGTAACTGACACAGTCACTGAACTGCATCCAAAAACAATTAAGACAATCCCCATTCAAAGTGAGTTTTTCATGACCTCAAATACATTCAGTTTTGTGAACAGTCAAAACGTCTCGAACTTTTAGAGTATACACCTGCGATTTCATCCCCTTTGAGGTTGATCGTCATAAGTCACGAAAAAGTGACAGTAATGTGACAAGCATCGTTCATGCTTCAGCTGCCTCTTGAGTGCCGTACGCTTAAGTAAGCCAGGGCCAGTCATTGAAGTAGTAATAGAAAGCGCGCCCTCAACGTATAGAGCTTAAAAATGTTTGGTGACTATTTTTCCAGAACTTATCGTGTGTTTAAACAGGAGTGTCGTCGATGCAGATAGTTATGCACTTCAGAACCACGCTGTCAGTATTTGATCAGAAGTAGTAATAAAGATAGCGTCCTCAACTTTAGAATTTGAAATGTTTTGATGACTGTTTTAGAACCTGTCATATTTTTTTGCTTAAAAAGGAATGTATGGCAACCGTCATTGCAGCACGCTTCAAAACTCAAATTGCAGTATTTGGAGCTGTAGTAGAGAGCACGCCCTCAACGTATACGGCTTGAAATATGTTGCTAATGGTTGTTCCACTGATATTTAAAGAGGAATTCCATGTCAACGTGGATTGTAGTACGCTTCTTCAATCAAGGGGCAGCAATTAATTTTGAAATAGGGAGCGCACCCTCAACGTCCAGTGCTTTAAACGTATTTGTAATGGTTGTTTAAGTAACATAACATATAGAAAAGTTACGGCAACATGGATTTATTTTTAATGTTGACGGATCCTATAATGGCAACAGCAGCATGGGTCATGTTGTTGTAATCTGTAGTATCCGCAATGTAGCACAAAACGATGTTCATATACATACATTTGCTTTACCAGCGCGAAGGACCCATAAAGGGGAAAACAAAGCATAGGTGTATGCGATGGTTTTTTATGGTCGGAAGCATATACATTGCAATTTGTATCTAATCTTAATACATAGATGTTTTGAGTTTTAATCATGATAATATCCATAACATGGTCGCAATATTGAGGAAAATATTTATATATGATTTGATAATAAATTCGGCATCTTAAAATACACACAGTATATGTGTGTTACTTAGAAAATACAGTGCTCGATGCTAATAGCAGAGCGTTATTATAATACGACAAATAAATTCGAGTACAAAGTAATAGTATATGTTAAGTTGCATACAACTAGCAATCATTAGACAACTTTTATCCTGAGGTTAAAACTGGTATGATCACTGCTAGATGCCTAGATGCATGAAACTCAAGTTACAGATAATATATATATATATTATATATATATATATATATATATATATATATATATATATATATATATATATATATATATATATATATATATATATAAACATACTTATCAGACTTCGTGATCGCAATCCTTGTATTTCATAATGTTGAAGTAGAGGCTCTTAAAATTCTAAACATAGCAACACAAGTTCCATGTGAACAGTTTTCAAGACAAGTTCGAGTCACAGCTTTAGCCTCTACGTCTCTTATATTTTAGCAACCAAGAATCCCAGTGACCAAAGTTTTCCTCTGTCATGGCATAATATGAGTACGCCCTCACCATAACGTCTAATATGGGCGTCTTCGGCCCAGACCTTATACTGCTTAAGTTTCATTTAACGCTGTGATTACCATACATCCCAATTTAGATGTTACAAGTATAGGTATGCTTTCGGTAGATAGTCAATTATAGTGTTGGTACTTTCAATGATATGGCTGACATGGAACGAATGTGAACTCGACCTGAGAGCAGGTTTAAATTTTGCGTAAAGTGGACCACTCGAGGCTAATGTATGCAATAAATATTGCCTCCTTACGTGTAGAAATAGTCCTTGAACTCGGCGATACCCGGGCACCACGGTGAGCCATGAATGACCTCTATTGCTGTCTGGGTCACTTGGCTCTCCGCTCGAACACAGGCATGGTTACTCCACCTTATATTACCGTAACGCGAGCGACTGTGGCTTAAAGCGCATTAATGCAGTGACACGCTAAACTAAATTCAACGCTGGCGATAAGAGTCAGCTAATTAACTGATCCTAACATAGGCAGTAATTTGTGTCATGGCAACCATTTTGGTCGCTTTCATTGGTCAGATATAAGTCACATGATAAGGGCTAAGGTCGACCAGCAACGCAGCATAGCAAAGGCCACTGAACTCCATTCATGAAAGGTAAGCAGCTATACGTATATAAATATATCTGCAATAAACTGTTTTCATGTCAAACAATGCTCCTAAAGGCAAACCAAAAATGCGGGCGTAACAATCATAACCGTTGAGCCGAAAGACTACGGTAGAAATCTTTTATTAAAAATCAGTTTCTGTTCCATGTTTTACATTACTCTGACTTCCGCATTCAACTTGGACTTCCCTAATGGCGAACGTTGTATACGCAGGGCGGAAGCATTGGTATCTCTACACATATGTAGGTCATGGACCTCTGTTTCCCTATTTAACCCATAGGCATAGCTCAATATTATATATTTACCACTTGAGTACATTCTTTTTTCTATGTAGAGTGTTTGGCATCGTCATGCGCTCAGCCAGTCGAACAACTGTTAGTATGAACTCATCGTGTGTTCGGTTTCAACGTACGTGACAGCGACAAGTCCTTGGGTACCTAGAAGGGACATGTTTTTTCTGAGATCAGTCAATGACTGTTTAATCGTTCAGCCACACGAAATGCAATATTATTTAGATTTCAGAGGTGCATACAGCGGCTTGCACCAGGCCTCTAGGGGCAGGAATGTAAGGTCGTGAACTTAATATTTATTGTTGTAACAAATGAGGTTACTGGTCTATCGGACGGTGTACGGGCTATTGCAGCAGATTGTGAATATCCAGCGCGTGTCACAGTGAGAAAAGCTAGTCCATGTCTTATTCAGAATTTCGATTTTTGTACACATACAAAAATTCTATATGTGACTTTTTACGATACAGCTATCAAATGACATGCAAAAATTCCAAAGCCTTTTACATATATATTACAACGTAGTATTGACCTGAGTGACAAAGACGTTGTAGAGAAAAGCAACAAGGAGAAACATTAAATCCGCCAAACAGTTTGCAATGTATATATCACAATCTTAAGTTTATACCTTAGCATAGACCCATCTGTCTCACAGCTGTCCAGTGCAATCTTTGCTGACACAGACCGATTCAGAGTTTTGTGAGAGGGGACGGTATGTTGGTCTGTCATTTAATGATGTGCCGAAAGTATGATGCTATTAGGTCATCGGTTTACCCGCAACTCCAAGTTTGCACAAGCGGGTCAAAATCGGCTCGGAGTGCATTATATTACCGACGGGTCGTTGTTTTGATCTTCAATTTGCTAGTAGCTCTCAGATTACTGTTTGTTGAAGACATTTTGCACTGAGGCAATGTAAGGTGTACGTGATGTGTTGTTGCAAGAGTGAAATTGCTACTCGGAGGCCCACAGTGCCTCTAGTAAACAGAGAACTTAGAGTCAGGTTATGCCCCGCTGCGATGCTCACCGTTCAAGCCCTCTCAAGCCAAGTGGTTAAGGGCTTGCGATATTGCACGTGTAATCTTGAACACCAGATGTCTAAAACGGATAAAAGGGTGTCATTTTGGTCTTTGTTCATAAAGTAGCACTGCTTCAGAACGGTCTATCAGTATGTCATCTCGCCAGTATCTTTTGCCCCTAACATTTTGATATTATCTAATAAGCTATCATGCATTCCTGAGAAAATCACTTACGAATATCTGGCATTGTGATGATAAGTTGTTGGTTTGTTGTTGTTGTAATTGTTGTTGTTGTTGTTGTTGTTGTTGTTGTCATCGTTGCTAGTGTGTGCTTGCGGCACGAAATGACATGATATACGGGTAGTTTTCTAACGAAAGCAGTCATAGTCTTTCTTTAGTATTGTAACTTTCCTGTTATTTTCACATCTGATAGTGTTTCATCAGAAACTGTTTATTCATCTATTATAGCTTGACAAACTGTTGGTTAATGAATAATTAAGTAAGTGAATGAACAAAATTAACAAAAAGTAACTAATAAACAAACCGTTCACAATCACTATTAATTTCAAATGTTTGTATAATTCCAGGTTGAAATATCTAATATTGGTTTAATAATGGCCGATAGCGCTTGCAAGCAGCATATTATGATTTCTTACAACTGGGATCATCAGGAACAGGTATTGCGAATTAAAGAGACATTGGAGGAGACTGGATATCAAATATGGTTCGATCTGGATAAAATTGCAGGTAAGAACAGCATGTCACTTTCCTTAAGGTATAGTATGCACTTCGACATTGAATGACTTAAACTTTTGCTTAAACTCTCTCTAATGAAACATTAAATATTTCCCTTTCGTAATTGAGAACAAAAGTTGGCGATAACTGTGCACAATTTTGTAACAGAGTAACAAATTACCCAAAGTTTACGGATCACTGAAATTCAAAATGGCCGCCATTCTTACGTTATTATTATTATTATTACACTTTATTTAAAGAGGGTAATCTGATTACAGTAAAGTAATTGTAATTTCCATCAGAGACCTCATGAAAAGAAGGCAAAATACACAAACAAATCATCGAATAAACAAAAACGTATGGAATAGACGAATAGAAGATGTCGAAGACAAAGGAAAAATAGGCTAGTCTAAGTCAGAGCCTTCATTACAATATTTCATGAAAGATAACAATGCAGTTTGATTTAAACGTCGACAAGGCTTCACAGTCACGGATAGTTGGGGGAATGGAATTCCAGATTTTAGTAGCTCGATATACAAACGTTAACATGGTTGGGGGAGTAAATTTTCGATTTTCAAATATTAAGTCTGTTAACAGATGAGGCCCCCTCTCCCAGCAAGATATATGCCAACCACGTATTAAGAACGCTTGACAGTTCGAATATCTGTCCATGCGGCGCATTCTACCTTAGTGTTGATAAATTCAGATAGAGGAAAATAGTTGAGAAAACACTGATGGTTGAAAAAAAATATGTTTGCTATAAAACCACAATATCATTGGCACTATCACAATCACAAACTAAAATGATTACGTTTTCACACCCGATCCGTCGAAAGGCTTGGTTTGATGCTTGCTCATTGGCATAAATAATAAGTATCCCTGTAGATGATTGACCTATGCCTACAAAGACTATTCAGCGCTGAGACCTCTACCAAATTTAACGTGGCTTTACTTTTCTCCGCTTAACGTTTTCTGCATTTTGCTTTCTTACCACCTCCGAAATACCCTGGCTAGTGGTGAATGCGTTGAGCACAGTCCGTACACTATGGATTGTGTTTTGAGCAGTGCTTTGTACTAATTTTAACCGCTGATTTCATGTGTATTGACTTGTTTATTGGTCACTGACCCGATACGATTCCGCTTTGCCTTAATCTGAAGTAGCTTCAAGTTGTAGGTTTGCGTTCAATAGTTGCGAATACGAAATCGTAATACTGGCACGTTCTTGACTCACATTTAGCCGTTACCTTGTGATCTTGATATTGATCCGTTACCTAGAACTCAAAAGTTATCTGTAGAACTGTCAATTTGAGATGGTCGTAAGCCCAATTACAGGATGAGTGTAATTTCGCTGTCGTTTGTTCTCCTTTGAGGGTTGTGCTCTTAGCGAATTTCGCTCAGAGTTCACGCTCAGAAAAGCCTGTCCCTTCGACTAAAATGGAGGTAAGAATGGTCGGGGTCTAAAAGAATTACCGGTTTAATTACAATTTCAATCATGTAATATTTGGCAAAAAGGGTTCATCGGAAAACAGTCATATATCATCGAAAATGATACATCGATAATCTGACGATTTGCAAACCTCGGGATTAAGCTTTGACTTTTCTATTTTGTGCAGGTGAATGGAAAGTTACCGTACTGGGTACACGGGAGTCTGGCGCTGATCCAGGGCAAGTTAATTGGCCGAATCTTACATGACGTGGAGACCAGGTTCGGTTTGTGACACAAACATCAATCGTTCACATATCTGCGATAAGAATAATGTAGATGTAGATAGTTTCATACGATTTGATGGTCAGTTTCAAAACCCTTTCAGGCCGGTTACAGTGGCTATTACTCCTGAAGGTCATGTAGTCGTAGCCGATGTTGGTAACAGGCAAATTATTACTTGTTACAAATATCGATAAATAATTTAGATCGTTTCTCCAAGCGCAGACGAAAACGTTGACAACATTAGTTATATGGCAGAATTTGTTTACGGCATCGACTGGACAATTGGTCGATTACTCAAATACAGCGTGGAAGAAGGAACCTTGTTGCACGGGTCAAGGGCCAAATAGCCGCTCCACACTATGTTGCCTCTACATCCAACAACCTCATCCTAGTGTCAGATGAACGAAATCATGTCACATGCGCTTATTCGTATTGCTCTGAAGGTGTTAACAACCATCAGGCTAGGAATGCGCGAGGCATCGACACGGACTAACGGGGAAACATTTATATCTGTGATAGCATGTATGATAGAGTCGTAAAGCTTAGCTCAGACTGGTAGATTATTTGCAGCCTATTTGAAGGTGATGTAACCTGCCCACACCAGATAGCAGTCAAGGTTGACGTCACAACTCATGGTAACGTTACAGCATTTGCTGTTTTGCAGGGTGACAAGAGAATGCAAATACATCAAATCAGAGTGTATCAGCGTAGGGATCAAGATATGACATTGGTATCCCATTGACCGCCGCAGTTAGGTTTAGCGAAAGGTTGTTACTTGGACGGCAAAATGTCTCTTGAGATATGCTTGATCAATGCGTACTGATAAAATTTTCATGTTTTGGAGCCCACTGGAATTTAGTTTGGTTCCTGACCCATCTCTACCACTGGCTGCGCTGCTAACGAAAATAAGGTAGGGTATGGGCTATTGTAAGCATGTCTATCATTGGTCAATAGTACGAGTGCAGTGATTTGGTTGATTTTTCCCAACTTTGAGCTACCTTTGAATTTAGATTTCGTTTATCCATGAAGTCATGTTACCTCCTTACCTCCATAGTTTCCCAAACCAAGCATCCTATGTCTACATTGAATGAAAAACGATAAATTATTTATTTTTAAGTCATTGCCGTACATGCAAAAGGTCACCATGGTCACCACGGAGAGTTGGTGCACAATGATGAGAAACACGTAAGTCATGCTTGATTATGAAGAAAAACAACATTCCAAACGTCGATTCATTGACAACTTTTGTCACAATTTGTCTTTACTATATTATATAGGTTTGTTGAGAAGTTACAATGGTATCAAAGACTGATGACAACTGCTGTATATAATATTAAGATAATTCATCAATAGCACCACACATTAAAGTTGTAGTCACAAAAGGGGTCTCGTACTCTGGAAAGAACGGACACTCTTCATTTATCATTAGTATTTTTTTATTCATATAGATAAAAAGATATTAGTTCTGAAATACAAAAACAACAAACAATATGATATGCTTATCGAAAGACAATCAAATACCTGGCGTGAAAGGAAAGGGGAGCAAAATCGTTCAAATTGGCAATATACGTCTCACTCTGCAGATTATCTGCGAAATATACGAAGAATGATTTGATGTTAAACCACTGTGGAAAAGTCCGCCTTATGATAAGGTACTTATAGAGTATTGATGATATTTTTGCACGTAAAATTTTGGTTTGAGTTAAAACTACTCTTTTCATGGCAAAGAATTCAACGTTCAAAGTGATATGCATAACTTGAATATTGCAATTCCTATATATACGTTGCTTTAGTGTGTTTTTGTGAAAATTCATAACATGGTTAAAAGTTACACCATCATCACTCTTTCTTTCCTCAAAAAGGTCTGCAAGCATTTATTAGGAGAAAAAATATGAGAACGTCTTACTTTGCTCTCTTTACTGATATTTGATCTTTTCTAAATTGTAGCATTGATAATTGCAATGAAACTAAAGCATCACAAATGTTATGTACATATAGTTGATATTTCAGTCAGAAGTTATATTTGAAGCTAAAATTTGAAGCTAAAATTCCTGTACTTATATTTATCTCATTTACAATCATGACTGCAAGGAGAAAAACTAAATATTTCGTCGAAATATTAGTCTTATTTTCAAATGATGGTATAATAAGCGTCAGGTTTGAGAGCGTCTGTTTAAAATAAAATACATCGAAGATGTCGGTCTGTTCAATCATTAAAAAACCTTACCTAAAATAGGGTTACTGGGTAGCTTTGTTTGAAGTTGGGATTGAACTTTCTTGTCACTCTTTACTGATATTATACTTCAATATTAATAGCAATATCGTTAAAATAACAACACGTGCGATAATAAAGTATGTAATATGTGGAAATCAAAGAAATGTCCAAGGTTATTATCAAACTTGAAAAATTATATACCCGACCCTCATACCTTACATCGATAAAAAATACTGGAAATACCTATTGTTTTGTCGTAAGAGAAAAAATATTTTTTAAGACTTAGTTTGATTGGTTGAATGATTGTTCTTTTATTGCGGATGTATTGTAATTAAAATTCTAGATTAAAAACTTCATAATTTACAAGGTTTAGTGTTATGAAATATTAGATCATAGACCCTCGCGAAAAAAGGGGATAGGCAACTGCTGTGGTTTCTTTGTGCGATCTACCTTGGAATATATATTAAGTTTATTTGCCAAGCGGTCCACGACAACAGTACTTCGTACTTACAAACTGATGTTCTGAATATGTACACTTTGCTTTTGCATGGCACGTTCCGAGTAATGACACAGATAATTTTGAGAGTTTTTTATACCTGTCATGGTGAATGCTCTGGTAACGATGAAGATCACTTTTTTTGTCAGACGCCCTGTGAATGGTTTTGAAAATCAATGAAAATAGCATTAATTTATTTGTACCCTTCTTGATAAGCATTTACAAACCAAGATAGAGAATATCTTGCCACGGTCGTATCAAACATGGATTATCTTCTAGGAATATGAGAGAGTCGTTACTCCTTATAAACATGCTTGAACATTGTCTGAAAGTACATCAGAACTGAAGTGGAGCTCGTCTTCTACAACGACAAATAAAAACAAAGACAAGCAAAACTAATCTATGTCATATTTTTGGCAATTCTAACCAAAAAGTTGTGTTCTTTTACAAATTATCGCGATATCTAGAATTTTCTTCGGATATATAAGTGTTTAGTAGCTCAAACCGTTGTAGAATTATTTGCACACGCCGTCTTTAATTACTTCTTCTGCAGGATTTTTAAGATCTCTGCAACATGTTGTTCATTGTCGCCAATCTTCTTTTCAACATTAGTTTCCATGTTGTCCATCTTGTCTTCTACTTGAGAATTCGTTCATGAACTTTCTCAAATCTGGCGTTGACACATTGAAAAAGAGAAATCTGCATTTAAAATTAGAATAACACGGGAGATACAAACACCATGCTTCTAGTGTAAAAGGGCCTATGAGGCAGTACTTATTTGGATATTTCATTTCTATGCACTTTTTGGCCTATATTCTGCTCGTCTTAAATAGTTTTGAAACTTTTAATTTTGACGATTTCACTACTATGCATGGTTTGGTTAAAATCGAAAATTTATTTTCCGATAGAATTTATCCCTGAAGCTAATTTTTTTTAAATTTCAAACATCAGTATTAGGCAACCTATATCGGAAATGAGCGTTTTTCAAAGAAAGTAAGAAAAACAATCAAAAGCTACACCGTAAATTTATGCTACCGTAAAGTAATCTCTATCAATTCTTACCAATTTATTTATGTAGCAAATTTATACTCTATTGAACCTCTCCTTGGCGAGAAGAAGGTCAATCTATATTTTAATATTTCTTGACAGCAGAGCTACAAAGTAGATCGGAAAGCTTTCAAGAGACTGTGTTTGTGCGGAATCAAATGCAATTATTAATAACGCAATCGAATAGTTGAAGGATAGCTGTTAGATCAAAGATCTAGGCGTTTATAGGTGGTTTGATTATTTTTGTTGAATGTTCGAATGGATGGAATGTGTGGATAAAAATTTGAGAGAGACGGTGACCGGATGAATAGGATGAGACCTTTAGACAAGAAATTACCTTTTCTCAGTGGTGTCTGTATGTTGTTGGCCTTTCTCGATGAAATAATTCTGTGAGAGTTTATTCTCCAATAGGTTAATGGCTTCATCCTCATTCTTTTTCAACTTAATATCTAGGAAACATACAAGCTTATATGAAGTTCAAAATAATCGAAAGCTACTCAGCTTTTACCTATATACATTAAATTATGTTGTGAGATATACGAGTACATTGCAGATAATTTGATCAGGATATGTGTTGCACTATATGGGTGAGAAATTTACAATATGCAGCCTTGGTCTAGAACCATTACATCGAAAGGATTACTATCGACAGTGATGCGTGGAATACATGTTTACATGTTTCACCTTCAAAAATTAAGATTACTTCATTCATTCATTTCTCTTCATCATATATATTGACGGCTTAGACTAATGTTTGAATCTACCGATACAAATACTTCGTATTACACAGTCCTTACTTTAGTCAATGTGACCGTGGGGAACTTTTAACTAAAATAGATACCAATTGTATGGCAATTATAAGAGCAGTGATTGACAGGTAGATGGATTTTTGCTGGAGATCGATACATAGGAAACTTACGGAGAAAAGAGGTTTCCTGCTGTTCCTGTCAGACGCACCTATTACCGGAAGAGACCATATTAAAAATTCATAATATAATATTCGAAAAGGTTGCATGGTATTAACTCTCCCATGTTACTACCGATGTTATACTATAAAAGCGTATGAAAGCTGCAATGGCGATCGGATTACATTTTGTTCATTTCGAATTATTTTATGGTAGTCAAAAACGATCAGTAGTATATCACAAGATGGTCATTTTAAATACATTAACTTGACATAACTGAAACAAAAAACATCGCAAATATGTACATCGTGTGGTCATGGTATTATTTGTCGTGCATGATATTTGCACGAAATTTCCAATATGTGGCTTTGGTCGGTATGTGAGAAATACATGCTACGTCCAAATAGTTATAAGAGTTCTTTTATTCATTGTTTTTTCTTTATGTATAGGCGGCCTAGACAAATGTTTTGTGAACTATCGAGGCAAGTATTTGGTGTACCCAGCGTTATTGTGGTAAATGTGACCATTGGAAACTTCTAATTCAAAAGGGATACCATTGAAAGGCAACCCATAATGTTATCAGATATATTATCGATGGTTGACAGATAGCTAGGTATAATGCTGGATATCAATTCATTTAAAATTACGGAGAGAAGGGTATTCCTCACCTCTCATACGCGACACACCTGTAACGGGAAAATACCATATTCATAAGCAATAATTTTGTTATTGCTACTCTCTGTTACTATAAAAACATTACATCGAATTGGGAATAGTTATTTCCCTCATTTATTTCTCAAACCTTACTGTGGTATCGCCTTTAAACACCATAATTGAGCGATAGATAGATTCATTATTTGAACATTGATTGATCAAGCAACTTACGGAGACCAGTGTTTACTTATTTTCTCTCGCATTACACGTTTTATGGGAAAATACCATGTTCACAATTTTTCAAAATGTTTTGTTGCTAATTATACCCCTATATAATTACAGATTTAAAACGATACACATAGGAAAGCTACACTGGCGATCACATTATCTTCCATATATTCATTTGAAACATTCTTGCCTCATGCGGCCAGGAGAATTGATGGCATTTATGTTATTATAAGGTGAACTTGTTTCATCACTATAAACAATACTCACACTCTTGAAAATATTCTCAAATGAAATGCGTTATTCAATAGAAAATTATGTGTTCACATTTTGTAATCAAAGAGCAATTTTGTTAAGTTTGAACGTTTTAATGTCTCGAAAAGTATATCTTTTTTGTTAAACTTACAATTTATAATCAATCTGTAAACAAGATTAATAATAATGAGCGGTGGCGGCAGTGTCGGTCTGTCCTGATACTCTAGTATCAAACCAAAACGATGAAACATCCAAATTGCTTCAGCATTGTCTTCCGCCCTTTCCAGTGTAGCGCTGGTAGTAAGGAGATGCAATCAATGTAATTCTCAGACTAATCCTTAATGGCTGTTTTATTGTATGTAACAGATATTCGGATTTGGACGATCAAAGACGTTTAATACACGTACGACAGCTCTATATAAAGGTACAAAAATCTAGTCTCTAAATATTCGAACAAGAACATTTGCAATATTGATAATAATATTTGTACTATGCTTGTCAAGCCGCCACGTATATCGACAAAATTTGTCAAAACATCAAAAGACTTAAATATTTCTCATAATTATGTGGAGGAAGTGCGTAGCTTATTAACTAACGCCATGCAGTGTTTGAGTTACCTGAATATAGCAATGAATATATTGATCAGTAAGATATTAGAAATGAGCACGTAGATTGCCGTTAGCGTTGTCACAATCACTCGATATTTGACAATGTCAAAGCAGGTATTCATCGAACTGGTATCTCCATTACAAGTCGCGTTTTCAACAAATCCTTAAAGAGAGGAGACGAATATAAGAAAAGTTTCAAAGTACGGCATTCTGGAAAGTGTAGACCCATGGAATTTCGCTGCATTTAGTATTATATTAAGTCAATATTTTTGGAGAAAATGAAGTAATTTCAAAGAATAATTTTATGGCAATATGTTCAATAATGAACAGGTTTTATGATACTTAACGTCCACGATTAAAGGGAAAATGACTTTTACAGGATTTTCTTCTTCCCATTATACATCGTTTGAAATTACAGTGCCCGATGCTAAAAGATAGGTGTTATAAATACGGGATTTTTAATCGGATACACAAACACAAATTACTTCAAGTTAAAAGTAATAATATATGTTATTTAATCTTTAACATAAATCCTGTCTGTAGGTATATGAGAGATGCATGAAACGTTAGTAACAGTAACAAATCGTAAGTAACTTTGTAATATTAAAGTAATTTGATATATATATTATATATCTATATTTCGCTTTTTGTATATATATATATATATAATATATATATATATATATAATATATATATATATATATATATATATATATATATATATAAGCAATAGTCTATCCTATTCAATGTAGCTGACGAAGTCTGAAATTTACTGAGCAACATAGCGTGTGTCTGGCTAAGAAGCTGTACATTTTTAATGGGTATAAATCAAGCCTTCCCAATGAACATCGGAGCAAACCTAAAATGCAGATACAAAGAAATACATTACCTTTTGAATTCTAGTACAGTACACTCATACTAAACCAATCGTCATCTGAAGATCGGTAAAAAACCGCGAAACTCAGAGCTATGAGTAGGTTTTTATCCAAGCGATCTAATTAAGTGCAAGATTGTTGTTCTAACTGTGCACTGAACACTCTGTCTACCCTATTTAGTAATAAAATAAGTAAATAATTGATTTGATTTTGGATACATAAAACGAAATTCGTTGTCTACCTTCATCTTCCTCCAAACCCAGCTCGCCAAATAGCTGCCAGTAGGGTTTGTACAAAGGTCGAAGCATCAGTTGAAAGGATGGTCTAATATTTGGATTCAAGATGGCCTCCCGAGCAATGCCAAAACTAACAACGAACAGTGCCAGCATAAAAACAAAGAAGAAGAGATCTTTCATCTGCAACATAGATTAAAGTAATTATTCAATATTAACCTTAAAGTACATTTTATTTACACATAATTGTTTGCAACATACAAAGGTAGCTGTGTACAAAGTAGCAATTTTCTCTCAGTGAACATCAGCACTGAAAAATACCACATTTCACACTTTGTACATAGAAAATAAGCTTACTATTTTCGTCATCAAAATTATCCTTGGTCCAACTTCTTTGAAAACAAAGCCCATGTGGAGAAGACGGAGACAGAACATGATGAAAGTCAGGCTATACATCACTCTTACGGCGCCAAATTCACTTGCAGGAAGGAGGAAGCGCAATGCTAGAGACAATGAAAACATCAAATACATGACCAAATCAAATCGATTCCATACTTCTGAAATCCATTTTTTGACGCCGCATAACATCTGTTGAAGAGATAATCAAAGAGAGTCCTCCGGTAAGGTAAAATTAACAAAATGAAATATCTTAGACTGTTAATTGCAAGTGCAATTCGATAGCATGTTATTAATTAAATAACACGAAAGAATGTCACCCTATGACTCCACACCGAATTATTTTATCAATCGAGAATATTCATTAGATTTGTAACCAATCCATATTTTGTTCTGGAAAGTACAGACTGTTCCTCTGAAACTGATTGCAAACTTCATGAACACTTTGCCATCTAAAAGTACACTTCTGCATAAGAGAAAAATATAATAAAATACACACTGACCTGTCTGACTTCTTCACAGATCAAAGTACCAACCATACTACGACAGTCCATTCGATAGTACCGGGAGAGTTCAATTCTTCACTTGGTCTCAAATCGGTCATTATGAAGACAGCAAATAATAACAGCAGTATAATGTATGAGACCTAAATCGAAATCGAATCGAACGTGGCATGAATTTTCTCATCTTCAGTAGTTCTTTTTTTTTCTTAGCAAAGATAAGACGGCTTTAGACAGTTCGAGTAAAATTTGTCGGAAATTTTCCAAAACATTTAATAAGATAAATATTTAATAACATGAGGTAAACACCGCAAACGGTGAGGAAAGGTATTGGCGTATTGTACCGCCCAACACTTGCTGAGATTAATACGCGATGACGATTCCAAATTTCGAAAAATTCTTAATATGTGACCAACTCTTTTAGGTTGGAAGCAGTGGCCGACTGGTTTTGTGTGAGGCTTAGCAGCTAGGCTAAGTTGCCGTGAGTGTGTAGGGGTTCGAATCCCGTTTGGGTTATAGTAAAAAGATATACTTCTTCATTCTGAGTGGACAGTTCTGCTGGTGGATATTTACTTGTCCCCGAGTCTGTCTGATAGCTCAGTAAAAAGCTTCGTGCTTTTCCGAATACTATATATGTGTGTGTACTGTGTTTGTGTGTCGTCTGCTCCATGGGTTATAGTGAGACTGTATATGTTTATGGAGTTCTGGGTCTACCGGGCTGAATATTGCCGTTTTGGTGCAGTGTCGACGATTTTCTTTCGATTGTAGTGATAGTAAAGAAAACTATCTTGGAAACTCTTCTGGGCAGCTTGGAAACTAAAATATACTGAGCGTAATCAATCGCCCATGGTTTTCTTGAAACATTTCACCAGTTGAAGCAGCTGCAGATAACAAGGTATTATTCCTAACATTTTCCTCGTTAAGCAAAGTAAAATACTAGTGACGTAATGACTGAGTCACCACGACCGGGACGACCGTGACACGGTCATTTCGTCATGAATATTTTTCCAGCTAGTAATATATCCATCACATGCACAAGCCAAGAATGCATTAATTTTTGCAAAATAAAAGTAGTTTTCCTTAACAATTGCGCTTGTAAACTTCTGAGCTACTTTTAGTTGACATATTCTTCTTGCCTCTAAAGTGTTGTTGACTATCTATTTTAACCAAAAATTCCAAAGCCATGTTGTGTTTAATGTCTGATACAATGTTTTTCAAAGTTTTATTAGCTAAAAATCAACGGCAATGTACTTGCTTTAGTACAACTATTGTAAAACGTTATCAAATCTTATAGCTGTTATCCCCTTTAATAATCAAATAATATAATTTATGTTATGCTTACCGTGCTATATGCAAACTTTATGATCGGCGCAGAGTAATAACGTTTCGTTGTTTGCAAGAATAAGTAGCATGAATCGTAACAACTTAAATATGATCTTATTCGGCCGTAAGTGTAGATGACAAGAAACAGCATGAGTGGAAAAAATGGCAAAATAGTCCCAAGAACAAACTGCAGTTAAAGATAAAACAAGAAAAAAGTGATAAATCATCACCGATTTCTGAAGATAGTTTTCCTCACCCAATCATTGCATACATCAATCGTCGAAGCATTAAAGTTACAGACCACATGTTCTTAATTTTTCAAATTATCGAGAAGGGAACAAATCCTTCACTGAGGTTAATTGGTCAAAGTTTTTTTAATATGTAATCTCATACCGGATTTCTTTGCATTTATTTTGTTAAATATAAGTGTAAAGGCAATTAAAATAATATTTTCTTAAATTATTATTATATGAGAAAATTATTAAACTTAAATAGATTATGTGCCTTATATACTTACGATCAGACGTGTTGTTTTTGAATATGTCGAAATATCACCCTTCCAGAACGTATCAATGATGTTCTGGCAAGTATCGTGTTTGATAAAGTCCATGTTGTTCGTTGAATATGCAATGGACAAGCATGATGTATCTCCCCATTCATGGAGGGGGCGCATCAAAACACGATGAGATAGCTCGTCATCAGCCTTGTGAATATCCTCAAGTATGCCAGTGGCAAACTTTTCATATTCTCTAAATAACAAATGAGCAGAAATCAGCAATAAATATTTTAATTCATTAGATTGACGATGCCCCTCCTAAAAGAATTAGTCGAAACTCAATTTTATAGTTAGTAGAGCAGTTTCATTAAAAGTTTTTTTATTATTACAGATATTGATTTCACATTTTTCTTACAAAAAATTCTGAAATGTATTCACAGAACATCACCTGATAACAAGTGAGGCCGCAATAATTAATAAATCATGCAAATGATTCTTGTTTCTACGATTGACGAATATTATACATATTAACAGAAACGAGTTGACTTGACGTCGAAAAACAACCTACTGAGCATGTTCCTTAAGGTCTTTGTGCAAGATGAGTTGTTGTTTCTTCATTGCATAGACAGACAAGGCTCGGAGTATCCTACTGGCGATCAGAGCTGCACCTGTGACAATGATAGCGCCATCGATCAATGGAATACAAATAACTGAGCGAAATATTTGTGATATGAAATGTGTATCAATCAAAAGCTTTATTTAAAAAAATATCCGAGAGAGTTATGCAACAACTATCGCAACCTGTAAACTTGACATTTTGCTCTTGCTGCCTAAAAGTTTACTGTGACAACTTTTTCCAGGCTCAGATTAAGATGTGGTGAGTTATGGCATATATGGGGCAAATTCGTTTCTAACAACATTCGAAACAAAGTGAGCATGTAATAAGTAAGATATTCCACAATGCTTGCCGTATAGCATCGAGGTACTAGCTTCACTCCTAGCTCCATGATCGTAGCCAACAACTAACCATGAACGTAGAAGAGAACTGTTTTTACCCCAATGAACTAACAGACGCGTGCCCGAAAAATAAAAGCATTGAGGTTAGTACTAGTATTTACTTCAAGTAATTTTCTGTCGAGATATCAGTCGATGCGCGATGGCCAGCTATTGGCACTACGGCCGGTATGAGTCAAGAATGGTCGGCTATGACTAAGCCGTAACCGTATTATAGTTCCGCCATGCAGAGCGGACATGTACAAGTGTTATGTTTTCCTATGTTGCGCTACAATGCTAATAAATGAGAATTTTAATTACAACGGTGCTTTAAAAGTTACCTAAACAACCATTTTAAAGAGTGGTTAAAAATAGCCAGAACAGCCAATTTTGACCAACCAGGTTCAAGGACATTTGAAACGTTTCGAAGAGCGTGCGATAAATATAGAGAGGAGATTAACATTGAGAAAATATGATTAAGAGAGGTGTCGCTGGGCAAACCTGTTTAGTTTCTGTCTTTGGGAAAAGTTGTTATATAAGTGAAACGTTACCTTTTTAAATTTCTTCAAGTCATGGAGCATTACACTATATAATTTAATGACTGTTAAATCAAGGTTAGACCACTTACAAGAGAGACCACTTTAATTTGTAATCGAAAATAATATATATTTTACTTTTGTTTACTGACCGTACGGACTCTTTTTTAGGCGTTTCAATTACAAGTTTTAACCTGTGTGAGTTCATGTAATTGAAACATAATTTTGCCGACAGAGTTCAGAGACGAGATGTTTCGCCATTTTGCCTTTATGAATGTCACCTGATGCATTTTCAGTGATTTGATTCTGTGCAATTCAACTTTGTATCGTTTTTCCCGATTTTTTATTTGATAATTTTGAAGTTTAATGCTCCTGTATTTAAACCTTCTGTTTTGAGCTGTGCATTACATAATATGTCTCTTGTTAAAATAGGAAGAATAGAGTACTACAAACCGATATTGCCGGTAGTTAACCTTTTGAAGAACAGAAAGGCAACGGCTCTTCTATTAAGCAAAATTGCCCACAGGAATATGTGTTGGTCAGGATTGGACTTTTCATCGATATTAACATCTAATTCGATGCCTGTAAGCTTTCGCAAAAAAGAGTAGAACCCTTCGAAGTACGTTCGGCTGAAAAAAAAGATTTGAAAAAGTATGGTAACATGACAAACTTACAGGTCATGTTCAAGGTCTGCTCAAGATATGTGACTTGCGAATTTTAATGTCGTCATCTTTCACGTTCCCTTGTAGGTGTACAATTTGCACGATAACGTAATTTTTTTGTATGATCGATTGATGTATACGTTTTCATATTTTATTAATTTTTTATGAGGTGATCCTCAAACGTTATTCAGACATTTTAATAAAAAACACCTAATTGTAAGTTTAATTATTAATTAGTACATATTCAAGTCGGCAGTGTTCTTTTACGGTGAAAATCGATTCTATATAATAAAGGATTCAAAGTAAAGGAGTTCTTTTATGTTGTTAACACAATAAGAATAATAACTTCGTTGTTATCAGTCAAAGTCTTCGCAAAAAC
This sequence comes from Ptychodera flava, assembly GCF_041260155.1. Taxonomy (NCBI): domain Eukaryota; kingdom Metazoa; phylum Hemichordata; class Enteropneusta; family Ptychoderidae; genus Ptychodera; species Ptychodera flava. Next base: position 6,009,023 of record NC_091930.1, read on the forward strand.
CCCACAATTTCGCCAAGCATTTCATAACTTTAGAAATACCGCCAGAGGCATCTGGCTCATCATATATAAGTCCTCACCAGACAGTCTAGCTATAAAATCTTTTGAGCACAACATCTTATCTAACGCTGAATTAGCAGATATCTTATAATAGCTGATCATAATTTAGAGCTATATATGAAAAATGAGCTGTTCAAGCTCGATGATAAACATTATGTCCAACTTCTATAGGCTCTATAGTTTCTTTACAGCAAACCAATTGTCAGGAGAAGGTGAGTAGTTTTGTCAAGTCAAGTAACAAAGTTACTGGCCATTTACAACGCTCGAGTACTTACAGAACTGGTACCTCGAAAACTCCCAAGCTTCTCTTGCAAGATGTATCTTGTGGTAAATATGATGCCATCGTCTCTGACACACTTATATACAACCGAAAAAAAGTTTAAAGAAATTGTTGCATGATTATTACTACATACAAGTTCAATGGTGTTTTTTACTTTTTCGGAAGTTATATGATATTCCTCAATCACTGGTGTTCAGTCTTTTCCATTTAATTTTCTCTTCTTTATACATATTCCTATCAGGTGAAATATTTTCCCTTCCATAAAAGCAATCCTTAATACTGGGCAACGCCAATATATATATATATATATATATATTATATATATATATATATATATATATATATATATATATATATTTAAATTTTATGTAATGATCGTAGTCAGAAAGAAAAAATAGTCAAAGTCGACGAACCATGTGAACAACAAGATTTCTGAAAACAATGACTACAAAAGAGAACCAGAGCCTGCTGTTTTTAAAGGAAAGACAGACAAGAACATCCTGCACCTCAACAAGACCTCCTGCACCAAAAACGTTTATTATTGCAAGTATAATCAAATGTAGAAAAGTCATGCTTGTGACAGTATGTGGTGTGTTAGGTCACTAAGTACCGTAATTGTATCATGTTGAATGCGTTCATTGTCATTGAATCATGCATATGATGTCTGTGAATATAGCGACTACACTTGAGTTGAAATTAAACTTAAGCGCTGCTACGCCTTTTACGAAAGAACAATAATTTTTCAGATTCGCTTTCCCTGAACAGCCATTTGACTCTCACGTATAATTGTCACGAAATTGCTTATCATGAGTATTCGAATTTATCATATGGCCAAAGCAAATATAGCACATTAACGTCCCAGTGCACTGCTCCTTCTAGGAAATGATTATTGCCAACAAAATCACTAACAGGCATACTTGCATCCAGTGAATGAATCGAAAGACAAGGGTTATATCTTTTTATTAGGAAAATGTGGTGGTCCTTAAAAGAATTATTTGGCATACTTTCCGTAGAAGTATCGTTTTGTGGTTCTTATCTTGGCTGTTTACGACATGCGGGACACCAGGGAGGGGGACGTAATTGTTTGGTCTAAACCAAAATTGTTCCAGATTAGATTACCCTTCTTTCTTTAGGCACGGTTGCCTTTTTGGCGTAACAAGTTATTATCACAATGTTGAAAGGCTTGCGAATTATCGCCAATAGATAAGCATAGAATGACATCAAACATAAACAAGCGACTTTCTTGTATACATTATTGGTGATCGCGATGTCTCCGGTTATGCTCGCGGCTTCTTGCCTCACATCGAGGTGAAAAACGGTCCTTGAAATTCGGATTTACATTCACGACTCAATTATTCAACATTTCACATTATACATGTCGTAAAAAACTTTTAGCCTTTGGTCACAAAATTTTGGTATTGTTCGCTCTCCAGTAAAAGATCACCTCGGTAATGTACATTTCATATCAATGAAGTGAACCCACTTCCAAGATATACTTGCGATCACTCATCTATGACCGGTGTGGGTAGCCTTAGCATATTTCCCCACAGAGGTAGAAAGATAAGTTTTAGAGCCATTGTATAGTCTGCCACTTTGCGGCGGATTGTCGGGCGCTGCCATCAATGTTAATTGCTAAAAAGGTAGGCGACTATGTTGTCTGTGATTTACTTATTCGTTTAGCAACTTAATAGGGTGTAAATATGACTGTCATCGTCCTATAATATATAACAAAGTTATATTTCCACTCAGCGTTCGCACTTACACTGTACAAAAGATTTACTACTGTTCTCCCGGCTACGAAATGATCATGTTCAGTGGTGACCGCGATTTTACCAATGGAGACAAATGCCTTGAGTTGTTAGCTTTTCCATTATATTTGGACAACGGAATGATAACGGAATGCTCCAAATCTCAAGTGTTAGTCGGGCCCCTGATTCATCGTTAACACCGCAATTCACAAAATCCCGCCCACAGTGAATGTATGCAATTGATCTACTTTAACAATAATCTCCCATATTGCGTTAATCTATTCATGTATATTCCCGTATATTCCTCTTATCACTTTCTCATATTCTTGAATCTTAGATGGATAAAATAATACAAAAAGTGAATACAAATACCTTAGTGTATAAATCTTCCAGGCGTTCTCTCACTAACTTGTCCATATTCACCTGATAAGTGAGGAGCAACTCTACAAAACCTGCCCTATTCTGTATTAATGCTTCAAACATGGTATCATTCAAGATATCGATGTTTATCTGGAACATTAACAAAACCTCTCATTACATAGTTAACATTCATTAGTCTCTTTAAATGCATAAATATAAACGCTGCAAAGCAAGTTTGATGCCATATTTATCGGCCTTGGCATCGGTAGACGATGCCCTTTATTACATTTTTAATAGTTTCATGTTCACGTTAACCGTTACTAAGGTTTGTACATGTGCAATGTTAAGAAGCAGCGAAGGTCAATGACACGGATAACGACGGTATTTCTGCGTTGGAGAGTTTCCTTTGTCAGTTGTCTGACAACAAAAATTTGTGCCGATGCGAAACATCGACAGAACTGAAACAGATAAAAATGTTTCGTCACTTATTGTGATAGAAAGACAACTGCCCTGCCCTTTTCGCTTTTATAAACTGCAATGAATTCAAATGATCTCGTCTATTACCTTTTCAAAGTTCGCCTACTGACATTGTCAAATCAGAACTGCACACAAAATCGCCGAGCTAGTCCATCCTCATAGGTGTATTCACCCTAAACTTCATATTATTTGCAAGTATTGGCAAAGTGGGTGCAACACAGGTAAAAACAATCACTTGGTACTCATACCTGCCAGTGCAACAGCTTGTAAGGCTTTGAAAGCTCATCTTTGGCGATATCACACCTATCCAATGAAAATGCCAGATCCAATTGCATTTCATCAGACAAAGCTTGATGTAGAAAAAACATACAATATTATATATATAGGTATGATTAACTGTCTCATGTTCGTTGTTGAAATAAAACTGTGATTATAAATAAGGCGTTTCGAAAGACTTTTATATGCATCAAGCAATTTAAGTTGTTATTTGTCCATTTTAGTGTTTTGATCGAATAAGAAAGTGATTAACTTACCTGGCCACACGGCCCTTAAGATGGCGCCGCCGATATCTTTCAAATTAGCATCGCCAATTTGAAATACAGTTATCTGAAAGAAAACATGCGAGAATCACACAAATATTTTTATTTAATAAACTGTTGATACCTTCAACTTTGCTGTAACTTGTATAGTTAAGACAAGTCTAATATATGATTTATTTTATCATTGTTAAGATATCATAATGGATTGCGAAAAATAAATCCCCATAAGCGATGATGTTTTTTAAGTTGCCTCTTTCATTGCCACTTTGCCCATATGTATACATCATTTGTTACGATGCAGTGCTGAATGTTTCAATGACACGTGATAAACGATGAGGGTCAGGGAGTCTGTGAGTTTGAACAGACAACCAGAATAATCACAAGGCCATGAAAGAGTTGTTGCTATTAAATTAAATTCCTGAAAGCAAGTGCTGTTAGCCAAGCTACTTGTATGAGGATCGAGCCCGTGAACATCGTTATCGCTACATGTCAATGTGTATAGCTATTCAAAACAGTAATCGTCACATCAAGTGGGCCTTGTCATCACTTGTTTGAATATGTGCATTGGAAATAGGAAAATGCAAATTTTGATTTTAATTTGATACCAGTTTTCAACATACCAGTCTTCTATTCTTACGATCACTGATTTCTTTTAACATGGACACACACTCGTGCACTTGTTCGCTGTCGCCCCCTAATATACGGCTGATGTCGCCTTTCAAATCTTCGACATAATCGCTGAAGAACAGGAAAGTGAAAAAGATTTGTTTTACAATCTTGTAAAATGTCCATCATCGACAGAGGATCGGACTTTGGTTTCTGCCAGTGGTTACAAAGTCACTAGAAATTAGGTTTACGAAGTATATTCTGAATTTGTTTTCCAAATGTGTTCAAATAGAAATTAGTAATGGTATTTACAACTTGTTGACTCTATGAGTACATTGCTTTGTTTCATTAACTCAGCAAAATATTCACTCTACTTATTTTAATTCGAACATAAGAACTAAGAGGTCTTATAAAAATATTATATTATGACATCGTTGCGATATGAGCTGACGCTTTTCTAACGGTGAAAGCTGACACGATCTTATTTGTAAGCAACCATATTATATGGATTTCCGTCGCTCACTGTATGAAATTCTTACTCAATTCATTGTTTTCCCTTAGATGTAAAGCCTTGACAATGATATCAGCAGCTCTACCGCTTCCACCAACAATAACTACAGGTATTGCATCAGCTGTGTGACCTCGTACGTCATTTTGCTTAAGAGTTGCGTGAACTTTTTTTGTTGTTCCATAGCCGCCTTCAACAACAACCAATACAACCGGTATATCTGCAATACAAATTTAGGTAACGTTCAGACACTTGGGTTACAGAAAATCATAACATAATTATTGCTATCTTTCAAGTAATAATTCTTTGGCGGTTATACCATATTTGTCATTATTATACATCTGCCATGGAGAACAATATAATTTTGCGTGCGCTAAAAAGGCCGTAAGTAACATCCATACCATAACATGTACGGTTTCTAGGCGCGCCATCCTTTGCAGTAGTATCTACGCGTTCACTATTAAACGGTTTGAAAGGCCCATTAAAAGCCGAGTCACTGAGTGATATCACTACGCATGTAATGAATATTTAGGAGATAGATATAAATTAGTCCAAGACAATAGTTCTCAGTCTCTTTCGATAACGTCTTCGATGCAGAACAATAGTCCGACTTCTACTCCACAAACCATGCAGTGCAGCACATCCTTTGCGTCAGCCCATGGCAGCCCGTCTGCAGCTGAAGCATGCCGAAGCAACTCTGGGTATCGGTACAAACTCCGCCCCATCAGCGGTAGGGACTCCGCCTTTTCCAAGTGTGCAAACCGTACGTACAGCAAAATATTCTGTAACTACGGCTAGCCCTTGTAACTGATTTTTTTATGTCTTATGGCTTATGTGCCAAGTACTTGTATGTTGCCTCTAACTACGGGCGCAAGCACAGCTGTACACTATTTGGCTATTGTGACGTTGGTGAGCGCTGTACTTTGCTTCTCTCTCTCCTTTATCTCTCTCTCTATCTCTCCCTCCCTCCCTCTCTCTCTCTCACTCTCTCTCTCTCTCCCCAATCTTTGTCCCTGCTTCGTGTGTTTGACAGGGTTGACACGAGCGCTTAGGCTCGATAGATAGTTGATTTGAGCGAGGAGGCTACGGAGATATGTACGCAGAGGTACGAAAAGATTGTGTATGGTGTGCGATACCTTGCACTTAGAGGTGCAAAACATTCATACTCCGATTTATGAATAAGATTGTGAATGGTGTGCGACACCTGGCACGAAGAAGTGCAAAAGAATGAATGAAGGCATGTGACTCGCCGCATCGAGGTGGCTGTAGTTTATTCAAGTAAAACGTGAATGTACAAGTAGTGCAGAGGTACAGTGTTTTGCATATATCTGACTTGCATTTGGGGCCAATTTATAAAGAGATTTTTTCCTTCTGTTTGCAGTTGCTTGTAAGAGATGCACAAACTACATTTGCAAAGAAAGGTCGAAAAACTGACAGGTGCAACCTGGCACAGGACTTCAATAACTTTCCATCGGCCCTGTAGAGCACCTATTGAGATTCACCATTCAAATTGTCCTGCGTATAGGATTCCAGACGTGATTATTGCAAGTGAATCTCACAATCGCATTTAATATATGGGTCAAGTTGGTTACCGTTGATAATACTAAACTCCTCCGATGGTTACACTCGTGCTGTATAGATTTTCAGATTACTTGTAACATATCAAAGTCATTTATAAGAAGTTATACCATACTTCAAGGCATCGTGTATCATTTTTTGGAAAATTTAGGATTTTTAGGTATGGAGAGTAAAAGTTATGGAGGTGTGGGAATGGATCGGGTTAGATAATAGGAAAGGAAGACCACCTGGTCTACAGAGTAAAAGAAAAATATATCTCGTATCCCAATCCTTTTACAATAGGCTATGTTATTGAGCGAAGTTATGAGGCTTTAAATATTATAAGAGTTACACAAGACACCTCGCTGTACAGTGCGACAGGCAACGCGGTAGGCAACGCGGTCAGGCGAGGCGACAGGAACAGTTACACTTGGCAACTCGTTCGGCAATTTGCCACTAAGTTCCTTGATGTTTGTTGGGCAGACCGTATTTAGTAGTAGCCCATTATCAAAATGTTCTCTAGACCATGACAAACCGCAGTAAACACGATTGGAACTAATTTGGGATAATTTTATGGTTAAGTAATGTCGATTTCATCTACAATGTTATCTTACCTGCTTTTCTTTTGACATTACACACTTGTTTTTATGAGTAATTTGCGATATTGTAACTTTCAGCTCTATGGCACCTAACACATTTGAGAAATTTGCCAAATATGAAAATCCAATTATACCAAATTAGTTACAATCGTGTTAATGATGACTCGACCACAAAAAATATTTGAATCTTCGGAAAAGAAAATCCAACAAAATAATTTAAATCAAATAAATAAAGGACATCTTTGAAAATTATCATAAGGACATATTGTTCATGTCGATGTGACTGTACGGGCATGCTTGATGGATAACATGCGATGGGTAGAATTAACAGGGGCAGGGGTGGCGTGATTCAAAAAATTGTAACGTAGAAGATGGTGACTATCCCCTAGCATTTTACATAAGAAATGGCGGTCTTCCCCTAAATTCATGACCCTCTGTCTCAATTTTAGTGCCAGTGGATACACAAAAGTGATTATTTTCTAACACTTATTACTAATTCAATATAAGAAATAGGTGGTTGGTCACGTGTCGCTAGAGAGTAAGGAGCACCGTTTCCTTGTCCCGTCTTCAAACTGAGTTTCGTCAGTCAAACAAACCCAGTAAACCTCAAAATTGTCTTATATGAAGCTCCAGTGAACAAGAACATGGGTGTTGGTATAATGGTATGGAGGATCCAAATAGGCAGTTGTCTGCACCCAGAAAACCTGAAAGACGTGTCAGTTGAACGACACACGCCGTACACAGATTAGTCACCACACAACGTGCTCTTGTATCGACTCATCACTATGATATCTGTCATTGGTTGTGTTACTACCTGAACATTTACGTTACTGAATGGTATTGAACGATATCTGAACTGGTGACAAACTACTGGTAGGTTGGCGTGAATGAAAATTATTTCGATATCGCGGGAAACCATGAAGATAATATTGATTTTGTTGTACGGATGGCATACCAGTTACGTAATCGGCACATGTGCCGCATTAAGGTTGACAAAATTCATAGTCTGGTTCCCTGACCCATTTCCCCGGTGAGGGCGTGGGGAAATATAGGGTCAGGTACCGGCTAATGTAAACATGGACGCTATTGGGTTAAAATAAAACAAGCTGTGATTGGATGAAAGTAACACTTGTAACTTTTATTCATGTTTCTTGGGTTTCGCACTTTCAGGCTCACTTGACACCAACTTCTTGTTTGTACCACAAAGCCGTGGAGGTAGAAAGAAAGACTTTCTACCTCCATGATTGAGCCACTGTGATTTAGCACACCTCTTGATACTTTAAGAACGTCGACATGATGCCTGGCATTTTTCACGAAATTCGGACACCATTCTATCCATCGAAATCAATCGTCGTTCACAGTTCCAACAAAGTTTGCTTTCAATTAGCTGTGATATCGCAGCAGTACCTGTGGAGTGTATCGAACGTGCTCTGGTCATTGGGGTCACGCCACAGTCGGCGATGACCTCAATGACCCTAGCGCGTTCGATACACGCCACAAGTACTGCTGCGATATCACAGCCAGCCTTCAATCACCTCTATTTCCCCGTACTTCTGAATTAATCCTTTCAGTTTATGTTTCCCGTCTCGTGTGCCAATGTTTTTGGTTCGGATACCAGTGTTCGAACATAATTCTGATCCAGTCGAATTTTGACCGGCGTTTTCATGGTAGCAGCCATATTTGTTGTAGCATGTTCTGTCAGGTGACTAACCTCCGCCATCTTGAACAAAATTCTGTTCAAGATGGCTACCGGTACCTGACCCTATATTTCCCCACGCCTCTACCGGGGAAATGGGTCAGGGAACCAGACTACAAAATTCATAGACAACTATTGTGGATACTGCATTTGCACCGTATGTCCCTCACCTTTTACAACTGACGTGAACTGAGCCCAGGCACTATCCAGACACGACAAGTGAAACTTTCTACAAGTAGAGACTTGACTAACATCACAGAACAAGAAGAAGATGTTACTAAATTAGTTCTCTAAAGTTAAAAGGCAATACAGGAGAACATGAAAGACTTGAAGAAGAAATGAGACACAGTACAAACACTATTGAAAGAATACAAAAAAGCACAGGAGGAACTGGTAAGAGAAAATAAAAAGTTAACAGAAAGAATTGCAGTGTTCGAAAGAGAAGCTGTCGATCTTCGTTCACAGACCTGTGGGAACAATTTGATATTTCGAGGTATTCAGGAGCAGCAGAAACTTGAGAAGGGTGCGAAACTGCCGTACGCGAAGTCTTGAAGTCAAAGCTAAATGTATCTGACCAATAATTCGATCGTGAAAAACAAATAGAGAAAGCTCATCGACTGCATTTTACACCCAAGGCTGGAAATCTGCGCCCAATTATTGTTAATTTATCGTCATTTAAAGCTCTCACGGGAATTCTACATCCCGCACGTCAGACCTTGACTAACGAATCGGGTCTTTTCATTACGAAGACTTTCCGCCTACACTTAGACGCACAAGAAGGAAATTGAAGAAAGAACTTAATGATGAAAGCGCATAAGGAATAAAAATGATCATATTTAACAACTAGCTACTGACGGGTACAAGTAAAAATACAATGCTGAAGCTAACGACTTGGTGGGCACATAGAAGTGTGGCCATGCCCGGCAAGAGCATAATGTTCAGACAAGTCCAGGTATCAGTAGTAACAAAAATTTGTCCCATACTATAGTAACATGGAATGCGAAAGGATTAAAGTCGCACATTAACAATTATTCATTGAAGGGTTATTTTTTTTCCCGTTTTTCCATTGTCAGAATTTGCGAAACGTGGGCGAAAACAACTACTGATTTTACAAATTGTCTTGTACCCACTCATAAAGTTTATTCCAATGTAAGAAACAGAGTCCTTAAGGCCGCAATTTTAAAGTCGATCCCAGGTTCTTGCATTAGTTGAGTTCTTCTCCAAGTCAAACACTTGGCCAGTACGATGTTTGATTTCTATGACATTAATGACACAAAGTGATCTCATACTTTTGACACCTTTTTCTAATTCTGCAAACAGAGTTTAAACAAGCGTTTGATTGACGGTAGGTTCAAACGGTCATTGAATCCCATCAACAACGCTCAAATTTCGTAAAAAAAAACGTCTTCCGGCCGCGTTAAAATTTGAATAAAACCACAGAGTTCGCGTTGATCGCAGTCTTTCTCCCTTTTTGCGGTCGAAAAAGACAAAAAAGTAGCATTTTTTGAGCATGTGTCCACTTACACAATGAACGCCGTGATAGCTTCGCCCCCTTTTAAAGGGAGGCCCTGCTTTAAAAGCGGATGGTACTCTGGTGGAATTTGTGATTAACGATTTATATAGGAATAGGAAGTCTCGAGATAGTACTGTAAATAATTTTTTATCGAACTCGTACTTTAATTTTCTAAATGGACGTTTTCAAAGTGACAGTGATGAAAATTTTACCTGTCGCGCAATATACTAGCTGGGTTTCCCCAATTCTCACCGGGTGTCTGCAAGTTTTTCAGCATCATCAGATAAAAATCTATGCCCCACTCGTGCATGTAACGTCTCTTTACCATAAATATCTGGAGAACCGCAAATTGTGTACCATTAAACTTAAAAGATAGATATCACTTTGCCAATTATGTGCTCCAACAATTTCAAGCTGATTATGTTCTTGTCTTTGTGGTATCCGACGCATATCCGATGCCTAGACCAGATGAATTGATTGAGGAAATTGGTGGATTGAATTATATATCGACGATCGATCTCACGAAGGATATTGGCAAATTCCCTAGAGAAAACGTGCTCGGGAGACGTCCGCCTTTCTCACTCCTTTTGGACTGTATGTGTTTACTGTTATGCTGTTTGGGATGCAAAATGCACAAGCCACTTTTCAGAGGCTAATGGATAAGACATTTAATCAGCCCAGAGAAAAAGCATATATGGATGACTTTGGTCCACATGATCATTCCTGGGAAGATCATGTTAAACACCTGCGTACCATATTTGAGAGGTTACGTAGTTTAAACTAACTGCTAGACCAACTAAGTGCTATCTTGGTGGCTTCTTTCATTGGTTACGGTAGTGGTAGTGGAAAAATAAAGCCTTTGGCAGATAAGGTTAATGCTGTTGTCAATTATCCAACACCAGTGACAAAGCGTGATGTCCGATCATTTTTAGGATTAGCAGGATACTACAGGAAGTTTATCCCAAATTTCTCTGACATTGCGACCCCATTGACTGAGCTGACATGTAAAAATAGCCCAGCCAATGTTCAATGGACTCAGAGTTGTGTGGATGCTTTCCAGAAGCTGAAAGACGCTTTAACATCATTACCAGTTCTGGCGGTTCCAGATTATAATAAGCCGTTTGTGGTGCAGACAGACGCGTCTGACCATGGTATTGGTGCGGTTTTGTGTCAGTATGATGACAAGGGAGAGGAACATCCGGTTCAGTATATTAGCCGAAAACTCCTCCCCAGGAAGAGAAATTACCCAACTATAGAAAGAGAGTGTTTAGCCATTGTTTGGGCTGTGGAAGCTTTGAATCCTTACTTGTACGGGACAGAGTTTACAGTTCAAACAGATCACAATCTGTTGGTTTGGTTAGGCAAATGTGCAGTAAAAATTGTTGGTTGTTGCAATGGAGTTTAATACTGCAAGAGCATCAATTTAAGATTGAGTACAAAAGGGCAGAGAAAATACAAATGCAGTCGCATTGTCGCGAATGTGGAGCTCGGATGTACGGTAGTGTGTGAAGGTGCATGAATGATATAGTGAAAGGGCTGTAGTGACCTGATATACACTGTTTTCGAAAATGCATGTTGAATTTTTAACCCTTATAGTAATGGTGTTTGCCCAGGTTGCTGTACCCGACTTAGTCAGTAGTTTTTTTGTTATGAACTTTCTTTTAGATTTAGTAGTATTAGCATTGTATTATTTCATTTTGTTTTTTGCTGATTTTCTGAATTATTTTGCCGTACTAGTGATGTAGACTCCCTGTCTCCATAAAATAAGGAGGGAGGAATGTGACGTAGTGTCATGTGATTATTATTCATGAGCTGTCATTACTATTCATGAGGGCATGTATATCTCTCTTAGCCCACGTGTACTCAAGCCAGTCTCCAGCTGAGCATCACTGTATGTACATAGCTTAGAGCTTAGTGTAATAAAGTAGCATCTTAGATTATGTAGTACTCGCTGTTTCCAGTCGTCTTAACATCCCTTCATCATTAGAATACCAGCCTTGCCGGCCCCGACACGCACATACCGACACGCTACCACATAACCGACAATACCAACGTAACCTCGGTTCTATCACACTTTCCCATTCCAGATCCCAGTTACTCATACAACGGGGGTATAATCGATATATGGTACCTCCATGACAGCAAAGAGTATCGAATGTGTTGAAACCCAAGTGGCCACTATTCAGTACTCATAGCCTGCAGGTACACCTTAAAGGCATACTTACAAGGCCAAAATACCGAGCGTTGCATTCCTTCAAAAATGGCAACACCTGGAAAGACACCATGGCAGTCAGTTTGTCACACTTATCTCTAACTATTTACCTATACACCCAAAAAGGACCGGGACACAAGACAGTTGTACATCACAAACATTAAGAGAGAGATCGAAGACACTTATTACACAGAACGCAGGATGGAAGACTGCAAAGTCTATGCTTCCAATAGGCACAAAAGGAGGCTAAAACAACACAAAACACAAACATTTAAAGCAACGATCATGGGTCGGGTTTTTGCTTATACTACGGTACAAAACCAAAATCAAAGGGCCTTTCAAAGGCCACTGCACTTCCCTTAGATAGATCTACCGTAACACAATGGCAAAACATGACCACTCACAAAATTGTGTTGAAAACTCAGAAACAGAAGGCGTAATAAAACTTAAAAGCAATAGTTACTGCACAAAATGATAAACAAAAGGTCTCAAACACAATTTTACAACATACAAACATAAACGAAAGACAGTGACCAACAAAAACATGGATTTACTACGAATCTTTGTTGCGCAAATAAAAAAATTATAGAAATGGACGCTCTTTGCAAAGTCTTGAAAGTAATTCCAACACATAAAGGTCCAAACAGAATTAATCTCCTACAAGACACAAACACATTCATACTGAGAATATGACTCCGATACATAAAACGACGAAAAAAACTCAGAAAAATATAATCATACATAAGTCCACACGGACTCAACAAACAACACAGGAAGAACAAGACACAAAAATTACCTAGAAGCTACGGTTATCTCCACTTAGCATTTTCTTTCTCAACGCAAGGCAAAGCATAAGTCTATTACAGAGAGGTATGTGACATACTATATATTAATAAAACATGCTCATGCAGCTTCTAAATCCATCGTTTTTCTTCTTTATTGCATTAAGTTCTTTAAAACAATATATAAAGGCCTTGTAAAATTGTTTGGAGAAACAGGAACTTAAGAAACAGGAACTTTAAGGGACAAAGTTGCGGTTTGATATAAGATTCTAGCTACTCATATTTTTGGCATGTTCAAACTGACCGAAGGGGTGACCACCCATGTATTCCACCCCGGTTTTTTTAACACGTTACATCAAACTACTGTGAGACAGATTTAATAGCCATGACCATTTATCGCTGCATTTGTTAGGAGAGGAAACATGACCCATACCCCTATCCCTTAAATGTATATTATAGAAGGGTATGCGACATACCACATATTAGGAAAACAATCGACGCACCTCATAATCTTAAGATACACATTTTTAATGTCTTTTTTCTTATTTGTTGCATTAAGTTCTTTAATTTATGTATACGTACCTAGTAAAATTGTTTGGAGGAACAGGAACTTAATTATTGGGTGTAAAATTAAGCAAATTTTACAATTTACATTAAATGGCCGATATAAAATCTAATCGATGTTTGAATATGATTTATCCCCATTAAGTTATCTACCAATGGTAAGGACATTATCTGGGCTTTCTATAAATGTGTTATTTATGGTACTTTATTGTTTTTGTTTCTGACTAGCAGTATTTATGTTACCCCTAACCCATTCCTATTTTACTAGTGAGGGCGTGACTGCCCTCTACAAACAAGTCGTTACACTCTTACCCAGCATCAGTTTAATGGTAAATTAGCAGATTATGACAGCTGAGAATACTAGCTAACAGAAAATCAAAGGGGGTAAAATACCTTAGACGGGATAATTTGATATCTGGCTTACGGACTAACTTTTTTGTGCATATTGTTGAAAACAATCACTTAAAATTGACACAAACTGAAAGGTTTTAGTTTTGTAACTTTCAAATAGCATGTTTAGAAAGGCGCTTCTCCGATCTTTCAACCTAAATACATTTGTATGGTTTCATGAGTCATAAAGAGGCAGAGAGGGAACCATTACCCCCACCCCTTATGTTATAATTTTGTTTAAAAAAACTCACTTAAAATTGACACAAACTGAAAGGCTTAAGTTTTGTTACTTTGAAATATGCGACTTTCTACCATCAAACTATACATGTTTAGAAAGGCCCTTATCAGTGCTTTCAAACAATATAACATTTATGTGGTTTCATAATTCATGGTTCAAGGCAGAAAGGGAAACATTATCCCAACCCCATATAGTTAATTTTGTTTTAAAAATCACTTAAAATCGACACAAACTGAATGGTTTATGTTTTGTAACTTTGAAATATACAATTTTCCCCATAAAAATCAATATGTTTAGAAGGGCCTGATTCAGCACTTTAAAAAAAAATCAACATTTTTATGGTTTCATCATTCATGATTCGAAACAGAGAGGAAAACATTACCCCTACACCTTATATTACACACGGATATGTTGCATACCAAGTATTGAGAAAACGAGCTCATGCACCCACTAAATCTCAAGACACGTACTTTTAATGTTGTTTTCTTGTTACTTGCACTAAGTTCTTCCAAAATATATAAATACCGTATGAAAAATTGTTTAGAGGAACGGGAACTTAATTATTGGGTTTGAAATTTAGCAAATTTTACGATTTACGGTCTATGGTTGATTTGAAGTCTAATCGACCTTCGAATATTAATTTATCCCCATTAAGTTATATATAGCAGTGAAAAGGTCATAATCTGGGCTTTTTAAAAATATAAACGTTTGTAGTATTTTATTGTTTCTGTGCCCGTCGAGCGGTAAATATATGACCAATACCCTTTGTTGAAATCCAAGATGGCGGCCAAGATGGCGCCAAATGAACCCCATGGGACAATATTTGATTTAGGGAACATCAAGATTCAAAACTCTAGACCCTTAAGATTACAAAGAAGTAGGTAAAAATATATCAATGGGGTGCATTGGAACCCTACCTTCCGATCCGACTACTTGTGCTATGTTTTAGTGATTTAACAGTAGCCTAATGAATTATAGAGAAAGGCATGTAAACAAAAAGCTTCACAAGGATTAAACTAAAGGACAACAACAGAAAAATCATACATATAGAAAAAAGTCTTACCCGAAAGAAAATATGACCAAATAAAACTACAAGTGCACGAAACCACAGTTGTATCTAATATGTAGGAAGACCAATCATTAGCGGTTTTTCAAGTCCTACACACAACATCTCTGAATTCATAGACTACTACATTAAACCGATCGTCGCAAAATAAAAAAAAACAAAAACACTAAAACAAACAAACAAAAAAAAACAACTATGTACGAGATTCAATGGAAAAAAAAACTGTCCGAATTCCGAAAAATATAATTCCCGTCACACTTGACGTTGTTTCTACGGTACACAAACACTATGTACGATGAGGCAATGAAACAAAACCCGTTTACAAAATAAATAAAAAATGCTCATTGAGCATATAGTATCTGTGTTAACACTCATAATCCAAGGTTACTATCAGCAAAGCCTCGAGTGGGCTCACCATCATCCAATGAAATAGCCGACATTACATTCTACGATCTAGAAAGGAAAACCATCCAGCAGAACGAGACACGAACAGCTCTCTTGTACAGATTCAGATTTGACATTGTCATATTCTTTTACGGAACTGAACGTGAACTAGTCGAATTCATTGTCAGATCAGTAAACTACAACTGACATTCGCATTTTCATAAGAAAGTTCGACAAGAGAGGTAATATATCTTGATTTAGTCATTTCAAAGGCCAGATCTATAACAGCAAACCAATAACAATTATATAATATTCGGGCGAGCTATGTGTCGCTGCAAACATCAAAGTTCGTAAGACGAAAACACTGACGACCGATATAGGGATTGACGAGTTGACGCCTACCGAGACGGTGACGTGGCCTCAAACATATAAGCTTAAAGGAATAGTCCACCCAAAACGTAATTAGCTTTATACGGGTTTATATTTATGTCGTGAAAGAACTTATCATAATTATTTTTTGCACAGAAACAGCGATTTGTTGAAGTTATGTATGAAAATAAATATCAAAATCAGGCAATATTGAGACCTTTTTAGCCGACTGTGCGCGGCCATATTGTCTACTTCTTTAGATTCTACAATGTTTTAGCTAGACACAAAAAATCTGGCCGTTTTTGCTATTAAATCTGTTTTATTTGGTACAGGGACATGTCAGAAATATGAAATAGACTTTTAACAGAAAAAATATTGGGACTCTACAGCTGTAACAGTCATATTTGAAGTCTACCGCAAAACCACAGTCATAGAGATTTGCATGCATTTTTGTTATATTTGTCTTCTTTTAAGTCATCTGCTAAGCTTGTTTTTGAATATAACCTCACTTGTTAGGTATCATTAGAAAGATAATTTACTAATCTTTAAAATGACATATTGTAACATGCAATATGTAGTATAGTATTCATGATATATAACCAAAACTTACCAACTTTCTGACATGTCCCCGTACCAAATAAAACAGATTTAATAGCAAAAAACGGCCAGATTTTTTGTGTCTAGCTAAAACATTTGTAGAATCTAAAGAAGTAGACAATATGGCCGCGCACAGTCGGCTAAAAAGGTCTCAATATTGCCTGATTTTGATATTTATTTTCATACATAACTTCAACAAATCGCTGTTTCTGTGCAAAAAATAATTATGATAAATTCTTTCACGACATAAATATAAACCCGTATAAAAGACCAAAACTTTATGTCTGCGTAAACATTGGTAGAATTTGATTTTAGCTATGACTGCAATTTTCAATGTAAACTTTGGGGTATGGGGTAGGTTTAGGCCATATTTCATTAAAATTATACTAGATATTGTATGTTACAATATGTCATTTTAAAGATTAGTTAATTATCTTTCTAATGATATCTAACAAATGAGGTTATATTCAAAATCACGCTCAGCAGATGACCTATATGAAGACAAGTTTAACAAAAATGCATGCAAATCTGCACTCGGTACCCTTCAAAATATGACTGTTACAGCTGTAGAGTCCCAATATTTTTTCTGTTAAAAGTCCATTTCATATTTCTGACATGTCCCTGTACCAAATAAAACAGATTTAATAGCAAAAACGGCCAGATTTTTTGTGTCTAGCTAAAAGATTTGGAGAATTTGGTTTTAGCTATGACTGCAATTTTCAATGTAAACTTTGGGGTATGGGGTAAGTTTTGGTTATATATCATGATAACTATACAAGGTATTGCATGTTACAATATGTCATTTTAAAGATTAGTAAATTATCTTTCTAAGGTTATATCCAAAATCAAGCTCAGAAGATGACTTATAGGAAGACAGGTTTAACAAAAATGCATGCAAATCTGCAACACTTTGATTTTGCGGTACCCTTCAAAATATGACTATTACAGCTGTAGAGTCCCAATATTTTTTCTGTTAAAAGTCTATTTCATATTTCTGACATGTCCTTGTATCAAATAAAAGAGATTTCATACAAAGCATTGAATTTTTTATTGTGCCAAGCTAAAAAAATTGGTAGAATTTGAGATTTACTGTAATTTGCAATTTAAATTTTGGGGTATGGGGTAAGTTTTGGTCATATTTCACAAACATTGTAGAAGATATTGCATAATAGAATATGTCATCTTAAAGAGGACTAAAATACCTTCCCTATGGTACCAAAGAGTGAGGTTATGTTAAGAAATAAGCTCAGCAGATGACTTACAAGAAGACAGATTTGACGAAAATGCATTTGCGTTTGAAAATGGTGATTTTGCGGTACCCTCCAAAACATGACCATTACAGCTATTGCGTCCCTATATTTTTTTTCTGTTAAAATTCCATTTAGTATTCTAGGGATTCGAAGGCTTCTGAAAAATACAGGTTTGTTATCCCGTGGGGGGGGGGGTGCACGTAGACCCCTCTAGCCCACGGCCTATTCTATATGTAACTGAAAAACTATAGCACTTTGAATTGGCAATTTTCGATAACCATTCTTTGTTATAAAAAAGAGTTATCCGTATTTTAAAACCAGCGTTACCAGGCTGAATAGGCGGAGCAATGTCGGCATACAGTTCTCTTCGGGCATTTGAAATCCAACATCGTTTTTTTCAAGTGATAACAGCTATCTTGCAATGCTGATCAAAATGTTTTGCTTAAATATACAACCATTTTTGGTAATCTAGAGTTCGTTTTTGTCACCAGGCGATATCGAAGATGTGCTCAGCCACGGTTGGGGACCGTGGTTCAGCTCCAAACATGGCCTACCGTAACGTTGTAACTTTATAATGGAGCTACCAAAAGAGCCATGCTTGTACAGCTTCCTTATGTAACCGGTGGAGCCACGTGCCTTTCTTTTACTTTTGAATTTATCGATGTGTCCGTGTATTCGTCGGAAACACCGAGTTCGAAATCCTGCAGTTCGGTATCGCTGAATTCCGGTTCAAAGTTATAAGGTTGAAGGCAAAGTGTATCCATGGGCAGTAGCTCCATACAAATGTAAATCAGACCCCCTAGCGATACCCCTTAACTTCCTCAACCAAACACGAAAACTTTTACGTCATCAAAGATAAAGCCTCTCTGAGGAATTCCGATAGGTGGCGCTTCCATATCGCTTAAATGGCGTCATATACATCAGTTAATAAAACATTAATTTCTACGAGAATGAACAACACGTTTTTCATCTTTTGATCATAAATGTTACAAAAATAATCTTCTTCAACTTTTAAAGGCAGGTTGATATTTTGGTGGACTATCCCTTTAAGCCATCGAATGGCATCTTTCGCGCTCGCCAAGGTCGCAAAATTGTGTGTTAGTTTCAAAAGCCACGCCATCTCTATAAATGAGAATTACTGTTTCGTTCTTGCTGTTGCGTTTACTTCATAAAACTACTTGTAAATATTCTAAATTACTCTGAATACTATGGTTATCCGTCGCTAGCAGGGTAAAACTATGTCCGCCGGTGGCCGACTTCCCTTGGCAGCTGTACAGCGCAGCGCGAGCTAATTTTATACACGTTCTCGTGACCGAATCCGTTTGTCTGATTGGTGGCGATACCACTTGATGTATCAAAATTTCTACCTTGATGGGATTTATGAATGAAAGTATCTCCTGGGTGACTGGCCGCTTTACTATTAAATGAAAGCTATCTGTGTAAATAAAACACAAATCATGCAATTTATTACAATGATTTCGATAAATCTACGACAACAGAAAAATAAGAAAACTGTTAATATGATAAATATATAATCCATTTGAATTTTTCTCTCTTTGACGTCATCGTATGTCATGTTTTTCGTGGAGCTGGTTCGGTGTGAGTGTTGATGTGCGAGCTTATATAAGACAGTGTTATGTGTGTGCTCGTAATAAGCCTTCTTGGGTCAGTAAGCGTGCACCATAGCAGATTTACACTGTAGGAGTTCGTATGGAGCGTATAGCCCCGGATGTTGTGGGACCGTTCACTGAGTCAAATAGTGGAAATCGTAAGATTGTTGTGGTAGGAGATTATATCATCGAAAAGTGAATACAGGTTTCTACAGATGAACATATTAAAAAAAATTGACATACGTTTTTGTAACAGAACTGGTATTGATTCAATTCTTTATTTAGAAAAGTCATTGTATGACAAATTGTATCCACACAGAACATTGTAGAGATTCATGTGCATTATTTACAGGCAACAGATTTGAAAACAACCTTTTCACTTGGACAGTGGCATTTATCTCGTGATCCAACCTCCTCCATGTTTGGTTATTTTAGGGATAACTTCTGTACAATTGATAATATCATTTATACATTATACTCTGCTCTCCACACTGCTTTTCAGACGTCTACACAAGCAAATCCTTATCATCAAAAATATGCGCATGGCATTATCTAAGCATAATGTTTTTTTTCTATGTATTTGATTCTCCTAGCAGAAATGATGAAGGCTATCTACACTACAATGGACATGCAATGCTAGTTATTGTTGACTCTTTGACTGGGCTTTGTTATCATTTACGATATTTCGTTTGCACATTAACAGACGAACAACTTGAAACCGTACTTTTTGAAATTACATCAGTTTCTCTTCATAGCCTGACTATCATTATTTGTGTAGGGAATTCAAACTTCCACATCATTTATACATGCTGACATCAATAGAGAATCTGATTTTCAATTCATAATAAACAACACTGCATAAAACCCTATAATACTTACTGTATTAACATGGATTATTGCCTGTATTTTAGCTGAAGAGTGCATATACAGATGAATACAGTCAAGAATCCATTTTTGTATTCAGCAAGTCTGTATTCATGTGGATTCATGTGAATTCACGTGTATTACACTATAATTCAGGCAACTCATTAATGTGAATTTATCTGAATTATTGGGTTTTCATGCAGTGCAAGTGTCAAACAAATGTCTAAACTCAAACAAGCTCCCGAAAAAATCACATAACCCACATCCTACAACCCCTTCCCCACTAATCCATCATAAACTCTCCCATTGCATACAGAATGAAATGCAGGTGGGGACTATGTCATTAACTACGACCTGTTAATGGTTGAACAGTGATGTGGTAATGTAGACCACTGTTGAACAATTTGTCTTGTTTTTTTCTTTGAGTTATTAGACTCAGGGTGTGTTTGTAATGGTTCGACACAAATACGCCACAGACAATAGACTGTTGAATTGTGCAAAGCTTTCTTGTTTAATTGTTGATATTACTTGGTGTTAATATGCTTTTAGTATTACAAAGATTGATCTCGAATCATGTGTCGCTAGGCGTCCATGTTTATATCCTGTTAATTTTTCAAAAATCTGACATGAGACAAGTGATGTTCCCTGGCATTGTATTGCTTTCAAAGTTAGATACACACATTGTTCTCCGACTGCAATGAACATGTTTGTAGGTAAAAACGATAGTATGTGTAGGTGGTAAGTCTCACGTTGTCATTTATTTCTGTTTGCTTGACTACTGTCATGGGTACCACCTTTTAGTTTGAATCACGTTTTGAGGCAGTGATTGCCTGATAATTACTTTGATTGTAGTTACCATAAACTTTATATGAATGATGCTCTACATTGACTAACGCTCGACAACAGACATACTTCCTTATTATTTTAATGTTAACAGACTGAGTTTTTGTTGTACTACAACGGAGGGCTCTTGCATGTAGGCAAGGTTGTTGCCCTGTTGGTAGGACTCAATAGTAGGGAGTGGAATTTTCGGGGGACAGAAAAGGACGGGAAAGGGGGAGTGTCGTAGAACGAGGTGACGTTTCTATGACGACATATGCAGTGCGCATGCCCCAATAGGACTTCTTGTCGGTGTCTTGGCGTGTAAGGACTACTGAAAGCGGCGTGGGGCAGTTCTTGTGACCCCTGGTGAAATTTGCTCAGACGAGTTCTGTCGACTGAGATCCTCGGGTACAATGGCCGTGAGCTGGATCAACTCGGCCAGGGCGCGGCGGAGGAGCTGGTATGGCTTTGAGCTGATGGCAATCGATAACGCTCACGAACCCTGTTATTTCTTTGTCTGGTATGTTGGAGCAGGTGCCCTATCGGCTGGGAAATTCCACGACAATATTCTTTGGTTAATAACTAATACGCAGTTATTTATATCGGTGAGGTATCCAATATGCGGGCGAAATTTGCAATTTGGCTTTCCGTGATCGCAGCATTGCAATTTGTTTGTTAGAGCCAAAAACCAGCCCCGAAGCAAAAGCATTTCCGTTATGTAGCTGACCCGATTACGTTCTTAAAAAGCAAATGTTTTGTAATGATCATATTTATATGCAAAGCAAATTATTTCCATAACTCGCCTACATAACTTATGTTGCTGTACGAATGACTAAACTAATGCAAAACGTGCTACACAACTGGAATAGGTTTCGAAAGTTGTTTCTAATATTGATATTACAAACATACTTCATTTTTGAAATGTAGCCATAACATTATAGTTTTCTTTCTCGGTCACTAAGAACGGAATCCAAACTAATTTCGGAATTCAGAAGTCCGAAAAATAATACCACTCTTACTTGAATCCATATTATGTCATGAGTGTATGTTTTAGGAGATTGACAAATATGACCCTATATTTAAATTTGTAATACCAGAATTTTGGACACCTTTATTCCAAAAGTATGTGATCAACATAAATTTCAGCTGAATTTTCTCGGGATCACATTAATCTCTTAAAAGTTTAGCTGAATTTTTCAACTGGTTTTCAACGGCTGAAAATTCTGGTGCATATTTCTTTATTAACAGAATAATCAGCTTGGATTTTAGATATTATCTGAAAAATCAGCTGCATATCTTGTTTTTAGACAAAAATTTAGCTGAATTGTTAGAAATTGTTAGAAAATTCTATTCAGCTGAAATTTTCAGCAGATTTTTAAACATTCAGCTATTTTTTAATGAACAATATGATGATCCGAAAATTCAGCTACATATGTTAACTGAACAACCTGTTCATAAGAAATTCAGCTGAAATTTTTAGTGAACATGTATTTTACAAAGGCATTTTTGGGATATAAAAATATATTATGTGGAAAGTTGTGGTACAATCATATTCAGTATTATAGTAACATTAATATCTGGTAAGAAATTTTGACATTAAAGTTCACGTGCAGACATAGAAGAAATTAGTTCTGATTGCGTTTAGGATTCTCTGCGTGAACCAAAAGCCGCTCATTGCCCTGCCTTTGTTTCATATAAGGACTTACATGTATACTACCCTCTGAATTTCATCCAACTACAACTAAACTGTAAAGATACTATTGCAAGACTTGAAACAATTTCCCTGAATAAGCCCTGTAGTTTGACAACATTAAATTAACCAGTCGGTCGTACAACCACGAAAACAGTCGAAATACAATTTGCTGGTGACTTTGTTTAACAATTCATGCTAAATGGAACAGCAAAAGGAAATTACGTATAAGACAGTGTTATGACATATCGATCGATGAATCTATCTATCTAACCATCATTTGTCGAATTGATCGATCTATCACTCGACTTATCATTCTACCAAGGGATTGACTGATCTATCTTTCTATCGAATTGATAAAGCGATTGTTCTATCGATCAATCTAACCATCAATTTTTCTATTGATCATCGATCTATTGACCATCTATCAAACATCGACAGGCAGATCTATCTATTTCTCCATCTATCTATCTCTCAATTTATCTATTTATTTATCTATCTATCTATCGATCCATCGATCTAGCAACCCATCGATCTCTCGCGCCCTATGAGTCACTTGATTAGATAGGCTATCAGTTATTTGATATGTTATTGTTTTGATGCGTTATCTGGTTGGCTTCCCTACGTTATCAATGGATTCGATACGTTCTTGTTAGTTGATACGTTATCTATTCTGACAAAATTACAACGTTATTGTCCGTTCCTACGTAATCGGTTACTACACTATCGGGTTTGAAACGTTATCGGTTGTAACATGCCGTGCCGTCTTGATTTTACATCAATACCGGAATTTCCGGACCCACTGCAAGGTGCGCAACAGCCACTGCCAACTACACTTTGTAATCCGTGTATAACGTAAACACTGTGCCTGAATGTAATGTTAACATCCCCTGCCAAAGTTCTATACTCTCTGCAACATAGATGCATTATATATTTGAACCAAGAAGAACAAAATAAAATCATTGGCAGGTCATTCAACCAGCGACCGTGGACGATCGCTCTGGATATTGCATGCTCGATGATGTCATCAGTATCGGCGATCTCGGTCACGTGCACGACATAGAAGTTTTCAACAAACCCGCGCTGCATTCCACGTCAATCGGGCAATATTTGACGTTTGTATATCTCTATAGCAGCACACATTTAGATTATTTCTTTACTGGACAACATTTCACGATCAATGTAAGGGAATAACATGTAATTTTGAACATACAAAATTGAAAGTTAGCTTTATTGGGGCTTTACCTTAAGTTAAAGTCATCATAATTATAGTCATTATTAGAGGTAAGATGTATTTCCAACGAGCTTTACTAAGCCAGATAATTTGTAAGTAATTATAGCCACTTACCAACTCTCCCATCATTACTTAAGCCTTTGCTCGGTATGTATCGTTCAAGCTCTGAACGAAAATTAGAATATGTTTCATTAGACTCCTTGACGCCGTCGACTAATATGAAATGTGTGTGGTTACACTGTAGTGTTTCCATTGATCCATCGTTACCTTCCTCAGATTTTTTGTACGTTACAGGCCACTGTAATATATCATCGTCAGAAAAGCAATTAAATTCGATTTATAATACTGAGTGGAGCTTGCTCCCTCCAATTCAAATTACTTGTTATCAGAGAATGAATGACGTGTTTACATTAAAGAGATGTACTTTTAGTTTTTGCAAAAAATATGCTGCTTGACAAAGGCTATGTTGGGCAATTGAACGGTATACATTAAATAAAACTCACTTAAGCCACTAAACTCACAATTCAAATATAAATTACATGGAACAGATGTGCTCAGAAAGACTGAAGTTTTCGATATCAATGTCATTAACTTCAAACACCATGTGACTGAAATATCTGTTCCAAGACATGACATGACAATTTTTAGTCGTTTAACAATAAGTTGAATATCTGTTTCACATGAATGTAATTTTTGCTTCCAAGCGCTAACGATAGTCTTGCAAATATAACGTTAAACGTACAATGTGCACTTTTGCTGTTAGAACCTAAATAAGACAAAATATTTGTGCTTTACACGTACGGGATGTGTTGACGAATGGAACAGCAGACGCTCGTACTTGATTTTCAATGTACACTTTGGCCCAGTGTTTTACAAACTGAAGAAACAAAACAACAAAGTAACGGAAAGAACACGAAAAGATAACGTTACTGGGACTTTAAGTATGTTTTACCTCCTTGTAACGGTCGAACTTATTATGAAATTTAGAGATTTAACGTACCCTCGTCTTTGTAAGCGCTTGTTTGTTGTATGTGGTATTCCAGTCAGCAATGCCCAAAGCGACTACTTTCTTCTCTGCTGGCAAGAATTGAATAACTTCCATAATCGCTTCACCGAGCTTTTGCATCACTCCTATCGCAGTTCCATCAGTTATGATCCATGCATCTGATAATAAAATGCCGATGTTTTTACTACAATGGAAATGTTTATTTACACGTAATTAAGTTCGATCAGTATGGGCAGCGTCTTTGTCACGTGACAACCAGACGTCGCGTACGTGTCGAACAGACGCTCGAAACCGCAAACGACAACTCTACATGTAGTCAAAATTAGGTGTAGAATTTGTTAGATATTCTTGATGATTTCAGCGAATGTAGGCAGGACAATTTGTAAAATATCATTGTAAACTTGCAAACTTCTTTGATTTCATAATATTTAGTAGACTTTGCATCAGCACAATGCGTAATTGTTATGATTTTCTTACATTCCAACTCTCCCCACATAGAGACTGGCCAGCTTTGGATTATAAAACATGCATTAAAATATTGTTCGCGATGTCTATCTACAAATGTTAGATCAGCCCAATGTTCTGACACCTTTCACAAAACGCGTATGTGATTGGATAAATGACTATTCTTAGCATTTTTAATTACCCCCAGGCTAACGTACTGGTCAGACATCATGTTGCCATATAATAGTAGTTGTAAACATAGACAGTAGAGGGGGAATACCCCCTCTACTGTCTATTTTCTGTACTAAACTACACAAAGCTGCTACACTACTAAAAAGTTTAGTTTTAGACGCCATGACGAGTTCCTTCCCAGTGGAAGTGGGTTCTGACATAAGGGTAGATTTAGATCAGACGCTACAACACAGCAAACGACACAAAAATTGTGTAACATACATTAGAAATGAACGTTCATCTACATTGAAACGTATAGCGCTAGCAGTCGAAAAATCCGAACTTCGGTCACATGTTTTCATCGTGACGTGACGCAACAAACATGGAGTAGCTCCATGCAACAAATGTACACCATCGCCACGCTAAAACCCGGATGTTTCGCGAT
Organism: Ptychodera flava; assembly: GCF_041260155.1. NCBI lineage: Eukaryota > Metazoa > Hemichordata > Enteropneusta > Ptychoderidae > Ptychodera > Ptychodera flava. The sequence continues at coordinate 6,035,101 of NC_091930.1, forward strand.
AAGAATATTCAGAAGCCGTCACAATGATTGTTTTTTTAGGGGGGCTGCTAGAATTGCAACAAATCAACATCAAATTGTTCAACTTGGTGACGGTCATATCAGGTCAGTTAAGATTAAATTACAATCAGATTATCAAATTTGCACCACATGTGGTTGGACCAATAAAGAAAACTAAATTCCATGGGTCCCCCGATCCACATAGTCGATCCATGGAGTAAAATACTATGATGTCCCCAACATCACGGACAAGGTCTGTGCCTACATGGATTGTTAATACTAGCGGAAATGATTCAGGGTCAGTTTGTGTTCTCTAAAAAGTTGCCACAAGCTTTAACTAGGTGCTAATTGTATGCATTCAATCCCTCTCTAAAGAGAAAAAAATTATCATGTTTTTCTGATGCACCATAGGTACGATGCTGTGTGGACCTTTGTGTACATGTTCCGTTCACTATGTTACCCTGCACCACAATAGACGGCCGGCCACACTGCGGAAAAGCACAAATCACCATACACAAGCTTATGTAGCTGCAAAGTTTGCAAGGACCAGAGACAACATGTTCAATAAAGGAAGGACCTCGGCTACTTCTTTTGCGTCCACACACGCGCAACTCTGCTCTGCGTGGCAGGGCTATAATACGGCTACAGCCTAGGCATAGTCGAGCACTCTTGACTCATTCCGGCCGTGACGCTAATAGCTGACCGTCGCGCATCGGCTGATACCGTGGCAGAAAATTACTTTAATAGTAATCTCCGTGACTTTAGTTGTAGGTCATGCGTCCGTCTGTCAAAGGAGGCAAAAAGTTCACTTCTACCTCCATGGTTTGTCATGGAGCGAAGGGTGGATTTGGAGCTAGTACCTCCATGCTATACGGCAAGCATTCAGAAATATCTTGATCATTGCATACTCATTGTGTTTCGAATGTCATTACACACGACTTTGCTAGGTCTGCACAGTTTTCCCTGTTTGGTGAACGTTAGTGTCGTAATTGTAGGAAATTAGTGAAACCAACATTACTCGGAATCACAACTGTCTTACGCAGAGCATTTAGCCAGCTCCAAGCAAAGAGTAATCTGAATTCGCTGCCCACATTTGTCAACCTAATGTAATAGCCATTCCCCTGATTTCAATCAATCGAGTGTTTGTAAACAAGAAAAGTAAACTCTTAAATTGTAATTGACGTAGTGGGTATGGCCAAATAGGCCATAGCCAACACGTCTAAATCTGTGTGGGGAAAAGCAGTCATGTACATGAACGAAATATAGTCTCATTGAAATTTTTATCTAATGCCGCCCAAAGATTTCGCTAAATCACATATAACTGTAACAAATGTAAAAGAAAACAGGTGGATTTAAAGAGGCGCTTCATCAAACACAGCACATTTTGCTCAAAAATCACGTTTTCGCAAATATTCATTCAATTTTAATTAATATGTTCACAAAGACTAAAATCATGATTTGGTTCACCCTTTAGCTTGTCAAGCAGTCGTAAGTTTCGTGATACAGAAGTGTTAATATATGCAAATGAATGCAAATCACCCGATTTCTTGGCTTCTTTTTCATCCTAATTACAAATTTCCGAAGAATTTAACTCTACTCTGGCTCGGTCAAATTATCTGAAATTTTCACATTATGTTCTTTAAATGGTATTTAAAAATAATTATTTTGTTTGGCAATAAATTTCTTACATTTTTAATGAGAGGCATTTGCATTGTACTAATCATGATTATAATCACTTTTTTAATGTCAGTTTTTCACCCCTTGCTATTGTGAAATAAGGATAGTAATGCAAAATAAAATAGTCGTTTTTTTCTTCATATACTCTTCTTCATGTTTAATATTACATTTCAGAAAATAGTGTCAAGTTTTTGACTTCATCTTTTGAATGAACTACTGCTACCATACTAACCTTAAGGGTCTCTGCTTTTTAAAAATATATAGTGTGAGGGGTTTCCTTCTCATCTCTAATGAAAAATATTGCTTTGAAAAAACTGTGTTGGCAACATTCAGCTCCACCGTAAATCGGGGATACGACGAACTAGAATATAACTCTCGTAAAAAAATAATGTTTCTTAAAACTTACACGAATTCGCATGTTTCTGAGAAAAAATACAACACAATCATCGGGAACGCACAACTAAACAAACAAATTCACACGTGAGCACGATTACGTTTACGTCATTGCGCGCCGTCAGACTTACACGTTATTACGAGGAACTAAATCTCTCTGATAATCATGACCACGTAAGAAAAGACGTTAAATTCTAAACCTCAGTGACTGCCGTATTGCATACGGCTTACTAACTGTATACGTTGCCGTTCATAACTTACCGATGATCGTGAACTCTCAGACAGGATGCATACAATCTCGGTTGTAAACAAGAGATAAAATGCTATTTTAGCACTCTACAAGTACATCTGATGAAGGAGACTGTTGTCTCCGAAAGCTAATGTCATACTAAGAAAGTTGATCTACAGTGTGCTAACCTCAACAATATTGAAAAGCCTTTTTCTTTCGAAATCGTAATCTAGTGGGTAAATATTCTGACGGGACAATGTGGTGCCAACGCAGCCGTTTAATGACCTTTGAATTATTCTTTGCTGAATGTCATTCATGGTGTTGATCATAACACTTTCAATAGACTTACAATAATGGGGCAAACATTCATAGCCAAATGCAATCACGTGTGCATTTTCAGTTCATATCTGGTCTAACAAGTAAGATCTTTAAAAGAAATAACGGAAGCAGCTAACCTATGTCAATAGCAGCTTTGAGCAATCCTTGGTTAAATAGAACCTTCAGTCTACCATCTTTCCAACCGACGAAGTGTTTTGCGCCACCAGTGAGAGATATAATCATTTTCGGGATGTGGATTTTCCACTCCTCAATCATGAGCTTCCAGAGGATTTCAACCTTTGTGTCTTCAGCCACGCGGATGTACTGTTAGTAATAAAACAAGACATATAATCGCCCTTGTATGATTACTTCTCTAACAAATGACTAGTAGAAATCAAAACTTAATTCATCTTTGTATTTCTCATCCATTGGTAACTTTGATGTAATGTGAGTTAATATGTCTAAAAAAATTAAATCTGGTTTATGCCATTCATCACATTCACGTAATTGTCGTTGGGTGTTCAATGACAATGAATTATCATACAGCGATATCGCGTTGAATGTATCTGTTGTGTACTTCGATGACTTAAGAAAAGATTACGAATAACAAGCATTCAATTATGAATTTTTTTCTTTTGTGATCGTAAACGTGATAATTTTTGTGAGAAAAGGCAGAATATCCAAGAACGTAAAAGTCTGGGGAAGGAAAGCAGGCGATAACCGTCAAAACACGATTTCTTCACGAAAAAAATCATTTTTTCCAGGTCCCCGCCAATCAAATCGGTGGGATCACTGAAAAGGGAAAATGATTTTCATGAATTAAGGTGCCACTCTTCTTATATAGCTCATGACGTCATGATATAAGTACAGGATTATCACTTTCGTCCAGCTCTTTGAAAATACAAAATAGAACAACTTGCCGGTGCTCTCTTGTTTTCCAAATTGCCAACCCTTCAAATTTGATCTCTCCGAAGGAATTTGCATCTTCTTCAACGTCGGCTGTTCTTTGCTTTATATTATGATCTTTGACGAATTTTGAAATTTCATGCCTGACAAAAATAAAAGACTGACGTAAGTATAAGAAATTAGGTGTAGGTGTTAGGAATCCGTGAACGATGAGTATATTGAGCTTTGCAGCAGCACTTACTTTTGACGGTATTGGTTGTCCCATTTAATCAGTAATATTTATGCAGATAATTGAATATTTATGATTTTTAATAATAAATTTGTTACGGAAAGAGCAACGTTTCACCAAATTTAAAGTAAAAAGGTACATACTGTGGAGTCTTACAATGATAAGAAATAAATGGTGGACGGTGGACTTTAAGACCGATAGGATTCGCAATAACACTAGTTCATATGCTGGAGCTTTTGATACAAATGTTTGGAGTTCGTATTGCTGCCCTTGCGTTGCCTTTCTTTGTTCAACGATTTAACCATTTTACTGTATTAAGCTGTGCGCAATACAAACTAACCCATTGTAGACGTTTTAAATATTTAAACAAAAACAATCAATTTTCCAAAGCACAAAATATGTTTTTCTTCATTCGAATTGTCGTTTCTAGTGTGAAGCTCTCCTTTTATCTACAGGAATACTCATTTATGTGACAACACTGCAAGTGCGATGTGGTTTTGTATTACCATAAGACCATTGTTTGCATTTATTTATTATATCCATCGTAAATCAAATGTAACGTGCTCAACAAGATATTACCGTAACTTCATGATAACGTAGCAGGCTTCATAGTCATCATAATTTTACTTAACTCGAACCAAAACTATTTTCAAGTTGACAACTTCTGGATACAAAAATTATAAAATTGTCAGTTTTACTTAGGTATACTGGTATTTTTTGTACAAAACTATGCATTAGAATCGATAAACAATATATATTAATAATTTAAATATATCAGTGTGCAATTTGATGATGGAAATTGTTCTTCCTTTTCGACAGATTTTCGTCTTACGTAAATATCACGTATATGGTCGTCATTTGCATGTCACCGACATTTAAGCAAGAGATTCAGGTTATAAAAATATATTTATATATACACAATGTATCCTCAAGGCAAGAGAGCATTTGCACACCTGACGTCAAACAATTGGCCTCATTATCTCGGACACATAGTCGCTATGGGACTGGACATAAATTACAGGGGAAGGCTGGTGTGTGTTTGGGGCTGGTCGCTATTATTCTCACAAGAATTTTGAAGGTCATGAATTTTTACTCATGCCTTTGATCACCAAGTATTTGAAGGCATGATGTGGCTGATATCGTACATCATCATCATCAAATCATTATATATATGGGAGTCCATTGCGCAAACTACTAATAATTTTCGATACAAAAATTACAATATCTGTACATATACATATATTTAATGATTAATGGAAATACATGTACTTATTCGTGTGTGTTCAAAAATAATAGTTTAGGATTTGACCAAAAATGATAGCCTATGAAAAATATCATTTCCCCAATATAATTACATATGTTAAAGATAAATGCAAACGTACTTCATAGTGCAGATGTGTACATTTCAATTTTTGAATTTCCCTGAAAATCTTGATTCACCATACATGGTAGAGTTTGGGAAAATTATGACTATTTTTGCAATACGTGTTGTTATGTTATTCGTAGAAATCAGGGTTACTCTACCCCACCGGTTAGGAAACTTGTATTTTTCAAATGTGTGAACGAGGAGCTAACCTCCGGGGGATGCGCACCCGAAGCCTATGACGTCATAGCGTGCGTTCGGGCGTCGCGTCGTTGTACTTCGCTCTGACTTTTTTAGCGCCCAGAAAATCCCAAATTCTTCGCATTTTAGAGAGAGATTTATCTCTGAAAGCCCTGTTCGACGTATGAACATGTAAATATAACAGAGCAGTAGGAAGTTCCTTTCAAAGAATTAATGTTTTGGAAAATCGATAGTTGTATGTCGTATGACGGCAGACATGTTCACTATTGCATCGCCAGTACATGTATAGTGTCTTCCAACCCTTCAAATCTTGATGCGTAATTTTGAAACTGTACCTCTCATGTACCTCTCAGAATCGAATATGTAGTTTATGGCTTTCTGATAGCTTTTTTGCAAATTAAATGATTTTCGACCCTACTTTCAACTATCCCGTATTTGATTGCCAACGATGTTGAACCCCGCCATTTTGTTCTTTCGTGACACTGTCAGACTTTATTTTCAATCGCAAGGCATTTCGTGAACGGATCTTCCAAATTGACTTGCCGCTACCACTGATGGCCCGAAGGTTGTTTAAAACTTAATGGATGTCATATTTTATTAGTTAATTTCATTTTGCTGTAAAGAAAAAGGCGATCGATTCCGAGACCGTGATATTGCATTGCAGCTGCCAGGTGGTCTTGCCAAATGACGGTGATACTTCCATCCCAATATACAAGTGCAATATTTAACAAATGTGTTAGTTACGGGTCTTGGCGAATTAATTTTGAAAGGCTCACTTAATTGCAACGGCTATTTCATTTGACCTTTCACTGGATACTAGTAGGTCAATGTGTGAACTACTCGTTAAGCCCTTTTGTCCCATATATTTATTGAGACAAGGACTAAAACAAGGAACATGCTAGTTTCCTAACCGGTGGGGCAGAGTAACCGTGTAGAAATTTACTAGATTAGAATGGGGATGTTAAAGGGCATACGTGAACAAAACTATGATATTGGAATTAAAAAAAGGCATTCACTTTTCATGGACGTCTAAGGGTAAACTGTTGGATATTTGCCCCAACAACTTGGTTTATGTATTTGTATGAAGATGTTGTTAGATATTAACTTCTCGACTGTAACAGTTTTCTGATTAACAATAATACCACAATCTGTACAATTACAAGCAAAACTGTAAAAGAATGTGAAATTTGCAGCTATTGGCTGTTTTCATTTCAGTACCTTATTGAAGTTCAAGTACTTTGTGAAATGTATTACTGTAAAATGTGATCTCTTTTTCATCGACTTGAAACCTTGCATAACATTAAGTTGGAATCTGAAACAGCAAAGTCGAGCTTTGCTAGATCTGTAAGGTAGTGAAATGTCGGAGATTTATCCGATATATATATATATATATATATATATATATATTATATATATATATATATATATATATATATATATATATATATATATATATAACATTATATTTAATTAGATAGTTAGATGGTTAGATATATAGATATAGATATATAGATATATAGATATAAATATATTATAGATAATAGATCTATATAGATACATAACGCATACATTGAACGATTTCACTTGTGAATGGTCAATTATAGTGCTATGGGTAGGTTAGGATAGTGTTTAGCTTACCTCGCACCATGGTACTTAAGTCAGGTCCGTCGATATTCTCCAAATTGCTCATTTGAAATTCAGTAATCTGCATAAAAACGGTCGAGAATTGCTCATTTTTGATTTCATTGTGAATTGTACACAGTAAGTCTCCAAAAAGCAAGGATGGTGATTTGTTTTTGAAATTTTCAATTTGTCAGTTTCATTACCGTTTTGCTCATTCGTCAACAGTCTTTGTTATGCTTTAATATTACACACAATATATGATAGAAGCAAGGGGGTTGAGTTTTGACAGGCGACAAAGATATCACAAATACACTAAACTAATATTTTGTGCTGTTAAAGTAAATTGCTGAGACTATGCACAGTACCAAATATTTGTATCAGATTGCACATTCAGGATCGAGCCAATAATTATCAGCTAATTGTAGCTTAATATTCATAGCTGATTAAAATAGTAACATCGAAACTTCTAGTGTGTTCAGCAATCGCTTTTGTAAATAGGTGCATTCGAAGCACATAAAGTAAAATTTGTTTAAATTTGATGTTTCACATGAATAACATACCAGTTTTCTATTCCCACGAGCATTGATTTCCTCCAACAGCTTGACACAGGCATCCACTCGCTTGTTGTCGCCCTCTAGTGCATTTTTGATATATTTCTTCAAATCTTCGACGGAATCGCTTTAGAACAAGAAAGTTAAAGTCTTTTTCGTATTTTGAGTGTTTTTTAGAATCTTCAAAAAATGTTGCTCATCGACGAGGAATGGACGTTTGGCATTCTACTGGTGATTACATAATTTTCTATAAATTAGAGTTCATACACAGCATATTCTGAATAGTTTTCGAAACCTATATAGAAAAAAAGTAAAATTCGAAATTACAATTATGTTGACTGGTACAATATGAGTACATTGTTTTCTTTTAATTATCGTATCAAAATAAAAACCCGTTATTTATTTTTTAAGGGTAGTTATTTTCGAGCAAAACACCATTGCCATATGTAATTACGCTGTTCTGAAATCTGAAACCTGATCGACCTCATGATTTATTGGCTTGCTGTTAGAAATTCTTACTTGTCATTGAATGCATTGTCATCCATTAGACGTAAAGCCTTGACAAAAATATTAGCAGCTCCACCGCTTCCACCAAAAATAAATACATGTTTGTTATCTACTTTGTGACTGGCGTCGTTCTTATCATTTTCCACAATAGCTGAGTGTATGGTTTCTATTGTCTCATAGCCACCTCCTACAACACCAATACAGCCAGTAAGACAGTGTTTTCCTCGTCGAAGCTTTTGGTATCTGCAATACAAATTTCGTTTACATATTTTAAGTACCACACTGCTGTATAGAGATACAATATATTCATTTCAAAGCTTACAATAAATACTGAAGTCTATAGCCACGGTTCTAATTACTGGCATATTTACGACGACGACAACGGCAGACGAGTTATGATTATTTTTTTTTATTTGCGGGTGGCTTCGTTGAATTAATGATATAATAGAAAAGTAAAAAGCGTCCCATATGCATAATGTTTGTATCCTTTGATGAGGTTAGATGTTGACACACTTTATATCAAGCTCGATAAAGACTGAAGAAATTAACTAGCGAGACGCATTATGATTTTGTATTAGGTACACAAAGTCAAGACTACTACAATAGAAATTAAATAATGCTTGGGCGCAACGAAGCTCTTTTCCTCACAATGAAAATAGCCAAGTGAATTTTGTATAAATACGTTAGTAGTTTATGACTTTTTCTCAACTAAGCTTAAAAAAAGAATCACCATAATAGTAGTGAAAAAATGTAAGAAGACGTTCCAACCAGCATTACTGATAACGTCATTATTTCTAGCGGCACACATTCTTCTCAAAATTACTTACGGGCATTCCTTTGTATGTATCGTTCAAGCCTAGCCCTTAAATCAATATTTGTTGATTCAGACTTCTCGGCATGGTCAACCAATATGAAGTGTGAGTTGTGACAATCTAATGCTGACTTGAATCCATCACGAATTCCTTTTCTACAGTCTTGTTTACTGTACGTGGCAGGCCAAAGACCTCCTGTAGACTGTTTATCATCCTGAGAAAAGCAAATACATTCGATTGTTTCCTCTAAAAATACCGTATTAGAACAAAACAATTGTTGTTGAGAAGACAAGATAGACAATTGTTCCTTGCAATAAATATCCTTCTTCAAAAATGCCAACTAGGCCATGGTAAGTGTATACAACACACCTAATTCCAAAATCTCCAAATCAAATTAAAATTCCACAAAGTGGTTGTGCTCAGAACGATCGAAGTTGTCAACGTCAATGTCGCGAAGTTAATTGGTTGTACTATTTGTTTTCAAACTTTTGACGCGACACTTTTCACCAGATTAATAATACGCTTGTTTTCAAGAATATGAGTGTCGCTTCTGTTTTTCTCTGAGATGTGTTGAAATAGAGAGTAACGGCTTGACTAATAACCCTGAAAATACGAGCATAGTGTACAACCTGCAATGATGTTGTTACAAACTGAAATAGAGTCCAGACAAAATTTATTTACGAATAAAACATCGGGTAGTGCAATCATACACGATGTCACGACATCAAATACCTATGCTTCAATTTCAGTAAAGAAGAACAAGCCACGTTTTACAATAGACACAGAATCCTACCAAACCAGGATAATTAATTAAAAGTTACAGTTAGTGGCACTTTTAATAATTTGTACTTCCCCTTTATGATCAAGTTGGATTTGAAATTTCGATATTTAACTTACTAAGGAGAGTGTCAGAGCTTCTCTATTGGATGTGACATTCCAGTCAGTGATGCCTAAAGTGACTACTTTCTTTTCTTCTTCTGTGGGTCTCGTCGCTCTGCTGAGCTTTTGCATCACCAAAGGAGCAGATCCATCATTTATGATCCATGCATCTAATCAACAGAATGCCGGTGTTAACAACAATAATTATAACTATGTAATAAAAGAATGGTTCTATTCTAAATTTCTGCGACACTGCTATGCTACGTGGGTTCACACTGGAGTCTGACTGTACAAATTATCCTACATAAGTTAACACACATTGTAAACTTTCAGACACGATGTAAACACGCTTGTTTGTAAATGGAAGGAAAAAATCATTTTGCAAAGGAATAATTTTAACACCACAAAAATTTCACAGGCTATTCTTCGGACACTAAGTGACATATGGTTGTCAACATTTAGTATTTCAGACGCATTACCTATAGTTAAATGAATATAATTCTACCACTGATCATTTTTCACCAGTAAGAAGTAACGTCTTTAAAGAAATAACGGAATCAGCTAACCTGTATCAATAGCGGCTTTCACCAATACTTGATTGAACAGTTTTTTCAATTTGTCTTCATTCGACGACGTAAGAGTTGTTTTGCACCATCAGTAACAGAAATAATCATTTTTGGTTTGGGAATTTTCCATTCTCCAATCACAAGCTTCCAGAGCTTTTCGACGTCTGTGTCATCGGCCACGCGGATGTACTGTTATAAAACAAGACGTATAATCGATCTTGAATGGTTACCTCTCTAGGAAATTACTTGTAGAAATCACGAGTTGATCCATCGTTGCACGTCATCAGTTGACTGTTTAATTTAATGATGCCAATAGGCTTCAAAATATACAACAACGAATTTTAAAGTAGTATAACGCTTTTTTTACATTACTTCATCGTAGCTTGGTATTTAACGACAATGAATTACCATACAGCGATATCGTGGTAAATGTAAATGTTGTGTACTTCGATTACTTTAAAGAGATCACTAAAGGAGCTAAAAAGAGCAATACACATTCAATTATAAACGTTTTGTTCTTTTCTGATCATAAAACATAATAATTTTGGAAGAAAATCCGATTAAACACAGAAAGTAAAAGTTTTGGAAAAAGAAGCAGACGATATCCGTAAACAATAATTTCATTTTCGATATAAATTTACTTTTTTCAAATTCCTTACCAATCAAAACGGTGGGATAACTGAAAAGGGAAATGCAAAAATGATGTTGATCTATTCATGATTAAATTCCACTCGTTTTCTATAGATTGTGACGTCATGATGAAAGATAGAGGATTATCACTTTCGACTGCTATTGCTAAAAAAATGATATGAAGATAAAATATAATTTACTCAAAACAACTTACCGGTGCGCTCTTGTTTTCGAACTTATCAAACCCTTCAAATTTGATTTCCCCGAACGAATTCGCTTCTTCTTCACCGTCGGCTGTTTTTTGCTTAATATCATGATCTTTGATAATTTTGAAATTCTCTTGAATGACAAAAAAGAAAGAAAAAACATACACAAATATTAAATGTTGGTAATTTCTGAACGATGGCTATGGCTTATTACATTGAGCTTTACAGTACCACTTAATGTTGAAGGTATGTGTACTCCACTTTTATCCGGAATATTAATACATTGGCGATGACATGAGGGGAACGCTCCATTAACTTGGACGTACCCGAGTAACCCGAGTTGGTTATCAGAGGATTAATCTCTATGTCAACATATGCGAACAGATTATCTTTTAGTGTAAACAAAACATTAGCACTGCCGGAACTACTTTTAGCATGGCCAATGCCAGTCGGCGCCTGACTTGCACAGGATCAAAAGCCAAAATTAACATTCTTTATGCAATTGCATAAATTTGCATAAAGTTGGTCAGCTCCTTTACGCACCTTTATGCAGTGCATAAAGGTGTGTAAACATGGTGTCAGTGGTGGTGCCTATATGCATCTTTATGCACTTGTATAAAAATGGCTCACTAAAATTATGCACCTTTATGCAATCCAATAAAGTTGCATAATTTTACGTGTGAGGTAAAGATTGTAAAACAACACTGAGGATGACAATTTACAGTCTCTACAAATTGGAAAGGACTATATGTGTTAAAGAATAGCTGGATGTATAGTGAGAAACATCTAGTCACTTCCCTGAGCTCACATTTCTAACGTTCACTCTACCCATCTGGAAACCATCTTGAAGGGCTTAGGGTTTGCACTTTGGAGTCCCTGCACTGTAGTAGACACATCCCCTCCTTTAATTCTTATCATTTTGCAACTGTCTCTTTATCTTTCAACTGAAATAAAGATTGCGTTTTGTATACCACAGTATATGTTGTTGCAGTCATGACGAAAATAGTGATAGTTCAGGCAATGGCAAGTCATGCAGCAATGGCAAGTCATGCACGGCTCTGATTCATTGCTCCATTGTCTCAAGGTGTAAATAGCCATATGTCATTAACATATCAGAAAGGTTGCCATCGATATCGCCACAGCAGTTACACATGGGATTCTTCCCTTTTCGTCATTGTTCATTCAAATGAAAAATGTGTGGAGTCAGTAGATGACTGCCTATCTTGTGATAGTATTGGTAGCCAGTATCAGACAGTTTGTGTTCGTGTCGGCTGCACAGACGATCTGCCCTCTTGCGAGTTCGACTTTGTGAAAAAAAGATATGAGCCTGCGACCAAAATTGCTTATTTGACACATAACCAGGAGACCTGCATTACATTTTGCACCGGTATATCATGAAGAAAATAGTGATAGGTCAGGCAATGGCAAGTCATGCAGGGCTCTGATTCATTGCTCCATTGTCTCAAGGTGTAAATAGCCATATGTCATTAACAACAATCAGGAGGAACCCCTTGAATGTATAAACAAAAGCGGTTTTCTTGCTTCAGTCACTGTTGCTAGAAAGTTTAACTGAAAATAGACTTTGTTCAAGTCTGCAATTTACATCAAATTCTTGTAAACTTGTTTTCTTTTAAAAGTTGATTGAACGCATTGTCATGGAGTTGCACCCGAAATCACATTTGCAGGATCGCTGTCAGCCCTACTGCACTATGGATGAAAAAAGGAATGTCATAAATTTGAAAGATTTTTGTGATGCATAGAAAATTATCAGTGAAGTTTGTGTGTGTGTGTGTGTCCCTGGACGTACCACAGATACGTCCATGGAGTGTCTTGGCCGTCCTGATAATGGCAGCCATGACACAGCTGAAAAGGCCAGCGTCGACAAAGATAAAATAATAGGTGTGAAATGGATTATCAGGCCGTCCTGTACCCTTACATCCATGACCGGACAGACTCCACTTCTAGTGCATTCTACAACTTTTAAGAACGTCTACACTCAAAAAGTAACTTGAGTAGTTTTGCGTGAAATAAAGATGACCGTGATAGCCGTGATTGAAACAGCCTTTGTTTGCTGTCTTACTCGACCTCAGCCGACTACCATGGCAAAAGTCGGAGACTGAGAGACGGGAAGACCATTATCATGAAAATTTTGAAAATTGTGAATGTATCGGTCATTTTATCTAGATGATTCAGTCCTTTTCGATATTAAGTGTTCGAACCAAGGCCCCCGGTATGCACTCTGTGGTCACAATGCATATGCAGTACAGTCAGGGTGAAGTGTGCAACACAGACAAGGGGAATTATTTGTTTGTGTGTGCAAGAAGCATTGTCAGGGCAGGGACTTCCCTAATTACCGTGGTCAATGTCGGAATGTAGAGAGGTTGCCTGATAATGTTATGAACACTCTGGTGCACGAATGCTTCAAACGTCGTTTGTGTGCAGAGGGTCTGTGCCTTGACGAAAACTCTATGATACAACTTCTCATTTGCATCGAGGGGTTTCGCATAGTTACTATCAAATCGCCCATGCCCTGGCGAGTGCATAGCAATTATCTGGCGAATCGACTACCTTTCAAAATCGAACAAGGAATGTTTTAAAATGATGAGTAAAATTAAATGCTGAACACAGAATCGACAATACTGAAAATACTTTGCTGTAGCTGATGGCACAAGTAATTTGAAATACTCTCAAAGCGAACATACTTATCCATATAAATCGCTACAGCCAGCCATCGGTAAGCATGAATGTGAAAAGATACATCAATGCTGTAAGGTCAAATTATTTTGCTCTGGTAGGTAATTAAGATTGTCTTTTTTTTTTTAAATTTTTCCTAGTGCTTCCAGTGTACCAAGTATTTTCTGGTCAGATTTTAGAGTTGCAAACGTTGTATCTCATATAACGGTGTGACCACCAGGTTTGCTTATTTGGTATGTAAGTGTAGAGTATCAGGGATAGACTTCTCAAAGTCTTCCGGCATATCAAAACATATTGAAGGACTAAACATCGGCAAACCGTTGTGCTAATGGTAGGCTATTTCATGGCTCGTGGAGTGAATGGCGCTTGGTCAGCAAGTAACTCAACTGAAGAGAAAGCGCGACTGGGGCCAGTCTACATCAGGGACTGTGTTCCGTTAATAAATTCTGGGCTAAAATTTCCCAGGTTTAGAATAAAACTGGATCTAATGTGCCTATCAGAGATCGAGAAGTATGACGCTTGATTGTGAAATACTAGTGCATGTTGCTTTCTAATGTGAATTCTCAATGAGAAAACAGAACAGTATTAGGAACTTATCATGCTCTTCATATACGCTGCAGGTTTCATTATGATTGGTACACTTTGCAAAACAGACTTTCAATTTACAGACATCAAAATATTTCTATATGTTTCTGACATATTAAAGTACAGCGCCCGGAGTTCCCGCTGAAAATATTAACATATGGATATCTCCGAGATATATGTCTGATATGTGAAATGCATGCTGAAAGTATGTTTGATATTTTAAAGTAAGGCTGAAAATATGTTTGATATTTTAAAGTAAGGCGCCCGAAGGGCGCGCCGACAACATTTTAAACATACGAATATCTCTGACATATATGTCTGATATATTAAAGTTTCGTGCTTGGAGGGGCCTCTGAAAATATGATTTTTTATTGTTATTAAAGTTAAGCGCCTAAAGGGAGCACCATGAATGCAACTGAATGATGACATTTTTCGGTTGCACGATGCACTTTAGGCAAGTATGAGCCTGTGTCGAAATTTTTAAAACACACTGAACTCCCCTCCCTAATTGCCATGAAGGCGCGACTTTGCACAATTTTTAAATATCGGATATTTACAATCTAGTATCGAAGTTTGACATATCGACGTTTTCGGGACTAGTATCGATACTAGACGATACTAGAATGAAATGCCGTCGTTCCATGGGAAGCCGTTGGAGACTTAATATCGATACTAGACGATACTATGATGACTAGCCTTGTACCTCGGCACACCGGATCTGTGAAATCTCCGATATTTACCCGATATTTATCGGCGATTTGGGGACTCTAATATCGATACTAAACGATACTAGAATGACTTGCCTCGTGCCCCGGCACGCCGGATCTGTGAAATCTCCGATATTTACCCGATATTTATCGGCGATTTGGGGACTCTAATATCGATACTAGACGATACTAGAATACTTGCCTTGTACCTCGGCACGCCGGATCTGTGAAATCTCCGATATTTACCCGATATTTATCGGCGATATGGGGACTCTAATATCAATATATCAATATATTTGAGTCTGTCAAATCGCAAGTAAATATCCGATATATATCGGAGATTTCACAACCTCACCGTTCTGGCCAAGCCCGACTTCCGAGGACTGACTCTAGCATCGATACTAGACGATACTAGAGTCTGTCAAATCGCAAGTAAATATCCGATATATATCGGAGATTTCACAACCTCACCGTTCTGGCCAAGCCCGACTTCCATGGACTGACTCCACGTCGATACTAGACGATACTAGAGTCTGTCAAATCGCAAGTAAATATCCGATATATATCGGAGATTTCACAACCTCAGAGTTCTGGCCAAGCCCGACTTCCAGGACTGACTCTGGCATCGATAATAGACGATACTAGAGTCTGTCAAACCGCAAGTAAATATCCGATATATATCGGAGATTTCACAATCTCAGAGTTCTGGCCAAGCCCGACTTCCAAGGACTGACTCTGGCATCGATACTAGACGATACTAGAGTCTGTCAAATCGCAAGTAAATATCCGATATATATCGGAGATTTCACAACCTCAGAGTTCTGGCCAGCCCGACTTCCAGGGACTGACTCTAGCATCGATACTAGACGATACTAGAGTCTGTCAAATCGCAAGTAAATATCCGATATATATCGGAGATTTCACAACCTCAGAGTTCTGGCCAAGCCCGACTTCCAAGGACTGACTCTAGCATCGATACTAGACGATACTAGAGTCTGTTAAATCACAAGTAAATATCCGATATATATCGGAGATTTCACAACCTACCGTTCTGGCCAAGCCCGACTTCCAGGGACTGACTCTAGCATCGATACTAGACGATACTAGAGTCTGTCAAATCGCAAGTAAATATCCGATATATATCGGAGATTTCACAACCTCACCGTTCTGGCCAAGCCCGACTTCCATGGACTGACTCCACGTCGATACTAGACGATACTAGAGTCTGTCAAATCGCAAGTAAATATCCGATATATATCGGAGATTTCACAACTCAGAGTTCTGGCCAAGCCCGACTTCCAGGACTGACTCTGGCATCGATAATAGACGATACTAGAGTCTGTCAAAACGCAAGTAAATATCCGATATATATCGGAGATTTCACATCTCAGAGTTCTGGCCAAGCCCGACTTCCAGGACTGACTCTGGCATCGATACTAGACGATACTAGAGTCTGTCAAATCGCAAGTAAATATCCGATATATATCGGAGATTTCACAACCTCAGAGTTCTGGCCAAGCCCGACTTCCAGGGACTGACTCTAGCATCGATACTAGACGATACTAGAGTCCGTCAAATCGCAAGTAAATATCCGATATATATCGGAGATTTCACAACCTCAGAGTTCTGGCCAAGCCCGACTTCCAAGGACTGACTCTAGCATCGATACTAGACGATACTAGAGTCTGTTAAATCCAAGTAAATATCCGATATATATCGGAGATTTCACAACCCTACCGTTCTGGCCAAGCCCGACTTCCAGGGACTGACTCTAGCATCGATACTAGACGATACTAGAGTCTGTCAAATCGCAAGTAAATATCCGATATATATCGGAGATTTCACAACCTCACCGTTCTGGCCAAGCCCGACTTCCAAGGACTGACTCTAGCATCGATACTAGACGATACTAGAGTCTGTCAAATCGCAAGTAAATATCCGATATATATCGGAGATTTCACAACCTCACCGTTCTAGCCAAGTAAAGATTTCACCACCTCATCGTTCAATCTAAGTTCGATATTGTAGAGTCTAGTAGCCGTAAATATCGGATATCATATAAAAGTGCAATGTCGCGTCGCGGTGTCTTCCCTAATTGGGCATTCAAAAACATAGTGACCCCTCTTTCACCATAGTCAAAACCCTCATGAATCCACTGCCCCCCCCCCCCGCCGAATAAACTGACCAGTCCCTTATTATGAATATTGTACAACTTTAGCAGCTATGACTTCCAAAGAATTCCTAAGACAGACACGTTTTATAACAACTTGGTAGCCTTACAATCCATCATAATCTTTCGCAAAATGTGCTCGTTCTTCAGACCGTGCTTCAACACATCAAAAATCGACTCGGGGCGAGTCAAGGCTGTTTACCGGCATTGCTACTCAGTTGCTAGCTTCAATTTTGCGACCGTGAGCCGATGATATACGATGATGGATTTCATAAAAAAGTGCTAGAATTTCGCTTTTCCAGGCCCGTCAGTACAGGTTGGTAGTTATTGTATGAGACCGATTTCAAACCATGTTCAGAATTGATGAAATAAACAGATATGATCTCAAAAAACCGTTTTTTATTCAATTGATTCATCACCTTTTTTCGTAGACCTCGCTGTGTGTATCCACATTATCGTTCGGAAAGATACCGGTATATCTCCTATATACGTAAGCTGACATGGAGAACATCGTCAGAACTACAATATTTCTGCAAAGTCGCAAAACATATTGCACCACCTTGGTGAATGATACACGTCCTTGCATGTTCGTCAGAAACTAATTTCAGTAGGTTATAGGATACGACATCGGTCAAATGAGGATGAAATATTGTACTGCAGTTCTTTCTTTCAATTTATTTTTCTTTCATGTGCTGTATTATTCTCAATTCCCTCCATACTACTTTTGAGCATAGCCGGCGTGTACATTGTTGGTGTTGACATGAATCCAAATCTGGCTATTGCAACAGTAAGAATGTTGTATGTAGGCCCTACAATAAAGAAATTGT
Organism: Ptychodera flava; assembly: GCF_041260155.1. Classification (NCBI taxonomy): domain Eukaryota; kingdom Metazoa; phylum Hemichordata; class Enteropneusta; family Ptychoderidae; genus Ptychodera; species Ptychodera flava. The sequence continues at coordinate 6,053,171 of NC_091930.1, forward strand.
TTACAAGATGCACGATTGGCTGTATCTGCAGATGCAGTAGGCCTATCAATGTTAATATCAATGTTATACTAGCCATTTGCACAGTTCAACCCGTCTAACATACACACGCAAACACATATCTACCAAGCAAGATCATAGAAGAGATATCGTTTATTTAAAATAGTTAAATAGGAAATCACATGCAACAAAAAACGAATGAATTCTTCAAAACCGTCCTCAAAATACAAGCAATAGCAATAGGCCTCAGGCCTACTTCATATGCCTCACACACGATTATTTCCCAAAGTTTTAATTAGGCCAAATAGCTGCTATTTTTTACCATCTTGAAAAAGATCTCGCCAAATATCCGGCTCAGTGCACTGGTTATATAACACGGAATATTCATGAAGATAAAAATGCGTAAGCTGCTTTGTACATGCAGAGAGGCTGGACTGCAGCATGATGCTAGGGGGTCAATGTGTACAATGATGTACCTTTATCTGGCGAAACACGAAAATATGGTTCTGTTAGCAATATTTTTGTCTAACGAGAGCAAAAAAATAACATTTTCTTCAAGATTGAGTAAAAAATGATAGTTATAATCAAATTCTTTGCAAAGTTCATTTCGTGAATATTTGAGCACTTAAGGAGTCATACTCAGAAGACGCCATTGTTACGATAATGGCGTGGCGTGGCGTCGCTTACATCTGTACATCGTACCATTCCTACCCCGTGATCGTGCCGTCAAGAATCTTCAGTTGTCGATATTTTAGCTTCTACTGACATGTCCCGTCGGTGTTTAGGAATGTCTGCTAAAGAGTCTACCCTTGAATTCCTGGACCATCTCGACGACTATGCGGTACGTTTGAATCTAGTGCCAGTGTGTCATCGACCGTGTCATGCAGTTACGACATGGTCCGACAAGCGGCTAGACGAAACTCGCCAAAACGGAAGAGAGTACCTCTTTTCCGCACCAGCGACAGGTCGACACACACTTCAAGCCTCGATCGTCGCTGAGTCGGCTCTATACCAGCATGGAGGTAGGAAGAGACCTCCATGATACCAGGTAAGCTTATGTATAGCTGCTGTCTTATTTTTAACCAGCCCAATTGTGTCTAACTTCAACTCTAACATACGTCTACTCCTTTTATAAACGTGTTCAGCAATGTCTGTATCCGGCAAAGTATTTAACGTTTGTTTGTTTTAAATCATCGATATTCCTGATAATTTCAATGAACATCGAATTTCAAGGTCACTTTATGCTAAATGTGACTTTTTAGTAGTGGTACATGTATGCACCCCGGGATGACTGTTGATTCATGTCAGGGACCGGACAAAATTAAGGGCGGGGGGAGGGGTTGGTTGGTGTTTTTAAAGGCCTGTGTTGGCACCAGATTGTCTCAACAGAAAATTTACACACCAGATTACAATTTCAATGGAAAACAACAAGCTATCACCCCTCCATAGTCCTCTTACATACTAGAACAAAGGTAATTCCAGGGATCAGCAAAAGTGCCACTTTAAATCCATGGAAAATAATGACCCTTCAAAAAGTGTTAGCAAGACAAATTTTTGTATGACCAGTGAGTCACAGTCTGTATTAATGATCAGGGCTTGACAATTCCTATCACCTGATGCCTGGGACAAGTGAAATTTCCATTCGGGCAAGTCAAAAATGAAATCTGGTTGCCCGCCGGACAAGTTGTTTAAACAACTTCTGCCGCAATCAACGCGAACCTAAGTTGCAGTTTGTGTACGTGTCGCCCAATTTGTGTTGTCGTTCACACAAAATAAATGTCAATCACTGACTTATTTTTGATACAATTGTGACGTTTCTTCTGGGATTCACTTGTCGACTCACACAATGTTGCAATTTTTTGATGATCAACATGAAATTGTTTTATCGTCCAATTAAAAAAGTCGCTTAAAATTTGGCGTAAACAGTATTTCTTTGTTGAATGCTGACTGCTCCGCCCCAACAAATTAGGTAAAAGATCGCAAAACCTAATCACATTGCTTATCGGCGATCGACCCTGCAGTACTTCAAAATCATTTATGTGGCCTCACGAGGTAGATGAACATTGTAGGCAGATAGTTGTGGAGTGATCGCTGTAAATATGAGTATTTTACGGTAATATTTCCACTAACGCAAACAAGGCATTGTGCATTTTCTCGCTGTAAATATGAGTATTTTACGGTAATATTTCCACTAACGCAAACAAGGCATTGTGCATTTTCACGAGCCAGAGCGTAATTTCCGCTCCGCAGACCTACGCAAAAATCAAGCAAGGCTTTTTGCCGTAAAGAGGTACGTAGTTTACGACGATGGGCATTGTGTAACTCTGAGAAACGACGTTGTGATGATTTACGATGGTGCCACGAGGGCCAGCGTGAGTGGGATCGTCTGAGAATTGACGACTCGATGTGATGAATAGAACGATGTTTCTGACAAAAGATCTAAACATAAGCGTTATGATGAGGAAAAAAACGCCGTAGATGTTATCTCCCGAAATGGAAAGCACAGTGGCCTTGGTTGTAATATGACGGTTCCAAAATGTTCTGTACATCGTGTCTCAAATACCCACCATTGCCAAACCATGGAGGTAGGAAGAGACTACCTCCATGGCCAAATGTTTCGCGTTGAATCCATAAGGTCTCACGAGTTTAGTCAACCACATTTGGACTGTTTGGAGCATCGCAGATGAGATCGTGACGGGGACAATGATTGTGGAAATTTTGTGGGTCCCGCTGAGCCCGATACGGTTTCACTTGACAACACCCCGATCGCATGCACTCGCAATGCGTGAACCGAATGACGACGACCAGCGACAGACTGGCAAAGTCGACAACATTGTATGTCCCATGCAGACAGTTTGTCTGGGGAAGTTGAAATAAAAAAGATTTGTACATGGACCAGTGCATGGTAATGTTACATTGTATCTTAATCTTGAACACAGGGTGCCAATCGTAAACTCTCATTTACAACTCGAGCCTCAGACAGAGCTAGTTTTGCCTTTGTACAAGCAGACTTTTGGTCTTTATCAAGTAGCCTTGTTCAACACCAAAGTGGCCACGGCTACAGCTGAAACTACGGTAATAGTGTAAGCAGTTTTATTGCAGTTCACTGCAGTGGCTTCGCGCTCTAATTCTGAAAAGGGTTGTAATAAGATTATGAAGTGTTGCTATACTTTCTTTTGAAATTGCAATAAGTTGAATATGTTGGTAGATTTTTGAATTCAATCCCACAAGTCTCCTAACTCTTGTCACTCAAATTTATGTATGTTCTATGGCTCAATGACAGAAAATAGAATATCAAGGGGCTGCCCTTGATATTTTTTTATCTTTTTTTACTATAGAGGCATTATATCCATGTGCAATTTATTTCCTCTGTCACAATAATATTATTAATTTAGAAGGTTATAAATAGTGCAAAGTTACATGACATAGCATGTGAGTTAATGCCCCACTAGCTGTAACTTGTGAAATTTGTTGACCTCAGAATATGTTCCCATTTTGTCGTGTTTTCTCTGAATTCTACCCTCTGAAGGGATATTGGCTTTTACTGCATTAGGAATATTCCTCTGAGAAACATTTAAACAGTAAACTCAAATTTTAACAGCCATTTTGATTATCGCCCCTTTTCAAAATTGGTAATATTAACAAGGAGAGAGAACATACAATGTCACAGTTGAAAACATTCACCTCTAGGGTGAACATTCAATCTTGGATGTCAAAACAGGGGGGCAATCATGAATGTGGGCCCGTACTCCTGTCCCAAGGGGAACCCTTGAATTTTCTGTGGAAAATACTATAGTCTATCAATATGCGACCTAAATAAAGTAATCAATATATCGAATTTTATTAAAACCCTTTTCCTGCCAGACAGTATCACTTCCCCATCAGCCAAGTCAGTAAAAAATGGTATTGAGCCAAAACATGACATATTTTCACCCACTTGGCTTGGTCTGTTATAGCATCTTTAGTCCAAAAGAATCAAGTTTACAGTTTTGAACAGCTTTCAAATACGGATAGTTTTCAATCGGATTCGAACCCACAACATACGGCATCAGTCGCCTAGCTGAGAGGCCACAGACAGAACCACTCGGCTAAATCTCCACTCCAAAAAAGAGTGGTTCAATAGCCAGGGCTAAGTTGTTACATTTTTAGCTACTATAGACTATAGTCTATAGAAGCTATTGGGATGGGTATCCGTCCGGCGTCCGTCGTCAGTCTGTATGTATGTATGTATGTATGTATGTATGTATGTATGTATGTATGTATGTATGTATGTCCGTTTGTGAGGCGTCCGTCCACTCAAATATCTTGAGAACCGCAGTACTTACTGATTTGATATTTGTTGTGTAGATGAAAAATATGATTTTGAGAAACTATTTTTTTAATTTTTTGATATTGTTGAAAATAGGCAAATTAATGCCAAAAAAGGTGTTTTTGGTAAAAAATCTTCTTCTTCATAACCGCTGGTCAGACAGCTTTGTTATTTGGTATACAGGTCCCTAGGGATAACCCAACTTAGATTTGTTCAAATTGTGATGAAATATGCAAATGTGTATTTTTAAGGAATTTTTTTGTCATTTTTGGTCAAAATTTGACTTACATGGTATGTAATTCTTGTACTGTATAAACCCTATCAATTCACCCAGAAAAAAATAATTAATATGATTTTAAATAATTGAATTAATTAGGAAATCATGAAAGCCAAAATAATTTTAGTGTGGAATTATCAGAAAGTTCAACTTTTTTGACAGTTCATAGTGAAATGCTTACCATCTTGGAGGATTAAAACATGTAAAGGCAACTTTCCTGAATCCCAACTTTGATATATTCTGAACCACCATTTATGTTATCTAAAAGAAATTGCTCATAATAGTTTGTCATGATAGGGTGGTCAAATAGAGATAGAGAAAGTTCTAATTTCCATTTATGGTTGACTTGGTAAGGATAAAATAAGATTACTTTTTGAGGAAAAAAATAGAGTGGTCAATTAAAAGAGTGGTCAAAGTGATAGGGTTTTTATGGTAAAGCTGAGCTGTAAGATTCCTCTTGCTATTTATAGCAATTATGCAATCTGTGTAAACAGTGCAATGAAAGTGTAACATGATTCCTTATAATGCTTTTGATGACCTTGAACTTCTTAAGTTACAAACATTTGTCTCTTCAGTGTGCTTTCTCTGAGTACGTACAGTCTCAACTTATTCAACAGAACTTACTTTCAATGTTAATTTGAAAGTTAAAATATGCTTGGGTAATAGGATGAAAATACTGATATTAAAAGATAACCTGCTCAAGATTCTTTATAACCTGACAGATAGCTGTTTTTTATGACGTAAATCTTGATTTAAGCAAGTCTTGTTTACTTTAATTAGAATGTAATTAACTCTCGTTTATTTGCTATTATAGACTAATATAGTCTCATGAAATATGCAAATCTGTATTTTTACGGAATTTTTTTCCATTTTTGGTCAGGCCATCCTGAAATGAGCTATCAAAGATATCCACCTTCTTCATCAATACATGTGTCACAAAAGGTTATTCTCTACATAACACAGCAGAGCTCTGTCAACTGTTGGGTCGCTTGTTTTTTCAAAACCGCTGGTCAGACCGCTTTAATATTTGGTTTACATGTCCCTAGGATGACCTTAGTGAGATAATTTCATACAGTCAGGAAATACTTAATTTTGTATCCATGTCTATAGTAGCTTCAGGGACTTTGGCCCTATGTTTCTGACTGAGACCGCTCAACACGTTGTAGTTAAAATACACCATATGAAATATGTTGTATTTCATTAATTTTAACCATCTTGACCTGGTGGTGAAATATGGACTTGCCAGGAATAGGGTTAAACATACGGGTAACTTGTATGTATTAGGAAATTTATGATCATTTGTTCTGACCAAAAGGTTTTGCTCTTGAAAATCAGAAAACGATGCTGTTCAAAACGAGCATAACTGACCTGCATGGATGCTTTCCTTGCAGTGTTCAACGTTTGTATGGACTGTGACATTGTAGACTCTTCAATTTGAGGGCATACCCAACATTTACATTCATCAGCAATGCCACATGCATACAGCTCCAATGCACTGTTGACTCTACATCAGTCCTTTCTACCCAACTTCCTTTGCAGCACCTTATATCCACCAAAATTTAATCAGCTGTGTACAGGTTTATATTTATGTCATAAAAGCATTTATCATTACTTTTTGCACAGAAACAGTGATTTGTTGAAGTTATCCATGAAAATGAATATCAAAATCAGGCAATATGGAGACCTTTTTAGCCTCCACAAAGCATGCCGGGAGAAATGCCCAGATGATGATGTAACGTTTTCGGGTTTTGGTGCATTGACTAGGGGGTCTGATCTAGGGAGTCTCATAAACAGCTTAGATATTATGCCTGCCTGTAAGTATTACAGATGTACTAATAATCGTGCGCGAGATTTCAATAAGGCATTCTGCATGATTCGAAACCTGAAGTGAAAACAACGCCTCTAAAATTGTTGCTGGGAAAGATTGGCACGACATGAGTTTTCAAAATTATAAGTACAGTGTGTGTTTTTATGTATGCAAAGACCGTTTCCAAGAATTTTTCCCGACATTTTTCCCAATGACTAGTTGTGAGGTTGTGGCTTTCAGATTTTAACCATTCTCAATTATTTTCCCAAGACTGCACAATTGACAGCAGAAAACGGCTGCTTGGATTTGCAATCTCTTCCTACCTCCATTGCGGTTTCTAATTACCGGTAACTCACGATTAGAGTTCAAAGTGAGTTGTGAGAACAGGAAAATTGTAGTGTGTAGTTTATGACTGTACTTTGAAATGATAAATTGAAATTTCATTTAGTGCCCCTAGAACATGAAAGTGTGTTTGAAGTTTAATTTAGTGCCCCTGAGAACATGAAAGTGTGTATGCACAACTATTGTTTGTTGGATGAAGGACACTCCATTTAGAGTCCGGTTCAAAGTTATAAGGTTGAAGGCAAAGTGTGTCCATTGGGCAGTAGCTCAATACAAACGCACAGTAGATCAGACCCCTAGTGATACCCCCTATCCAGGTTTTTGCTGGTATGTACGGTGGGATTTAATGTTTGGGCAAATATTTAATCACATCGCAATCTTTATCTTGGCCAAAGTTGCATGTACAGTCCCAGTGGGTAGTTAATAATAAGTGTATACATCGCCAAAATCAGTGCATTCTCACAAACTTATTTCGGCTTGAATATAAAAAAAACAATGCTAGAAGATACAGCTAGTCGGGGCTTTAAGTGAACATGAGATTAATTCTAATCTTACCTAAACATGATATGTCATTTTATTTCGCATCATTTCAATTCATTTTTTTAACTTTCTAAATTATTTCTATTTATGCTGAAATAGAAATGTGGTGTTATTTTTAACATGCTATGATGCACATTTTGGATATTTATATGACCATCGATGTAAAAAAGAGTCAATTTTTCATCAATGGTCTGACAGTCTACAAGCTCTGAGATACTGCAGGAATGCATAGTGCAGTGTGAATCCAATTATGTTGAGCCTTTTCAGGCCATGAAAATGCTTGATATATTTCTGATTCAAATATGTGTCGATGGACTGTCAGATTAATATGGTTATTCATCGTCATTATTGTCACTTGAAATGTGATTCATCATCTGTGTTTGAGACATTTGATTTTTCTCAGTAGGATTTTTAACTCTTTTTTTATATTTCTGCAAGTTGCAGGTCCCCTGGAGGTACATGTATTTATTAGGCGTTGAACAAATAGGGAAAGTGTAGTGCCCAAAGGAATGACAGTCACACAAAAAGGCATGCCAACAACTGGGAACAATATGAGAGGTATGTACTACAAAGTCTGCACTGATAAGTTTTTAGTCTAAAGTAATGAACTTTGAAGGGCAAGTTAACCAAAGCACCAGTGTTGGTGAATTATAGTACATGAACATGGTTAAGCAGAACCATCATGACATGTACGACAATTTTACTTAGCTGAACTTTGATGTTTGGTTATATTTGCAGGTCACCTAACAGCCATAAGCGACAAAATCTGCCTTTATAATCTTCTTTTGAAGATAGAACAATGTAATAGATAGTGATGCAGCTTAGCCCATGTCAAATTTTGAAATCACAATGAAATATGTAAACCCTGGAAATATTATAGAAGAGCATAGTGTTGAAACAACTTCAGGGGCTCTTCCATGAGTTCCAAAACACAAATGTACATGACATACAATAATTGCATAGTCAAACCAAGGAAATGTTCTTTTTAACACTGTCTCCTGACACTGGCCAAAATACTTGAATGAATCCATGAAGTGTAATTATGAACCTTGTCTGGGAAACAAAACTTTGAAACAATATCACAAGACAAACTGAGGTTGCAGAGTCTGTTGCAAATTGTGTAATGAAAGATGAAACAAGCTTCTGTTCTGATAACATGTTCCAGATTACATGACATGCTCAAAAACCATATTTTATCTTTTACTAAAATTGAACGAAACTATTTTCCGAACAACATACAGTGTGCAAGAAAACCATTGCTTTTTTTCAAAAATTGTAGCATAATGTAAATTTTGGGGAATTGTACTGTCCCAAATACACAAACATGACCAACCAACAGATCACTAGCATGTGATTTCCAAACATTTAACAAATTCACCGCTCTCCCCTGTAATGAATCTAGCAAGTATGTTATTGTTATTCAATCACCGTAATTCAAATGACATAATCCAGCGGGGACTCCATGTATGTCATCAGTGATGACTTCTAGATCAAGTACCGAAAGATTAACTTTTAATCCATACTATTACTGACACACATACACAGTCACTTCAATCTTTGATTTGGGTGATTCCCCAGCATAACATGCCCTCTTTTTAGTTCAATATATGTATATGTTACAAGGCTCTGTAGGTCAAGGCTGCATGATACAAAAATATTTCTATCTTCAATATTCCATCCTAATTTGACAGATTTAATATTCTAACCTATAGATCCTACTGTATTAGTTCTCGGCCAACGTACAAAGACTTGGTCCATTTGCTAAAGCGCATAATTGACCATTCGCTAAAGCGCATAATTGATGACATGTTTTGCAAAATATTATTGGAAGCACGACCATACTCCATGTGTCTGGGAGGTACAATGATTTTACAGTCTCTCTTAACAAAAACAGGAATATTTAGTCAATAACATAGGCAATGAATCAGTGAAAAAACATTTTGGTCTTCATATTTGTATATTTAGGCATAAACATGTCAGTTTGATGTACAACAGTACATAGATGACCAGTTTATTCAATAAGGGAGCATTCAGTTATTACAGCCGGGGTAAGCCAGCACAATTTGAAGGGGGATGCGGTTCACCTTAAATATGAAAATTGCAAAGGGGAGGTCATGTATTTTTCAAAAAGCATTGGGGTCAGTCAATTTTCTTATTATAAGTAGCTGTCCTGTTAAAAAGAAGTTTTAGTGTTCAAAAATATTCTGGGAGATAAATGATTCGCATGATTTCACTCTTGGTAGTCATTTAACTGTAAATCGAAACAAAAGTATAATTATCTGTCACATGAACATCTTGCTGTTGAAACTCTGAGACTTGTCTTATTGTAAATCGAGCTCATGGGGGGCAATGAACAATTTCTATTACTTACGTATTAGAGATATAGCAACTTTTGTCAGGGAAAATATGTAAGTGACCTGTATACCACTAGTACCATGAAAAGTGAAATAGGTTTAGTTGAAATTCAAATATCAAAACTGTTGTCCACATCTGAACCTTCAAACACCGTAATTTAATCAAATACATTTGTATCAATTGTCAAACACCTCAGAAAGCACCGATTGTGTTTAAGACTAAAAGATTCCGTCGTGTGCAGGCGCTCCGGCGCACTGCGACCCTTTACCAGGTAGGTCGCAATGCACCCGGAACGCTCGCATGCAACGGAATCTTTCAGTCTAATTGTGTTTGTGAATTATTCATAGTTTTCTCATAGACTCCAATGTATAGTGAATCAACATTTCAGTGAAATTCAGAAATCAAATTTCTTGCATACAGTGTACATATCAACTTTTAACCATTCTTGTCTAGTGAAGTACTTTAAAATGAATTATCAAATGTCTATAAATACACGGATTTAAACAAAAACAAACAAAATTGATGATGTACAGTCCTGATGATTTATTCTGTGTATCATTATTTTCAGGAACTGAAATACATACAATCTGGGTTATCCAAGGACTAGCATCAAGCTGAAGACATTTTGATAGTTGTGTGTGTTTCTTCTGAGGATAGCGAACATGACAGAAGTTGCAACGGTGGTGCCTTTATTCGGAGACTCTTGCCATGGGATAGAGAAAGAAGTGAAACTGCATATGGAAAAACACATGCATCAAAGGCAATGCATATTGAGGCTACCTTGCATTTAGGGCCTGGTATCAATCAGATCAGAGCCTGACAGACACATGACAATACCAGCAGCATTGACAACTCAATACAGGACAATGTTTAATGTACATGTATAAGCATATTTTATACATTTTCTTGATTCTGCCAAAGGCTTAGTGATGTATTTTTAGTTCGAACAAAGACCACTCAACTTTTGAATTTTGTTAACCAGACAGAGGCTGTACTCATGAAAGTCCAACTGGGACACTTTCCATATGTTATTACACCAACTGAGTTATAATCAGTGATTAAGCTGAATACCCAAAGCTGTACATGTGTGAATATGTGGACTGTACTCGACGGATTACTGGCTGAGTTATAAGACCAATAATGCTGTCTTAGTCTCTTCAGTGGCCATATTTGATATTTCATGAACAATGTGTAAAAAATGAGGTGCATCTTTGCAAACAAATTTTACAGATTAAGTACACCACTTACAACTGCAATTATTTTTGGCAACACTGTAGCTTTATGTACATGCAATGTGCTTGAATCTTAGCTCGAGTCTAGGTTGTAATCAAAATATTTGTATGGCAATTTTCAATGATATGGCAGAACTCATTATCATGTGTGATCTGTAATAGATACTAGCAATGCAACACAAAACATAGCTAAATGTGGAGTCTCTTTTCTACTTAGACATCCAAACACCCGGTACATCCAATTTTATTTTAAATCTTAGAGAACAATGGATTATTATTTATTTGTTATAATTAAAGCCATAATTGCTGTGTAAAGTGAGTCAAGTTAAATCAATTCTCAGATACTTGGTTGACACTTCAATATTGCATCTAAGAAGAAAACAATAAGTGGTTTTTTTTTTGTTTTTCACATGAAGTATATTGTATTTTGAGGAAGTTTGAGGAATTCATTCTGTATTTTTTGTCCCATGTGATTTCCTATTTAACTATTTTAAATAAACATTTAAAACCGATACCTCTTCTATGATCTTGCTTTGGTAGATATGTGTGTATGTCAGATGGGTTAAATGTGCAAAGTAGTTAATACAACAATGATATTAATGTAGTTAATGATTGCAAAACTACAGTACAATAGGTGCAAAAACAGAACAATCAGGTTCATATTTGGACCTACAAGATCCAAATTACAGAAGATTGAATATGTTTCTTTATGTTGTGCATAAAGATGTATAAATACAAATCAGGTTGATGCATAAATGTGAATCTTTATGCATCTGTAATGTCCTGCATAAAGGTGATTAAATTTAGTCAGCCATTAAACCCTTTATGCACAAGCATAAAGTTTCATCTTTATGCTGCATAAAGATGATTACAGATCATCTTTATGCAACTTTATGTCACCTTTATGCTGCGCATAAATCTAGATTTTCATCTTGTGTTGATGATGGCCCCCCTGTCCGGCACTCAGGATTTCCAACCAGCGTTAAAAGTGCCGTCCAGCACTTGCTGTTACAATGAGGTCATCATTTAGTTCATAAAATTGCATGAAGAGATTACAAATTTAAAAACGATGGTATTATAGAATCCCTTTCAAATAAAATGCTGTTTAAACAATACTAGCAGTTAATTAACGTACGCTGATTTTGCATACGAAAAGCTATTTTTGTATGAATGTTTATACCCTATAAAGAAAGTACGGTAGCGATAATCAGCACAACAAAACAGGACTTCAGCACAACAAAACAGGAATTTTACTAAAACGTACTCTTCAATTTAAGTTCAGACTCACATTGCGGAAAGGTGCATGCAATGCAATGAAAGTCACGAGCAAACTTTGGTGTCAAGGGATCCAGTCTTTGAATTATCAATGAACACTCACTTATTTTTCTGGTCAAAAGCCAAAGGCTACTTGTCCATCGCAACAAGCCTCTCTGTTTGAATCCGCGTGTTCATTTTTAGCCGGATGCCAACCAAATTGACCGGCTACTTCCGTATTTGGCCGGTTACTTTTCAGTAATGTTTCGCTCTCTAGCCCCGAAATTCTGGTTTTGATAATAATATTTTGATATTTGTTGTCTTGCAAGCCGGAGATAACATTTCAGAAGTGCCTATGTGGCTATATGTAATCTAGCAATTTACGCGGTGAACTTGTTGCTATCTTGTACCAGCCTGTAGTACCGCGGCGATCTGCGAACGTGTACTGTATTGGGAATCGCTCTCGAGGTCATCCTTGCTTTCCCGACTACAGCCCGAATTATTCCGACGTTCACATCGGGTGCAACTTACCATTGGACTGACTTACGCCCACCAATAGCCGGCCATTTCCGAATAAAGCCGACGTTTGTTCCTCTCAAACGCGAAAGAGAAGAAAGTCTCAAACGCGGAAGAGAAAGTCGACGCTTCAGAGCTTTTGTTTTCTGCGTAAGAGTTGGGCCTTGTCTGATGGGTAGGTTTTTGATCAAATGTAAAGCAACCAAAAGTTACTGAGTCTCATTTTTCATAGTTTTGAAACGCCACGTCAATCCATCCATAGTCGATCATAGATCTACATCGCGTTTTGTGGAGGGGCCGTGGTTTAAGCGGAAGGGAAAGTCTACGCGGGAGTCTACGCTTGAAAACGTTGATTTTCTGCGTAAGAGTAGGACTTTGTCTGTTGGTTGCCGGAGGTTTTAGATCAAATCTAAATAAACAAACAATTTTTTGGTCTCATTTCTCGTACTTTTGAAACGCTACGTCGATCACAGTGTCAAATTTCAGGTCGACCACAGTCCCTCTATCCACCGGTCTGGAAACGCCTATTGTAAAAGGTGTCAATCACCTTGACCGCACAGCCAACCCGCGATACGAGGGGCAGTCACGTGATAATGCGTAGCTTGGGTTTGTCCTGCATGCCACAGTCCCCGATTGTGTGTACGCTTTTTTCGATTTTTCGCTGTTTTTGGCTCTATCAAGTGTTCTCTGCGTCTATCTACGACACGAAGACAGAAATCATCATATCCTGAAACCGGTGTTTGTTTTTCGTGATCCTTCTCCCATCGTAAATGATGATAGTGTGCGATAATTTCTGGGGTTGATCGCTGCGAGTGTGTTGACGTAGCACAAGCAACGGCTGGAATCAAACCGGAAAATTTGTCGTCGCTTTCTCTTGCAATGCTAGTATTCAGTGCCTCCAAATATGATAAAATATGTTTTCTGTGTAATATTCTGTGAAATCATGTCTGTTAACTGAGCAGAATAGGAAAGACAACTGCAGAAATGCATGGATAGAGGGACTGTGGGTCGACCGATATTGCATTATGTGTAAGCTTTACTGTGTCACAATCGACTAATCGACTGCAGGTGTGTTGTACACATACGGCGTCGTACAGGTTGACGTTGGGTGTCGTCAATTTGAATTTTATCAAACATGAACACTAGAATATAGTTCTCTTTTTGAGAGAAATTTGCGAGAAATGGACACGCTGTATTGCGAGAAGTAAGCGAGAAAACATACTTTCTTGCAATCAAGCTGCGAGAACTGTGCTTTCTCGCATGCATCTGCGAGAAACTGAATTCTCGCAATCAATCAGCGAGAACTATGTTTTCTCGTTCTGCATCTGCGAGAAATTGTGAAATTTTTGTGAAATGCTTACACAGAAGAATACAATTTCTCGCAGATTCAAAGCGAGAAAACAAATTTCTCGCTGACTGATTGCGAGAATTCAGTTTCTCGCAGATGCTGGGCGAGAAAACACAGTTCTCGCCAGCTGTTTGCGAGAAAATTAAATTCTCGCTAAGTTATTGCGAGAAAGTTATGTATTCTCGCTTACTTCTCGCAAAAAGCGAGAAAGTGTCCATTTCTCGTAAATTTCTCGCAAATTTCTGTACTAGTTGTATGTACGCCCCATGGATAAAACGCCATTGAAGATCTCCTTCTTTTTGGGGAATTGGACTGAGATAACAAGAAGTGTACAAAGGTTTGATATTTTCAGGAAGTAAAAGCAGATCTTTCGAAATCGTATCTTGTCGTTATTGTTGCCATGAAAATTGGACATAATCAAGAATTTATATATGCTACCCTTTTCAAATTAATACAAGGGACAATTCAAAATAATATGGTGATCAGTGTCTTTACAAATAAGTTCAAAAGAATACGAAGGACGATGACAAGAATGAATAACATTCAAATCAATTTCTTCTTCAAAATAACTTCGGATTTTGTTTTTCCATTCACAGATAACATAATCAACCAACTTATTGACCGTATTTGATAAAATGCTATCCGAATGAATAGAATCAATGTTTTTAACTGGCTTGGGGAGCGCCAAGTTTTTTGGAAAGGGTCAAAAAGATAACCAACTTTTGTACTGTCAGCACAGTCTAATAACGTGATTAACAAGGGTGCTATCAAGAGAATTTGAAAAACAAACACGATCATTGTAAAAATGTCTTTGATTGAAAATACATGACTTCCAGACTCTCAAAAGCTCAAGATAAAATTTAGGAAGAAATTCTGGAACAGACTGAAAATTGACTGTAAAAAGTTGAGAGGTGTAATTGAGATTATCAACACTTCGAAAATAAAAATCAGCAAACAAAAATGAAGGATGATCCAGACCTGAATACAGATATATTTGAAGATAATTTAACCTGAAAGCTTTCAAACGTGAAGAGAGATCGATAAGATTTTGCCCTCCTAACTTCAATGGAGCAAAAACTGTTCGACTTGGCAACCAATGTTTTCCTTGCCAGAAGAAATCAAGAAATTTGTGCTGAATGTCATCAATGATAAAAGCAGGAGGACAGAGGCAAATTAAACGATGAAAGAGTTTGGTTGCAGCAAGTTGATTAATAACGATAACACGGCCTTGGAATGACATAGCAGGAGCATATCTATTCCACCAAGATAACTTATTGTCAATCTTGGTAACACACTCACTCAAGTTTTTTGAAAAATACTCATTACTGTTGACCAAATAAGTACTAATGATTTTGAGACCAATACTATTCCACAGAATGTCAAGCGGATAGTTAATTTTTGCAATAATAGCATGCTCATAGACAGAAATTCAATATTTAAACCTCAAAAATCAGTGTCACAATTAATAAAAGTCATCAGCATAAGCTGAAAGTATACATTTACGATCTCCTGAATTTGGAATCATAACACCTTAAATACTCTTATCTTGTCTACTTATGTGTAAAAGAGGTTCGATTACAATTGCATAAAGCTGACCTTCAGGAGAAGAAATTCTTTAAAGATGAAATTGGGATTTTTGGAAAGCCAATATGGTCGCCAAAGTACGTGACTGATCCAAATGCCCTTCTCAAACTTAATAGCGCTTATGCTAGGAATGATATGAGTGAAATTTCACTTCAATGGCTGTGTTGCTACTCGAGAAGATGATTTTTTTAAAGATTACATTGCGATTTTCGCAAAATTAAATATCGCCGCCAAACCACGTGACTGATCCAAATGACTTTCTCAAGCTTAAAAGTGCCAACATTAAGGATGATATTTGTAACATTTCAGTTCAATCGGTGTGTTGGTCATTGTCTCGCGCTGTACCGATGTCAAGGCAAGTCGGCCATCGGCGGGCATAGCTTCACCGTGCTAGCGACGGATAGCCATAGTATTCAGAGTTATTTAGAATATTTACATGTAGATTTATGAAGTAAATACTACGGCACGATCGAAACAGTAATTTATATTCTTATTGATGCCATGGCTTTTTAATTATCACACAAGTATTCGACCTTGGCGAGCGTGAAAGATTCCATTCGATGACACACATATAGTACTTCATTGCACGTTTGTGCCCACAACCCGCTGTCACGGTTCTCCGCCGGTGTCAACTCGTCAATCCCAATCTCGGTCTTCGATATTTTCGTCTTACGGACTTTGATGTTTCCAGTGACACATACCTCGCCCGTACATAGGCCTACATCCTAATTTTGTTAGTTGACGGAAACTTTTTTTAGTGTTGTCTGAGTCAACTTTCGAAATATATTGGACTCCAAAGCCTGCACTGCAAAGTTTAGACTACAGCTCGACAGCTTTGATGTCTTCATTACAGCCATACGCTGCAGCTTTGATTCCGAGCGTGAATTTACGGAACTGTTTGTATGATAAAGGAAATTTGTTGTTGTTAGTCGAATGACTTTATGCTTGTGCCTCCTATGTCGCTTCCCGAAGATTATACGGTACTCAATTATTTAGTTGTCATGAACTTCCGTTGAGGTGTAGATTTCGGGTTTATCGCAAACCGGGATCGCCAGGTACGACACCCATATTAAACCTTACGACTCGACTGGAGCCGCGACGTTACTGAGCCATTAAAATAAAACGATAAACGGCATCCCTATTCGATTCCCGGGAAAAGCTATATTTTTAGAGACTCGAAATGCTTTTTTGTTCACCTGTCTGGATTTATCGGGTCAATTTTTTGTAAAAATGTTATGAGAGCTAACACTGCATCGATCACGTCGGTCTTTGTCGCGACGTTCATGTATGAACGGTACCATGCAGGAAAAAAGCTCTGGTTGATGACGTACAGCAGGTTTAATATGGATTTCTTATCTGTGTTGGTGTACATCACACAGACGGCGATACGGGCCAGTTCATGTGATAAAATCAAATTTCTTGAGAGATCGCATTGGTGTCTTTATGCAGAACCCGGAAAGGTAGACGACAACCCTGCTTTTAGGTTGACAATGATTCCACGTCCTTTCACGGTCGACCATGATGATCTATCATGTTTTTGATCATGACTGACCGTGATATGATGACCATGATGATACCTGACAATGATCTGACCATAACTGACAATGATCCTGAAATATGGTCATTGACGGTCAACATGAATTCTCCAGAGTTTTGTGACCATGAAAGAAGATCATTCATATTCATTGCTGATTCCAATCAACTTAGACCTAAATAATGTTAAAAGTATCATGATCTCATCCCCTACGACGATCATTGCCATTAGAATGTACTGTAACTAATACAGTATACAAATAATAGAAATATAATTTACATGGATAAACTGTACTTTTGCATATGCTTGCTTTATCATTTTTTAATTGATAAAGTGTCATCAGTGAAACATGCAACGGTCTATCATAATTCAACAATCTGTGCAGCATTGTTGAATGGATTCAACACGCAATGTAAGGACTGCATTATACTATAAAACATACCGCTATAAAATTTACAGGCAACAAGTTTGTTGGTAAACCAAACTATAGTCATGTACACTAGATATAGTTTTACGAGACAGAAATTGAATTTCAGCAAGCCCACTCACTGACAAAATGACGCAGATTATCATAAAACTTTAATTGCCTGAAGTCTTTAAAACTATTCATACATTGGAGATGCAGTGTGACCTTTAAAAGTGATTTGGTTATTTAATGAAATGTTTTGAAAATAATCTCTTATAGGAAACACTCAATGTTTCACGGAGGAGTTATGGCTTCAACTTTGCTAAAATACAGCGATACATTTATATTGAACCACTCGCCTCAAATGTATCACTTTTGTAACTTGTCAGAGTTGATAGCTCATACTTCTTTAAATCATGCAAATAATCATGCAAAGAATTGAAGAAAACAGTGATGCAGTCCAAAAACGTTCGCTCAAACCTAAATGTTCTTTCTGTAATTTTTCGACACGACACTTTTCAGGGAGTTTGACAAAGCATGGATGTAAACTTAGCGTCCATGGACAAATTAAGATCGCCCACTTATGGCGTTCCTCCGGGCTCCATTGCCCATTGCGACTCTCGCGAATGCGCAAGGTTACATGGGAAATCACGGACCAGAAGTGCGGTAAACGACCAGACGAAGCCTACGCTATAACACGGAACCTGTCGATTTTTGGGTGTAAAACCTCAAATACGAAGAGCCATATCGTGTTCAAGTAAGAAGACACTAAGTAGTCGTTGAAACTCTGATGGGTGAGTATCCCTATGCATGGTTTTAGACTGAGATGTTGTTTATCGCAAAAATATCGTAATTTTCGTGTTGTTCAGCGTCGAGCGAGAAGTTCGGCACAGTATATACAGGCCCGAGCGCCTTGCTGCTCCTGAGAAAACCTGTTTATTTCATGTGTACGGAAAAGTTACGATGACATTCACTCGGAAATATGTTTTCTCACTCGTCTGGATTTCTCTTGTAGAGGCACATTCAAATATATTTGGAAAAGATATAGTCCGTGGGCTAGAGGGGGTCTACGTGCACCCCTCCCACATGATAACAAACCTGTATTTTTCAAAAGCCTTGGGATCCCTAGAATATGAAATGGAATTTTATCATAAAAAAATAGGGACGCAATAGGTGTTATGGTCATGTTTTGAAGGTTACCGCAAAATCACCATTTTCCAATCCAAATGCATTTTCGTCAAATCTGTCTTCTTGTACGTCATGTGTTGAACTTATTTTTTAATATAATTTCACTTGTTTGGTATCATTAGAAATGGAATTTTTTTGTCTTTAAGATGACATATTGCATTATGCAATATTTGATACAGTTTTTGTGAATTATGACCAAAACTTACCCCATACCCCAACATTCAACATTTCAAATTACAGTAAATCTCAAATTCTACCAGTTTTTTAGCTTGGCATGATAAAAAATGCAATGCTTTGTATGGAATGTGTTTTTTTTTGATACACGGATATATCAGAAATATGAAATAGACTTTTAACAGAAAAAATATTGGGACTCTACAACTGTAACAGTCATATTTTTATGGATACCGCAAAATCACAGTGTTGCAGATTTGCATGCATTTTTGTTAAACTTGTCTTCATATAGGTCGTCTGCTGAGCTTGTCTTTGAATATAACCTCACTTGTTAGGTATCATTTGAACGATAATTTACTAATCTTTAAAATGACATATTGTAACATGCAATATCTTGTATAGTATTCATGATACATGACCAAAACTTACCCCATACCCCAAAGTTTACATTGAAAATTGCAGTCAAAGCTAAAATCAAATTCTACAATTTCTTTAGCTAGACACAAAAAATCTGGCCGTTTTTGCTATTAAATCTGTTTTATTTGGTACAGGGACATGTCAGAAATATGAAATAGACTTTTAACAGAAAAAATATTGGGACTCTACAGCTGTAACAGTCATATTTTGAAGGCTACCGCAAAACCACAGTGTTGCAGATTTGCATGCATTTTTGTTATATCTGTCTTCTTATAAGTCATCTGCTGAGCTTGTTTTTGAATATAACCTAACTTGTTAGGAATCATTAGAACGATAATGTACTATTCTTTAAAATGACATATTGTAACATGCAATATCTTAGTATATTATTCATTGTATATGACCAAAACTTACCCCATACTACGGCGCGCCAAATGTTACAAAAAATATTTATCGATTCAGTGCAAAAATAAACTGTCTTTCTCAATATAAATAAAAATTCGGTCTCATTAGGAAGGAAAAAGTAAGAAAAGTATAATTAAAAAACAAAAGACAGAAATGTCATTTAATACTTCATTTTAACTTAGAAAAAATCTTTTAAGCGTAATTAGGGATAAACAATTTTCAACGATTTGAAAAAGTCATACATCCATACTTATCGAAATACATACACTTATAATAGTTCGCGAAAAAAGGTGCAATGAGTGCTGATTTTACAAAAAGAAAAAGAAAAATATGTTATACAGTGATACGTCCACAAAATTCACAAGAAAAATCACTAAAAATCACTACTACCACTCGGAAAAAATAGTACAAAAAACAAAAACGTGAACCACATACAGAAAATAATTATAAAAGAATCAGACAAAAAAGCCATGCATACATAAAATTATTTATGTACTTAAGAAAATTAAAAAGCACTACGTCTCATAATAAACGTATTATAGATAATCAAAAATATAATATGAATCACCAGCCGCTTTGACAGTAAAGAAATCGGTGAAAAAATTCAGCAGTGATGGCTCTAGACAAAAGTGGATCTCATCTAAAAAAATAAATAAAAACGAAAAAAATAAAAAATGCCATGAACAGGGATACAAAAAAAACGCGTGGGCCTGTGGAAAGAAAAATAAATGAGGACTCGCCACAGCAAAAACAAGGAAAAAAAAAGAAGAAAAAAACGAGCACTCGCCACAGAAAAAAAAAACAAGCCCGACATTACAATTATTTTATTCAAAAAACTCATGGTTCACGTTTCCTTCGATCGATGAATCCCCAACAGCGGGGAATCCGATCACCACATACTCCAATGTTTGACGAAATATTAATTGAGCATTTCAGTGATAACGTGACATCTTGAAACCTAGCTCTGTTTGGCTGGGCCTGCTCTACTTGAAACCATACTTGATGAAATGAAGTGGGCAATATCACCTAAAGAACGTCCAGTTAACAGTGAATAGTTCAGAGAGTCAAGTTAACTGAGCCAATTTCAGGCAGTCCACAGGTCAGATCACGAGCGAGACGTACAACCCATGACCCTTCATAGCAACACTGCGAACAAACGATGCCTTAGGCGCGGTATGGCAGGGAGCCCACTGCAGGCCTTCCACCGAGCCGCACTGTCATCGCCGTTTGGCCTACATGATTTCTACGCAGTTTATAAGTATGGTTCGATACATCGGGTTCAAATACCATGATAATAAACCACCTCGTTGTTTGCTAATTCCCTCGTCTATCCTCAAAGATCATCCAAATCATGATAAAATGATAGTTTTGAAGAAATCTGCCGCATGTTGAGAGAACGTCCATCGTTTTCCGTGTTCGACAAGACGAGCGACGCAACTGTACACGCCTTACGACTACGAGTATGGCGAGAGTGACTGGCCTTCGCAACGCCAGACACTCTCACTATACTCGCAGGGCTAGACCGGCACATGTCGATCCCCATTGCAGAAATCTTTATATCCACACAGTCCAATATATGGAGCTACGATATTTGTGCAGTAGCATATGCATAGCTCTGGGTGGCAGGGCAGGGCTGTGAGTTACCGGCGTTATACGTCCTGGCCGTATAACGCCGGTGTTATACGGCCTGGCCGTATCCGGTAACTCACAGCCCGGCCTTGCTGCGGATCCGTAGCCCTACCACTCCCTTTGCTGGTTGTGTTGAGCTACAGTGTACAGAGAAATAGCGGCTGCTTGATCAGTGTTTGTCAAGTCGGGCGCGTTCGCGTTCTACAGGTACTACTACTACTAGTGAAAACGTTGCCTCGAATTTAAACGGAGTGTTTCAGCCCGAGTATTTTTGCCTTTGCCACACTCCGTTTAGAGGCTAAACCCACGGGATACGTGTGTGGCTCGATACATAGCGGCCGCTGCTAGCTTTGCATGGCAGGGCTGTGTACGTGTTACCGGCGTTATACGGGAGGCCGTGTCACGCCGGTAACACACAGCCCTGCCATGCAGAACTAGGCCGCAGCGTGCTGCGTGGTATGCAATTTTACTATGCATACCCACACGGCGGCCGCTGTGTATCGAACCACACGTAACCGTGGGCTAGCGGCAAGCCATCGTTTTGTTTGGGTTTGGGCACAGACTGTCTATGGTTTGGGAGAGGCGGCCCTACACTTTACAGCGAGGGGATCGCTGGTTGCCGGCGTGTAGGCCTACTGTACTAGCGACGGGACCGCCGGCCGCTGGCTTACCACCTCGAGTGTACATTGGAACGAGGGGACCGCTGGCAGCCGACGAACCACCACGAGTGTTTTGTCCACTTTTAACCAAACTGGTAACTGTTTAATATAGAATGGGACGTGTCGATAACTTGGACGTCCATGAGATGATATTGAAGACTAGAAGCTGAGAGTTACCGCAGAAATACCCCAAATATCATGTCCAACATCCGAGTGTGATGATCCAAAACCTCTGTAACATTCATGACGTTGACAATTATTGAATTTTCATGCTGGACTTTTTCTGCGGGGTGTCCCACTCTGTTTTCTTTTCTCGAACGGGCCTCTTATTTTTTCTTCTGAGGTTTTTTTTTTTTTTTTTGGTAACCTCTTTTTTTTTTTTTTTTTGTAACCTCGCTTTGGTTTTTTTCCCAAGCTGACCTCGTTTTGGTTTCTTTACAGCCTCAACGCCGGCGCGATCTCGGTCGACTTTTCAATTGTGATTCTCTTTCTTTTTTAGTCAGACCTGATGGTGGTTCGTTTTGTTTTTTGGTAGTAGTGCAAGTACTATTAAATTGTGGTTTTGTTTTTAATCATTTCAATATTTTTTTTGTGTGTGTGTGCTTGATTTTTTTTCTTTTTTCCCTTATAATCAGCATTCATTGCATTTATATCAAATACACGTGTACGTGTACGTCAATAAGTATGGGAGTGTGGTATTTCCAAATTTTTGAAAAGTTTATCTTCTCATTACGGTTTAAAGAATATTTTACAATTAAGCATTACATAACATTCTGCCCTTTTTTGCAATAATACTTTTCTCGTTTATTTTCTTCCGTAATTCCATCGAATTTTATTTCAATCAAGAAGGACGGTTGCACGTAATCTTTATCTGTACAGGCACATTCAAATATTTAATGACACGTATTTTCAAATGAATGCTATTTTTATGAAAAGGTACATTAATAAAATGCAATGATATGGACGAAAGAACTTTTTTCTTTATTATTCATACACGTTTAAGACTTAAATTTTTAGAAAGAAAATTTGACAGTTTATTTTTACTCTATGACGATAAATATTTTTGAAACATTTGGCGCGCCGTACCCATACCCCAAAGTTTATATTTGAAATTGCCGTCATAGCTAAAATCAAATTCTACAAATTATTTAGCTAGACACAAAAAATCTAGCCGTTTTTGCTATAAAATCTGTTTATTTGGTATAGAGACATGTCAGAAATATAAAAAGAGACTTTTAACAGAAACAATATTGGGATTATATGGCTGTAACCGGCATATTCTGCGGGGTACTGCAAAATCACAGCAGTGCAGACTCATATGCCTTTTTGTTAAATTTGTCAATTGTAGGTCATCTGCTGAGCTTATTTTATTACATAACCATGTTTATTTGGTACCATTGAAAAGGCAATTTAGTGGTTTTTAAAATGACATATTGTTATATGCCATATCTTATATAGTTATCATTGAATATGACGAAAAACTTACCCCATACCACAAATTTTAGATTGAAAATTACTTTCGTAGCTATCGTAAAATTCCATCAATTTTCTAGCTAGGCATAACAAATAAGGCAATGCTTCATGTGAAATCTTTTTATTTGCTACTGGGGAATGTCAGAAATATGAAAATATATAGGGACTCTACAGCTGTAACAGTCATATTTGAAGGGTATCTCAAATCACAGTATTGCCAACTCGCATGCTTTTTTGTTAAATCTGTCTTCTTATAAGTCATCTGCCGAGCTTGATTTTTGAACCTGGCTTGTTAGGTATCAATAAAAAGGTAATTTACTAGTTTTTTAAAATGACATATTCTAATACGCAATATTTAGTTAAGGTTTCATGAAATAGGACCAAAGCTTACCCCATACCCCAAGGTTTACACAGCAAATTACTCCAAATCTGAAACTCTACCATTTTTATAATTTATTAAATTTGTATACAAAAGGCGATGCTTGTATGCAATTTATGAAATCTTTCTTTTTGTTAAAAAAGTATGTCACAAATATGAAATTAACTTTGGACAGGAATATAATATGATTTGATAGCCTTTGGATCATATTGGAAGGGTACCCAGGTATCAGGGCAAATTGACGAAACACATACATTTGACATATATTGGTTTCCCCTCCAAAAATGATCCAAATGACTACTAAATTGTATCATCTTCCCGTTAAAAGTTAAGTTTATACTTGTGACATACTTTTGTAACAAATAAATCAGATTTCATACAAGAATTGCTTTTGTATTATGTGTAGTAAAAATGGTAGAATTTAAGATAAGCCGTAATTTGCGATTTGGACTTTTGGGGTTTGATGTAAAGTTTGACCATATTTCAGCAAAACTATGAAAGACATTACATATTACAATATATCATCTTAAAGAAGAATAAATTGCCCTACTAATGATACCCCACAAGCCAGGTTGTGTTACAAAATAAGCTCAGCAGATGACTTACAAGAAGAAGAATTTAACAAAAAAGGTGCCAGTCTGTGGTACTGCGATTTTGCATTTCCCTTCAAAATATGGCTGTTACAACTATACAATCCAAATATTTTTTCTGTTAAAAGTCTATTTCACATATCTGACATGACCCAGTACCAAATAAAACAGATTTAATACCAAAACAGAGCTCTTTTTATCATGTCTAGCTAAAACTTCGCGGAATTTGATCACGTTAGCTATGACAGTACTTTCTATATAAACCTTGGGGTATGGGGTAGGTTTTGGTCATATTCAATGAAAACTGTACAAGATATTGCCTGTTACAATATGTCATTGTAAAGACCAGTTAATTAACTTTCCAATTATTTTAAACAAGCCAGGTTATAGTCAATAACAAGCTCAGCAGACGACTTATAAGAAGACAGATTTAACAAAAACAAATACGAATCAGGAATACTGAGATTTTGCTGTACCCTTAAAAATACAGCTGTTACAGCTATAGAATCCCAATATTTTTTCTGTTAAAAGTCTATTTCATATTCTTAACATGTTTCAGTACCAATAAAAACAGATTTCATACAAAAAATTGCCCCATTTTTATGTCTAGGTGAAAAATTGGTACATTCGACATTAGCTATGACAGTAGTTTTCATGTAAACTTTGGGGTATGGGATAAGTTTTAGTCATATTTCATACATACTGTACAAGATATTCCATGTTACAATATGTCATTTTAAAGACTAGTAAGTTATCTTACTAATGATACCTAACAACTTACATTATATAAACAGCTCAGCAGATGACTTATAAGAAGATAGATTCAGCAAAAATGCAAGCAAGTCAGGAATACTGTGATTTTGTTGTACCCTTCAAAATCGGACAGTTATAATTACAGAATTCCGATATTTTTTCTGTTAAAAGGCTGTTTCATATTTCGTTTATGTCTCTGTACCAAATAAAAATATTTTATAGCAAAAAGGGTCAGATTTTTTTGTGTTTGCTAAAAATATTTGTAGAATTTGGTTTTAGCTATGACTGCAATTTTTAATGTAAACTTTGGGGTATGGGGTAAGTTTTGGTCATATATCATGAATATTGTACAAGATATTGCATGTAACAATACGTCATTTTAAAGATTAGTAAATTATCGTTCTAATGATACCTAACAAGTGAGGTTATATTCAAAGACAAGCTCAGCAGATGACCTATATGAAGACAAGTTTAACAAAAATGCATGCAAATCTGCAACACTGTGATTTTGCGGTAGCCTTCAAAATATGACTGTTACAGCTGTAGAGTCCCAATACTTTTTCTGTTAAGAGTCTATTTATCTATTTAATATTTCTGACATGTCCCTGTACCAAATAAAACACATTTAATAGCAAAACCGGTCAGATTGTTTGTGTCTAGCTAAAAAATTTGTAGAATTTGAATTTAGCTATGACTGCAATTTTCAATGTAAACTTTGGGGTATGGGGTAAGTTTTGGTCATATACTATGAATACTATACTAGATATTGCATGTTACAATATGTCTTTTAAAGATTAGTTAATTATCGTTCTATAGATACCTAACAAGTTAGGTTATATTCAAAGACAAGCTCAGCAGACGACCTATATGAAGACAAATTTAACAAAAATGCATGCAAATCCGCAACACTGTGGTTTTGCGCCAGCCTTCAAAATATGACTGTTACATCTGTAGAGTGCAAATATTTTATCTGTTACAAGTCTATTTCATATTTCTGATATGTCCTTGTACCAAATAAAATAAATTTAATAGCAAACCCGCCAGATTTGTTGTGTCTAGCTAAAAAAATTGTAGAATTTGATTTTAGCTATGACTGCAATTTCAATGTGAACTTTAGGTTATGGGGTAAGTTTTGGTCATATTTCATGCAAACTATACAAGATAGTGCATGTTACAATATGTCGTTTTAAAGATTAGTAAATATTGTTCTAATGATACCTAACAAGTGAGGTTATATGCAAAGACAAGCTCACCAGATGACTTATACGAAGACAGGTTTAACAAAAATGCATGCAAATCTGCAACACTGTGATTTTGTGGTAGCCTTCAAAATATGACTATTACAGCTGTAGAGTCCCAATATTTTTTCTGTTAAAAGTCTATTTCATATTTCTGATATGTCCTTGTACCAATAAAACACATTTCATGCAAAGCATTGCATTTTTATTATGCCAAGCTAAAACATTGGTAGAATTTGAGATTTACTGTAATTTGCAATGTTAAATTTGGGGTATGGGGTGAGTTTTGTCATATTTCACAAAAACTGTATCAAATATTGCATAATGCAATATGTCATCTTAAAGACAAATAAATCCCATTTCTAATGATACCAAACAAATGAGGTTATATTAAAAAATAAGTTCAACACATGACTTACAAGAAGACAGATTTGACGAAATGCATTTGGGTTGGAAAATGGTGATTTTGCGGTAACCTTCAAAAACATGACCATAACAGCTATTGCGTCCCTATATTTTTTTCTGTTAAAATTCCATTTCATATTCTAGGGATCCCAAGGCTTCTGAAAAATACAGGTTTGTTATCCTGTAGGGGGGGTGCACGTAGACCCCCTCTAGCCCACGGCCTAATAAGGCGTCCACGAAAAAGTGAAGCAGGTGTCGCATCGCGAGACTACGGGGCACACGTACGCTAACGGCCGGGCGCTGCTGTACGAGCACCGCGAACTTTCATGTTTGCGTCACGCTGTCGATGTGCATGTGACGGCCGGTTCCTGCGTGCGCCCAAGCAAACTTAAGTCGACGTCGATGTAGATGAAATTGATTTGATATAATTACTCCTTATGTTCCAACAGGTAGCCTGTGATTGATGGTGTCAATATTTTTTTTGGAAGTTGAACTTGAAATATCACAAGAAAATATGAATGAAGATCAGCCTACTTTAGAATATTTTAGAATATTTACTTTAGAATATTTTCAGGCATGGACGATTGACTCTCTGAGGTCTTTTTTATCGAAACGTGGATTGAAGATCAACCGGAACAAAGCTATTCTTGTAGCTCATACTTTTAGCGCATACGAGATGAAAATACCTGTCCTGAAGTCGCCGGATTACAAGCACAAAAGGCTCTTGAATATAAAGCTTTGTTCGAGTAAAATATGATGGGGTAAACTGGTAATTTTGCCCGATCTAATGATCGACCTGACTGGATTGGTGAGAAGGGTGGCTTGAAGAGTTGGCGTTCAATATATTGTGATGATATTTGCATTTTCATTCTAAGCAGACATGCAGGGGGATCGGATGTAGTCATGCGGAAAAGGTTATTGACCGATTACAAAGAAGGCAAAGCTTACAGATTATTTGATAATCAATGAATGAAGGAAATTTACTTCCACGCTGTTGGGAATTTCTGTTTTCTCAAAGGAGAGTGTACGCCTTCGCAGAGATTATGCGACATTCCGCATAAGATGTGGGTATGTGTGCACAGAATTAGCGACATAAGAGCTGCATATTGCACCTGTTGTGCGGGGTAAGTAATTATTTTTATTCATTTTGTCATATAATTTGATATTATTGAGCTTATTTTATCTTACTTTGTAAACTCTTCTAGCGTAATATTTTCAAATATATATTGTGATTTAGTCACCGTAAATATATTAATTCAATGTACTGTACTGTCTGCTTTATATCATAAGCATTTGATATGTAAAATATAAATAACATGCGCATGCAGTAAAACAAAATATGACCAAACCATATTGCAATCGGATATAAGTTAGACTAAAGAGTAGGTTTAATTGACTTCCAGGTTTGGTGAAACATGTAATCATGTAGCAGCATTACTCTTTAGAGTTGAAGCAGCATGTAGGAGAGGCTTGACAAATCAACCATGTAGATCAGTTTTATCAAGACGGAATGTGCCTGCTAAAAGAACCAATGTCGGGGCCAAACTAGTCTGTTAGATGGATTGGAAACAAAACACAGATGAGCAGTCCCGTAAGCTTTAATCAAATAATTGCGACATTTGTTTTTAAATATGGCGAAACTAATGATATTCTGCGATGCATATCATGAACACGAAAATTAAGACTTTCGCTGGAGGAAGTTTCAACTGCAAAGTTCGTTTTAAATATAAGGCCTGTAACATGCTTCGCACTTAGTTATCAACAAACTATCAATCTGATAGTTTTGAAAATAACCTAGCTAAGGATTGTAATAAACTTGGATAAAGCATGTCGAACATTTTTCAAATCTTAAGGATTGTTATAAACTTGGATATCGCATGTCTAACATCTTTCAAAATCACCGAAGATTTGTAAATTAATACAGTTGTTAGGATTTTCCGCAGCAGGGAAACGGCACTCAATCATCCAAAGAAGCGGTTTTTTTTTCATCGGAATCGCCGACAGAACATGACGACGCCCATGTCGCTAGAAATAATTTCGCGGGTGTCATCGCTAGAACAGTGCTGTCATCTTGTTTAAATGGCGTCTTTAAAGGCATGCAAATCGGGGACGATACAGAGAGTACCGATACCAGTGTTTGTAATGCGAACAACAATTTTTCGGACATTGAAACCTTAATCGTTGATGATGTACTTTCTTATGAACAGTATTTGTGGTATTGACTCTGAATCAAGAATCGTGAAGTGTGTTCCATCTATGGCCGATTTGGTGGAACCATTTATGTGCAGTTCTGAACAATGCAGTAAGGATCGTATCAAATCTTTCATTGCTTCAATTCCAAAACTTACACATGAACAGATACATGCAATGGAACAGTCAACTATGGTAGGTCCAATAATGAATCATGGTTTCAGGCAAGAGATGGAAGAATAACCGCTTCTAAATTTTATGACGTTTTCACGAAAGTGAACTCGTTAAAAGACTAACTCAAAAAGAAGTAATGATGTCAATAGTTCGATTTGATCAATAATGAAAAGTACCATTCTAGACCTGCCTGCTCTAAAATACGGTCAAAATATGGAATCAGAGGCAAAGAAAGAATATTCTGAATTGAGAAAACAACATGAAAATTCGCAAATCAAGAATTGCGGATTTTTTTTATAGCACGAGGCCATACCTCGGGACGTCATCAGATCTGCTTGTCTACTGTTCATGCTGTGAACATGGCCTGGTTGAAATTAAATGTCCATACAGAATAAGAGATTTACAATTGAAAACTAACCACAAGTACTATGTTCAAATTCAGGGGCAACTCGCGATAACTTACAGGTGTTGGTGTGATTTTCTCGTGTTCACAGCCTAAGGATACATTCTACAGCGCATTTACTTCGACGAAAGCTACTGGCGCAACATTTTGGAAAATCTTGACTACTTTTTCAAAACTTTCTTAGCAAAAGCTTTGCGAATGAGATCAAAATCAACTTCAAATGTCACAGGGTACTCTAGCTGTGTCACAGCTTTGCAAGAGGCTGCGTTGGCGTTGCCTCATATGGAGTCTTACAAGCCTTCATAGTCTGCGTGGAGCAAGTGACGACTTAAAATATACTTTACCAGACGCTAAACAGGACAACACTACCACTGCCACTCCCACAGCCCCGTTACCACAACTACGATGCACTACAGAATACAATGGGCTCATTACACATGGTAAAAATATACCATGTTTACGGTTTACAGACATCACCACGTTAGGAATAATGGCAAAAACGCGGATCATTTAAATAGCAATAGAACTTTTTTAATAGATGCTCATTGTTTGTAAAATTCACATAAACTCTTTACAGGTTTGAGAATAAATTCAGAATAAAGACGTGGAAATGTAATTTTTTTCAAGTGGTATGTTGCATAATTTATCTCATGAACAATTAAATTTAGCGTTCACACATTACACGATGGAAATTCATTTCTGTCTGAAATTTTATTTGGATTTCACGTTTAAGGCTTGAAGTTGCACAAAGTCCACAGTATAAATCCAGCGTTGGCAGTGAAGGACTTGAAAAGTCTTGAGAATGACTACTGCTAGGTTTCCAAACACATGTAGTAACACACAAGAGACACGATCCCAAAAGTCTGACTGGAAGCTGTGCACGTCCCCTTTATACACATGTGCTTACATAAGGGCATATAAGAACAATCTAGAACTTTTATTGACATGCTAATTACTGTTCTAAAATTATCTCTCTTACACAACTAAATAAATTTCTAGAACATTCCAAACATGACTAATTGAATTCAAGGTTGTGAGGTCATTAAGGGCAGTGACCTTCAGAATGTTCTAGACTAATTGAACTCAGGTCATGATGAGTGTGGGGGAAATGACCTACATAACAATGTAAACCTTCAACAGTTATCGAACTTGTGAAAAAGTCTTTAAAGTCTAAATTTAAGGAAGCCTGGAAAAATGCCTTGTCAAAAAAAACAAATTAAATGTA
Organism: Ptychodera flava; assembly: GCF_041260155.1. Lineage (NCBI taxonomy): Eukaryota > Metazoa > Hemichordata > Enteropneusta > Ptychoderidae > Ptychodera > Ptychodera flava. The sequence goes on from NC_091930.1 coordinate 6,083,974, forward strand.
AACTGTAGAATTAAAAACGTGTTTAAATGTGAAAATTATCTATCACTTGTTTAGTCTCCATTTCACAGAATTGCTTTGACAAAGGCAAGAATTTCTGAGCATACCTTTGCAGTAGAAATTGGTCGTTTTAAAAACATTCCAAGACATCTTAGACTTTGTACCCTTTGTCATTCTGGTGTTAGTGATGAAATCCATTGTATCTTATTATGTCCAAGTAAACCAGCACAACCAGTACGAACAATTTACTTTGACGTTTGTGTGGTGGAGACTTGAACGTGGACGTAGCAACATTAATGGTGAATGAACCGCCGTAAATAACCGCCCCGCTGAATATACCCGCTGTAGCTGCTGCCTGGGTTTGGTACGTGCTTTCGTTGATGGTCTTGTGACATTGTGGATTTGCTGGTCTTGCTTTGTCACATTTTCCAATGATGGAACCATTGCTGTTTCTTCCTGTTAGGGAATGGACACAAATTACAGGGGGGGGGGGCGGTGTATTTTGGGGGTGGGTCGCCATTTTTCGCGCAAGCATTTTTGAAGGGTCATAACATTTTGTGCAACCCTATGGGGGAGGGTCACCTTCTTTATGCATCAAAGCTGAAATTGCATGAGCACGTATTGAAGAATATGGTATACAGAAAAGAAAAAAAATACCTCCTGGCACTTTCATTTTCTGTCATTTCCATTTAAGGGTATAATAAGCCATGTATCGATGATCCAAGCAGCCACGCTGATTTAAGTTGTTACGATTTCTACTTTTCCAATACTCTATTGTGCATATAAACTCTCCCTTATAATGACGATTTCAATAACAATTTGGGAGATCACTTATTTGATATCATTCTCCGATTGACAATACATTGGGTATAAGTCGGTGTCAAATGTTCACGTTGCTGTATGTAAATTTTTGAGGACATTGACAGAATACAAACTATTCAGAATAGTGCAAAATGTCATCAATAACAACTGGAAGCTTCAGGTCGAACAACTTTTGAATAACAATTTAGGATCAGATAACCTATGAGTTGTTTGTAGTTTCCTCATAGCCTACAATGTATAGTGAATCGACATTTCAGTGAAATTCCAAAATCAAATTTCTTGCACACCCATTGACTTGAAACCACTCTAGTCTAATCATGAACATTAATACTGATAAATAGGTGTACATTATGCACAGATTGTACCTAGTTTTGTATTGGAAAAAAAATATTCATAGTTTCATCATAGGCTGCCATGCACAGTAAATTGACATTTCAGTGAAATTCCAAAATCAAATATCCTGCACAACCATTGACTTGAAACACTCTAGTCTAATTATGAACATTAAATACCAATAATCAAGTGTACAAAAATGTACAGATTTACCTAGTTTTGAATTGGAAAAAAAATTATTCATAGGGTTTCATCATAGACTGCCATGTATAGTGAATCAACATTTCAGTGAAATTACAAAATCAAATTTCTTGCACACACAAGGACTTGTAACCACTCTAGTCTCATCAAGAACATAAATATCAATAATCAAGCATACATAAATACACAGATTTGCCAAGTTTTGTATTCATAGTTTCGTCATAGACTACATGTATAACGGATCAACATTTTATGCGAAATTCCAAAACAAATTTCTTGTACGCGGATGCACGTGTTACCACCCTCTTCTCATCAAGTACAATTATATCAATTATTCAGGATCCATATATGCACAAAAGTGCATATTATTAATTGTGAAAGCATTTTTTTACAGTTTTGTCATAGACTCCCATATATAGTGGATCAACATTTTGAGCGAAATTCCAAAATCAAATAGCTTGTTCACATGTGCACTTGTAAACAACCTATGCAAATCAAGTATATTTATATTAGTTATTACACATGTAAAGATGAACAGATATTGCTAGTTTTATATTGGAAAATACACGTTCATAGTTTTCTTATAGTCGACTACCATGTACAGTGAATCAACATTATCGATGAAATCTAAAAATTACATTTTTTGTACACGCATGCACTTTTTACCTGCCACTTCAAGCAAAGTACATTTACATGAATTATCACACACATATGATTTGATATTTTTTGGACAAAGCGTTATATCGGCCACATTTTGCCTTCCTTTTGGGAGGGGACTTCAAAAGTATAACAAGTCAGAAGGAGGTCTTGAACACATTGCGGGTTTGTTGGGGGTATTGAGTAACAGGGAAGGGTCACTTATTTTCATGCACGGATAAGGGGGAGGGTCACTAATTTTTGTGCATGAACTTTTGAAGGGTCACTTTTTTAATGCAGCGGCGTTTCGAAAAACACCTGCCCACCCTCTTGTAATTTATGTCCAGTGCCTTGCTGTTGCATAGTATGTTGGACATCTCATTTTGTTGCTCGAGCGACGCTACAGCGTAGTTGTTTATGCTCTGAACGTTACGGTGTCCAGACAACTGCTGCACTTGAGTTGGGGGAATCAATCCGTGGCACAATTCGGCCAACCAATAAACCAATTTGGATTTTCAAAAAAGATAGTCGAAATGGAGCTAATTTCAATTTTCAAATGGTTTTATCATCTTGATTATTAACTTATTGGCCTATTTCTATATTTAAAATCCTTGGGTTGATATTGAAATATAGGAAACAGGTGTATACTGGTGTTAGGACGGTACTTTGCGGCCAATCAAATTTCCCTCTGACAAACTCTATTTCCCACAATGCGTATTTCCGTTTTTTTCAATTTCCAATATACCAAGTGTCCGATTTCCAATTTCATTTGGGGCGTGGTCCTGTATTTTCTCTTACTACGGCGGAAATAACTGTATCGAATTGAAATTAAGGTGTAACATTAATCTCAGTGTGACCAGATGTACTTTGGGCGGGATTGGTTACGATATTTTGTATTTTGTACTTTATTATTTTGTATTATATTAATAATGAATTCCACAGCTGAGGCCATTTATGGAAGACTGGTTAGTAAAAATACAGAAACAGAGTTAAAACATGAAGACAAGACGAACAAACTTTAACAAATACTGAGAAAACAATGTTTTAAAACATTTTTAAAACCATTTAAATTTACAGAAAAAGGATCAATGTCATTGTATTCGTTTAAAAGCAAATTAAATTGTCTCGGAATTCTACTAAAAAGAGAGTCACGAACACAATTAACTCTACCAAATGGCACATGAAACAAAGTAGTACGCCGAGTTGAAAACCTTGGTACATGAAGACTAAAAAATGAAGCTAAAGCATTAACATTAAACTTTGCATTTATGCATTTGTATAAAAATATATGATCAAAAATAGTCCTCCTTGATTTTAATGATTGTAAATTGTAAATATTGCACAACGAGTCAATGTCATCACTGTAAAAACCAATTATTCTTTTATGAAGAAATTTTAAAAATTTATGCTGTACTCTTTCAATTCTATAAGACTGGTGTTTACTTATACTGTTCCAAATAACAGAAGCATATTCAAGCTTAGACCTTACCAAGGTAAAGTACAATAATTTTAAATAATGGCACAAGATACTTTTAAAGATTAGCGGGAATGATGGACTGGTCAGTTTCTTCGGCCTTGGAGGCCGGTGGATTCATGAGGGGTCACCCTGTTTTCACTTCGGTGATGGGGTCACCAACTTTGAAATGCCCAATTAGGGGGGTCAGTGTGTTTTTAAATTTCGACACGGCTCATACTTGCCTAAAATGCATCAAATGCATCGTGCTAGCCATGAATTTCATCATTCAGTTTCATTTTATAGCGCCCTTCGGGCGCGTATTTTACTAATATAAGTTATTTCGAAAATACCGCAAAGGATGCACAAAGACATTGGCGCAGCGTATCGCTCGACGCGAAGCGGAGGATGATGCACGGCGCCAATGTCCTAGTGCATCCTTTGCGGTATTTTCGTGATAGCCTTATTATTAGACATCTTACATTCTTGACTGGGACATCGAATTGTCTAGCTGTGGAAACGCTGCTATCTGTTGGTGGAGAAGGTTGCGTGGCTATGCAGGTCATCAAAAGGTCAACCCCGCCTTTTGAAGACCCGCATAGCGGCGCAGGCTACCCCGACAACAATAGCTGCGTTTCCACAGCTACAAACTGTTAGAGTAGTGACCGTTTAAGTGCATTCAATGTCAACATGTTTTCTTCAGATTTATAGTGCAAATGTAGAACGCTATCTGAGACGGCTTCTGCAAGCTCCGGAGTGTGTGTACTACACACGTACGTACAGAGCGCGCGAGGCTGAACAAACTCGCCAGTCCCTAACATCGTCTCATATACTGGAAGACAAGGGGAAAAAACTGTTCTTTGGTTGGTAGAGTGCTCGTGCACTGAATTTAAGCTCTTGCGTTCAGCTGCAAGAAATTCAAGAAAGGTTGATAAAGGAAGAAGTCACCGCGAAATAGGTGTTCATCTCCAAAATGTTTTGCCCAGGGCAAGTGGTATCTCTGAATGAACCGTTAGACTAATAGAATCCCACACCCCAACGGGTTGGGATGGAATGTCTCGCACGAGTTGGGGAATTCTGACTCACACGTTCCTCCAATATCTTTAGAAAATTGCATTTTGTTGTGGTAGGTTTATACTATTGAAAACCAGCACTTGATTGCTCTTGTTTCGTTTGTATCATTCCGCACAGAAAAATGAAGTTCCTTTCATTGATGCGCATACCAAACACGTTAACATGTATATTACCGATATGGCAATTTTGTTTTGTTGGTCAGCCACACAATTCTCCAGGTCATCTGAGGAAAATGTTGCGAAACAGCTCTGGTGGCCATCTGTTGATGACATTGCGTGGACGCTGTCGTCTGCTACAGCCTCGTGTGCAGATGGCTCGCTCATCGAAGTCTTTTGCTAACTGTATCGCTGTCAAGTCAGTTCTTCGCCCGAAAATATGTCGACGAGCGTTAACAGCCGATAGGTTTGTAATGGTCTGAATTCTCCCGTTACAACATAAAAGCGATCATCCTCCGTGTATTGTTGCCGACGCTGACCGTACTCAAATCTAGAACAACCTGTTCACTCTGCAGTTCAGTCGTCTGTCTGCTATAGTGCCAGATGTACATTACGCGATGTTCTATTCATCAAATAATTCGTACAGAGAACTTGGCGCTGAGCAGAATTGATCAATCAACATTCGTTTCACATACGAGGTGTTCGTTCGCGCAACAATACAGAGTGTGAGAACAAATTGATCTCACACTGGTGTTCTCACACTCCCAGGGCACTGGGGACGTGAGAAGATGATATCTCAAACATGATATCAAACGCCTTCAAGGTCAAGATTTGGATCGGGTTGGAACGGGTGCAATTTATAAAGTGAGCCGGCATACGGATTAAAACTATGATGGGGTACTTATATCATTATTAGGAGAACATCATTGCGTACAAAGATTGACAGCTGAAAAGTTTATCAGATAACATTAAATATGGATGCTGCACTCTGATTTGGCTGATGGCTGTCACAATTTTCACAACGTTCCAGTTTGCGACATTGACGGGGGCGCGCAAAACTTCAGCATGTCAGGTCAAATTGATTGTATTGGACTTTCCTTTCCGGCGGCCGCAACAATATTGTTCTTTGTATGTTTGTTACCCGCGCAAATAACTGTCACAATTTGATGCATTCCTTGGCCAAAGATAGATACTATCACCTGCCGCGCAAAAAAAATAAAATAGGAGAATGAGATATTTGGGAAATTTCAAATCGGAAAACCGGAAATATGTATTATAGGAAATAGAGTTTGTTAAAGGGAAATTTGAATGGCCCCAAAGAGCCATCCTCGCGGCAGTATACACCTGTTTCCTATATATCAATCTCAGACCAAAGATTTTAAATTTAAAAATAGGCTGAAAAGTTAATAATTAAGACAATTAAACCATTTTAAAATTGGAAATTAGCTCCATTTCGACTTTCCTTTTCGAAGGTGAAAAATGGTTTATGGCGGATTGGAATCCCTGCATGGAGCAAATTTGTTCTGGCCGTTTTCCGCATGCTGTCCTTAGTTTTCTTCCCAGAGATTCCCGCTTTATTACACATCGTTTTCACGACATTAGCCAACTTCTTTTGACCCATGGGGGTGTAATTGATACTGAAATAAAACGGACTGTCCGGAGTGTTCATTTCTGGAGGACGATGGGTAGCGAATTGACGATAAGTCTCGAGCGGACAGCTGTTCGTGGCGTTGTCGCAAATATCTTGGGATTAAACGGTCGTGTTGAACTTCCTGCTTGCCCCATCTCGTTTTTGTTTCCCTCTCGTTGAATTCGAGATATTCTAGGTCGCCGGCGGTTTTCTTCAGCATTATATCACCCCATTTCAGTTGACGATTTTCTTGCCCGCCGCGGAAACCGAGCATTTTGGTGTTGTTAGTCCACACTGCATTGAAGAAAGCTTCAGGGGTTGATCGGCCGATAACTTCCTTGTCAACGAGATTTTTTTCTTCTTCCTCAGTCAGTCTGTCGGTTGCGTTTGGTCTGTTTCCCATTCCGTGCTTTTTAAGTTCTACTCTTTTGGCTGCGAGGCATTTTCGCTAATTCTCGAACAAATTATCGCGTATAATGGAAAACCCGTAGCCGCTGTCTTGTAAAACCCGATCGATACCTCTTTGATAGTTGGTAAGTGTATCAGGCTCAAAGTCGCTGCCGTCCTTCCGGCGAGTCCCTAAAAAACGCTGCCAGATAGTCGTCAAGCCCAGCAGAAGGAATGTCACATATTCGACTGGTTTCGTTTGGCCTCATAGCATTCAGCCATAGCTGAAACTGTTTGGTAGCTGTGTTGGTGTTTCGAACGGTATTTTTTCTTTTTTTTTGAAGACTGACGACTTCCTCCCGGTCACTATCAGTAAATTATACATTCAATATATGTTGCTGTTTGGGTTGGGCTGATAAATTGTCAAAAACTTCTTCTGCAGCTAACCAAATCTGACACACTGAAAAGCTCCTGCAGGTTTTCGCTGACAGACGTGGTGGAATGGCAAGATGTTGTTATAGTGACCATTTTTTTCCGATGTCTCAAGAAAATCACAAAATATTCAGATGATGAAAAATATGTAAAACGAAGTTCATTTTACTTCCAAATCGGTACGGTACATGCAAATGTTATGTTTCTTATCATTTTTTCCGAACGCATTTACCATGAATACATGATATTTTTGAAAGTTGTGCTTTTGAATTTGCTGGTCCTCCGACATGTCCGACAGCACTTTTGCTTGTCGTCTGCGCGTCTGTACTTGTGCGCGGACGGAACAGCTAGTCGGTCATCGATCTGTCAGTGCCCGTACGGTGTGATGCTCTGCTCTTAATTTTTCAAATTGGTAGCACTACTAGCAGGTTAGTCCGATATCAACACATGTGTTTTATTTAGTTACCCGCATTTCCCTATACTTCAAACCCTACAACATTTGGAGATCGGACACAATATCGTAATCAAGTCAAAATCAAAGACGGGCACCATGGTTTGTTGTGATGAGGCGCCACCATGTAAGTAGTCCGGTATGCTAATCAACAGGGCGTATCAGGTTTTGTCTTTCAAATCAACACGTCGCATTACTTTTCTATGCAAATATTTAATTGAGAGAAAGAAAAACGCGCTGATCATTCCTTTCGTATGCAAATTAACAAGGCGTATCACGTCATTGACATGCAAATCAACATGCTAAATCATGACACTGAACTAAGTACAGACACAATACAGGGCATAGGTATATGATAATACAGCAGTTTCGTTTTCCTCTTCAGAGATTAGAGTTCATTATCTTACATTGATTCCGCAGGTAAAACCTGTTGAGAGAACTGAACATAAGCTTAGAGAATAATTATATCAAATCAATTTCCTCTACATCGACGTCGACTTAAATTTGCTTGGGCGCACGCAGGAACCGGCCGTCACATGCACTTACACAGCGTGACGCAAACATGAAAGTTCGCGGCGCTCGAGACAGCAGTGCCCGGCCGTTAGCGTACGTGTGCCCTGTAGTTTTGCGATGCGACACCTGCTTCACTTTTTCATTGACGCCTTATTTTTTCCACATATGTTTAAATGTGCCTATACTAGAGAAATACAGACGAGTGAGGAAAAATATTTTCGAGTGAATTTTATCATTACTTTCGTGTACATGCAATAAACGGATTTTCTCAGGAGCAAGAGGGCGCTCGGGTCTGGTGTATACTGTGCGGAACTTCTCACTTGTAGCTGAACAACACGAAATATTATGATATCTTTCCGATAAGCAACATCTCAGTCTAAACCATGCATAGGGATACTCACCAGTGAGAGTTTCAACGACTACTTGGTGTCTTTTTGACTTGAAAACGATATGGCTCTTCGTAATTTGAGGTTTTACACACACAAATTGACCGGTTCCGTGTTATGGCATAGGCTTCGTCTGGTCGTTTACCGCACTTCCGGTCCGTGATTTTCCATGTAACCTTGCGCATTCGCGAGATTCGCAATGAGTGTATTGAGTTCCAATGAAATGAGCAAATGTGCACAGTTATATGATGTCGATTTGGAGATCGTGGACGTATAGGTCTATTGATTCAATATCAGATTTCCATCGACAAAATCGGCCGTAAATTACCTCTGCCACGTCCCCCTTTCACTTTTTCCTAGCTAAACAGGCTACAAAGTCCGGAGAGACGATTGTTTTGGTGGGCTCTGGCCTACGTGCGACAAATGAATGATTCCTGACCCGGAAGTGTGTGAAACCTTCGCAATCACATGATGTGAAACAATATACCTGATTGGATCCCTAATCTATCGTTCCTTATTCACAGTAGAAGGGCTTCACAGTGATGTCTCTCTCAGCTGTGAAATTTTGACGGCTTCCAAGGTACTTCATCGAAAATTGCCGATTGTTTTGCCGGCCAGACACTTTATAAGTGTCAGTGAAGCATATTAGGTATTTGTTTTTCTGAGAATTTCGTTCCACTGTTAAGAAAATGTAATGTGAGTAGATTTGGGCCAGCGTATTTAATTTTCCTGCCCTGTGTTGAGTTTTGTAAAATGTTGTGGTTCATAAGCATGTGCTACGAAGTTTTGGCAAGAGTGTTTATTTTGTTTTATCGAAAATTTAACGACATGTGTCTGATCACGCGTTGTTCATGCCAGGGAAATATATTTTATGTTGCGTCTATCTGTGGATATTCAATTAGGTACTTCCGATGAATTTCGTTCGACTGTCATAAATATGTTGCAATGACGTAATGTGAGTAGATTCGGGCTGGCATACGTGTAGAATGTTTCGTTTTTCCGCCTTGTGTTTTTAGTTCACAATCGCTATGAAGTTTTCCTGGGTTGTTTGTTTGATTCTGTCAAAATTTTAGCGATTATTTTAGCGATTCTTTTCACTGGGTCGCCATACTGAAGTTATATTTTAAAAATCACTCAAACAAGAAACACAGTGAAACACTGTCAATTATATCCCTTTGGCACTTTGAATGTGTTATGAAATCATAGCGTAGACCATCATTCTTGTTCATTGTTACATCTGTCATTATGATAATAAATCTTTGAAAATTATATTGTGTCATTTTTATATACATTGGATTTTTTGTAAACTACAATAAGCGTGAATGAGTTTCATGTTTCTCAGCGATTAAAAAGGCATAATGCAGGTATACATAGTGTCTTTTAGATGGAATATAAAGTATCACATCGTAACTTTACTATATTTTCTAAATTGAAATCTACCGGTATGCCTTCACTACTTTTGATGTTAGTATAAGCCACATCTATCTCACCTGTGCTTTTGATTTGGTCTGACATGATCATGTAACCAGTGCAGCTAAGATAGCAGAAAGTAGCATGTTACAGGACATTGTTTCAATATTCATGCATTTGGATTATGTATGCTTTGCTTTCATTCAATGACCATCTCGTAAGTAAATGCTTATTTTCCCTCAGAGTAACAGATATGTTTACAGCTATTTATATTTTATTCCTGCCCGTAATCTCTGTAGATTCATCCTGTGTAATGTTGGATTTTTACTATTCAAAACACAAGTTTGGTCATGCATGAGCACAATCATTGTAACAAGTTTATCAAACTAAATAAAAAGTCTCCTGACTTTGAACACAAATGATCATTTTAGCATGAATACTCACAGTAAGCTTAGTGAAAGCAATCTGACCTTAGAAATACTGTGAAATGCCATGTGTCACGTAGCGTGGGCAGTAGACGTATAAGAGACGGCACGATACACCAAAATATATTCTAAGTCGTAGCACTTTATTCAGCTGAGTAACGTAAGGTTACACGGTAAAACTTCTATGTCTCACACTAGTCTAATACTTAGGCGTCTGTCTCGGTCAACGTCGTCTCGAGCGTCGCAACAGGTTCTGAACGGCTTCTACAGGTTCTGAGCGGCTTCTACTTTAACACACTAAAATGCAGAGTTTATATTGGGTGAATATCTGGCTTTGTCATGACTTTGGTATGCGTCTATAATGAGGAACGTCACTCAAATCTAAGTACAAGGTTAACAGGATGGAAGTATCTCTCAACGCCGAGCATGGCTGAGACTATCTGTCAACATAGCGTCCGGTCAACGTTAATGACTTAAACAGTTGTCAAAACAATACGTTCACTAAGAGAGGATGGACTCTCCTTCAGAGGTCACGAAAATAAACAAGGGAATCGTTCTCACGATGCACCACGTGCAGAAGGGGTTACTATAGGTCACTGTCGGTCATTCATTGTCAGTCATACAAACTAAATTCAAGTCATAAAATATCATATAATATTAACTATCGAGTGGCTACATCACACCTCCCAACCAAGATCGAAAGGCGTCCTCGCTCGATCTACAAATCAAAAATCAATAAACACTAATCAAATCAAATCAGATATCATACTGAAAATTCTATGAAAAAGAAAATCACGAAAAGTTCTAAATTCACTAGTCTAAAGTTCATTATGTCAAAGATTCGTATTCAGTAATCAGTCGTTTGTCCAGTATATTATCAGGCGGTTCCCACGTGTCATCTTTAGGGCGGTAACCTTTCCATCTGACACGATAGCGGGTTTCATGACGACCGTCCGAATTAGTTACAGTTCGGTGATCGACAATTCTCAAGGCCTGATACACATCATCAGTTTCGTTGTCATCGCCATTACTTCCGGTAGTATCAAGTATGGGATTCTCATTAACATTATCGCGGTCAATAATGTCATTAGTGTCTGTTACAGTGTCATTATTTTCCGTAGGGTCAATTACAGAGTCAGTGTCGGTATTTCCATTGTCAATGTCCGGCAATTCATGTGGTCTATTGTTAGGGTCCGTATATGGTTTCATTCGATTCACATGCACAACTTGTTGCTTGCGTCGCGGATCACACGTGGCGAGGCGATAGTTCACAGGTGTTACTTTTTCCACAACACGATAAGGACCATGCCATGGGTGAAGTAACTTCGGTGATAATCCTCGTTTCCTAACAGGTGTATACAACCATATTTTATCTCCAATGTCATAGTTAATGTCCTTAGCGCGCTTGTCATACTGCATCTTCTGCTTTTGCTGCGCTAACTGGATATTATCGTGGACAAGTGGCTGAATTTCACACAATCGTTGAACCACTGTCTCACCATAGTCCTTAGGGTCAGTGAAGGTCGTTGTCGGCTTAGTGAGGGTAACATCAATTGGTAATCTCGGTTCTCTTCCGTACAAGGTATAGAAAGGCGACTCCTTAGTCGATTCTTGCTTACATGTCCGGTACGAAAACAATGCCATTGGCAAATATAGATCCCAGTCAGTCTGATTATGATTGACGTACATACTTAATATCGTCATAATCGTTCCATTAAGCTTTTCAACCAATCCGTCCGTCATTGGATGATAACAAGTAGTATGTAATCTCCTCGTACTCATTAATTCACAAGTCTTTTGCACCAATGTCGACAGGAAGTTTCTACCACGATCAGACAACAATGTCCGAGGCGCAGAATGTCGGGCAATAATCTCATCGACTAACAGTCGGGCAACAACATCCACGGTTGTCTTTTCAACGGCAAAGGCTTCAGGCCAACGTGTAAGATAATCCGAAAACACAATAATAAAGCGATTACCTCGTTCAGTAGTTGGAAGTGGTCCTAATACGTCAACAGCTACACGATCAAAGGGGCCATCAACAGGTATAGGCTGTAACGGTGCAACTGGTAAATTCTTTGGGTTTTTTTCTTAGAGTAGTCAACACACGATTTACACCAGTGTTCAATGTCTTTAAACATTCCAAACCAATAGAATCGTTCTTGTATCTTACTGTACGTCTTGTGGAACCCTAGATGACCTGAGGTGACCTCGTCATGGCATGACGTCATCACTTCGTCCTGCAGGGCGCGAGGAATGACAAGCTGTTTACGCACGTCTCTTCGCCGTCTCCCTGGGGCGGGCATCCACAGATGATACAGTACACCATCGTCGATAACATACTGGTCAGCATATAAAACAACTTTCCTAGCTGTCTTTGTATCGGTGGGAAGTTCATCATCGATCAAATACGATATAAGCGGTTGCAAAGTCAAATCACGTCGTTGCAATTCTCTAACTCAGTCTAATTGAAGTCCAGGGCTGTCTGTCGCCGCGATGATGAAGTCACATGCACTTTTGTCTTCATCATATGCATCGTCTTGCGGTCGTCTGGAAAGTCCATCTGCATTTCCATGTTTTGTCCCTGGGCGGTGTTGAATTTCAAAGTCATATTCTTGCAAGACCAGCGGGCGAGTCGTCCCATAGGCTCCTTAATAGTCATTAACCATTTCAGTGGGTTGTGGTCAGTAATAACAGTGAAGCGTCTACCATATAAGTATGGTCGGAAATGCTTAATCGACCAAATTATGGCTAGAGCTTCTTTCTCAATCGTCGAATAGTGTTTCTCATGTTTTGTCAAAGTTCGGCTAGCATAAGAAATAACAACTTCTTTCTTATCACGTACCTGTACTAAGCAAGATCCAATGCCAGTGTCACACGCATCTGTATGCAGAACAAAGGGTTCATCAAAATCAGGGTATCCGAGTATTGGTGTTGAAATAAGCGCTAACTTCAAAGTGCAGAAAGCGTCTTCACATTCGGTACTCCAATTAAACACATTGTCCTTCATCAACAGTTTGTTTAGCGGTGACGTCACTTTGGCAAAGTTCTGCACAAATCGTCGATAATATGATGCTATCCAAGGAAACTTCGTAGTTGACGAACATCCTTCGGGCGCGGATAGTTCTTTACTGCATCAATCTTCTTCGGATTCGGTTTAATTCCATCTCGGGTCACAACATGTCCCAAGTACTCGATTTCAGTCTTACAGAAGTGACATTTCCTACGTTTCAATTTCAGTCCGGCTTTTCGAAATCGATCGAAGACCTCACGCAAATGGCGGAGATGCTCATCGAATGTTTTCGAAACACAATGACGTCATCAAGGTAAATCAGGCATATTTCCCATTGAAGTCCAGCAAGTATTAATTCCATTAAGCGTTGAAAGGTACTTGGCGCGTTACATAATCCAAAGGGCATAATATTAAATTCATAGAGTCCGTTGTATGAAACAAAGGCGGTTTTTTCTCTATCTTCCGGCGCGACCTCAATTTGCCAATATCCTGATGCTAAGTCCATAGTCGAAAAATAACATGCTTGCCCGAGGGCATCCAGACTATCGTCGATGCGCGGCAGCGGGTAAACATCCTTCTTCGTAACATGGTTAATTTTCCTAAAATCAACGCAGAAACGTTGCGATTGGTCCGCCTTGGCAACAAGAAGAATAGGGGCCGACCATGGGCTCGTAGAAGGTCGAATAATGTCATTGTCCAACATAGACTTAATGTGTTCTCGTACAACAGGTCGTTGACTGGCGGGAACGCGATATGGGCGTTGCTTAATCGGAGGATGCTCACCAGTGTCAATACGATGTTGTACAATATTCGTCTTTCCCAAATCGTTGTCACTCTTCGCAAATACATCGTCATATTCCAATAACAGCTCGTCCAGCTGTCTTGTCTGCTCGGCAGACAAATCTGTCGTCTCGCACAGATTCACGCGGCTCCTCGAATTACCTCCATCGGGCAACACCTCATCCGGGCCGGTTGCCGGTAATTCGCCTGGGTCGCAATTTCCTCGGTCCTCGTCAAGGCACGTCTGCCTAGAACCGGCATTCACTGGGTGATCATCATTATTACACACGTCGTCATTTTCAGCACCCATATTTGCTATACACGCAATAACATTATCGTCGTCAGCAGTTTCAAACACACCAAGGTTCGTACATCTGTATATCTTCACAGGCTTATCTCTTGGGTTTACAACTAGAACAGGGGCACGCCCATTATTTACAGTCACGAAGGCCCTTGCCAAGCCAACGCCCAACTTAACATGATCACCACAGGATCAAAAGCCAAATTTAACATTCTTTATGCAATTGCATAAATTTGCATAAAGTTGGTCAGCTCCTTTACGCACCTTTATGCAGTGCATAAAGGTGTGTAAACATGGTGTCAGTGGTGGTGCCTATATGCATCTTTATGCACTTGTATAAAAGGGTTTAATGGCTCACTAAAATTATGCACCTTTATGCAATCCAATAAAGTTGCATAATTTTACGTGTGAGGTAAAGATTGTAAAACAACACTGAGGATGACAATTTACAGTCTCTACAAATTGGAAAGGACTATATGTGTTAAAGAATAGCTGGATGTATAGTGAGAAACATCTAGTCACTTCCCTGAGCTCACATTTCTAACATTCACTCTACCCATCTAGAAACCATCTTGAAGGGCTTAGGGTTTGCACTTTGGAGTCCCGCACTGTAGAAGACACATCCCCCTCCTTCAATTCTTATCATTTTGCAACTGTCTCTTCATCTTTCAACCGAAATTAAGATTGCGTATTGTATACCACAGTAAACGTTGTTGCAGTCATGACGAAAATAGTGATAGTTCAGGCAATAGCAAGTCATGCACAGCTCTGATTCAATGCTCCATTGTCTCAAGGTGTAAATAGCCATATGTCATTAACATATCAGAAAGGTTGCCATCGATATCGCCACAGCAGTTACACATGGGATTCTCCCTTTTCGTCATTGTTCATTCAAATGAAAAATGTGTGGAGTCATTAGATGACTGCCTATCTTGTGATAGTATTTGGTAGCCAGTATCAGACAGTTTGTGTTCGTGTCGGCTGCACAGACGATCTGCCCTCTTGCGAGTTCGACTTTGTGAAAAAAAAGATATGACCTGCTATCCAAAATTGCTTATTTGACACATAACCAGGAGACCTGCATTACATTTTGCACCGGTATATCATGAAGAAAATAGTGATAGGTCAGGCAATGGCAAGTCATGCAGGGCTCTGATTCATTGCTCCATTGTCTCAGGTGTAAATAGCCATATGTCATTAACAACAATCAGGAGGAACCCTTGAATGTATAAACAAAAGCGGTTTTTTTGCTTCAGTCACTGTTGCTAGAAAGTTTAACTGAAAATAGACTTTGTTCAAGTCTGCAATTTACATCAAATTCTTGTAAACTTGTTTTCTTTTAAAAGTTGATTGAACGCATTGTCATGGAGTTGCACCCGAAATCACATTTGCAGGATCGCTGTCAGCCCTACTGCACCATGGATGAAAAAAGGAATGTCATAAATTTGAAAGATTTTTGTGATGCATAGAAAATTATCAGTGAAGTTTGTGTGTGTGTGTGTCCCTGGACGTACCACAGATACGTCCATGGAGTGTCTTGGCCGTCCTGATAATGGCAGCCATGACACAGCTGAAAAGGCCAGCGTCGACAAAGATAAAATAATAGGTGTGAAAGGGATTATCAGGCCGTCCTGTACCCTTACATCCATGACCGCACAGACTCCACTTCTAGTGCATTCTACAACTTTTAAGAACGTCTACACTCAAAAAAGTAACTTTAGTAGTTTTGCGTGAAATAAAGATGACCGTGATAGCCGTGATTGAAACAGCCTTTGTTTGCTGTCTTACTCGACCTCAGCCGACTACCATGGCAAAAGTCGGAGACTGCAGAAACGGGAAGACCATTATCAAATTTGAAAATTGTGAATGTATCGGTCATTTTATCTAGATGATTCAGTCCTTTTCGATATTAAGTGGTCGAACCAAGGCCCCCGGTATGCACTCTGTGGTCACAATGCATATGCAGTACAGTCAGGGTGAAGTGTGCAACACAGACAAGGGGAATTATTTGTTTGTGTGTGCAAGAAGCATTGTCAGGGCAGGGACTTCCCTAATTACCGTGGTCAATGTCGGAATGTGGAGAGGTTGCCTGATGTCCTCCCACATTAAGTGTATGGCATAATGTTATGAACACTCTGGTGCACGAATGCTTCAAACGTCGTTGTGTGCAGAGGGTCTGTGCCTTGACGAAAACTCTATGATACAACTTCTCATTTGCTCGTGGGGGTTTCGCATAGTTACTATCAAGTCGCCCGTGCCCTGGCGAGTGCATAGCAATTATCTGGCGAATCGACTACCTTTCAAAATCGAACAAGGAATGTTTTAAAATGATGAGTAAAATTAAATGCTGAACACAGAATCGACAATACTGAAAATACTTTGCTGTAGCTGATGGCACAAGTAATTTGAAATACTCTCAAAGCGAACCTACTTATCCATATGAGTAAATCGCTGAGTAAATTTTTCCTAGTGCTTCCAGTGTACCAAGTATTTTCTGGTCAGATTTTAGAGTTGCAAACGTTGTATCTCATATAACGGTGTGACCACCAGGTTTGCTTATTTGGTATGTAAGTGTAAGAGTATCAGGGATAGACTTCTCAAAGTCTTCCGGCATATCAAAACATATTGAAGGACTAAACATCGACAAACCGTTGTGCTGATGGTAGGCTATTTCATGGCTCGTGGAGTGAATGGCGCTTGGTCAGCAAGTAACTCAACTGAAGAGAAAGCGCGACTGGGGCCAGTCTACATCAGGGACTGTGTTCCGTTAATAAATTCTGGGCTAAAATTTCCCAGGTTTAGAATAAAAGTTGATCTAATGTGCCTATCAGAGATCGAGAAGTATGACGCTTGATTGTGAAATACTAGTGCATGTTGCTTTCTAATGCTGAATTCTCAATGAGAAAACAGAACAGTATTAGGAACTTATCATGCTCTTCATATACGCTGCAGGTTTCATTATGATTGGTACACTTTGCAAAACAGACTTTCAATTTACAGACATCAAAATATTTCTATATGTTTCTGACATATTAAAGTACAGCGCCCGGAGTTCCCGCTGAAAATATATACATATGGATATCTCCGAGATATATGTCTGATATGTGAAAGGCATGCTGAAAGTATGTTTGATATTTTAAAGTAAGGCTGAAAATATGTTTGATATTTTAAAGTAAGGCGCCCGAAGGGCGCGCCGACAACATTTTAAACATACGAATATCTCTGACATATATGTCTGATATATTAAAGTTTCGTGCTTGGAGGGGCCTCTGAAAAATATGATTTTTTTATTGTTATTAAAGTTAAGCGCCTAAAGGGAGCACCATGAATGCAACTGAATGATGACATTTTTCGCTTGCACGATGCACTTTAGGCAAGTATGAGCCTGTGTCGAAATTTTTAAAACACACTGAACTCCCCTCCCTAATTGCCATGAAGGCGCGACTTTGCACAATTTTTAAATATCGGATATTTACAATCTAGTATCGAAGTTTGACATATCGACGTTTTCGGGACTAGTATCGATACTAGACGATACTAGAATGAAATGCCGTCGTTCCATGGGAAGCCGTTGGGGACTTTAATATCGATACTAGACGATACTATGATGACTAGCCTTGTACCTCGGCACACCGGATCTGTGAAATCTCCGATATTTACCCGATATTTATCGGCGATTTGGGGACTCTAATATCGATACTAGACGATACTAGAATGACTTGCCTCGTGCCCCGGCACGCCGAATCTGTGAAATCTCCGATATTTACCCGATATTTATCGGCGATTTGGGGACTCTAATATCGATACTAGACGATACTAGAATACTTGCCTTGTACCTCGGCACGCCGGATCTGTGAAATCTCCGATATTTACCCGATATTTATCGGCGATATGGGGACTCTAATATCAATATATCAATATATTTGAGTCTGTCAAATCGCAAGTAAATATCCGATATATATCGGAGATTTCACAACCTCAGAGTTCTGGCCAAGCCCGACTTCCAAGGACTGACTCTGGCATCGATACTAGAAGATACTAGAGTCTATCAAATCGCAAGTAAATATCCGATATATATCGGAGATTTCACAACCTAACCGTTCTGGCCAAGCCCGACTTCCAAGGACTGACTCTAGCATCGATACTAGACGATACTAGAGTCTATCAAATCGCAAGTAAATATCCGATATATATCGGAGATTTCACAACCTCAGAGTTCTGGCCAAGCCCGACTTCCAAGGACTGACTCTAGCATCGATACTAGATGATACTAGAGTCTGTCAAATCGCAAGTAAATATCCGATATATGTCGGAGATTTCACAACCTCACCGTTCTGGCCAAGCCCGACTTCCAGGGACTGACTCTAGCATCGATACTAGACGATACTAGAGTCTGTCAAATCGCAAGTAAATATCCGATATATATCGGAGATTTCACAACCTCAGAGTTCTGGCCAAGCCCGACTTCCAAGGACTGACTCTAGCATCGATACTAGACGATACTAGAGTCTGTCAAATCGCAAGTAAATATCCGATATATATGGGAGATTTCACAACCTCACCGTTCTAGCCAAGTAAAGATTTCACCACCTCATCGTTCAATCTAAGTTCGATATTGTAGAGTCTAGTAGCCGTAAATATCGGATATCATATAAAAGTGCAATGTCGCGGTGTCCTCCCTAATTGGGCATTCAAAAACATAGTGACCCCTCTTTCACCATAGTCAAAAACAGGGTGACCCTCATGAATCCACTGCCCCCCCCCCCGCCGAATAAACTGACCAGTCCCTTATTATGAATATTGTACAACTTTAGCAGCTATGACTTCCAAAGAATTCCTAAGACAGACACGTTTTATAACAACTTGGTAGCCTTACAATCCATCATAATCTTTCGCAAAATGTGCTCGTTCTTCAGACCGTGCTTCAACCACATCAAAAATCGACTCCGGGCGAGTCAAGGCTGTTTACCGGCATTGCTACTGTTGCTAGCTTCAATTTTGCGACCGTGAGCCGATGATATACGATGATGGATTTCATAAAAAAGTGCTAGAATTTCGCTTTTCCAGGCCCGTCAGTACAGGTTGGTAGTTATTGTATGAGACCGATTTCAAACCATGTTCAGAATTGATGAAATAAACAGATATGATCTCCAAAAACCGTTTTTTATTCAATTGATTCATCACCTTTTTTCGTAGACCTCGCTGTGTGTATCCACATTATCGTTCGGAAAGATACCGGTATATCTCCTATATACGTAAGCTGACATGAAGAACATCGTCAGAACTACAATATTTCTGCAAAGTCGCAAAACATATTGCACCACCTTGGTGAATGATACACGTCCTTGCATGTTCGTCAGAAACTAATTTCAGTAGGTTAGGCCTATAGGATACGACATCGGTCAAATGAGGATGAAATATTGTACTGCAGTTCTTTCTTTCAATTTATTTTTCTTTCATGTGCTGTATTATTCTCAATTCCCTCCATACTACTTTTGAGCATAGCCGGCGTGTACATTGTTGGTGTTGACATGAATCCAAATCTGGCTATTGCAACAGTAAGAATGTTGTATGTAGGCCCTACAATAAAGAAATTGTTTACAAGATGCACGATTGGCTGTATCTGCAGATGCAGTATCAATGTTAATATCAATGTTATACTAGCCATTTGCACAGTTCAACCCGTCTAACATACACACGCAAACACATATCTACCAAGCAAGATCATAGAAGAGATATCGTTTATTTAAATAGTTAAATAGGAAATCACATGCAACAAAAAACGAATGAATTCTTCAAAACCGTCCTCAAAATACAAGCAATAGCAATAGGCCTATAGGCCTACTTCATATGACTCACACACGATTATTTCCCAAAGTTTTAATTAGGCCAAATAGCTGCTATTTTTTACCATCTTGAAAAAGATCTCGCCAAATATCCGGCTCAGTGCACTGGTTATATAACACTGAATATTCATGAAGATAAAAAATGCGTAAGCTGCTTTGTACATGCAGAGAGGCTGGACTGCAGCATGATGCTAGGGGGTCAATGTGTACAATGATGTACCTTTATCTGGCGAAACACGAAAATATGGTTCTGTCAGCAATATTTTTGTCTAACGAGAGCAAAAAAAATAACATTTTCTTCAAGATTGAGTAAAAAATGATAGTTATAATCAAATTCTTTGCAAAGTTCATTTCGTGAATATTTGAGCACTTAAGGAGTCATACTCAGAAGACGCCATTGTTACGATAATGGCGTGGCGTGGCGTCGCTTACATCTGTACATCGTACCATTCCTACCCCGTGATCGTGCCGTCAAGAATTTCAGTTGTCGATATTTTAGCTTCTACTGACATGTCCCGTCGGTGTTTAGTAATGTCTGCTAAAGAGTCTACCCTTGAATTCCTGGACCATCTCGACGACTATGCGGTACGTTTGAATCTAGTGCCAGTGTGTCATCGACCGTGTCATGCAGTTACGACATGGTCCGACAAGCGGCTAGACGAAACTCGCCAAAACGGAAGAGAGTACCTCTTTTCCGCACCAGCGACAGGTCGACACACACTTCAAGCCCTCGATCGTCGCTGAGTCGGCTCTATACCAGGTAAGCTTATGTATAGCTGCTGTCTTATTTTTAACCAGCCCAATTGTGTCTAACTTCAACTCTAAGATACGTCTACTCCTTCTTTTATAAACGTGTTCAGCAATGTCTGTATCCGGCAAAGTATTTAACGTTTGTTTGTTTTAAATCATCGATATTCCTGATAATTTCAATGAACATCGAATTTCAAGGTCACTTTATGCTAAATGTGACTTTTAGTGGTACATGTATGCACCCCGGGATGACTGTTGATTCATGTCAGGGACCGGACAAAAATTAAGGGCGGGGGGGGGGGGTTGGTTGGTGTTTTTAAAGGCCTGTGTTGGCACCAGATTGTCTCAACAGAAATTTACACACCAGATAACAATTTCAATGGAAAACAACAAGCTATCACCCCTCCATAGTCCTCTTACATACTAGAACAAAGGTAATTCCAGGGATCAGCAAAAGTGCCATTTTAAATCCATGGAAAATAATGACCCTTCAAAAAGTGTTAGCAAGAAAAAGATTATCCCTCCCAAATTTTTGTATGACCAGTGAGTCACAGTCTGTATTAATGATCAGGGCTTGACAATTCCTATCGCCTGATGCCCGGGACAAGTGAAATTTCCATTCGGGCAAGTCAAAAATAAAATCTGGTTGCCCGCCGGACAAGTTGAATGTTTAAACAACTTCTGCCGCAATCAACGCGAACCTAAGTTGCGGTTTGTGTACGTGTCGCCCAATTCGTGATACAATTGTGACGTTCTTCTGGGATTCACTTGCCGACTCACACAATGTTGCAATTTTGTGATGATCAACTTGAAATTGTTTTATCGTCCAATTAAAAAAGTCGCTTAAAATTTGGCTTAAACAGTATTTCTTTGTTGAATGCTGACTGCTCCGCCCCAACAAATTAGGTAAAAGATTGCAAAACCTAATCACATTGCTTATCGGCGATCGACCCTGCAGTACTTCAAAATCATTTATGCGGCCTCACGAGGTAGATGAACATTGTAGGCAGATAGTTTGTGGAGTGATCGCTGTAAATATGAGTATTTTACGGTAATATTTCCACTAACGCAAACAAGGCATTGTGCATTTTCACGAGCCAGAGCGTAATTTCCGCTCCGCAGACCTACGCAAAAATCAAGCAAGGCTTTTGCCGTAAAGAGGTACGTAGTTTACGACGATGGGCATTGTGTAACTCTGAGAAACGACGTTGTGATGATTTACGATGGTGCCACAAGGGCCAGCGTGAGTGGGATCGTCTGAGAATTGACGACTCGATGTGATGAATAGAACGATGTTTCTGACAAAAGATCTAAACATAAGCGTTATGATGAGGAAAAACGCCGTAGATGTTATCTCCCGAAATGGAAAGCACAGTGGCCTTGGTTGTAATATGACGGTTCCAAAATGTTCTGTACGTCGTGTCTCAAATACCCACCATTGCCAAACCATGGAGGTAGGAAGAGACTACCTCCATGGCCAAATGTTTCGCGTTGAATCCATAAGGTCTCACGAGTTTAGTCAACCACATTTGGACTGTTTGGAGCATCGCAGATGAGATCGTGACGGGGACAATGATTGTGGAAATTTTGTGGGTCCCGCTGAGCCCGATACGGTTTCACTTGACAACACCCGATCGCATGCACTCGCAATGCATGAACCAAATGACGACGACCAGTGACAGACACTGACCAATCTTTTTACGACGACATTTATGCTTGCCAGACACGGGAAGCCGATGTATGATATGAACCTTCAATTCAATGTTAGCCCTGCGTACAGGTCTGTGTGTTCCCTGGCTGTGCATGAAGTTAATACAACCCTTTCAGAATTAGAGCACGAAGCCACAGCAGTGAACTGCAATAAAACTGCTCACACTAATTAGTTTCAGCTGTAGCCAGCTGGCAAAGTCGACAACATTGTATGTCCCATGCAGACAGTTTGTCTGGGGAAGTTGAAATAAAAAAGATTTGTACATGGACCAGTGCATGGTAATGTTACATTGTATCTTAATCTTGAACACAGGGTGCCAATCGTAAACTCTCATTTACAACTCGAGCCTCAGACAGAGCTAGTTTTGCCTTTGTACAAGCAGACTTTTTGGTCTTTATCAAGTAGCCTTGTTCAACACCAAAGTGGCCATGGCTACAGCTGAAACTAATTAGTGTAAGCAGTTTTATTGCAGTTCACTGCAGTGGCTTCGCGCTCTAATTCTGAAAAGGGTTGTAATAAGATTATGAAGTGTTGCTATACTTTTTTTGAAATTGCAATAAGTTGAATATGTTGGTAGATTTTGAATTCAATCCCACAAGTCTCCTAACTCTTGTCACTCAAATTTATGTATGTTCTATGGCTCAATGACAGAAAATAGAATATCAAGGGGCTGCCCCTCGATATTTTTTATCTTTTTTTACTATTGAGGCATTATATCCATGTTGTCAATTTATTTCCTCTGTCACAATAATATTATTAATTTAGAAGGTTATAAATAGTGCAAAGTAACATGACATAGCATGTGAGTTAATGCCCCACTAGCTGTAACTTGTGAAATTTGTTGACCTCAGAATATCCCATTTTGTCGTGGTTTTCTCTGAATTCTACCCTCTGAAGGGATATTGGCTTTTACTGCATTAGGAATATTCCTCTGAGAAACATTTAAACAGTAAACTCAAATTTTAACAGCCATTTTGATTATCGCCCCTTTTCAAAAATTGGTAATATTAACAAGGAGAGAGAACATACAATGTCACAGTTGAAAACATCCACCTCTAGGGTGAACATTCAATCTTGGATGTCAAAACAGGGGGGCAATCATGAATGTGGGCCCGTACTCCTGTCCCAAGGGGACCCTTGAATTTTCTGTGGAAAATACTATAGTCTATCAATATGCGACCTAAATAAAGTAATCAATATATCGAATTTTATTAAAACCCTTTTCCTGCCAGACAGTATCACTTCCCCATCAGCCAAGTCAGTAAAAAATGGTATTGAGCCAAAACATGACATATTTTCACCCACTTGGCTTGGTCTGTTATAGCATCTTTAGTCCAAAAGAATCAAGTTTACAGTTTTGAACAGCTTTCAAATGTACAGTATTATGTTAAAATACACCATATGAAATATGTTGTGTTTCATTAAGGTAGCTTTCCGCCTTTGTTTTGGTATTTTGAGTCAAAAACACGATTTTTCTTTTATCCCTGAAAAGTATTCCTATAATATTGATCTTCCTTGTGTGTAGAATATCTTGGTCGTGAAGTTCCTGTTTTTGGGTGAAATTTTGGAATAAAATGTACGAGAGGCACAGGTGTACATTTTGGCGTTTGAGACTACCGTTAAGTCTTGATTGACAAGGGGATTACGCTAAGTAAGCAGCGTCACAGTACGTATTCACATGCACTTAGACAACATACGCTGTGAAAATCCCATTAGCACCTACCGTTCACTGCGTGGGTCAAGATCATAGTGTGTACCTGGCAATTAGGCGTCGAAAGGTGGGTCTTGCCGTTTTTCTCATAGGGGGGGGGGGCCGCTCCCAAAATATCACAATTTATCGACACAATCGGACAAGGTCAGACTTATGACATTGTTGACGGTACAATTTCAGATTACACAAATGGCCCACGCACTAAATGTTTTATCTGGGACATTTTTGTGCTTTTGTAAAAGCACCAGGAGTGGTGGATAAGTTTCGTAATGTTAAACATCTTTGAAGAGGCTGTCCCGTATACATAAATGGTACGTTCCACTGGCGGCCTTAGTGACAGCGGGAACACTTGAATACCGCAACAGACACCCTTCACATCTTCAACATTCAAGCAACATTCGGCCTCTTTCGGCCGAAGTTTCGGCTTCTTTTGGCCCCAAGACATTTCGACACCCCCGTTACGATTTATTTTTTCCTTCAAACTTATTAGTAACTGACAGACCAGTCATATTCATTAGCGTGACCTTTGCGTTCTGACCAGTATGACTTTTACAGTGCCGTTTAGGCGCCGCTTTTCAAACTTTGACAGTGTCGGCGGCTATTGCTATTGAAAATGATATGAAACTCTTTTCTCACGGTTTTTCACCATGTTCTCACAAACTTTAAAGCATGTGAATGCTGACATTATACTTCTCAGTGTTTTGATTTGTAACATTTGGCACGAGTTCCCCACCCAGGTAGTGCCGAAACGTCTTTGGTCGCGTTGCCTAAACGTCTAGTTTGGGGTCGGAAATTGTGCGGCCGAAACGACATTGCGCCAAAAGGTCTAGAAACCCGACATTGTCCGTTCGATAAGAATACTAAGTGAGTTGAACAATTGATGAATAAAAATGAAATATCAGAAATCGCGGCACTGGAACTACTTGGGATTAGAAAGTACAAGGTGGAAACAAATTGCATGGGCTTCAAGACAGCGACAGGAAATTTTCCCAAGGCAAAATACCTAGCGATGCAGAAATCGCACGCCACAAAACAATAGCTGCTTTGGTTTGCAGACGTTTTGGCACAATGGCAGTGAACTGATAACGTCGAAGTCGTGTCAATCCCGCGGTCTCGTTTTTCCTTGTCCCATTTCGTCCGCGTTATTACCCAATAATCGTACAATGCAACCACCCTACCACTAAATGAGAAACCGACCTTGACAAGGTAAAAACATACGTCGACTAACAAATGTTCATGTACACCGGACGAATGTGAATCAAATGATTTTATTGGATGGACGCGACAACATTGTTATCAGTTATCATGGCAGTAGCCAAAATGCTGCAGGACCCAAGACAAATTTCAATATGAATTTGACCGCCACAACGTAATACGTAATCGCCCTGAGTTTTCATCAACATGTCATCATTGGTCGGTAAACCATTGAATGAGACGCTTACGGGCTAACTACTTGAATACAGTGCAAAACACCATCCCAATCCTGAGATTTACATGTAATGAAGACGGGTCTGATATCATATTTGCCTGGAATCGATGGTACTCATGTTGGATACGAACAACAGCAGAGAGTTATCTATCTGTGACGTATGACACTTGACGAGCAGTCTATCGGATGCAACTTGCGCTTGATGAAATGACGTACTTTTCTCTATGTTCATGTTTTCTCAACTTCTCTCCTTTGACTTTTATGCTGCCGACAGGCGATTGGTTCATTCAAGCATAAATGACTCCAGAAACGGTCTTCACCCACAGAAATGCTGTACAGAGTGAAGACGAACTATTGTCTCAGAAATGCTCGTAGTTTGATTAGTGTTAATCGGTTTTCAAGGCGCGTGAAGATCTAAAAATGGCTGCTCACTGAATCCTTGATGCTCTAACCGTAATGAATCACAGCATGGAGCTGTTCTTTTTTATCTCCATGATCACAGACACCGCAAATGTACATCCACATACAAACGCAGATATTTTTGTTGTCAGCCAATATTGTTTTCCCTATATCACCCATCGGGCTCGCTTTCATTCCGCAGCCGTGAGTCGTTTCCGAGGTCGAATCGAATGCTGCCATAAACTTACACTGTAGTGTACGCTTGTCATGGAGGTAATTAGTCCAAGCGCTCGTGTAGACGGCATCGAGATGCCGTAGCAGTTCCGACAGTTAGGTCGAACAGTTAATACTCTATTTAAACCTTACAACTAATCAGTCTACAGATTATGCATAATCCCTTCCCTGGCACTCCCCAACTTTATTTACTCATCAGCTACTGTGTAGATTGCGCTCTAAAAAGAGAACAACGCTCCCAAAATTCACCCTTTTTAGCCTCATTTCGACCGTTGACACTGATTTCAATGAGTGAATATACTGTTGAAGTTGAACACTTTGATTTCACTATCTGGTTTAGTGTTTTGTCGGTTGAGTACATTGTTTATTGCCATTCAAAAGGAAAAAAACCGAACCAATTTACTAAATCGCCTTTTTCTCAGTTCGGCATTTTGTCACATTGCAGCACGTTCAAAAGAGTTTAACTCGAGAACGCGTGAACGGAAGTTCACCAGATTTTCACAGACGTTTGTCAAGTAGGTTGTCTCCAAAACGGTGTCTCAGTTTCTTTATGAAGATTTTTAAAGTCGAGTTATTGCTGCTTAATTAGGCGGCATTGTAAGACTAATCGGTGGATAAACTTTGACTCAACGATATGAAAAAACTAAGGCCTTTTTCAAAAATCTGAGACACGGTTTTGTAGCCAGTATTCTGAAGACCAATTGCCCGTTAACACCTAAACAATAGCCCCTCTCCGCTCAGACTTAAACTTTTTTACGTGAGACCACCCATTTTCTTTACAATTTCACTAAGATCTTCAAAAAAATCATCGCACACTAATTTTCTTGATAAACAAAAATATTCATAGAAATAGCTTTCAGGTGATATATAATACTTGGGTAAAAGTACACATCTTGATGGCAAATTCACGTTTGAAAATAGGTCGTCCGCAAAGGTGGAAAGCTACTTAATTTTTAACCATCTTGACCTGGTGGTGAAATATTGACTTGCCAGGAAAAGGGTTAAACATACGGGTAACTGGTATGTATTAGGAAATTTATGATCATTTGTTCTGACCAAAGGGTTTTGCTCTTGAAAATCAGAAAATGATGCTGTTCAAAACGAGCATAACTGACCTGCATGGATGCTTTCATTGCAGTGTTCAACGTTTGTAGGGACTGTGACATTGTAGACTCTTCAATTTGAGGGCATACCCAACATTTACATTCATCGGCAATGCCACATGCATACAGCTCCAATGCACTGTTGACTTTACATCAGTCCTTTCTACCCAACTTCCTTTGCAGCACCTTATATCCACCAAAAATTTAATCAGCTGTGTACAGGTTTATATTTATGTCATAAAAGCATTTATCATTACTTTTTGCACAGAAACAGTGATTTGTTGAAGTTATCCATGAAAATAAATATCAAAATCAGGCAATATGGAGACTTTTTAGCCTCCACAAAGCATGCCGGGAGAAATGCCCAGATGATGATGTAAAGTTTTCGGGTTTGGTGCATTGACTAGGGGGTCTGATCTAGGGAGTCTCATAAACAGCTTAGATATTATGCCTGCCTGTAAGTATTACAGATGTACTAATAATCGTGCGCGAGATTTCAATAAGGCATTCTGCATGATTCGAAACCTGAAGTGAAAACACCGCCTCTAAAAATTGTTGCTGGTAAAGATTGGCACGACGTGAGTTTCAAAATTATAAGTACAGTGTGTGTTTTTATGTATGCAAAGACCGTTTCCAAGAATTTTTCCCGACATTTTTCCCAATGACTAGTTGTGAGGTTGTGGCTTTCAGATTTTAACCATTCTCAATTATTTTCCAAGACTGCACAATTGACAGCAGAAAACGGCTGCTTGGATTTGCAATCTCTTCCTACTTCCATTGCGGTTTCTAATTACCGGTAACTCACGATTAGAGTTCAAAGTGAGTTGCGAGAACAGGAAAATTGTAGTGTGTAGTTTATGACTGTACTTTGAAATGATAAATTGAAATTTCATTTAGTGCCCCTAGAACATGAAAGTGTGTTTGAAGTTTAATTTAGTGCCCCTGAGAACATGAAAGTGTGTATACACAACTATTGTTTGTTGGATGAAGGACACTCCATTTAGAGTCCGGTTCAAAGTTATAAGGTTGAAGGCAAAGTGTGTCCATTGGGCAGTAGCTCAATACAAACGCACAGTAGATCAGACCCCTAGTGATACCCCCTAACTTCCTCAACCAAACACGAAAACTTAACGTCATCTTAGGTCAAGCCTCTCTGAGGAATTCCGATAAGTGGCGCTTCCATATGGCGAAAATGGCGTCATACACATCAATTAATAAAACATTAATTTCCAGGAGAATCATTAGCACATATCTCATCTCTTCATCATGAATGTTACAAAAATAATATACTTCAACTTTTAAAGGCAGGTTGATATTTGGGTGGGCTATCCCTTTAACATTTCACACTATGACTGAGGTGAGGTTATGACCTTTGGGGAGCCCAACTTCACTGCGCGAATGAATGAACTACATGCATTTGCGTGAACTCTGTGTGACCAAACCATTCAGAGAATGTTGCGTCCTGAGTGGTGCATCAAACAGTGAAGTAAGGGCCATTCAATATCTTATAGCATGAATTGCACAATGCTCTGTGCAGTTTATGTGAAGATTTCAGTGCAGATATGCACATTATCCAGGGTTTTTGCTCGTATGCACGGTGGGATTTAATGTTTGGGCAAATATTTAATCACATCGCAATCTTTATCTTGGCCAAAGTTGCATGTACAGTCCCAGTGGGTAGTTAATAATAAGTGTATACATCACCAAAATCAGTGCATTCTCACAAACTTATTTCGGCTTGAATATAAAATAAAAAAAAAAAACAATGCTAGAAGATACAGCTAGTCGGGGCTTTAAGTGAACATGAGATTAATTCTAATCTTACCTAAACATGATATGTCATTTTATTTCGCATCATTTCAATTCATTTTTAACTTTCTAAATTATTTCTATTTATGCTGAAATAGAAATGTGGTGTTATTTTCAACATGCTATGATGCACATTTTGGATATTTATATGACCATCGATGTAAAAAAGAGTCAATTTTTCATCAATGGTCTGACAGTCTACAAGCTCTGATATACTGCAGGAATGCATAGTGCAGTGTGAATCCAATTATGTTGAGCCTTTTCAGGCCATGAAAATGCTTGATATATTTCTGATTCAAATATGTGTCGATGGACTGTCAGATTAATATGGTTATTCATCGTCATTATCGTGACTTGAAATGTGATTCATCATCTGTGTTTGAGACAATTTGATTTTTCTCAGTAGGATTTTTAACTCTTTTTTTATATTTCTGCAAGTTGCAGGTCCCTGGAGGTACATGTATTTATTAGGCGTTGAACAAATAGGGAAAGTGTAGTGCCCAAAGGAATGACAGTCACACAAAAAGGCATGCCAACAACTGGGAACAATATGAGAGGTATGTACTACAAAGTCTGCACTGATAAGTTTTTAGTCTAAAGTAATGAACTTTGAAGGGCAAGTTAACCAAAGCACCAGTGTTGGTGAATTATAGTACATGAACATGGTTAAGCAGAACCATCATGGCACAGTATGACAATTTTACTTAGATGAACTTTGATGTTTGGTTATATTTGCAGGTCACCTAACAGCATAAGCGACAAAATCTGCCTTTATAATCTTCTTTTGAAGATACAAATGTAATAGATAGTGATGCAGCTTAGCCCATGTCAAATTTTGAAATCACAATGAAATATGTAAACCCTGGAAATTATTATAGAAGAGCATAGTGTTGAAACAACTTCAGGGGCTCTTCCATGAGTTCCAAAACACAAATGTACATGACATACAATAATTGCATAGTCAAACCAAGGAAATGTTCTTTTTAACACTGTCTCCCGACACTGGCCAAATACTTGAATGAATCCATGAAGTGTAATTTATGAACCTTGTCTGGGAAACAAAACTTTGAAACAATATCACAAGACAAACTGAGGTTGCAGAGTCTGTTGCAAATTGTGTAATCAAAGATGAAACAAGCTTCTGTTCTGATAACATGTTCCAGATTACATGACATGCTCAAAACCATATTTTATCTTTTACTAAATTGAACGAAACTATTTTCCGAACAACATACAGTGTGCAAGAAAACCATTGCTTTTTTTCAAAAATTGTAGCATAATGTATATTTTTGCGTAATTGTACTGTCCCAATACACAAACATGACCCCCAACAGATCACTAGCATGTGATTTCCAAACATTTAACAAATTCACCGCTCTCCCCTGTAATGAATCTAGCAAGTATGTTATTGTTATTCAATCACCGTAATTCAAATGGCGTTATCCAGCGGGGACTCCCTGTATGTCATCAGTGATGACTTATAGATCAAGTACCGAAAGATTAACTTTTAATCCATACTATTACTGGCACACATACACAGTCACATCAATCTTTGATTTGGGTGATTCCCCAGCGTAACATGCCTTCTTTTTAGTTCAATATATGTATATGTTACAAGGCACTGTAGGTCAAGGCTGCATGATACAAAAATATTTCTATCTTCAATATTCCATCCTAATTTGACAGATGTAATATTGTAACCTATAGATCCTACTGTATTAGTTCTCGGCCAACGTACAAAGACTTGGTCCATTCGCTAAAACGCGTAATTGACCATTCGCTAAAGCGCATAATTGATGACATGTTTTGCAAAATATTATTGGAAGCACGACCATACTCATGTGTCTGGGAGGTACATTGATTTTACAGTCTCTCTTAACAAAAACAGGAATATTTAGTCAATAACATAGGCAATGAATCAGTGAAAAAACATTTTGGTCTTCATATTTGTATATTTAGGCATAAACATGTCAGTTTGATGTACAACAGTACATAGATGACCAGTTTATTCAATAAGGGAGCATTCAGTTATTACAGCCGAGGGTAAGCCAGCCCAATTTGAAGGGGGAAGCGGTTCACCGTAAATTTGAAAATTGCAAAGGGGGTCATGTATTTTTCAAACAGCATTGGGGGTCACTCAATTTTCTTAAGTAGTTGACCTGTTAAAAAGAAGTTTTAGTGTTCAAAAATATTCTGGGAGATAAAATGATTCGCTGCATGATTTCACTCGTGGTAGTCATTTAACTGTAAATCTGAACAAAAGTATAATTATCTGTCACATGAACATCTTGCTGTTGAAACTCAGAGGCTTGTCTTATTGTAAATCGAGCTCATGGAGGGCAATGAACAATTTCCATTACTTACGTATTAGAGATATAGCAACTTTTGTCAGGGAAAATATTTAAGTGACCTGTATACCACTAGTACCATGAAAAGTGAAATAGGTTTAGTTGAAATTCAAATATCAAAACTGTTGTCCTCATCTGAACCTTCAAACACCATAATTTAATCAAGTACATTTGTATCAATTGTCAACATCTCAGAAAGCACCGATTGTGTTTAAGACTAAATGATTCCGTCGTGTGCGGGCGCTCCGGCGCACTGCGACCTGCGACCCTTTACTAGGTAGGTCGCAGTGCACTGGAACGCTCGCATGCAACGGAATCTTTCAGTCTAATTGTGTTTGTGAAGCATTGAAAAAAAATTATTCATAGTTTCCTCATAGACTCCAATGTATAGTGTATCAACATTTCAGTGAAATTCAGAAATCAAATTTCTTGCATACATATCAACTTTTAACCATTCTTGTCTAGTGAAGTACTTTAAAATGAATTATCAAATGTCTATAAATACACGTATTTAAACAAAAACAAACAAAATTGATGATGTACAGTCCTGATGATTTATTCTGTGTATCATTATTTTCAGGAACTGAAATACATACAATCTGGGCTATCCAAGGACTAGCATCAAGCTGAAGACATTTTGATAGTTGTGTGTGTTTCTTCTGAGGATAGCGAACATGACAGAAGTTGCAAGGGTGGTGCCTTTATTCGGAGACTCTTGCCATGGGATAGAGGAAGAAGTGAAACTGCATATGGAAAAACACATGCATCAAAGGAAATGCATATTGAGGCTACCTTGCATTTAGGGCCTGGTATCAATCAGATCAGAGTCTGACAGACACATGACAATACCAGCAGCATTGACAACTCATTACAGGACAATGTTTAATGTATAAGCATATTTTATACATTTTCTTGATTCTGCCAAAGGCTTAGTGATGTATTTTTTTGTTTCGAACAAAGACCACTCAACTTTTGAATTTTGTTAACCAGACAGAGGCTGTACTCATGAAAGTCCAACTGGGAACACTTTCTATATGTTATTACACCTACTGAGTCATAATCAGTGATTAAGCTGAATACCCAAAGCTGTACATGTGTGAATATGTGGACTGTACTCGACGGATTACTGGCTGAGTTATAAGACCAATAATTCTGTCTTAGTCTCTTCAGTGGCCATATTTGATATTTCATGAACAATGTGTTAAAAATGAGGTGCATCTTTGCAAACAAATTTTACAGATTAAGTACACCAACTTACAACTACAGTATTATTTTTGGCAACACTGTAGCTTTATGTGCATGCAATGTGGTTGAATCTTAGCTCGAGTCTAGGTTGTAATCAAAATATTTGTTGGCAATTTTCAATGATATGGCAGAACTCATTATCATGTGTGATCTGTAATAGATACTAGCAATGCAACACAAAACATAGCTAAATGTGGAGTCTCTTTTCTACTTACACATCCAAACACCCGGTACATCCATTTTTTAAATCTTAGAAAATAATTAATTTATTATCCATTTGTCATAACTAAAGCCATAATTGCTATGTAAAGTGAGTCAAGTTCTCAGCTACTTGGTTGACACTCTAATATTGCATCTGCAATATAAGAAAACAATAAGTGTATTTTTTGTTTTTCACCTGAAGTATATTGCTTGTATTTTGAGGAAGTTTTGAGGAATTCTGTATTTTTTGTCCCATGTGATTTCCTATTTAACTATTTTAAATAAACAATTAAAACCAATACCTCTTCTATGATCTTGCTTTGTTAGATATGTGTGTATGTTAGATGGGTTAAATGTGCAAAGTAGTTAATACAACAATGATATTAATGTAGTTAATCAGTGCAGAACTACAGTACAATAGGTGCAAAAACAGAACAATCAGGTTCATATTTGGACCTACAAGATCCAAATTACAGAAGATTGAATATGTTTCTTTATGTTGTGCATAAAGATGTATAAATACAAATCAGGTTGATGCATAAATGTGAATCTTTATGCATCTGTAATGTCCTGCATAAAGGTAAATAAATTTAGTCAGCCATTAAACCCTTTTATGCACAAGCATAAAGGTGCATGAAGTTCCATCTTTATGCTGCATAAAGATGATTACAGATCATCTTTATGCAACTTTATGTCACCTTTATGCTGCGCATAAATCTAGATTTTCATCTTGTGGAAGTGATAGGTGCCATTACCATGAGCCATGGAATCACAAGACCCACTACAGCCAATGTATGTCAGCATAGTGTACTGTCTTGCACATGTACCACCGAAGTTGACAATAACCAGCACCACAGTAAGATTGAATCACCCGCACTTGTTGAAACAGTGGCCATTTCAGCAGCTGCATTGCCGAAACCGTATTACCAGCTACAATACTATGGTGAAAATCCCCCTGGAACCCCTGTCTCCATGGTAGCAAAACAGAAGGATTGGTTTGCCTTGCAAAGAAATGATGAAGTGTTGAGTGACGTGATAGGCTACATTGAAGACGAAAAGAAGAAAGTAGACTTGAAATCACTTCCTGATGAAATCAAGATATTGCTCAGACAAAGAAACAGGTTGATTCTGTGGGATAGAGTATTGTTCCGCAAGACTAGAAATAACCATGGGAAGGAGACTAACCAGCTGGTATTACCGACCAAGTATCGGGCACAAGCCATGGAAGCCTTGCATGATGACATGGGTCATATGGGAGTCGACCGAACTTTCGATCTCCTCAGAGCAAGATTCTACTGGCCAAGAATGAGAGCAGATGTTGAAAGAAAGTGCCAGACTTGTAGTAGGTGTGTACAGAGAAAACAGCTGCCACGCCGCGCTGCTCCAATGACTAACATCTTCTCCAGCTGCCCAATGGAATTAGTCTGCATCGATTTTCTGACCATAGAACAGGACAGAAGTATTAACACACAGAATGTACTAGTGGTAACTGATCATTATACTAGATATGCTCAGGCGTACCCGACTAAAGATCAAGAAGCAAAGACGGTGGCGAAAGTTCTGTGGGAGAAGTTCTTTGTGCATTATGGACTACCAGCCCGTATCCATAGCGACCAAGGACGCAGCTTTGAGAACAGACTCATCAAGGAATTATTGAAAGTGGCCGGTATACGCAAGTCCCAAACTACTCCATATCACCCTCAAGGGGATCCGCAGCCAGAGAGGTTTAACCGTATACTGCTGAATATGCTAGGAACATTAAACACCAAGGAAAAGCAGCACTGGAGTCAACATATCAGTTTCCTGGTGCATGCTTACAACTGTACCAAGAATGATGCCACTCAGTTCTCACCGTATTACCTCATGTTTGGAAGAGAAGCCAGACTACCCATTGATCTCTGTTTTAGTGTTAACCCAGATGAATACACCAAAAATGATTACCTGCAGTACGTTGAAAAGTAGACTGAAAGGAGCATATGAATTAGCTGAGAATGAAGCAAAGAAGAAAGCACTCGCCAACAAGAGACGCTATGACAGCAAGGTGTGTGGTAGTGATCTGCTTGTGGGAGACAGAGTACTAATACGCAACGTTGGGTTGATAGGCAAACACAAACTGGCCGATCGCTCGAAACCTGATGTGCATGTTGTTGAGAAGAGATTGGACGACAACTTGCCGGTGTATGTGGTAAAACCAGAAACTGGAGATGGGGTAGAACGGACCCTACATAGGAACATGTTACTTCCTATTGGCTATTTGTCTGCCTCAGAACCAGAAGAGGTTGAAACTAAAGAAAGAAGACCAGTTACTAGACAGTCCGCCAGACAACAGACTGATAAGAAAGAGGAGACAGACACTGATTCAGATATGGAGGAATTGTTTGCCAACCCGCCAATCCCCAAAGCATCACCCATAGTAACTGACAACAATGATATCAGCACCATAGAAACAGCAGCCGACTCTATTGATACACCAGATGTGCCTGATGAAAGAGAAACACGCCAGAGTGAAGTGGAAATTATGCCACAACCACCCAAAGAAGGACGACCAAAACGACAGAATGCTGGACCAGAATGCTGACGGCTGCTGATAAATTGACCTATGACCGAATGGGGGTACAAGCAAATTGTAAATTGCTAAGCCTGTTAAGTCCTACCACTCATGTAATACCTATACCAGGTACTGAGATGTTTCTTGTTTGCAAAGACGTGAATTATGATTAGAGTGACTGACTGTTAAAAACAATAACAGTGGGTTGCATTGACAATGACCTTTGCCCTTTTAAGTTTTTAATGTTTGAACGTTGAGTCTCATTATATCAATTACCAAAGTAACTTACACCCGGAGTGTGTAAGCATCTGAGGGGAATGTGTAACCCCGGTTACGATTGTAAGTCATGTGATTAGGTCTACTGCGTGTTGTTTGAGTGTGATGACACATGTGTGGAATTTCATTGATAGCGTCTTCACCCACAATGCATTGCAATGCTCTACTGATATTCACTGCTTGAAGACAGTATTTTGGTGTGGACGTACGTTTAGGAATTATTATCCGTTTAACTACCAAGAAAAAATTCCAAGACAACGTGGTTGGTCTTTTACATGACTGTGCTTGCAGGTATGTGTATTTGAACGCTTTGGTATTGAAAACAATGAACTTTTAAATGTCTCAGAGTATGAGACACACACCCCTCTAGTGAAACGTGGATGAAGGACCATGTGTTTTCCCAATTAACGTGGAAAAGTTTCTAAGTTGCTATTCTGTAGTTAGTGTTATTCCAGTAGTGATTTAGAAAGTACTGAAGTTTTAGAAACATGTTGAAATTTGGGTTTTCTGATTTTGAAGGAAATTTCTGTGATTCTTAGTTCTTTGTTTCAATGGAATTTTTGAACAGTGTATTTGCTATCATGTTGACTTAGTCTCATCCTGAATGAGATTGTGTAAACAGAAGGAAACGCTTACATAATTGCCATTGGTCTTTTACATGACTGTGCTTGCAGAGGAGATCCAGTTAATGAATTACTGATAGACTGCGTGTGTTCCTATTGTGTGGCCGGAGTGAAGAGCCAAGGAGTGCCTGGAATTGTTCGTGTCAATCATCAACTCGATTATTGCTACCAGGGTTGGAATACAAAATCCCCAGGGAGGATCATCTGGAAGGACTCTGTGTGTGTAACGTAGTTTCCTATTGGATAGACTGTCATCGTCATAGCAACAGGACGGACATTGACCTACAACTCGAGGAGAAACCATTGTGCAGCCATATGAACAATAGCTAAGTGAATAAACCCTAGACAACAGCCATTTTAGAATTACCTGGAACTTTATCATGGTGGATGAACTTTAGATTTTGCGCCTGGAAACTATTTTTCAGTATTACTGCTATTAGTTTTAATCATTGTAGACCAGTGTTTTATTCTGTTATTATTATTATCATTAGTGGTAGAGATTTTAGTTGTAGTGAAATAAACCTTAATATAAACTGCAACGCAAATTGTATGATAATCATTCTTTCCTGGTTTGTTGATTGTGTGATATGAACTTGGGTCGGGTTTAATTGACTGGCTAAATTTAAAGTCAGTTTAATTACCCGTTACATATATATATATATATATATATATATATATATATATATATATATATATATATATATATATATATATATATAATATATATATATATATATATATATATAATTTACCATCATATTTAACAAAAGTCGACAAGAAGTCAGAGCACGTCATCAGAGAATTAAAGTTTGCAGCTGACCAGAAAATGAAATGATACCATGAAAAGGGACATAACATTTGGTAACTTATAAGTTGTACGAAAAGGAATTTGTAAATTGTCCAAAATTAACAGACTTCCGATTTCAGGGCATCCTTGAAATAAAAAATCAGCATACTCATAACCTGACCTTTTATCAACTAAGCATGCTCCGGCGACTTAATGAGTCACATGCTGTCTTGAAAACATGCTATGGGAAGTCATTTATGCGTGAGCAAAAATACCTTTTGTTCCCACCAAGTGAGTCACCACAACCAGTATCTGGCACAGTAGACTGGTGTCTTTTGTATCAGCCCTGGATACATTATCGATCTTGTTTAAACATACTGTGGCTGACAACTTGACGCCCTCAAGGGCGTACAACACAAAGGCTTAACTCCTACGTTTTCACATGGATATTACTGTCTTCTTTAACAATTAAACTATTGTCAGTGTCATTGATAGATCAAAGCGCCGAATTAGTATTCTGATCATTTTCCCCACTCTATGACCTGACCTTAATTAGTCTGGAGTATTCTTAAGGTCATTGCCGTTTATGACCTTGAAGTCAATTAGTCATGCTTAAAAAAAGAACATTCAATCAGTCACAAGTGGACATATTTTAGAGCAGTAATTTTTATATCAGTATAAGTTCTTTATTTCTTACATAGCCATTCCCGATATAATACTGGGGCGGCATGGTTTCAGTCAGACATTTGGGTTCGTGTCTCTAACGTGTTAGTTTAAGGTGGCGGTAAAGGCTAGAGCGTCAGTTATAAACTTCAATTAAACTATTAAAACATAAAAGTAGTCAACATTCTCTGTGGAATAAAAAAAATCTAGACATTTGGGGTCATAGGAATTGCAGAGTTATAGCCCGTTGAAACTTCTAAAAAACTGACCAAATAAGGGAAGTTAGGAAGTCCTTAGTGTATTAACTATGGTAGAGGTCCCTAGCTTTAAAAAATGTTTGAAAAGGGAAAGTCATTTTTACTGTTTTTCAGGAAAGTTTGACAAGGCAGTGCTTGCATTCAGAATGCGTGACTGCTATTGTAAATGCATTTTTAGATTCTTTGAGTGTCGAAAAGGTGTCAAAAGTGAGATTAACCAAAAAAACTGCTCTGTGAGGGGTGCAAATATGGCTTGTTTTCAACATTTTTGACAGAATAACAGTTTTCCTACATAATTTTATACCAATTTAATCCAATCTTTGAAATGAGATATGGACATGAAATTTTACAGCCTATTAACAAGGTTACGGATAAGATTTGTATGGCACAATTTTCGTGTATTTGAAGTTAAAATTTGAAAGAATTTCTAATAATTTTTTGATATGTAAACCCATGTAAAATCATAAAACAAAATTTATTTACAAATCCTGCCGTAATAATCTTACAATTAATAGTGTCAACATATTTAACTAATTGGGTAATATTAATATTATCCAATTATTATTGATTTCAAATATGTAAAAAAATATTAAAAATTAAATTTTAATATTGATTGGTGTCATATTTCGAAATCATGGCTACAAATATACAATTTTTATATTTTTGGAGAAGTATTAACTAAGGGAGTTATCCTGAAATTTGAACTAAATATCTTGATTTTAACACTTGAAACTTGACATTAACTCTGAGAAAAGAATTGGTGCAAAAATAGCCTTTACCGCTACCTTAAGACTTTGAAAACTCCAGCAGTATTAATTTCATGACTTTCAAGACCTTCAGCAACCGATGAGAGAACAGAATATTGCTTCAACAATCCGGTTGAAATATGTTAAATCATCTTATACGTGTACCAAAGGAGGTATTGGAATAATGTGTATCTGAAGAGATATTATTGCATACAATATTGCTGATGTTTAGTATTACTACACCATGAAATATCGTTTAGAGTTTAAACACTCTTAAGAATCATTCTCAACTTTATTATGTATTATGTATTATGTATTGTATGAACAAAA
Source organism: Ptychodera flava (assembly GCF_041260155.1). Taxonomy (NCBI): domain Eukaryota; kingdom Metazoa; phylum Hemichordata; class Enteropneusta; family Ptychoderidae; genus Ptychodera; species Ptychodera flava. The sequence continues at coordinate 6,123,170 of NC_091930.1, forward strand.
TGTCCATTACATATGTTTGAAATGTCATTAAAAATGCTAAAAATGATAAACGTCGGACTCTGAATGTTTACCAAATCACTGTTCTCTTATGACTTTGGCTTTGTGTGGCTAAAATGAAGTTGAAGGCTATGAACCTTTATTTTTGAATATTTTATGGCGAGAATTTGTGAGGATTCTATGCAGACACGAGAAAGTCATAGAGTTGTAAATGTTCTCAAAACAAGATGTTTACCGTATACTGACAGTAAATTTCATTTGTTAATCTTAGTTCACAACTAATTAGGACGATAATCAGAGATTATTAAGATACAAAATGTTGAAGTAAATCCAAGAGAACGGTAGCATTCATTGCTTTATCAGACAATGTACGAAGATTATTTGGGTCAATCTTTTGTTAGACTTAATACTGGCATATTTATTGGTATGTTTCAGGATAAAAAAAGATGACAAAACGTTTTCAAAACTAGCAATGATATATTGTGTTACATGAGGGAAAGGCCAAAACGGTAAACTTAGCAATTTCCTCTTAAATAAAATGTATTACAAAATATAAAAAACTAATCACTTAGCCAAGGGATAAAGTAAAAACTGTAAAAGTTTTGCAGGCTACTTATCTCAGCTGGGACAGTACTAATCTCTAGGGTCAGACAGTGAGACAGACCGATGCAGTCCTTTGGCTTTTTGCAGGTTTGAGATTGTTCAAAGTCAATAGAATGTGTACAGAAGTTATGACTTTCATAATTTTGAATTCCATTTATGGAAAATGGGCATCCATGTGAATTATCGAAGAGGAGGGTTACGGTCCTTCTTTGCAGCTCAACATCGTCAATTTTCTAGAAGTAGAGATAAAGAGCTTTCTAATGATGTATGATGTGGCTGTATGTGAGGTGGGTGCATTAAACTCCTAAAATAAACCCCTTTTGTGGATTTACCACTCACCCAATACCAGAATATTGATGGTATAAATACAGTGATCTAGTTTATCGAGACGGGAAAATAACCATTATGTTCGCATATAACATGGTTGAATACACACACACTCAAGCTCTTTACGAGAGAAGATTTCCTTTTATAGCGTTTCCCGCTACAATTTCAATGTTCTGTGATAAGTTTATTCTTGCCTTTAACCTCCCGTCAGCCTCTCAAAAGGTTCCCTTAGTCACTTCAAATTCTCATTACAGAAAGAGCCCAACACAGCGACATTTGTGTTAACAGCAATTACTCGAACTGTTACCAATACAAAGCTATCACAAAGGACTTTCCCTTTTCCGCGCACGTTATGAAGTGTCGTACCGTTTGTTTGCAATAACATATCATGTTTCAGAAACTTGATTTTGTACCATATCGACGATTTCAAATCATCATGCTCTGTCGATAATATGTGGGCATAAATGGCTGCCGACATTTTATAAGACTACTGCTACCAAGCTAATGTGCTTAATAAATACAGAGACACACTTTAAGGGATAGACAACATACACTTCCAAATATGTGGGATACTTTGCCAGTAAGTTACGAATTCAGTCTGCTCTAACTTGCTGGCCATACTTTCTTGTGCATGGTGCTATAACATCAAATTTGTTTACAGTATGAACGCTTTGTTGGCAATGCTGTTTACGGCTTCAATCTACCAAATATTTACTGTTGATGTACAGCATTGGATAAGCTGTTTCTCTGATTGGTCCATTGTCATTATTCACAGCGACTTAGGAAGTCTATTTGTATTGTTTTTATAATATTGGTAAGATACAGCTACAAAATAAACCGGATAACAGCTTATTCAATGCTGCACATTAGCCAATATTTACTTTGCTGATTTGGATCTCAGACTATTTCTATTATTTCTTCTGCGTATAATTCAATTAAAAAATCTACTTATGGTTATCAATTTAGCATATTAGCGCTGTGCAAAGACTGAGTACGGATCAAAGAAACGGGGGCCGAAGAAAAGTACTCCAGAAAAACATAGTGCAGGTGACTCCGTAGGTGAAATGTCCAGTCTTCAACGAGAGCCGATGCACGAAGATACAAACCACTGGATTTTGAGGAAAAATAAAGTTTCGAAATGTCGATTGATTGACATCATCTGTCGCACATTTGTCTTCATGCTATTATTTGCAGTATATACACACACACCCACACCACACACACACACACACACACACACACACACACACACACATATATATATATATATATATATATATATATATATATATATATAATATATATATAATATATATATATATATATATATATATATATATATATATATATATAATCGTTCAGAAGCTATAATGATGTCCGAATGAAAGACAAGCTGCATTTAACTTTTATATAATTCATCAATGGCACCATATATTACCCTAACTTTTACTCACACACAAAGACACGCGTGCTCACAGTTGAACTCTGCATTTTGTGTAGCATTTTATTTTATGTACTATATAGATATAAAAAAAAACATTAGTACTGAGATGAACAAAGATAATAACATGCTTGTAGAAAAATTAAACAAGTGCATAGCCTGAAATGAAATCTTTCAAATAGATGGTTTGCATTTTTTTATCAAACGGATAATTTCCTAAATGTGCAAAGAATGATTTCAATTTGAACCGCTGTCGAAAAGTCTACCCTTTCATAAAATACTTATAGAATATGGATGGTATTTTTACTTGTCAAATGTTTGATTCGGGTTCAGAACTGATATCATTTCACGCATAAAAGAACAAGGAAAATAGCATGCTTATGATTAAACCAACAAATACATAGAGTAATATGAAAGTAAATGAAATGGGAATCATTCAATTAAGTTAGTACACGTTTAACAATGTTGGTAATTCGTAAATATAGGTAGCATGATTTGAAGTTCAAACACTGTCAAGAATTCTACATATGATAAAACACCTTTAGAAAATGATGATATTTTTGCAAGTAAAACTGTAATTTAGCTTTAAAAAATTAAAATTGAGATTTAAAAATAGAAGTCAAAGTGACATCCATAACTAAAAATACAACAATTTATACGTTGCTCTAACGTGGTTTTGTGAAAAATGCAAAACATGGTCGAAAGTTATTCCATTATCTTATTTTTTTCTTTCAACAACAAATTATTGCCAGTATTTTTGTGACAAAATTTGAAAACCTTCTGGGTTTGCTCTTTTACCTGATACTTGAATTTTTCGGATGTCTATCAGTGAAAATTGCAAGTGTGCTCAAGCACCTAGGTACATTATATAATTTATTTTCAGTCAAAAATACATTTGAAGCTGAAAAAGTATTGTACTGATATTTGTATGATTTACAAATATAACTGTAAGAAAGTACACGTAATGTGTCGTCGGAATTTAATCTTCTTTCAAATAAAAAATATAGTTAAATGTTAAGTTGCGGAGCTTTTTTTTCTAATTAAGTACCATGATGTCAGTCTATTCAATCATAAAAAGAAATCACCCAAAATTAGCAGTATTTGTAAGGTGAGGATTAAACATTCTCTCCACTCTTCACTGCCCGTTCTAGCGATTTCGCCAAATTTATATAATATGCAATATACGCATGAAATATGTGGAAATCAAAGGTTAGTATCAAACTTCAGAACTTATATACCTGATCCCCGTAGCTAACACCGATAAAAATACATAACAAATACTGCACTTTGTCTTTATTAGAAAATGTGATATTTCCGACTAAATTTGAACAATCGATTGATAGTTCTTTAATTGCGGGTGTATTGTACGTAAAACTGTAGACTGAATACTCAATAATAAACACGATCAGTCGCCTTACATGTTATATTCAAGGTATTCACTCATTAGTATACTGGATGAATTATGATTATGATGTCTTTATAAAATGCGTAAAATCATTTTGATCAAACTTCATAAATACATCTTACTTTGTGAAATTTAATTTGTATTATATTTTAATACACGACGTATGTTGTTTGATATCTACTTATTCTCTCGTTCTAATATTCTTTGCCTTCCCCTTTTTGTCTACTGAAAAGTCACATTGTGTAACCAGCACTTAATACTGTCTCATTTTTTTTACTTGTTAAATTAATTGACCTGTGAAGATGTAGAATGAAAAATTGTAATATCCTACATCATAGTGCATTCATTCTTAAATGACCTTCCAAATCAACGTCACAGAGCTTTCAGAGAAAACAATGTCACCTTCTTATCGTCATATCTACTTCGGAGGCCTGTTAATCGATTTGAAGGTCTATTGCAGAAGCATAAATTCATTTGTACACTTCTTGATAAACATTTTATAAACCAAGACATGCTCTTAGTAAACATATGTTAGCTTCAGTCTAAGAATATGCAATCGTTACTTCCATAAATTTGCTCGAACATGGTCTTTAGCTGAATCAACAGTGAAGTGAAACTTGTCTTCTTCAACGAACACGAAAAACAAAACAGATACACACAAAACAAAACGATATCCCGTTTTTCAAAGGCTATGTAAGAATTTTGGCAATTCTAACCAAAACGTTATGTTCCTTTGCAAATTATGGTCATATCTCGATGGTATTTGTACGGTTATAGAAGTGTTTAGTGGCTCAAACAGTTGTAGAATTATTCGCATACGCAGTCTTTGTTTGGTTCTTCATCATTTTCAAAATCTCTGCAACGTTTCTTTCAATGTTTTCCATCTTCTTTTCGACATGTCTTTCCAAATTACCCATCTTCTTTTCAACATTTGTGTCAATTTTTTGTACCATCTCTTCCATTTTGAGAATTCTCTCTTGAACTTTCTCCAACCTAATTTGGAAAATGGCATTGATAAATATGAATTAAAATAGAATAATACGGGAAATACATTTTTACAAAACCATTCTTCTAAGGTAAAACGATCGTACGTAGAATGCGGTTATATTAGGACGCTCAAATTCCATTCACCTTTTGTAAATAGTCTTCCCAAGTTGAACTTTGAACTTTTGACGATTTCACTACCATTCTAGTTAGGTTAAAACGGAAAATTTAATTTCCCATGTAATTTACACATGTGAAGCTATTTTTTTTTTTTTGAATTTCAAACATCAAGTAATGGGCAACCTGTTTTGTTAAGAGGGTTTAAAACCTGAAGAAAACACTGTCATTTAAAAGCTAAAACTTGTCAAAATTATTCTAGCAGAAAGTAAACTCTATCTATGATTCCAAATTTACTTATATATAAAATGTATCCTATTTTGAACCAGCGCTTTGCGAGAAGATATATAGTATACTATGTTATTGACAGCGGAGCTACAATGTACATCGGAAGGATGTTAAAGTCACAATTATCAATCCCGGGCTCTTGCATTAGTGAGATCCCAGCCACACACTGGGTTAAAGGTATACTGTCACCTGTTCCAACTTTGCCACAGTTACCATGGAAAGAGAAAATCTAACCAATCACAGATTTTAAGAGGGTGGCCGCTTTTTAAAACAGCGCCCTCACGTGGGCATTTTGAATACCAAGGAACGCCATTTTGACCATATATGGGCATATTTAGATTACAGGTGACTGTATACATTAATTACAATGTTTACTTTCCCTAACGTTACTTACACAATTTATCGCAACCGTTGCCACCTCTGCTAATCCTGCTGGCATATTGCGAGTATTTGCCAGGTTTAAAATTATGCTCTGACATGGTCTCGCCAAGAAATAAAGCGAAACTGGAGATTGCGTTGAGAGGGACTATTCCGTCTTGCTTAGGCCATGGAGCTACATGTAATTAGGCCTACTACGTACCAGACTTCAAACCTGTGCTCTGTGACGTAAACCCTAACGCGACAGCGAACCCCGCTGAGAACAGATATCAGACTTTGCTCTGACATAAGGTACATGTAGTGCTTGCGGCAAAGAAGCCAGATTTTATAAATTCAGCACAAGTAATACTCAATCTACATTGATGTTGTATTAACCCATCTTTCATGATTAGACCAGAGGAAAATCGAGCGTATACTTCCGTTTTCATTGTTTTGACGATAATGGCGCGTTGTCGACGAGGTTTCGTTCTGGTAATTTTGAAGTCCTTCAAAATGAATGGTTGATGCAATCACGACTACGAGGACTGGAACATTTGAAGCCGCTTGAATGCTATTACTCCTAAATCTAGGTCTACTTCTGTATGTTGCAAGGCGATGTCTGCCCTCTCGTTTTCCTGGCTATTAGAATCCATGTAGAGGCAAGGAGTGATGCGTCGCTGTTTACAGATCGATAGAGCATGACGTAATTTACGCGCATCGGATAGACTACAAACTTCTCCTTTCAAGGAATTTCTTAATGTTTCGGAATGGTTAAGTATAAACAAATGCTGCAAAACTTTACAGAATTTACTTGAAGCAATAGTTTTGGTTTTTATTGTACAATATTTAGTGGAACTTTGCTGTCTCCGTCTATGCTGGCCGTCAAAAGCCGTTGTGGCAGGTTGACCTTTGATGACCTCACTGGTAAGAAAGTCCCTCAAGATATGTGGTAAGCTACAAATCACTGATATATTTGAAAATATCATACTTTTCTCATTTCCGGATTTTAAAAAACTAGACAAAAAAATCAAGACCTACCTACCCTATTGCTGAGGGAGCTAGGCCTGATCAGTCCGGGTCATTTCCAAAATTGGCGACTCTTTATGATAATGTATTCCGGCTTTTAGCCAATCATCGACCAGATTACATCATTAATAAAGTACAGGTCACGCTAGGTCACAAATTACCCACCAAGTGCGATCGGCAGTTTTGGGCCGCTTATTAAGCCTCTGTCTTGTGAATTTCGACGAATTTCGACTGTCAACATAATCCACGTGTTCTGCAGAAGGTCATGTCCAACAACGAGTCCGATGAGTGAAGAAATATTCGAAATATTTACGATTCATTTCTACTCCCAGTTTATCGATTTCGCTCAAGTACCGAGAATCATTTTGTAGATGTTCGTCATCTCTATTAGAAATACTGTTATAAAGGTTATTTGTGTAGGTACGCGTATGGCGTTTTGCAAGAAGGAAGAGCGATGTCAGAGCTTTAAAATGATACCTGTTTTGTAGTTGTCCTACGCAGACTAAAAATGGTACGCGATTTTGAAAATGTGTTGACAGAGTGGCCACACAACTGTTCGACATACGGTAGAATTTGTGATCGCTGCCATCTCCGATACAAATGGGGTTTTCTGAACGATCTGTGTAGTAAGGTACACAATTTATGTTTCGCGGGACTTCAGGCCAGAGTCCCAGGAATAACAGCGATATATGGGGTTTGGTTGTCTAATCCAGGATAAAAATGGTACGCGATTTTGAAAATGTGTTCTGACAGAGCGGCCACACAACTGTTCGACATTATGACAGAATACGGCGCGAGAGTTCGTCACAGTATGGCGTACGTAATCAAGGGCGCATGTGGAGGTTGCCAGGAAATACAATTTTTACTGATGGCGCGCTGGCAGCTGATTGCTAATGATAGGGGAAAATAATAGGGGAAAATAATATGGTATTTTGGAAATGACCCGAACTGCTGATCCCGATTCAGTTTCTTGACGTGGCAAAAAGCGAGTACAGTATTTTTTCGCCTTACAATTAGGGAAATTGACGAATTTTCCTAAATTTACGCGATTTTCAGCTCGTTTTCTCTTATTCCGGACTTCGTTTTCAATCAAGGTAAAACAGCTTAGAGTCAGGGGATTTGAACTGGGGTAGGGTTGGAAACCGAAAAAAAATATTTTTCCAGCGCGGCCGCATTCGATTTCGTAACACCAAAAATCTAAATCTCCAGAAATGGCTGGGAGACGCGGACAAGAGCCAGTTCGACCGCGGCTGTAAAGAAAGTTCTGGAACATGCTAGATCGTAGATTTGCATAGCGTGATCAGAGATACCTTTCACAAAAACAGCAGCTAATGCGTGCCGATGATGTTGTCGTCACAAGACGCGAAGTTATGCCTGTATGCGTAACTTCCCTCGTCCGATCTTTGTATCCGAAAACGTGGGGTAGAGTAACCGTGATCCGAACTTGCCCGGGATACCGTACGTCTGACATCGCTGGATCAGCAAAAACAGTCTTTCTCAGGACTGCATACCAAACGGCCCTTTTCAGTGCCACTAAACTTTCAAAAAAGAGAATAGCTATTATGTCCAAGTCCCTCGGCACGGAGGGAATTTGACCCTATCACAGTCGCTTCTCGTGATTGGGGGGACTGTGACTGTATGTAAAATTTCGGGACACAGCAAGAATGTTTGTGATTGTATGGACAGTGAAGGTACGTACATGTCAAAGCAGATGGTTGAACATCAGAACCGTGAAATTTGTATTCATTGGGTTAGTTGTTTTATTTGTCTTACAGAGATCTGTTTGTTGGTGTTTTTATAAAATAGCAAGTATCAAAATCGCTTTTATGACCATCTTTATTATCCGCCATGTATTTGCATAAGGCGATTTACGTGTTGCTTGATGACAACACAACTGAGTGGCGCGTCAGGATTACACGACTGTTTGATGGACAGCGAGTTTTAAACCACGAACGGCCATTTCTGGCCTAGATTTTCGCCACCGATGCACGAAAATCCTAATAAAACCCTCTTTAGAAATAGAAATAGAAATAGTTTTATTTGCGTTCCAAGGCCACCGGCCCATATACAAAGGGGTAAATCCTCTTCAGATCTTAGGCCGAAAAAAAAATACTTTGCTGTTCCGATAACACGACTTACCCTATTCTTTACCTGCCGACCTTGTCTCGCAGAGACCCTGCGATTCTCGTTCTTCCCTGTTGGAACACGCGTGCGCTTCAGAGACGCGACGCGAATCCCAGGGTCTGGACGTTCTTGCAAGCGACCAATCGGATTTCTGCCTGATCCCGGTACTTTATAGAACTCCACAAATCCGTTAATCGAAAAAATGACAAGTATCATAGCCAAATAAAATTTAAAATGAAAAATAAAAACATACCGTGTATTTAGGTCTACCAGCTACTAGTATATATTCTCTCCGCCCAGTTAGATAGGTGTTTCTTTGGACGTCACTACCCTTATGAATATTCATATACTTGCAAAAATGGACAGTCGCTGTGTCTGGCAGCGCGTGCTCACAGCTCCACAGCCTTCAAATGCAGGCCCATCGCGGCGCGCACAAAACAAGGCACAGCAACTGTGGCACAAATGAGGCTACCCACAGTTCTCCATAATCTGTACACACGGAGATCACTCACTGAACTGAAGCAAATTTCTTCTGTACACAGAACAACTCGGTCCATATTTCAAAATTCTGGCAACATAGTTCTGATTATCATAATTTTCTGATTTCTCACTGTGAATAATGAGAAGATCAACCCTTTTTCCGCGGAGGAGACAGCAATTTTGTAATTTTGTTGACATAGATTTTTGACAGCCATACACAATATTTTCGAGGAAACTAAGGGAATAAGTTGCATCTGTGTTGGCAAAAGAAAGAGTATTGATTTTTCGTACCAAAGGAAATTTGCAGTTCTGACAGGTGGTATTAGTGCTGATAACTTTATCTTGACAAGTGTACACATTTTTAGCTCCTCCTAAACATCGACTTCTCATTTAATTTACTCTTCAGTTTTAAACATAATCAATAATTTTGGAACATAGTTTAATCCTGAACTTAAATTGTAAGTTAAAAATTGTTAAGGAACTGATAAAATTGAAAAAGCCTTTAGTAAAAAATGTCTGAGTAAACAATCAAGGGGAATTGTGGGTAGCCTCATTTACTGTGTATGGAGAGTCTACTGCCGACCCTAAACTTTTTAGAGCTACCTAAAGACGGAGGTAAAAGAAAAGAAAATATCCGTAAAATCACGCTTTCGTTACTGGCCTTTTTTGCTTCAAGGTGGATGTCTTTCTTATTTTTCTTTTATATTTTTCTTTTATTCATTTTTCTGGAAATGTTTTGGCTAGTTTTTACTGCTCGGAGCCCCTGAAAAATGCATATTTAAAAATAAAAATATTTCGGAAAAAAAAAATATTTCTGCCGGACCTACCAACCCTATTTTTGAAAACCATTTTATAGGAAAAAAGCAATTTATTTTTATTCTTTGCCTGATCAGTTATTGATTTTAAGTGCATCTTTTGATTGCAAAAATACCTACGATGATGACTTGTAAGTATATGTGACATTTTGCCACCGATAAAGCCAAAAAAAGCAGCATTTACTGCGGCGTGAGCTTGTGTGTTACCTCTATTGCGTCCTTTTACACAATGAATGCCACCATTGCCTTGCCCTCTTTTAAAGGGAACATGCGTCTTTAAGCGATAGACACATTTGACTATTATATTATTTATGAATTAAGTACATTGTTTCTCGCTATGGATAGTGTTTTGCAGTCTCTTTTGGGTCGTCGTTATACGCAGTAGCTAGTCGAAAAACTAGATGGCCGAGATGTTAGATCAACGGAGAGTCCACGGTCGTCATGATTGTTGGCAGTAGCTGACCTTGGACCAGGATTTGATGCACTGACTTGTAAAAGGAGAAAACTTTTATCCATCGTTTTTCTCCTTGTCTGTGGTTTCACCTTGCCTTGTTCTCGATATCGCGACGGAGACAATTCAGTATGTTTGTCAACTGTACCTTTCAAGCACCCGTTTGCCTCGTTTTCTCGTCTCGCCGAATTAAAATAGCTCTTCTCAAGAAGCCATAGAAAATTAAATTTATAGACATAATTGATAATTATGTCTATAAATTAATTTTAACATTTGAATAACATCGTTGAACTCTGTTGATATCGTTTGCAATTAAATGCTGTACTACTAGCAACATAATAATGATCGTATTGATCAGCTGATACCATGCAGCTCGCTGATCATGCTGATGTCGATGCATGAACATTCCGTTTTCTTCATGTCTGGCACATCACCATGTCGGCTTTTTGAATGGCATGATATTTAAAGATGATGTTTCAAGTTCGATATACAGACTGTAGATGGTAGGGATGCAATTCTTTTTTATTTCCTTTGAGAATACATAGTTTTTTTAATTCCAAATTTAACCGTGAAAATTTAACCGTGAAAATGCTGCTCATTTTTTGTGTTGAACGTGCGTGTCCAGTGCAGTGTAGTGGGGAGCGTTTGTAAATGTATACAGTATACAGAGTCAGGGCCGATCATGCCGGACGACGCTCATTGGCTTCAAACTCAGTATAAATTTCCTTTTTATTCGTTTTCTAAATTTGCACATTCACTGGTATTGCCAAAACTATAAAATAATAGCAATAATGCAACCCCTCCCGGCCATAATGGACTCAAGTAAACTTTGCACGACATACAAAGTTTGCTTTCGTCCATTATTGGCCGGGTCGAAGGGGTATCTTATTGCTTAAATATCCATATCATACTTGGATTTAGAGATACAACGATTATCTAACTGTTTAAATTAAAATAGATAATGCCATATGTTTCAGTAATTTTATTAGATATTAACTAGTTACTATATTATATAAAAGCAAGCTAATATCACGCGGAATACGATACTAACCGATGACACAATTATCGCAACCAGGAATGATTTATTATGGCATCAAGTCCGAAAAAGCGTTTCGTTCTTCATTGCTGTATCCTTTGACTGCACTGTTTGCTTTAGAACAAATCTTAAAAATCGGACACTGTCCATTAACTTAGGAATACCCTACTTCCCTATGAGGAAGACTATTTTTTTATTTTCCAGGGTAAATCAGATATATCTTTTAATGTTAAGACGCCACTTTGGAGACAGAGTTTTGCCGATCAAATATTTCCTAATGTGATGAATGATTTTAGGGCAAATTACACATGTCTAGTGAATGTAATCAGTCAAATAGTTTCACAAATTACCATAGTCTAAAAGTTTGGTCCCATGCAAATTTGTCATATTACGGTCGAATTGGATATGCAATATTTGGCTCATATTGCTTGGACTATTTTCGGTGCCAAAATCTTTTACAGCCTTTTGTGACACCTTTCAAAAAATAAATCTAAGTTAGACATGGACAGATATGAGTATTAGAGCTAACACTCACAACTTGAAACGTCGGTTAATATTCATAACTTCACTTCACTTCAACTCACCGCTATTGCAAAGATTGCCATTTACTTTAGATTTCTAATTCCCAATACCTTTAAGCTGGCAACATTTTCTTAACAAACTTGAAATCATTCTTAACATTTAAAATTAACTTGTCTATACCTAGCCTGAGTTACGAGTCATGAGGATAACATGTCAGCAAAAATATATGATGATCAATTTAGCACTACTGATAATGAGGTAAAGATGCAGTTAGAAATCCTAACCGCTCTATTTATTCACCTTTACTATACTAGCATTGTAATATTTTTCAATTTTTCTTACTTTCAATGTGACTTGAAAATAATGGAAGTACCCAGATTCCTCAGTAAGTTATGGCCAGCGGTACCACTGCGCATGCACTGCGAGCCACGCTATATTATATCGCATTATATCGAAATAAATCTTAGATACCTGTATACCAAATATCAAAGCTATCAGATCAGTACTTTTTGGATACAAAAATTTTTGACCAAAAATTGGGAAAATTGTCCTAAAATTACAAATAAAATAATGTCAACACAATTTGTACAAACTTGACTGAGGTCATCCTGAGGAAATTGAATTAACTTCTAGAGTGATCAGACGAGCGATTTTCAGAGAACCTGATTTTTTGAATAAAAACGGAAAAAATACCCTAAAAATAAAAACATGCATATGCATATAAATTTCACCCTAATTTGTGCACACATAATTTAGGATACCTAAACGAATCTGCATACTAAGTTTCAACCAAATCTGACCTTTGCTTACTGAGTTTTAGCCACTTGCAGGATTTTTCTTTTTCCCCCTCATTTGCATATTTTTGGCACTGACATGTTCATTTGAAAAAAATTCACATCTCCAGCCCTAGGTGCACCTGTACACCAAATTTTAAGATGGCAGCTATTGCGGTTTAGGAGTTTTTGATCTGGACGGACTAACACATACTACATACATTTAGACGCCATTTTGCCACCTTATAAGAATACCTCCCGTTTGCATATATACATATGCATATATGGGAGCTAAAAATGCTTGCACTTTTAGAATTCATGTCGATGTCTTTAGAGCATTGGCATTACTTCGGTGTCGGCATGATTTCACAGCGATTGGGTTGACAATGACAGGCATGATTGATCGCCGAGAGTAATTTGAACTTCGTCATCGGAGCTAGAATATTCACTTCCCGAACTCGAGTCGCTGTAACTTTCTGACGATGTCAGTCTTGGATCATCGATTGCTCGTTCAGGTTTGAAGTTATTACCGATTATCTTCGCCATTATGATTTTCAGTCGAGCGCTGAGGTTTGCGTACCGCGTACGCGTACTCCACTTGGCGTAGAAGAGCTTGGTTATAAGTGACCTCGCTTTGAACCCGCTGTGACTAGCAAGTTTGATACGTCACTTCCGGTTTCCGTGCGTTTAGCTTGTGGTCACTGCGCTAATTCGCGCAAGTGAAAGTGACTGAAACCAACGCTATTTTGTTTATTTTTCACTAAATAACGACCTGATTGCCTAAGAAAGTCTGGGTAAATTTCCCCTTAATATCAATGGATTTACCATTCACCCTCAATTGAATCAGCTCTTTGCGAGAAGGTCAGTAAATATGGAATATTTATGGCGAAGAACAGCTATAAAAGTGGACCAGAAAGATGTTATGGGAATTGCGTTTGTAAGTTATTAAATGCATTTAATATACACAATCAGATAGTTAGAGGAAAGTGATTGGATTAGGTAATAGCCGTTGTATGGAATGTTTGATCAACTCTGATGTGCGGACTGTCGGATGTGTGGAGGAATGGTATGCGTGAATAAAAAACTTGAAAGAGACCGTAACAAGATTGAAGTGTAAAGTTCAGAAGAGAAAGTACCTTGTTGTTGTTCTTTCATCAACAATAATTCTGCAACTGTTTCCTCTCAAACCGGTTCACATCTTCCTCCATATTCAAATACACACCTAGGAAACATGCAAACACACATTTAGTTCAGAATTAGGGAAACGGACATTTGCAGATCATTTTGTCAGGTTATCATTTGTCGTGCATGATACGTGTATGAATTTTACAATATGTGACCTAGGTCCCGAACGATCAAAACGATTGAAACCACTAAATCAAAACGATTACAATTGACAGCAATGCGTGAAATATTCATTACGCCGAAAAGTTAAGAATAGTTCATTCATTCACTTGTTTTCAATGATATATCAACGGTTAGACAAGTCTTTGTAAAACTACCTATACAATCCTTACTTTTTGGTCAGTTTCAGCTTGGGAAACGTCTTTATTAAAATCAATACAAATTCACTCGCCCCGATCCCTAAATATGGTAGTGCTCATGAATACTAATCTCGGGTCAAAGGTATGGAGCTGTCCAATCAGGTTCGTGCGCAGAATGTATGCGCATTGGTCGTGACCCACTTCTTGTATGTTTTGATTTTGCTCGCCGAGGAAAACGTGCTCGCCGTTGCCCACTAAGGTACGTATTTGTTTCTTTTAAGCGTTTTCTTTGTTCTAACTGTGCCTGATATACATAAGCGACGGTTTTGTGAAGCAAATTACCAGGACAGGCTTTGGCATGCGTGCGATCGGCAACACTTTTAGTTACGACGCTTATGCAACTGCCGATGCCGAGCGTATCAGGCACGCTCGGTCAGAACTCATTTCATGTACAATCAAAGTTATCCTGCAATTCCGACGAAGAATCATAAGCCTTGTTTCGTAGCCTTTTCTCCGTGTGATAATCCCAACAATGCATGACACGATCACACGCCGCGCCTATTTCATAATTTTACAATGAAAACGGAGCTGTGAATGCAAAGTTACACAACGTGGCACTATCGCATGATCGAGGTTCAACGTTGTTGAAATGGTTACATAAAACAGTGTCCCTATTAGAGTAAACTCTGTGCAGAAGGACATACGATAGTTGAAATGGGCCACTCATAACAGTCATGCAATATTTTGCTCAAATATAGCATTTGAAATCAATAACAATGTTAGTTCGCAAATGACATACACTTCAGCCCGCGTCCTCAACAGATTGCCCCAGTCACGGACTTTCTTTTCTAGCTCTATGGTTACACGCGTACCGTTTTCTCGTTCACAGGAAAACAGTATCCGATACCATGAACACAGCAACTATCAGAGTAAAGAGCACTGTCAGCGGGTAAGTTGTATTGTTTTTATATGCTATCGAATTTTAAAATCATCATACAAAGTCTTCGCAGTATCTAAGAACATGGAAGAGGTACTGACTGCAGAAATTACAGCATCAATAATATCCTTCTTTTTCCTGCAGGTACCACTATTTTCACATCAGACCACACACTGACGTGCCATTATCGGTAATGAAAGAGAATAATCCTAGGTACCCGACAGCATTGTCTGTAAGGATGCCTGACTTGAAGGATATATCTGAGGAATTGTGGGATGCTGTAACAAGGCCAGGTGACAAGAAACACAAGACACAGACTGTGAGGGGAATAGCAGGGTCTCAGGTTGGCCGCGTTCCTGCTAATTTATGTGATGCACTCTTCAAGTTATTGGACTGGAATGCCTCAATTACTTGGTAAGAGTCAGTCTTCCTTGAAAACGAAACATAACAATGCATAATAATGATAGTTTTAGTAAACTCTCAATACCGTGGACACCAACCTACATTTTTTAATGTTTTCAGCCACTACACGGGCCATGTATCGATAAGCAAAGTACCTGACGTGAAGCAGAAGTACAAGAAAATGGAATCCAAGGATCGACAAGGCGGTGGTGCAATCCTGTCATGTGAATATCATATCAAAACTACACTAATGCTAAAAGAGGAAGCTCTATCCATCATCAAGGAAGCCATACAAAAAATGGAAGGAAACAGAAACTTCATCATTGAATAAAACTTTATTTAAATGAAGTTTAAAACACTTACATTTGTGTTCTACCTCAAAATAATTTAAGATAAAGTAAATTTTACGTGCTGCATTTTCATAACATTAATGAGATATATATGTAATAAAATGTTGATAAAGATTCAAGGAGTGAAAATGGTAAATACTTTGTAAAAGTGAAAGTTTGAGTGTAAATATAATAGCACCATCACTAAACTTTCTGCCTGGTGAGTGTGTAAAGTGAATGATTTCAGTACTGAATGTGTTTATGATCAAACACCTGTCATGCTTTAAAATGCCAATCCCTGAGAAAAACCTGGTATGTAATAAAATGTTTATATGCAATGTTCCCTGAGAAAAAAATCAATAGAGTATATTAAATACACAAATATATATATGTATATTAACTCTTATATAAATCACATTTTCAATTCACAAAAATTGTACTTCAATGATATGTAAATCTGAAAAATTGCATTGTACATCAAAACTATAATTGTTCCTGTAGTACTACCCAAGACAAACACTGTCAGTGTTGTCGATTTCAGTTTCATTGCACAAAATTCTCACTTCATTGAGAATCTCACATATCTCAGCCTTTGTTAAGCCAGTCTTGTTTATATTTTCAATTTTGTCTTGAATTCGCATGATGGTAATATCGACAAAAGGATCGCCATTTCCTCAGATAGTTGCTTTTTCGTTTTATTTGATCAGACTCATAGTATTCCTTTTCTTGTTCAGTTACATAAACTGGGGGACAAAATGATCTTTTCCCTGGATAGATGTTTGGAATCATGTAACTATCAATCACCTCCATTAGCCTGACCTTTCCAACTGAAGGCAGATTCAACAACTCTGTACATAACTCCCTACCACTAACAGACACAAGTTGCCTTCCTGGCATAGGCTTTAAATATTGAGTATCCCTGAGAACAAATTTGAATCTGGTCAGTTCCTGTTCATATCCTTGATACTGCGCTGACGTTTTCAGTGCATGGCAGTAAAAGATCTTTCTGCAACTTCTCTCTCAATTGGAAAGAGTGTCAGGGTTTCCAATCACTTTCTCCCACATTTTATAGTTTGCCTGGCCTACCATCCACTTTTTCACATCCTTATTATATTCCTCCAATACAAAATCAGTTCCCTGATGTGCAGTAGGTGTTCCTGACCTAGATATTGACTCATATTTTGTGAGAACATCCAGCAACTCCTTGGGGTAGGCAAGTCTGTCCATTTTATCCCATGTTTCTATCAACTGGTATTTAGTGTGATTTCTACAAAACCAGATTGGCATAAATAGTCTACGCCCTGTTTGTATTGTAATTGCGTTATTGTTGCGCACTCCTTTGCGGAACAACCTAATACCCATCATGTGAGGCACAAGACAAGATACAATGAAATCAAATGTCTTGTCAGAAACTTTGCTCGATGAAACCCATGTCATGAAGGAAAAAGCTGTTTTATCTTCACAGTTATTTAAAAATAAGTAAACAAGCTCTTCCATTACTCCATCACAAAATTTGAGGAAATTATCATATGCCTGATGATGGTCACCACAAGATTTACAGAAGTGAAGTGATTTCTCTGAAATGAAACCTTGTGACTTTGCAAAATCCTCATAGATTAATGCCAGTATAACTCGACAAATGCCTTCAACATGTTCATTTCTTCATGACCTAAGCCAGTGCGAAGAAGAACCCAGTCAAACTCTCCCTTTCCCTCTGCGATAACTTTCTTTACTAAACAATACGGAAGACCATCACATCTAACAATTACCCATTCTCTCTTTCCATCTGGTACATAAGATTTAATACCAGCATGTCTGCCTATGGCCCTCAAGACAACTTTTATCGCTTCTACGCTGCTGGGGTTTACAAATACTGGAGGAATCACAGATATTTTAGGTGATTTAACTTTAACAGTAGTCTTATCTTCACAGAGTTTTGAACCATTGGTACTAACTTGACCTTTCTCAGCCTTGTAATTGTGGAAAACAAGTCCCGTTTTGCATTTTTCCTTCTTAACAATTCTGGTATCCAACCCATCAGAGGCTTTTTAAGTTTTTCTTTCTTTTGCCATCCAAACACCACATTTCTCACATTTCTTTTTCTTTTTTGGATTGGAGTGTTGACATTCTGAAACTGGACAAACATTAAACTTGTTCTGTTCTGTCTTCCGTGATATTTCAATTTCTACAAAGTCAGTAGCATTTTCCTGGTGTTTGTCTATCTTTTCTTCTATGTACATTTGCAATTCCCTGTCATACAAAGTTTTCATCTCAGAAGTAAGCTCACATATCCCACGGGCCTCTTCAGGAGGGGGTGTTATAAAATTGCAAGGCTTAAAGTCAACATTCTCTTGTATATTGCATTTAGGATCCAACAACACAACCATTGTATTAGTTAAAATTTTTAACACTTGCTTGTTTCCATTCCTGCTTTATCTCGTCTAAAACAACCTCTGCTCATTATCAAATGCATATTCTACAAGTCCAGAGGGGGCATGATTTTCTTCAACTTTGAGGTCAGCTAATATAGAAAATACAGTGTCATAACTTCCTCTAGGAATAACATGGCCAACTACATCAACAACAGATTCACTCTGACTAAGAGAGTAAACAACAGATTGAACTAGTCTGAGAAAGTCACTGATGTAATTCAAATTTCTACCACTGTAAATACATTCAGTTGCGACCACCTTTCTTATCATGCTTTTCATCTTGGCAGACTCTGTACCTTCACCTTTTTTCTCACAAAACGCATCAATTGCTGCTGTTACCACGGGATTTCTGCTGTTCATAATGTCATCAACATTTTGTAACAACAGTTTTTTAGGTGTTCTTGTTGTTTTGTCACTGGCCAAGGATACAGAATCTTCATATATGTTTTCATTTTCGAGTTTGGCAATCGTCTTGATGGCTGCTATGCGCTTCTCCTGTGTGCTGTATTGGCTTTCATGGGTTTCATGTATTTTCCTGATTGTCTCATCACGGTCTTTGATGGTTTCAGAGTGGCTTTGAACGGTGTGTTTTAATTTTTCAATTTCTCGTTTGAGTAATTGCACGCTGTCTTGGTCCCCAGTCGTGTCAAAGGTACAAGCTGATTTCTCGTTTTGAGATGTAAACAGCTGCTTTCTAATATTGCCATTTTCTTTGACACTTTCTCTGGCTTGTATTTTCCTTGGTGGGCCACTTTTTGATGGGCTTGGGCTTCCGTTAACTCCTTTTTTCTCTTCAGTAAGGAACATGTAGAATCCTGTAAAATGGAATATCAAACTTGATGATGTACAAAAAATTTGCAAGCAATCACAAATGAACACAACACACAAAGCATTGACGTACGTACAGGCGAGCTCCTTCCATCGTCGAGATTTCTACCTCCATGCAGCAAGGTTCAGGAGTCTGTTTCGTCGCGAAAAACGTAAACTTTTACAAAACATTACATGTAAAAACATACTCTAACTCACAAACATATACGCCTCAAAGGATAAGCATCATCGCAACTACTTCTATTTGAGCGCCTCGTGAATGGAAACCTCATTTTTTTAACCCGGAAGTGAAGAGTGCTCAACATACCTTGGCTTTCGACAGCGTCATAAAGTGTCCTGGTTCCATATGTGCTGTGTAATCACGTTTGTTCTGGGCCAGTTTAACGCAATCTGTGCAAAATTTGGAGCCACGTGCTCCCATCCGACGGAAAACCTCTCTTATTTCAGCATGAACGTAATTGACCATCTTAGGATTTCGATCCCGTAAATGTGTTGTCCATGCATCGTGTTGAGGGTTGGCGCACTTATACACGAACCTCTGCCCGCCGGCGTTCCGATATCCCGCATACACGAGGCACAAGACCACTACAAAGATTGCTAGAAACCCGTAGTTCAGCTCTGTTGTCGTTTGTAAGTTGATATCAATGCTTGTTGGAGAGGTTTTTCCTGGATTGGGAGCCATGGCCATGCAAATATACACTTTGCACTGCCCTGCGCCCGTTTGGATCGCCTCTAAATCAGGCAGACAATGAACAATTGTAAAACCAAATGAACAGATCGTGGCCAAGGGTTCAAAGATCATTATCCGCACACAGGCAAGATCATTCGCCAATGAAATCTTTCGTTTCAAAGCGTTAAAGTTGGGGATAGGAAATTTCTGTAGCTAGAAGCCTTTTTGTTTATATAGGACCTAAAAGGTGCTACCTGATTGGCTGAAAGGTTGGTATAATGAGGAGGCGCTGTCCCAGTTGAATATTCATGAGCACTACCATATTTAGGGATCGGGGCGAGTGAAATTGTAAGGCTACCAACAATGTTATGCAAATTAAAGCGTTGATAGGTAAGTAGATAGGTAGGTTGGTAGGTAGGTAGGTAGGTGGGTGGGAGGTTGGATGGTTGGGTAGGTAGGTAGGTTAACATCTGATAGATACTTTGCGTGATATTGATACATTAGGAATATGGGGGCCCGTTCTGGTCAAAATTATGTTTTATTAATTTTAGTATGTTAGAATTAATTTTATGTAGACTGGAATTAATGTACTAGCACCTCGAATTAATTGTATGTTTCTTTCAATTAATTTTTATATGCTTTAATTAATTTTTGTAGTCATGCCAAATTAATTTTATGTGTTCCAATTAATTATTTCCGCTTATCTTTGCTGTAATTAATTTTATGTAGTCTAGAATTAATTTTCCTAACATTTCAAATTATTTATATGTTTTTTATGTGCCGGAATTAATTTTATGTAGTCTAGATGTAATATATTAATTCCTTCAATTGATTTTGGGTTCAACATGTTTCACGTGCTGCAATTAATTTAATGTGTGCTAGAATTAATTTCTACTAGTGTCTTGAACTAATTTTGTGTTCGGTCGAAGTAATTATGTGTGTTCGCTCGAATTTATTATGTGTTTGAGCGAATTAATTATATGTGTTTGCTTGAATTATTTTCGGCCGATCCCACAGTCCTTTGCGCACGCTTTCTTAAATCAATATGGCGACTTCCGACCGGAGTGGTATTATTCAGGCGCTCGAACCATGATCTGTGAAAATGGAAATCAATAAACTGATCACAAAACTTTTGTAGTGTCTCCTGTCTGAGGGATCGTGTATGTGATTGCCCATAGAGCGAAGACCGACCAATTTTGTGTTTACGTCAGACGCGAACGTTCACCCTTTCTATCGGGCTTTGCCAATCATCATGTAGGCCTACTGTAGTGTAGTGCAGTGTACCGTAAGCGTACGCAGCATTCGAAAAGAAATCTGCCGAACAGATATCTACGAATATGAAAACCAACAATGACCACCAGGAAATGTCTCCATACTTGATTACTGTCAAATGTCCCTAATTACAAATATAGCATTCGGCAGTTTCACCTCTATCTGTATATACATACAGATAGACAGTAACACAGGCGACGCGAAGCCGGCCTGTTTTCTCCTCCGGTACACAGGTCAGCTTCGCGTAGCGACAGTTTCAGCGCCTGTGTCTATCTGTAAAAATATACAGATAGAGGTGAAACTGCCGAATGCTATATTTGTAATTAGGGACATTTGACAGTAATCAAGCTTGGAGACATTTCCTGGCATTTGACAGTAATCAAGCTTGGAGACATTTCCTGGTGGTCATTGTTAAGTTCTTTATTGGTTTTCATATTCGTAGATATCTGTTCGGTAGATTTCATTTTCGAATGCTGCGTACGCCTTACGGTACACTGCACTACACTACATGTACAGTACACCATGATTGGCAAAGCCGATAGAATTAGAAAGGGTGAACGTTCGCGTCTGACGTAAACACAAAATTGGTCGGTCTTCGCTCTATGGGCAATCACATACACGATCCCTCAGACAGGAGATACTACAAAAGTTTTTGTGATCAGTTTATTGATTTCCATTTTCACAGATCATGGTTCGAGCGCCTGAATAACCACTCCGGTTGGGAGTCGCCATATTGATTTAGGAAAGCGTGCGCAAAGGACTGTGGGATCGGCCGAAAATAATTCGAGCAAACACATATAATTAATTCGAGCAAACACATATAATTAATTCGAGCGAACACATATAATTAATTCGCTCAAACACATAATTAATTCGAGCGAACACACATAATTACTTCGACCGAACACAAAATTAATTCAAGACACTAGTAGAAATTAATTCTAGCACACATTAAATTAATTGCAGCACGTGAAAACATTTTGAACCCAAAATCAATTGAAGGAATTAATATATTAAATCTAGACTACATAAAATTAATTCCGGCACATAAAAAAACATATAAATAATTTGAAATGTTAGCAAAATTAATTCTAGACTACATAAAATTAATTACAGCAAAGATAAGCAGAAATAATTAATTGGAACACATAAAATTAATTCGGCATGACTACACAAAATTAATTAAAGCATATAAAAATTAATTAAAAGAAACATACAATTAATTCGAGGTGCTAGTAAATTAATTCCAGTCTACATAAAAATTAATTCTAACATACTAAAATTAATAACATAATTTTGACCAGAACGGGCCCCCATATTAGGAAACTTACGATGAGAAGAAGGTTCCTTGACTTTCCTATGGGACACACCTGATATCGGAAAAGACCATATTTTATGATTCATAATGTTATAATTTTCTCAAAGTTGCCCTGTACATACATATTCACCTGTACTGTTAGATTTTACATACACAAGCGTATGAAAGTTGCACTGACAATCACATTTCATTTCGTTCATATCGAATATTCTGGTAGTAGTGAGCGGTCAAAACTATGACACAAGATGGCCAACTGTTGTTGACCTTCGAAATAATTAATTTGACATGAACGACACAAACAAAACCGCAAATCTCAAGATCATCCTGTCATAAGCATTACTTGTCGTGCATGTTATGTGTACGAAATATACAATATGTGGCCTTCGTCTACAACCATTAAATCAAGCCGATTGAATTCAACAGTAACGTGAGTAATATATCGAAAAAAGTAGTAAGAGTTCTTTCCTTGCTTGGTTTTTATGATATATTGGCGGCTTACTCCAGTGTTTTGTATACTGCCAAGACAGTTATTTGGTGTAGCCAGCCTTACTGTGGTAAATGTGACTATAGGAGACTTTTCACTTCCATATATACAATTGCAAGGTGATTCACCCATAATGTCATCACACATATATGAGCGATAATTGACAAATAGCTAAATACAATACTTGGTATCAATTAATTTAAAAATTAGAGAGAACCTGTAACGGGAAAGGTCATATTCATAATTCATAATTTTATGATCTACGAAAAGTTTCTGCTTATTGTTACTTCCTTGTTTCTATAAATAAATTGCACCAAATACGGAAATTGTTATTTCCCTCACTCATTCCTCCAAGATTTGTGTGGCAAAAGTGACCTTAGCAAACTTTTCTATTCAAAAAGATGTCGATTTCATGATTACAAATAATGTTATTACCGATACGTACGATGATTGAGAAATAGATTCATTTTCTGAACACTGATTAATCCAGGAACTTCCTGAGATCAGTCGACACCTTTACTCGTTCACATGACACACGTGTATTGGAAAAGACCATATTCATGTTTTTTCGACATGTTGATTGCTATTTATACCCCAATCTACTTCCAGATTTAAAACTATATAAACGTAACAAGGATACACTGGCGAACACATTATCTTCCAGTCAATTTGTCTTGCTGCACTCTAGATACGTAATTACATATATGCCATTAGAAGGTGGACTTTGTCTTTAGAAAGTAATTCTGGCGTCATCGCTGACTTAAAGAAAACATAAATAAATATCCTTAAATGAAATGCAATGTTCAATAGAAAATAATGCGATTTTAATTTCTGTACTCATAAAGCTGTTTAAAATTTGTTAAATTTGGACGTTGATATATGTCAAAAACTGTTGTACTATATACTTACATTTTTTCCAATGCACAATCAGTCTGTACATATGATTAATAATAATGAGCGGTGGTGGCAGTGTCGGTCTGTCGTGATACTCTTGTACAATTCCAAACCGATGATAATTCCAAATTGTTTCAGCATTGACTTCGCCCTTTCAATTATAGCGCTGGTAGTAAGGAGAGGCAAATCGTAATTCTCAGACCAATAAAAAATTCTGACAATGGATATTTTACCGTATGTAACTGCATATATCAGGATGTTTTATTTACGTGTTCTACAGCGCTATAAAAATACTAAAATTTAATCGCTTATTGGTAAGACAATGCTGTCAAACCCGTCATATCTTGACAAAATGTCAGCAAAAACATTACAGACATTAACATGTCTCCTTTCCTTTATAGAAGTGCATAATAATGAACTAACGTAGACGACAACGCTATATATTGATCAGTTTGAGTTACCTGAATATATTAACAAGTAATATATTAGAGATGAGCATGTACATTGCTGTAAGACTGAACGCCACCCATCGATATTTGGCAACATCAGGGCAGGTATTCACGGACGTGGAATATCCATTACAAGTCACGTTTTCAACGAATCCTTAAAATAAGGAGACGAGTGTGAGGGAACTTAAGTTATCGAAGTAGGACATTATGGGAAATGTATGGTAATGAAATTGTGTTGCTTTGTTAATGATTTAAATTAATTATTTGCACAAATTCATCTTCGACGTCCCTGAAAATGACTTTTACATGATTTTTTTAGTACTTTATAAAATTTATACATGTATGTATAA
The DNA here is from genome assembly GCF_041260155.1 of Ptychodera flava. Lineage (NCBI taxonomy): Eukaryota > Metazoa > Hemichordata > Enteropneusta > Ptychoderidae > Ptychodera > Ptychodera flava. Next base: position 6,147,765 of record NC_091930.1, read on the forward strand.
TCCAATGGTATTTTTCTCTGTTTAACGTCATCGTATATGGGTGCTTGTCATGGAGCCGTAAACTTTTAAGAAGAAGGCTAGAAATTGTGTGGCTCCGCGAAAAACATGAGTATACAATGACGTCAAACAGAGAAAAATTCCATGGGATTTTATATTTACCACATGAACAGTATTCCTATTTTTATTTCGTGTGGATTAATCAAAATTATTTTGACAAATTCCATGCTTTTTGTTGCGATTTTTTTTATTTACGCGGATTACTTTCATTTAATGAGTAAAGCGGCCCGTCACCCAGGAGATGTGCAAATGTTTAGAGGCATACTTTCATTCATAAATCCGATCAAGTTGAAATTTTGATACACCGAATGGTATCTCCACCAATCAGACATACGGATTCGGTCACGTGAACGTGTCAATCATTGTCTCGCGCTGGACCGATGCCAAGGCAAGTCGGCCATCGGCGAACATAGCTTTCACCGCGCTAGCGACGGATAGCCATAGTATTTTGAGTTATTTAGAATATTTACAAATATATTTATGAAGTAAATACAACGACACGATCGAAACAGTAGTTCTCATTCTTAGAGATGCCGTGGCTTTTAAAAATATCACAAGTTTACGACCTTGGTGAGCCCGAAAGATTCCGTTCGATGACACACAGAGTGTACGCTTGTGGTGGGCACAGCGCTGCCGTCACCGGTCTCCGCCGGTGTCAACTTGTCAATGCATTCCCATCTCGGTCGTCAATATTTTCGTCTTACGGACTTTGATGTTTGCCGTAACCCGGACACATATATCGCCGTTGATACATCCTAATTTTGTTACTTGACGGACACTCTGTTCTGTTGTGAGTGTTGTCCGAGTCTAAGCAATCATCAGGAGTGAGAGTTTGGTTTGAATGGGACTGTTTATACTGTGTTGAAGGTGAGTATGCATATGCAAATAAGCGGTTGCGGCCAATGGCAGGTCAGTTATTAATGAGTAGGAATTTGCTGCGGTGTCTGCATTTTGAGAGAAATTTTGTTCGCTTGGTAGGGGTTGATTTGTTTTCTGAATAGATTATATGGCGTTTTTCTGTCATGCAAAGGTTACAGCGTTTGTGTTTTATTTGAATAGGTGGGGGCCCTATCGATAATTGACCATTTGATATCGTAGTTTCTCTTGTTGTCTTTAAGTTTCCATATGAATTTTGAGAGTTTTGTGCTATTTCTGTCCTTGGGTGTTTTGAATGTGTACTTGTGATACGTGTATCTTTGTTTGAAAGTTGAGTCCGTGAGCCCGATGTAGTGTTTCTGATCATTGTTTGTGTTGACAGTGGCTTTAAGGAGCATTCGTTTTTTACAGGGAGGGGGGTCGGTGGAAATCAGGGGGTGACTTTTACAAAACCGCTTTTTTTTGGGGGGGGGGGGTCAAATTTTACAATCAATGATTGAAGGGGGGGGGTCAAATTTTACAAAGGTTTGTATTGAGTTATGGAAAAAAAATTGACTTTGGAATTTCACCGAAATGTTGCTTGTGTAACCGATGTTTCGAGACGGCAGAATAATAACTGACTGAAGCTCAGCCAAATGTATTTCTCTAGCAGGGCCAACAAGTCCCAGACTGGTGTTAACCTCTCTAGAGCAGCAACAGAGCATGTAGCCCTGAGTACAGGTCTGTGTGTTCCTGGCGTTATACGGCCTCCACCACAGCCCTGCAACGGTCTGTAGAGATTAACTGGGTCTCTGCAGCGAGATTCAAAATGGGGATCTCCATGGGTAAACAACTTGTCGAGTACGTTATCTTTCAGAAAATGAGCGGTTTTGGCGTTTTGGACGTTAGGAGAAGTTAATCGCATCTTTTCTGGGATTGGCTAGGAGGTAAATGTATAGGCAAGGAAAGGATTTTGCCCCAATAGAGCAGAATTTCGGCCAAAAAGACCGTTTCTTCATTGCGGTCCAGATCCAGGCCGCAGAGACCTCAGTTCTCTTCATAGACCGTTGCAGGGCTGTGGTAGAGGCCGTATAATGCTGGGAACACACGTGCACAGACATATACGCAGGGCTACAGAGCATGGGGCATGAAATGAGGAACTAACACACAGTCATATAATGTAACAAACAACTTCTGTATATTACTATATTGTGTCAAATATCGGGGTCTACATATAAAATAGTAAAACCGTACTTCAAAACTATAAATATTACTCCATGGTAACAATAACCGTACTGATCGACCTCCCGACGGCAGGAGTTGAACACAGTTTCAGAACAAAAACACTGTTCAAACCCTTTCTAAATGCTTAACAATTTCTATGGAAAACTTAACGTTACCGCAGAGGTACCTCAGACTTGACCACGCGGCTCGGAAACACAAATAGTTCACACGCGACTATAACTAATGTTCGATGATGAGCACAATTGTAAGTCCGGTGTAATGTTCGCACATGAAAGTCGGCGACAACACACGCAATTCACTGCTAAGCAGCGTCCAGTTCAGCTACCACGGGCGCAGCCATCTTAGATCTTTGTTTACTTCGGTCGGCTCTTCGGCGGGGACATGCCAAACTAATTGAAATGAAGTCTTCCTCTGCTAACTCCGCGCATCGACAAAAGTTTAGTTGAACAATCATAAATAATGTTCTCATGACAATCTCAGTTCGATCTCTGCCACTCACGGTTTCTTTACATATCTGCTGACTTGAGTAAAACTCAAAATAGAGAAATATCTGACTTAAAAAGCACACGCTGACACTCAAACCTTCTAGTGCAGCACGCACAACGTAAAACACTCTCTGGAAAGTTCCGTCTTGGACTCCCTAGGTATACAGTGATAACATACAAGAACTCCCAGGCAAAATAGAAAATACACAGGTCCTCCATACATAATCTATGAGAAGCTATGAATAATTTCTTTTAAATACAAAACTAGCTAAATCTGTGTATTTATAGACTCTTGATTATTGATATTAATGTACTTGATCAGACTAGGGTAATTACCAGTGCATGTGTGAGCAAGAAATTTGATTTTGGAATTTCACCGAATTGTTAATTCACTATCTTGTCAGAGGAAACTATGAATATTTTTTTTCCAATACAAAACTAGTTAAATCTGTGTATTTATGTACGCTTGATTATTGATATTAATGTACTTGATTAGACTAGGGTGGTTACAAGTGGATGTTTGTGCAAGAAATTTGATTTTGGAATGTCACCGAAATGTTGATTCACTATCTTGTCTATGAGGAAACTATGAATATTTTTTTCCAATATAAAACTAGGTAAATCTGTGTATTTATGTACTCTTGATTATTGATATTAGTGTACTTGATTAGACTAGAGCGATTACAAGTTCATGTGTGTGCAAAAAATTTGATTTTGGAATTTCACCAAAAATGTTGATTCTCTAGTATGCGAGGAAACTTTTTCAGCCCGGGGTCACAGGGTGCGAAGGGTTAATGAATCAAATCGTATGATTTTTTTTTTCATTGGGGTCTCATTTTACAATTGATGAATTGAGGGGGGTCAAATTTTAGAATTTGATTTGGATGGGGGTCGCTTTTTACGTTTCATTTGTCGCTCAAATTCCACTGACCCCCCCCCCCCGTAAAAAAACGAATGCTCCCTTATATATTACTGAAGTGGTGAGTAAGTGGACACTCATCTTTTGCGGCAGTTGCACAACTTCTCTTGTTCCTTTCTTTACGTAGAAGTTGCTTGTTTTGGACTTTGATTAGTCTGTCCATGTTTCTTGAGCAGCGGTACCCTATTTTTACGTTGTTTTTGTTGAAGAGCTTATGTAAAGGTTGGCCTTCTCGAAAGTGGGTCTTAATCAAGTTCAGGAATGTTCTTCCCATGATGGTTTCACTGCCTTGTTGAACGGGTGCGGGGTGTTGTACCACATCGATTCGTCTGCTTCGTTGTCTTTTGTTTTCGTTGCTTGGTGACGGGGACTCGTACTTTATCTTGTATGTGTGTCCACTTTGTTTCAGCGCCTTTTCGAAGTCGGGGCTGCTTTCTGGAATGTTGCTTCACAATCTGAGATATGTGATATTCTGCTGTTGATTGAGGTAGGTATTTGTTCCAGGATTGGCGGGGGGGAGGGTGGTTGGATCGCCTGTCGATGTAGAGAAGCTGGTTGTTATTTTTGCCGTATGGCTGGTAAGAAGCGTTTCCCAGATTGAATGTTACGTCGAGAAAATTGGTAATCTTGATGCTCGCTTGGATAGTTGTGCGGAGATCAAATGCGTGGAAGACAGAGGTGAGTTCCTTTTCAGTTTTCGCATTGTCTTGTTGATTTGCTGCCTGCGATAGCGAGTCCGTCGTCTCCATAAAGCTGGTGTTTTCTTTGCCGATTTTTTTTTTTCCTGAGGTGGGAGAGGATGTACGATCCGACGAACTCACACGACAAGCTCCGTCAAAACTCAACATGGTTAAGTCAAACATGTCTTCTGAGTTTGTCTTGGTCCGTACGGAATCGTTGTTGAAAAGTACGGATGTTCTTGACTGCATTATGATTTCTTCTTCATTAGCGATGTCAGTGTATTTCCCTGCGTGAATGATAGCCTCTGTTAGCACTTTCTTTGTAATTGACGGGTGGAAATCTATAATGTCAAAGGCGATGAAACTTTTGCTTGCTTTACGTTGAATGCTTTTGAACCAGTTTATGACATCTGACGTGTTTTTCATTGATTTAGATTGGTTTTGAAGAGTACATATTGGTTTATGCGGTCAAGGATTTCTGCTTTGGAAGGCGTGATGAGTCTGCAGGTTGGCTTATTTATGAAATTGTCCTTGTGGTCTTTAGGATGATGCAGGCTTTTTTCTTTGCTATTGTTTCAATCCTGTCTTCAATGTTTAGTTTTTCCGTGATGGATTTGGCCGCCTTGATTTCACAGATGTTACCATCGTTCACAATTTGTCTGATTTGGTGATGTTCTCATGTAGGAGTTTATTGTAATGTTCCTTGGATGTTTTGTAGAAAATGTGGTTTTGTCGGCCGGGATGATAAATTCATCAAGATTCTAATCATTTTAAAGTCTTGTTGAGTCACTTTTTGAAATCAAATTGACATCACGGAATTCTACAGTTTCTACCATTTTCTGGACGTCGTCTTCAAAGGCCTTCATCTTGTCGATTCGGGGTGTGAACTTACTGGTTTGAAGCCGAATTAATGTGTCCCTCCTTTCTTGAGTGTTATCTGTTTTTTTTTGAGGAAATGTATTAATTTTCATCTTATGCGCTTCAGGCCGCTCTCTGTGTTATCGATCGACCTTTTCTTGTATTCCTTGATAGATGGTATTGGGATGTCTTTCTTTGAACATCCGAAGTTTACTCGTTCCATGTCGCAATATATATATATATATATATATATATATATATATATATATATATATATATATATATATATATATATATATATATATATATATATATATATATATATATATATATATATATATAAAATATATATATATATATATATATATATATATATATATATATATATATATATATATCATCATCAGAGGAAATGCCAAGAGGATTTGACCGGTTAAGAAAGGCTTGACAACGCGATTTCTGCGTTGTGAAGATTCATTACGTATTCATTGTAACTCCTGGCCAGTTCTCCATATCTTCGGGGGCTTTTGTCTTTTGGCCTGCTTTGCAGATGACGTCGTTGAACACGACCCGCAATCACAAGGTAGTCAATTAAACTATTAATTGACTGTTTACCGTCCCAATTAACACTATCCAGCACTATCAGTCATATTTTAATCGCGTGGCCCGGGTGGGCACAACAACGTTGGAACGCGTGTATTTCTATGTGTACGTTCCACTTGTGGTGTTTTTTGTACCATCGTGCGTTTGAAGTCCTCGTTTCACCTACAGTATTACCTTCAAGGTGACAGGTTTACTATTAAAGTTCAGTATAATGGCACTGAGTGTGTTACATTTCATGTTAGTACACCTCACTCATTCAGCGTGCACTACCATTGGTTAAACACGACTCATGTGACATGTAAAAGAACGTGATGATGCCTCTGCATTTTATATAACATGGATTACGTCATTTTACTTATTGCGTATCCTTTCTGCGCATAACAAATTGTCGTTCGCTTGCACTTGCTACTATCGCTGCGAAACGTCATGCAGAGCTGTCACCGGCACAGTTAGACGATATTTTGATGCATGTTAACAGCAAACGAACGAAAATGGCAACAAGGAAAGCAATTTCTGTTTTAGCGACTATGCAAGCAACAAATTTGGATACGCCATCGAGGAGATCGGCAAACTTTCAGCGGCAACCCTAGACTCGGCACTGACAACATTTTACGCTGAGGTCCGGACTCAGAAAGGCGAACTGTACTCGAAGAAGTCTTTGTGTTTTTGTGTCTTTGCATGTTTGCTTGTTCGGTGTAATAAAAATAATAACACATGAGAGCTAGGGCAATATCACGATTTTTTTGCCTGCCCTCGGGCTGGTGGTCATGATCGAAATACTGATGATGCCCTCGCCTACGGCTCGGGCATCATCAATATTTCGATCATGACCACCATCCTTGGGTAGGCAATAATATGAGGTTATCCCTCGATATCACCTCTTGGTGGGGTCGTATTGCTGCGAGTGCGGTTGTGGGCCGCATCAGACTTGTCGAAGACGAGTGTAATGCGGCCCACAACCGCACGAGCAACAATACGACCCCACCAAGAGGTGATGTCGAGGGATAACCTCTTTATCATATACCTATGCCCACGTTATTTAATGAATAAATCTCGTATATTAAAATATGATACGTTTCACTGTGGTTTTTCTTGATGGACTAAATTTGTTTGCGTCATCTTGCTAAGGCGGATCGATATACTAGCGTCTGACGTAATGTATCAACTGGCTTATTGACAATTATTTCACGGTTGAGCAGAGAAATGCTTGAACTCTGTCATCAAACATGTAGGATATCTACCGAATCGGTACGGTACATAAAAGTGTTGTGTTTGGTATTATTTTCCAGAACGCATTTACCATGAATACATGATATTTTTGAAAGTTGTGCTTTTGAATTTGCCGGTCCTCCGACATGTCCGATAGCACTTTTGCTTGTCGTCTGCGCGTCTGTGCTTATGCACGGACGGAACAGCTGGTCTGTCATCGATCTGTCAGTGCCCGTACGGTGTGATGCTCTGCTCTTTAATTTGTTCAAATTGGTAGCACTACTAGCAGGTTAATCCGATATCGACACATGTGTTTTATTTAGTTACCCCGCATTTCCCTATGTTTCAAAACCCTGCCACTTTTGGAGATCGGACATGATATCGTAGTCAAAGTCAAAATCATAGACGGGCACCATGGTTTTTTTTTATTAGGGCACCACCATGTTAGTAGTCCGGTATGCAAATCAACAGGCCGTATCAGGCTTTGTTATGTAAATCAACTGGTCGTATCCCTTTTTCATATGCATCAATTGAATGAAAGAAAGACGCGCTGATCATTCCTTTCATATGCAAATCAACAAGGCGTATCACTTTATTGACATGCAAATCAACAGATAAATCATGTCATTGAACTCAGTACAGACACAATACAGGGCATAGGTATATGATAATCGTGATATTGCCCTCGCTCTCATGTGTTATTATTAAATGTAAACCACGCAATGTTTTTTTTTTTTTATATCGCAAGAATTAATTTTCGCTTTTTTGGCACTCGCGAAGTTTGCGAAAATTTCTCGTTCTGAAAAATTTTCCTGTGACCTGTGACCAAATGTACGTAATAGTAAAGTCGATCATACGGGGAAATAAAAGAGTATTAAAAACAAGGTTATATTCGTCTATGTCCGTTCATCGTCAAAGTCAAGGCAAGATGGTGAAAGATACATAATTGCACTATCACAGGGATACAGATTTCCTGTCGTACGATTTATAAAGGTACTTAGTTGAGGGGCGTTAACCCCAGAAATACAAACAGTCTTTAGATCTTTATAGGACCTATGGCATGATTTCCAAAGTTTTTTATTTTCCCTTCAAAAACTCTGCTATGGGACCCGTCTATTGATTGTATATTGCGTCACTTCGGAAAGATCTGCGCGAAGGGCGAAATTGATTCCTTTTTCATGCCTTGTGATCGGGGAGCCTCTTCGCACCCGAGCCAGACAGCGGCATTTGCATATGACCAACAGGTACAATTGTCGTCATTTGTACCTCACTATTTCAATAGGTGTTTATATTTAATACTTACAGTCATTTGAATTGCGTCAACAGAGTGTGTATTCCCGCGTGTACTGAACTGTTAATTAAACACTGAAACAAAACCATGGTGAAAATTTTCAGCACATAGAAATTTTCCAGAAATTCAAAAGTCATGTATAGGCTTTGAGTTCTTAGCAAGTCTTCTTTTCTTTACAATGACTGTGTCCACGGCAAAGTTCAATTAACGTTCCTCCACACAAAAGTTCTTTACCACCGTTGACACGTTGGTAGGTCTTCTGACTGGCTGATCATGACTTTTATATGCTCAAAGTCTGCTACTGAACAATGCTGACACGCCACCTGCCTGTCCCTGGTTCATTAGCTCCATACACACGGCAACGTCTGGACCAGTGTTAAGTTATAAGCTCCTGGACAATGCTCATACGCCAACTTCCTGTCCTTGCTTCATTAGCTCCATACACACGGTAACGTCAGGACCAGTATTAAGTTGATCATTAATTATTATGCTACCATGCGCCATTCTGATTGGACGAGAGCTCATTCCATCGATGCTAAAATATTGTTTTAACAGGGGTAAAACAGGCCCCTAAACCAGCATTCTCGAAAATGGCCCAGTCGGTGCATTCGAAGGTACCGATCTAAACTTAATCCAAAACTGTCTGCTTTGTTTCAAAGACCAAAATCCGAATTTTGTTACACAGATGAAAGTATTGATCTGTAACTCACCTCTTGATGAAAATAAGTTTGGGTCAATGATGAAAGACACCTCTGAAGCAGAACATTTGGGTTTGATGTATACAACCCATTGCATTAGGGCAACAGCGCACAGTTCAATTTGCTAGATTCAGCGGGAGTCAAAACGCGACATAAAGCTCTTTAAAATGAAGCTATTATTCGTTCATACCGTGACACACAAATAATTTGACACTTCCTCACAGTAACGGTATGTCAGATATTCCTTTTCAAAACTTTGGACTGTAACAGACGAGGATGTTCTAACGATGTAGACCAAGAAGTTCAAAATAACAATGGGATTACTCCTGGTGACTGCGACGAAAGTTGACATCAAATGCAACAAGCAGTGTCAGTGTCCAGCTCTCGCTGAATCGGACACCACACTCTGCAAAAATGTTGATCACAGTTGCTGTCATACCAAGTCTGGATTATTTCAAAATTGCTTGTTTACTGGTACAATAACGTCCAAATTATCCATCATTCAAAAATAGCGCCTGTAACCTCACTGTAGCAATACTGAATGTTGCTATGATCGACGCATCGGAACAAAATGAGACAAATCTAATTTTTAGTATGCAAAAACAGCCAGGACTATTGTTCTTATGTAAATGTTTGAAAAAAAATTTTTACTTTTTCTTATGATTTGAATTCTTAACCCATTTTCGTTTCTACAGCAGGTCGCAATTAGTTTTCGTGTTGCATGTAAATAAAAAGCAATGTTGATGAACGTAATGCGTATGTTATCGCACGGTACTGTGTGCGTCTGATGTCAACGTAATCTAAATTTTTACAAATGCTCGGTCTCGGGCCATGAATTGCCGACGTTCGATCTCTGATACGTCCGTTTTCTGCATTTGGGGCTTAAAGTGACGAAAATACCCAAGCAAGACAACAAAGACACACAATTGATATGATATTATAGCGATAACCCCCACCGCAGTTGGGCATATACTCGATTTTGGTACAATTCACTCCATATATGTCGCGCATTGTACTCCTGTGGCGGGGATCATTGCTTAAATTAAGTTCTGCTAAAACCGTATCTCAGTGGTCTGGAGACTCTGTTTCGCTGGCCTACAAACAATACACAAACAGGATGACAATCTCCTAGACAGCAGATAAAACTTCCCAAATTTTTCCAGTTTTCTTTCTGCAGATATTCAACTTGCTGCTTGTCAAAAAGTCAGGTTACAATAGCCACTATTAGTGTTCCTTCTGAGTCTCTCCGTTTTCAGTAGCACACAATTATTTGTTAGAGTTCCGAGTGTGTATCTTACATGGCTCATAAGTTACATAGTACTCACGGGTTATTGCTTTGATACACGAGGGTTCCTAAAACTCCGTCTTGAGAATGTGAGTGAGAATCGCATCAGCTGCCATCAATGTGATATAACCCGGGTTATGATGGTATTGTCGGTTACTCGGTAGTGTGTCGGGGCGGAAATGCTGGTGTTCATATGTTGAAGGTGTCTAACTAAGACTGGAAGCAGCAAGTACTTGTAAAATCTAAGATGCTACTTTATTCCACTAAGCACTATCTACGTACAATATAGGTGAGTTGGAGAGACTGACTTGCATACACGTGGGCCACGACAGATATACATTCCCTCACGCATAGTAATGACAGATCATGAATAATAATGACCACACAAACAGGAAGTGTTACATGTATGTCTGATTGGCAAAGAATATCTTCAAACTAAGGTATTATAACCACGTTTTTCTTTGAATCATATTGACACGGTAATTGCAGAATAATCAAAATAAATATAGATTGAAATTATAGGCAATGTACGTACAATATGAAATAAAATAGTCTATTTTATCACACCTCACTCACGTGATATAGAACAAAAAGTGATAGAACATGGCTTAGGTGATATAGCCCTGTCGGGTGCGCTGATATAGCCTGTCGCGTGCACTGAGATATAACCCGCTACCACGTTCTAGAGTACCGCGTCCTTTCTGCGCGTACCACATCATCGCGTACATTTCCTTGGAATTTCTGTAAAGCAATGGCTTTTGAAAAGGTACAAGAAATTAGCTCGACCTGAAGTACAGGACATTTAGTACATTAATGATTAAACGAGAAAACTTTAACAAAACTGTCTTTGTTTTTATAGACGTTAATTAAGTTGACCTTCGACTTCATATAGCATTACGATCGAGCAACAAATAGAACGCTTCACTGGCGAGTCTCGATCGACACTTGACTGCATTCTAAGTAAAGTTTCGAAAACACATTGTTTGTTCGGTGTAATAAAATTAATAACACACGCCAGCAACGGCAAGATCATGATTTGTTGCCCGCCCTCGGGCTGGTGCCCATTACGGTAATTATGATGACACCCTCGCCTTCGGCTTGGGCATCATCAATATTACCGTCATGAGCACCATCCCTTGGGTGGGCAATAAATTGTGACCTTGCCCTTGCTGGCGTGTCTTATTATTTGACTATTAAATGTAGCTGAATTCGCAAAAGTTACCAAGCGATGTAATCCGTGCTAGGTTGAAATTCTGTACACCTTCAATGGAGGTAAGTCAAGTCTTTTCAATAAGCTCGGAGCGAACCTCAAATGAAGATGTGAAAAACACACTGCCCTTTTAATTCGTGTACTTTTAACTCCTCCTTGACTAATCAGTAGAAATAAAGGGCTGGAAAACAGTCATTAATTCAGTTGAATCAACTTATCATCTGAAGATCAGTGAAATCCGTGAAACTGTGAGCTACGAGCACAGGTTTGATCTTTATACGATCTAATTACGTGTTGGATTGCTCTTCTAATTGTGTACTGAGAACCGTTTAGTCCTCTTCTCTACATAGTTGGACAAAAAAAACAAGTAATTTATAGAATTTTGGAAACACTAAATGAAATTCATTTGTTTGTTTACCTTCATCTTCCTCCAATACCAGCTCGCCAAATAGCTGCCAGTATGGTCTGTAAAAAGCTCGACCCATCATGTCAAAGGACGGACTAACATTTGGATTCAAGATAGCCTCTTGAGCAGTGCCGAAACTAACGATCAAAAGCATCAGTAGACAAAGGAAGAAGAGGAAATCCCTCATCTGCAACATAAATTAAGGTTATTAGGCCTAAGCCATATTAATCTCACAGTTTATTTTATAATAATTGGTTGCAACATGCAATGATATTTGTGCAAGAACTAGCAATTTTCTCTCAGTGAACATCAGCACTTCAAACTATATATATAAGTGCGAAAATATTTCAAATTTTGTTACAAGCATGAAAATTAGCATGTATACAACTTTGAGGTTACTTAAAAATACGCAAGCCCCGCAAAAATCCAATATGGCGGCCATTTTTCAAGATGGCCGCCTAATCGACTAACGGAAAGGTGAAATCATTGATGATTATGGAGATTATCATCTGAATTTAACAATTTGGTAGCTATATCCATGTTTTCATATGTGTTGAGTCTATTTCTGAATTATTTTGAGCTCACGTGTGTAAACACGTGGGCTAATGTCATAGCAATGTCTGTCTGTCTGTCCGTGTGTGTGTGTGTGTTAGTGTGTGTGTGTGTGTCTGTCTGTCTGTCGTCTGTTTACACGATAACTCAAAAAGCCTGAACGGATTCAAGTCAGATTTAGTATACAGGTACCATATGCTACTTGCAAGAACTGATTAGATTTTGGTTAGTGTGGCTTGCATATTAATGAAGTTATGCAATATTATTTTTTTCCTTACAATGGTTCCCTATGGAGACTGTAATGACAGTGTAGACATATATCAAGAAATACTGCACAAAATTTCATGAAACTTTTCACAGATGACAATCTAAGAACATTATGATGATACTGTGAGTGTCATGTCAATTATCTTCTCATTTGCATATTTAATGAACTTTTGTTATTAGTGAGATAACTCTGAAATTCCTGCACCAAACTTGATGATACTTGCAACAAATATTGATCTGATATATATCTAATTACACTTTGAAGCATTAGGCAGTGTCAAGTTAATAAATAGCTCATTTGCATATTTAATGAAGGTTTGTAATTAGTCATATAACTCCGATATAACTTCACCAAATGTGATGAAATCTGCTGCAGATACTGATCCGACTGATATCCAACTGTAGTGTAAAGCATTTACTAGTGTGAAATTAATTAAGGGTTCATTTGCATATTTAATGAACTTTGTAATTAGGTATATAACTCTGAAATTACGGCAATCAAGTCAGTGAAATATGGTACAGATATTGATCTGATAAATATCTAATTGTACGGACAAGCATTTGGCATTGTCAAGTTAACAAATATCTCATTTGCATATTCTATAAAGTTTTGTAATTAGTCATATAACTCCGAAATAACTGGACCAAATGTGATGAAATCTGCTGCAGATACTGATCCGACAGATAGCTAATTGTGGTGTAAAGCATTTAGTTGTGTGGAGTTAAGTAAGGGTTCATTTGCATATTTAATGAACTTTGTAATTAGTGATATTACTCCAAAATTACAGCATTATATTTGATGAAACTTACTACAGATATTGTTCTGATAAATATTTAATTGTACTGAGAAGCATTTGGCGTGTCAAGTTAATAATTAGCTCATTTACATATTAAATAAAGTTTTGTAATTAGTGATTTAACTCTGAGAGTACTGTGCAAAAGTTGCTGAAACCTGCTCCATATAATGATATAACAGATAACTGATTGTTCTTATTACACGCCTCACACGGGTGTCGATTATATTGGTATGAATTGGGTTTATTGACAGGAATATTGAAAAACATAATACAATAAATCCTCGTCAGAGATAGCTACTCTGGCAGTAGACCGTATACACATCTAGTCTTATCAGAAGTCTGTCTTCCGGGTCGTTTGCTCAATTGAACTGCTCTGAGAATATACAATGTCTGTCTTTGTTCTTGTGTTTTGGTTGGTGATTATCCTGAGGTCTGCAAACGTTGCATAACATCTCCTTGCTCGTTGAGACAGGTCAAAGGTGTCTGATAAATGTCAATACATGTCGAGTCACCAGCAGTCAATTCAATGCTTGATGAATAAGTTTGTAATTTTGTCAAACTCAAAGTCATTCCTTCCATTCAAGGGTCACATTAGTATGTCAAGTTGTTCTGTAAGTATTTTCTAGTCTGTTTACTGACTATTAATGAACCTGTTGTGAAACACGTGAGCATATTCAGTTCATATATGGTGTTATATTGTCCACACTTGAGTCAGAAAATTGCACTGCCATTGAAGTCATGCCAGGAAATACCAAGAGGCTTTGACCGGTCAACCTCGCTGTTAATTTTATGAAGGAAATTACAATAACGATGCTTGGTCGAATGACGCAGTGCCTTGAGGGCGGGATCGCCAGTGGTATAGGGGGAGGAGTACCTTCCCGATTGTGATAAGTGGTGCGGATTACCGTCGCCTAGGTGACTGGCGTATACGCGACATAGACGAATAGAACTTTGCTTTTAATACTCCTTTATTTCCCCGTATGATCGACTTTACTATTACGTACATTTGGTCACAGGTCACCCAGAAAAAAATGAGTGGGTTCTACTGTGGCCGGAAAATTTTTCAGAACGAGAAATTTTCGCAAACTTCGCGAGGGCCAAAAAAGCGAAAATTAATCCTTGCGATATAAAAAAAAACATTGCGTGGTTTACATCATGAAATGTAACACACTCAGTGCCATGATACTGAACTTTAATAGTAAGCCTGTCACCTTGAAGGTAATACTGTAGGTGACACGAGGACTTCAAACACACGATGGTACAAATAACACCACAAGTGTAGCCGTCCCCGTCGTTATAAAATCATAGTCCAGGCCCCCAAACCGCCGATCGATTTACGACCCGATAGTTATGCCGCTTACGCTGATATTCACCGGTGGTTGCCTGTGTGTGCGTACATGGACAGTCTGCATAGCCCTCGAATGTGGTCTCGATTTTGATCAAACTTACAATTTAGGAGTATATATCAAAACTGATAAATGATTTATGTTTTCACATGGATTCACAAAAAGTTTCGCCCCGGTGTTCATTTTTGGCCCAGGAATTCCATCTACCCACCCTTTGCAGAGTAGTAAGCTTATGGGGCAAGTAAACATGGATGCGCCGGTGCGATTCAACGATCAGCCTGTATATCGGATCGAAAGTCAACATTTTTACGGCTCGGACTATGATTTATAAGTTCATATAAAAAGTGTAATGCGCTGGGTATTATATATTGACTGATTACTGTAGCTATAGATAGGCTACATTCAGGACGGGCAGCGAAGGGCAGTAAATAGTAGGCAAAACAGGTGGTTTTCACCGTGGGCAGAACTCTGTGCCATGATATTGAACATTAATAGTAAGCCTGTCACCTTGAAGGTAATACTGTAGGTGAAACGAGGACTTCAAACGCACGATGGTACAAACAACACCACAAGTGAAACGTACACATAGAAATACACACGTTCCTACGTTGTGTCCACCCGGGCCACGCGATTAAAATATGACTGATAGTGCTGGATAATGTTAATTGGGTCAGTAAACAGTCAATTAATAGTTAATTGACTACCTGGGTGATTGGCGGGTCGTGTCCAACGACCTCATCTGCAAAGCAGGCCAAAAGACAAGAGCCCCCAAAGATATTGACAGCTGGCCAGGGGTCATCATGAATACGTAATGAATCTTCACAACGCAGACATCGCGGTGTCAAGCCCTTCTTAACGGTCAAATCCTCTTGACATTTCCTCTCATGTACAGAAAATAAGTACATTTAATGTGTTAAAAAACTAAATATAATAATAATAATAATAATAATAATAATAATAATAATAATAATAATTTATTTATAAAGCGTCAATATACACAACAAAGTGATCGAGGACGCTGTGATAAAATTTACATATCACAAAAAGCAATTAAAACAGTAATAAAAAAAAACTACAATAAAACCATCTAAAACCATAGTCTAAAAAGCAGATTTAAAAAGGAAAGTTTTAACATTAGTTTTAAAAATTGACACTAGGAGAACGCCGAATATCTAATGGAAGACTGTTCCAGAGTATGGGAGCTGCTACACTAAACGAACGATTTCCATACTTCTTTGTGCGCGATCGAACCGGACGAAGTCTGAACTGGTCAGCTGACCTCAAGTTACGACATGGAACATAGCGTGATATCATATTTGAAAGATAACTGGAGCAAGCCCGTGAATACATTTAAAAGTCAGGACTAACATCTTAAATACAATGCGCTGTGTCACCGGTAACCAATGCAACTGGTACAGAACAGGGGTGATATGAAGAGAGATTTTTGAACGAGTTACAATTCTCGCAGCCATGTTTTGAATACGTTGAATCTGAATGATTAAATTATTCGGAAGTCCATACAACAGAGAGTTACAGAAATCAATACGAGATGTGATAAAAGCATGGACAAGTTGTTCTGTGGCAGACCTTGATAAATATTTACGAATACGAGCAATGCGTCGTAGATGAAAGGTTGCCGTACGGCAGATCTCTGAAACATGAGGTCTCAGTGTGAGATGAGAATCAAGGATGACGCCTAGGCTTTTGGCCTGATAGCAAACAGGAATTTTAGCATCACCAACACAAATTTCTGTGATATTTCTAACTGATGGACTATCCGAGGAGAAAATTACAAAGTCTGTTTTATCATTGTTTAAAGTGAGAAAATTTGTAGACATCCAGAGTCTGACATCTGAAATGCAATTTTCAAGATTTGAAATCATCCTAATAGCATTATCTCTGTTGAAAGACATATACAACATTAAAGCATCAGCGTAAAAACTATAAAGACATCCATGACTGGCGACTAATTTACCGAGCGGAGAGGTATAAACATTGAAAAGAATGGCACCTAACACTGATCCCTGAGGTACCCCGGTATCAAGTGGATGAAATGATAATTGAGTGGAATTTATAAGAACACACTGACTTCGATTTGAAAGATATGACTCAAACCACTTAAGTGCATAACCAGAAAGACCAAATTGGTCTCTTAAACGATCTAATAGAATAGTGTGGTTGACAGTATCAAATGCAGCAGAAAGGTCAAGTAAGACCAAGAATACATCACACTTATCATCGAGGGCAAGCAAAATATCATTTGTTACCTTTAAAGAGCTGTTTATATTTGATGTTTATATAGTGAAAGATATTCACTTCCCAACCATTTTTTGCTATTTATGATTTCTTTATGACATAAGCGGAACTCTGTATGTCTGTAAGTGTATTTAGCTTAAATCAAGCAAGGGGGGAAATGTAAAATGCTAATGAACCAGCCCTATTATCCGTTAGTTAGTCGCACTTCAATTGACAGGATTTGAGCCAGCCTGGGAGAGCTGAACAAATGATGAAAGGGCTACCTTTGTCAGTGATACGATAAAGTGAGTGATCAATGTGGTTTTTATGAATCAATATGGCTCTGACCCTGGTCACTTGATCTGGACCCCAGGAAAACAGTTTATGTTGTCTTTATATATTCGTCTTAATGGTGTTTTCGGACCAAATTGGGGTCCCTTTATCAGTTTCTCGAATGGTTTTGTATTCCAACTTGTTTAGTTTGACATTAGCCATTGTTTATTAAAAGATGTGATAGAATCTTTATGTTGTAGTCTGTCTGTTGCATTGTTTGTTGCTCAGACCATTCGTTTCAATTGTGCTTGTGCGTGGTTTTTCTTGAAAGAGAATGTCTTTTATGTTTTTATTCCTTTTCTATACTATGAAATTTTTTCGGAAAAAAAACTGTGGCCCGTGTTTGATCGTCCGTAATTATTTTCAGTTCTTATAAAATATTGTTTGATTAGGATGATTTCGAAGAATGGACTAAATGTCGTTGAATGGATAGGTTTTGTTGTTACGTCATTATTCGTATCTTTGTCAATGAGGTATAGCTGACGTTTGTTAACTTCTTTTCTGATACAAAATATTTGTTTTTCTGTAATTTCGTTGTTGAAGGTTTCGTGTGAAGAAATTGACCCTGTTTATGTTGTTGCATGTGTGATTATATTTAAAGAATTCTTCTTCAACAAATCCCTGAAAATGGTGTTCGGGTGGCAGGAACCTCTTCATAAATAGTGGAAATTTCATTCAGTTTTGTGTGGCTTTAAAATGATTATACTATTCTGCGTTGAATTTCAATTTATTGTGTTTGAGAATAATCGACAGTAGGGCTTTTATGCAGTTTTTTTTTTTTTGTTTTTTTTTTTAAACATCGTGTGTGTAGGGTGGTGCTATTTTAGGGTCCATGGCCACGATCACCGCGCTTATGGCGTCCTTTTGTGGCGTTTTTTTTTGTGTGCATTGATGTTGACAAGATAAAGTTTTAGTATTTGGTCTAAAAAAGTACACAGAAGTTTTGTGGCAGTTGACTATTGTTCCATTAGTGCTAGTTTAATAGTTAAATTATATATGTTTTCATTTTGGAGATCAACTGATTTACAAAATATACCTTTAAAACTTAAAGAACTGTCTCAGGCACATACAAACATGCAATTTGACATAAAATGCACTTAACTGGGTAATGAATTATGCATTTTATGCCCTTAAATATAGCATATGGATTTTGCTTAGAAGCTCTATTCGAAAGTAGCCACCATACAGCCATCATCTTAGATAAACAAAATTACAAAACATGCCTTTTCAACCTGCAAGAACAGTCTCGGGCATATAAAGAACATACGATTTCACACATAAACCACTTAAACGGAAATAAATTTGCTTTTTATGCCATAAATATAGCAAACAGATTTGCATGTAAGCCCGCTATCGCCATGCAGCTGTCATCTCGGATGACAAAACCAATAAATATACCTTTAAAATATGCAATAGTAGTCTCAGGACTATAAAAACATACGATTTGACGCAAAAAATTGAAACGGATAATATATTGTGCATTGAACGCCATAAAAACTAGGATCTGCATGGAAAACATATTGGAATATGGCCGCCATTACGGCACCATATTGGATCGACAAAATCACAAAATATGCCTTAAGACCTGCAAAAACAGCCTCAGGCACATAAAAACATACAATTTGACACAGATACCACTAAGTCGTCAATAAACTGTGTTTTATACCTTAAAATACTTGAACGGCAGCCATATTGGAAAATGGCGGCCATACGGCCATCATCTTGGATTTTCTGGTGGCTAGCGTATCTTTTTTAATAAGTGATATTCCATTGACGGCTCTGCTAAGTTTCATGCTTGTGTCATGAAATTAAATATTTTGCCAAAATACCACAATTATCTGCTTTACTATTGCCCTTGAACGTTAATTACATATTGTGTAAATATAAATACGGCTTACTATTTTCGTCATCATAACTAGCCTTTGTCCAATGTTTTTGAAAACAAAGCCCACGCGAACAAGACGAAAACAGAACATGATGAAAGTCAGGCAATACATGGCTCTTGCGGCGCCGACATCACTTGGAAGACGAGGAAGGCGACATAAAAGAGACACTGCAAACATCAAATACATGATGAAATCAGATTGATTCCATACTTCTGAGAACCAGCTCTTGACGCTACATGACATCTGTTGAAGAAACAATCAAACAGAGTCATACCGGAAGGTAAATCTAAAAAAAAAGAATTATCATAAACCGTTAATTGTATGTGCTTCATAGTTATTCTATACCATTTTATCAATTGAAAAACAAAAAAGATTATCACACCATGACTTCGTACTGAATTAATTTATCAATTAATAATATATACCTAAGAATTGTGACCAATTCATAATTTCTAGAGCTTTTACTTTGTTTAAAATATTTTTTTAAACTGTAATTCTTGAAATTTTGTTCCTTTGAAACGTATTGCAAACTTCATAAACCTTTTGCCACTTTGACATGTATAAAATTCAAATGACAAGCAGAAACTACACACTGACCCGTCTGATTTCTTCACAAATCAAAGTACCGACCCAAACTACAACAATCCATTCAATAGTACCGGGCGAGTTGACTTCTTCTGTGGTCTCAAATCGGTCCTTATGAAGAAGGCAAACAATACTAGCAGTATGATGTATGACACCTGAATCGAACAAGGAATCGTACATGTGAGGAATTCTGGTCGTCCACCGTAGTTTGTTTCTTGTTCTTAGCAAGATAATGCCGATGAGAAATTCGGGTAAAACACTGGGACAGTTTTACAGAAAGTATTTTATTGACAAGAAATATTTAATTACATGAGGTAATCACCTCAAAGGAGGGGCGACGATATTGGCACAGTGTATCCCCAACATGATGTGGAGGGTGATGCGCAACGACAATTCTGAACACGTCCTTTGCCGTATTTTCGTAATAATCTTACTATGTGTACATCTTACATTTGAGAGATGGATGTCAAACGAGCTGAATATTGACCATTTCTTGCAATGTCAGCAATTTTGTTTTGATTTGCAGTAATCGTACAGAACACTATCTTGGACATATTTCTGGATATCTTGAAAACTAACTTATACCGGGCAAAAGCTATCGCCATGGGTTCCGTTAAACCGTTCATCAGCAAACGCACAGAAGCAGCTGAAGATAATTGATATTATTCGTTATATTGTTCTTCGTTCATCAAAGGAAAATACGAGTGACGTAACGACCGTGTCACCACGAGTCAAAGACGAGTGCTCTTTCAAACTTCTGAACTGGTTTTGGAATAATATCAACACGGCGTTGGATAGTTGTCGATTATTTCTGGTCGTTTGTCGCGTGATTGACTCGACAATTACTTTTGTGTACGCAGCAAATGCCAGATGACCTAACACAACACGTACCGTCCACGAAATTATACACTATTTCCAAGAAGGTGTAAGCCTACAAATTTTACTCCGACAAAGTTACGTTATTTTCGGAGAACAAAAATCGACTGAATATCAGCGGTGCGAACAGTGTTTAGCGTCGCACCTGACCGTCCCCGGGTTGCAATGCATCCGAAACCTACGGTAATGCAAGAAGCCTCGAGTACGTTTTGCCGTAAATTATTCGGGTAAGTCCTAAGGAATATACAAGAGTTATACTCTTATGTTTTCGCAGTATAAATTATTATTCTAGTTGTTCGATTTCGATACACGACTTTTTTAGGTTCACTGTGTGGCCTAGATGAGCACTTGATTCCCGTGGTTGCAGTGAAAACTGCATGTTTATTTTTTTCACTGCACGAAAAGCAGTCTGTGTCGAAAATTCAGGGGGTGGAGGAGTCTTTACTGATGCTAATCCTCATGTTAATCACAAAACTAAAACAGAAGGACTCACAATCTGCCATATGGATGTATTTTGTCAGACACTAAAAATTTTGACTGATTTTTACAAATTTTCAAGTTTGAAAAAATAGATCTTGGGAGAAACATGGACAGCCATGTTGTTTGTTTACGTTGACGAGCACATCAAAGATCGACGCAAAAGAAGTTTCGTCTCACCAAAATTGATGACCTTGACGCGGGCTGTCGTGACTTAAAACGACCAGAATATAAATCCTGGTATTATTCTGTTCAGAGGCAATAAACGTGGCTTGTGCATGTGATAGAAACGTTATGTTTTACTGCACGTGCGTTCTGTACGTTATTTCACGGTAATAATTCATGTTTCCAAGATTGCTGCATTAATTGTTATAAAATATGCTTTTCTGACCAGAGAACTTATCAAACCAGACACAAATTTTAATAAAAACCCCAAATTATATACAAACTCAAACAACGACTACCCAATGGCCCGTCAACTTAGTGGCGGTAGCTTTTCTGTATTTTATTTTCCTTATACTAATTCTTCTTGCCTCTCCAGTGTTGTGACTATCTCTTCTTGCCGTTAAGCTCCCAAGTCATAAATAATAATATAATAATAATAATTATTTATAAAGCGTCAGTATCCACAAAAATTGTGATCAAGGACGCTGAAAAATAAAAAAATACATTACAAAAAAATAGTTAAAAAGCAAAGTTACACCACAAAAAGTTGTTAAAAATAGTTAAAAAGCAGTTTTAAAAAGTGAAGTTTTCACATTTGATTTAAAAACAGATAGGTTAGGTGACTGGCGGATGCTAAACGGGAGATTATTCCAGAGAATAGGAGCTGCAACACTAAAAGCACGATCACCATAGCTCTTAGTACGTGATCGAACAGTGCAGAGTTTAAACTGATCAGCTGACCTCAAGTTTCGATTTGGAACATACAATGTGGTCATATCAGAAAGATAAATTGGTCCAAGCCTATGAATGGATTTAAAAATAAGAACTAAAATCTTAAAAACAATGCGTTCTGAAACAGGTAACCAATGCAACTGATACAAAATTGGAGTGATGTGAGAGGTGGTTTTGGAACGAGTTACAATTCTGGCGGCAATATTTTGAACCCGTTGAATACGGTTGATTTGGTACTTAGGGAGCCCAGTAAAAGTGAATTACACGAATCTATTCGAGATGTAATAAATGCATGAACCAATTGCTCTGTAGCGGGTTGAGATAAATATTTACGGACAAGTGCAATACGACGCAAATGAAAAGTGGCTGAACGGCAGATCTGTCCGATATGCGGTTTCATTGTCAGACAAGAGTCAAGGAGGACTCCCAGGCTCTTAGGCTGACAATGGACGGGAATCAGAGCATCGCCAACACGAATTTCTGTAATCCCTCTGGCAGACAGATCACCCGAAGTAGCAGAAAAAATAACAAATTCAGTTTTATCATCATTTAAACACAAGAAATTTGCAGACATCCAAGACCTGACATCAGAAATACAAAGTTCAAGATTTGAAAGCATCGCAGCAGCATTATCTTTGGTAAAAGACAGATACAATGAAGAGTCGTCTGCGTAAAAACTATACAGACATCCATGGTTAGAAACTAATTCGCCTAATGGAGAAGTGTACATATTAAAAAGTATAGGTCCAAGAACCGATCCCTGTGGTACCCCAGTGTCAAGCGGATAAAATGGTGACTTGGTGGAATTCACAAGTACACACTGGGTGCGATTGGAAAGATATGACTGAAACCACATGAGGACAGTATCCGAAAGACCAAAACGGTCTCTTAAACGATTAAGTAGAATAGTATGATTCACAGTGTCAAATGCTGCAGAAAGATCCAGCAATACAAGAAAAACATCCTTTTCTCATCAAGAGCAAGCAAAATATCATTTGTTACTTTTAGGAGAGCAGTCTCTGTGCTATGTCCTGGCTTGTATGCATGTTGTGTGTGCAGGCTAATACCACGTTTTTCTAACATTATGGTTGGGAAGAAGCTAAGGAAATGAACTTGCTTTTCAGTAAAACTTGTAAAACGGTATCAACACTTAAATCTGTTATCCCCTTGATTAAAAAGTATAATATATTTATTGTTTTTGTTGAGAGAAACACTTTATCAGGATGCTTACCGTGCTATATACAAATTTCGTGATTGGCGCAGTGTAATAACACACCATCTTGTCCCAGAACGTGAAGTTTTTAGAGTTAGAACCAAAATGTCTTGCTTCTAAATCTTTGTCGTGGTCCTGAAACATCATGCATGGAAATAAAGGTAAAATAGTCCCTAGGAAAAACTGCAGTTAAGAAGAAAACAAAAAACAATAGTAAATCGTCACCGATTTCCGAAAAAGATTATTTTCCTAACGTCATCATTGTACTAGTCAATGTTCGAAGAGTGATGATCAATCAAAATATCAGTATTAAGTTACGGCGCCATATGGTCTTAATTTTTCACATTTATAGAGAAAGGAGCTAGCCCTTCGGACTTATATGGTCAAAGGCGTTTAATGTCACACCCAGCCTGCTTGGCATTTATTTTGTCAAATATTACTGGTAGAAAGGTAAATTTAAATAATATTTTCAGCAATTATTAGTACATGAGAAAATGATACATGCTTTGTATACTTACTTTCCTCCAATGTTCCTTTGAATATATCGATAAATTACCCTTCCAGACTCTATCAATTACGCTCAGGCAAGCATCGTGGTTTATAAACTTCATGTTTTGCATCAAATATGCAAGGGACATGCATGTTGTATTCCCCCATGCACGCAGATTGCGCACTAATATAAACTTAGACAGATATGCGTTATCCGTAAAACATGTTTCCAATACTTGATAGGCCAAATCTCCAAACTCCCTAATAAATAATCAGAAAATCAACAATTAGTGAAGGAAGAAATACACGACTGTTTCTGTTTTCGTCGGATTTGGTCATGACTCATCTCTTTACTGATTGTTTCAAGCAAACTGTTTAATTATCAATATTGGCATAATCGTTTGCAAATGTCTTTGGAGCGCGAGTATTTGACACAACGTTCTTATCTTACAAATTCTCTCCATTTTCCTGTTAACCTACTAGTTGCATTGTTAGCAAAATGACCCCAAAACATAATTCGTAGCCCGGAAGAAAACAAATACATAACATAGAAACGAAAAAATCAGTAATTTTGAAAAAATAACAGAATTGCATCACAATCGTAAACAAATTGGTTCAGGGAAGCTTGTGAATGCAGAAAATCATTTATTTCCAGAGTCATTCACTGACTGAAAGTCATCCAGCTCCCCTTTCGTCATGTCTGGCGTCTGCCAAAATACTATTTCTTAATGGGGTTATTTGAGTGACATTATCCTCTGTATGATAGCAGTGATTGCTCTGTACCAAATAGGAGAGCCGTCTTAGATACCGTTTGGTCAATATACAGACTCTGATAGTGTATGAAATTGCCACTGTTAATGTTTCCTGTACAAAAGTCTCATAAATGACTATATAAACTTGCATATGCTATACCACTATCTACTAGAACGAGGTGTGGCATATACCGCTCTAATTGAATCAGCCATAGTGTACATATACTCCTCGTCCATCGAATGAGATACAGTGAATGTTCTGACCCTCATTGAATAAGCTAAAGTATCAGTGCTGGTGCCATTGAATGACATGTAGTATAGTATGTGCTGTACAGTGGTCACATTGAATGGTATTGTATTTTAAATTCACAACAAATGGAGCTTTAACCAACGGAAGCTTGAAAAATAGATCTTTGTTTCAGTATTTCTTGCATCACCGTGTCATGTATGTGTGTGTTAATAACACTTTCACCGCGGGAGGGCGCATTCTGCGCTAACGGGCAGACGGCGGGAGGCGCGTAAACGCGCCAAGAACGTACGCGTTTATATGCGTTCGATATACGTTGGCTCTGTCTGATATCCGTCATGTTTGTTGACTATTTCCTCAAGCCTAGCGTAGTATACGAGGTAGAGGTCAAACCTAAATGGGCATACACGCCAAACTTGTAAACAAATGCCGCCATACTCGGTCATTTCTCCGCCGTAATTTGTAAGGATCGTTGATCGGTTGTTGTTTTTCTGTCAGAGGGTATTTAAAAATGGCGACGCGGGCACAGTTTAACACCGACGAAGCCCTTGAGCATGTTTTTTTCTGGACAGTGATAGTGAAATTGACACTGATCGCGAAACTGAACTCGACGGAGATAGCGGAAGTCAAATTTCACCTGAAAACAACTCTAATACTGAACTTGAATATGTTTCCGAACCAGTCGAGCAAAGACAGAGATTACATGGAAGACAGGAAGGTGGACTAGCTGGACATGCTGTGAGGAGAGTGCGACAAAGGGCCGGTGACCGACGTCAAAACAATTATTGGGTATTATGTGGATGTTGTACGACATCAATCTATCGATGACAATTACACATCAGACTGGCTACCTTTATAATAAAGATCTCTTTTGAATGTCAGATGATACCTGTTGTTCGAAGATGAACTTATAATAAATATGCATATTACCCTCATTTATGTGGAATATATTTTAGTCCCCCGACTGAATATTAGTTAATAAAGCGTATGTAGTATTTTAAGAGCGTTATGCTGAAAAGAAATACATTAATATATTGAAATAACAAAAAAAATCAACATTTTTTGAATTTTTTTCTATTTCCAATATGCTGTCATGATCACCTTCTAGGTGGGTCACATGACCTTTTGTGCATTTTTTATGATGCTCTGTCATATTGCAATACTCACTGAAAAAAATTGTGCTGAATACTCTTATAATAAAAATGATACAGTTCATGCATGTAAATCAATATTTTGAAGGCCATATTTCGACAGAAAACTACGCATAGGAATGCACGTATAAAAATTAATTAGGCTTACGCAGATACAATGTCTTTACGTAAGACATTTGAGAAAAAATACCGCCAGGAAATGACCAGTCTGCCTGGCTGTTTATTATTCACATAAATTAGTATAATGACAAGTTAGACTAAGACGTCGGACTATCAAGTACGGTTTCCCTCGGTTGCTGTGAGGAGAAGTTTACGAAGGTGCTGATCCTAGTTAATTGGGACGGTTCAAATCTACCACGCTCTTTTGTACACTCGCCAGTTCCTTTCCATGATTAGGAGACCGGGATACTACCCAGAGATTTGCAAAGGTAGTGATGTAGTCTTATAACTATGCGTGTTTGAACAAACAACCTGGTGCCTGTTTAAATGTTTTGCCTGTTTTAGATTAGCAAGGGTACAACGCCTCCTACTGATTCTGGCAGTTCGTATGGAGTGCTCTCTCAAAAGGGTTTTAGCATCTCGGACCGGATAGCGTTTTATTTTTGCTGATATCTCATCAATCAACCCGATAACATGTCGGATATCCTATTGAAAGAAATTCAAGTTTCTTAAGTTGTTCGCGTCCGTCCTTGTTTCTTTTCCCGTACGTCAGTGTCTTTGTACTAAACAACGTAACATCGCATTGGGTGCAGTCAGTGTTCGCATTTTCAAAGCTTGCTCTTCTTAAGCGATTACCAATGTGACAATGTCATCTCCAAAATGTAAATGAGAGATCGACTGATGCTAAATAGACGACGTGGAGCAAAGCATAGACCCTCGTTTTTTCGGGGGTCTATGAAATTTCAAATTTCTCAAAAGTGTTAGGTGCCATATAGCTGAATGTAGAAATATACAAATAACTCAAAAAAACGAGTGTGTAATGTATAAAGAAAAGCAGATGAGATTACATTTGTAGATTAAATCGGCATTACTTCACCATCCAATTATCCCAAATTAGTTCCAATCGTGTTCTTTTGAATTATCTTCCGAAGTGACAATTTTGCCAGCATTAACTATCGACGACGTGACTGACCTACAACGATCCTTGTCCAATTTCCCCGACGTTTGAATCGTGTCTTTTCATGCATGAATAATACATTGTGCCTATGGGTAACCGACCATTGCCGAACAATGTTGAGGATCGACGTCCGAGTGATGTTCAAAGTGTTGCCAGGCAGGGTAATCAGGGTTAAGAAAAGCTTGCGTTGAAAACGTTGTTTTCGTGTAGCGTTGTCGGACTATGTCCGGGTCGTAGGCAAGCCATTGAGTTTTGATCAAAGGGACTTTACGTTATCTCATTAGATAAATTGTAATGTTGCCATTGTTGCAAATTTTCACCATGATCTTTTCGTCGCTTACCCCGCAATCGCGTAGTCATACGGGTCCTTGAAGAAGCAGGAATCGGCAAATCGAAGGAATCAAGTCTTGCAGCCGTTTGATGACAATATCTCGGACGATTAGATGTCTATGTCGCTTTCGGATATATATTTGTCATGAAGGCGCCAACCTTGTCAAAATACAACTACATCCTATAGGACTTTAAAAAACGGAAAATAAAGAATCGGCAGTTTCGTTTGCACATATGTTTGCATGGTTGACTTCCGATACTTCTCGGAAACCGAGTAAATGATCAAAACCCTGACAAAATGGCCCTTCTCAGGGCAATCACATCCCCAAAAAACAGAACTACTGTAAACGCATGTGTTCATACCTATTTCAAACACACTTCATCCAAAACGAATAGTCACTAATCGGAAACATGCAGATGTATAAACAAAAGATCGAACACAAATTTTACAAAGCGTTTGTACGGAATTTGGTTATTTAAAAGAATTGAGGGCTTCAGTTCAGAGAAATGTTGCTCTCATCTTGTTTGTCGTGTATCAATGTTTTTTATATTGACAGATTTAGGGGCCATGGATAATTAAAACATGTGCACGGTAACTAAGTGCTTTTGTCCTCAACCCAACCTTCTAAACGAAAGTTTGGAAGTGTGAAAATCCAACCAAGCCTCATTCTCT
This sequence comes from Ptychodera flava, assembly GCF_041260155.1. Classification (NCBI taxonomy): domain Eukaryota; kingdom Metazoa; phylum Hemichordata; class Enteropneusta; family Ptychoderidae; genus Ptychodera; species Ptychodera flava. Next base: position 6,175,789 of record NC_091930.1, read on the forward strand.
ATATCTGCATCCAACAATCGGTAATTACGTCGCTATGAAATCACGCACACAATACCGACTGCCTGCCCAAACAGTGTATCACAAATGATTATTATGTTATTTTACTCGTGTACCGATTTACTTGTATGGCAAAATAATGCTGGTGTAGCGCCGGTGCCGTACTGGCCTGGTACACGCCAAACAATGTAGAGCGATATTTTGCGACACAGAAAAACGTTGTACCGAGATGTTGCGATAGGAAAACGTTCAGTACGATTTTTGCGCATGTTAATTGAAATATAGCCAACCCCCACCCCCCCACCCCTAAACACAGAAATTGCGTTTACCCTGCGCGTGTTTTAATTATCCACGGCCCCTTAGTTAAGAGAGAAATTTTGCGTCAGTTTGGTCTGTGCACATAGGTTAGAGTAACCGTGGTCCAGTGATTTTGTGCAGCGGATCAGTCGACCCGGCTCATCCATATAGCAGGCGTATTTGTCGTGTACTTGGCATTTTTTCAAGCTTTTCAAAATTGGATCTGTGGTGTGATCGTCGGAAAGTTTGTTTGTGAGTGTGAATACTTGTTTGGTAAGGCGAATCAGAAAAAGGCTGGTTCTTGAACTAGAAGGTGCTTGTTAAAAGATTACTAAACTTTCCGCCGATCCACGATGAGGCTGCAGGTGTGAACAACGAAGAATTTGGCTTTCTATTGTTTCACTGAACGTTTTATAGATTGTCACTGATACATGTCTTCTTTTGTCCTCAAAGTAAATAGCCACTCACATGAGTGAAAGCTTGATTGCCTATTTGCATCCACCATGCATTAATGCATATCAAATAAGCTAGTTACCCGTGATTTTCACGGGTTGAAATGGTCTCTGACCGGTCAATTCCTGGCGGCGTTACTTGGCACGAGTCAGACGGTACCGTTGCAAAGAAACATTTAAAAAAACATGATTGGTTTGAGGAAGATCATAGCGACCAATCATAGGAATATCAGCAAAAATGTTTGTTTTAATTCCAGAAAACTCTGAAACTCTACACTAGTGCAAAGTCTTTTCTGTTTTTGCTTTAATTAACTAATGTTACTTTATCCAAGATACTCTTAAATCATTCACTTTCCAACGTATTCAAATACAATTCACAATAGAAACACATAACACTTATTCATTGATTATATACCTACAAGATGCAACGTCTCTAAGACAGATTTGCAGAAGACAATGAAAACATGGAAACAACAGACCAGATTAAAAATTAGGCAAGTACAAATTATTGCAGTATAATAGTGAAGTGCTACGATCATCGGATATTATTATTTATGTCAATAATGGAGAAATAGGTTGCAAAGGGGGTATATTTTCCCAGCTCATAACGACAGTATTTACTGCAATAGCAGTACAGGAAACCCCACGAGGAAAGCCACAGCATAATCAGTGTAGTGTTACCGTTCTTTCACCTGTAGTGATTTTGGTCAGACACTCCCTTGGCTACCAGTAACATGAATTTTGTCAGATAAGGGACTTTCGTCAGATACTCGCCTAGGATGTTTTCGCTAAACATTGACTAATATAAGGCTAGAAACGATTATTATAAATTAATGATGCGGTTGTTTCAAATTACATATTATCATGTAAATATGTGACTTTCCAGGAAACGGTTGGAACTGACTTCCTAAGATTACTTACTCGGCATGTTTGTTAAGGGAAGATTCTAGTCTGAATCCTTTTTCTTCTCTGCATAGACAGCCAAGGCTCGAAGTATCCTACTGGCGATCAGAGCTGCACCTGTGACGACATGAAATTATTAGAAGCGACATTTACGAAGTTTTAGTCTCCGAATATTAACGTCATAAACGTGTTGACCACCAAAGGCTATGAATTACATCATCAAATGTTGCATGCGGGAAGATATTATTCAATAATTTATTGTAATTTTCAGGCTGGACGGTTTTAGCTATGTCGTTAATCAACAAGTCGTAAGATATTCCTAGACATCACAGCCAGACCTCTAAAATTAACTTTACGACATGGCGTTAGAAAGACAGACATGTTAAACGATCAGCTTGATTGGAAATGGAATATGTGTGTAGAGAAAGTATCCGACAAAACGTGCTCATCCGACAAAACACCATATACCTATGGCCTACAGAGTCTTTTCGCAAAATCGCTGCAACTCAAGAAAGTGTATAACTACACTACGTTTGTGAAGGCTTTCCTAAACAGTGAACCGTGTCGTTCTTGGATTACATACCTGGACGAGTCAGCAGGACAAGTTATCCCCGGCGACCTCTCCCTGACCGATTGCTGACTAATAATATGCAATTATTAAGTGCAATTTGTCACTTTAGTTCGATGTATCACGTTCCTTCTCTCGCGTACTACTTCCAAAACGAGTAGTTAAACAGAAAAATTGGAAGACAATCACGTTTTGTCGCCTTAAATTGAGTGTATTACACATTACAGGAAAAGAATCTCGAGGACTAGGCTTCCAGACTAAAAAAAAAATTTACAATTATATTTTATTGATGTTTTGACTGATCAGCTCTTTGTATATATATATATATATATATATATATATATATATATATATATATATATATATATATATATATATATATATATATACATACATACATATATATATTCCTTTTGTGACAGAAAAAGAGTAAAACCAACCTATATTGCCAGTTGCCAGTCTTTCCAGAACAAAATAGCCAGGGCCCTTCTATTTAGCAAAAACTGCCCACAGAAATAACTGTTTGTACGGATCGAATTTGTCTTCGTCTGGCTCATCTACGACGAGCTCACCACATGCGTTGTTTGTTAGCTTCAGTAACAAAGAATTAACGTCTGTGAAGTTGACCTTCTGGAAGTAAATTAAAAGGGTGCAATTTAACGTGACAAGGTAGACGAACATAGATTTGATAGAAGCACATAGATTAGCCAAAATGCTTCGAGTGCAAACTCTGATATGTTGGCACAACAAAAGTACCCTGTGCAACCTTTATTATCATGGTAATTGTGACATGTTATTATAATTATGTTTCTCACTTTTATAGAAGTTATTATTTCTCAGGAAATAGCGTTTAGTCTTAGTAATTTACAATTTCACTCCTTTACACATATTCCCGTGTAAAGGTTTGTAAAGGTTTTATGGTGCGTCTTGGTATGCAGTGTTGTTCAGTCTATGTAATTTCAAAATCCCTTATCTTTAAATAATAGTGTTTGCAGTGTTCTGTTTTTATGGAAGGCAATCTCTGATATAAGACAATTCCAAGTTCATATGATTTTCATGTCATCATCAAATTGAGGAAAATCCTGTTGTTGTTGTTCCTTAGGAGTCACAGTAGCCCCGAAAACAAGTCTGTAAATGCTGCGTGATTTTAGAATTATAAATTATATCAAATAGCTAACATATAAACAAATAAAAACAATTATCCACATTCTTTCCAAGCAAAACTGGCAAGTTTTGAAATCTTAAGAGCATTATTATTTAATCCATTGATTCTTAGATGCCGTACCTCGAATCATGATTTGATAAATGGCGATTAATGTCGAATCGGATGGGCTATATCAGCTAGGTAAATAGCACCTTATCCATCTTTTTACAGCTTTTGCAAATGTAACAACAGACCCGACTTTCCAACACGATCCTTTGCAAGGATGCTGAACGAATGAGTGACACCAAAGTACACGATAACATGACAAAGGTATGCTATACATGGTGCCCGACACCTACCCTTCCATTGTCTCCAAACATCTGTTCTAGGATGTGGCGGGTGCTAATTATTTCGTCGGCATCTTTAACTTCCTCATATATAACCTGCATCGTGGAAAATAATGGCACGATTAGTACTGTTAAGAAAAAAATTAATTAATGGTGTGTATTGTTTTTATAGAGGCTTTTTGTAGTGTTTTTTTATTTATTTCAAAATACACTATTTTCCATGTTCTTGCTGACCGTGCTCTGCTCTCTATGGAAGACAGTCATTCTTTTTAAGACAATATCAAGTTAATAAAGAAGTAATTTTAGTATCATCATTGCATTCACAATAACTATCATGTCTTTTCAGGTCAAAGTCCTCGTGAGAAATTTTTTTTCAAAAGCTTTGGTTAACAATCGAAGGGGAAATTAATATGTTTTGTCTGTTTTGTTGTTTTTCTTTACAAACGAGACTTGCATGTTTTGAAATCTGTAAAGATCATATTATCAATACCCAATCATGAGCTGCCTAATTTTGAAATCAAGATTAGGAATCTTATGATAAATACCGCAGAGTATAATTCTTCCAAAAACTCCTGGTCTACCAATTCGTCCATATTTAAGAGATAAGTAAGGAGTAACTCCACAAAATCTGCCTTGTTATCTGTCAACGTCCGAAACATGGTTCCTTTGAGGAACTCGACTTTTCCCTGGAAAGTTAACAAAACTTTCACTCAGATAGTTTATATTAATTAGTCGTTTTAACGTATTTCCAAAACGCCGCAAAGCATGTGAGGCATTTGAACTATCTGCGTTGACATCGGCAGACAATGGCCTACTCCAATATATGTTCAACTTTTCCAATATTTGTACATCTCCCGAAATATCAAGGGGTGACAATGGTCAATGCAATGTATAACAAAATCAACTCTGCGCTTAAGTGTGTCTTTGTCAGTTTTTTTTACAAATAAGTTTTTCTGCAAATGTGAATATTGACCGAGCTGAAAGAGACAAGACTACACTGCATATCATGGTAGAAAGAGATACATGTACTCCTTCCTCCCCTTTACTGCCGATATGAAAGTTACTCCAGCTTATCCTACTTTAACTTTTTCAAAGTTAGTCTTGTAAAATCAGATTTATACACAATAAACAGATGGCGCAATACCGCCGAGCTAGTACATACTTAATAATCAACCTATTCTGTCTGAAGAGGATGATAACACTTGTACGTGTCAGGGTCGAGGGCGCCACGCATAGGAAAATAATCATATACCACCTGTACCTTCCAATAAGAAAACTTGTCAGGCTCTAAAATCTCATCCCTGGCGACATCACACTTATTCAGGTCGACAGCAAAATCCAATTGCGCTTCACCAGACAAACCTTTGGGCAGACAAAGTAACAAATATTTATTTTAAGGAGCAATATGTATATGTATGTATGTACATGTTTGTGTGTGTTTGTGTGTATTTGTGTGTGACATAATCTTCTTCAAATTTGTTGTTACTGTGGTCAAAAAGGCGTTTCGATACACAATTACTTAAAGTGTCTATGTCATGCCCCAAACAACATTTTTTAAAGTTTTCTCAAGGGTTGTTTTGTAACATTATGTATCGATTTTAAATATGAAAAATACGCGACATTTCTACTTCTGCAGGACGTCTACAGGCACCTGGCCAGGCTGGGCAGGTTGAGCCTCTGAAGCCAGCTGAGGTATTTGCATACTGTAGATCGGGACGAATGACGTCGATTGTCCTAATTGATATGCATGACATGTAAACAAACAGAGGGTTACTTCTGAAGTCCGATTCACAAATAAAGCTACAATCAATACAATCCGATGGACGCAATTCTCAGAACAAACACAGGAAAGACTGTGGGACAAGCAACAAAGTACCAGCAACCAGCATCATAATAAAGTATAAGCAGTCATCGCCATTGATGTGAGCAACAGTAAATCTTCAGCATTCTCGCGAGCAAGAGCATGCTTTCAACTCCACGGACCTACGCAAAAATCTTAAGGGTAGCGTCAAGCTGTTGCCGTAAAGAGACGCGTGGTTTATGACGATGATCTTAAGATTCGACGGGAAGTTGTTCCGAGGATAATTGTGTTGCGGGCAGTTTTATTGTACTGCACTCTTTAAAACGTTAGTTGTAAAGAAAAAAGGCAGACTATTAACTTACCAAAAAAATTTAAATCAATTTAGAATTAATTCATGTTCATAAACAAAAAACAACCCACTACCTGTTCTGAAATTTCCTGCGCTGACGACGTGACATGGGTTGCTATGCTGACACGCTACTTCCATGTTCTGACCATACGTATTGAAATCTCGATTTGAGTATTTAATTTTATGATGTTTCCTATTTGTGCAAGATCGTTCACAAATGACAAAATCACACATCGAATAGACTATAGTATTACACTTCGACTCAACAAGTGCGTCTCGCTTTTACGTGCGTCCATGATGGTAGAGCCTAACACAAGTGGCGACATGTTTGTGACCACAACTGAGCAACGCGACAACAAAATAGTAGTGAAAATATGCAATGTTGGCGATGCCGTGCTTTTAATAAGGAGATAACGTAAAATCCCTTCGCTCAAAAGTCTATCGCGTGCCAACCAACCGGAGATAGTCCGAAAAACTGAATGAAAACAACATTTTCAACAGCAGATTCCCTTTTTCGTGTTCACGCCGCCTGAAAATGTTATTTTACTCGGTTGATCTCCGGCATGTTCGGCACTGATCGGTTACCTATATATAAGCCTATAGGCAGTAATACTAATACTCGTCTTTCAGTCGCGATGCCGCTTGTAACGATTGACGGTTAGTTTCCATTGGTTGCGTGCTCATCAGGCATCGCGCGATTGTCAATGCGGAAGATATATAACTTATAAAAGGTCTGACGAACTGCAGCCAAATATATTTAGTAGCCACACCGATCTACTTTACTGGTGATCCGCGTCGAACAGCGCAATTGTCGGTGCCACGGTCCCTCTAGAGAGGCCGTGCTTTTCCCAACGTCTATTTTGCTCCGGATGATATGTCATTCACACCAATCTACTACCGTCGTGTCAATCACTAAAGGCAAGGTATGCTTTGAAAGTGCGAACATCGACTGTACCCTATACTCAATCAAATGCGATATTACATTGTTTCGTTCTAAAGACTCTGATTTTAAGAAATAAAATACAATGGCCGAGGCCAAAACCTCAAGTTGAATGGAGGTACAGTTTTGTAAGATATCAAATACGTTATCGGACTGGCTGATAAAATATCGGCAAACATTAAAGGATATCGGGCCGGTACTCTAAAATCCTCTGGGGAGAACATTTTCTTGTATTTCGTCAAAGAAAAAGAATTATATTATATCATGCTACCATGCGCCATTCTGATTGGACGAGAGCTCATTCCACCGATGCTAAAATACTGTTTTAGCACTGATAGCAGTGGTAAAACGGGCCCCTAAACCAGCATTTTCGAAAATTTCCCACTCGCTGCATTTGAACGTACCCATCGGATCTAAACCATAGACCCTCGAGAAAAACCGAAACGGTCCGCTTTGTTTCAAAGAAAGAAGACCGAATTTTGATACACAGATAAAGTGTGGGTCTGTAACTCACCTCTTGGTGAAAATAAGTTGCGATCGATGATAAAATACATCTCTGAAGCAGCACATTTGAGTGTGATGTAGACAAAAAATTGAGGCTACAGCGTACGGTGGACTTTGAGGAGTCGAGACGCGATATATCCTACCGCTCTCTAAAATGAAGCTAGTATTCGTTCACACACTAATAAATTGACACTTCCTCACAGTAACGGTATGTCAGATATTCTTTACCAAAAGTTTTGCCTGCAACAGACCAGGGTCTCCTAACGATGTAGACCAAGAAGTTCAAAATAACAATGGAATGACTCCTGGCGACTGCGACAAAATTTGACATCAAATGCAACGAGCAGTGTCAGCGTCCAGCTCTCGCTGCATCGGGCAACACACTCTGCACAACTGTTCATCACAGTTGCAGTCATCGCACGTCTGGATTATTTCAAAACTGCATGTTTTCTGGTACGTCCGAATTATCCATCAAAAATACATCCTGTAACTTCACTGTACCACCTCTGAATGTCGCAACGGTCGACGTATACCGTATATACGCGTAAGCGGTACAGAATGAGAAAAATCTATTTTTAGTATGCCAAAAAACCAGGACTATTGTTCATATGTAAATTTACGAAAAAATTGTTACTTTTTCTTTTGATTTGAACTCTTGACCTGTTTTCTGTGTCTGCAGCAGGTATTTTTAACAAGTATTATGATCGCGTTGCATGCGAATAAAATGCAATGTTGATGAACGTAATGCGTATTTATCGTAGGATACTGTGTGCCTGTACGTAATCCCAACATAAAAATGCTCGGTCTCGGGCGCAGAATTTCCGACGTTCGATCTCTCAGACGTCCATTTTCTGCATTGGGGCTTAAAGTGACGAAAATACCCAAACAAGACAACAAAGACACACAAGTTGATATAATATAATAGCAATAACCCCCTTCGCAGTCGGGTATACACTCGATTTTGGTACAATTCGCTCCATATAGCACTCGCCTATCGGCTCGTGCTATATGTCGCGCATTGTACCAAAATCTCGTGTATACCCTCCTGCGGCGTGGGTTATTGCTTAAATAAAGTAGCAGTGATTAGATATATGTCTATGTTACTTTCAGCAATTTACACAAACTAGTTGAAATCGTGCAAGCTTAGGTCTCAAACATGCTAATGTACAATCGCACATAGGACTGTGAATCGCTCTACGATCTTCCCACATTTCCCGCGTTCATTTGACAAAATTGTAAATCTTCCGATTCGTCACGAGTTGTTGCATCTGGCTGACCGGAAACTAAACAGGAGCGACGGGTTGAGCGTTTATGAGGTGACAACTCAAACTCGACAGTGGAGAAATAGTACCGAGTGAGGTAGTTCAGCGGTATGGTCATTGTGTAAACAGAATGCCTCGCAATTCACAGTTATTTTCAAGGAGAGCTTAAGAGGTGTGAAATACTTAGATAAACCTTCGTGTGAACTTCGGAAAGGCGAAAAGTCGCCCGCCTTGTCTGTGGGGGACACACCCTCCTGCAACTTTACTGGGTTTACAACTATCTACAGCAACAGCTCTCAATGTCCGGCATGGGTAGCAGTTATCTCAAAGGAGTAGAGACTGGTTTTAAAAGTTTTGGGCATTGCATCGACACATCAATACACATTTATCAAGCTTGTTGTTGATTTCGGTGGTGTTTTGGTTAAATACAAAAAGTAATTAACTTACCTGGCAATGTTAACACAGCCTTTAGGATGGCTTCGTCGATAGTATTCAAATTGGCTGCGTCCATTTGAAATACGGTAACCTTAAAGGAAATGTGCAAGAATTACACATGTTTTTAGTTAAAGTAAACCATCAATACCTGCAACATTGCTAGACCTGGTATTGTCACGATACAGTAAAAGATAGCACGTTAGAGTAAAAGAGAGCATTTGGAATGATCTGGTTTAATTTTCAGATTTCATAGTGGATTGCTCAAAATAACTTCACATTTGCAATTGTGTTTTTTTAAGTTGTGTGTGTCATATCCTCATTGTTCGTATGACCGCAGCATTTGTCACGCTGCGAGACATTTTAATGGCACATAATCAACGATAGGGGATAGGGACTCAGAGCAAGCCGGTCGGGACAGACAACAAAGAAAACCATATGGTCTACGTTGCTGTTAAAGGAAATTCCTAAACGTAACCAAAGAACTGTCCAATTATTTGTATAAGGAGATTGCAATTTCAGAATCAAGCCATTAAACATCGATGTCGCTAAATATTCATAGCTTTCAAAATAGTATAATCGACACTTCAGGTGCGTCTCGTCACCACTACTTACGTTAACAAATGCACTGAAAAACATAGAACAAAAGCAAAGTGAATTTTAAAGCCCCTACAGCTGTAACTCTTGAAATTTGTCAACCTGGAAAAGGCTTTCTTTTTTCTCTGGTTTTCTTTACATCTGCAGATTTAAAGGATATAGTCTTTTACCACTGAAAACTTAGACAAGTAAATTTAATCGTTATTTTGAGTTCCGCCATTTTTTAAAAATGTAATATTACAAAGAAAACATAGCATATGGTGTCCCAGTGGAAAAAATACAGCACTATATGTATTATATTGGACTACTCTGTTGCTTCTGGGAAGATTCCAAAGCATATATGCACTGCGTACTGGTGTTTTGCTTTATTTGCATGAGGGCGCTATTTTAGTTTGGGCAAACATTCACTACGGCCCAAAAGTATGCCTCAGTGTATGGTATTCCGCGAAGCATTATTTCTATGGAACAGCGCTTTCAGCCGGTCGCTATTGACAACGGCGAACATTGTATCAATTTATTTTCAATAGATTATCGATCGAAAATCTGTTTGGGTGCCGCTCGTGCCGGGCGCTCGTGTGTTGAGGTCACGTCATAAACATTACCACAATTACCCGTGTATTGACTTTTACACTTTAACATCAAGGTATCCGTTGGTTTCCTGTACTGAAAGTATATCGACGACATTTTTTTCAGTTTTGCTGATAGTTTTACGTACGTTTCAGCACATTTTGGCGCACTTCGGCGTAGTTTGGCGCCATTGTGAACGGGGAACTACACGCGAGTGAGTGAGACAACAATGTAACAATTTCGGACAAAAGAATATCGATCGATAACGTTCACTGCACGATTACAGTGGAGACTCTACGCCCGTTCGCCTCTGTTCTGTGTTATTTTTGCAGTTTACTGGAATTTTCATAGTTGATATTCGCCAAAAGTTGGTGTAAATTACAACAACCTGACAGGTATTTGGTCTGTACAATTAAAGAGACGCTAACCGATTAAAATGCGTCAATATAAGACCCTGATTCTGCATATACAAACGCCGTAAGATCGCCTTTTATTGAGGGCAAGAGCAAAAATTTAGCGATCGAAAAAATAAAATGCAACTAAAATATGTTTCGTCGAGAAATTCAAAAAACTAAAACGACAGGAATTTTGTATATAAATCAAAGAAACACTGTGCAATTTTTCACTATCATTGGTTCAGAATTGAGAAATTTGAACGAGCGAGAGTTGTACGGTCTGTTCAGTACATTAAACGCCATTGTTTTCTATGGGAAATCGAGCTGATTAGACACATCGTAAAATGAAAAATACATCTGAAAAAAACGGTTGGTTTAACTTTTTCATTTCGCTGTTATTTTTTATAATATTTGGTATGACAGATATCATGAAGGGTAACTAAAACTCTATGGTTTTATTTTTTTGAGTTTCCCTCTTATTTTTATGAAATGACGAGTTGAAGATCGTTTTGCTGTTGACTGTGTTTTTACGTAATTTTGCATATGGCTGTTATCGCTTACGTATTTTTGGAATTCCCATGTGAAATTCTTCCCAAAATATTATAATTGTAAGGGCAGCATATACGGGAAATATGACCTGTTACTCTTTCATTAATATTTAGCTGTGCAGCAAGGAAATACGGCGCAATTTTCAACATGACGCGGGAGGTGGAATTTACTCTGTGAACGCGCACTCTACGTATGTGTGGCGAAAATTCGGGGACGCTAATACCGTACAAAATGGGGCGCCTTTGGGCCGTAGTGAATATTTATCTTGCTCAAAATTGTAGTCCCTGTGGACAGTTACTTGTATACCCCTCAATGAGTACATTCCAATGAACTTATGTTAGATTGGAAGTAAAATCACAAAAAAAAAAGAATAAAAAAGATACAGCTATCGGGCCTTTAATTTGGTGTTTTACGTGAACAACATACCAGTTTTCTATTATTATCGTCACTGATTTCCTTCAACAGTTTGACACAATCATTCATTTGGCGCTCGTTCCTCCCGAGTATATGTGAAATGTCGTTTTTCAAACCTTCAAAAACGTCGCTGAAATACAGGAAGGCGAACAATTTTGTTTTTGCATTAATAATCTTAGAGAAATCTTGATCATTGACGGATTTTTGGACTTCTGGTATTTAACTTATGATTGAATAATTTTCCAGAAATTATAGTACATAATAAATCATAAATTGTTTTCAAAAAGTGTAAAATAAAAGTAAAAAGTCGTATTTACAAATATGTCGACTCTATGATTCTTCTTCATTTCAATATGAACTCAGAGTTCTAGGTAAGTCAATTACAACATCGTTGTGACGTGAGCTGGCATCGTTATAGAATCTGAAATCTGACACAATATCACCTATAAGCCTGGTGTATAAAATTCTTACTAGTATTCAATTTTGTCCTTTAGACGCAAAGCCTTGACAATAATATCAGCAGCTCTACCACTTCCACCGACTATAACTACAGGTCTGCTATGAACATTGTGACCTTCCTCATGATCTTGCACAAGGGCTTGGTGTACGATTTCAATTGTTCCATAGCCACCTCCCAAAACTACCAACACAACCGGTATGATAGCGTTCTCCTTCTCGCTGTTTTCGGCACCTGCAACACAAAGATTGACCTCGCGAGCTACACACGAACATTATATACTTAATGATTTCGAGTAATATAAATAGTAATTTATTTCAAAGCTGAGAACAAACTACTGCAAACTACAACCTTCGGCAGACTAGTGATGATTAAACTATTCAGGGCAAGTATAGAAGAATTTATTGCTTAAAAGAAAAGTGCAAACCTTTTCATTTTCATAATGTTTGTATCCCTAGATGAAGTTAGACAATGACACACTTTATATTAATCCAGTTTGATAAAGATCGAAGTAATGAACTAGAGCAACGCATTGAGATTTTCTTGTAAGAATACAACTGTAAGTCTAAGATACAACTGTACCCTACTGTTGCATCAACATTCAGGCGTCGCAGAGCTCTATTTCTCGTACAGTTGAAAAAGCCGTGAACATTTTCTTAAAAGCAGTTGGTATTTTACAACTTCTTCTCAACTAAACTGGAAACATAATCATCATTACTGCAGTCATATAGGATTTTAAGAATCTGTTTTCATCTGCTTTACTGATAAAGTTAGTATATCAAGCCTCTTACCTACATTTCCCAGTTCCTCACCGTCATGACTTTGTATGTATCGTTCGAGCTTAGACCGCAAATTAATATCTGGTGAAAAAGACTCTTCAGCGCCCTCGGCACCGTCAACTAAGATGAAGTGTGTGTGGTTACAATCTAGTGCTGGCATGAATCTAAGGTCATCTCCCTCGAGGTCACATTTACGGTAGTTGGCAGGCCAAAGGCCTTCGTTCGGCTGTTTATCGTCATGAGAAAAGCGAATGCATTTGGTTATTAATGCTCAGTGGTAATTGTTCCCTCTAAAATACTTGTCATCAGAGCAATTATGAGGAATTATGTTGTCGCATAGACGAGATAGAATCGTTTTTCTTTGCGATAAACATCCTGCTTCATAAATGTGAGCCTGAGCCTGGCAAGTGTATACAATCACTAATCTCCTAAGTCAAATGGGAATAACATGACATAGATGTGCTCAGACAGGCCGAAGTTGCCAACATGATTGATGCAAAACTCAAACACTACAGACTGAACTGTTTGCTTTCAAGACATCTGACGCGTCACTTTTCATCGGTTTAGTAATACGTTCGTTATCTTCTTCATTCAAGAACACGGGTGTAATTTCTACTTTTCTGTAAATTATGTTGAACTCATATGGACAAAATGCTTGGTATGCGCTTAGCATATTTACGTATATTGACGTATATGGAACATGATATTAATTGCATACGCAAAGTATATATATTTGTATATGGAACATTCCAATACGTTGGTATGCGTAGCGTATTTCATTGCAGATCATGAGTATACGTAATGCAGATTTTTGCACACTAAGTGTAAACTGTCGTTTTACTAGTATTTATATAAGTACGTGTATACTCAACGTATTTGACGCATGTACAGAATCAGTATATGTGTATATATTGTTGTATATCAAGCATTTTGCCCAGTGCTAGCTCCAGAAGACTAGCGTCGCAGTTAGCCTTACAAATACGATACATAACTTATAATCTGCAATGTTGTCGTGAAAAAACTGAATAAGTGTCCAGACAAAAATATTACGAAAACTAAAATGGAGCTTTGCACTCATGCAGAACTGGAGAAGTTGAGCAGGAGACAAACTTCCGTGATTTTACAATATAGAAACAGAAACCAGTATTTTACAGACAAGTATGTAGGTTTTAGTAGTTTGTACTTCCTTGTAACGTTCGAACTTAGTTTGAGTTTAGAGATTGTACGTACTGACAAGTGTGTCAAAGCCTTTTTATTGTTTGTGGTATTCCAGTCAGCGATGCCCAAAGCGACTACTTTATTCCCTTTTTCTTCTGTCAATTGACTCTCTTCCATTATCGCATTGCCGAGCTTTTGCATCACCCCGCCGCAGATCCGCCAGTTATGATCCATGCATCTAATAAATAAAATTATGCCTGTATTGTTAGCAATAGTCATACTTACGTTAAAAAGATGGGTTCTATTCTAAATTTCTGTGACAATATCCGCTACGGGGGTACATACAGGTGTCTTACTGTACAAAGTATCCCGCATAACTCACGGACATTTCAAACTTTCACACAGGATGTATACACTCTTGGCTGTGAATAAGAGCTATAATTGCTGTGCTATTTAAGGAATAATTTTTACACCATAATAATTCCGCACGGTATTCTTCGGAGACTGAGTGATATAAAGCTGTCAATGGTTTAGATATGCCGAAACATCGTATTTGACTATCGTATAAAGGGACAAAATTTCACCACTGATCATTTTTATGACCGGCACGAAGTAGCATCATTAAAGAAATAACGAAAGCAGCTAACCTGTTTTAATAGCCGTTTTTACCAATCCTTGATTGAACAGTATCTTCAATTTGTCTTCATTCCACCCGACAAAGTGTTGTGCGCCACCAGTAAGAGAAATAATCATTTTTGGTTTAGGAATTTTCCACTCCTCAATCATAAGCGTCCAGAGGATTTCAACGGGTGTGTCATCAGCCACGCGGATGTACTGTTATAAAACAAGACGTATAACCAGTCTTGCTAAGAAATGACTGGTAGGAATACGGAGTTGATTCATTCTTGTATTTACTCAGTTCATTGATTTATTTCTAATGTCATGTGCGCTAAGCCTTGAAAATATTTATAAAACGACGAATTTTAAATCAGGTTTACAATATTTTCATATCAATTAATTATTATTATTATTATTATTATTATTATTATTATTATTATTATTACAAGTTTAGGGGCTATAAGTATTATATAGAAATCTAATAACAGTTCATTGAAGCTGTGGGAATTCTGAAAAAGAAGTGTTCGAATGCAGGCCCATCGTGGCAGTCGTGGGCGCGCACAAAACAAGGCACAGCGACTGTGGAGAGTCTATGCCAGTGTATTTGCTGCAAATATACCTTCACGCATGCGCACTCGTTTGCCAGTGTAGTCTGCCAATATGAGCATGCGCAATTGAGTTTACCTGCGCGTGAATGTGTAGTCTGTACACTACATCTCGTGCTATAATCTTGTCGTTGAGCTTTGCATGTTGACAGAAACTGGAATTACTGCAGAGAATACTTTTCAGGACATCACAAGTGAGTCCCTAAGGTAACAAGTAGGACGTTTAGGAAATCCTTTCAGAAAGTTCACACCGCCTGTGGCCATTTTGTGGAGTATAAGCTTATACGTACCTGGAGCGATGGTATACAGTATTTCTACTGTACATATTGCCAGATAATATGCGATGGAATTTTGTGTTTCACGTCGTTCAATCATTCAGATGGAAATGCCGGCCTTCTTCAAACTTTGAAAAAAATCAAGGTGACTGACTTTGGAATGCTAACTCTTGTATAAGAATGATGTGAAGACATTTGTATTCAAGCTCGGCAACATTTTTTGATTTGAGAACTCTCATCATGGCGGATTCACTGAAACAGTGAGTATTCAACAACTTTTTCCTATGTCCATGTAGCACTTGTGCAAAAATAAGCGAGTCCACAGGCTTTTGGCGAATCAATAAATGCGTTTTTCACCAAGCTGAAGGTTGAAAGATGCGTCCGTCACTTTGGGACGAGCTAGATAAATGCAGTCAAACCCAGCTGGGCATAGAAATTTGCCATAGTATGACTTTGTTCTGGAGACGACCGGCCGTGCGGTGGAACTTTGCAACAAAGTTTCCATATCTGAACTGACGTACTTGAATGACAGGCACAGGAAACGATGGCCAATAAAAACGCATTCTTGTTGCATTTTGATAATAATGTATCAATCTAAATGACACGGAAATTATGCCTCCTCCCAACAGAAGGGCCATGGTCTATTTTTAGCCCTGCTACAGTATGTCTCAGTGCTGAAAAGGCCATATTGTTGTCATGTTGTCATGGCGACTTTTAAAATTTGCATACAACTGTGAGAGTGAAACGGGTTGTTTATAGGTCACAAAACTTTTGAGTCCCACTGTCGTCCATTACACCTGTTTCCTTGGGCATGAAAGGTGTGCAAGTATACACATCAAAAGACTAGAAAATTCACTTCATGGGCAGAACCTTGTAAAATAGCCCTTTCTTGTCTGGTTAACGAAAAAAGATACCCCTGATCTAAAATATGCATGGGCTACTAGCCAGTGTCACCGGGCTACCAACTTCAGAATATGGTTGCCCAAGTGGACTACCAGGGAAAAAAGTTAATTTCGAGCCCTGGGCAATATTAAACATGAAACATTTAACTTGTAATATTTCCCCTTGTCTTGGCCTGCTGGGTTTAAAAAAATGTTTAAAGGTATACAGGGATCATGTTCAAATTTAGCTATTGCTACCATGGAAAGGGGAGATCTAGCTAATCATCAGAATCATAGAGTTTATGGGTCACGCCAGGTCACACAAAAAATAATGCACCACTAGATGGCCATAAATTTACTTTAGTTAAACAATCAGAGATATATAATTTGTCTTCATTATTCTTCCCGGAATGAGGCAAAGAAATCAAAATGAATTATTATAAAATCAACATTATTATAAGTCGTTAATTATAAATCCATAAAATAAATAAGTACCATTGTATTATGTTTCAAATAAAACAAAAAAAAAAAAAAAAAACACTGTGCGCTACTGTTACTGCTTGTGATAAATATAATGGTACATTGGGTTATAAGGAGGATTGGGTTCGGATACTAGTAGAATCAATTTCAGGACATAAAATTAATTTGAAGGCATAAACTTAATTCGATAAATGCATAATACGTTAGTAATATACTATATAACACTTATTTGGGATGACTGCATTAAACACAATTAAAAATGCTTGAAAAATTATTTCATGTCTATGTAAAATTAATTCTAACACACTCAAATAAACGGAAAACATAATTTTGACCAAAATGGCCCCAATATACATTATCTTTATTATTCTTCCTAGAATGAAGGCAAAGAAATTACAATTATTATTATTATTATTATTATTATTATTATTATTATTATTACAAGTTTAGGGGCTATAAGTATTATATAGAAATCTAATAAAAATTCATTGAAGCTGTGGGAATTCTGAAGAAAAGGAAAAAGGTGTTGTTTATTTTAATTTTGTCAATAGGGGTGACTTCTAATTGTCGTACGTATATTCTCTCCGCCCAGTTAGATAGGTGTTTCTTTTGACATCACTACCCTTGTGAATATTCATATACTTGCAAAAACCAACAGTCGTTGTCTCTGGCAGCGCGTGCTCACAGCTGCTAAGCTGCACAGCGTAGCCTTTCGGATCGCAGGCCCATCGTGGCAGTCGTGGGCGCCCACAAACAAGGCACAGCGACTGTGGAGAGTCTATGCCAGTGGAATGTTAAATGTATCTTCAGCGTGGCATTTGTAGTTGTGGCGAAAACCATAAACCTCTCCCTGTGCTGACGTTGTTGAGTTTTATTTTGTTCATGTGCATTTACTGTAAGCGATCGAGCAAGTTTTGGGATGGAAATAGAGCAAAAGCATGAGTTTTTCCGTGAAATCTGTGCTGCAAATATAACTTCACGCATGCGCACTCATTTGCGCGTGAATGTGTCGTCTGTACACTACGTCTCGTGCTATAATCTTGTCGTTGAGCTTTGCATGTTGACAGAAACTGGAATTACTGCAGAGAATACTTTTCAGGAGATCACAAGTGAGTCCCTAAGGTAACAAGTAGGACGTTTAGGAAATCCTTTCAGAAAGTTCACGCGGCCTGTGGCCATTTTGTGGAGTATAATACGAACCTGGACTGGAGGCGTGGAGCGACGGTATACCGTATTTCTACTGTAAATATTGCCAGATAATATGCGATGGAATTTTGCGTTTCACGTCGTTCAATCATTCAGATGGAAATGCCGGCCTTCTCCAAACTTTGAAAAAATCAGGGTGACAGACTTTGGCTAACTCTTGTATAACAATGACGTAATTTAATGAGAAGACCTTTGTATTCGAGCTCGGCAACATTTTTTGATTTGAGAACTCTGATCATGACGGATTCACTGAAACAGTGAGTATTCAACAACTTTTTCGTATATCCATGTATAGCACTTGTGCAAAAAATAAGCGAGTCCACAGGCCTTTGGCGAATCAATAAATGCGTTTTTCACCAAGCTGAAAGGTTGAAAGATGCGTCCGTCACTTTGGGACGAGCTAGATAAATGCAGTCAAACCCAGCTGGGCGTAGAAATCTGCCATAGTATGACTTTGTTCTAGAGACGACCGGCCGTGCGGTGGAACTTTGCAACAAAGTTTCCATATCTGAACTGAGGTACTTGAATGACAGGCACAGGAAACGATGGCTAATACAAATGCATTGTCGTTGCATTTTGATAATAATGTATCAATCACAATGACACGGACATTATTATGCCTCCTCCCAACAGAAGGGCCACGGTCTATTTTTAGCCCTGCTACAGTATATCTCAGTGCTGAAAATGCCATATTGTTGTCATGTTGTCACGGCGACTTTTAAAATTTGCATACAACTGTGAGAGTGAAACGGGTTGTTTATAGGTCACAAAACTTTTGAGTCCCACTGTCGTCCATTACACCTGTTTCCTTGGGCAATAAAGGTGTGCAAGTATACACATCAATAGACTAGAAAATTCACTTCATGGGCAGAACCTTGTAAATAGCCCTTTCTTATCTGGTTAACGAAAATAACAAAAAAAGATACCCCTGATCTAAAATATGCATGGGCTACCAGCCAGTGTCACCGGCCTACCACATTCAGAACATGGTTGCCCAAGTGGACTACCAGGGAAAAATAGTTTATTTCGAGCCCTGGGCAATATTAAACATGAAACATTTAACTTGTAATATTGCCCCTTGTCTTGGCCTGCTGGGTTTTAAAAAATGTTTAAAGGTATACAAGGACCATGTTCAAATTTAGCCATTGCTACCATGGAAAGGGGAGATCTAGCTAATCATCAGAATCATAGAGTTTACGGGGTCACGCCAGGTCACACAAAAATAATGCACCACTACATGGCCATAATTTTACTTTAGTTAAAGAATCAGAAATACTTTGTCTTCATTATTCTTCCTAGAATGAGGCAAAGAAATTAAAATAAATTATTATAAAATGAACATTATTATACGTCGTTAATTATAAATCCATAAAATAAATAAGTACCAGTGAATTATGTTTTAAATAAAACAAAAAAAACTGTTACTGCTTCTTATAAATAATGGTACATTGGGTGATAAGGGGAATTGGGTTCATAAAATTAATTTGAGATACAAGTAGAATTAATTTTAACACATAAAATTAATTTGAAGGCATAAAATTAATTCGATGAATGCATAATAAGTTGGTACTAAACTCTATAACACTTATTTGGGATGACTGCATGAAACAAAATTAAAAATGCTTGAAAAATTTTTTCTGGTCTACATAAAATTAATTCAAACACACAAAAATAAACGGAAAACAATTTTGACAAGAATGGCCTCAATGTACATTATCTTTATTATTCTTCCTAGAATGAAGGCAAAGAAATTACAATTATTATTATTATAGAACAAACGTTAAAAGTTGTTACTTAGAAATCCATAAAATAAATAAAAAACAGTGAATTATGTTTTAACATAGACCCACTCAAGGGTATATTGTTTTAAATAAAAAAGTTGTGGTTCCCAAATAGGTTACCATGGCAACATAAACAAAAATGAACATTGAGTTCATGCTGTGATGATTACACTTAGGAGAGCATTTGCACAGTTACTAGGATTACTTTTATTGGAATTTTGAAAAAAAAATGAAATTTTAAAACTCAAATAGGTCGTCACTATGGAAACACAGGAGAGGTAAAAATGGATATCATATTTTGTCTTTCTAACCTAAAATAACCCTTCAGTATAATATTTCTGTTGATTTAATGGATTTTTACACTGGATATTTGGTCTTTCTAACCCAAAATATCCCTTTGATATAACACATTCTGTTGATTACTGGATTTTAGGTGGAATCTTTGAAACACTGGTAATTTTTACTCCTAAATGGTTGCCATGGAAACATCTCACATTAAAATGAGTGTGATTTTTTTTTGTGCTAACCAGAAAAAGCCTTATTATCAATTTTTTACATCAATCAATAGTTCTTTAATAGGAATTAGGGAAAAAGTAACATTTTCAATCCCAAATTGGTTACCATGGCAACTCGAAACATTAAAATAAGTCTGTTTTTTGTGTTGTCTGACTCGAACTCCCCCACTAGATAATTTTCATAACAATCAAAGTAACTTTTCATGGGATATTAGAAAAACTGGAATTTCCAACCCCTTAAATGGTTACCATGGAAACATGGGGCAGTGAAATCGATATCATATTTGGTCTTTTCGACCCAAAATACCCCTATGGTGAAGTTTTCATGGAAATTGAACCTATTATTATTCGCATTATTATTTCTATATAATACTTATATTAATTATTATTATTATTATTATTATTATTAGTAGTAGTAGTAGTAGTAGTAGTAGTAGTAGTAGTAGTAGTAGTAGTAGTAGTAGTAGTAGTAGTAATATTAATTAATTGTCACCGGGTATTTTACGACGATATATTATCATGCACCCATATCGTTGTAATTGTCAATTTTGTGTACTTCAATGACTTAAAAAGAAGGCACTGAAGGAGATAATAACAGTGACATACATTCAATCATTATACATCTTCCATCGAGAACAATAGAATTTTGCGTGCCCTAAAAAAGCCGTACAGAACGCCCGTTCCGTAACACGTACGGTTTCAAGGCGCCCCCGTCCCCTGTGGCTGTATCTGCACGTTCACTGTTGAACGGTTATAAGGGACACATTGAGTGCCAGAATATGTCCCGTGCGCGCTCTGTACGTACATGTGAAGTTCACACACACTATACATTATTACATATGTACCACAGTTTATTCGCATCGAAGCGCGCGCGTACTACCGGTATTTGCACTGCAGTGCAATACCAAAAACATTATGCCATTCCTTTATGTTAATGAGTATTTACCAATTTTGACCCGGAACTATTTTTGTTTGTAAACACAAAAAATGTCGTCTACAAGATTTCATTTCACTTTGGTTCGATGCTAGTTATAGTAAAATGCATGACATTACCGATTAAAATCTACGACAAAGAAAATTGTCTGTACTTATTATAGTGTGAGGATGATTTTTATTATCCGGAAGAGCAGTTTGTTTGTCAGCGAAGCAAAAACATTGACAACTGGCGACGTCCGTTTCTAGTTCCATGGATACACGGTGGCCGCCGTGCCACGCACGGCGGCCATTATATATCGAAACACACGTAACTGCGGACGCAGCGGAGCCAATTAAACAGTTAACATTTTCAGAGACGTTTTTGCCAGTAGTTTTCTCACCGGACATTCCCTGTTTACAATAGAAAGTCACTTTTGCATGCAGTTTACTCTGTGCTTGTGTGTCCTACACGCTAATGATAACAGTGATCGCTTTGCACGGTATACACTGAAATTTGATCGTTCGAAAAGTTACGTTTGCCGTATCTTACTCTTTAATTCCCCGTAAAAATCTTTGAACTGTTATCGATCATTTACAAGAATTTCAAGCTCAAAAAATGAAAAAATCAAAAGCGTTCCATGATCAAAGTTCTCTTCGTTTGGCTATCTGTGGCTACGTATGTATGTGTGAGCACAGAGAAACATAGAAAGAGTGGCAAAGGCTATTGTTTAAGGCGTGAAGCGGTTACGTAAGCAATCCATGTTTGCCTCGCCTCACGAAGCTCTTGGCTCTCTTTTCCGAAGAGTGCCGACCATACACCCTTCGGTAATTTTCGGATTTTCACCAATTGTTAAGCGAAAGTATGTTCGACAAAGTTTGTGTTGTTGTTGTCGTGTGGTGCTGATCGGAATTGAGGTGCTGACGAAAAACTGGAGTGTTTTGAGCTTCAGGAAAGTGGGTTTTACCTGTTTTAAAAATTCCTCTCATATTTTTATGAATATATAATGAGTGTGTTTGAACCAAATTTGAAAGTCTTTTATCGATACTGACGGTTTTACTCAATGGTTTACGGTCAGTCATACCGTCTTTTACACGTGCGTCAAGAAAGGACATGTTTATGAAACTGCTGGCGTGTTATGTTTTGATTGGCGTGAAGCAGTGTTTCTGGCCTGAGAGCTCACAAAGTAACTATGGTTGCTACGCGACTGGCAGTACGATGCCATCTCGTCGTATGTTTCGCATAATCTCGTGTAATTATCAACCACAAACAAAGCCTCCAAAAAGTTTAACACCTTTGAAGCTCATTTTAATATGAAAAGCCAATAGTCTACCGAGACGACCATGGAACAAAAGGCATGGTGTGAGCGATCGCAAGCAGAGTTCGAGCCCTCCGACGTTCCTCTTACGTCACCCTTGATAAACAAGTAAACAATAGTTTAGCCAATCAAAATAGAGGGTGTGACGGCGCTGACCAATGAAAAGTGAAAGCTGATCCGATGCCTCATTACAGTATGTCAATGTTATATAACTCCGCAGGGTCGCCCTGAAGCTTTGACAGACAAGTAGTACGCACGACTAATCGTCGATTCTCTCGATAAATGATGCAAATAAAAGATAGAACATATGTAATAATAACAGAACCCCATGGCATATGTAATAATAACAGAACCCCATGGCGGGCCGTCCTTTCACGAGCGAAGCGAGTGAAAGGACAGCCGAATACACCACAGCACTCGTGCAAATACCGCTAGTACGGCGCGCTTGCACTCACAGGCCATGGGGTTCTGTCATACAACTTGCAGAAGCGCGTCCGAGATAGCATTCCACACTTGCGCCATAAATCGGAAGAAAAATTGTTGACATTGTGCGAAAACGGCCACTACTCTGACAATTTGATGCCCCAGTTACGAATGTAAGATGTATAATAATAAGGTTATCACGAAAATACCGCAAAGGATGCACTCGGACATTGGCACCGCGCATCGCCTTCCGGTTCGCGTCGGGCGATACGCTGCGCCAATGTCCTCGTGCATCCTTTGTGGTATTATCGTCGTAAACTCATACTATGGACTTCTTTGTTCGTAAGATGATAACTTTTAGAGGAAAATACAATTTCCTGTAGAACGTAAAAGCGTCGAAAAAGAAAGGAGACTTGGTGATAAACGTTAAAATGATTTCATTGACGATATAAATGTATTTTTTTCGAAATCCTCGACCAATCAAAACCAAGGGATAATTGAAAAGGCAATGCACAAAATCATGTTCCCCTATTCATGATTATGATGCCACTCTTTTCCAATAGCTAGTGACGTCATGATGTCAGGTAGAGTATTATCACTTTTGTCTAAATCTTAATTTTTAACAGGTCAAGTTCCTCAACTGCTATTGTTTAAAAATTACTTGGACCTTTACATATGAAGGGTAAACATTTGTCATTCACTCCACTTACACAATAAGAACAACTTACCGGTGCTTTATTCTTTTTAAACTTGTCAAACCCTTCAAATTTGATCTCTCCGAACGAATTGGCGTCTTCTTTACCTTTGGCTGTTCTTTGCTGAACATCATTATCTCTGATAAAGTGTAAAATTCTCTGAATCGACCAAAAAAATTAAAAAACAAAAGACGGGTATAAATATTAAATTTTGGTGTCAGTCTGAGAAATTCGTAAACGTTGGCGATAGTCCAGTACATTCAGCTTTACTGTAGCACTAGATTGAAGGCATGTGTGTCCCACTTTAATTCTGAATATTAGTACATTGGTGATAACAAGATCATATTTTTAGAGAATTATTGTTGATTTTGTTGTCAACTTTCAAGCCTTGCTTTGTTATCTCGGGTAATGCTCATTTGTGAGACAAACATGCGTATGTATTGCTGTTGGTTTTTGACAGAAGGTCTATTGTGCCTCGTATATTGAACATCGCGCGTTTCATAGCATTCAATAGTAACTTGTTGATGGTGCAGAGGGTCGTAGAGTCATCATTTGACCGAATGAAAACCGGCATTACTTTCAAACTAACAACTTTTGGATTTAAACCGACCGAATCGCAATCCCATAGTTGATATTTTAACGGAAGAGGACATTTTAGAGCATGCTTTAGACGTAGGGTGCTTTTTCTTGTTTAACTAAGCATATGGACTGAAGAGGGTCCCAACCCTGAAACTGAAAAGATGCAGTCCATCGGAAGGTTGATTGAAAATTGCCGGTTGTCAAGTTGGGACCCTGCTGCATGCTGCACTTGTCATATGATGAACTCGTCCTTACTTGGTTCTGCATATTTAACTTAATACAGTTATGTAATTAATGATGAAAATAGCAGACGACTGTTTATAGACCCTGAAAAAGTGCAAGCTGTACACAGTGCAATTAACTGAGGCGGCGAGCCTAATATTCGACCCCTATTCAATACGTATTCACTCCTAATGCAATGTTCTTGCACAGTCCCTATCGACTCCCACATCCCGCGTCAGTCCGGTGGATGAACAGATTTACAACTGTAGTTATACGTTATAACACAGTGCAGTTTATCAAGTAGTACAGTCTAGGGAGCTACTTATTAAAGGCAGTTGAAGTTGAATCTCATTCATAGAATATCCTGGGTGGATCGGCTCCATGTCCAGGCATACTCCTGTACAGTACACAGCGGTTGACTCGGCGTGTTGTCGGCTGCTGGTACACAAAACTCAGCCATGCTCTCATATAAATATTTCTAGGTCCACACCAAATTGACTGCACATATATAAACTAAAACCATCAGTTTGTGTTTTTGCAGTCAAAAACCGCGCATCTATTCATCACAGTGAACTATCTGAGATTAATACCCAATGTGTTGACTATTGCTCTCAGGGGATTGCTCTCACATGTTAGCTACATCTGACGTCATGCCACGTGACCAATACGTCACGAAAATGAACGCGAACGTTTCAAAACAGGGTTGATTTTCCACCATTCGACAGTGAAATACACTATTTTAGAAAGAGGTTACCACGTGAACGTTATGGATTTTTCGAAATAACGAATATTGTTTATCCGATTCGATTAAGATCAGTCAGACAAACAAAAAATAGGTGAGATATGCACTTTAATTATAGCTGGTAAAATAGATTTAGATATATCACTCATAATTTCAAAAGTCTTATACTTGCAAGTTCATGCATCCAAAACGCAGGAGGAACCGAGTTGGTAATAAGTTTAGTGTGTCGGAATTATGCTATTATACACACTAACGATCATTGGATGTCAACAATATGTAAAGGGGATCGATTATTTGCGCATATGTAACATCAAAAATCAACTTAAAATAAATAAATAGAAAGGAATTTAACGTGTTAGCAGTTATATTTATTGTTCTTTGAGAGTGGTGACGACGGTTTTTTGTTTTGTTTTTTCTACTCACCAGAGATGTTTTCCTGCAAATTTGTTTTTATTCACAAAAATGTCGGCTGACTGGTTCCTGTTGTTCACTTTCCCTTCATTGTGGGACACTTCATTTTCGGATATTTTATAAATAATAATACCAATATCGCACAATTTCTAGTGTCTAACCCTATTGATAAGTTTTTGTTCCTGAATTTTGCATTTCTATGATAGCATGTAAAGTGTATTATTTAATCCGCGAGAATAAATTCTAACATGGGAAATCAGGCACCTACGTGTGTGTTCGATGTGTAGACCGATATTGTTGTCAACGTCATGCAGGCCGAGGATTTGTGTTTCGTAATTTATCCGAAATAACGATTATCCTACCTCGTATATGTGATCGCCACTGCACAGAATCGTAAGTGAATAGATGTACTTAAAATTTACAAAATTTGAACAAAGTTGTTTCTAGATTGTATCTTAATAAAACGTTGTTTGACCAATACAGCGACAAAAAGAGAGGAGGTACACAGAAACATTAAGAAATTGATGTACTCAAGGTCCTCCTCAATATGAAAGACGATAGAGAGGAAAAGCAAAATGGATGAAGAGGGCGTGTGCATTTACAAGGCGTCAAGTTTATTAAAAAGTTCTGATAGGCGAAACACTTGTAAATAAGTTGCTTTCCCCTGCGCTGTGATTTAATGGTGCGGTATTAGTGTGATGCAAAAAGTGTTACAGAATACAACATTTTTGATTGTTATGAAATCTGACAAAGTTCGGCATCATGAATGAAAATAGAAAGTAACAATCGTCAGAAATGAATTGCTATGTTGTGCCAGCACGTTATCTGCGTACCTGTGGGTTTAGATGGTTGTTTTCAGTCTCCTGTGCTGTGACGATGGATTCAGTTGCATATCTTCTTCTGTACGTCTCCTATTACTGTTTCCCATGCTTTTTTATTTACTGCTCCTCGTGGTAATATGTCAGGCTTCTCTCGTGTGCGTTTATGATTTGTTTCTACTTCGATCTCGCTCTTGCAACTCTGAAATAAATAGTGTTCAAATTGTGACATGACGTCGCTTTATTTCATGGTTTCCTTTACCTTAAGTTTCTCACCACTTGTGCTTGCGTCAAAAAGGAAAAAGTGACTCATTTTTTAAATCTAGCATATATTGTATGATGAAACTTTACAATACAGTTTCATTCCTGTCACAGTTAGGCTATGAAATACTGCACGGCATTAATGACACCCTGCTGTTCAGAAGTGAAATATTATCGCCCATGTCGAATTTAATATGTCATTCATTAACAATCGGTGAATAGATTCAAATTGTAAAGCCTTACATATCGAGAAATATTTATAAAATAATTTCAGTAATTCTGCTGTCCTGTACAGAATTTCTCTACATCTATTAAATTTTACTGTTTCTATAAAAGGGGCACATTTAATTGTACAACTCATGTTTACCGTTTATTGATTATTGTATGTCTGCATTAGTACTTTAAAGCTCTCCATATATTCTTATCACAGAGGGTGTCTTATTGTCCCAACAAGGGTCGAATTTAGATCTATTTGATCTGTTTGTGACGTTAGCAACGCATCACACATTCACTGGCAAACGATGTTAAGGCTGCATTCACAAATAATTGGTTTGGGGTTGACCGTATTTTGAAAAGTGCCCTGTCACGTCACCGTAGTGTCTTATGCAGTTTATGGCGGGTGACTAGAACATGATATGCGGCTGGGATGAGCGGCGAGCCTCTCTCTAAAACAGACAGATTTTCCATTCCATCAGCGTAGGAACTTGAACAGCTAATCGACGAAAAAGATTTAAGTACAAACAAAGATGTTGCTAGGTATGCTTAAATATTTTTTCGAAGAAAATGGTACTATGTACTTATGTAACTTGAACCACTGTGGATATATCGCCGAGAAAACTATGATGGATTGCTGAGGTGCAAAATATCAAAGTACGTAAAAAACTATAACATAATACAACATGAGCGGGTGGTATGTTATAAACCACCTATAACCTGGTCTTTATTCGGGCCATAGCGCCCGTTCATTACCCCTCGTGGCCGCACGTTAACAGAAACACACCGCTAAACCCCTCGGCCTACGGCCTCGGGGACAAGCGATGTGTTTCTGGAAGCGCATCGGCCCCTCGGGGTGCTAGACGAGCGCTACAGCCCTTATGACCGAGTAATAGGTGTTTACTAGTGTTCAGAGCCCTATATGTACATGCTATTCTTGATAATCGAATTAGAGTATCCATCTCCGCATGTCAGGAATTGCAAAGACGATTTGACCGGCGAATTCAGCTGTTAATTTTATGCAGGAAATTGTAATAACAATTCTTTGTCGAATGACTCAGGGCTTCGATGGTTGGGCTCGTCTGTGCTAAGGGGGAGGAGTACCTTCCCGATGGTGATAAGTGGTGTAGATTAACTTGGATTAACGTCGCCATGGTGATACGCATATACGTGTGCCGTGGACACCTTCGGTGATATTCCTGTTGACCGGTCGCGTGGCGGAGTTTCGGGTACCTAGACTGAACCATTTTGGTTTTCGTGGGTGTCGTATGTCGGTGGTACTGTGACTATATAAATAAAGATTTACACATATTGAGTTTATTTTCTTATTTTATGAGCGGCCGTATTGCCCACAGCATATACCATGTGTATTTGCCCTGAAACAAATGATTTCGAGCATCGCTCGAGTAAAGCATCCAGCTCGACGTACACTTAAGTGTACCCCAATGCACCATGGAATCGCCTTCTTTCGTCTGACGGAATCAACTTAATTTTGCCAATCCGTGAATATAGAATTTTTCAAAGTGGCATATGACTGGAAATTGTCAAAGAGAAGAGTTCAATGCCTCCTCCCAAGTGTTAACATGACCGAAGGTGTGTGGTGAGTTGATATTGTAAGCTTATACTTTAAAATGAATACGTCGACGCGCCAGATGCGTCCGTCCTTTATATTTGTTAATCTTTCCATTACTGTTTGTCAGATATGGAAATGTGAGAGCATCTTCGGCATCCAAACTCAGTTCGGGCTTTCTTGTCGAAATTACACTCCGTGCTCTACGGAAGATGTCTTTAAAAAGCCTGTTAAAGTTTTGTCTAAACATTTGGGTGTTTGCGGTGTGGGCTTTGCTGTAATGCCTACCTTTTCTGTTGTTGTTGTTGTTGTTGTTTATTTTGTTATTAGACTTATTATCTCACAACAAGTGATCAACGTTTTATCAACATGTGGCCGCAATACATGATAAATCAAATGCGCGTTTATGTTTGTTGGGTATCTAGCACACCTGAAATTTGACCACCATTTATTATCAAACAGTATTCAAACAGTTGTTTTCTCGGTGATAGAATTCTTAGTGTCATATTACCGAACTTTCAAAATTAGCATGTCACCCTTGTAAAGTTGTCGGTAATACTGGAAGTGAAGCAGCGTTTCAAACACACCATGGTACAAACAAAACCACGTGCGAAAATATACATAAAAATACGCGTATTCCAATGTTAAGCTCATCCGAGTATTTATTTGTGCCGCTATCTCGCAACCTTTTCAGAGTTTAGTGTTCATAGAAGAACACTGCAATAGTTTGCGTACGGCATTTTATTCCAGAGAACCCTTAATTACACGTAGACCTGTGCAGGATTCATACGTAGTTGCTATGGTTAATGGTAGTATATTTGGATAGATCGCCGATTGCTCAAATAAGAAATTTAATGTAAAGGAATCGGTAACACTGTAAAGTTGTGGCTATTTGCTTCGCTGTAGACTAGACATGGAGATATAGCTCCATGGACTAGACAAACTGTAACAAACACGCTGTGACTGATACTGGATAGTGTTAATTGGGTCAATCAATAGTCAGTTAATTGTCTATTTACTATTTGGGTGATTGGCAGGTTGCTTCCATTGACGTCAAATGCAAAGCAGGCTTCAAAGAAAGCCTTTCAAAGATATTGACAGCTAGCTAAAGGTTACGATGAATGTGTTATGAGCCATCGCTACGCAGAAATTGCGTTCTGAAGGCCCTCTTTGAGAGTCAACACAGAGTGCGTTGTATGATAAATACATTTAGCTGACTTCATTCTGAAATTTATTGTCGAAAGTCCAATTTTAGAAGGTGGCCAAACGTTTTCCGGCTGCATGTTTGTGTTCGCTGAAAGAATTTGATTGCACTTTAAGGACACATAAATTATGGTTGCTTGTTTGTAGATCTCACTGAAGTTCTCGTGGGATTGTATTTTGCCACAAGATTTCACATGTCAATTTTATTTTCACTGCCAGGTTCTTCGAATTGTTGTAAGATGTTTAGGGTCGAGTAACCTTGTCCACAAGAATTTCTTGGCGCTGACCATGACAGTTACAGTCTCTTCATAAATAAGGAAGAGGCATGTAAGGCCACTGTTACTTTACGCTTCCCCAAACACTGATTGATGCTTTAACATTTCGTTGCTTATCAAAAATTTACTGCCAAAACTTATAAATTTAAGGGTAGTTTTATCTTAAGCAGATAACTGATAGGAAGACAGCTTTAACAAATATGCATGCAAATCTGCAACTCTGTGATATTGCGGTACCCTCCAAAATATGACTGTTACAGCTGTAGAGTCCAAATATTTTTCTTTAAAAGTCTATTTAATATTTCTGACATGTCCCTGTACCAAATAAAACCAATTTCATACAAATCATTGCATTTTTTATTATGCCTAGCTAAAAAATTGGTAGAATTTGAGATTTACTGTAATTTGCAATGTTAAACTTTTGGGTATGGGGTAAGTTTTGGTCATATTTCACAAAAACTATAGAATATATTGCATGTTGCAATATGTCATCTCAAAGTAGAATAAATTGCCTTTCTAATGATATCAAACAAGTGAGGTTATAATAAAAAAAAAAGCTCAGCAGATGACTTACAAGAAGACAGATTGACGAAAATGCAATTGGGTTGCAAAATTGTGATTTGCGGTACCCTTCAAAACATGACCATAACAGCTATTCCATCCATATTTTTTTTATGTTAAAATTCCATTCGTATTTAGGGATCCAAGGCTTCTGAAAAATACAGGTTTGTTATCCTGTGGGGGTGCACGTAGACCCCCTCTAGCCCACGGCCTATTATACAGTATCATAGAGAAAGATAGATAGAGTGGCAACGGGTATTGTTTAAGGCGTGAATCGGTTACGTAACCCATCCATGTTCGCCTCGCCTAAGGTTGCTCTCGCCTCTCTTTTCCGAACAGTGCCGACCATGAATCCTTCGGTAGTTTTCGGATTTTCGCCAATTGCTAAGCGAAAGTATGTTCGGCAAAGTTTGTGTTGTTGTTGTCGTGTGGTGCTGAGCAGAATTGACGTGCTGGCGAAAACGGGAGTGTTTTGAGCTTCAGGAAAACGAGTTTTACCGTTTTAAAAATTCCTCTCATATTTTTATGAATATATAATGAGTGTGTTTGAACCAAATTTGAAAGTCTTTTATCGATACTGTCTGGTTTTACTCAATGGTTTACGGTCAGTCGTACCCTGTTTTACACGTGCGTCAAGGAAAGACATGTTTATGAAACTGCTGGCGTGTTATGTTTTGATTGGCGTGAAGCAGTGTTTCTGGCCTGAGAGCTCACAAAGTAACTATGGTTGCTACGCGACTGGCAGTACGATGCCATCTCGTCGTATTTTTCGCATAATCTCGTGTAATCATCAACCACAAACAAAGCCTCCAAAAAGTTTAACACCTTGGAGCTCATTTTAATATGAAAAGCCAATAGTCTACCGAGACGACCATGGAACAAAAGGCATGCAAGTGTTGCTACTCTGTCTATTTTACTCTGTGACAGTATCTTGCCTATGTCGGACACGACGCCATAAAGAATACAATAAGACAATACTTTGATTTCTACCATCATTCAAAAAGATACAAAAGTACAAATTATCACTTGCCCGTGATACAATTCTTTTGTTTCAAATCCATGCTCATGAATAAATAAAAACGGCACTAGTAGGTCAATTTTACGATTGGTTGATTCAATGGAAAATGGATTAGTACACATAATACCTCTATGCGCAAAATAAATTGCTGAGTAAATTTTAAAATCTGTAAACTAGCAAGATCATGTTTTCGGTACCGTGCTGGCATTTCGTGGCGTCCCATTGTTCTTGTCCAAATCGAGAGGAATTGCGTGGTATTCGTCGCGTCCAAGTACGCAAATATATCGAGAGCGTGAAATATTAATTTCCTTTGCGCCAGTTTGGAAGATCATGACATTCATGTGTTATCTAAAACACTCAAACCACACAAATATATGACCTCGAGGTTGTAGGATGGCGTCTGATTCTCGACTTTTTATAGTAATCTTTCGGAAACAGATGACAAAAAGTCCTAAGTTCATTTTCTGTACTTGCCATATCAAAAGAGTGGGCTAGCCTGTTTCTGAGAGATTTTGCAGTCTCGTTCTGCGTCCTTAGTCACACTTAATAGGATGTTTCATTTGGATTCCAACTGGATTTAGATGCAGAGATATTTTGGAATCTTTTTCTCAATACACAACAAATCAAGAAATGTTGCTGATAATGTCTCATTGTACATATAACCATGAATCACTCGACTAAACCAAAGGTCAAATTTGAGTTAATTTTTCCTTATAATTAAAGTCGTAAAAATGTCTAACAGCTTCTTTGACCTGTACTCAACGAGCTCTGTTTGTTTGTATTTGTAATTTTACTCAGTGGATAGACACAAAGGTATTTTGTGTACCACACTTCCCTTTTCATCAACCATCATGGTGATGATATATATATATATATATAATATATATATATATATTTATATATATATATATATATATATATATATATATATATATATATAATTGTTACGTGCAGAGAAAACGAACAAAAGGGTGAACTCAGCAGTTAACGTTTAAACAAAATTTATTACGAAAATAAAACTACTTAACTCAGCTGGGACGGCAAAGCTCCAGTCTCAGAGTTGTAACAGTCAGTTGGATGAATGAACAGTCCTTTAGCATGCAGGCTTGAAGTTGCACAAAGTCCACAGTATAAATCCAGCGTTGGCAGTGAAGGTCTTGAAAAGTCTTGAGAATGACTACTGCTGGAGTTTAGTAACACACAAGAGACACGATCCCCAAAAGTCTGACTGGAAACTGTGCACGTCCCTTTTTATACACATGTGCTTACATAAGGGCATATAGGAACAATCTAGAACTTTTATTGACATGCTAATTACTGTTCTAAAATTATCTCTCTTACACAGCTAACTGAATTTCCAGAACATTCCAAAACATGACTAATTGAATTCAAGGTTGTGAGGTCATTAAGGGCTGTGACCTTGAGAATGTTCTAGACTAATTGAACTCAGGTCATGATGAGTGTGGGGGAAATGACCTACATAACACACCCTCTCTTCAAAAAAGAAAATTTTACAAAGAAAAATCTCTCTTTTGGAAATGTAATCTTGAAAAAGATTTAAGTACTCAATTTTTTTTTAGTCTAGAGTAAAACTTCTTGAAAGTGAACAACAATAAACTCTAAATACAAGAGAGACAGTCTGCAATTAAATTGTCTCTGCCTTTGATATGTCTAATATCAAGATTAAACTCCTGTAACATTAAACTCCATCTTAACAATCTCTGATTTTTGCCTTTAAATTTCTGCAGAAAAACAAGAGGGTTGTGATCAATATAAACCACTTTTGGCTGATTTGAAGAAGTAACATAAACTTCAAAATGCTGTAAAGCTAATATCAAAGATAAACACTCTTTTTCAATTGTAGAGTAGTTTCTCTGGGATTTGTTAAATTTGCGTGAAAATAGCAAACAGGATGATCTACACCATGACTATCCTCTTGCAATAAAACAGCACCAGCAGCCGTATCACTAGCATCCACAGCTAATTTGAATGGCAAAGTGAAATCTGGTGCAGACAACACTGGAGCACTTTGCAGTATGACTTTAAGTGTATCAAATGCCTTTTGCCATGGTTCTGACCAAACAAACTTTTTTTTAAGTAAGTTAGTCAAAGGCTCAGTAATTGTGGAGAAATTTGGACAGAATTTTCTGTAGTAACCAGCCATACCAAGAAAGCGCATCAGTTGTCGTTTGCAGTTTGGTATGGGAAACTTGAAATGGCACTGATTTTGGCATCAACAGGTTTTACCTCACGCTGTCCTATAGTATGTCCGAGGTAAGTCACCCTCGCCCAACCAAACTCAGATTTGGCAAGGTTGACAGTCAACATTGCTTTACTCAGTCTCTCAAAGAACTTCCGCATGAGCTTGATGTGTTCCTCCCAGGTGTCACTATACAGGACGACGTCGTCAACGTAAGCTGCACATCCGTCTAGCCCGGATATGACGTCGTTGATCATCCGTTGGAACGTTGCCGGAGAGTTCTTCATTCCGAATGGCATCACCTTGTACTGGAACAATCCGTCTGGTGTAACAAAGGCGGATATTTCACGAGCACGATCCGTCAGAGGGACTTGCCAAAATCCCTTCAGTAGGTCAAATTTCGTCACATACTTGGCTTTTCCCACTCGGTCGATGCAGTCATCAATCCTCGGGATTGGGAAAGTGTCTGTCTTTGTTAAAGTGTTGACCTTCCTAAAGTCCGTGCACATACGATAACTGTGATCTGATTTGGGAACAAGTATGCACGGCGAACTCCAGTTACTTTTACTGGGTTCAATAAAGTCATTGTCCAGCAGGTATTTGACTTCTTCCTGGAGATATTTCGCTTTTGTTGGATTCAGTCTGTATGGATGTTGTTTTACAGGCTTACTGTCCCCACATCAACGTCGTGATAGATGACGTTTGTCCTCGTTGGAACATCTTGAAACAGGTGTTTATATTCATGGAGCAGTTCTTTCACCTGTTGTTGTGTGTTCTGGCTGGAGGTGTGCCAACTTTGTAGACTCCAGCTTCTCCAGGATTTCTGAGTTCTGAAGCTTGACCGAGCCCAGCTTTGAGTTTAGAGTATTTTCACTCAAGTCAGTTTCAGTATCACTATCTTCATAATGGCCAGAACTGACTGTACTGACAGGCTGGAGTTATAGTAGGATTATCCCTATCCAAATATGGCTTAAGCATATTTATGTGACATAGCTGTTTTTGTTTTCGCCTGTCAGGTGTTATTATGATGTAATTTAAATCACTCAATTTCTTATCAATTAGGTATGGCCCAAAGTAACGAGCATGGAGTGGTTTGCCAGGAATTGGAAGTAGAACAAGAACTTTTGACCTGGTTCAAACTTCCGTTTTGAGGTGCTTTTATCATATTTGGTTTTCATTGACTGCTGAGATGACTCAAGATTTTCTCTGGCTAATTCACATGCTTTAGAGAGTTTTGTACGAAAATCTGACACATATTGCAAAATATTCAGACAATCATCATCGTCTGATAGGAATTTCTCTTTAAAGAGCTTAAGTGGGCCATGGACTGTATGTCCAAATACAAGCTCAAATGGGCTAAAACCAAGAGACTCTTGAATTGACTCCCTAACAGCAAAGAGCAGAAAATGAATTCCTTCATCCCACTGCTTCTCTGTGTCAAAACAGTAGGTGCTAATCATGTTTTTTAAAGTTTGATGAGCACCCTGACTTTCTGGGTGATAGACGGATGACCTATACTGTTTAATGCCTAGCTGATCCATTACTTGTTGAAAAATTCCAGAAATAAAGTTGGAGCCTTGATCGGACTGGACACATTTAGGGAGGCCAAATAAAGTGAAAAATTTGACTAAAGCTCTCACTATAGTCTTTGTCTTTATGTTTCTCAGTGGTATGGCTTCTGGGAACCGAGTTGATGTACACATAATTGTCAACATGTACTCATTTCCTGATCTTGTTTTTGGTAGGGGCCCAACACAGTCTATTAGTATCCTACTAAATGGTTCTTGAAATGCAGGAATTGGCTGTAAAGGGGCCTTTGGAATGGTCTGATTCGGCTTTCCTACCATTTTGACATGTGTGACAAGTTTTACAGAAATGTGCTACATCCTGCCTGAGATTAGGCCAATAAAAGTGACTGAGAATTTTATGATAAGTTTTCCTGACTCCTAAGTGACCAGCCCAGGGCGTTTCATGGGCCAGGCGCAATATTTCAGCACGATAGGGCTTTGGAACCACATTTGATGTTTTATAGCCCAATCGTCATCAACCAAAACATCTGGAGGTCTCCATTTACGCATGAGAATACCAGATTTTGTATAATAGGAAACAGAGCTATCTGAAGTTTTACCTTCATCATCTACCCTGTCAAACAAAGACAAAATATCTGGGTCTTTGTGTTGTTCTGCAATGAGATTTGATCTAGAAAATGTCTGACTTTGGTCAGCAGAAGTTTTACGGGAAGTTTCAAATCCACGAGGGATAACGGAATGATCTGTGTCAAACACCTGACTGAGAAAGGTGTCATTTAAGTCAACATCTGTGACATTATTTTTGAGAGTATTTTGATTCTCGGAAGTTTTCTTTGACATGGCTCGAGTAATGGTTGAGTAATAGCACATGGGAAGAAAAAGACTGGGAATTTCCTCTTCTATTGGTTCTGGATTCTGATCTAAACTAGGATTATCAGTCACAAGTGGATTAGTAATGACCTTGTCCCCAGCAAGGTCGTTTCCAAGAAGAAGGTGAATCCCTTCAAAAGGCAAAAAGGCCTAATACCTAAAGTCACAGGTCCAGAAACAAAGTCCGAAGACAAATAGACATTATGGAGAGGAACAGGAATAAAGTCATTGCAATCTACCCCCTTAATAAGAACTTTAGAACCTGAAAAGGACTTTTCAGAAAATGGCAGGGTATCTGCCAACAAAAGAGAACGGGACGCCCCGGTATCTCTTAAAATTTTGACAGGGATAGCGGAAGAGAAATCACTAGAAAGTGATATAAAACCATCATGAATAAATGGTTCAAAAATACCCATAATGCTATCTTGAGAAGAATTGACCTTGACCTCATTAATGGGGATAAGAGGGATTTAACCTCAGAAAATGTGTTGCACACATTATTAGACTCTAATTGAGTTGATGAAGAAATAAAGCCGGTGGGCTTAGATCCACTTGGCCACTTTGACCTTCACGTTTTCTTTTCAATTTGAAATAATCTGACATTAAATGGCCGCCTTTCTTACAATAATTACAAGAAAGTGTACCGAACTGTTTGTCAGAAGGAGATTGAGACTTGGGATCTGATGATGTGGGAGTGTTACTTGAACTCTGTGAACTGTTGTCATTTGATTTCCTACTGTCCTTTGAAAAAATCTTGGATGAAAAGGAGGAGTTAAATTTACCTTCATTGTTTCTGTAGAAAAGGACTGGGATGGTTTGCTGAGAAATGAAGATTTATGGGTCAATGAATAATCATCGGCCAAACGTGCAGCAACCTCCAATGTATCTGCCTTTTGTTCATTGATAAACGTCTTGATGTCACTTCTGATGCACCTTTTAAATTCCTCAATCAAAACAAGCTGTCGTAATTTTTCATAATTCTGACTGACCTTTTCAGAAGAACACCAACGATCAAACAGTTGTTCTTTTGTTCGAGCAAATTCAACATAAGTTTGATCTTTCACCTTCTCACAATCCCTAAATTTCTGACGGTAAGCTTCAGGCACCAACTCATAGCCCTTGAGAATTAATTCCTTCACAGAATCATAATTTGAAGCCTGCTCTACTGACAACTGAATGTAAATTTCTCTGGCTTTACCCACCAAAGCACTCTGCAAAAGCATAGACCGGGACCCCTTAGGCCAATTCAGACTCTGAGCAATTTTCTCAAAATGAAGGAAATATTTATCAACATCCTTTTCTTGGAAAGGGGGAACTAACCTGAAATGCTTAGTGATGTCAAAACCGTGTGAAGGGAAGGATTTTCCTGACTGTCCAAGCTCTAAACGTTTCATTTCTAATCTTTCCTGCCCATCTTTCTCTCTCTGTCTTTCTTCCATTTGTAATTCTTTCTCTCTCATTTGTAATTCTAGTTTCTTGATCTCCAAATTTGTCTGCATTTCTAATTCTAATTTTCTGAGTTCAGAGGTAGACTCGGGCTCATAATCTTTTAAGGCAGACTCCTCAAAATGGCCAGAATTAACTAAATGTTTTGCAATCTTGAACTGTATTTCTCGCTTGCGCATAGATCTTTTGACATCTACTTTAAGGAAATTTGCTTGTGCTATGAGGTTGTCTTTCTGAGGGAATTAAATGTGTCCTGATCAAGGTCCTCCATAAATTCGTCTGGCTTGAATTCCGCCATGATTAAATTTCGCTGAGTTCACAGTGTAAAGTAGTTTTGAAAAGGCTGTCAAAGTGTTGTCAAACGGCTCAAAATATTCGTATCCCGGACAAGCCCCCAATTTGTTACGTGCAGAGAAAACGAACAAAAGGGTGAACTCAGCAGTTAACGTTTAAACAAAATTTATTACGAAAATAAAACTAATTGCTAAGTCAGGGATAGAGTACAAGCTTTAAAAGTGTACAGACTACTTATCTCAGCTGGGACGGCAAAGCTCCAGTCTCAGAGTTGTAACAGTCAGTCGGATGAATGAACAGTCCTTTAGCATGCAGGCTTGAAGTTGCACAAAGTCCACAGTATAAATCCAGCGTTGGCAGTGAAGGTCTTGAAAAGTCTTGAGAATGACTACTGCTGGAGTTTAGTAACACACAAGAGACACGATCCCAAAAGTCTGACTGGAAGCTGTGCACGTCCCTTTTATACACATGTGCTTACATAAGAGCATATAAGAACAGTCTAGAACATTTATTGACATGCTAATTACTGTTCTAAAATTCTCTCTCTTACACCGCTAACTGAATTTCCTGAACATTCCAAAAATGACTAATTGAATTCAAGGTTGTGAGGTCATTAAGGGCAGTGACCTTGAGAATGTTCTAGACTAATTGAACTCAGGTCATGATGAGTGTGGGGGAAATGACCTACATAACAATATATATATATATATATATATATATATATATATATCTTTGTCTGTGTCTGTCTGTCTATCTGTCTGTCTGTCTGTTGTGTATGTATGTATATTATATACTTATTTATATATTTATAGATAGATAGAGAGATAGATAGATAGATAGATTAAAACCTATACTATAAAAACTGGTAATAAGTACACAATGGAAGTACGGGACTATATATTATATGTTTATATGATTCTATCGAAGTATACAAATGTCTCCGTTGGAAATTACAGTGTTCGATGCGAAATGCAGAATGTTATAAATAATACCACAAACTTCTTAAAGTACAGAGTTCATGTAAAAAGATGAGAGAACCCCCATGACATGTGAATGCAACCGTGCCGTGCTAGCGGTATTTGCACGAGTCCTGCGGAGTATTTGGCGGCAGTCCTTTCACGAGCGAAGCGAGATACATGAGTGCAAATACTGCTGGTACGGCGCGTTTGCACTATCGGGCAATAGGGTTCTGTTATTATTACATAAGTTCTATCTTTTATTTGCATCATTCATCGAGAGAATTGACGATTAGTCGTGCGTACTACTTCAATGTCCGTCAAAGCTACAGCTCGACCCTGCGGAGTTATACAACATTGACATTGCTGTAATGGCGCACCAAATCAGCTTTCACTTTTCATTGTTCAACACCGCCACACCCTCTATTTTGCTTGGCATAACTATTGTTTACTTGTTTATCCAGTATGACATCAGAGGAACGTCGGAGAGCTCAAACAATGCTTGCGATCGCTCACACATACGTAGCAACATACTATCGATAGTTAAACGAAGAGAACTTTGAAAATGGAACGCTTTTAATTTTTTATACATTTTGAGCTTGAAATTCTTCTAAATGATCGATACAAATAACAGTTCAAAGATTTTTACGGGATTTTACTAGTAAGATACGGCAAACGTAACTTGTTGAACGATCAAATTTCAGTGTTCACCGTGGCACACAAGCTCTCACTGTTACCAATAGCGAGAAAGACACACAAGCACAGAGCAAACTGCACGCAAAAATGACTTTTTAAATATTCTTAAATATTTGAAACAGGAAATTTCCCGTGAGAAAACTACTGGCATAACGTCTGTGAAAATGTTAAGAATTTAATTGGCTCCCTGTGCCAACAGTTACAGTCGTTCGATACATGATAGCCGCCTTGGCCACGGCGGCCACCGCGTACCGTCTATCGAACCACACATAACTGTGGCTACGTCGACTTTGCCCATTGTCAATGTTTTTGCTTCGCTGACGACAAACTGCTCTTTCGGATAACTTCCTATAATCCTCAATTCAAATGTATGTCTAAAGTGGTTTTATACGAGACAATATCTCTGATTTTCTCCACGTGTTCACAAAGGTAGAAGTTTAGTGTTGGCCTGTTTGGTGTCAACTGTTGATAGAATACAGTCAAATAGGGGAAATTATTTCCCATAATATTCACGAGATTAGGGGTCTAGGTTCATTCCTGGTAACATGCATACCAAGTGCCAAGCATAGGAAAAGCGATTTAAGAGAAAATAACGTTTTTGACCGAAAAATCGCACATATATATGACCTTTGGTCAATGGATGTCCCAGGGCAGTGACTGATTCGAGGGTTTTCTGAAGTGTTCTTTCCGGACAAGATAACACAATCGTCCTTAGTTCATATACAACGCTCATAGGAGAAATGGTGACCTAGACAGTTTCTTAGACCTTTGCCATTCTCATATGAGGATGACTGTACTGTCTTGATACAAAGATGGAAGGCTGGGTAAAACATTTGCAAATCTTTATCATCAAGTATGATCTAAAGTTAATCTGCCGGGGCCGTCGCCACATCCTAATGCAGATATTCAGTTGAGTGACTTTATTTAGCAGCAGCAATCTTTAGAGCCGCTTTTTCAGTAGTAAACAAAAACAAAACATCTTACCTACAATGTTGGATTGTGCACATACCATACTATCACTAGAAAAACCGAAAGGCTGCATCTTAATTTATTGTTTGCTTATCATTAAAGTCATAAAACCGTCTAGGGTTTCTTTGACCTCTGCACCATGTGCTCTCGCGACCAAATTTTGGTATTACACAGACACACAATTAAGACTTTGTTCAGAATCACAATGCAAGACTTATAAAGGACCAAAACAGCATGAAAAGTCAAATTTGATTGAAAAAGATAAAGAGCGTTACTGATAAATCGTCAAAATAAGAATCAAACTCAGTTTGATAAATATGTTGTTCGTACGTCACAGGGAAACACACTTCAATAAGCAAAGTGAAATCTCATTGACAGTGGAATCATAATTCACACTGTATCTTTGCTGCTGCATCATCACACTCACTGAAAGGAAAGTTTAATTTTAGCAACTGCACGACTCTTAACGATTTCATATGAAACGTGTTCGAAAAAATTTCTCTAAATGATTTACCACTCTCTGATTCACAAAGGTAGAAGTTTATTGTTGCCTGTTTGGTGTCAACTGTTGATAGAATACAGTCACATAGGGGGAATTATTTCCCATAATATACACGAGATAAGGGCTCTAGGTTCATTCCTGGTAACATGCATACCAAGTGCCAAGCATAGGAAAAGCGATTTAAGAGAAAATAACGTTTTTGACCGAAAATCGCACAGATATATGACCTTTGGTCAATAGATGTCCCAGGGCAGTGACTGATTCGAGGGTTTTCTGAAGTCTTCTTCCTGGACAAGATAACACAATCGTCCTAAGTTCATATACAACGCTCATAGGAGAAACGGTGGCCTAGACTGTTTCTTAGAACTTTGCAATTCTCATATGAGGATGACTGTACTGACTTGATGTAGCAGATGGCAGGCTGCATAAAACATTTGCAAATCTTTATCATCAAGTATGATCTAAAATTAATCTGCAGGGGCCGTCGCCATATCCTAATGGAGATATTTAGTTTAGTAATTAAATTTTACGGCAGTAATCTTTAGAAACGCTTTCTCAATAGTACACACAACCAAAACGTCTTGCCCACAATGTCTGGATAGTGCACATACCATTAAATCACTAGACAAACCGAAAGGCCTCATCTTAATTTATTGTTTGCTTATCACTAACGTCATTAAACCGTCCAGGGTTTCTTTGACCTCTCCACCATGTCCTCTGGCGGCCAAATTTTGGTATTACACAGACACACAATTAAGACTTTGTTCAGAATCACAATGCAAGACTTCTAAAGGACCAATGGCAACATGAAAAATCAAGTTGATTGCAAAAGTAATCGCGCGTCACTGATTAATTATCAAAAGAAGAATCAAACTTAATTTGATAAATAAGTTGTTTGTACGTCACAGGAAAACACACTTCAATGAGCAAAGAGAATGCATAGTGACAGTGGGATCATAATTCACACTATATCCTTGCTGCATCATCACACTCACTGAAAGGATAGTTTAATTTTGACAACTGCGCGACTCTTAAAGACTTCATGTGAAAAGTGTTCCAATCAATTTCTCAAAATGATCCATCTGTATTGTTTATCACTCTGTCATTTAAGGTGTTGTCTGCACCTGAGGCATTAGCCTCCAACCCCGGCTGCGTTTCCATTCATTGATCCAGATCTGTGCACCTGTGTGTGTCTCTGTCGTATATGTTTGCATTCGTGTATAAGCGCTCTGTTTAGGCGCAATTTCTGTTGTATTGGGATCTAAAAGTACATATTACAAGTTCCCAAGACAAAACAAAAATTCAACAGTTTTTTTTTTTTTTATGTTAAAACAAATTTAGCTCAAAATGCAGAAGCAAATTTTCTTAAACGCCAGTTTCTCCCTGAATAAGGTAACAGGGGCGTGGCGCCCTCTTGTAAATTCCGAGCGCCCCCTTGCCAGAAATGAAAAAAAATTATTTTTTTGAAAAATAAAACAATAAAATGTACGGGGAAAAATTGTTGACAGTGATTTACAAGCAAAATGCGAGCGTGAGCGTCGATCCTGCAGACTGCAAACGCAATTCTCATCGATCTTGCAAATCTCGCGAGTTTGTGATGTCATCCGAGATCATAAGCCCATGTGCAACTCATCGAAGGCAGCCATATTTGCATGGCTCAGTCCGTAACGTTACGTTAGCCACGGTCCCTCCATAGGGACCGTGCATTAGGTAACCGACTTAGCTGAGTAAACATGTCAAGGAGCTGGAGGGTAACCAAGGACAGCAGAGTACACTGAAGTTTTATAGGAGGTTAGAATTTCGTTTGTGTATTCCTTCCAAAAGCAAAACAACCTAATTTTAGGCTCGGTCGGACTTGTATCAGGATGAGAACACGTGAGTGTAATGGTGATAATTTTGCCATCGATGAATAAATCATTAAATGTATGTCTCTAAGACTCGCTATGTTTTCGTTTGTAATAAAAGTTATGGAACACTGTTTCAGATCTCTTTTCCTTTGAGTTTTTTGTACGAAAAAAATCTGAAAAAATACTCCCCAAGCCTGAGTGTTATGGTGATAATTTGACATCGATGAATAAATGTATGTCTCTCGCTACGTTTTCGTTTTCAAAAAATGAAATCTTCATAATTGAAATCAGTGAACTGTAATAAAAGTTATGGTACACTGTCTCAGATCTCCTTTCCTTTGAGTTTTTTATACGAAAAAAATCTGAAAAAAATGCTCCCCAAGTGCCACCAAATAACACCATTTTAATCGCTGTTTTTCAAAAGCTCCAACGGCAGGAGGGGGGACACCCCCCTCCTGACCTCCCCCCGCGACCGCTGAGGCGGTCGCTTGTGGTGCTTCGCACCACGTCTTCGCCCTCTTCTAAAATAATCCTGGGGAGAACACTGAAACGATTGACTGAAATGATCCGGCCAATTTCAAACTGTTTCTTAAGTGATTTCTTACGAGACAATATCCAAAATTCAGTGCTTGCAAAGCTTAAAATTTAGTGTTGATCTGTTGCATGTCAACTGTTGATAGAATATAGTCACACAAATAATATTCTTTCCCGTAATATTCGCCAGATTAGGAGTCTGCTTATTACGTATATTATAAGAACTTACAAAAAGTAAGGAATTTTATCTCCTGCAAACTTTCATACAGCGCCATTTGTGGCGATGGTCAAGAG
Organism: Ptychodera flava; assembly: GCF_041260155.1. Classification (NCBI taxonomy): domain Eukaryota; kingdom Metazoa; phylum Hemichordata; class Enteropneusta; family Ptychoderidae; genus Ptychodera; species Ptychodera flava. Next base: position 6,219,421 of record NC_091930.1, read on the forward strand.
GTCATCATGTAGGCTTGCCCTATCCTCACTTGCCTTGAGACGGTCCTCCTGGCAAGACTGCCATTTCGGCAGCTGGACCTCATTTGAACTTAACGCCACGGTAGCTATAGGCTACTGCTACTTTATCGTAGTTCATTATTCATCGCTTTTATGTTCGGCCGTGGGGGCACTCATTCATCCTTAGTCAGGGACAAACACCGTGCCGAAACCTCTCCAGATTTCTCAGCCCCTCCGTAGATGTGGGCCGCCGGCTGCCTTTTTGTGCGTGTAGTGAACGTAATGCAGCAGGGCATGTTTTGCTATTACTGGACATGTCGATGGACGTCAGTCGGTACCAGGACTTTTTCTGCATCATTGTTAACATTGTGACAGTCTTGACAGTGTTTCTTTGGTAGTCATGTTTGACCAAAATATTTTGAAAAAGTTTTCTGTCAAGAATTGTTCCGTCAGGTTTCATAGGTTTTGTCGGGGCAACACCACGCCGACTGTGCATGTAGTAAATATATGCATCAGGGCATGTTTTACTATTGCTGTACATGTAAGTGGACGTCAGTCTTCACCAGGACGTTTCCCCTACCATTGTTAACGTTTTGAGAGTCTTGACAGTGTTTCTTTAGTAATGTTGACCAAGAGTTTTTGACAAGTTTTTTGTCAAGAATCGTTCCATTCAGGCTGCCTCCGTTGCGTCGGGGCATCACCACATTGACTTGTGCAGTTCACTAAAAACATGTATGGGCTTGTGAGCGCGTCAATTTACGCGCAAAACCAAATTTTGTTCAGTTTTTGGCTTTAACTCTATACATTGCTCATTTCTTTCATCCTTCTGTAAGCATACTGTGTAAGGGCGTTCATTCCATTCACTTTTTTTGTTTTTAAGTTCATCTTTCTTCTGAAACTTTTGCCAGATATTCGCTTTGAAACATGCACGGCAGATGAGAATCATGACTGCATGATCACGTGGACGGTGTGTGCGGTGGTGCGCAGGCAAACGTGTATGGCCTTGATGACTTTTTCAAATGATGGGCGCGCCAAACAAATCTGTGGGATTTGTTCTTGCACTCTTCTGAAAGCGCACTAGGTTGGATGTAGGTTATATTGCAAGCAATGTTCTATTTAAAATTTAGGAATCTTCTTACAGGCTTCACAATCCATATGTTGGATGTGCTGTGTTTATAGCTTTTATTTTCAACTTTGTTTAACTTTGCGCTTTTACAGCTGCATCCCCTGCTATCAATTGTGTTTGAATTTTGCTGCGTTTACAGTCTCACTTATTTACTGCGGTAGCACTTTTTGTGTTTTTAGTCTCCCGTTTTTATCCGTTTTTTTTGGTATTTGATATTTTAACTGCAAACGGCAAGTCAATAAATTGGGACACTTGGGTCTGGCTTCTCACCATTTTGCCCATAGTCAGTTTCTCCATTCACCATGTTTGTCTCCAAACAGGCTTATTAGGACTTCATACCAGTCCACACAGTATTGTAGTTATTCATTATGATTTGTATTCTCCGGCGGAGATCCTCAGTGAAGTCCACCATGTCTCCCATGTGTAGACAAATTTACTGACTAGTTGTAAAAATTTTGTAAACGAACTTTTATGCACACCGTTCTTCTCGATTCTCATTGTAAATGATTGGGAAATGATGCATAATTGAGGGAGGAGATAGCATTTTTGTAAACTTGCCACTGAATGTGTCTTCAGCCATACAGAATAATGTGATGGAAAGCAGGGAGACTAGTTACACCTGTTTCATGAAACAGAAGGTATTGATTTTTTTGCAATGGAAATGACAAAATAAATTTGCATGCTAACTTTTTTTCAGAGAATGACCCCTTCAGTTCGTCATAAGTTGCTGCTTTAAAAGCGTGGCATTCGCAGTACCTAAAAAATGTGACTTTTATGGTTGTTTAGTGGTTATTTTGAAACTTTCACTGAAACATCTAAACGTACTTTTACTAGATATTATTTGACAATTATTCTTATGCTGAACATTAGCGCTTACATGCAGAACTGAATTTTTTTTTAGAAAAGTAACCTTCATGGATACAAATAAAAGATAATTGTGGGTAATTTTTTGTACTGTGGTCCACGTTCATCAGCCCTCTTGCTTGAAATAAGGTCAGCTGGAACCATTCAATATATGAAATTCTGCTACCCCTCCTTCGTATAACTCTGCTCAAAATAATGTGATGGCATGCAATATCAGTATGTCTACCGAGTGTTTTTCTTAGTACCTTGCGACAGGTATGGTTCCTGCTAATGACAGTTGTCTTCAGCAGCAAACAGTTGACAGCATCATTGTCATCAGCTTCTACAACAGTGGCGTGGGATACAACCTACTTCTTCACAGTCAAAACAGCCTACTTGAGACATCACAACATCAACAACAGGCACACCTGCAGAACACTATACATAACGCGGTCCTTTTAATCAAAAGGCAAATGTGGAGTCACGTCGACGTAACTCTATGTAGGTAACAATCACCTTGTCCACAAATGGGTTAAAGTCGTATATGATACTCGATTTCACCCACAGGTAAAACCAGTTTGTTAAGACAAATGACGCATGCACAACTTTTGGATCATTCATATGCTGTCAAATTGAGCGATTATACGCGAAGAAATTTCTGTCAGTTCAATTTATGAGAGCAAAAGTAGAGGAGTAACTATGTTTCGCGGTGGACTTCATGTACGCGAGAGACTTGTCGCCCTACATCGGGGTACAACTAGTGAGCTTTTTAATTACCATTACTAGTGTCGTCAAGGTTAGCCGATTCACGTTTGTCAAGTTTGTACGTCGGAAAGTTTGCTTGCTGTAAATTTCATCGCTGTGATTGATCTTTTGCTGCAACAAAGTATCGTCAGACTGAGACATGCGAATTATGTATGGCAGCCCTGCTTATGGCTTCCCATTAAGCTGGATTTTGCTGGGCTTACAGCCCATTACAGGTTCTCAATGTTAGGCGTTGCTTTATCTACAGCGTTTTAAAGTGTCTATGCCATGCCCATAACAACATTCTTAAAAAGTTTCCTCCGGGGTCGATTTGTCACATTATCATATACCTATGCTCTGTATCGTGTCTGTACTGAGTTCAGTGATATGATTTATCATGTTGATTTGCATGTCAATGAAGTGATACGCCTTGTTGATTTGCATATGAAAGGAATGATCAGCGCGTCTTTCTTTCGTTCAATGAATATTTGCATATGAAAAAGTGATACGACCTGTTGATTTACATAACAAAGCCTGATACGGCCTGTTGATTTGCATACCGGACTACTTACATGGTGGTGCCCTAATCAAAACAAACCATGGTGCCCGTCTATGATTTTGACTTTGACTACGATTTCGTGTCCGATCTCCAAAAGTGGCAGGGTTTTGAAGCATAGGGAAATGCGGGGTAACTAAGTAAAACACATGTGTCGATATCGGATTAACCTGCTACTAAAGAGCAGAGCATCACACCGTACCGGCACTGACAGATCGATGACAGATCAGCTGTTCCGTCCGTGCTGCTAAGCATAGACGTGCAGACGACAAGCAAAAAGTGCTATCGGACATGTCGGAGGACCGGCAAATTCAAAAGCACAACTTTCAAAAATTTCATGTATTCATGGTAAATGCGTTATGAAAAATAATACCAAACACAACACTTGCATGTACCGTACCGATTTGGAAGTAAAATGAACTTCATTTTACACAATTTTCATCATCTGAAATATTTTGTGATTTTCATGAGACACCGGTATAAGACGGTCACTATAACAACAACCTTGCCATTCCACCATGTCTGTCAGCGAAAACCTGCAGGAGCTTTTCAGTCTGTCAGATTTGTTAGCTGCGGAAGAAGTTTTTGACAATTTACCACCCCAACCCGAACAACAACATCAACGGTATGTAGAGTTTACTGAGAGTGACCGGGAGGAGTTCGTCAGTCTACAAAAAAAGAAAAATACCGTGCGAAACACCAACACGGCTACCAAACAGTTCCAGCTATGGTTGAATGCTATGAGGCCAAACGAAACCCGCCGAATATGTGACATCCCTCCTGCTGAGCTTGACGACTATCTGGCAGCGTTTTTTTTAGGAACTCGCCAGACGGACGGCCAGCGACTATGAGCCTGATACACTTACCAACTATCAAAGAGGTATCGATCGGTTTTTACAAGACAGCGGCTACGGGTTTTCCATCATACGCGATAAGTTGTTCGAGAAGTCGCAAAAATGCCTCGCAGCCAAAAGAGTAGAACTTAAAAAGCACGGAATGGGAAACAACCAAACGCAACCGACAGACTGACTGAGGAAGAAGAAAAATTCTCGTTGACAAGGAAGTTATCGGCCGATCAACCCCTGAAGCTCTCTTCAATGCAGTGTGGACTAACAACACCAAAATGCTCGGTTTCCGAGGCGGGCAAGAAAATCGTCAGCTGAAATGGGGTGATATAATGCTGAAGAAAACCGCCGGCGGCCTAGAATATCTCGAATTCAACGAGCGGGAAACAAAAACGCGATGGGGGCAAGCAGGAAGTTCAACACGACCGTTTAACCCCAAGATATTTGCGACACCCAACGCCATGAACAGCTGCCCGGTCGAGACTTATCGTCAATTCGCTAGCCGTCGTCCCCAAGAAATGAACACTCCGGACAGTCCGTTTTATCTCAGTATCAATTACACCCCCACGACTCATATTTGGTACAAGAAAAATCCAATGGGTCAAAACAAGTTGGCTAATGTTGTCAAAACGATGTGTAATAAAGCGGGAATCTCCGGGAAGAAAACTAATCACAGCATGCGGAAAACGGCCATAACAAATTTGCTCCACGCCGGGATTCCCCAACTCAAGTGCAGCAGTTGTCTGGACACCGTAACGTTCAGAGCATAAACAACTACGCCGTAGCGTCGCTCGAGCAACAAATGAGATGTCCAACATACTATCCAACAGTAACAAGGAAGAAACAGCAATGGTTCCATCATCGGGAAATGTGACGGAAGCAAGACAAGCAAATCCACCATTTCAGTTTCACAAGACCATCAACGAAAGCACGTACCAAACCCAGGCAGCAGCCACAGCGGGTATATTCGGCGGGGCGGTTATTTACGGCGGTTCATTCACCATTAATGTTGCCACGTCCACGTTCAAGTCTCCACCACGCAAACGTCGTAGGGCCGTGATATACGATTCTTCGAGTTCTGACAACTCCCAGGACTGTTGATCTTCCGAAACCAGATTTTTCCAATTTCGTTCGTGCACGTATTCATGAGATTTCACACGCTGGACTCAAACATGTGACTGTTGTGTTTCACTGAAGTTGAATTTGAAATTGCCGTGTTTGTTTTTTCTCGCCAATTTAATGACTCTTCCAGATCAAATATCAGTTTAAAAACATTTTATTCGTGATTTTGTTAAAATTGTCCATCCGATTTTAATTGAAATTTTAACAAAAGTTTTCCGATTGCATGCGTATGTGGAGGATATATCATTGTCAACAATGTCGCTCCCGATGTAGTAATTAATTTGTGAGCTGTTCAGCCCGAGTTTCGTAGTTATTAAAGAAAGTTTGAACTTACATCGATGCAGTGTCTGTGTAGTGAATAAACCATCTAAGATGCTTCATTTTCTCTGTGAAGGAAACTTCGGTAGATATCCTACATGTTGGTGACAGAGTTCAAGCATTTCTCCGCTCAACCGTAAAATAATTGTCAATGAGCCAGCTGATTGATTACGTCAGACGCTAGTATATCAATCCGCCTGAGCGAGATGACGCAAACAAATGTAGTCCATCAAGAAAAACCACAGTGAAACGTATCATATTTTAATATACGAGATTTATTCATTCAATAACGTGGGCATAGGTATATGATAAAGAGGTTATCCCTCGATATCACCTCTGGTGGGGTCGTATTGCTGCTCGTGCGGTTGTGGGCCGCATCACACTCGTCTTCGACTCGTGTGATGCGGCCCACAACCGCACTCGCAGCAATACGACCCCACCAAGAGGTGATATCGAGAGATAACCTCATATAATGCACTGTATTGATGTGAAATGTGAAAAATACACGACATTTCCTACTTCTGAAGGACGCATGCAGACACCTGGCTAGGCTGGGCCGGTTGAGCCTCTGAAGCAAGCTGACGTATTTGCATACTGTTGACAAGGGACGAATGACCTCAATCGTCCTAATTGATATGCATGATATGTAAATCAATCAAAGCGTCAATTCTGAAATCTGATGCACAAATACAGCTAAAATCAAAGAGTCCGGTGGACGCGACGCTCAGGACAAGCACAGGATGGACTGTTGGACAAGCAATGAAGTACCAGCAACCAGCATCATAATAAAGTATAATCAGTCATCGCCACGGATGCAAACAACAGTAATTTTCAGCATTCTCGCGAGCGATTGCATGCTTTCTGCTCCGCTGACCAACGCAAAGTTTACGAATAGCGTCAAGGTGTTACCGTACAGGGACGCGTTTATGACGATGATGATCCCAAGATCAACGGGAAGTTGTTCCGAGGATTATTGTGTTGCGGGCAGTTTTATTGTACAGCACACGTTAAACATTAGTTATACTGACAAAGACCGACTATTAACTTACAAAGTAAAATTAAATTATTTAGAATTTATTCATTTTCATCAACAAAAAAAACAACCCACTACCTCTTGTGAAAGTTCCCAAGCTGACGACTTTACATAGGTTACTATGCTGACCCACTTCTTCCATGTTCTGACCACACGTATAAAAACCTCTATTTGAACATTAGCTTTCATAATTTTATGTTTCCTATTTTGTGCAAGGTCGTTCACGACTGACAAAATCTCACATCGAAGAAACTAGAGTATTACTGTCACTTCAACCTAAAAAGTGCGTCTCGCGTGTACGTACGCCCATACATGGTAGAGCATAGCACAAGTGACGACACGATTGTGACACAAATGAGCGACGTGACAACATGATCGTGGTAAAAAATTAGCAATGTTGGAGATGCCGTGCTTTAAATAAAGAGATAACGTGAAATCCCTGAAACCCCTTCGCCCAAAACTCTATCGCGTACTTACCAACGTTTTAAACAGCAGATTTACTTTTTCGTGTTCACGCAGCCTGGAAATGTTACTCGGTTGATCTCTGGCATAGTTGGGCACTGGTCGGTTACCTATAATACTTATACTCCTCGTTCAGTCACGATGCTGCTTGAAACGACGGTTAAAAGTTTCCATCGCCCGATTATCACTTCAGAAGATGTATAAATTCATAAAAGGTCTGACAGACTTCGACTAAATATATTGAGTTAATAACGATCTATTTTACTGGTGATCCGCATCGAACGGCGTAATTGTCGGTACCGAGGTGCCTCTTGAGGGACTGTGATTGCCCAACGTCAATATTGCTTCAATGTATATCTCATTCACACCTCTATCTATTGCATCGTTTCAATCACTCAAGCAAGGCAAGCTTTGAAAATGCGAACGTCGACTGTACCCTATACTCGATCCAATGCAATATTACATTGTTTAGTTCAAAAGACGCTGCTTTTATGAATAAAAATACAATGGCCGACGTCAAAAACTCAAGTTGAATGGAGGTACAGTTTCATAAGATATCAGATACGTTATCGGGCTGGTTGATAAAATATCGACAAAAATTAAAGGATATCGGGCCCAGTACTCTAAAACCCTCTGGGGAGAACACTTTTAGGTGTTTCGTCCCAAGAACAAAGTAAAGTAGCAGTTGACTAGATAGATGTTGACGGTTAGTTTCAGAAATTACACAAACTAGTTGAAATCGTGAAAGCTTCCATGAAATTCTCAAACATCGCTAATGTACAATCGCTCGACGATCTTCCCACATTTCCAGCGTTCACTTGACAAAATTGTAAATCTTCCGCTTCGTTGGATTGTTGCATCTGGCTGACTGGAAACTAAACAGTAGCGATGTGGGTTGAGCGTTTATGAAGTCACCACTCAAACTCGATAGTAGAGAAATAGTACCTAGTGAGGTAGTTCAGCTGTGTGGTCATTGTGTAAACGGAATGCCTGTTATGTTCAAGGAGAGCTTTAGAGGTGTGAAATTCTCAGATAAACCTTCGTGTGAACTTCGGAAAGGCGATAAAGGCGACCGTCTTGACTTTACGGGACACACCCACCTGCAACTGCTTATTACTATCTACAGCGCGCAACTTTTGATTTCCGATACAGGTGGAACTTATCTCCAAGGCATAGAGATTGATTTAAAAAGTTGTTGTTTGGGGCATGGCATAGACACTTTAACTTTTTCCCTTTGTGGAATTTAGTGGATTTTCAGCTGGGTTTTCCCCTCATGGTTTGATTCGGCTGTGCTGGTCAACTATGTTGAGCGTTGCTATATGTACAGCTTTTCATTTTTCCCTTGTGGTATTTTCCCTTATGGCTGGATTCGGCTGTGCTGGTCCACTATTTAGGGTGTTGCTGTGCGGACAGCGTTTTCCCTTTGTGGAATTTATTTTCCGGCTGTGTGTTTTTCCCCCACATTGTTGGATCGGCTGGTCAGCAGCAGTGCCATTTCATCCGATTGTCATATGTGGGAGGTTGTGTCTGCATGGTACTGCCCAGGCTCCTTTATTGAATTTCCATATAATGTCTGCCACTCAACCATATTAGGTATGTAATAGGTATAGTGTAACCACTTAATCGAGACTCGGTCGATTTTTTTTCTGCCTAGCTAGTTTTCACTTTGTTTCCACCAACAGGCACTATTCATGGGAAAACGGTACAAAAGAAGAAGAAGGCAGCTAACTCCAATGCCACTTGACACTCAGCATATTCAAATGCTGCACCAGACACCAGGGCTACAAGGCAACAATCAACAACATCAGCTTTATAAAGTGTAAAATATGATTTTTGTTTCCTGGCATTCTTTAGGACCATATTAGTTTGTACTCTCTAGATCAATATGAAACTGTATTCTTGTCCATAAGACTTCCAAGTTATAGTAATGGCTCCTTTATTCTGCTATGTCTTGCTCATATATTTACAAAGGCAATCCTTCCAATAACCAATCAGAGGATTCGGATGTTTGATATCTACTGCAAGTTGAAGACCCAGATTTAGTACAGCAACTTTGCAACGTTCATGTCGTGAGCAAGCTTCCCCTTTTAAGTAGAGTCAATTTATCGGGAAATCATCTGTGTTTTCTGGTTTGGCAGTGTGACAATTTTTTTAACCTTCCTCTATCAATACCAGTGCATTACTTCTATTTTAAAAACAGGCTCTCCAACAATAATCCAGAGGTTTTGGACGTATGAAGTCTGTTTGCCTAAATGGCCTTTTGGTACAAACAGTAAAGTTGTAAACAACGTATACATATAGGTCATCAGTTTAAGGTCAAGTTTAGGGGCTTCTGTAAGTTGTGCCGTTCTAGCTTATTACCTGATGTCCCTAAAAATGTTCCTTAAGTATTAGGAGAAAATAATGTTTTGTTGGGTTGGGAGGACGCTGTTTAGAAATATTTTAATGAAGTACAGGAAGTTTTTAGGATCTCACTATGTGCTTCCTCCAGACTAGCACATTCCATTTCATATTGCTAACATTTTTTTCGCTATATTTGCATTTCACGCATTGTGATTAGACTATGCTTTCTCAGAGAGAATTTTTCCCTCCAAAAGGGTTTTTAGTCTCTGTTCTTTTAACAAAGTCTCTCTTGGTTAGTGTTTAGCCACAGTAGGACATACAGCTTTTCAATCTGAGTTTTGTGCCTTGTTTTACCAAGGTATTATTTTGAAGAGGGGGTCAAGCAGACTTGTTTGTAGATATAGTACAAAACGTAGTTTTCAGACTTTACAATTGTTACTGGCTTACTTATATTGCTGCAATAAAACAGAGGTGGTGGTCGCGTAGCCAAGTACAGTATATAAGTAGGATGGCTAAGTTATTGCTAGATGGACACTGGTACTGTGCTAGTATAAATGTAGCATACATCTGTGCAACATGCATGTGTCACAGATCATTTGCCAATTTTCAGCACAGCAGAAGTCAACGTAGTGATCAAGACAAGCCACTGTTCGCAGGGGCAGCAGTGACGTGAACATTCTTCTTGTTTTGCCGACACAAGTTATGTCTTGTGGCGAGTTTGGGCACCACAAGATTGGGGCAAGATTAAATGAGTTACCTATGTAGGTGAAATCCTTGTTAACCTTAATTGGTCACCAATTTTGTGGCCCACTTTATGTCTTTAAAAGTTATGAGAATGTTGAGCATTGTAATAAAATTTGTTGGTGTGACAGTTTATTGGTCACCAATTGTGTTGCCTATTTGATGTATCTCACTTTTCCACTTTATTACACGCATAAGTAGGTTAGTTATTGTAAGGTCACACGTTTTGTACTATGTTTGTGTGTCATCAATTAGTAGCCTGTTTAATGTACTTTACAGTTACAGTTTTTCATTAAATGATCACCCATTTGGTGGCCCATTTAAACCACAAGGGAATTCCTTAATTTCGTAGGTGTTGTGGGTGTCCGGGGCACATAATCATCACCAATGATGGGGGGCCTTGTACAGCATTTACAGCGTTTTAGGGGATAAATAATTTTATGTGAAATCTTATTTTCAAAATGATCGTAAAAGCCCAAGGGAGTTTCAAAATATATTTGCAAGGTTACAGGAAGACGGAGGTCACTTCACGTTTAAATGTTCAAAACATGGCGACAATAAAACTTGACTCACATTTTTGTTCGATGTGGCCGACCATAGTGACTGCAAAAACAACATTTCATGATCATTATAGGCCTTAGCTTGTAATAATAATACTAATCACAGGTACCTTTGAACAAGTCTGCTGCATGGTCCAACAAATACCAAGTCGAATTATTAGAGTTTGCATCTGTTGCAATGGACAGTCAGCATTACAACACCATGCAGTCTGTTGCATCAAACTTAAGTCATTAAAATCTACAATACCAAAGCATAGATATTGTCTTGTAACATTATTATGCATGGAATTAATGTAAACAAAATTTGGTGATTTATCAAGCAGTTATATTTTAGAAAAGGACTTATAGGCTTAACGGTCTTTGTTGTGTTTCTGTAAAAATATCACCAACATGTAAATTTTGACTCACAACTATTGACATTATCACAAACATGTGCTGCTCATTATTTTTATTAACATACTATTTGCGAATAATAACTTCGTTCAAACAAATCCCCATTTACAGTTTAAAATGCACCAAAACACCATATACAAGGTGTAATGTGCGGAGGCTTTTCAGGTGTTTGCAATTCGACCAGAGATTTCAATATTTCGATATTTGCCATTTTTGAAAAAAAAAAAAAAACAACGGCAAAAAGTGTCAAAACAATACAACACTGTATTTCTATCGCAATTTGAACGTACTCAACTAAGTTTACCCCGTGTTACATAGATAATGAGTGTCAAGCAATCGGAAAAGCGATTTCAGTTTAAATAACGTTTTGAAAGAAACATCACACAGATATATGACCTTGGGCCAATAAATACCAAGGGTAGTGACATATTCGAGGGGTTACTAAAGTTTTCTTTCCGGAAAATATAGCACAATCGTCCTAACTTCATATACAGTGCTCATAGTAGAAAGCGTGGCCTAGCAAGCTTTGTCATTCTTATATGAGGATGACTTGATGTAGCACAAAGGTTGGCTGCTTAAAACATTGCTAATCGTTATCGTCAAGAATGATCTAAAGTTAATCTGCTGGGGCCGTCTCCACATCCTAATGAAGATATTAAGTGGCTGAATTTAGCACCAACAGTATTTAAAAACTCAGCTTTCTTAATAGTATACACAGAAACACAAACAAAACGCTTTGCTGACAATTTTTTGATTTTGCACATACCTTAAAATCACTAGACTAACCAAAAGGCCGCATACTGTGGGAAAAAGTATGACTGGGTGGGAAGTATTTCGCGAAGCAATTGCCCTACCTGAGAACGCTTTAAGCCGGTCGCTATTGACGACAGCAAACATTGTATACATTTAATTTCAATATAATATCCGTCAAATTCTGCACTCGTGCTGTTCGTGTGTTCAGGTTACGTGGTGATTAAATCAAAAATATCCTCGTAATTGAATTATAAACCATAACATCAACGTATCCATTGGTTGCTTGTACTTTATATTGAGTTATCGACGTTGTTTACAGTTTTGGTGATGTGTTTATGTTTCGGCACATTTAGCGCACTTTAGCCAAGTTTGGTGCCATTGTGAGCTGGTACACCTAACACAGAACAAAATCCAGCAATTTGACAAAAACGCACAACAGTAAAGATGTCGAAGACCACTTATATCCCTCTCAAAATCTAGTAAACACAATACGTACAGGATCTTGCTCAAGTAAATCGACGACAAATTTATGATTTATGACGACAAATTTATGATTTTTAGTGATACTTTTTATGTTTCAGCGTATTTTGGGGCATTTTACCCAAGTTTGGCCCCATTCTAAGCTGGGTACAACATGCGAGTGAGCAAGACAACAATGTATCAATTTCATACATAAAAATATCGATCGATAATGTTCACTACACGATAACAGTGGAAACTGTGCCCCTTTCGCCTATGTTCTGTTTTTTTTCCAATTTACTGCAATTTCCATCTGCACGTTCGCCAAAATTTTGTATGCATTACAACAACACTACAGGTACTTTATGTTTACAACTTACTGATGCAAATGCGTCAATTTCAGACCCTAATTCTGAATATGTAAATGCCGTCAGATCACTATTTTAACGAAGGAAGGAGTATATTTCAGTGATCAGAATATATGCAATGCAAATAAAATACGTTTCGTCAAGACATTAAGAAATCTTAACCAATCTTAACCAATTTTAACCAATTTGTATATCGATCAAACGATCACCGTGCGACTTTCTAAGCCTTTGGTTCAGAATTGAGCAATTGAACCGGCGATAAGTGTGCAATCTGTTTGGAACATTAGACGCCATCGATTTGGGAAATCGGGGTTATTCGTTACATACAACAGAAAAACATCGTTGGTTTAACCTTTTCATTTCGCCATTATTTTTACAATATTTGATATTACACATCTCATGGACGTTAACTAAAACTCCATGGATTTATCTTTTGAATTTACCTCTTGTTTTTATGAAATAACGAGTGAATGATATTTTGTCCTGTTGGCTCTATTTTCAACTATTTTTGCATATCGGGAGCCAGATTGGTTCAAGAGAGGTATTAAGGAAGCGATATACATAAGAACACATAAACCAACGCTGAATCGGGATGGCGGACGGTATCAACTTCCCCGAATGTGGGATAATATTTTAAGATCACGCATGCGCAGTGGTGCTAATCAACACCATTGATAAAGACGGCTGGATAGTTGTCGAAAGCTCTGGATAGAGAAATAATTCTCCGTGCAGTACAAAAAATTTAGCTACAAGAATATAGTATGTCTGCACAGATGAGTCTGCATCATTGTACTATTACAGCTTAGTATTTTTTTAATTTATTCATGTAATTATTGCTTAAATATAACGCAAATGGCAACATTTAAGGGAAAAGGAATTTGTCACTCTTTCATCAATACTTAGCTGTGCAGTTAGGATATTCAGCGACATTTTCAACACGACGCGGATGGTGTATTCCACTCGTGCTCGACGTATGTGTCATTAGAGGTTGGGACGCTATTATTGCCCAAAATGGGTTGCCTGTTGGCCGCAGCGACAGCTTAATTTATTGTTTGCTTATCACCAGAGTCATAAAGACATCTAGGCTTTCTTGACCTCTGCTCCATGAGTTCCACTTGGTTGCAATTGCGGTGTTCTCAGACACACAATTAAAGCTATGTTCAGTGTCACCATGCATGACTTATAAAGGACCAATAATAACATGCATGAAACATCGACTAAGATTGCAAAACATAAAATCCGTTGCTGATAAATTGTCAAAAGAATAATCAAACACACTTTGACAAATAAGTTATTCGTACGTTTGTGCACTTTGATTTGAAACAAAAAACTTCACTTTTCTCAATTCACGCTTTATGGTCACAGGGAAACACTTCAATTATCACTGAGAATGCTCATTGACAGAGGAATCCTAATTCATACTCTGTCCTTGCTGCATCATCACGCTCTATGAAAGGACAGTTTAATTTTAGAAACTGAGCGACTCTTAACGATTTCATGTGAAAAGCGTTCCCACCAATTTCTCAAAATGATCGATCTGTATTCTTTACCACTTTCTCATTTAAGGTGTTGTTTGCACCCGAGACACTAGCCTCCCCCCAGCATGAGCAACTAATCATTGATCCAGGTCTGTGCACCAGTGTGTGTCTCTCTCGTATATTTTTTGTGCCCTCGCTGTTCAAGCGCAATTTATGTTGATTGGGAATCAAAAAGTACATATATTACAAGGTCATGTGATTAAACGAAAATTCAACAAGTTTTCGGTAAACAAAAAAAATTAAGCTAAAAATGCATAAAGCAAAACTTCCTTAATGATAACATTCAATGATGCGTGCAATTCCATCTATTTCTTAAGTGGTTTTATAAGAGACAATATCTCTGATTTTCTCTAAGTGTCCACAAAGGTAGGATTTAAGTGTTACCTGCTTCGTGTCAACTGTTTGTAGAATGCAGTCACTTAGGGGAAATTCATTCCTATAATATTCACGAGATTAGGAGTCCAGGCTCACCCCTGGTAACGTACATGCCAAGTGTCAGCATCGGACAAGCGATTTAAGAGAAAATAACGTTTTTGACCGAAACGTCGCACTGATATATCACCTTGGGCCAATAGATGTCCCAGATTGATTTGGGGGTTTCTGAAGTCTTCCTTCCGGGAAAAGATAACACAAACGTCATAACACCATACGCAGTGCTCATAGCAGAAATAAATGGCCAAGACAACTTCCTAGAGCTTTGCTATTCTCATGAGGAAAACCTTATTGATTTAATGTAGAGGAAAGGGGTGCTGCTTAAATCATTTCCTAATATTTATCGTAATGTATTATCTGAAGTTCATCTGCCTTGGCCGACGCCACATCCTAATGGAGATATTCAGTTTAGTGACTGAATTTAGCTGCTGCAATTGGTAGAAATTCTTTTTGAATAATACACTAAGAAACACAAACAAAACGTCTTGCCTTCTACGTCTGGATTATGTGCATACATTTAAGTCACTAGACTAACTAAAAGGCCGCAGAGTAGTTTGTTTGCTTATCACTAAAGTCATAAAAACGTCTAGGGTTCATTTGACCTTTATGTCCTCCGCTTGGTTGCAATTGCGGTATTACTCAGACATATTAAGACAATATTCAAAATCACAATGCATAACAACATGCACGAAAAATCAACTTTGATTGCAAAAGATGCATGCTTCACTGATAAATTGTTAAAAGGAAAATCAAACTCAGTTTCACAAGTAAGGGATTCGTAAGTTTTGTGCATTTTGATTTCGAAAAACTTAATCTACATTGACACTTTATGGTCACTGCATGACCTATAAGAAACTACACACAAGCTTGTAAATGCACCACATAAATAACCATAGAAAGGGAGCATTTCGCATCCGAGGTCACTGATTTTGTATAACATTTTGTTTCATGAACTATTTATCAATCGTATAAGAAAAAAATACCCATCACTGTCAGAAACTACTGAGTCAGAATTGACTCTTGGGGACTTTTTACACTTGTTCCATAGAAACAATGACATTTTTGGATATTATAATTAATTTAAACTATTCTGTACCACTTCCGACCAAAGTATTACTTACTTCAAACTTATTTCATTCTTAACAAAGTAGGAAAAATTCCCCTAATCCCAGGCCGAGGCAAGCGTGCGTTGACACATGTACGTTGATATAGAGAACGAAAGGTCCGCTTTGTGCACACTGAGATTTTTCCAGCCACAATTGCTTGCGCTTTTGTTTTTACACAGAGATTTAGTACAGTCCATCTGTACGCGTAGCGTAGTGATGTTATTTTTTTCACGTGATAACTGGACATCGCATACTATGCGTGGCTCAGACGTTCGGGACGACAAAGGACATTTCTACACGTAAACGTATTCATAATTACGCAGTATAGGTTTTGAGATTTTCTTGATATTTTTTCTCTAATTTAGACAGCAACCTCGTAAAATACCATTATTGTAAATCAACAACATCTTTAAAATTGGCACCTGTACAAGAAGGACTTGTTAAGATATATTACGTTAACGGCATAGTAAAGTCTCATTCAACGTTTTATATAACGACTCGACTAAATTTCAGTAAACCTCATAAATAATGTTATTAAAGAAAACGGAATGATATAATTAAAAGGTACAACGAGGAAGAAGAATAGTTGTCAGGTAAAGAATACTTTTCTAAAATGTATACGAATTTTGCATTTTTCTGAATGCAGCAAAATCACCAGGAACGCCAAACGGAACCAGGCAATACGCGTACACCGCTGCGTATCGTCATACGAACGTGTAATGACATGTAAATAAACCTCTCTAATCTTAATCTCGCCACCTACGATAGGAAATTGTACGACTAATTACGCAAATATGACAATAGATTGTACACCTGTAAGTAATCAACTCATTCCGTTGCAAGTTGTATTCTTCACTGTTTTGAAAAATCATAAAAATTGCTGATAACCAATTTGTTACTTAAATATCCTCCATTGCGTTATTGAACCCTGTATCATTGTTTTTGCCCTTCAAATTCGTGTTTGATACCGGCGAGGTCAAAGTCAGTGTAAGCCATTGCAATTTTTGATCGGTCGGACAAGATGCCATCAGCTGATAAGAAACCTCAATAATCTAACTTTTCCCAACACAGAAACTGTCCACCTTGGTATTGTAACACATGCATAATACTAGTGTTCTCGATGTTTATCTACAAATGTTAGATCAGCCCAATGTTTTGACACCTTTCACGAAACGCGTATGTGATTGGATAAAATGACTGTTCTGAACATTTGTAATTACTCCTAAGCCTATCTACTGTTTCAGACATCATGTTGCCTATATAATAGTAGTTCTAAACATACACAGTAGAGGGGGAAGTCCCCTCTACTGTTTATGTTCTAAACTAAACTACGAAAAGCTGGTACACTACTAAAAAGTTTCGTTTGAGACTCCATGCCAAGTTCCTTCTCTGTTGGTTCTAACAAACGGGTAGATTTGGATGAAATGTTACAAGACAGAAATCGATACAGAAATTGTGTGACATACATAAGAACTGAAGACTGATCTACACTGAAACGTTGAATATATTGAACAGTATAGCAGTCCAATAATCCGAACTTCGGTCATATGTTTTCACCGTGACGTGACGCAAAAAAAATATGGACGTAACTCCATGCATCAAAAGGGTAAATCGCCACGCTAATACAGGGATGTTTAGCGACGAGAATATAGAGAAGCCGTCGGGAAGTGGGGGGGGGGGGGCTGCTGGAACTGCAACAGATCGACATCAAATTACTCAGTTGGTGACGGTCATATCAGTTCAGTAAAGATAATACACAATCAAATTTGCAACACACGTGGTTGGCCCGAAAACAGAAAACTAAGTTACATGGTCTCCCACGATCCACATAGTGGATCCATGGAGTAAAAAACTATGATGTTCCCTACATCACTGACAAGGTCTGTGCCTTCATGGATTGTTAATACTAACGGAAATGATTCCGGATCAGTTTGTGTTCTCTAAAAAGTTGCCACAAGCTTTAACTAGGTGCTTATTGTATGCATTCAATCCCTCTCCAAATAGAAAAAAATATCATGTTTGTCTTGTAAACCATAGGTACGATGCTGTGTGGACCTTTGTGTACATGTTCCGTTCACTATGTTACTGCACCACAATAGAGGGAAACACTGTGGACGAACACAAATCACCTTACACAGACTTAGGTGGCTGCAAAGTTTGCAAGGACCAAAGACCACATGTACAATCAAAGAAGGACCTCGGCTACTTCTTTGGCGTCTCTACAACCGCGCTACTCCGCTCTGTGTGGCAGGGCTATAATACGGCTACGGCGTAGTCATAGCCGAGCACTCTTGACTCTTACCGGCCGTAGGGCTAATAGCTGACCATCGCGCATCGGTTAATAGAGTGGCAGGAAATTACTTTAATAGTAACCCCCGTGACTTATTTTTTAGGTCACGCGTACGTCAGTCCAAGGAGGCAAAATTTCTCTTCTACCGCCATGGTTAGTCATAGAGCCAGGAGCGGAGCTAGTACCTCCATGCTATACGGTAAGCATTGAGAAATATTTGGTCGACATTGCATGCCAATTGTCCTTCGAATGTCATTACACACGGCTTTGCTAGGTCTGCATAGTTTTCCCTGTTTGATGAACGTCAGTGTTGTAATCATAGGGAAATTAGTGAACCAACATTATCGGAATCACAACTGTCTTACAAAGAGCATGGAGCTAGCTCCATGCAAAGAGTAATCTGAATTCGCTGCCCACATGTGGGGGTTGTCAACCTGATGTAATAGCCATTCCCCAGATTTCCATCGATAAAGTGTGTGCGTAAACAAGTAAAGTAAACTCATGAATTTTAATAGACGTGGTGGGTATGGCCGATTTCGGCCAAATAGGCAATAGCCATCACGTCTAAATCTGTGTGGGGAAAAGCTGTCATGAAGTACGTCACACTTTAATACTCTCAATCACAACAAAAAAGCAATATAAAAATAATATCAGGAATGCATTCTAAAGTTTTATCACATGTCAAATAGTTTTTTTTTCCAGTTTACAGAAAGTTAATTTTAACATATTTCTTACATCTGATTACCAGTACCGTGAAGATATTGCTTGGAATTCATCGTTGTTTGAAATTGGGTACAAAGATGTTACGTAGCATTGATTCCCTACCATCCTTCACACAACAAATTTGACGAAAGTCAAACAGATTTTCAAAAATAGTCCCCACAGTCATAATCTTTTTTCTTCTCCTTCACTTTGATAATCTACAAATGCGCTCCGATGCAAGTTAGCTGTGGTAAATATCTAATAATGAGAATTATAACAAAGGTACAACAGTTTATTTGCATCGCAGGTAGCGCACCGTCGGGTATTTCTCGGCAGTACAATATGCCAAAAACATTATGCTATAACTTTAAATTAATGAGCGCTCTTAACCTGGACTAAATGTCTTCAAACCAAGCTACTAGTATCTTACAAGGGAAGCATATATTGCCGTCTGAAGCTGTACGACTTTGCAAGAGAAAAATACATCAACACGATATATTTCAAAGACGATATAGCTTAATGAATATTTTTTTTTGAAAAGAGAAAATCATACCTCTGAAACTGCTAATATATATATATAGACCGTATGATTATCGCGTATTTTCCCTCGCGATCACACTAACTGAAACAGTATCGAGTTGCAGCTCTTTTGGGAAATAATCGTTCGACTGTGTTTCTTTGTTTTAATATATGTACCGTGCTTATCAAAAATTTAACATTGACGAGTAGCCAAATTCTTTCCAACTTTACTTCCGCCACACCAGACCCTGTTGCAGTGAAAGGCTTGAGCGAGACTTGATCAGCAAATACACGAAGTACTAAATGTTTATAATCAAGAGTAATTGCCTAAACAACAATATTGTTAGGTGAACAATACAGTCGATTGGGATAGGAAGAAAGATATTTGCATACCTTTTCAAAATACAGCAATTAAGAAATCACAGTCCGTTGTCCAGCCATCCCACGGCATCGATCTGTCGATATTCACTTCGACTTCTGTAAGACACTGACAATGTTATGGCCACCACACTTGTAGTACACTCTACCACTTGAATGTATCCAGCGTAACCTATTTATGTACGTATCTATGTAATTCATAAGCAAATTAGGTATTTGGTGGGAAAGCAGTCATCCGCTGAGCAGCTATTTATTATACTATCTTTGTTATGCGCAACCAAGCTCTCTGACAGGGGAGTTAATTTAGGTAACTAAACACCTATGACAGGGAACTCACGTCATTTAGAAACAGACGATAGTTGTTACTTTCTTTCATTTTATTATGGATATCGTTCTAACGTAAAGGAAGACTAATGCACATTATACTTCTCTAACACTAGATTGTATGTAACGGGACTTCTCTCAAGTATATATATTAACTCCATTTATAACCTAATTATATATTTTGTCAGAAGAGTTCTCATCCACAGTGCAACCATAAATTATGTGTTCCTTGCGCATCAGCACGCTCTTTAAAATAAACGTTTTATTGTAGTAAGAAAACGACGCCGAAATTGATTCGTGTGAAAGATCTTCAAATTCGTTTCACACACCACACCTGAAATCTTGTCTATTGTGTCGATCTTTCTTAGGAGCTGTTACTCTCTTCTGAAAGGTGATTCTATTACACGAGTGATAAATCTTACACCCCGGCCTAAGGTGAAAATTCAATATTATTTTCTTTTTGTCTGTGTGCATTTGTAAATGTAGCTTCTGTAGTTGAGATTTTTCTTTTGTCGGATTGTTAATGTATATTGGTTACAAGATCATGTGACATAATAGAAAATCATCACAAAACATATTTCGTAAGCTGATATATTTTACATATTTTCACCTTGACTAAATTTTTGTAGGGAAAGTCGAGTTGTTCGTAGCTACCCTCCCACTGGCATATATGGAAGACATGCCTTATCACTGAGTTTTTATGCCCCTGTCTACCGGTATCTATGGTCTGCCCCTCTCTACCACGGCTCAAGCTCACAACTGCCTTCCCCACCACTGCAATTCCATTGACCACTAGATGTACAAATTCCAACATAAAAATTTAATTTTACACAACTATGAGCGGAGCACTACCTTTTGATCAGGCGTACTTGTCTGGCAACCAATATCAACGCAAAACTGTGCAAGTGACTTTGGACATTCCTCCCCTCTATGTTAGGCGCTAAATCTGCCCAGTAGATCAACCACTACATTCCTCTCCCTCTACCTATTTTCCGAAACTTTCCGCCCACTGAAATTCCATGCCCGCCAACTGTAAAGATTGACTTTTCCACCCCACCAGTGCCCGCCCGCTGAAAAATCTACACAAACATGCCTTTTGTAACATATACGGCGCATTACTGGAAAGTAACGGGTAATATGGCTGCAAGTAAGGAGAAACAAGGGAAAAAATCTGAATTTCGCCCATCTATATCAATACCAAGTCCGAATTAGCCACAAGTTTCTCCAGTTAAGTACCGTTTAACACATTTAGGAGATGTAAAGTCACGTCATAAGGTTGTTTATAAAACTGAGTCAAATACACACAATGGGAGACCACACCGACTTTTAGAACTCCAATCTACAAATATAGCGCTGAACACAGTGAGACAAACGATGAGGCACAAAGCATGACACCAAAACCAAATCACGCTACCATAGATTACCACTTACAATAAGGTACCGACATTAACTATAGTGCTAGTAAAGCGCCCGTCAATTCGTCTGATAGTAATCAAGAAAACGAACAACGTCGCCTGAAGAATCGTCACGTGAACGCGGCGGAGAAAGATTTGTCCAGATAGCTTCATCACAAATTAACGATAAGTGTAATGTTAACGATACAGATGTTAAGGGAAAAAATCGAAAATGTTGACATCAATATTGAAAGCGTGATATTTGATAAAATGTCATTGAATACCGTGCTAAACATAACACATGAGAAACGGAAGAACTCTTCATGAAGCAGCATTGCAAAATTTGAAGTTGAATCCAGTCGCAGTTATATGTTCGCCCACTCATAGGTTTCGACTGCAGCGAATATAATCATGCAAGACTTGTCTGATTTTGCTGGCTTTATTTTCGGTACTTCAGAATTCACACTCTTAATACTGTGGACTTGTATGCAAACGAGGCATGTCTCTCTCGTTTTGAAGTGTTATTCACTGATGACGTTTCGCTGTATTTTGTTTTTATATGATGAGATACGCGTAGGAAGGTTATTATTGTTTATTGTTTCTCTCCTCCGTTGGCTAGTAATGCCAGTACAGTCGCTATTGATTCGCCTGTAAAACCTTGGTCGTATTTGACCGAATGTGGAAAGGAATTCGTCGGATTTTTGGAAATGCTGCGGTATTAAGGTTATCGCGTTTTTTGTTGATGTTATTTAGGTGTGATGTTTTGTTGTTGTTGTTTCCTTTCTTGTTTTATGGGGATTTTTGAGAAACAGCCTCACACTGTGACACAGAGGTTCATATTGCTGCAGTCTGGCGATGCCGAGCGGTCGTTGCTATGGCGACCATAGACCGCTGACATCTTCGACCATGATATCGATGTAAGGATATATTCACACATATTATCAACAACACCACCCTTATGAATGTTATCCACCTTCCAGTTCTCAACGAATCATCACCTCTCAGACTATAAGACTAATTTCGAGCCTTGATATGTCACGTTAAACCATTCTGTAATCATTAAAATGGTGTTTACCACCACCAAATTGCTGGGGCAGCGTAAGTAACTGAAAGTATAACGACACAGGCTGGTGTGTCCACTCGTATTCCCAAAGTACGAGCGATTGTAGCAGAAGAATACTCAGAAGAAAATTGTTCTAGATTAAACACAAAATACAAAAACGGAATGTTTTGGACATTGTCTCGTCGTGCGCATGCCCATTAATAGATCCACTTATAAAAAAGGCAAGAGCTTGTTTTTTTGTCAGCTTATAACTAAAGTCACAACAAATGTTGTTGTGCAATTGTCACGTTAATCGGTGGAAATACACATAACTAACGCTCTATTTAGTATCACCATACATGACTTATACAACGACCAAGTATGGCATCCAAAATCATCGATTTGTTGCTTGAGATATATACACTTTGAGATATCTTTTTTAAGTAAATTTTCATAAATTTGAATATTTTGTAACTTTCATTTGAAAATTAATTAAACTATCCTTGGTTTTCAATTTATTAATGGAAGTACACATTTATCTACTATTATAATTACATGTTCTTCCGGTACAAAAATAACATTTCGTCAAACACTCTCACTAACTTACGAGCCTGATTCTTTGATTTCGTTTTTTCCTAGGATGAAAAAATATCAGGAGTTTGTCCTGTTATTGACAACTAACATTAAGAATTTTTTTTAAAAATCAGAAAAAGAAAAAGCCTTGTTTTTCAGGATTGTAAATAAAAAATATTTTAGAGGCAAAAAGGTTGAAATGACTACATTCCCACCAATATTAGTCTTTTTAAGTATTATTTTCAAAATCCTATAGTATATATTTTCATTATTCTTGAATTCCCTAGTCCAGTTTCTAAAACTTAAGAGTTGCTGCACTTTCACTTTTTGTAATTTGTGGCAGACGCATTCTCAATTGAATGGTATTTGTTGAAAATGAGGTCGTCATTGCTACAGATATGCTAACGCGCAGAAATATTGTAAGCTTTGTGACGAACATACCTTCAAGCCGTTGTCGAAATTCGAAAATCGCACTCAAGACACCGATAGGTTCAATGGGTGCTTTTCGCGTCCACTTAGGTAAACTGTCTTCATTGTCAGTAGACACATGCTGACCTATTTCTTACATATTCATCTACGCTACGGTTCGTGTCTTTTTGTTTACTGTACTCAAAGCAGACAGACATATGACCGCGGGTCAACATAGGTTTTGGATGGTGACTGAATCGAGGTTTAATTATAAATCATCCATTGTGACCAGGTGACAAAAATGGTCAGAAATTAATTGGCAGTACTTATCATATGAAAAAAAAAAACAATGGAGTAGCGAGCTTATTAAAGCTTTGTCGGTCACTTTTGGGAATACATTAATTGACTTGATTTTACAAAAAAGGAACTCTGCTCGAAACATTTGCTAACCTTTGTCTTTAAATGTTCACTCTTTTATGGCCACAGGACAACACGCCTCTCAAATATCACAGAGAATGCTCATTCACAGTGTGATTATAAATTATACTGTGTTCTTGCCGCATCGTCACACTCTCTGAAAGCGCAGTTTAATTTTAGTAACCACTCTCTGAGAAGGGTGTTTTTTGAAAAAGAGGCATTAACTTTTGCAGTGAAGGGACTACTGTCGCACGCAAACCTGAGCAAATATTCACACCCTACGTCCATACACCATTGTGTGCCCTGTTGTGTATTTTTTGTATATCATGCAACCGGTCTCCAGCAGTTACTTTAAAAATGACTCGTTGCAATTCTATCTTGCATCAGTTTTTTTTCAATAAAGAAACCAAAAATATCACTACGCTTTTACAGAAATGTGTAAACATTCTTTTCACCAAATATTATCACGCGAGGGCTTAGCTCATAAGCTCGAGCAGCTATGTCATTTCAATAAAGTGACAGTTTGTAGTATTTGGGTTTTAGATAAAGAAATTTTAAGATACACCTCTTTGTCACAATTGTTGATAGCGTAGTACTGGCCAGCGTGCGGCCAGCTCCTGAGATCGCCTACTCCGCGCTGCAGCGTACTTTGTGCCACTGGCAGCAGTGACCGGGCAGGTGAGCTTTGACACAAGACGACTGCAAGCGCGCGTGGAGCGCCCCACGGCTGATGCTATCGAAAAATGCGATATGTTTTATCCAAAACGAAAATATATATTGATGCTCTTTGATTTATATTCATTTTTAAACTTGATTTAGCATTTTTATAACTTATCTGTTTTGTTCAATGATATGTTCCGACATAATGAGATAGGTCACATTGTCATCATATATTTAGAATTCGTGTTTCGATCACTCAAAGTCAGGTGACATTGTCACCATATATTTAGAATTCGTGTTTCGATCATTCAAAGTCAAGAGACAGAGCACTGTACAGCTTGTTTTGAGAACGGCCGGTCATCGGCTCATAATTTGCCGAACAATAACTGTCAAAGTACTGCATTCTTGCTTGTCAGGGCAATATTTCTGCTCTACAATGCTATGCAAATATCACGGATAACAAGTATAAGCTGTTCTGGTACAAGTCTGTGGTCTACAACGATGAGGTATCAACAATGCTAGTCTTTGGTCGCCTGTCTGATCGTCTTTCAAAAACTTTAACAACTCTGCAAGATTATGTCTTTGGTCCAGCCCCAGACTTCCAAGGAAACGGCGATATGCTCCACGTGCAGCTAGCTTCTAAGCTCAAGTTTCAGCACTCACTGTCCCTTTGTGCAACCTACAGAGCTACACTAGCTACTTGAATGCAATCACCAACTCACCAATTCAATGGCAATACATGTAATACCAGAACAAATAATTTTGATCAGTTTTTAACAATGTAAACAATCTGAAAATTTGTATTGTTGATGTTGAAATCCCTTTTTCTCATAAAAATGTTAAAGGTCTAGGTCCATCGCACGGCAGATCTGTACGCGTCAAGATTGGCGTGGCTTTTTACGTATTTTATCACAATGGCGCCCAAACTACGCACATGAAAGCGATTGGTTTTAGATGTACAAGCTGTGTAACTGTTGCAACGTTCTAGACATCAGGCGAGATAGGGACAACAAGTAAAACCTAACAAGCATGCCAAAGGCGGGATTATTGTTTACACCTCGGTCCGTATCAGGCGAGAGAGGGACAACAAGTAAAACCTAGCAAGCATGCCAAAGGCGGGATTATTGTTTACATCTCGGTCTGTTTTCTCTCTCCCTTTGTCGTCTGACCTGTATTGAACCACAGTCAGAATCGATGGTAGTGCAGGGAAATACTAGGAATAGTTCTACACATAGCTTATTTTACCCCCTCTATTGTATTGGTATCTCCCAGGAACCACGCTAGGTAAAACTTGCACTATTAGTAACCGCAGGCAATAATTGTTTGAGGAGAGAAGGGCTGTGTCGTTTATCGCCTCTCTCAACAGTGGTATGCGACAATGTTGAACACTGAAGGCGCTATCAATTCTGAACAAAATAAATAGAAATACTTCTAATTAAATGGGGCATTCATTCATCCTTATTTTGGATTAACTCACGACAGAGAATGAAGTGAATTTGACTGAGAAAAATGTTAAGCTAATATATTTGCAGATTTGCCACACGATATAGTCAACAGAAAAATAATATCGTGACACACGTTTTCGTTTCTCAACTGTATTTCTTGTATCAGGAATATTATGATGTCGTCGCCAACGTATAGTAGTAGTCGTTGTTCAATCAATTGTATTACATTCATACGCTCTGTTTACATGATAAAACAACGTGAACATTATAAACAGTCAGAAGTCATTGAAATAAATGAAACATAAACAACAGTAGAAGAGTTTTGTAGTCCGGGGCTCAAAATTAACTTTTTATAAGATAATCGCGGTGGGTAACCGTTTCCGAAATTTAGTGGTTCCAGGAAGATATCCAAACCAAAGCTTTAGTGCTATTTTCAAATTGCCACTGAAAAATTACTACTACTGTCCTTCTAATGAAGACACAAAAGAATATCATGCAGTCAGCCAAGTAACACAGTGATAATGCGTGAAAGCACTTCCATGTAAGAATATTGTAGAAAACGAAACCATTTAAACAGTACTTAAATAGGTGCACATACTACTGTGAAGGCCAATTAGACCTGTTCCAACGGTCTGTGGGCATATAAATATGAAAACATACAATAAATTGAAGAACTAACTAAACATCAACTAATCGTGCGCTATCGTACGTAAAGTGGTAGGCTGTTGCGTAGATCGCTGGTTGAATGCCTCGGCCCACAGGCCAAGCCGGTGAGCTGCAGGGTCTGGAGAAATACTTAATTTCTTTGACTGCTCTCATTTATCACCACTTTATAAAGCAAGTGAAGTTGCCTTTGGTCATGTTCTTCAAGCTATATATGCCAAACAGTGAAAGCTCGTTAGATATGCAAATTATAAATTAGCTGACATAAAAATGCTAAAAGACTTTCAATATTGTTTTTAACCTGGTATCATCAATGTGCATAGCATGTTTGCCAACTTTGGTCCAGTAAATCTCGCTAATGAGTAATTTATCGTGTGATATCGATGACCATCGTTCGTCTTATGGACATTGCTTGTCTCACAAAACTAAAATCAAAACTTGTACTTGGGGAAAAAGTTCAGTCCTAGGATCTGAGATTATTCATGTGGCGCGGATGCCTTCCATAATCTCTCAATTTGTGTTAAGAAGATAAGAGGTCACCGCCTACGTCACTGTGGAGCCTCGACCAACAGTTTTACGCTAGCAAAATGGCGGTCTCCGGGTAGTCATGTCGGGTAAGGCTAGTAAAAAGGTGATATTTCAGTGAATTTTGAGCGGATTTCTAGTCGTGGTGAGTCCCTAATAACCAAGCTGTCGATGAGTGTTGGCAATGTGCAATTTGGATGGAAACGTTTTCGACATACCGTCGAACAAACTTGCACAAAGGGTGCCTGCGGCGGATATGGACGCTAGTCTATGGAATATCCCATAGCTGTGGCGGCGGGGCGGATATGGACGCTAGTCGATGGAATATCCCATAGCTGTGGCGTAAAAGTCAAAACCAGCCCGTACAAGGCAGGAATCCAGTCTGAAACACCACAGTTATGGACCCACAGCTATTGCCGACCCAGCATAGAACAACACCGCTGTGTAAAACCCATTGGGCAAAATATAGATTTCATAAATTTCCTTTACTACAAGTTATGTATAAACGTTTATGTATCGGTCACTTCATTTAGGTTCACTTTGAAAGCTTTCTTATCGTGCTGTAGGTACGCATGGAGGTAGAAACGTATGAATGGTATAAATATTGGGGCCATTTCATTCGAGCAAGTGCAACTGCTCCGCTGTACAAATGTGCGCTAGGCTGCCGATCGTCTCTACAGCCGAAATCACAGGCCTCGGCAAATTGCACAGTTGTTCAAGTCCGATTATGTTTCATTAATTCGTTACAAAAGTTAGGCTAACAACGGAATCAAACCAAGAGATATAGTTTGCTCCATGGGTTTATACAGTTCAGCCAGGGTGCGTACACGTATACGGGGTAGGGGAACGTTAATTTAACGACGTTGAAGTGGGACAGGGCCGGGTTTGCTGCAAGCCATCTCTTGTGTTCATACCGAAGCCATAGTATTCACATGGTGTCGGCGCTGCTCTCGACCATGACAGATAAACTGTCAAAATTTTGAAACCTGTCAGATTTAATGCAACATATATCGGAAGAGATGCAACGGAACCAGAGGATCTCAGAGCCTGAAAGTTCGATTGTGTACACACAGACAATAAGGACCTTGTCTGTGGTGTACGACCCGACATGACTTTGTAAAACAGATTCGTGATTGGCTAACTCTGATGACATATTCTCATGAATAATTAATTAACCCCATTCACACTTCCGTGGTTTCCTAGCGTAATCTGCCAGAGCTCGATTTTTACGTAGGTCAACGGAGCAAAATTATGCTCTTGCTCACGAGAATGTGCAACATCAGCTCAGGTGTGTGAACACTTGAGTTAAAAAACATAAGAGTTGCTGTACATTTCACATTTGTATTTGGTGAGAGATGCATGATCAGATATATTTTGTTTGCTTAAATGAAGTTGACATGGCTACACATATTTTTATGACATACAGACCTTTCAACCAATGTCGGAATCAAAAAATCGCAGACACCGACAGACTCAATGGTTGCTCTTCGCTTCCACTTAGGTAAACTGTCTTCATTGTCAGTAGATACACGCTGACCTATTTCTTACACATTCATCTACGCTACGCTTCGTGCCTTTTTTATTTACAGTACTCAACGCACACAGATATATGACCTCGAGGTAATCTAGGTTGGGATAGTGACTGAATGGGGTTTTATGTTAAACCATCCATTGTGACCAGATGAAAAAATGGTCAGAAGTTCATTGACAGTACTTACCATATGAAAAACAATGGACTAGTGAGCTTCACACCATACGTCCATACACCATTGTGTGCCCCTGTTGTATATTTTTGTATCATGCAACCGGTCTCCAGCATTTAATTTAAAAATGACTCTTTGCAATTTCTATCTTGCATCAGTTTTTTTCAATAAAGAAACCAAAAATATCACTACGCTTTTCCAGAAATGTGTAAACATTCTTTTCACCAAATATTATCACGCTAGGGCTTAGCTCATAAGCTCGAGAAGCTATGTCATTTCAATAAAGTGACAGTTTGTAGTATTTGGGTTTTAGATAAAGAAATTTTAAGATACACCTCTTTGTCACAATTGTTGATAGCGTAGTACTGGCCAGCGTGCGGCCAGCTCCTGAGATCGCCTACTCCGCGCTGCAGCGTACTTTGTGCCACTGGCAGCAGTGACCGGGCAGGTGAGCTTTGACACAAGACGACTGCAAGCGCGCGTGGAGCGCCCCACGGCTGATGCTATCGAAAATGCGATATGTTTTATCCAAACGAAAATATATATTGATGCTCTTTGATTTATATTCATTTTTAAACTTGATTTAGCATTTTTATAACTTATCTGTTTTGTTCAATGATATGTTCCGACATAATGAGATAGGTCACATTGTCATCATATATTTAGAATTCGTGTTTCGATCACTCAAAGTCAGGTGACATTGTCACCATATATTTAGAATTCGTGTTTCGATCATTCAAAGTCAAGAGACAGAGCACTGTACAGCTTGTTTTGAGAAAGGCCGGTCATCGGCTCATAATTTGCCGAACAATAACTGTCAAAGTACTGCATTCTTGCTTGTCAGGGCAATATTTCTGCTCTACAATGCTATGCAAATATCACGGATAACAAGTATAGACTGTTCTGGTACAAGTCTGTGGTCTACAACGATGAGGTATCAACAATGCTAGTCTTTGGTCGCTTGTCTGATCGTCTTTCAAAAACTTTAACAACTCTGCAAGATTATGTCTTTGGTCCAGCCCCAGACTTCCAAGGGAAACGGCGATATGCTCCACATGCAGCTAGCTTCTAAGCTCAAGTTTCAGCACTCACTGTCCCTTTGTGCAACCTACAGAGCTACACTAGCTACTTGAATGCAATCACCAACTCACCAATTACAATGGCAATACATGTAATACCAGAACAAATAATTTTGATCAGTTTTTAACAATGTAAACAATCTGAAAATTTGTATTGTTGATGTTGAAATCCCTTTTTCTCATAAAAATGTTAAAGGTCTAGGTCCATCGCACGGCAGATCTGTACGCGTCAAGATTGGCGTGGCTTTTTACGTATTTTATCACAATGGCGCCCAAACTACGCACATGAAAGCGATTGGTTTTAGATGTACAGGCTGTGTAACTGTTGCAACGTTCTAGACATCAGGCGAGATAGGGACAACAAGTAAAACCTAACAAGCATGCCAAAGGCGGGATTATTGTTTACACCTCGGTCCGTATCAGGCGAGAGAGGGACAACAAGTAAAACCTAGCAAGCATGCCAAAGGCGGGATTATTGTTTACATCTCGGTCTGTTTTCTCTCTCCCTTTGTCGCCTGACCTGTATTTAACCACAGTCAGAATCGATGGTAGTGCAGGGAAATACTAGGAATAGTTCTACACATAGCTTATTTTACCCCCTCTATTGTATTGGTATCTCCCAGGAACCACGCTAGGTAAAACTTGCACTATTAGTAACCGCAGGCAAAAATTGTTTGGGGAGAGAAGGGCTGTGTCGTTTATCGCCTCTCTCAACAGTGGTATGCGACAATGTTGAACACTGAAGGCGCTATCAATTCTGAACAAAATAAATAGAAATACTTCTAATTAAATGGGCATTCATTCATGCTTATTTTGGATTAACTCACGACAGAGAATGAAGTGAATTTGACTGAGAAAAATGTTAAGCTAATATATTTGCAGATTTGCCACACGATATAGTCAACAGAACAATAATATCGTGACACACGTTTTCGTTTCTCAACTGTATTTCTTGTATCAGGAATATTATGATGACTTCGCCAACGTATAGTAGTAGTCGTTGTTCAATCAATTGTATTACATTCATACGCTCTGTTTACATGATAAAACAACGTGAACATTATAAACAGTCAGAAGTCATTGAAATAAATGAAACATAAACAACAGTAAAAGAGTTTTGTAGTCCGGGGCTCAAAATTAACTTTTGATAAGATAATCGCGGTGGGTAACCGTTTCCGAAATTTAGTGGTTCCAGGAAGATATCCAAACCAAAGCTTTAGTGCTATTTTCAAATTGCCACTTAAAAATTACTACTACTGTCCTTCTAATGAAGACACAAAAGAATATCAGTTAGCCAAGTAACACAGTGATAGTGCGTGAAAGCACTTCCATGTAAGAATATTGTAGAAAACGAGACCACATAAACAGTACTTAAATAGGTGCACATACTACTGTGAAGGCCAATTAGACCTGTTCCAACGGTCTGTGGGCATATAATATCAAAACATACAATAAATTGAAGAACTAACTAAACATCAACCGATCGTCGCGCTATCGTACGTAAAGTGGTAGGCTGTTGCGTAGATCGTTGGTTGAATGCCTTGGCCCACAGGCCAAGCCGGTGAGATGGAGGGTCTGGAGAAATACTTAATTTCTTTGACTGCTCTCATTTATCACCATTTTATAAAGCAAGTTAAGTTGCCTTTGGTCAGGTTCTTCAAGCTATATATGCCAAACAGTGAAAGCTCGTTAGATATGCAAATTATAAATTAGCTGACATAAAAATGCTAAATGACTTTTAATATTGTTTTAACCTGGTATCATCAATGTGCATAGCATGATTGCCAACTTTGGTCCAGTAAATCTCGCTTATTAGTAATTCATTGTGTGATATCGATGACCATCGTTCGTCTTATGGACATAGCTAGTCTCACAAAACTAAAAACAAAACTTGTACTTTTGGGTCAAAAAAGTTCAGTCCTAGGATCTGTGATTATTCATAGGGCGCGGATGCCGGCCATAATCTCTCAATTTGTGTTAAGAAGATGAGAGGTCAACGCCTACGTCACTGTAGAGACTTGCTGCATGGAGCCTCGACCAACAGTTTTACGCTAGCAAAGTGGCGGTCCCCGGGTAGTCATGTCAGGTAAGGCTTGAAAAAAGGTGATATTTCAGTGAATTTTGATCGGATTTCTGGTCGTGGTGAGTTCCTAATAACCAAGCTGTCGATGAGTGTTGGCAATGTGTAATTTGGATGGAAACTTTTTCGAAATATTGTCGAACAAACTTGCACAACGGGTGCTTGCGGCGGATATGGACGCTAGTCTATGGAATATCCCATAGCTGTGGCGGCGGGGTTAAATCGTAAAAGTCAAAGCCCAGCCCGTAAAAGGCAGGAATTCCGTCTGAAAACACCACAGTATGGACCCACAGCTATTGCCGACCCAGCATAGAACAACACCGCTGTGTAAAACCCTTGGTCAAAACTATTGATCATATTTTCCTTTACTACAAGTTATGTATAAACGTTTATGTATCGATCACTTCATTTAGGTTCACACTGAAAGCTTTCTTTCGTGCTGTAGGTACACATGAAGCTAGAAACGTACGAATGGTATAAATATTGGGCCATTTCATTCGAGCTAGTGCAACTGCTCTACTATACAAATGTGCGCTAGGCTCCCGATTGTCTCTACAGCCGAAACCACAGTCCTCGGCAAATTGCACGGTTGTTCAGGTCCGATTAGGTTTCATTAATTCATTACAAAAGTTAGGCTAACAACGTAATCAAACCAAGAGATTTAGTTTGCTCCATGGGTTTGCAGTTCAGCCGGGTACGTACACGTATACGCGTACGGGAACGTTAATTTAACGACGTTGAAGTGGGACCGGGCTGTAAGCCATCTCTTGTGTTCATATCGAAGCCATATTATTCACTTGGTGTCGGCGCTGCTCTCGATCATGACAGAAAAACTGTCAAATTTTGAAAGCTGTCGGATTTAATGCAACATATATCGGAAGAGATGCAACGGAACCAGAGGATCGCAGAGCCTTAAAGTTCGATCGTATACACGTAGACAACGAGGACCTCGTCTGTCGTTTACGACCTGACATGACTTTGTAAACAGGTTCGTGATATTGGTTAACTCTGATGACATATTCTCATGAATAATTAATTAACCCCCACTCACACTTCTGTTGTTTCCTAGGGTAATCTACCAGAGGTGGATTTTTGCGTATGTCAGCGCAGCAGAAATTATGCTCTGACTCGCGAGAATGTGCGACATAAGCTCACGTGTGTGAACACTTGAGTTAAAAACTTAAGGTTGCTGCACATTTCACTTTTTGTATTTGGTGGCAGATGCATGATTAGATATATGGTATTTGTTTAAAGGGTGTCAACATGGCTACAAATATGCTAATGACAAACTTTTCTACCGTTGCCGGAATCAAAAAAGCACACTCAAGGCACCGATAGATTCAATGGTGCTTTTTGATTTTCACTTAGGGAAACTCTCTTGTCAGTTCGTTTCTAAGTAGTGGTAGATACACGCTGACCTATTTCTTACATATTCATCTACGCTACGCTTTGTGTCTTTTTATTTACAGTACTCAACGCACATAGATATATAACCTCGATGCAATCTAGGTTTTGAATGGTGACTGAATGGAGGTTTATTTTAAATCATCCTTTGTAACCAGATGAAAAATTGTCAGAAATTCATTGACAGTACTTACAATATGAACAAGAAGGACTAGCGAGCTTATTAGAAGTTTGCCAGTCTCTTTTGGAAGAAACAAAATTATTAATTAATTTAACAAAGACGGAACTCTGCTCGAAACCCTTGCTAACTTTTTATCTCTTAATCACAGGGGTAGGTAAGAAAGCCTAGAGACGAAACAATAAGCCAAACCGCGCAATAGAAACTCAAGCGGTGTGATAATGTCCATAAGCCACGCATGCAAAAGCTTAGCCGCGAGACAGGAAAGCGCCAGCACCGATACCGTACGTCATTGATATATGACGTTTCAAGATGGCGACCCAGTAATGCTGAGTGTACGGAGCGCTCGAGAGGTAAGGATTTTCGTCCGTTTCAACGTTTTAGACCAATTTTACACTTCCGTATGATGTGTATTCTGCGGGAATCGGGATAAGAACTAGTATGCCAAGTAATTTTTATCGCTTTCAATTATTTTGCAAAGAGTTCGTGAATAATGGCCGCTACTACTCCGACAGATAAGACCTAACACCATACAAGTGAATGGCGTGCAGAATGCATGCAGGTCTGTGTAGTGATCCGACTAATCGTTGCACATTGAGTGTCGTACGTTCATATTGTATAAGCAGGACTAGGTATTCGAATAATAGAATAGTTATATGTAGATTTTCGTAAACTACGAAACCTCGTTTACTTTTATGGATATCAAAATATGTATCAAGTTGCATTGTCAAGTGACAATTTAAACATTACAGTAATCAGCGAATTGTCATGTCAGTTTCAAGTGAGTGAGTTTTGCGTTCATTCTATTAAACCTTCCGTGGTCATTCAATAATTATTGACATTTATTCCACTTGTGTTACAACCATAAAAAAGTCTGTAGTAAGAACTTAGTTCCTTAATCATTGCTATACAAGTTTATCTGATTTATTTCTTTTTTTTGATAATGTATTTTGATATTTATTTTTTATTCAGAATTTTTGTCTAACTGCATCATCATCAATATTTGATAATGCCACCAAAGAGAAAGCGCTCAAGATTATTTTTGACCCTAGATAGGAAAGGGAAAAAAAAGAAGTGGAGAGGGAAACAGTGCACACACAACTGATGAAGCTGAGCCTGTCGATGGAGGTAAATAACATTATGTCATAGCATTTATCATAATTTGAAACTTTACAATATGTGTAAGTTTGAGGTGTAAAAATCACACACAATTATTTTGGTAGAAAATTTTCAAAATAAATTTCATTGTCTTCCAATTGTCATGCCCATATCTACAAGTAAGTGCAACTTTGTTTGGTCTCCACCCATGTACTTGGGTGCATTCTTATCTCTGTCCAAAGGTCTTCTTATTATGCCAGCCATCTTGAACAAAGTGAAGAAACATTGTGTTGTATATATGTAGCTATGCAAAAGATATCCATTCGGTTGAACTCAAGCACACACACACATGCCTAGTAACTGACAACCACCATGCTTTAAGAAAGTATATTATACTGTATAAACTTGGCTAAAAGGGTATATATGTAACTTAAAACTATGATGTTGTCCACAGATCAATCTTGATATTTAGGCAACAGCAATATACACCACAAGTAACAAATTGGAGCTACATGCAGAATGTGATGACACTATTTTTTTTTCAGATATTAATGCCATACAATTCTCACTGCACTTTTATATTGTGTGGTCATGCCTCATAATATTATAGTACATGTACTTTATATTCTCTGACATTAATTTTGATGAAAAGGATAACCAAAGTTTGTGAAACTTAAATAGATTCATTCTCAAATATATTCACAGGTGATGAGTCCTTGGAGTTACCACCACCATTATTCCACAGTACACCAAGTAAGGAGAAAATGCAACAAGAAGAGAGGCAAATCAGGAAAATACAAGTCTGGGCTCGTCTGACATAACATGCAAGTGGTGTAATACATCTATAAAGCTACCAGAAGTGAATGAGGTTGATAATATTTATGGGATACTGTGTTTCAGCTGTGGAAATATCATAGATTTCCAAATACAATGGGGGTAATGGTTCGAACTGTAATGCCTCTGTCCTTGTAGTGTATGAACTTTGCAACCGGTGTGGATCATATGGAGAAAATAAGTCAGACAGTGGCATTAATCGTAGCCACACTCATTCCCATATTGGTGATGGACAGGTCTGTGACAAATGTGGATTTGGTCTCACCAAGATTCATGATACAAAGTCTAACAATGAGTTAAATGTACCTGAAGATACACTGCATAATAGAGATACAGATATAGTTGGCAAAGATGTTCAAGTTGAAACTTCACCCTCTGTTGAATCTGGAGGAGACTTGACCTTCAAGAAAAATACAGACATCTTTGCAGGTTCTGATACTGTCAGCAGTAGGAAAGATGAAGTTGTAGATTCTGATAAAGAAACTGAGGATGGTAACAACATTACTGAAGTCATTGAGAAGATAATGCCAGAATATACAAAAGTCTTACAAACGTGTGAAACAGGTGATATTTTGAAGGAGTTATTGATATCACTTTCGAATGGCCAGTTACAAGCAGACAGTCTCACCTATGCAATATTTATTGATACGCTGAAGGCCTTGAATGCAACGTCCTTGACAGAGATGCGGTATAGCTTTCTTTCAAAATTGTTTTGGAAGACCTTCCTCAATAAATTTGGGCAGCTCCCCTACGGTTTCTGAGTGGATGGAAACATGCTGGATCCCTTCTACTTGGTAAAAGTGACAGGGGTAGTTTTGCTGGTGCTGAAGCCAATAAAATATTTTCCATACCTAATGAGGGTGTTTTAAAGATGTTTGACCCATATGAAGGTGAATGGCGAAACGTTATTGCCCCTGGTATCTGCCACCAGGTTGTTGACAAGATTGCTGCTGCCAATAAAGATACAAGTATTTGTATTGCATTTGATGGTAAGAAAGTATCTCCAGGATTAAGAGGTGACAAGGTGACACTAATCTGCATGGAAGAGAAAATGAAGTGGATGGTTTGACTCCTGCTGAACAAAAGGCAGTGCATGTTACAGAGCTACAAGATGTGAATAGTATCAAGCAGCTTATTTGTAGTGAACGTAATGCCAAATCTCTGGACCAAATGAAATCTATTATCGATAAATTGAGAAAGCTGCTGACACACCTTACAGTAAAGAAAGCCCTTACTCTCGAAACTTTGGGAAAGAAGACATATGCATTGGAGAAGTTAAAGTCTCGTGCAGCTCAAGACTCTTCTGCTACTTCACCTAAGTATCAGTATCCGATAAGTTTGGTGACAGCTAATATAATTGAGCTGAAGGAACTTGATGCAACTGGTGATAGATTAAGAGAAGAGCTTGCTGAGATTTGTGTCAAGATGATAAAAGGCCAAGGCTCATTGCCAAATTTGTCAGTAGAAAATATCTCTGAGTATTGGCGATACCATTCATTACAGGATATTGACTTATTGTCAAGGTCTGAAGTGCCACTGCTGGAGCAGTTTTCAAAGGAGATAATAAATATGGGCCTTCGATTTGTCAGCAAAGATCAACCTTTTGGTTCAAGGCCAGAAGCGAGGTAAAGGTGACCGCCAGCACTTTGTACAATGCCCTTGGTGTGCTGGCCTAAAAGCCCAGAAAGAACACTACCAACAAACAGTTCTTGGCTTTGATAGGCCAGCAACACCATCAAATGTCCAAGAAGCCATGGATTGGGGTACGAAACACGAGATATGTGCATTGAGTACCATAGTAAGCAAAGTTATTCCTGTATTTTACCCTGAATGTTGCTTACTAGAGGTAGGAGCATTTAAAGTTCGGGTGGGCAATGTGGACATAATTATATCACCTGATGGCTACCTATACAATAATGTAACCCACAGTGATGAGGCTGGAGTGGAGTGTAAATGTCCCAAAAATGGAAGGATACCAAACATGATACCTCCACGTTATTACCTGCAAGTCCAAGCACATATTAGAAGCACACCTAATCTCCAGTGGTGTATGTTTTGTGTGTGGACGGAAGAAACCACAAAAGTATTCAGAGTTGAACGAGATGAACAAGTGTGGGCACTTGTAGAGCAAGAATTGAATGCTGTCTATGGAGGTGATAATACAAGATGTCCATCAAGACTCTCCTCCACAGCAAAAGCCATAAATAAAATGATCAGAGTCAATATTCCAAAACTTGCCAAGTTATCGTTGAAGTATCATCTGTGCACTCCTGTTTGTATGGTGATTCTAATGATGAAATGGTGTTATTAAAGTTACTGAATCAGATCCTTATGTGACCTGTATTTACCATGAAAATGTTACTGTTGACATAGACTCCGAATCAATGTCATCATTGAATATTCCTTATACTTTGGATGAGGTCATTTATTACCTGAAGCAACATTACCAGTTGTCTCGAAAGAAGGCCACAGAAGTGATAGCATTTGTCGCCTGTAACACAGATAGACTGTGGTCTGCAGATATTGCCTACGGAGCACCAATATGTTACTTCCTAAAAGGCTACAGTCTACCAAGCAGTGTTGTTAGGAACATTCTGGAAGATGTCCTCAGTTATTGTCATGAGAAAGGAGTGCACTGTCCAGTTCAGAGTTTTGATGGCCAGTATGCACCATTATTGCAGACCAGTAAGGATGGAAAGCCACAGACAATCTTACAGCTACAGAAACTGTTCTGGAAGGAGGTTTGTGCTATGACAAAACCCCAGCTTTTGGCAGAAATGAAAACTGCAAACTGTGTCTCTGAAGTAAGTGATGTCACCTATCAGACAATTGGCAGAGGAGTTTACACTGTGAATCTTGGACACAAAACTAATGTAACCCTCCCTCAAACAGAATGCAAGTTCTCAAAAAAAGCAACCTGTTGAAAACAGTATGGAATGCCAAGAAATGGTGAAAATGTGATACATCAAATAGTAGAAGATCTTCCTGAAAATGTCATATCAATAGAACATGAAACATGGACACAAGTAGAAAACATGCAACAGCTGAATGACAGTATTATGAATGAAGACACATCTGAAGTAATTGATGATGCTACAGTAG
The DNA here is from genome assembly GCF_041260155.1 of Ptychodera flava. Lineage (NCBI taxonomy): Eukaryota > Metazoa > Hemichordata > Enteropneusta > Ptychoderidae > Ptychodera > Ptychodera flava. The sequence goes on from NC_091930.1 coordinate 6,257,978, forward strand.
AAAATAGTAATTTACAAGGGGAGGATGTAGATGTGGATAATGATAACGTGGACAACGGAGACAATATTGAAACGGCTAGTAGTGCAAATTCTAACAGTAACTGCATACTTGAATCTGGTGACATTCGCAACATGTTATCAATGCTAAGGGATCAAACCAATAAATGGTGTGACAAAAATGCTGAGTACCTCCAAGAATGTTTACTGAGCTGCAGCAATCTAGCTAAGTTGACAGTTCCAGAATTGAAGATAGTTTGAGGTACCTGAGAGACAAAAAACATATCAGGTCACATTATCTGGCTGCAAAGAGGATTTAATTACACGATTGAAGAGCATGTTCGACCTATCAGGAGAGGTTCCTGTAATACACACTACAAAGAAGTTTTCACCAATTAAACTGTCTCAGCTCTGCTTAAAGGTGTTAAATGGCAAAAATTATCCAAAACTAGCATTGTCTGTGTCCTATGCAAATTGGAAATTCCCATCACGGGTAGCTGAATGGCGAAAGGATTCAAGAATTAAACATGATATGGTTATCCCTGAAGTCAACGGTAACAAACCTATAAACTGGTTTTACATACCAGAGTACTCCAAAGATGGTAATGAACTCTTTGTCAGAAAGATCGATCCCCACCATCTCCTTACAAGACATAGGTCTGCGCTTTGTAAGCGAAATATAGGTTCAGCGAGAAAGAGTGATTTCCTAGATGTTGCCAAAGAAAATAAAACCAGTTTACAACTTGGTATGATGGAAGATAGCCTCGACATGCAGAGTACTGACTTTTCATTAATCACATTTTCATCTGAAGTTGAGGCAGAATTGCAGAAAAAGGGCTACACAGCTTCAGCAAATATGTGTCATGCTATCAGACAATAGTTTGAGTCAATGGATAATCCTGGAATATCAGCAACTGAAAGATGCAGAATGAAATTTAGGCAGGTGGTGTTTATTACTATGTAATGATAAGGAAGAGTTAATGAATTTGGCAAGAAAACCATAAACAAATACATCACACATGTGTATGAACTTTCATTGACAGAATGCCTTTTGTGATGAAACTAATTTTGATTTCTACAGGTTTTAATGTGTCATGAAGAGATGACTAGTTCAGTTAGGTATGCCAAGGAAGACAGATAATAAATATACTGCCATGCATATTTGTGCTTTCCAAGAATACATATTAGAGTGGTTTTTTTCCCCATAGGTATAGGGATGTGCTGTTATCAATGACTGACCTGTCTAAATTCCCACCTCCTGGTATGTATGTGCAAGGGTACCCAAAAGGACTATGGGAGTCAACAATAGCCAGTATCGATGCGGATATAATCTTGTATGGGCTAGTTCGAAGACGCACCTACAATCAGAGAGCTGTGAGCAGCCAACTTTGTGAAAGCTTATTTGCCAGTATGGCGACAATGCCTGGCACCAAGAATGGTGTACCAAACTGCTGTGATCTTGAAACAGATTTCGCTAAGATCTGTGGCGAAGTGGTTGTGCGTTATGACCCAAACAGGTGTGTATGAATTAACACTGCAAAATGCAAACATTGTTACTGTTAAGAACGTGCAATTTATATGTTGGCTTATGTGTGTGACAAGGGAAATTGAATGTAAACTATATCTGTTGGCGGTGTGACACAGATGAAAGTTAGACAAAGATAAACATAAAGACAATCTTCAAAGATCTGTTACAATTTGCGGTAATAATTCACCCCATTAAACAATTTTAGTACAGCCTGAACTAATTATATTTCTTACATATGTACTGCCGTACATGTGCACTAGTGCTCACGCGTAAAATCGGTATTTTCCCTGCAGTGAAAATACCGAAAACATTATTACACAGTTGTATGCAAATGAGTTCTCACACCAGAACTATTCAGTGCGTTCGATCGTACTATTTACGGTAAGCATGAACTTGCAGCAATTCTTTGGCAAATGTTTCGTGTTCTTAGGTAAAATCACTTGTAAGCATTTAATGTCAAGTTTACAATTACACAGGACAGTTTTGCTTGATCATTTTCAGTCCATTTTTCCCAAACTGAACGCGCACGATCAGAGCGACATGGGTGTCGTTTTTGAACGCTATATTGGAACACCTGTTCCACGCGACATTGCATATAAAAATGACGTGATATAATTTCGATAAATTTCGTATATTTTTCGTCATTGTTGTAAAACATATGTAATAAAAACAGAACCCCACGTCACGATACTGCAAGAGTGGACTACCGCTGGCATTGCACTCGTGATTGGGTTGTTTCCTGCTGCAATCACTTCACTGCTAATGCTCGTGAAGTACTGCCACAGGATACAACCAAATCACTCGCGCAATACCAGCGGTACACCACTCTTGCACTAATGCGCCGTTGGGTTCTGTTATAGTGTGGTACTAACCACATTCTCTCCAGATTGCTTTATATCTACCAAGAAAAAAGCAGCAGAACTCTACTTCAAAGCCACATGTTATAATTCTTTTTAAGGTAAAGGGCGACGAATTCGGACGCGCACACGCTTTTAGAACGTTTCTGCGCAGATTTAACTCCAGCCTGCCGCAAAATGGGTTATTCTGTAGAGCATGTATTTAACATCCCCTGTCATTGTTGAAATTGCGCTTTTACCTAATTTTTTGACCCAGTCTCTTGGAAATACATGTGACCTATAACCTTGTCATATTTTGACCCCCTAGGAAGCTGGTTTTTATTCAATATGAGCGAAAAATTAACATTTCTCTTCCATTTACATGGCGCACATTACCCATTCACCTGGAGATATTGTAAAAAGTAGCATGGTGACACCCTTTTATTAAAAGTGTAAACTAAATGGTATTATGTCAGGATTTTATTCGCCAAGTTTGGTCAAAATGACACCGTTCAAAGCGACAGGAAGAAAGTTCGAAAATTATGTAGTGATATAATTTCGATATCGTCATTTTGTAATCGATACTTATGTTAAAATTTCTTTACAAACATCATGAAAACTATACATTCGATAGATATGAAACTTAAGTCTTGGTATTTATTAAAATTAACTCATTTGCTAAGCGTTTTATAATTGCTTTCTTTAGTTTAAGTGAATTATATCATTTTTATTTATTTCTAACGATGCCATTTTAACGTCCGTTTCCATGGAAACGAGCGTGGTGACCCCCATTTTTTATTTCATTTTTGCACTTGCACAACTTCTAAGAATATTTGTGCAAAGTTTCAAGAAAATGACACAAACACCCTAATTTTGACGTTATTCGTAGTACTTCACCTTAATCTTTGAACTTCATAATTTACTCTAAGAAAACTGATAGTAATTATTGTTTTCAATATATTGTTTTTAGGGGCTTTCCTATAAGGTTGACATCTTCAGCCATGTATCCTCATCAGCAGTTAGAAATGAAGAGTGAAGCAAAGTATGAACCAATGACACCACCTACTTTTATTTCTGAAATATCTGTAACTGTAAGTAATCAAAAGGCCATCGTGTGAATTGTACTAAACAACACTGTATATATGTATCTTGTTTTTCTTACTTGTTATTATTATTGGTCAGACAGAGTCTGAAAAAAGGAGCTTTCAGATTGAGCTACCAATATATTTGTCCAAGAGAGTCATGTCATGTGTCAGATGATTTTGTGGATAATTTCCTTCAAAATTATTACGCGTCATCTTTATTCATCTTATTGGCCAACCCGTCATCTTGTTTTAAAAGTATGCATAATGTAAATTTAGAGTAAAACATTAATTCTATTTGGTTGTAATGTCTGTAACCATGTCCTCTCTGTATCTTACCTAGGACCATCCATTTGACAGCCCGACAGGTGCAGAACAGCAACAAGAAAAGCGAAGGGGTTATCAGGACCACATGAACCAGCCCGAGGAGTCACTGGTGTGCGCACCTATCACAAAGTGAATGAGGGACGACTGAGTGCCCTTACCCGTATGGGTAAAAGCAATACAATAGAGCCACAAACATGAGTTTGGACAATTGCATCGTACTTATCAACGATGTCATTAATATCTGTAATTTTGTGCAGGAAAGAACTCTCTTACCCTGAAGAATCTTATCTGATCTGATTTTTACCACAGCTTAACTTATGAGTTCAGTCGTGCTATTGGGATAGTATTGCGGCACTCTGTATGTCTGTTTGTGTGTGTGTCCTTGGACATCACCTTGAAACATTTCCTATGGAAGGGACAATGGGCCTTCCATGCTGCTTGGCCAAGTTGCACCCAGAGATGGGTTGATGTAAGTGTGCGAAATTGAAAGTGATCAGGTTAAGTGTTTGGATTTTGGGACAAAAAAAATGTGTTTTTAGTAAAAATGTTTATGATGGGATCTATTAACCCTAGAGCTTTGATATTTGGTATCCAGGTACTGATCGGTAAGGGAAGTCCACATTATGCAAATGAAGTTGTTGTGACCATACATATGCAAATTAGGTAGGAAAATAAGAAAAAATTCATAAATTGCTTTAAAAATCTTCTTCTCTTAAACAATTCATGGCCAACCCATGCCACTTTGCCAATTGTACGTATAGATAGATAGATGAAAGTTAGCGAAATTGAAAGTGATCATTTACACTTTATAGATTTGGGGGCTAAAAGTGTGTTTTTAGTCAAAAATGTATATTTTGGGAAATATTGACACTGGAGCTTTGATATTGATATCCAGGTAATGCTAGGTTAGATGAGTAGATAGGAGTTTACGAAATTGAAAGTGATCGTGTCAAGTATGTGGATTTTAGGGCAGGCTAAAAGTGTGGTTTTGTTGACTAAAGTATATTTAGGGAAATGTTGACACAAGAGCTTTGATATTCAGCATCCAGGTACTGCTAGGTAAGGGAAGTCTATATTATGCAAATGAAGTTAGTGTTACCATTCATATGCAAATTAGGGAGGGAAATATAAAAAAATCAAGGAAATGAAATCAATGTTAAGTAACCATTGCTTGACTTCTACTTGAACGGTGTCTTTACAAACTTCAAGTCATATCCCACAATGAAGTTGTGCTTCAGTACCATTGACGCTATTTTTAAACAGAAGGAAACTTCAGTGGTTAGTGGTTGGATTAATTTTTCGATTGTATGATCATTTTGATGTAAGTTTGAAATAAACACCAAGGGAAGTACAATGTATAATCACTGTTTGCATTGCAGTTTTTTAGTCCCCACGGACGAAGTCTGGCGGGGACTTATAGATTGGGTCCCATCCGTCCGTCCGTCCTCAGCTGTTTCTCAGACACTGCTGAACCGATTTTGTTCAAACTTGGCACATAGGCAATGCACTATGGCATACATGTGCACATAAATTAATTTTGCACTACAATCAAATATGGCCGCCAGATGGCAATTTTATGTGATTTTTCATGTCTTTCAACATAACTGGAACATCCCTGAACTGATGTTGTTCAATCTTGGTGCAAAGATAAATCCTGCTGATGCAGTGTGATGGGGACTTATAGACGAGTCCCGTCCGTCCATCGTGTGTCTGTCCAATCACAGCTATTTCTCAGGCACTCATAAATGGATTTTGTTCAAATGTGACACAAAGGCAAGGCACTTTGGCATACACGCACATGTCGAATTATTTTGCAATATCATCCAATATGAGGCCTGACAGCCATGCATGCGATATTTTATGTCTTTGAAGCATAATTCAAACTTCCCCGAACCAATTTGTTTTCAACTTGGCACAAAGATGAAGTACCATGAGATAATTATGTATGTCAATTTATTTCATGATATGATCAACAGGTCATTTATTAAGTGATGCTCAGATTACTCTATTTTGCAAGTCACCAACCTGACACGTTGCACCAATGTCATTATACAGTAACCTAGACACCAAAGATTATAACACACTAGACAAGCGGGGACTGTGTCATCAACGATGACTTGTTGTTTGTAGAATTTCTGTACACGCACACACACACCCAGTGACATCCCTGCACATCTCTGAGCCATATAGGTTCATTGTTGTAAAAAATATTCATTGCAAGTGAGTTTATGAAGAGCATATGATACACTCAAGACCACACCAATTACAGAACAATAAAAAATATATTTATTTGTTTTGAATAGTTACATGATATAACATATATAATTTGTTGTGAATAAATTATAACAATAAAGTGCTATCACAGTAAAGTTACTGCTGCCATTTATGCGCAGAAACTGCATACAATGTTGAAGCCATACAGTTTAGAAGGCAATCAGATTTATTTACTGTAAAGCAATCCATTAATTTGAAGCTGAGATATGTGTAAATGTTGACACACTTGAGTAATTACTTTCATTACTACAAGAATACAGTAATTATATGAAATTCCTATAAAAATGCATGAACTTGTAACAGATCTGATAGTTGGCTATGATAAGTGGCTACACAAAATCTGTGTCAACTGCAGCCGGTACCTGTGAAAATTGCCACCTTGCAAGTTTTTTGAGGGAACTTTAGTAGGAATTTCATGCAGTTTTACATCAACTTAAAGTAATATACACGTAATTAAGAAAGTACTTCACAAGTATGTCAACATTTAAATCTATCTTAGCATCAAATTTACGAATTGATGAACTGTAAAGGTGTTTACTTAATGATTGGTGATCGTCTGATGCGCATGACGCTTGTGGCCCCACACATCCACACAAACCAGCACACCTTCGCTTAGAATGTTGCGTATTTTCCTTTTTTCTAAACACGTGGAACAATAGTAATCTCGCACATGCGTAACAGATGATCAACTATCTTTACATAAACATGGACACAATATTCTGCCCCATTAGACAGTAAGGTCATTAAAACAACGTTCTAGTAAAAGTGACTATTTTACAAAAAAAACAAGGTATTAAGATGAATTGTGTGCTGACCTGTACCAGTCATATTCTAATTTGGCCATAAAATGTAAATTTACATGTGCTATTGGAAACCAGCACATCTTCAAAAATATAGCTATTGGAAGTTGAAGGAAACTCAAACTTAATAACTTGCATAACAGCTGAGTAATATGGTTATAAACATTTAAAAATGAACACACGAAATCTAAAATTTATACAAACTGAAATAACAACACTGTCAACTCTCAACACTTCATGTAAAAAAAATTCAGAGCACATGCCTCACATAACTCTACCTTTACATAGGTTGAGGTGGTGTTTGCTGGAGATATGAGGGTTGATGAAGAAGAGAAAAGGATGGGACCTAATTATTGGAACATTTAATCTACATCAGACCAAATCTCTGACTTTTCATCTCTACAACTGAATTTACGAGACTCGTGTCTTTTCAGACTGCTAGCAGTTGTAAAACCTGCTCCACATAAGGGACAAATAGTGGCCGTTTTCCCTCATGTACAAATGAAATATGCCTAGTCAGATCACATTCTCTCTTTGTAGAGTATCCACATGTAGTGCATTTGAAGGGTTTGTCTTGAGTGTGCACTTTAAGATGTGCATTGTACCTGGACTTCAAACCAAATGGTTTGTCACATATCGAACAGGTGAAGTTTGCCTCATGATTTGCCTTCATGTGTTGTTTTAAAGACATTTTTGAATTTAGGACTTTGGAACACTCCTCACAAGTATATTTGTTCGGACTGTGTGACTGTTCATGCCATTTCATGCCACGATATGTACGGGTTCAAAACCACAGAACTTGCATTTGTTCAAGCCTTTTCCAGTATGTTTACATTTATGTTCCCTCATTTTTCGTCTCTCTGAAAACCCTTTCCCACAGTCACATACATATGGGTATTGGCCAGACTGCTTCCTGTAATGTTTTCTTAGTCCACACTTTGATTTGAATGTCTTTGAGCATACTTCACACTCCAGTGGTTGGTTATTGGATACAGCAGATGGCTCTGTGGCAAGCTCCATTTGTGTGATAGGTAGGTCAGCTACCTGTGACTTCAGTTTCCTCCCCTACAAATGATTCACCTAGGTCTGTTTCATAGGCTGGTGTCACTGCTGCCACAGCACATGAAGTGGGCTCTTGGGGATCGCTATTGTATACTGATAATTTCTCCTCATCAAGGCCTTGTTCCATGGCTTGAAATAGCTCCAAAGCATCTGAAAATTAAACACGTGAATATTCTCATGGTACTAAATTGAATCTACAGCCTGTGTTATTGATCAATTAAAGCGTCCGACATCCATGTAACTTTCGGTCACATGTGTCATCAGAACCGTCCAAATAATGTTCATAGTTTTAAAACAAATTGCAGCCTTGCATTCTCTAAATAAGCATGGAATATTGTAGTACATATTACCATATCAGGCTCTTTGAATTAAAAGTCTGTTATAGTAAAAACTGACGCTGAAAATTATTCGTGTGAAACATCTTCTCACCGATTTCACACGAACCTGTGTCTTTTTTTATTTCTATTAGTTTGTTTTTAGGCCTTGCCACTTTCTCCTGAAAGATGCTTTTATTACCAAACTGATTTATCGTGCATCCTGGCCGAGACGAAAATTCAACACTTAGAGTCTTCACACTCTCTTTTTTTCCCTGTGTGCATTTGTAATGTATCTTGTGTAGTTGTTTTTTTGTCTTTATGTCAGAATGGAAAAAATGCATGTTTGCCAGATCGTGTGATGAAAGAGAAAATTTGGGACTCTTTTGTGACATATACGGCGTATTGCTGTTAAGCGACTGGTAAAACGGCTGCAAGTAAATAGAAATACGTGACAGGTTGGGGTTCCACAGTCACTGCAACTTTAAATACTTCAAATAATGCATGATGGCATTGCAGCTGGTTGTCAAGGTGTAGAGTGTACTTTGCATACATAGAAAAGTACAAGTCTCTTCCACCCTAAAACCATTCAGATTCAGTGTAAGGGAATGGATTCAAATCTCCTAGGTATGTTGTCAATGTACAAAGCTGAAGGAAAAGATGATTGAGATCGGTATTTTGCTTCAGTCATGTTCACATATCAATCTATAACAAAAGACAAGTAGAGTAAGCCCTTTCATGGCAATGCTTTGATACGAAAGCTTGACTTCCGGTGGACGTAGAGATCTTACAATAACTGTCAGGGTAATGTAAATTACATTCGAAAGACCTCGCGCGACAAAGAAAATTAGCTATTGGTTTAGGCAAAAATTACACATAGTGCACAAAATTGAATGACGAAAAATTATAACTAGAAAGTGCGCAGAGCTGCCAAGTTCGAAAGAGTCCGAATTTAGCCCATTCATATTGAGAACCTAGAGAATTATCTCGCAAGGTGTTTTTTTTGGTTAACGACCGTTTAGAACACATAATAGATGTAGAGCAGTATCATAAGCTGGTCATAAAAACGAGCGAAATACACAAAATGGAGAACTACAGTCGATTTAATATGGCGCTTACGACAGTAAGACAAACGATGAGGTACAAAACATGACACCAAGCAGAAATTGAACTACCATGGATTATCTCTTACACTCAGATACCGGCATTTACTATAATGCCAGTGAGACGCCCCCCTAGTCATCTGAAAGTTATTAAAATCTAACTACGTCGCCTCAAGAATCGTGAAAGCGCCTTAGAAAGATTAAGCCAGCTTACTGCATCTCAAACTGACCATGAGTGTAATGATACGGATAGAAATTACTATTTCGGATAAGAAATGAAATGTCGATATCGAAATGAAAAGCGTAAATATTTGATATAGGGTCCTAATGCAGCGAAGGTATAATTGCAGTTTATGGAGATTTTATTTTCTGGTACTTTAGAATTCGCCCCTTTTCAGGTCTCTCTCTCTCTCTCTCTCTCTCTCTCTCTCTCTCTCTCTCTCTCTCTCTCTCTCTCTCTCTCTCTCTCTCTCTCTCTCTCTCTCTCTCTCTCTCTCTCTCTCTCTCTGAAGTTTTGTTTACTGATGACATGTCGTTATAAATTGAGGTTTGTTGTCTCTCTCCTCGGTAAGAGTAAAGCCAGTAAAGTGCTAGTGATTCATGTGTGGTACAATTGTCGTCTTAGATCGAATGACCAAAGAAATTGTGTAGAATTTTGGAAATGTAGCATATTGAGGTTATCGCATGGTTTGTTTGATGTTCTTTTTGGTGTTAATGTTTTGTTGCCCGTATGTCTTGTTTTTTCCTAGGGGTAGAGAAAGAGCCTCACATTGTGACACAGGAGTTGTTATTGTTACGGTTCAGTGATGCCTAGCGGTCGTTGCTACGGCGACCCTATTAAAGCAGGTGAAACCTTCGATTATGGTGTAAGCATACCGTTCTCTCATGTTGTTATTAACATCACCCTAATGAAGGTCAGCCAACTTCTTGGCTCAACAATCATCACCTTTCAAACAAGCAAGAATGTAATATAAGACTGATTTTGAGGCTTTATTTGTCACGTTTGCCATGTTGTAATAAAGCTCTAAAGTGATGCTTACCACCTACAAATTGATAGGGGCAGCGTCAATAGCTACAGCACAACGATGCAGGCTAGTGTCTCAACTTGTATTTCCAAACTACAAGCAAACTGTATCAGAAGAATTCTCAGAAGAAAATCCTTTTCGATACAAAAGAAAAATAGACACAAGAAATTTTCTGAACATGTCTCGATTGTGCGCATAACCATTAATCACTCGGCTTAACAAAGAGGCAAGAGCAGCGTTTATTGTCTGCTTATCACTAAAGTCATTACTTAACAAACGAACAAACATAAAAATACATACAAACAAGCATACAAATACATAATTAACACGTAAAGAGGACGTCTTCGTCCCACGGCTGGCGCGGCTTAGTAACGCGCTATACAGTCCGCCTCTCGCCCAACAGGCGATGCCTTAGACACGGTTGGGATGGGGTTTGGGCGGCATGTTTATCACTGGTCCGCCTTGTCTCAACTTCCAGACGTCGGTCGCTTCACTCTTGCATTATAATTATAGACTATTGCGCCACAACCGTTAGGAGTCTGACTGAGAGTCGCAATAAACCGCCTCGATGTTCGGTAATTTGTCAACTATCCTAAAACCTCATTTATATCAGGTTAAAAAGAATACTTTTGAGGCAATCAGCAGCGTTTTGAGAACATACGTCGTTTTCCGTGTCGGACAGATGAATGACGCACCTGATCAGCCTATTGTATTCTATAAACATCCACTATGATGCAGTCGCGTCCCCGGGAAGTACGTTGCTAACACGAGACAACATATCGATCTTCTGACGAATAGGGGTGACGTGTCTACCTATTTGTAACAATCAACCCTTTTTGACCATCGACGTCTTTATAACTGAAAAAGACAGTTTATCTTTGATATTTGGCTTAGAGCATTTTTAACTTTTTGTACTTCTTCAATTCAGCCAATAGTGGTTTATATTGATCACAACCCTCTTATTTTTCTGCAGATATCAAAAGGCAGAAATAAGAGACTGTTAAGATGGAGGTAATTGTTATTATTGGAGTTCAACCTTGACATTATAAATAAAATAAATAATAAATAAAAAATAGTTCTTATCAGCGCATTATACATAAAGTCTCTATGCGCTTCACAAAACAGGTAAAGTACACATACATTAAACTTTAACAAACAGTTCAGTATAAAATACATTAAAAAAAAACGCATTAAGAATCGGTAAAAAGAAAAGTTTTAAGCTGAGATTTAAAAGATCCAATTGATACAGCTGATCTAATTTTAAAAGGAATAGAATTCCATAATTTTGGACCTGCCACAGAGAAAGCCCGTTCACCATAAGTAGAGGTTGCAAAACGCGGAACAGTCAATGTAGCATTGTGGTTGGATCGCAAAATTCGTGACACCTTTTTCAAAGACAGAAGTTCAGTGATATACGATGGACATATATTGTTTAAAGCCTTGTAGACAGTAAGTAGAATTTTATAGTCAATGCGCTTCTTCACAGGCAACCAGTGGAGATCTCGTAATACAGGAGAGATATGATCATATTTCCTGCTCCTGACGACAAGTCTAGCGGCTGTATTCTGGACTCGTTGTAGTTTTTGCAACTCTTTGATTGGAAGCCCATACAGAACAGCATTGCAGTAGTCCAGTCTAGATGTAACGAACGACGTGGACGAGTTTTTCAGTGCTGGCATTGTCCAAGTATCGCCGAATATGGCCAATTTTTCTGATTCCGAGAGATGCTGTTTTGCAGATGTAGTTTACATGGTTTGTCATTTTAAGTCCTGAATCAAGCATGACACCGAGGTCACGTGTAACTGATGATGCACTTACAGAGCTTTCACCAATGTTGATACATGGTATCGGAATTGTTTTGCTGAAGCGTGACGAAAAATGGATGATCTCAGTCTTGTTATCGTTTAGTTTAAGCTTATTGGATGTATACCATACTCGCATTTCCTCAATACACGCTTCGATACTTAAAATTGTTGTTGCATGTTGTGATCGTTTCATAATCATATACACTTGGGAGTCATCCGCATACATCATACAGTTGATATTATGCTTGAAAATCAAGGGCTCTAAAGTTGATATGTAGATATTAAAGAGAATCGGCCCAAGCACTGATCCCTGCGGAACTCCAAATTCCAAAGTGTGACTGGTTGATTGGGCCCTTCAATAAGAACATGGTGAACTCGGTTCTCTAAGTATGATTTAAACCACGAAAGAGCCAGGCCAGTTATACCGAAACGATACTGCAATCTGTTAAGTAAAATTTGATGATCTATGGTATCAAATGCCGCAGATAGGTCTAGAAGGATGAGGATGACTTCTTGCTGTCCATCGATAGCTCGAAGTATGTCGTTGTAAACACGAACAATTGCCGTTTCAGTACTATGGTGTTGACGATATGCAGATTGCATCTTTGTATACAGATTGTTGTCTTTCAGATGTCGATGAAGCTCAGCTGCAACTACTTTCTCAAGTACTTTGGCCACGAATGGTATATTAGAAATTGGGCGATAGTTCTTAAGTTCTTCTGTGCAAAGTTGGCGGTTTTTAATTATAGGTGTAACCAAGGCAGTTTTCAGTGAATGAGGAACACAACCATTAGCCAATGATGTGTTGATAATTCTGTGATCAAGGGCAAGAGTGCCTCTACACACGATTTTACCATCCAGGTTGGTATCGGGTCTAGTTTACAGTGTTTATTTGGTGACTGCATGATGATCTTTCTAATAACATCTGAGGAAACCGGTGTAAATGTTGTCAGCTGTTTCTCTAGTGTACATGGAGAACTGTTGTCAATACTAGTCTCTTTCACCTGTTTATCAAGATCATGTCTCACCTTACGGATCTTATTGTCGAAGAAGTCAGCAAACTTATTTGCAAGTGTTTGAGGACAGTCAAAAGCTGTGGTAATAAGCTGCTCTCATTCGATGACAACAATAATCTTAAATAAACGTTTCTGATCACAACTGGCAATCTTCTCAGAATGATATTTATACTTGGCTTGCTTGATCATTTCCTGATAGTCATTATACATAGTAAGGGCAGAAAAAAAATCAATTGCAGATTTTCTCTCTAGTATTTAGAACTCATTGTTGGTCACACTTTTAATAACACATTTGTAAAAGAAATATTTTCTCTGAAAAAAAAATCCTTTTTTGGAGACGTGGTGCGTTATCAAGGTCATTTTCCCCCACACTCATGATCTTAGTTTAATTAGTCAAGAACACTCTCAAGGTCACTGTCCTTCACGACCTCACGACCTTGAATTAAATTAGTCATGTTCGGAATATTCGAAAATTCAATTAGTCACAAGTGGAGATAATTTCTGAAGAGTGATTAGCAATCAATACAAAGATAGGTTGTTCTTATATTCTCTGATGTAAACACTTGAGTATAAATAGGGAACGGCACTCATTTATAGGCATACATTTGGGAACGTGTCTCTTGCGTTTTACTTCAAAACTTTGGAAACTCGAGCAGTATTAATTTGAAGACTTTTCAAGACCTTCACAGCAACGCTGGATTCATTCTGTGGACATTGTGCAACCCATGCCTGCAAGCCAAGGACTTCATCGGTATGCCTCACTGACTGACATAACTCTGAGACTGAAGTTTTTTGTATGTATGTATGTATGTATGTATGTATGTATGTATGTATGTATGTATGTATGTATGTATGTATGTATGTATGTATGTATGTATGTATGCATGCATGCATGCATGTATGTATGTATGTATGTATGTATGCATGCATGCATGCATGCATGCATGCATGCATGCATGCACGTACGTACGTACGTACGTACGTACGTACGTACGTACGTACGTACGTACGTATGTATGTATGTATGTATGTATGTATGTATGTATGTATGTATGTATGTATGTATGTATGTATGTATGTATGCATGTATGTATGTATGTATGCATATATCGAAATTCACTTTGAGTTGTGTAAGGACACTTACGATGACCTTGGCACCACGCATAGTGCCTCTCTACTACTTGACTGTATCCAACGTAACATGCGTGTATATCTTTTGGCATTCCATAAGGTAATTAGATATTTGGTGGGAGAGCACTTATCCACAGTTAAGACATTAATCTTACTGTCTTACGCGCAATCATACTCTCTGAAAGGGAATAGAATTTGTGTAACTTAACTACTATGACAATCGTGAAGATCTTTCTAACTATTTGAGAAAGAGCTGATTTATTGTAACCTTCATTGATTTTATTATGACTCTCGTTCAAACTAAACATTATGGTAGACCAATACATGTATACTTCTCTAACACTAGATTGTATCATATGCGATGTCTCTGAAGCTAATATATTAACGCCATTCATAAGCAAATTACATATTGTGGCAAAAGAGCTCTCACCAACAGTGTCGCCATAAATCATGTTTTCATCGCGCACCACCAGGCTCTTTGAATTGAATTCGAAAGTCTGTTACAGTAAAAAATGACGCTGAAAATTATTCGTGTGAAACATCTTCCCACCGATTTCACATGAACCTGTGTCTTTAACCAAAGTGGTTTATTGTGCATCCCTGCGAGACGAAAATTCAACACTTAAAGTCTTCACACTCTCTTTTTTCTCTGTGTGCATTTGTAATGTATCTTGTGTAGTTGATTTTTTTTCTTTGTGTCAGAATGGAAAAATGCATGTTTGCCAGATCGTGTGATGAAAGAGAAAATTTGGGGCTCTTTGTGACATATACGGCGTATTGCTGTTAAGCGACGAGTAATACGGCTGCAAGTAAATAAAAATACGTGACAGGTTGGGGTTCCACAGTCACTGCAACTTTATATACTTCAAATAATGCATGATGGCATTGCAGCTGGTGTCAAGGTGAAGAGTGTACTTTGCATACATAGAAAAGTACAAGTCTCTTCCACCCTAAAACCATTCAGATTCAGTGTAAGGGAATGGATTCAAATCTCCTAGGTATGTTGTCAATGTATAAAGCTGAAGGAGAAGATGATTGAGATCGGTATTTTGCTTCAGTCATGTTCACATATCGTAGAGTAAGCCCTTTCATGGCAATGCTTTGATACGATGCTCGACTTCCGGTGGACGTAGAGATCTTACAATAACTGTCAAGGTCGACTTCCGGTGGACGTAGAGATCTTACAATAACTGTCAAGGTCAGGTAATGTAAATTAACATTCGAAAGACATCGCGCGACAAAGAAGATTAGCTATTGGTTTGGCAAAAATTACACATAGTGCACAAAATTGAATGAAGAAAAATTATAACAAGAAAGTGCGCAGGGCTGCCAAGTTCAAAAGAGTCCGAATTTAGCCCATTCATATTGAGAAGCTAGAGAATTATCTCGCAAGGTGTTTTTTTTCGGTTAACGACCGTTTAGAACACATAATAGATGTAGAGCAGTATCATAAGACTGTTCATAAAACGAGTGAAATACGCAAAATGGAGAACTACAGTCGATTTAATATTGCGCTGACGACAGGTACAAAACATGACACCAAGCAGAAATTCAACAACCATAGATCATCTCTTACACTCAGATACCGGCATTTACTATAATGCCAGTGAGACGCCCCTCTAGTCACCTGAAAGTTATTACGAAATCTAGCAACGTCGCCTCAAGAATCGTGAAAGCGCCTTAGAAAGATTAAGCCAGCTTACTGTATCTCAAACTGATCACGAGTGTAATGATACGGATAGAAATTACTATTTCGGATAAGAAATAAAATGTCGATATCGAAATGAAAAGCGTAAATATTTGATATAGGGTCCTAATGCAGCGAAGGTATAGATGCAGGACTTTTATGTTTATGGAGATTTTATTTTCTGGTACTTTAGAAATCGCCCTTTTTCAGCTCTCTCTCTCTCTCTCTCTCTCTCTCTCTCTCTCTCTCTCTCTCCTCTCTCTCTCTCTCTCTCTCTCTCCCCTCTTTCTCACTCTCTCCCCTCTCTCTCTCTGAAGCGTTGTTTACTGATGACATGTTATAAATTGAGATACACGTACAAAAGCTATGGTTGTTTGTTGTTTCTCTCCTCGGTGATATAGTAAAGCCAGTAAAGTGCAGATTTATGTGTGATACAATTGTCGTCTTTGATCGAATGACCAAAGAAATTGTGTAGAATTTTGGAAATGTAGCTATATTGAGGTTATTGCATGGTTTGTTTGATGTTCTTTTTGGTGTTAATGTTTTGTTGCCCGTATGTCTTGTTTGACCCTAGGGGTAGAGAAAGAGCCTCACATTGTGGCACAGAAGTTGCTATTGTTACAGTTCAGTAATGCCTAGCGATCGTTGCTATGGCGACACTATTAAAGCAGGTGAAACCCTCGACTATGGTGTTAGCATTCACTTCTCACATGTTGTTAATAACATCACCCTTATGAAGGTCACCAGCCATCTTCTTGGCTCAACAATCATCACCTTTCAAACAAGCAAGAATGAAGAATAAGACTGATTTTGAGGCTTTATTTGACACGTTTGCCATGCTGTAATAAAGCTGTTTACTTTCTGACACTTGGAAGCGATCAATGGGCACTGTATTTCAACTTTTTGACTTACATCCAAGAAGTGTTTGTCAGCCACAACGCCAACTCGTTTTCGACCGATCTCTTGATCATAGTATTGAGGTGTGCCATGATCAAAATTCACTTGATGCCAGTAGTGAATTTTCTGTTGCAGAAGTCACGTACAAATAGAGATAGATTGTTCATACCTTGTTTACACGACAGCGAGATTCTTTTGTTTAACAAAGGCAGACACTGTACTTTTAAATCAAACTGATGGCAGTGGGTCACAAAGTCTAGCCAAAGGTCGACCTATTCTGCCGATATGTTCCGTATTTTGTTAACACATGACAGCATTCAATGAATATTCATGGTTCTTGAAGCATGAAAATCTCTCTCGAGATAAGTCCTTTCTTTTTACTTGGCAGAGCTATCTATCACGCTGTTAACTTTTTTATTCAAATTAGATGATATCACTCTTATGATAGTCGCCTTGCCTTTAGGAATCTAATATCACAGTCTCTGGACCTGAAGCGTCTTTATTTGATTCGGCGTGTTGCCGTTGACCTTTTTTCGAAATCGATTGTTAAGGTAATATGCACCTCGAAAGTGAAAGACTTAAACCTTTGCTCTAACTTTCCTCAAGGAATCTTTCAATCATTCTCTTTCAAAATCAAGAATAAAAATAGGGGGTCACCGTGCAAATTTTGGTACTAGAGAAACAAATTACCCAAGATTTACCGATATTAGAAATTCAAAATGGCCGCCATCCCTGTGTTAACTCTATGGCGAAAAATAAAAATTTTCAAATTTCGAAAAACTAAGCCGGTGAAAAGTTTTCTTTCACCAAGAGCTTTAAAATGAACCCCCCACATGTGGTATATCAGAAGAGAACTGTAAAAGTTTGAGAGTCCGAATGTCTGTCCCCGAGGTGCGTTCTACCTTAAAATGTATCGAAATTGACGTTGCTTCGCACACGTTCAGGCTGATACTGCCAGTGTTGAGTCACAGACAGTACAAGCTAGTTTCTACTTTCTATGCCTGAGTGTGTATAATAATCGCAATCATACCAATCCATAATCCAATAACACTAGGTCAAAATTTGTAAGACAATAGTTTGTAAACATAGACACAAAACAGCACAGAACAGACAGTAAATAGACGGTACAAACAAAGTCAAATTCATGAAAGAAAGATATATGTTGAGAGAACGCAATACATGTCCATCGTTGGTGCATGCGCGTTTACGTTTGGTTTTTGTGCAAACTTTACGTATTCATTCGACTTGTAAATCTTCATTCTTAGGGGATCTGTTTGTTGGTCACACCTCACTGGTATCATGTAGCGTGTTTTTATGGCAAATGGAGGCAAGATGAAATTTCTAAATTTTTACTGAAATGCGCCACCTCAAATATGAGCGGCATTCATGAAAAGTCCATCACCTCACATGCAAAGAAAAACGGTGACTTATCAGAGCTAATATTTTGTAAACGTGTTATATGCTTGGCAGGTAGCCCCAGATAACTATATGGAGGATCCAGATATTTATACCCATTTGAAACGCGAGACTTCAAAATTCCGGTTACTTTCACATAACCAATAACCAGTCGGGCTTTAAGTAGTAAAAGTCGCTGTTCCTTCTTATTGAATTGCATGTCATTGGTGTTCGAGGAGGCAAGTCACTATAAGTTAACACTGGCTACAGTTTTTGAACCGATGGGTCTTTGGAGGTGAAACTAAAAGTATCGGAACAGGTGCAATAAAATCTGGCGATGTGCCCACCAATGTATTTGGTTTCCCGTATAAGTGGCTATGGAATGGTATAAGCATATAATGTGTATATATCAAGACACAAGGCATATTTTACTAAAATTTTTATTTTATTAATATTGTTATTCTTATTATGTTCCCGTTCTCAAAATAGCACGTGTTGTAGGAAAAATTGTATTAATGAGACCGGTATAGCCATTGTCACGGAGCCTATAGCTAGGCATCTGAATATTGTAATCCGTAACATACACTCCTGGAACAGCACGGTCATCGTAGCATAGACTAGTAGGGACAAGCTGATATTTTGCAAGTCTATTAAAAATAAGTTAATAGAATTAGAATCAGTCACATACTCGGATGCTTCCAAGAATGCATATGGTGGGTGTGCCATTAGAGAGGAAACCATCATCGATTTTGTTACCGCTATAAACAAATCAGAATAGAGTTCGACTTGGCGCAAACTGCAAAGAATATAGAAAGTGTAACTATCGTCAGCTATATTTATCCAAGGAGGATCTCTCTAGTGGGTCACGGACAACTCGATGTAGTCAGCATTGTTAGTAAGGGAGCATAAATCCTGACTTGCCGAAGATTCATGATATTTACAGTAGCATTCAAATCGCCACAATTTCAGTTGAACCTAACTCCTCGATCAGTGAATGAGCGACCAGATTACATTAAGTACTGTAGTACTCACAGCTTTTCATCAATTTTTCTTTTCTGTTTCTAATTTGCATTATTTTTGTTTAAAATGAGGAGTTTTCAGTGTGGTTAGATTTGTATAATCGTATAATTCTTAATCAGTTAAGTATAATTGCTGTTTTTGTGTCAATAGGCAAAAGCTGCATCGACTTTTATTCCCCAATGGGGTCGTCGGGCTTACTTGTTTCTCTCACCTATATGGAGAAACACTTGTTGCATGCAATGTTATGCGGGCAAAGGAGGGCTCGCTTTTTTAGGAAATCTGGTTATTTCTGGCCTTTGATGTGCCAAATTGTTTTGTATTTACCTTAGTTTAAACACAGTTGGTTAGATTTGCATAACGGCGATTTACTCCTTTATTTGCTGGTTAATAGCTGAAATTCTGTTTTCGCATTGAGGCAATAAGTTTAGAGTTGAGGCATTGTGAGTAGACTTCTAAGTCAATATTTGACGGCGTACGTGCAATGAGGACTTCTACATATAACTCATAGGTAAATGCTTACATAAAGCCAATGGTGGCAGGCTCTTGAGTCTCAAAAGTTATGTTCAAGAGAGCCTAGAGTATCTGAGTTTTGCCTTGCTACATAATTGTCATAGTACATCAGAAATTATAAGAGATATTTATCATTGGTATACTTTGGAGATAAGGATATTAGTCTAGAAGGATTTAAACAATTTATACGATCCCTTGCTACAGCAACTGACAATAAATCTTCGAAGTACAACCATGGCAGCACGACGGAGGCACTGCGTTTGCTACTCAACTCATCGCTGGCAGCACTGGCTGAGATTTGGGTCGGCTCATGCAGAATTCAATTAAAGATCTAAACATTCGATGAAAAAATGCATTTTTACAGTTTCAATCGGTGCATAACACTCTGCGCTAGATGCGCGTACAGAACATGCATTCATTCAGAATGTAGTCGAGTCAACAAAGCGTTTGTTTTGGCTAGCCTTGGACAGATAAGGAAGCAGTAAACTCCACAAATTATCAACAAGATACAATAAATCATCATACTTTCCACCTGTACAATTGATGTAATAACTTAATTTTTGTTGCATTTGCTAGGTTTTTAAGATACAGTAACGTAATTAACATACATTTTATTTTCTACAACCAATGTTTCTATTATCGTAGGAAAGCACAGATGGTCAATATTGAAAGGGTAAAATGTGTACAGTGCTAGAACAAGTAAAATCACCTGTCCAAATTCATATTTCGAGCATTATTTGAAAATATTATGTCATTCCGATGGATTAACAGGCCTACAATGTGACTGAACCTGTGAATATTGATAAATTCAACATCTCAGTTACACTGGAGAAAGGGAGCTCGATGGTAGAAAGTTGAAAGTAGTAGTTTCAAGTATGCACAGTTTTTTTGAGTAAACTAAATTGATACTGAAAGGGTTACCATAACAAGAAAAAATGCGGTGACCTCTTACCAGTTAATGAGACATGGTAAATGGCGTTCAGTTACAGCCAAATATGGTTAATACTAGATAGCATCTCCGATTTTCTATAATTTTACAAAAACTTTGGAATTTAGTGTCGATCTGTTCATGTCAACTGTTTTAGAATACTATCGCACATGGGAAATATTTTCAATAACATTAAGAGACAATGCATCTTCTTATGCCTCTGTCACATACATGCAAAATCTTCGTTTTCAAATCGAAAGTATAATCCTACAGGCAGGTTTCAAAGTTATATTTCAAAGTTACAGAAAGAGGGAGATCACATCATATTTTGAATAATCCAAAGAAATCTCTTTACTTTCCCTTATATAGATGCATGCTATACTCTGAAGAGATCACAATGCATTTACGCTCTGTGAATGCTAATATCCAAGTAAGGGTGAAATCTCTAAGATGTACGTGGCAAAATATAAGCTGTCATATAAAACTTTGTGTCAGGTTTGCATCTTGACGAACATATGTTTGCCTTGTCGTGGATACCCTTATAATAGAGCATCTGCTACGAAACGACTGTAACTTCATGTTATTTTAAATGAACATTTAAGTTAATTTGTATGTCGACATACGAATCTGGATGTCTTAAGTTCCTCGGCCACGCAAATGGAATGAGGTTCTGAATACATCTTATTTGTGTAAACTTAAATATTGTCAGCTAAGCACTTTAACAAACTTTGACGGGTAGAAATACCTTAACATACCTGTCTTAAAATCGCACTCAGTCGTCAAACCATGTGTAGTACAGATCTGTCTATGTTCACCAGCAGTGTATTCCCACTCCCTGTGCAGCGTCTCTTAAGTATATGACAATGTTATTCACAGGCAAATGAGGTATTTTGGGTACAGTGGCTGATTGATTTTGAACAAGTAATTTTAAATTCGTTCCTCATGGCCAAAGGGAAACACACTTCAATTATCACCAAAAGAGCTCATTTGCAATGGAATCATCAATTATACTGTTTGTTTGGCGCATCGCCGTACACTCTGAAAGGTAATTTAGTTTTAGTGACGATCGTGAAAGATCTTCTAACAATTCCTCATAATGGTTTATCTTTACGCTTGACCTCTCTCTCCTGGAGGTGTGTTTGCATCCAACACCTCCCTGCCTAAGCACCAACTTATTCCCAGACCAGTGTATGACTCTGTCATTTATCTTAAAGCTTTTGTATTGGTGGACCTATCCACGGCATGTAGGTAATGGAAATTCGACTGCGTTCGGAATGTTTTGAAAATCTGACATTAATGTGGTTAAGTGAATTGATGCCTATTTCAAAGAATAATATAAGAGGTAACAGGAATCACGTTGGCAAACATCTGTTAAACACCAGTGTGCATCATTACTTTTCAAATACCCTTTTGTTTTATATTGTCTCTTGTGTCATGTCAGGCGATTGGAAATCGTCAATACGTTAAAATCCAGAGTCAAACCAGAAATATTTACATGCGAAACTATACTTGCGAAACTATTACAGGCCCAAATCCCTCTTACCCCCTCCCCCCCCCCCGAAATTGCAAGAATAACAGCGTTTTGCCAGATTAAAACCACAGTTGAGAATGCTCTGGACAACACATTGACTCTCCTGCGGAGAACGTTTTTTCGGTGATACCCTGATAATATACAAGCAGATGGTAAGACTTTACGATGCTATCTGTTCACAAATCATAATGATTGACAGGTTTAATGGTTGAAGGGAAGTCTCATACACTGTGGAAAGGAAGGACGTGACACAGAACAACCTGCATGTTTGTATAAAATGAATGATACTCAATTGTTGGCAAAAAACAATGTCACAAACAATTACCGCAAATTGATAACCAACTCCAACTACAACTTATCAATCTCTCAGTTTTCCATTGATCGCACATCGCCCGGCTCTTGTAATGTGTATAGTGAACCTATTGGTATGTGTAAATTTGCACCATGACGAAGTACAGTTCATCTACTGGGACCTTCGTTAATCCCATATGTAGATTTTCAATTTATAGAAGTGACTGAATGAAGCGGGATAATTGTTAAGGAAATATTCCTGAATACACTAGAAAACGAATTACAAATGCTGATATTGCCTCGATTGTGCACATTCCCATGATTCACTCAACAAAGGCCAAAGCTGATTATTACTTGAATATGACTAAAAATAAACAAACAAACAAAACAAACATTCTAAGCGTTTCTTCAGCCTCTAGTTCATGTGCAGGTGTCACTTTACTCATTCAATTGTGACGCGTTTTATCTTTCACAATCGAAATTGATGTTTTTCTTGTCATTATTAGTCTTCTGTGTTTGTTGCGGTACTAAAGTATATATTGTAATGATGCATCTTTTGGCCCTATGAAGTCTCCATTAGTACTCGAAATGAAAAAAAATATGAAACTCGAGAGATCTACATGTTTTTAGCTCAAGCGCTTCCACTTTTGTAAACTTTCTTCTTGGTTATTTCTGACTAATGACAGATGGTACTCCTTTCTCACATTTTAATCTAGGCTACATTTGTTTTGGTGTATCTAAATCAGTGTTTCATCCAGGATGGCATCAACGGGGCAATTTTTCCTCTTTTCCAGAAAGTTTGGGGGTTTTCACCAGTTCAAGTGTTCTACTTGTATCCATAAGTGTGACTTGCACCATTTCATCGGGGTCTTGTCTCCCTTTACAAATGACTGGGGATGCCACATGTCAACAGAGGGGGAATCCCCCATTCTCTTCTCTTGATGATATAATGTTAATATTCAAACCACACAGAGGACATCGAGCCAATTTAGGTCGAAGGATTGTTACTGAATCTCTGTTTTTTTCCTAAAGTAATATTTCGGTAACTGATGACAAAATGGTCCAAAATTAATATAGAGTACCTGTTGTAGGAAAGTAGTGGGTTAGCTAAATTCCCAGAGCTTTTCCTGTCTCATTTGAGGATGACTTTATTGATTTGATGTAACAGAGATGTTTCTGCTCTACTCATTTGCTTAATCTTCATCGTCAAAGAAGAACTACGGTTAATCTTCCGGGGCCTCCGTTACACCCTAACGGAGATGTTCAATTTTAGTGACTGAATTTAGCAGCAAAAATATTTAGAAAGTCTATCTCACAGTACACACACAGGAACACAACCAAAACTCATGTTGACAATATCGTGATTCCCTCATACCTAAGTAGCACAAAAGTCTGAAACTGAGTTCATTGTTTACTTATCAGTTAAGTCATAAAAAGTGTACTAATTTTGTTTGTACCCGAGAAATCTACAAATTCGACAAGTGCTTTTTACTTCCACTTGTGAAAACAGCCTTTTTATTTCTGACCAATGAAAGATACGCGATGACCTATTTCTCACTTACTCATCTACGCTTCACTTCTTTTTTTATTTAGAATACTCAAGCCACACAAATATATGACCTCTGGCTGATGGAGGTCGTAGAATGGTGACTTACTATCGGCTTTTTAAGTAATATTTCGGAAACAGATAACAAATTAGTCCTACATTCATTACTGTACTTATCATAACAAAACAGTGGCTACCCCTTTTCTGAGAGTTTTTCCAATCTCGTTTGACATTATTGACTTGATGCAAGGAAAGGAATCATGCTCAAAAATTTGTTATATCTTTATTGACATGTACGGATTGCAGTTTATCTCCTGTGCCCTTAGTCACACCCAATAGAGAAGTTTCAGAATTAACGAATGCGATATGTGGCATATTTTGACCAAAACATGGCAAAAATGTTCAGAAAAATATAAAACAACATGTTTTGTCTCAATTTGAATACACTCAACTACGTTCACCCCTGGTAACATGTATACAAAGTTTCAGAGCAATCGGACAAGCGATCTCATAGAAAATGATTTTTTGAGCAAAAATCCAAAGGATAAGATAACATAATGCTCCCAAGTTCACACAGAATGTTCATAGGAGAAACAATGACCTAGCCAGCTTCTTAGAGCTTTGCTTGTCTCGTATGATGATAATTTATTGACTTGATGAAGCAGAAAGGAATGCTGCTTAAAACATTAATTTTCTCATCTTTATCGTCAACTACTACTGTTTGCTTATCACTAAAGTCATGAAAACATAATGTCTAGGTTTTTGATCTCTGCTCCATGTGCTCTGCTTGGTTGCATGGTTCCAATTGTGGTATTACTCAGAGAGTAGACAAACAATTAACACTATGTTCAGAATCGCTATGCATGCCTTCTAAAGGACCAAGAACGACATACAAGAAATATCGTTTGATTGCAAAAGATAAAATGCATCTCTCATAAGTTTTCAAAAGAAGTATCGAACTCACTTGGACAAATATTTTTTTTTGAAACTTGGTGCACTTCGATTTTAAAAAAACTAATTTACACCGAGAGTACCCATTGAGAGTGTAACCACAGTTCATTCAGTGTGTCATTTGCGCATCATCACACTCTCTGAAAGGGATGTGTAAATTTAGTAACTAACGACTCTTAACGAATTAATATGAACATTTTCCAACTAATTTCTCACAATGATCGTTCTGTATGCTTACCACTCTCTGATTAAGGTGCTGTTTGCATCCGATGCATTAACCTCTCACCCCGACGTGAGTATTTACACGTTCCTCCACGTCGTATTTCATTGTGTATCTCCATCTATATTTCTGTCGACTGATATATAAACCCTCTGTTTATGCTCAATTCTGTTGTATTGGGACCGAAAATGTGTATCTATTGCCAGGCTCAGTGATGTACTGAAAATGTGACCGATGTTGGGAGATTAAAAATTCCTACTCAAAACGGCATGAGCAAAACTTCCTGTACAAATGAACTGAATGATCCATCCAAAGTTCAAAGTATTTTTTACATAATAGCGAACTCAAGATTGCAAAAATCATTAAGACCAATATACAATACATAGTTTTAAAAGTCAGAAAAGAACACGTTTGTTTAAACACGTGCTTTCTGTGACGACATGATAAAAACTATAGTTTCGAAATTAAAAAATATGCCGGAAATTTATAGTTGCCCTAATGTTAAAGCCTCTACTATGTTTGACTTTGTGAACAAAGATTTTTTTCATCAAGACACTTCCATGGTTGCGAAAAGGGAACTCGTGAGCGTGCGCATGTGTGGTTACGCGAGAATGTTGACGCATGGTTGACACCTAGGTACGTGAACATAATTTTCATATCAGCTTTCGAGACTTGATATGTCACGTTTACTATGCTGAAATAAAGCTCTAAAGCTCAAATTGATGTGCCACCGTCAGTAACTGAAATCAAACCGATACAGGCTGGTGCCTCAACTCGTATTCCGAACTATAGCAACGATTGTAGCAGAAGAATACTCAGAAGAATTGTTTTCTCGATTCAACAATACAAACAAGAAATCTTTCTGACGATGTTTCGATCGTGCCCATACTAATTAATCAGTTAAATTATTAACAAAAGGCAAGCTGTGTATTTTCTGCCTATCATTAGAGTCACAACAAATGTTGTAGTTGAATTGTCACGTTATTTACTCATTGAATAAACACATAAATTACGCTCTGTTCAGTGTCACCGTACGTTACTTAAATAACGGCCAAGTATGACATCCATAATCATCGATTTTGGTTGCTACAGATAACAACACTCTGAGATATCTTTTTACAAAATTAATTCTTATGAAATGTGAATATTCTGTAACTTTTATTTGAACATTCATTAAAATATTTTTGTTTTGTTTTAATTTATTAATGAAGCTGCACATTTATCTCCTAATATTTTTACAAGTTCTTTAGGTACAAAAAAAAACATTTCGCCAAGGACTCTCACTAACGTACGAGGAGGCTTTGATTTCGTTTTTTCCTAAGATGACAAATATCAGATTTTTATTTTGTTATTGAAAACTAACATTTAGAAATTTCAAAAAACAGAAAAAAGACAAATCCCCAAAAATCTGTCTTTGAGGATCGAAAATAAAAACACACATTAGAGGCAATTAGAGGCAATTCCCACCGATATTAGTATTTTTTGTGTATTATTTTCAAAACCCTATTGTGTATATTATCATGATTCCTGAACTCCCTAGTCCAAATTCAAAACTTGAAGAGTTGTTGAAAATTTCGCTTTTTGTGAGCTGAGCTGAAAAAGCGTAGCTCTGTGACAAACATACCTTTCAACCGTTGTCGAAATCCGAAAATCACACTCAAGACACCGACAAGTTCATTAGACGGTGACCGAATCGAGGTTTTTCATAAATGTTCCATTGTGACCAGATGAAAAAATGGCAAGATGTTCATTATAGTACTTATCATATGTAAAACAATAGACTAGCGAGCTATTAAAGCTTTGTCGGTCACTTTTGGGAATACATTATTGACTTGATTTAACAAAAAAGGAACTCTACTCGAAACATTTGCTAACCTTTGTCTTATATGTTCACATTTATTGCCACAGCACAACACGTCTCAAATATCACGGAGAATGTTTATTCACAGTGTGATCGTGAATGATACTGTGTTCTTGCCGCATCATCGCATTCTCTGAAAGGGCAGTATAATTTTAGTAACTACACTGTGGGAAGTTTTTTTAACAAGAGACATTTAACTTTTGCACTAGAGGGGTTAATGTCGCACCCTGGTCTGAGCATATATCAACACTTCCACTTCCGTATATCATTTTGTGCCTCTGTCTTTTATATATGTTCAATGGTGTATAAAGCCTCTATTTAGCAGTTATTTCTTTCTTGTTGGAATCTGAAGGTATATAAATGTCAGGTTACGCAGTGTTATTGAAATTCGACTGGTTTTCGTGATTAAAAATTCCAGCTCAAAATGTGGTGAAGTAAAACTTCCTGAACAATGAGTAAATTATCCTTCCCCACTTCAAACTTTATCCAAAGTGGCAGCGGAACTCAAGATGGCAACATTTTTTGTTGAATTTCAGTATAAAATGTATATTTTAAAATGTCAGAATCATCCACGTTTGTATCCTTTGTGACATATTGATATGATTGGTGCAATCGCCAATTGTCGATATTCTTACTACGATCATGCACACAAAGTGCACTGCATAAAGAAGACGCGTGAGGTTCCTGTTCAACGAGGGATATTTTCGGATGTCGTGTATCAGTTTGCAGGGTAGAGAATGGAAGCTACAGTCCGTTGTCTACGTCACTGAATTGTTACGCTGGCCTGCAGACTTATGCAGTGGTCTGTCACATATCAGAACATGGGAATACAGTGATTCTGATACCAAGAAAGTGGTTTTGCAGAAACTTATGCTAAAAAAATCTAAACTGGGCCGTGACGTGCGTTTTGTACAATTACAAGAATATTGGGAATACAATGGCAGCGTCTGTTCGGTAAAGAATTTTTGAGCTTGTGGTGTGCTGTATCGACGGATACGTTCAGTGAGCCGCTTGTGGCCGCCTTAGGCGGCCTACTACGCGAGCTATAACTACACCTTCTCAATATCCAGTTAGACAAAATGTTTAGACGTCAAAATCCCCCAACAACATGTCATCCAGTCATGTTAATGACTTCGAATCCCCTTTTGTCTGTTTGATAAAGTATTCATAGTCAGCAAAGATAAGTGTTCCCATTACAATAGTGACTCCCTTAGTTCAAGATTGTCATATGTCACATGTAGTTCCCTCTTATCAATCCGGATGGTGCTGTGTCTCTTTTCATGTATCATTTGCCGTTATATACCATACTGATCACTCAGGTTCTTCACCGAATTCCTGTTTGGCATGGTCATGTCTTTCTCTTTTCTGATTACTGTTACTTGAAGCATATGAATAGTGCTGTAAAATGTGAAGCGTTTTTTTTAATAGTGTATAATAATCATATAAAAGTCAAAGAAATCACTCTACACAGCTTTTGCTTCCGCCATCATCGTAAACTTGATGATTCCAAAAGGGCATAACGTTATTGTTATCATTGTTATTTCAGTACTCACAGTACAATGAAAAAAAAAGCTGCGAGCTGCGTCGGCGGGGCCCAAGCGGTTGCCATGGTTTAAGGTGGTTGCAATGATGATAATACGTGCAAAATTTGAGTTTTAAATGGTCTTTTGGTTCTTGTAAAAAAGAGTTCACAACATTATGTCATGGTTATTATATGTTTCACTGCTATTCGTACTTTTGTTTTGCAAAAACACATATGACGGCTAAACCTCGTACCCGATCCGAATGCCTTTCGCAAACTTGAAAATGCTCACATTTAGGATTACATGAGTAGAATTTCACTTTCATCAGTGCGGTGATTCTGGAGAAGAAGAATTTGAAAGGATTAAAATTGGATTTCGCAAAATCCAATATGGTGGCCAAAACACGTGACCGATGCAAACTGCCTTTCGCAAACTTGAAAGTGCTCACACTTAGGATGACAGAAATGATATATTTAGTAAATTCGGTGTGTTTGTTCTTCAGAAGTAGATTTAAAAAAAATAAACTTTGATTTTCGCAAAAATCCAATATGGCAGCCAAACCACGTGACTGATCCAAGTGCGTTTTCACAAACTTGAAAGTGATCACAGTGAAGACAATAAGAGTAAAATTTCAGTTCCATGGGTGTATTAGTTTTGAAGAATAACATTTTTAAAGATGTTATGGGTACTTTTCGAAAATTCAACATTGCGGCCAATGTCACATGACCGCATGCAATTTTTTATTTTGCAATTTATTCAGATCTTAGGTCAGGCTTTCTATATAAAAAAATCACAGTGGCTAGACCCTTTGGTCATTAGGAGAAAGTGAAAATCCATTTTGACAGCCAGGTCACGTGACCAATCAAAATTTTAAGGATAATAAGCATGAGTACTCATAAGTACCTATTAACCCTGCAATTTTGAGCGGTTTCCGAGGTCGAATGACAAAAATGTAACAGAAGAAGAAGAAGAATATCAAACTCCAGTAAAACCGATAGGGGTAAAGCCTCAAGGCTTGGGTCCCTACATATTATACATAGATGAGACAAGAAAGATATATCTGATATTGTGATCATTCAGTCTTTTGACATCAGAAATTTCATCTCTAACTCACCAATACGATGAAATCAAAATAAACCATTTTTGCGAAAACGTCTATATTTCTAGACTCTGAAAGCCTAACATGATGTATTGCTGCTAATTACAATCTAAACAAAACGTACATTTGGTTGAATAGAAAAAGTTAATTGTGTGGCAGAGAGCTCTGCAAAAAGAAAAAAAACATTGCACAGGTAGCGTACATATAGAGATAGATCATTTATATCATGTTAACACACAATGAGATTCGTTTTTTTAACAAGGGCTGAGACTATACTTTTGAATCAAACTGGTGGCAGTGGGTCACAAAGTCTAGCCGAGGTAGACCAATTTTGCCCAAATGTTCAGTATTTTGCTAACACAACATTCATCTGATATTCGTTGATTCTTGAAGCCTTAAAACCTATTGAAATTTGTCTTTCTTTGCGCTTTCCTTGGTTTGAGCAGGGTGATACGAATAAAATTTCAGTTAGATAGCTGCATTTGTTCCGGAGAAGAGGAGTTTTTAAGATTTAATTAGGATTTTTGCAAAATCCAATATCACAGCTAAACCACTTGACCGATCCAAACGCCTTCCACAAACTTAAAAAACCTTACCCTAAGGGTTATACGAGTAACTTTTCTGTTCAATAGCTGCGTGGAAGGTTAAATAGGCATTTTCGCAAAATCAAATATTGCGGCCAAAATTCAATATGGCGAATCAAGGTCATGCAAGTGGTGGCAATTTTGTTTGCGAATTCTCAAGACCTAACGCCATGCTTGCTATATAAAAAAATCAGACAAGACACTCGGGTCATTAGGAGAATCCATTTTTAGGTTTTTTGAAATTCCTACATGGTCGCCAGAAGAAAGAAGAACAAGAACTTTTTGACAAGGTTCAAACTTCCGTTTTGAGAGGTTTTTATCGTATTTGATTATCATGGAATGCTTAGATGATTCAAGGTTTTCACTGGCTAATTCACATGCCTTGTAAGTTTTGTACGAAATTCCGATACATATTGCAAAATATTCAGACAATCATTATCATCTGATTGGAATTTCTCTTTAAAGAGCTTAAGCGGCCACGGAGAGTATGTCCCAATAAAAGCTCAAAAGGGCTAAAACAAAGAGACTCTTGAATTGACTCTCTAAGGGCTGAGAGCAGAATATGAATTCCTTCATCCCGCTGCTTCTCTCTCTCAAAACAGTAGGTCCTTATCATATTTTTCAAGGTTTGATGATATTGCGCGAGAGCACCCTAATTTTCTGGATGATAGGCGGAGGACCTATACTGTGCAATGCCTAGCTGATCCATGACTTGTTGAAAAATTCCAGACATACAGTTGGAGCCTTGATCAAACTTGACACATTTAGTAAGGTCAAATAAAGTGAAAAAATGACTAAAACTTTTACTATAGTCTTTGCCTTTTAGTTTCTCAGTGGTATGGCTTCTTGGAGGCGAGTAGATGTACAAATTATAATTGTCAACATGTACTCATTTCCTGATCTTGTTTTGGGTAGGGGCCCAACACAGTCTATAAGTATTCTACTACATGGTCCTTTAAATTCAGGAATTCGCTGAAAAGAGGCCTTTGGAATGGTATGATTTGGTTTTCCTACCATTTGACATGAGTGACAAGTTTTACAGAAGGTGCTACATCCTGTCTGATATTAGGTCAATAGAAATGACTGAGAATTTTATGGTAGGTCTTCCTGACTCCCAAATGACCAGCACAGGGGGTTTCATGGGTTAGAAGCAATATGTCAGCACGATAAGACTTAGGCACCACTATTTAATGCTATAGCCCAATCGTCATCAACAAAGACATTTGGAAGTCTCTATTTATGCGTGAGAATACCAGACATTGTATATTAACAAAAAGGAATATCTGAAGTTCCAGCTTCGTCAACAACCCTATCAAACAAACACATGATATCTGGGTCTTTGCTTTATTCTAAAAGGGGATTTGATCTAGAAAATGTTTGACCATGGTCAGCAGAGGTTTTACTGGAAGTTTCATATTCACTAGGGATATTGAATGATCTGTATCAAACACCTGACTGAGAAAGGTATCCTTTAAATCAACGTCTATGACGTCATTTTTGAGAATATCTTGATTCTCAAAGGTTTTCATTGACATGGCTCGAGTAAAATCACATGCATGATACATTAAGGAATTTCTTGCTCAACTGACTGGCTCCTGATCTAACTAGGCTTATCGGTTTATCGGATTTGTAATGACCTTGTCCCCAACAAGGTCACTTCCAAGGAGAATGTGAATCCCTTCAAAAGGAAAAAAAGCGTAATACCTAGAGCGCAGGTCCAGAAACAAAGTCAAAAGACAAATAGACATTATGGAGAGGAATAGGAATGTAATCATTACAATCTACCCCTGGATAAGAACTGTAAAACCTGAAAACGGCAGGGTATCTGCCAACAAAAGATACTCGGACTCCCTGGTATCTCTTAAAATTTGATAGGGTTAGTGGAAGACAAATCACTAGAAAATGATTTTAAGCTTCGTGAATAAATGGTTAAAAAATACCTATAATGCTACCTTGAGAACCTTAACCATAATGGTTGGGGATAAGAGGGATTTAAACTCAGAAAATGTGTTACACACATCATTAGACTCTTAGATGGCTTAGATCCACTTTGAGCACTCTGACTTTCACGTTTCCTTTCAATTTTAGACAATCTTACATTACAATAATTAAAATAAAGTGTACCAAATTGCTTGCTGGGCAGGGATTGGTACTTGGGATCTTATCATGTAGGAGTGTTACTTGAACTCTGTGAATTATTGTCACTTGATTTTCTACTCCCCTTTGAAAAATTCTGGGATGAAAAGGGATTTCATTTCCCTGCACTATTTTGGTATGAAACTGACTTGGATGGTTTGCTGTTAAATGAAATTTTGTTGGTCAATGAATAATCGCTGGGACGGCAAAGCTCCACAGTTGAGTCAGACACTGACACAAAGTGAAGTCATTTTGCTTGCTTGCAGTCTTGAATCCACAGTATAAATCCAGCGTGGCAGTGAAGGTCTTGAAAAGTGTTGAAGTTAATACTGCTGAAGTTTCCAAAGTCAAGTGACACGATCCAAATGTCCGACTTAAAGCCAGCTTTCCCAGTAATTACACTTTACTGGTTATATAAGAGAATGTAAGAACAATGTAGAACTTCTATTGATACGCTAATTGTTGCTCTAAAATATATCCACTGGTGACTAATTGAATTTCTAGACATGTAAATATGACTAATTGACTTCAGGGTCTTGAGGTCGCGAAGTACTGTGGCTTTGAGAATGTTCTAGATTAATTAACCTCAGGTCATGATTGTTGGGGGAATGACCTACATAACAATAGTTGCAGTTCGATTAGGGAAAAACTTATTTTAAATTTACTCTTTATGATCACAGGAAAGCACGTTACAATTATCATCGAGCATGCTCATTGACAGTGTAATCACAATTCATAGTGTGTTTTCGGCGTATCATCATACTCTGTGAAAGTATAATTGCAAGGTTCCATGATGTAGTAACAATTCGACTGGTTTCGATAGATTTCAAACTCAAAACTCAAGTGGTGAAATAATATCCTGGAAGAGTGAACTGAAGTATGTATCCCCATATCAAACAATTTCTATAGTGTTTGTTAACAGCAGTAGAATGCAAAATATCGACGCTGCACTTCTTATATCGCATCTACAACACTAAATGCACAGTGTTACACGATGGCCGTACAAAAGAGGTCTTTGAATGGTGAACAATTCGAGGCTTACTAAAGTCATATTTTGAACCATTTACAAAATCGTGTGACGTTGATATATATTACTCTTCACAGGAAAAACTGAACTAACGAGCTACTTGGACCGATGGTATTCTCTCAGTTTCGAAAAAATAATGTTATCGACTTGACGTAAAAGAAATTCTGCTCAAATCTTTGCTAAATCTCTTTTGTCAAAAAAAAAAAAAAACACAAAAAACATTACAGTTCATTCTTGAGCGCTTCGTCACACTTTAATAGAGATGTTTCTTTTTGATGGCTGCATTTAGAAGCAGAAGTGTTAAAAAGTCTTCTCAATGCACTGCACAAAAACGCAAAGAAAAAATCGTGTTGACAATGCCTCGATTGAGAACATACCCATGAATCACTCCACTAAACAAAGGACCGAGTCTCAGTTTATTGCTTCCTTATACTTTAAGTCGTAAACAAATCTATGAGCTTCTTTGACCTGTGCACAACATGTTTTGCTTGTTTGTGATTATGATGTTTCGCAGTGAATAGATAAACAAAGCTACGGTCAGAATCGGGTTGCAAGACTTATAAAGGCCCAAGAATGACGGGCATAATTTTTGGTTGCAATCGACAAAACGTCCTGCCAATAAGTTGTCCAAAGGAGAATCAAAGTCAGTTTGACAAGAGATTATTTGCAATATAGTTGCGATTCGGTTTTGGGAAACTAATTTTACATTTATTCCTAATGGTCACATGGAAATACACTTCAATTATCACCGAGAATGCTCATTGACAGTGTAATTACAATTTATAGTGTGTCCTCGGCGCATCATCATACTCTGTGAAAGTATAATATATATTGAAACTTCATGATGTAGTAGAAATTCCACTGGTTTCGTTAGATTTCAAACATACAACTCAAGTGGTGAAAATTCTTGGAAGAGTGAACTGAAGTATAGATCCCCATATCAAAGTATATCTAAAGTGTTTGTGAAACTCAAGATGACAACAGTAGTGGAATGCAGAATATCGATGCTGCACTTCTTATATCACATCTACAATACTTAACGCACAGAGGTACGTGACAGCTGTTAGAAAGAGATTTTAATGGTGAACAATTCGAGGCTTACTAAAGTCATATTTTGAACCATTTTACAAATCGTGTGACGTCGATATATATTACTCTTTACAGGAAAAACTGAACTAACGAGCTACTTGGACCAATGGCATTCTCTCAGTTTCAGTAAAAATTGTTATCGACTTGACGTAAAAGAAATTCTGCTCAAATCTTTGCTAAATCTCTTTTGTCAAAAAAACCCAAAAAAACATTACAGTTCATCTCCTGAGCGCTTCGTCACACTTTAATAGAGATGTTCCATTTCGATGACTAGATTTAGAAGCAGAAGATTTTTTAAAAAAATTCTCAGTGCACTGCTCAAAAACGCAAAAAAAAGTCGTGTTGACAATGCTGCGATTGTGAACATACCCATGAATCACTCGACTAAACAAAGGACAGAATCTCAGTTTATTGCTTCCTTATACTTTAAGTCGTAAACAAGTCTATTAGTTTGTTTGACCTGTGCACAACATGTTTTGCTTGTTTGTGATTATGATGTTACGCAGTGAATAGATAAACAAAGCTACGGTCAGAATCGGGTTGCAAGACTTATAAAGGCCCAAGAATGACGGGCATAATTTTTGGTTGCAATCGACAAAACGTGCTGCCGATAAGTTGTCCAAAGGAGAATCAAAGTCAGTTTGACAAGAGATTATTTGCAATGTAGTTGCGATTCGGTTTTGGGGAACTAATTTTACATTTACACCTAATGGTCACATGGAAATACACTTCAATTATCACCGAGAATGCTCATTGACAGTGTAATTACAATTTATAGTGTGTCCTCGGCGCATCATCATACTCTGTGAAAGTATAATATATATTGAAACTTCCATGATGTAGTAGAAATTCCACTGGTTTCGTTAGATTTCAAACATACAACTCAAGTGGTGAAAAATTCTTGGAAGAGTGAACTGAAGTATAGATCCCCATATCAAAGTATATCTAAAGTGTTTGTGAAACTCAAGATGGCAACAGTAGTGGAATGCAAATATCGACGCTGCACTTCTTATATCACATCTACAACACTTAACGCACAGAGTTACATGACAGCTGTTAGAAAGAGATTTTAATGGTGAACAATTCGAGGCTTACTAAAGTCATATTTTGAACCATTTTACAAAATCGTGTGACGTTGATATATATTACTCTTTACAGGAAAAACTGAACTAACGAGCTACTTGGACCAATGGCATTCTCTCAGTTTCAGAAAAATCATGTTATCGACTTGACGTAAAAGAAATTCTGCTCAAATCTTTGCTAAATCTCTTTTGTCAAAAAAAACACAAAAAAACATTACAGTTCATCTCCTGAGGTTTCGTCGCACTTTAATAGAGATGTTCCATTTCGATGACTAGATTTAGAAGCAGACGTTTTTTTAAAAAAAATTCTCAGTGCACTGCTCAAAAACGCAAAGAAAAAATTGTGTTGACAATGCCTCGATTGTGAACATACCCATGAATCACTCCACTAAAACGGAACTTCCCCTATAAATGCCGGATTACAGTAATTCTATGCAAATGTCAAAGAGCCACGCTACTGATCGGACGTGCCGTGTTTGGTCCAAGAATCGTGTCATTTTACCGTGATCAAGCTGTTTGATGTCACCAAATGTCGCATATATTGTCTATGAATATACAGCAAATGCAGTCAGGTCGAAATAAACTTTGAAAATGTCGTAATTTTTGTCAGCGCCGGCATATATTTTGAACAGCGTGTTCCGGAACGAGCATTTGACCCCTATTTGCAAATGTCACGACACTGTCAATCATGAGTATTCAAATTTATCACGTGGTCAGAGCGATGTTTACCCCACTGGCCGAGACAAATATAACGCACCGACTTATCAGAGCAATGCAATTAGATAAAGATTACAAACAACAAATACTAAACGCATACATACATCCAGGGAAGGAGTCAACGATACACGGTTTTCTCTTTTTGGAGCATGTAGTGGTCCTGAAAAGGACCGTTTGGCATTTGGTCCTGAGAAGGACCTTTTTTTTTCGCGAACAATGCGGAAAATTTTCGTCCTTGGACGACGGTCCCAGGACCCCACCAGAATGTCGTCCGTTTTTTTTTCACACTAACGGACATCAAAGGGAGATAATGTACTGCGCAACTTTTCTATGCTTCTTCCTGTGACAAGACATTTGGGTGCTAAAAGGCTTGAAATGTGTTCTGATATCACTCTCGTCATTTCCATCCACCAATGGCAAGTGCGAAACAAGTGTACAGTCTTAGTTCTGTCTAAGATCATATGTTCAAAATGATAGGACATTATCCTAGCAGAGGTCGTGTCACGGAGTTTGACAGTGTAAGCTTGATGATAGCGTAGATAATATCGAAATGAACAAAAATTGCCTATTTGAGAGTATGTGACGTCAGGGCTTGACCTAAAAGTTGCAAGTCTCGAGTCTTAGACGATGTAACCGAAATCACCCTAAATGGTCGATAAAATGTGATCTCAGGGTCAAAGTTATGACCCTATTTAGGTCTCAGTCAGGTATACATCCGATGATCCGACATTGTAATCAAATAATATCTGGATATCTTTGTCTTACACGTCCATGATGAAATCAACACGTTCAAAAAAAAGTCAGTCCCGGTAACGTCATCATACTGCAGTATCATCATGACATTTGTCTGTGTGTTTTGTCTGTAGAAAACGCCAGTGACAGTAAAATGTAGACCATCTTTTCAAATTGGGTTGGAGTCGCCTCAGTTTACTCCAGTTGTCGTTCATTCATCAGAATAAACATTCAGGAAAAATTGTCCGGCTAGCGGAAAATGAGAAATCATGGCTCCACATCAGTCTTTGTTGCTCCATGCTCGCTGTTCATCAGCGTTTAGATTGCACACGTTTTATTGCAAGATGTGACAGCAAGTCTTACCATGTCGTTACTAGATAAAAGTTATAGAGGTATAGCATGACAAAAACGTAAGGCCTAGAAAATTAGAAAAAAGAAAAAAAAATATATAAATGCTACTTCACTGTATTCTCGTACCATAACTTGAAATTATGGAGGACATTGCCAGCTGATGCTATTGGGCATTCGGCTTTTCCGTTCACGTCCAATTTTCTTACGGTCTATTAGTCTGAGACAACAAATTACACCTGTGTACCCTAATCAAGACACAGATATAAACATGTGAGCTTTGGATACCCTACTCGTGACACAGGACATGTTCCAGAAACGATTCACACATTCAGCTTGCGTCTATAGATTGCCAACTTGGAGGGACCGTGCTTCTTTGTACCGTTTATCAAACTTGATACCAATGCCAGTCGATCCGTGTCGACAAATGTTACTAGTGATTGACGAAAAGCGGGCAAAGACGCATCTGTCTTTTCATTTTCGACAGTGTCGAAACGTTATCAGGCGTCGGATAAACGGATAAACGAAAAATGCAAAAACTGCATGGACAGACAAGCGTCATTCGCGAGTATAGACAACTCTTGACGGCGATGTATCCGATCCGAACAAGCTTACTCGCGCGATCGCGGCGAACTACACCACAGCGTCATGAAAATTGAAATATCAACGCTCGGATTTACAGTATTACAAGTCTAAGTTTCAATGTCAATGGAAAACTTTAAGTTCTGTTTGTCACAAAATTTATGCATCGTGCGAATTCCTGTAGGCATATCGTATCGTGTGCAGTCAAAGTTTACGTTACCTCAACGTACATTTCACCTCAATTACGTCACCCCGGGGTCAAAATCCTGCCAGTGACATTCACGCTTCACTTCTTATGGTCGGTGTTGTGTTCCATTGTTTGTGAATTTGCAGACGTTGTCGGACGCTGCCAGCGCTGTTTATGTTTTCAAATAGAAGGCGAAAATGTTGCCTTTGATTCATTCCTTATAACAACTGAATTAGTTATACATAAGATGTCATCATGCTGTAGTATACAACGAAGTTTTAGTCGACGTTCACTCTGACTGCAGTTAGGCAATCCTCAAGCCCGGGACCTAAAGTTAGACGGGGTTTACTGCGGCCATAAAATGATCACGTTCAGTTTATTTTACCCGTGGAGACAAATTTCTTGTTCAGGTTTCCATTACATTTAGACAGAAGGTGATAATTGAAATCCCTCTTAATCGGTAACAGATAGTGTTTACCCCTCCATTAACCATCGTCCACACGTGACTTCGAAAATCTCGCCCAGTGTATGTAAATTGTGAGCGTCATGAATAATCGCTCTATTGTGCGCCCACGGTCCTGTAAGTTCCTGTTTAGACAAAGGACCGAGTCTCAGTTTATTGCTTAGCTTATATTTTAAGTCGTAAACAAATCTATGAGCTTCTTTGACCTGTGCACAACATTTTTGCTTGTTTGTGATTATGATGTTACGCAGCGAATTGATAAACAAAGCTACGGTCAGAATCGGGTTGCAAGACTTATAAATGACGAGCATAATTTTTGGTTGCAATCGACAAAACGTGCTGCCGATAAGTTACCAAAGGAGAATCAAAGTCAGTTTGACAAGAGATTATTTGCAATATAGTTGCGATTCGGTTTTGGGGAACTAATTTTACAT
This sequence comes from Ptychodera flava, assembly GCF_041260155.1. NCBI lineage: Eukaryota > Metazoa > Hemichordata > Enteropneusta > Ptychoderidae > Ptychodera > Ptychodera flava. Next base: position 6,297,117 of record NC_091930.1, read on the forward strand.
TTACACCTAATGGTCACATGGAAATACACTTCAATTATCACCGAGAATGCTCATTGACAGTGTAATTACAATTTATAGTGTGTCCTCGGCGCATCATCATACTCTGTGAAAGTATAATATATATTGAAACTTCCATGATGTAGTAGAAATTCCACTGGTTTCGTTAGATTTCAAACATACAACTCAAGTGGTGAAAAAATTCTTGGAAGAGTGAACTGAAGTATAGATCCCCATATCAAAGTATATCTAAAGTGTTTGTGAAACTCAAGATGGCAACAGTAGTGGAATGCAGAATATCGACGCTGCACTTCTTATATCACATCTACAACACTAAATGCACAGAGTTACATGACAGCTGTTAGAAAGAGATTTTTAATGGTGAACAATTCGAGGCTTACTAAAGTCATATTTTGAACCAGATTACAAAATCGTGTGACGTTGATATACATTACTCTTCACAGGAAAACTGAACTAACGAGCTACTTGGACCAATGGCATTCTCTCAGTTTTAGAAAAATAATGTTATCGACTTGACGTAAAAGAAGAAATCCTGCTCAAAATTTTTGCTAAATTTTATTAGTCAAAAAACGATTACAGTTCATCTCCTGAGCGCTTCGTCACACTTAATAGAGATGTTCCATTTCGATGACTGGATTTAGAAGCAGAAATTTAAAAAAAATGTCAGTGCACTGCTCAAAAACGCAAACAAAAAATTGTGTTGACATTGCCTCGATTGAGAACATACCCATGAATCACTCCACTAAACAAAGGACCGAGTCTCAGTTTATTGCTTCCTTATACTTTAAGTCGTAAACAAATCTATGAGCTTCTTTGACCTGTGCACAACATGTTTTGCTTGTTTGTGATTATGATGTTACGCAGTGAATAGATTAGCAAAGCTACGGTCAGTATCGCGTTGCAAGACTTATAAAGGCCCAAGAATGACGGCATAATTTTTGGTTGCAATCGACAAAACGTGCTGCCGATAAGTTCATCTAATGCAAGTTAGGAGGTGTAAAGTTCTATGCAAATGAGAACAAGTGTAGCGAAGTGTAGCGACGCTAAATTAACACTATACTTGAAAACTTAATGTGTTAGGAGTGTTGGTTTATATTTTGTAAGCATTTGGGTTTATAGGATTTTGAAAAGTTCGTCAAAAATTATTGAAAAATAAGGCACCAGACCATAATTTGTTGCTACAGACTAAGGTAAATTTCTTAATTTTGTTCAATCTACTTGGCAACAAAGTTAAGTTAACTGCTTTTTACTAAATCTAATCAAATTTGCTTTTTTTGCAAATGTAAATACAGTGAAATAAACAAAAATTTTGCAAACTCTACTTATCATACAATTCTGCAGAATGTTTTGAATCTTACAAATTTTGATCCTTTACCTGTTTTTGATATATCATGCTTGTCAAATTGCGATTTTTCCAACAGTTATAATCACTACTTTGTGTGACTGCTGATAGTACATTGTAAACTCTCCTATTTTGCTAAACTGTCATTTTCATTGTGTGGTAGATGTTCAGGAAACTAAGGTATTTCATACTTTTGAAGTTAGTACCTCAATAAGGCAAAGTAAAATAGTTAAAATTGTATTTTTTTATTCTATCTACTTAAAAAATACAAGGAGTTCAAGTAGCTGGTGAAATATTTGTATTAAAAAGATATTTTGAAATTGAAAAGTTGAAAATGTCTAAAAATTGTACATGACAACACTACCTTATATTTTCAAGGCCACCTTGAACATGACCCTCTATTTTTCAAGGCCACCTTGGACATGACCCTCTATTTTTCAGGGCCACCTTGGACATGACCCTCTATTTTTCAAGGCACCTTGAACATGACCTCTATTTTTCAAGGCCACCTTGGACATGACCCTCTATTTTTCAGAGCCACCTTGGACATGACCCTCTATTTTTCAAGGCCACCTTGAACAAGACCCTCTATTTTTCAAGGCCACCTTGGACATGACCCTCTATTTTTCAGGGCCACCTTGGACATGACCCTCTATTTTCTCAAATTACCAAAACTTGGGAATGGACAAAACAATAATGACAATTTCAAAGAAAACAATAGCATCTGTCATTTTGAAATGGTAGAAATCTATTTATTGTCAAATTTATCAAAGTGTCGGGTACCCTATAGCTGAAAGTTACAATATTACAGATTACCCTTAAAAACATGTGAATTGCAAAAACAGAAGAGTAGATGAGCTTAAATTTACTGAATAAACCAATATTACTACAATATCCTATTATCCCAAAATATTTCCAATCGTGTTCTGTAAAATTTGTACATTCAGTTTCTTTGATGTATTGTCAAATAAAGCCAAGAGTGGCGTACTTGATTGTTTGTCATGGAAGGATATGCCTGTGTAAAGCGAACCTACTGTCACAAACGCTCGGTGACCCCCGTGACCCGAAGACTGTACGAGGAATGCCCAGGCGGAACTCGCCGAAGTCACTTCATTATGTGGCCCCGCGGTCGATCGCGTATGAGTTGCGTTTTGTTACATCGTACTGCAAGTCTCACCATTGTAGGGTAGCAGCTGATGATCACGTATTTTCCTCGACTGGCGAAGTCCTTTCTTCCACGTAAGTAACAGTATGCTGCCGCTTAATATAGCTCTCTGCCTGGCATAGCTGCAGTACAGTAAGTTCGAGGTTTTGCCTGGGTATTTGGGTCGGACGGCAAATCTGGTTTTGTCGTCCAACCCAGATACCCAGGCAAAACCTCGAGCTACTGTACTCAGCTATGCGTGGCACTGCTGTAGCAGTGTGTGTAAAACTGCACAGTGGCTCGAGGTTTTGCCGTCCGACCCAAATACCCAGGCAAAACCTAAAGCGCGAGCTGCTGTACTGATACTGCAGCTGGTCAGCCTCAACACGTACAGCATGCCACGCAGAGTTGCTGTATTGATATTGCAGTGAGATCGCACTGGTTTCGGTGTTTTGTCAATCATCATGTGTTGTTACAACATACAGTCACACGAAACGTACAAACGTATACTATATTGTCAGTAGACGCCTGCAGAGAAGACCACTTTATTGCTGAACCGCCGAGAAACGAAAGTTCTGCACGCAGAGGTTTAATAATCACAGCATGGCTATATCTATAGCTCTGCGTGGCAGGGCGCTGTATGTGTTGCCGGCCTTTTACGGCCGTATAACGCCGGTAACACACCCCAGGGCTCGAAATTAACTTTTTTCTCTTGTAGTCCCATTGCATTGGGCTACCATTTTCTTAAGTTGGTAGCCCAGTGACAAGGTCTGGTAGCCCATGCATGAATGAAGATTTTTTTGTGAAGGATATTTTTATTTATATCTAGACAATGAAAGATTTATTTTTCATGATTCTATTCAGGAAGTGAATTTTCTAGTCATTTGACATCAATACCCGTACCCGCAGATCATCATAGCCTTAGGGACGATTCAGAATTTACTTCCAGGGGGTGGAGGATTTTCAGGGGGGGCCACCCATTTTTCCCAAGAAAATTTAGGGGGGGGGGCGGACAAAAATACCACAATCTTTTAGGGGGGGCCAAGGAAAAAAATCATCAATTCAATATTTGCCCAGAATTTCTGATCTCTACAAAAGAGAACCATAGATGCTACCTGGGTGACAGATAAACTCAACGTGTTTAGTTAAACTCCTTTAGCTGCCAAATTCGGTAATATTCACAGTGGTTTGTTTTATGCATCTACTGCAGTATCTTGTTCTCCTCCCTGAAGCGTCATGAAATGTCCAGTATTTAGCATGTCAACACAAACCATACAGTAAACAGTCGGGGTTGTTTTTGTTGAAAAGAGATCTCGAATCAAGTCCAGGCTAGAATTCATTTATCAACAATAACAATGGTCATTTATGTTCACACTGGTATGTTGCTAAATACAGCATTGGGTGTTCTATGTAGTGATAGAATAACAAACAAATGCTGATACACAGAGATGAACATTGAACAAATGCTAAAAATTACAGCAAATATTCAGCATCATCAGGTTGGGTTTACCTTGTAGCTTGTAAAGAAGTGTAAAGTGGCATGATAAAGAAGTGTTAATTTGTGCAAATGTATGCAAATCACCCGATTTCTTGGCTTCTTTTGCCTCCAAATTTCAAAATTTCCGAAGAATATAACTCCACCCCGACTGGGTCAAATTTTCTGAAATTTCACATTATGTTTTTTAAATGCTATATAACAAAACGACTATCAATTGGTTTTGTTTGGCAATAAAGCTCTTACATTTTTAAAAAGAGGCATTTTGAATAAGAGCATTTTAATTTTGCTGATCATGATTTTAATCAATTATTAGAGTGTCAGTCTTTAAACCCCTACAATTTTAAAATGAGGATGGATAATGCCAAATAAAATAGTCGTTTTATTCTACATATACTCTCCTTTCAAGTGAAATATTACATTTCAGAAAATACTGTCTAGTTTTTGACTTAAATTAATTTTTATCATTAATACCAAAATTGAGGTTTTTTACCCCAAATATACACCCACTTCATCCTTCGAGTAAACTACTGCTACCATACTAAACTTCAGAGTCTCTGCTGTTTGAAAATATATGGTATTAGGGGGTTTCCTTGTCATCTTTGATGAGAAATATTGCTTTGAAAAAACTGTGTTGGCAACATGCAGCTCCACCTTAATTCAAACAAAACGACTTGCTACTCTGCCACTTCTTACCCTTTCACCCCCAGTTCCCTGTATACAGGTCCAACTTTTCTCCATAGAAAACAATGCAATTTGGACAAAGCATGGTGATGAAAGGGTTAAAGTAACATGGTCACGTTGGTTCTCTGGATTTCGTCAGTTCAGTGTCTGTGTCACTATTATATTCAGAACCAACACCATCATCATCACTCTCAATGACTCCATTGACAGAGATTTCCAATTCAGAGTCACTGCTATCTGACTCTGACTCATCTGTGACATAAGTTGTTACATCTTTCCCTGACAGTTTTCTTAAATTGAATGAAGGTTGTGCATGTATATGTGCGGTTATAATTTGAACTTTTTCAGCTTTCAATTTTTTTTTGTTTTGGTAATTTATGTTTATCAAGGTATTTATCTAATTCTTTTACGTTTAAATTTTGAAGGTTCCCACTCAAGAGCAACTTTAACCAGTCATAGTCCTCATATTTTTTATCCTCTCTTCTTTTCTGCTCCTTTTTCTATGTTTCATTCTCATCAATTTTACCCTTTCTAAATTTTTTAACTGTTCTACATAACTTTTACAGTGCTTACATCTACTATTTGAAAATAAAATTTATGGCCGTCTCATCTTCAATTTGCTTTTCAGCGAATAGTTTTTAATGTTGAAAATAAAATATTATGTATAATTGTCAAAAATATATGGTGAAAATTTACAAAAGGGTTGATTTTCCAATAATCCTGTATGTGCATCCAGAAGATCATGTGGCTCTGCATCAATGCTATGGTGTCGGATTGTTGAAATATTGTGTACACAAGAAATTTGCTGTAGTCCAAGAAGTGATCTCAGTGTGTATGAGGCTAGGAGAAATATGGATAGGCTTACACATTGTGTATTGATGCTAATACTTTTGTGTCCCATTCATTCTGATATGTATAATCAAAGATTTCTCAGTGGCGGCTGGCAGAAAAGGCAAAAAAACAAATTAACATGTATTGTTTCATGTCATCTGAAAACATGCGCATCATGACTATTTTAAGATTAAAGTTTGTTAAAAAAATTTGAAATATGAATGCTCTGTCAATTTTGAAAAATATTGCTGACAAAATGTGAACTTTGACTTACACAGGTTATCTGTATTTAATATGAACATTGGATTGTTAATGGAATGAGCAGAATAACATGTGAATTCATGTTTTTGATAAGGTGTTTTGTTCAAGAAATGATCTAAAATATTCCTCAGCATTGTTGCTTTCAGTGGCAGCTACTTGGTTTTATGACAACCAAATTAGAAAAAAGAGAAAATTAAAAACAGGTTGGCTTTCACCAATTTCAATTCCTAATGTTTAAAACTTTCACCGTGAGTCTGCATTCAACATCATCAAATGAAAATGTATGCTGAACTTGTGCATGTACATGTACATCTTACTTTCCAGAAATATCTGGATATCTGCAAATGATGTACAATTAAACTTCTAGATATATATCACTTTGCCAATTATCTGCTCCTCTGATTTCCTGTTCACCATTTCTAACTGACATCTTTGCTTGTCTTTGTGTGCATCATATGTATCAGTGAGACATAACGAAAAACGTATTCATATTTAGTAATTAACTTTTCTTCAGAAATTTACAACCAGATATGTTTATTGCTACCCTTTCCAAAGTGTGCCACTTGCAGTCCCTGCAAATCATTCTTTTTATAGTCACATAACCCTGAAATGATTTGCTATATCATCAATTAAATGTCCACTACAGTTCCTACAACTTGTTAGACTGGATATGTCTATAGTGTATAAGCATGCATGTATATATTAGGGGGGGGGGGGTCCATGGTAAAAACACACAAAAGATGAGGGGGGCCATAGATTTTTTCTATAATTTACTAGGGGGGGGCCGTGGAAAAAAATCACCCAGAAAATAGAAAATCCTCCACCCTCCCCCTGGAAGTAAATTCTGAATCGTCCCTTAGGAGAACGGTGACGCCTCAAAGTTTGACAACCTATTCACACATACGCAGAGCTTGTATGCAATTTTTGCAGTGCTGTGGTGGGATCTGGAGGCTGTGTTTACAAACATCAGGGAAGGTGACAAGCTGCTATTGTAATTTTGAAATTTACTGATGCTACACAGGACTGGAGATTCTCATGATTCATTATGATAATTGTACCGCTGTGATTCCCCGGGGAAGGCAAAAATATCCCCCATGTTTAGACAGATTCACAGACTGTTGTAAAAATTCTGAAACATGTTTATAACACCATTCCTCTCTATCCCCATTTTTAAATTAGTTGGAAAATTATGCTTGAGTAAGATTGAGATTATATGTCATGCATATTTATTACCTGACGTCATATGAATTATTTATCGCTACTGAAACCCTGCAAGGTTTACAAGTCTGTGGGGAAAAGCATTCACCCCACTATCTGAGCACCAGCCCACCACCTAGCCTTGCAGTCTGCAGAAGTTTATTCCTTCAATTTATTAATTTTTGATATTTATATGCCCACAGACTTGGAGCAAGTCTACAGAGTGCAAAAATGTAGTCAGTTTTGTATTGGAAAAATTGTTCCTTGTTCTATTGGCAGCCTTGTATACATGGAGTGCATTTGGGGAAATTCCAAAATTTAATTTCTTGTACATAAATGCCCTTATCACACTTATGTTAACCATATTAATTAATGATTAATGTAATTAATATTTAGAAATAATTGGTGATGCCCTGACCATTATTATTCAGTGTTCTCCCCAGGATTATTTTAGAAGAGGGCGAAGACGTGGTGCGAAGCACCACAAGCGACCGCGTCAGCGGTCGCGGGGGGAGGTCAGGTCCTGCCGTTGGAGCTTTTGAAAAACAGCGATTAAAATGGTGTTATTTGGTGGCACTTGGGGAGCATTTTTTTCAGATTTTTTTCGTATAAAAAACTCAAAGGAAAGGAGATCTGAGACAGTGTACCATAACTTTTATTACAGTTCACTGATTTCAATTATGAAGATTTCATTTTTTGAAAACGAAAACGTAGCGAGAGACATACATTTATTCATCGATGTCAAAATTATCACCATAACACTCAGGCTTGGGGAGTATTTTTTCAGATTTTTTTCGTACAAAAAACTCAAAGGAAAAGAGATCTGAAACAGTGTTCCATAACTTTTATTACAAACGAAAACATAGCGAGTCTTAGAGACATACATTTAATGATTTATTCATCGATGGCAAAATTATCACCATTACACTCACGTGTTCTCATCCTGATACAAGTCCGACCGAGCCTAAAATTAGGTTGTTTTGCTTTTGGAAGGAATACACAAACGAAATTCTAACCTCCTATAAAAACTTCAGTGTACTCTGCTGTCCTTGGTTACCCTCCAGCTCCTTGACATGTTTACTCAGCTAAGTCGGTTACCTAATGCACGGTCCCTATGGAGGGACCGTGGCTAACGTAACGTTACGGACTGAGCCATGCAAATATGGCTGCCTTCGATGAGTTGCACATGGGCTTATGATCTCGGATGACATCACAAACTCGCGAGATTTGCAAGATCGATGAGAATTGCGTTTGCAGTCTGCAGGATCGACGCTCACGCTCGCATTTTGCTTGTAAATCACTGTCAACAATTTTTCCCCGTACATTTTATTGTTTTATTTTTCAAAAAAAATAATTTTTTTTCATTTCTGGCAAGGGGGCGCTCGGAATTTACAAGAGGGCGCCACGCCCCTGTTACCTTATTCAGGGAGAACACGATTATTCATTATGGCCAAGGGCAAGCGGAAAGTCAAGAATTAACAAGGCTTGGCGAGCATGCTTATTTTGGCTTTCAGTCTTGCCCAAGCGTATAGATAAATGTTAATGGTCGAGGCAGAGTCTTGTATTTTCATGATATTATCAACAAACCCTAGAAAACCATCAAGATTTACAAAAATTTCCCATGTGAAAATAAAGCACACCTAGCAATGGTATACCACGAGATTTTGACCAGTTCACGACATATATGCACGAGCGATAGCGAGTGTATATATGGAGTGAACTGGTCAAAATCTCGTGGTATACCGTCGCTGGGTGTGATTTATTGCTATTATATCATAATAGTATATTGAAATTGTGGTGTGGAACGTCAAAAAACGGATTTTTGCTCAAGCTGAGAGCTCGAGCATGTGCCAGCCGTGGTATATTGCCAATATACCACGGTTCTTTTCGCATCTCGACCAATCGGATCGCTGTATTTACACCATCAATATACTGGTTTGATATAATATATATTATTGCCTAAATATATGGGTTTATGTGCCCGAGAACAGGTGACAATATGCCTGACGCCAGGAGGGCAAATTGTCTCCTGCTGCGAGGGCACATAAACCCATGTATTCAGGCAACAATTTTTTATTACATGCCTCTTCATGGTTACAAATGCTATATGACATTTACAATGTAGTTATATGCAGGACATTTTCAAACAATTTTACCATTATCGACCAACATCAAACGGATTTTAACGAAAGTAAAAAAAAAGTGTGTGCATGTATATTTTACATCTATCATTAAGCGTCTACTTAGATGTAGAAAAACATTGAAGTGCTTCACTGGCCTGGGTCACCATGGAAACCAGTCAGTACATCGTTAACCGACCCACTAACTACCCAGATATTCCTTTTCAAATCAATTCACTGATTTGCACTCACATCAAGGCATGTAATAGGCAATGCACGGTCATGCCCACCCTAAAATTTGGCAAATCTGGAGATTTTTTTAAAAGTATAATTTGGCCCACAAGTGCTTCATTTTGTTTTTGTAATTGATTATTAGCTCCCATATATGCACATGTATATATGCAAATGGGAGGTATTCTTGTATGGTGGAAAATTTCGTCTGTATGTATGTATGTATGTACGTATGTATGTATGTATGTATGTATGTATGTATGCATGCATGCATGCATGCATGTTTGTATGTATGTATGTATGTATGTATGTATGTATGTATGTCGTGATCAAAAACTCCAAAACCACAACGGCTGCCGTCTTAGTATTTTGTGTACAGTTGCACCTAGGGGTGGAGATGTGAATTCGTTCAAATGAACATGTCAGTGCCAAAAATATGCAAATGAGGGGAAAAAAAGGAAAATCCTGCAAATGGCTAAAACTCAGTAAGCATTGGTCAGATTTGGTTGAAACTTGGTATGCAGATTTCTTTAGGTAATTTAAATTATGTGTGCAAAAATTGGGATGAAATTTGCATGTTTGTATTTTTAGGGTATTTTTTCCGTTTTTAGTAAAAAAATCTTGTTCTCTGAAATCACTCGTCTGATTGCTATGAAACTTGATATTCATGTTCCTCAGGATGAACTCAGTCACGCTTGTACAAATTGTATTGATATTGTCATATTTGCAATGTTGGGGCAATTTTCCCAATTTTTGATAATTTTTTTTTTATCCAAAAACTACTGATTTGATAGCTTTGATATTTGGTATACAGGTATCTAAGATTAATCTCAATATAATGTATTGAAGGTATGTTGAAACTGGCAATTTTTTTATTTATTTGGGGGCAATTTTTGCCTTTTTTGGTCAAACTTTTTTCTCCTAAAACTTCTGATCTGGTAGCTTTGATATCTAGTGTACAGGTTACTAGGGTTTACGTTAATTAGATATATTTAAAATTAGGATGAAATCTGCAATTTTGTATTTTGGGGGCAATTTTTCTCATTTTGGTCAAAAAATTTGTTTCTCAAAATTTACCAGTCTGATTGCTTTGATATTTAGTAAACCGGTTTTTAGGGTTTTTGTTAATAAGATATATTGAAATTAAGTTGAAATCCGGAATTTTGAATTTTTGGGGCAACTTTGTGAAACTCTCAGTTTTACTGGGATATCTTTCATTTTGTATTTTTAAGATTTTTTTGGTAATTTTATACCTACTGGAACTAAGAGAATATAATGTGGTTATTTAGTAAGCATTTGATATGGTAAACTGTATTTGGTGTTGAAATGCAGTAAAAATCCTGGCAGAGTTTGAAAAAATTCCAAACAAATGCCAATAAAAAATTCAGCCAGAGAAGGTTTGACAAAAGAAAAGGTGGGAAGGTGGGGAAAACAGAATGTACAATGGATCGGATAAAAAAGATAATGTACCTCATCGATCTTTCAGACACCATCCCTTATCAAATGGTCCACCCCGATGTATTTTTGCACACAATTAACCATGCAGTGTATTTTAGTTTAAGATGTCAAGTTAATTAAGGATTTGAAAGGAATAGTCAAGTTCACCACAGTTTAACTTTATCTCTTGTGTCATCATCCTTGTGTAATTGGTTAAGTTTGTAAGTTGTTCCATATGTGGATGCACCAGCTGTTCTGGAAGAAAACAATGTTTACTTTTCCCTGTAGGGTTTCTGAGTTGATGATTGTATGTTGAAATTTCTCCATGTATCTGGTGTATGGGCAAAGTGTAAACATTGGTTGCATGTTATGTATTTCAGTCTATGTCAAATATTGTAAATGAAAAATCAAGAACAGTTTGCTGTGTGCTAAGATAGCATATTTGTCAATACATAAACTGCCTTGCAGATTGATTGTCTTAAAGATTATCACAGAAGTTGAAAAGGAAAAGAAACTAATCAAATTGCTGTAACGTATTCACTCTCAGTGCCTGTATAGGCCTATACTTAACTATTTTATCATTACATTCAGCTGTTTGTTATATCTTTATCACTCTCCATGGGCCAAGGCACACTTGGGGTCAATGTCATCACTCTGTGCCAGTCTGTGTATGTCAGTCTGTCTGTATGTATGTCCATGTTTCATACAATTGTTGACTTGTTTTGATAACTTATATGGGAGCGAACAGTGATGTTGTCACTATTTTGATCTTTGTACAATTGACAATTTACATGTTTGCTGAAAAGTTACAATGTTAGCATTATTATTCATTTTCACGGACATAAAAACAAACCATTGCTGTGTATTTGTGGTCAGTCACATGGTTCAGCTCGACCAATTAAATGAGATGTATATAGCATGGTAATACATAATGAATGAGTGAATGATTTTACTAATCATTTGACCCTATATTCATGATTATAAAGTTGAGTATCCATTGTACAGACAGTGAGGAATAGGATTATCTGCAAGATTCTAATTGTATTCATTGATATTTGCCTACAGCTGTAAGTATACCTCACGTACCCTGGTCGTAAAGCCTCAGAGGTACATGTATGTGAAACTTAGAAGGAACAAGAAGCAAAAGATGGATAACTGATCTTTAATAAAATCCTTCATCAGGTAAGATTTGTTTTAAATTTTTAATTATTTTTTATTTTTAATTTCCTGCACATGTCTCATTCATTATCAGTTCAGCTTTTCGCATGCTCTGTTTTATTTGGCGGATACTTTCTTCAACATCAATTGCTTTGTACATAACTTATGTAATACATGTAAGTATTTTAGAATATGTGTCTTTAGTGTGGTCTCCTTGGCAAAAAAAACAACAGGACAAAATAAGCAAGTGCAAATGAAATTCATGAAGTTCCTTTGTTTCAAACATAGCATCCTTACAGCCGAAATAATTATGAAGAATTCTGCAAGCGTTTGAACCTTTGGCCTCTTTATCATTGGAAATTATTTATATTTTTTTAGAAATATAAGAATAATGTGTATGATTGTCCCCAGTCATGTTTCATATTAATTTTGATGTTCCTCAGTAAACTACATGTACTAGAACCCGCATTGTTTTTTAGACTCGCAGTATAAAACTCAATGTATTTAGGTACTTGGCTCTTCAAAGATATATGGCTACTCTAAATGAATTGTGCATTTCCAGCCCTGCCATTGACATCACTTTATCTTGTCAAAGTTTCAGATGCCTGGTCAGAATGTCATGCTTAAATATGTACATATTTTTAATGGTTTCATATAGTTTGTTGTGTTGTTTATTGTTTTATTGTACCTTATGCATTTATATTTTTATGTATATTTTATGGAGCCTGTTAATGTGACTTGTTCCTGTTGGTCTTCCTTTGAAATAAATATATAAATAAATATATGTGCTACTTGCTTGAATACACGTCTTGACCTACATTATGTACCTGTTTCCTTTAAAAGGTCCACAATCACCAGTGAATACAATGGGTTTGGGGCAGAGTTATAGTTTAATTAAAATTACAGAAGTCATAAACAATCAAGTTGTCTTATCTTGCATATAAAAAGCCATATTTTAGAATGAACTGATGTAAACTAATGTCAGCAACTTGCAGGAGATAATATTTACATTGCATGCTTCAAGTTAATGTTTTCTTTTCACCTAATCAGATTCAAGATCCCTTGCTGAGACAGTGCATACTGGGCAATGACAACCAGGTGAAAAGCAACATAGTGACAATACCATCCTCCATTGCAAAGGAAATACACAGTGTGTGGCTATGCAAACAGCCAAAACTGAACAGAGATCGTGGTGTTGACATCAATGCAGAGCAAAAACCTGTGGAATTGAGGGAGTCTTTCATCAATATATTTACTTTCCTAAGACAATGGGTCCTTGCTGTGGCACAGGTTTGTACTTACACTGTTCAGTGTTTCCACTGGCTAAATTTTCCCTAAGCCATTATGGCTAATTGAGACCAAAATTGATTAGCCAGAATTATAACACACCACATGCTCATTCCGTGTCATGATTCGCCAGAATACGTCACGTGACGAGAAAATAGATACGACTAGTCCTCGCCGGATCGACAAAAGTGACGTCAGAGGGCATTTTTTGAAAAGCTATTTCCCTAGGGAAATAGTCCTGACCAAATTTGGAAAAGTGCCCGGTCACGTGACCGTAGTGTCGTCTGCAGCTTTGTAACAATGGCGGATGACTAGAATGTGATGTGCGTCCGGGATAGGTGACGGCACATTCTCTAAAACAGATTTTCCAACATTTTCCAACATTCCAACAGCGTAGGAACTTGAACAGCTCATCGACGGAAGAGATTGAAGTGCAACTAAGGATGTCGCAAGGTATGCTCAGAATATTTTTTGAAAGAAAGTGGTACCACGTACAACTGAAACCGCTGTGGAAACATCGCCCAGTAAACTTGTCACAATGGATTGTTGCGGTGCAAAATATCAAAGCACATTAAAAACTATATAACAATACAACATGAGCATGAGGTGTGTTATAAAACACCTATAGCCTGGTCTTTATTCGGGCTATAGCGCTCGTCTATTACCCCTCGTGGCCATGTGTTACCAGAAACACATCGCTATACCCCTCGGCCTACGGCCTCGGGGAATAGCGACGTGTTTCTGGTACGGCCCCTTTGAGTAATACACAGGTGCTATAGCCTTCATGACTAGATAATAGGTGTTTACTATAGCCATCAAAATTACATGTAATTGCATTTATGATTTTTATCCAACTGACAGTTGTATACTCAGGTGGGTCCTATCAGTTGCTACAATGGCAAGATGACATTAAACTAGTCCAATAATCATTTACATTCAAGGTAATACATTACCAGGTCCATTTGTGATTTAAAATTTAAGTAGGACCATCCTGAACGACTGATAATCAGTGGCAATGTAAATAAACAACTATTTTTTATGGAACAAACTGCTTTCTTAATAACATTCACAACAAATTTTATTTCCTGTGTGCCAAACACTTATGTGACTTGCACTTTTGTAAATGTATCAAGATGTATCACAAGTATTACATCATTGACAGGGTAACTTCAAGATGTTTCCTTTGAAAGATCCATAGCTTCTGCCTCAGTCATCAGTGCTTTCAGTTCTCCAATCACAGAGTCTAATTTTTACACCAACTGTTCACTTTAAGAAGGTGTACTGGTAATTACATTTTGTACACTAGGTGTAAACAGTCGCCTCTTTCTATTGGTAGTCCAAACAGTGAATGCTTTAGTTTCAAAATCAAACTGGGTGTATATGTTAAAATGTCCTGTCTGGCCACATGTCTTACAGAAAAAAAAGCTGACTCTTCTCTTATTCAAACACTAGCCATGGAAATTCAACGAACTATTCCTGGCACACTTTCTTTTTTTTGTAACTACTCCTACCCTGCAACTCTGCAGCCTGTGCAATTATCTTTTTTGCTTACTTGTACTCGAACACGACTTAGCATGTCACAGTGTGCTGCTTGTTGTTCAGCATTGTAAACATTCAACTGGACAACATCCTAGTTATATCTTCATGCAAATTTATGACCTATGCCTATCCACAATACAGTGTTATATTCAGTACTTTTACACATCATGGCAGAAAGTGACCCCTGCCTATATCCACAAATACATGTACACGGTATGGAAGATAACCCGGGCCTATCCTCAATCCAAATGCATTCACATGGTATGGAAGATGGCACAGACATATCCACAATATATAAAATGCAATGGAAGATGACCTAGGCCAATCCACAATACACATACATGCACACAGTATGTACATGTAAGATGACTCAGGCCTATGTAGAATACAAAATGGGAGATGACCAAGGCCTATCATCAATACAAACAGTCTGTACCTGTATCGTATTCAGGATAGGCGTGGGTCATTTTCAATAAAATATGTACCGTTATTGTATTCAGGATAGGCCTGGGTCATTTTCCATAGCAGGTACCTGTATGTGTATTCTGGCTAGCCCAGGGTCACCTGCAATGCTGAATAATTGTTTTGTGGATAGGCCTAGGTCATTGTATTTGCATAGGTTATAACATTTACATGAAGTTAGGCTCACGACGTCATCCAATTGACAGTTTACCATGCTGCACTCATTTATAGCTGCCTCTGAGGTTGCCACAGAAGTGTTCTAAGGTGCTGGTTTTTGAAACACTGGTTTCATTCTGTTCACCACCCTTGCTGTCATTGGCTGCTGCTGTCTGCTTAGTTTTTGAAAATACACTGCAATCAGTGTTTCCTGACTATGTTAGAAGCATTGTTTACAAAGCACTTGTCATCATAAAATAACAAGGTCATTGCATGCAGCCATCTGAAAGCATGGCATATCACTTGTTACTGAATATAATAGTTTTCTGAGACTGCACACTAAAGCGAGGAAAGAATGACCACCCAGGGATGTTGAAAAATATCTCTGCCTTTTAACTACACTCTCGATCAGCCCCCTGAAAAATAGCACTAACCAGTTTTGCGAAGGATAGTTGAAAAATATTTCCCAATCTGCAGACATTTCATTTCCCATTTCACGCTCTTGCGAGTGGCAGCGGAAACACTGCTGTTGTCATACACAGTTGTAGTTCTTTTTAAAATACCCTCTTGAGTAGATCAAATGTATTACACCCCTACTAGTATTTAATCAGTAATTTTGTTGTGATAATCATGGCTTACACATTTTTGGTGAAGTTATTTTCTCTTTTTTAGCTGAATTTGCTAAAAAATTTTCTTTAGACTTGGCACTCTATGAATTGCCTAGTGAAATGCAGATGATATGATAAATGCACATGACTAGACATTCAATACATGTAGCTTCATTCGTAGGATCCATAAACTGTTATGATGAAATATATTCCAATGAGAGAATACATCTGGTATGCACACGTGATTTATAACGTTTACATGTGTGTAATGCTTATCATCATTAGGGTTAAGGACATACAGAGTGTTTACAATTCATCCCAGCAATACATCCCATCATCAAATGTATTTTAATCATTCCGGTTATCATTGTCATTTAACGAGTTATAAGTAATCATGAGTCT
Organism: Ptychodera flava; assembly: GCF_041260155.1. Classification (NCBI taxonomy): domain Eukaryota; kingdom Metazoa; phylum Hemichordata; class Enteropneusta; family Ptychoderidae; genus Ptychodera; species Ptychodera flava. The sequence goes on from NC_091930.1 coordinate 6,313,489, forward strand.
ATCTGTTTACAATTCAGGATCAGCAGTGAATGCTGCAATATCAAGGATGAGAAATATCATTGACCTTGACAAAGAGCGTTAAAGACAAAGTGGAGGGCTTTGAATTGGACTTGGACCATGACATTATAACGAAAGATGAATGGAAATGATCAAACAACAGGTAAATTTCTTCCATTTCAGTCCTTGCACCCAAGTATATGTACACAAGTGACTGTTGCAAAGATGTGCTGGAAGTGGTATCTTGTAACTTGCACAAAGTGTTTTATGTTAGTTGTCTTTATATAGCTACACATGTATAGCATCTTTACAATTACAAGATACTAATTAGAAACACAGGTTCACAAAACATAAGTGATACATTGCTGTATTTTAATTGACATTGCCAGCAGCAACTATGCAGGTGCATCAGCTTAACACTAATCCATCCAGAATTATACACAACATGCATGTGATAGCAATCCTCATTCTTAAACTGTGCAGGACATTGGTTGTAGCCAATCTATTACATATGACATGAGCAAGAAGGAAAAAGTGTGGTTGAGATGTCTAGGTTAGAGAAACATGCATATAGCGGAGACAAAATAAATTTATTTGTTCTTTGTACACAAGAATTCTTGGATATGTAACACACAAATAAACTAACTTTTTTGTGAAGAGAAATTATTATCTTCCATGATTGGTCCATGATTGTCTTCCATGAGTTTATTATTATTTCTATGTTAGGGAACAGGTGTGTATATCCATGCAGAAGAGGAAGCAAGATAAATCCAAAACCGACTTCAAGGCAGCATTTTACCACGCAAAGAAAGGAACCAACTACCAGGGACAGTTGTCTCAAGATGAAGACAGTGGGATTGCATCTCCATTTGGTAGAGGATTTCCTATTAGTCAGTATGGTGGACAGACGTGAACCCTTACACTGCTCAGCACACAGATTGTATGTACATGTATGTTGGGATCAAAAACTCCTAAACCACTACACCTACCACAGACAAACAGTGGGCAACTTAACAGATATAACCCGCAATACTAAGCATCATCATATTACAGCTAGTACACAGAACTGTTTAAGGTAGTCCAGCTCAAAGAGAGGAAAAATTCAACTTTCAGAGCACTGAGAAAACACAATTATTATTTCATGCCTCCCCTCAGTATCATGGTGATCTCTGTAGTATAATAACAAACCTGTAGGTAATTGTCACTTGTGATGATTGTTTATAAACATTCCATTATCACTTTTTCTGCTCCAGAGGTGTACATGTCAATCAGGACCCAGATTTACATATACTGGTCAATAACATTGCAATGTGCACATGTATGATATATATAGGTACTTTGTTTCCCAGTAAGCTTTCAGAAGAAGAACAAGAAACTAAAGTTGATATTATAAAATTTGTGAAAAATTCATCAAAAGATACAGCTACACTGCAGCCCAAATTTCATTGGAAGCTGTCATTATTTACAGCCTAAGGGGGTGGGGGTGGGGATGTTGGAGGAATTTTGTCGGAAACTCTAAAATTTCAAGTACCCGCCCCCCCCAAAAAAAACCATGATGAACTTGAGTACCCCCCTCTCTTACATGGAAATTTTGACTGACCCCCTCCCCCTCACTTTTGAAAACTTAAATTTCAATACATGTATTTTATATAATTTACATAAATACAGCAATAGTAAAGACCATTCAAATCCTAGTGTACCCTGCTAGATAATCATTGGTTATCTCATGACGGTTGAAAAAGGTGAAACCAACAAAATGAAATTCAAAGTCACAACAAAACATAGATGTCAAAGGTCACACTATAACCAGTATACAACCACATACAGTATTGTTTAATATGGATGGGTATCATAACAGGGTCGCTCACTGGGATATCTGATAGCGTAGACTTTGAAAGTACTGATTGAAGAACATGCGGAAGGCTGATGGGGAAAGTGTCCGACGGGCTTGCTCATCTCCCTTGCATGGAAAAATTTGAGAAATTGTAGTGTGCATTGGTACAGTTTGGCGTAATCTCAGAGGTGTTTTCAATGTGTAATTTTACTGAGTAAAATTTTTAGAAATTGATGTGTGAAGTGGTGCAATCTGAGAGGTACGTGTTTCAATACATGTTGCACCAACGTTTCAATACATTTTGCACCAAAATTGAGTAACCGCCTTCTTTCTCTCAACATTTTGAGTAACCCCCCCCTATAGCTTTCAATATTTTGAGTGACCCCCTTCATTTTCCTCTGACACCCCCCCCCCCCGGCTGTAAACAATGATGGCTTCCAAGGAGATATATCTTCAAGCTTGTGCGATATGGATTTCAGGCAATGTCAACTTGTGGACAGGGTACAGAGATTTATGTTGCAGATTATTGCAAATTGGACTAACTCGTGAATACAGTACATGAAGTCCCATTCCATTATCAAGAGCAAAAGCTGAAAACTACATCTGAAGCTTGCTTTGGAGATCAAAATTATTGCTTGTAATAAGTTAAAATTCATGTTATCAGAAAATCACAAGCACACCTTTAGCAGTCTGACAAGCTTATGAAAAATAGAGATTTACAAGTATATATGTTATCATTACTTGTTTACTTGTATTCCAAGGAATATAACTTTAAAAAGAACAGACATGGAATCAAATGGTTAAATTCTATTTTAGCTCTGCAGTTAGTGTGAATGAGCTTATTTTTAGCTACTATAGTCTATAGAAGCTATTGGGATGGGTATCCGTCTGGCGTCCGTCTGTATGTATGTATGTACGGTATGTATGTATGTATATGTATGTCTAATTGTGAGGCGTCCGTCCTCTCAAATATCTTGAGAACCACCATACTTACTGATTTGATATTTGTTGTGTAGATGAAAAATATGATTTTGAGAAACCAATTTTTTCAAGTTTTTGATATTGTTGAAAATATCCAAATTAGTGCCAAAAAAGGCGTTTTTGTAAAAATCTTCTTCTTAATAACCGCTGGTCAGACAGCTTTATTATTTGTTATAAAGATCCCTAGGGATAACCCAACTTAGATTTGTTCAAATTGTGATGATATATGCAAATCTGTATTTTTAAGGAATTTTTTTGTTATTTTTTGGTCAAAACTTTATTTCATCAAAACCGCTCATCTGACAGGTTCCTACAGATAAACTTAATATGATATATTGAATATATGACGAAATCTGCAATTTTGTTTTTTTGGTGCTATTTTTGCCATTTTTGGTCAAAATATGTTGTTCTCAAAAACTACTTGTCTGATGCCTTTGATATCAGGTATACAGGTTCCTAGGGATTGTCTTAGTGTGATATATTGAAATTTGATGAAATCTTCAATTTTCGTATTTTTTGGTCAATTTTTGCCATTTTTGGTCAAAATATTTGTGTTTCAAAAGTTACTCATCTGATAGCTTTGATATTTGGCAGACATGTTCTTAGGGATGATCTTAATGTGACATTGTGAATTTTTACAGCTGTCCTGAAATGAGCTAGCAAAGATTTCCACCCTCTTCATCAATAAGTGTCAGAAATAGTCTCTACACTCTACATAACACAGCTGAGCTCTATCCACTGCCATTTCACTTGCTTACAAATGAGAACTTTTAATGCTACCAATATGTCACAAACCATTAAAAGAGCGTTTCCATGTTGTTTAGAAATGAATGTATTCATGACATCAATTGTCAATTGGAAAAAGCCCTCCACTATTATGCCTGTAAAAATATGCAGCCAAGTATTAAAGCTGTGTATTGTGAAATTCTCTTGTTACACAGTAAAGACTTTTATCACAATACTTAATGCTGATTTACATGGGATAATGATCTCATCCCCAATTGGCAGGATTGACATTGTATCAGCTGTACACTGATGTATACTTGAAACTTCCTCACATATGTAAGATTTAATTGATTCCTCCAGTAGTTCAAATTACATTGCATTTGTAACCTTTGTAATTGTGGAAATATATGTTAGTTTTTTCCAAGGCCTGCATATGTAAGAACACTTGGTTGATTGTGTATCACTCTTTTACAATGTAATACAGATATTTAATGGTAAATAAAACCTCCTAACAATTATACAGCATAACATGTATTTCTGTCTCTATCATATCGTAGGATGATCTACCGGGTATGTGTGTCTCTAGTGTTTTTTAAAATGTATTGAAATATATTCAAATAGATGTAAGCCATCTTGAATATCACATTCATACACTGTGCCAAATGGCAAGTTGATCAATCTTGAATCCCACCAATTTCAATGTGTCAGAGATATTATGCGTATTTTATCATAGAAAGCATTAATGTTTTCAAGAAAAATTTAAGTAAACGTTTACGTGTCATGAAAATGTATATTCTCCAAAAAAAATATCAGTTATCTTTCTATGTACAGTAAAACTATATTTTCTATATGATATTTTCCAAAGAAATATCACATATTAGAGGTCTTGTTGCATTGTGTACACACATTAGTCCCACGGAGGTAAGTTCAGAGAGGGACTTATGGTTGCATGAGTCTGTGCATTTGTGCATGCAGGTATCTCAGACGTGCCTGAGCCAATTCTTTTCATACTTGGTACAAGGACATAAAACTATGAAATACATATGCAAAATCATTGTTTTTGGCGTGGCGTGAATAATTAGTACTAAATTGCATGATTAGTGAATTTTGAAAAAGCTAGGTTTCTAGAAAGATGGTGACGAAATTTAGTACTGGTGTTTCTCACACAACTCTGATAACAGACAAAGATTTACATCAGTATTTTGTCAATTAATTGCTAATTTGCATATTTAATGAATATTTATGATAAGTTTAATGTAAGGAATCCTGCATCAAATTTGACTAATGTGGTACAGATGTTGATCTCCCAGGACTACCATAGTGTGCAATGGCATTTAGCAGTGTTAAGTCAATTACTTGCTAATTTGCATATTTGATGAATTTTCATAATTAAGATGATGTGTTTAGAAATTCTGCAAAGTTTACAAAATCTAGTCCTGTAATAGTGTTCAAAGACATTTACCGGTATCATGATAATTAAGGTCTAATTTGCATATTTAATGAAATTTACTTATAAGCGTAATTAGTTAAGAAATACTGCATCAAATTTGATAACACGTCGTAGCATAGTTCCTAAAAAATGATGTACAGATGTAGATCTTTCAGTGTGGAATTTCACTTGTTGAATTTTTCAATGAAAACAGGCAAATTTGTTGCAATTTTTCTAAGATTTTCAGGTTTTTTTAAATTCAAAAAGCCATGGTTTTCAGGAAACAGAAACATTTTTACCTCACATTTGGTATATATATAAAATCAATGAGAGGCTATCTTATAAAGATGAATCAGTTCATTTGCATATCTGTGTATGTATGTATGTCTGTCTGTATGTGTGTTTGTGTGCGTGTGTGTGTGCGTGTGTGTGTGTGTGTGTGTGTGTGTGTGTGTGTGTGTATGTATGTATGTCAATTAAGATTAGAAACTCCTAAACCGCAGCACCTACCATCTTAGCATTTCACGTACAGGTGCACCAAGGGGTGTAGTTGAGAACATGTTCAATGTCAGTGCCAAAAATATGCAAATTAGGGGAATAAAGGAAAAATGCGGCAGCTTGCTAAAACTCTGTAACCTTAGGTCATATTGGGTTGAAACGTGGTGTACGCAGGTTCCTTTAGGTATACTAAGTAAGTTACAGAGTAAGGAGTGTACAAATTGAGGTGAAACATGTATGTTTGCATTTTTGGGGTTATTAGTCCCCACGGACGAAGTCCGGGGGGACTTATAGATTGGGTCATGTCTGTCTGTCAGTCTGTCAGTGCGTCCGTCCGTGCATCTGTGCGTCAGTCCGTTAACGCAGATATCTCAGACATGCCGTGGTCAATTTCTTTCACACTTTGCACAAGGACAGTACCCTACCCCATACAGATGCACGTCGATTTGTTTCACAATGCGATCTTTTTGGCCGTGTTAGAGGACTTTTTAGTTTACAACTCCATAGACTCCCATGTATAAGGCAGCTCTCCATAGACTCCCATGTATAAAGCAGTTCTACATAGACTCCCATGTATAAGGCCAAGAAAAATAAAAATTTAGTTTCTCATCGTATTCATATTGCAAAAAGGATGGAGTGACACAGTTTTTAGTCCCCCGCGATGAAGTCAAGGGGGCTTATAGATTGGGTCATGTCAGTCCGTTTGTCCATCTGTTCGTCCATCCGTTCACGCAGATATCTCAGATATTTAGACAAAATGTCACGTGACCTCAGTGACCTTGACCTGAAATATACATATTTGTCCATAACTTAGTAACCACAAGTGCTACACCCTTCATATATGGTGTGATGGGACACCTTATGACACCACATATTGTACCTCATTAATTATGCGTATATCTAATTTTGAGCGAGCCAATAGAGCTTGATGTCTGATTTTTGGTAAAAAGGGATAACTTAGCAATACAATTTTTTTGACAAAATGTCATGTGACCTGAATGACCTTTGACCTCAAATATACATATTTGTCCATAACTCAGTAACCACAAGTGGTACACCCTTCATATTTGGTATGATGGGAGACCTTATGACGGCACATACTGTACCTCATTAATTATGCACATATCTAATTTTGGGCAAGCGAATAGAGCTAGAGGTCTGATTTTTGTTATGTAGGGATTAATTAGCAATACAATTTTTTTGAAAATGTCACGTGACCTCGATGACCTTTGACCTTGGTTATACATACACACACACACATATATATATATATATATATATATATATATATATATATATATATATATATATATATATATATATGCATAACTCAGTAACTGCAAGTTCTATACCTCCAATTTTGATAGGATGTTAGACCTTCAGATGTCACATCTTGTACCTCATTTATTATGCACATATGTATTTCTTGGCTGGCCAATACAGCTAGAGGTCTTATCTTTTTCCCGATTTAGAACCACAACTTAGACATGCCTCATGTGTTTCAAATTGGAACAACGACATAGACCTATGTGCCACTAGATCTCAGCATATACACCACAGTGATACTTCTTAATGACCCCATTCCCTGCCCCATCAAGACTAATACTCCTTTTACAAGTGGGGACTATGTCATTGTCAATGACTTGTTTTTTTTCAGTGTTTAGTCAAAAAATTTTCCCTGAGACGGCTTGTCCGATTGCTTTGAAAGTTGGTATCCATGTTCCATTGGATGACTATAGTCAAGTTTATCAAAATTGTAGTGAAATTCTCTTGTTGGTAATATTCGGGGATTTTCTCCAAATTTTGGGTCAAAAAACTACTCATATGATATCTTTGATATTTGGTATAATGGTTCATAAGCTTTATCGAAATGTGATGTATTGAAAGTCTGATGATATCCACAATTTTGTATTTTGGGGAAAATTTTTGTCATTTTTGGTTTAAATAATTGTTTCTCAAAAAGTACTCGTCTGATAACTTTGATATCAGTAGACATATTCCCATGGATGATCTTAATTTAATATGTCAAAATTATGATGACATATGTAATCAAGTATTTTTGCAGCTATTTTTGCTATTTTTGGTCAGGCTAGCCTGCAATGGTTGTCAAAAATGTCCTCCTCATCAACACATATGTCACAAAAAGTTCTCTATATAACATAAGAGGCTCTAGCTTCAGAGAAATATCTTCAATTTTGTGTTTTTGTGAAGTTTTTTTCGGAATTTTTGACGGGAAAAAATACAGAAATAGTTCGTTGTATTGATTGGAAATTAGGTTTGCAAATCCTACAAATGTTCTCATACATACATTGCATGTTAGAATGAGATAAACAATTCTGATATTTTTATTATTTTTCTTTGTCGATCTTGGTAAAAATATCCCTACAACAATCACTTCCGATGCTGGTTGAAATTTGGCATGAAAGTTCCATTGAGTGCAGTACCATATATATTCAGATTGTGATGACGTGAATAAAATTAATAAATACTGTGAAAAAACTTGTTCTTATTTTATACCTTCAGGAACATAGAGTATACAATGTGGTTATTTAGTAAGCATTTTATATGGTAATTTGAAACTGTATTTGGTATTGAAATAGCAAAGCTGAAGGTGATTTTAGCAGGTTCGGTCTCCAAGAAGTATATTCCATAGGTTTTTCGACTCTCTCTCTCTCTCTCTCTCTCTCTCTCTCTCTCTCTCTCTCTCTCTCTCCTCTCTCTCTCTCTCTCTCTCTCTCAGGGATTACGAGATCGATGTTTATGTGTATCAAGGTTGTAAATAGTTTACATATTTTACATTTTCTGCCATTTGAAATCATAATTTACATCAGAGACTTCCGAGTGCAAAGATAAGGAAAATACAAAATTTGACTTTATTTAATATAAATACGAAAGTTAACAATAACAAATGAAATCTAATCGAAGCCTTTTTCTTAAACTTATCATTTAAAAAACTACGTAACTGCGCTTTGAACTGTGGCAAACTTTCGGTATTCCTATATAGATGAAGGAATACTATATCCGATTGTAGAAGTACGTTATACAAACTACATATCTTGCTGCTGTCTGAAAAGTTGGAATGTACAAATCAGCGTTGCCAGAACTCCGAGTATTGAAGTGATACATCTAAAAACGTGGAAACTGTAAATAATCATTCATTATTTTAAATGTCTGAACAGCGACAAAATAATTAATAAGTAAATCCATACATAGCCCATTGACGTGAAAGAAGGAAGCGAGAATAAGAAACCGTAACATGTACTACCAATATAACCCTCCCAGCTCTCTTCTCAAGTTTGTATAACAGTCGTTTATTTCCCATACTGTAATAGTACAACAATAAGTAAGTACAGTAGGAAATTAAAAGTTCCATTATTCCATCTTTCTCCTATTCCTCTTCTGTAAAAAGAATAATCTCAAGTGAGGTTCCATGAAAGGAAATAGACGCATTTCATTCTATTAAACCCATTGAGTCCTGACAGTTGAATAGATGAATGAAAACTCGTTGCTTGAGCCAACGTTACAGAAACATTGACGCTTTTATGGGCGAAAACATTGGGGCTATATCCTCCAACTTGAATAACGCAAGAAACGAAATATTATATTCGCCTTATCCCTTACACACAATGCGTATCTGAGGGTATAAATCTTACATGAAAAACGGAACAAAAGCCGTTTTATTGTACAAGTAAAATAGCAAGGTTGCTTGTCAACTCGAAAGAACGGAGACCATACTTCGTTTTTCTAACCCACTGACGACGCTCGGCTAAACGCAAGACTAGACTCTGAGTGTATAGTTTGAAAACCATTTAAAAGTGCAAATGGAAATTGTAACGGCCGGTTTACTGTGTATTGTGTTAAACGAAAGAAAGAAAAAGGGCAAGCGCGCCGAGTATCGAATCCGTGGAACTTTGCAGTCAGTTCATTTTCTAATGTAGCTATTCAATTAAAAAAATTAAATGAAGGGTAATTATCAAAATTTGATTTAAAATATTTTAGGCGAGCAGATGAAGAGCATTTCAGCTTTTTCTAAATATATTAAATTTTGCCACAAGTTAAAGTGTGAGAAATAGGGAGGATGGTACATTGCGGCAAATCAGAATTTTGCTTGGAAAACTTCATTCAATATTTGAAAATCATATCTTTTTCAAAATGCTGCTTAGCTAACACCTGATTATTTTCTTACTTTCCAAAAGTCAACCATATCCTAATTTCTATTAGAGTTTAGGCGTGGTCTATTGGGAATTCCCTCCGGAACGTAAATAATGGACACCTCGAAACAGCCAATCAGATTGAACCAAACAGTGACGTTGACATATATCACTAATAATATCAACCAGTGTGGTGGCTATCAGGTGTGCTTGGATCTAGTGTGGTGTCATCCGTTTTGACTACAAGTCTGACCTCCCGCAAGTCAATTAATGTTTCAACTTTCGCAGACTTGATTTTTTGGTGAATATTACCGCTCAGTAGATGATAACAGCGGAGTGTTGGCATCTCAATTTCGACAGCCAACGGTTCAACGTAAACCGGGAGGAGCAGCAGGAACTCAGTCAAGGTGAACATCTTTACAGTCCCGATGTTAAATATCTTGACCGTCATGGCATTTCAAGATAGGAAAACTTCCTGTGGCTGAATAAAATTATTTAAATTAATGTTCTTGGAAACGGTAGCCGACTGGTTTTGTGTGAGGCCTAGCAGCTAGGCGATGTTGCCGTGAGTGTGTGGGGGTTCGAATCCCATTTGGGTTATAGTAAAAAATATATTTCTAAAATATGTACAATTTATTAGTTCCCTCATCACAGTAATAGGGTACGAAAGGGGCGCTAGTATTTTAACGAAATGATAGACCGCGGCCCGTTGATCAACTTCATATATTAATTTTGCACCGGAGAAGTTGCATGAGCATACCGGTGGCGAAAATGAACAATTCAATCATGTCAATCCTTTCATTTATATCGGATATACTTCCAAATATGTACACTGTCGGGAATAGGCTGATTCATAATTAGGTGTCGAAGAGCCAGGAATGTACAGTGAAACATTCATGAAATTGTGATTAGCTTAATCGTAATATTCGCGGGAATGCTTAGACATCAATCTAGTTGTCATGATAACTCGTCTCGTGCTCCGCCTCTTCTTAGCATAGACCACGCCTAAACTCAAATAGGAAGTCGGAAAATGGCAAATTGGAAATAAGGTCCCACCTGCAGTTTTGAAAGGTGATCGGCATCACACAAGTTACCTAACATCAATGAAAATAGGCACTTTTCTAAGATAACTATCATTTACAATGACATTTGTATATGAAAATACTGACTGTCCGCAAAGTACCATCTTCACAAGAGTTTTTACCAATTTCTCAAAGTTTCACCGGCGTTGAAAACTTGTTCATTTCGAAAAGGGCCAAAGCGCGCTTCATCAACGTGAAGAAACGTTTGAAAATTGATGATTAGCCTAATTTCTAATTTCTATTTGTATAGATTATATCGCCTTTTCTACGACAAATGCGACATTGCAGACGCTCGACAGCATGACTCATTATCAAAGAAGCTGGTCAACCACATAACTAACCGGTCGATCGGGGTTAATCAATGAATGCTACCCGAGGTGTGAAAACTGTCATCTCACATATATTTCAATCTGTTTATGAAATGGTTTATTTCAGAGGCCGAACATCGCCCTAGTCGTAGAACGGAGTCATATTCGGCACACCACGGGTATTCCTGTTCCTATCCCTTCCATTCCCTCATTTGACATGGTCAACCCACCTTTATAATTTCAAGTTGTACGGAATTGAGTATGTTTTCAGCCCCTTTCAGGATCAAACTAAATTTTTTGGACACCAAAAGATGAAAATGTTGTTTGCAACGACAGTTTGCTCATACGACATTAAGACTACAGCGAAAATACTTTCTTATTTTAGATTTTTTTATTACTATTAGGATTATGTTTGTACAATTGCCTATTAGTTATGTCATCAACTTGGTTCAGCAAACTAGCACAACAACAACATAAAAACAAATGACAAAATTTTAAAGTCATAGAGCGATCACTCCCTACGTTTATTTGTATACCAATTGATCAACTTGGCTTTTCCTTAAACAACTTAGGTTTGCCACCCAGTAAGGCTATATTTTGGGAAATGTAAACAAATCTTGTGGCTTTTTTTATTAATTCTTTTCTTGTTCGAACTCAATTTCATATTTCTTGAGCCATAACATTAATATCTCAGAAAAACTGTCATAGACCAAACCTGCATGTACACTTTAAATTAAATTTCAAGCTATTGAGTGCTGTTGTTTCAGAGAAAACAGACACTGAGCAGGTAAGGAAACACTGAACAGCTAATACCGATCCGTGTACCACCTTCCGCAATGTTTATGATTTTATAGAGAAGTTTCATCTTTTGGTGCACGGCACTCTGATCTGAGGCTTCTTGATGTTTTCGTTGTTTTACTGCAAAACAGCTGTACATGTATTTTCCTAATTTGTTCAGTGTCTGTCTCTCTGTCCATCGTCGATGTTGCATTCTCATTGTCATTGTTTGAGTAAATTGCAAATGAAATATATATTGGAGAGCCGATTCATGACGTATGAGTGGTATTTAGGAAATTTAAAGCGCAGTGGTCGTCGCGCTGCCCGTGCGCGATTTTTTTGTTGATAAACATAAATGTTTGTAAACATAAGTCTTGCCAACTTCAATTGGAGTGAGATGGGGCGGTCCCTCACTTTGTTAACGCCTTTGTAAGACTCAACATCATGCACTAGTAAAATATTAAGATCGGAAACGAACTTCAGTGGTGTATTTCTATCTATAAACTCATGTAAGGCTACGAACATTGAGAGACTCTGCACATTATGTCGCCGAGTTTACTGCACGCAGTCACAGTGAACAAATGGGTTTGATCACGCGGTCACGCTGGTTGTACACAATGCTATGTACAGCACGGTAAAAATACATCACTAAAATGATCAACACTGTATATATATGAAGACCAGGAACAAGCACAATGCCTAAACACAAAAATTACACTCAAGACCACGATCGGCAAGCCAGAGCAGCACAAGGGAGGTGTTGTTGCTTCGATAATGGAGAAGGTCACCGCGTTGACGTTTACTCAGCTCCATGGCTCGAGCGAGGCCCATTCAACTGATTCAAGGAAATCATGATCAAATGTGATCTCAATCCAGCGTGTAATTACTGTTCAATATTCAGAAGATATTTAACTTAGATTAATTGACCTTTTATTGCGTGTTAGATTTGGAAAGGTGGTATGCTTGTGACAAATCAGCCGCCATATTATCGACAATATCGCAAACATACCAATCAACCCGTAACCTCATGCGGCATTCTCGGATATGTTGTCAACGGGGGGGGGGAACCCCTCAGGAGCATGCGCAGTGCGACGACCACTGCGCTTTAATTCAGTTCCACTTGTTGTTCTTGATAAAGATGCCATTTCTTTAAATACGCGGTTTACTTTGATGATTTTATCCTCTTCAAGTTAATCACTGTCACAGTGCAATAATACAATAACATCCTTTTCAAAAGCTGCTCTATGTCACAAATTTTGATGAAACTATCAGTGTTTTCTGACAAAAATATGCCTTATTGAAAATGCTCTTCCTGATAATATAAGGGCATCGATACTTAAGAACCAATTTATGCACTTACTGTCGGAAGGCTATCTGTTTCACAATTTACCGATGTATAAGTTAGTTGCTGTGTTTGTATTTGCGTACTATATGAAGTGTTTTGTTAATAATTACGCATGTGCGAGTGCTCGGTGAGCTTCACAGTGCCATGCCTTCGCGAGGTTAAATAGCTCCGTACGAAGGTTACAGAATTTACCTAGGATCGAGGGTTTTGATCGAAGAAGAAAGAATGACGTTTTGGGAATTTCTGTTATTTGAATAATCTAAAAAAGGTTCTATATAGAGGCTACAGGGCACTATACAAGTGACAATTTTTCAAATTAAATATGTTCGAGTAATTTTGTAAACATTTTTAACAACACTCTGTAACTTTTTGTTGTATTACTTGAATTAACATCATGCAAACGCAGCTACATTCTTAAACCCCCTCTCCCTCCAATTTTCAAGAAAATTAAATTCTCCACACTTGGTTAGACTTTGCTAAAAAGTGACCATCTTACAGCCCCTTACACCTCGCTACACTTCGTTACGTTCGCTACACCCCCTTCTCCAATTTTCACAAAGTTTTACTCCTAGACTTGGTTACACCTCGCTACATGTTCTTAACTACGCCACAAGATTGGTGTCTCTCTGGCGAGTAAAAAGTGACCATCTTACAACCCCTTACACCTCGCTACACTTCGTTACGCTCGCTACACCCCCTTCTCCAATTTTCACAAAATTTTACTCCTAGACTTGGTTACACCTCGCTACATGTTCTTAACTACGCTACAAGATTGGTGTCTCTCTGGCGAGTAAAAAGTGACCATCTTACAGCCCCTTACACCTCGCTACACTTCGTTACGCTCGCTACACCCCCTTCTCCAATTTTCACAAAATTTTACTCCTAGACTTGGTTACACCTCGCTACATGTTCTTAACTACGCTACAAGATTGGTGTCTCTCTGGCGAGTAAAAAGTGACCATCTTACAGCCCCTTACACCTCGCTACACTTCGTTACGCTCGCTACACCCCTTCTCCAATTTTCACAAAATTTTACTCCTAGACTTGGTTACACCTCGCTACATGTTCTTAACTACGCTACAAGATTGGTGTCTCTCTGGCGAGTAAAAAGTGACCATCTTACAGCCCCTTACACCTCGCTACACTTCGTTACGCTCGCTACACCCCCTTCTCCAATTTTCACAAAATTTTACTCCTAGACTTGGTTACACCTCGCTACATGTTTTTAACTACGCTACAAGATTGTGTCTCTCTGGCGAATAAAAAGTGACCATCGTACAGCCCTTTACACCTCGCTACACTTCGTTACGCTCGCTACACCCCCTTCTCCAATTTTCACAAAATTTTACTCCTAGACTTGGTTACACTTTGCTACACGTTCTTAACTACACAACAAAATTGGTATCTTTCTGGCGAGTAATGACGCGACTGCTCTTTTACAACTTTACTGCTGTATTCCATACTGAATATCTACATACATCACCTCAACATATCTTGAAACTTATCATGTTTAAGCTTTCATCCATCGCCAACGTACCCTAGTATAGTTTTTACCTCGCGTGCGCATGCGCGCAGCGAGGTTATGTCGCAGCGATGTCTGTCTGTCTGTGTGTCTGTCTGTCTGTTGGTCCATTTTCTCAAAAACGGCTGAACGTATTTCAGTCAAATTTGGTAGACATCTTCAGAATTCAAATGGCTAGAACTGAAAAGGTTTTGGTGGGCGTGGCTTGGATATTAATGAAGTTATGAAAGTTTTAATTTTTCTGTTACGCCGCGTATGACAAGTGAAAACAATCGACTGGGCGCTGTGAAATGTGCTTGTCCAGGTTGGCTACAGCTGGATAGCTCTGGTTTCAACCACGGTCCCTCCGTGTTTCAACCTCGTATTGAACATTAAAAATATGATATTTTATTATTCATTCAACTCACTATTCAAGATAAAATATCGTTTAGCAAATTAGCTTCATCCTTGGTAATTGATTGTTTCCCTCGCTGCTCGATCGCCAGAAATGAGTACATACGTTCTTAGCCCTGCGTACGATGCTGTGTGTTCCGCTACAGCTATTAATAGCCCCGCTCACCACAGCCCTGCAAAGACCCGTACGTAGAGTTGGTGACTTCAAATCCATTTTTGGACTTGACGTAAAAAGCCAAATTACTGCCGAAATTCAGCGTTCTTGGGCCCAAGTCGTATCCCTGCCTACCGCAGCTACTCGATCGCTTCCAAAAATGCCAGTCTTTTATTCTTTTTTCGTAAATAACCGTCGATGTCGGCAACTCTCTCGCTAGCCCTGCGTACGTACGCAGTGTACGCTGTGCATTCCCTGTGTGCGTTCCTAACACACAGCGTACACTGCGTACGTAATACGTTCTCTACCTAGCCTCATGGCATGGAAGTGCTGATGAATAATAACTTTGGGTCAAAGGTATTGAAGTGTCCAATCAGGTTCGTGCACAGAGTCCAAGGCCATGACCTACTTCATGTACTGCTGCACTGTTTTGATTTTGCTTCGCCAAGAAACGTATTCGTCATTGTCCATAGTATGTTTGCTCTCCTTGAGGTTGTTTGTGAAACAATTCCGGGATAGGCCTTGGAATGCATACGATCGGCATCGCGGCAGTGCATGTAGCTAGCCGTACGAGTATGGCGAGAGTGTCCGGCTTTGGCTACGCCGCCTCCCACCTCCGGTAGGCGGCGTAGCCCCCGGCGTAGCCAAAGCCGGACACTGTCGCCATACTCGTAGGGCTATGCATGTAGCGTACCATGCTTGTGTAACTGCCGAGCTCAACGTGCATTCACGGTTGATACTCGTGTACAATCATGATGTGTTCAATTCTGATGAAGATTCATAAGTCTTAGTTTTGCAGTCTTTTTTCCGTACGATAATCCTGACAATACGTGTTACTGTTAGACGAGGTGGCCATTTTATGATAAGTTTCAATACTGCACAGCTACATAGCGTCACTATCGTGTGATCGAGGTACAGCGTTGTTGAACGGGATACAGAAACTCTGCAGAGGGAGAAACGATCGTTGACATGAACAGTCAATGTACTTCAGCACGTAGTCCGCAGATAGCGGATCGAGAAAATAACAGTCTGTGTCTTTTAAGTTGCTTTTCAAGATTGTATTAGCTACAGAACCAACAATGACAAATTTTTCATGAGATTTCCATGTTGGCATTGATGTTAAATCAGGAGCAGTAGGCTAGCTCCTGCCATGCTCCTGCGTACAATAGGTCTGCGTTTCCCGGCGGTACGGTGGTACGCCGACGGCTTGTACCACCTGTCCACAGGACAGCACGTGGTAGAGGCCGTGTGCACAACCTGTACGCAGAGCTTCGAATACACTAGACAGAGTTCGTGTTTCCGTAAATTAGGCATTGAACTTGACAATATAGGCAATAACCAGAATCATCGACCATCGCCTGACAAGTGCACCATAGTCAGCTGTACATGAGTTGCGTGGCGTGGTGAGCAGGTTCCCATGGGTATTTATTTTTGAAACGCGTACTTCAAAGGTCACGAACTCATTTTGCTGCTACACGGCGCGGCAAAGATGATTGTATCGTTTTGGGCGCATTGAGATACTGTGAAGTAGGTCAACTCGTTCTACATGGCAATTATATGTGAAATATGCAGAATTTATACGCAAACGCGACCTCTGCCAGTTAAGAGCCTGCTCAGCCATTTGCACTTGCATCGACAGATATTGTTGGATCATAATTTTTCAAATGGTTTCTTTTCTTTTTTTTCATTGCGTAATACAGTGGGGATAATGTCAAATTTAGATAGATTGGATTAATTTCGGGAATAAAAACAATGTAATGTCATAAAAGCCAATACCCCAAGAAGTACTTACAAAATGTGCACGCGAGGCAATTCAGTTCATATCTGGTTATATTATTCGTAGGGGTCCCTGCTCCGTTAAACAAAGTTCCGGTGACCCTCTCTCTTTTACTACTACAAACTTTCTTTCTCTTATCAAAGGAATAATAATTCACGATATGTAAATCGATGGGAAGATCGAACTGTTCCATACAAGACACCCTATGTGAAAATAGTCCCATCTTAAACAGGCTGCGCATTGATATATTTCTCTGTAATTAGACTTCTTTTTCCTAGCCTTCGCTACACTCGCAACACTTAAATACGTAGCGAGGGGGTAGTCTATAAAAAGTTTGCACCTCGGATCTTGCAGTGTATAGATAAGTTGCCCAAAGGAAAATCAAACTCACTTTGACAAGCGATTATTTGCAATGTAGGTGCTGTTCGATTTTGGAAAACTAATTTTAAATTTACTCTATATGGGTCACAGGGAAACACACTTCAATTATCACCAAGAATGCCCATGCACGAGGTAACCATAATTCACACTGTGTCCTTGGCGCATCATCATACTCTTTGAAACGGCAGTTAGAATCTATTCATTCCTCCGATTCCGTACCCCAGTGTGTCACTAGATCTGACGTATATTTTTGTGTTGATTTGTAAAGCCTCTGTTTAGACGCAATATGTATTTTGTTGGGATCTAAAAGTATATATAATGCAAGGTTCGGTAATGCAGTGGAAATTGGACTGGTTTCAGAGATTTAGAATTCCTAACTCAAAAAGTGTTATTATAGGATACCTCCCATATCAAACTATTTCTATTTGGCAACATCAGCTGAATACCTATATAAAATGTAGATTTTTAAATGTCTTGAACATATAGGTGATTTTTTATGTTGTCTCGTCTGTGACTCGTAGGTAATTATGATATTGGTATTCTTACATTACGTAGATTAAACAGATTGATTGATTGATTGATTGATTGATTGATTGATTGATTGATTGATTGATTGATTTAGACTATACAGTATTTAATCTCGATAAAATATTAAACCAATGGCTCTCCTGAGACAGTGTCGAGAAATCATTAAAATATACAATATATACATTAAAAATTGCACGCATCCGTGAAGACATGAAAGGCAAAACATACAATAGTACAACAATTAAATAGACAAATGGACAATAATTAACATTACACTACTGAACATTTGTGTCACATAAAAATGAAAGTTGTCTTTAAAAGCCTGTAAAGAGGAACATGACTTTAAATCAAACGGTTAACTGTTCCATATTTTACACCGCTGTAACTAAAACTTTTCTTTAAAAAATGTTCTGTGTTTTTGAATGCATAAATCTTCCCTGGTAGCAGATCTAGTATTCCTACGGTTAACATTGTGTATCCTTTTAAAAACATTCAAATAATCTCGGATAAAGTCAACTGCATAAAATGCGACGTTTAAAGTTCCGGTTCAACAACGGAAATATTGCAGTTTTAGACTTACACCGACAAATATTTGTTCTGACACAATATTTCATCGTACTTACGCTACATGTATTTTTCACATTTTTGTTTTTCAATTCAACTTGCCTGATATATGTATAATCGATATTTTAACCACCAAAATCAGTGTTTACATGTAACTTTTGTTCTTGGATCTGACAATTTCGACATGACCTTTTATGTGTACATTTTCCTTTATTACCGCTCATTCATTTGTGTCATAAATGTTTTCAAAAATTAGAATGTGACGTGACCGAGGTTATGATTGTATTGTCGATTACTTGGTAGCTTGACGGGCCTGCACGGCTGGTATTTCGATGTTTAAGGGATGTAAAGAAGAATTGAGGCAGTGAGTACAAAAAAATCCAAAATGCTATTTTTTATTTTATTCCACGAACACTATGTCAGAGTAGAGAGGCTGATGAAGACTAGCTAGAGACTAACAAGCACACGCTTTGGCTAGACAGATAAACATAGCCTCACGAATAGTAATTATAGCTCATAAATTATAAAATATAGCATTATTTCATATTCCTATCTCCTCAATTTCGTCGATGGAGACTGAGAGTCTCCATATACTGTAAAAGCATTCAGAAAATCAGCAAAAATTGAAATAGATAATCATAAATAATTGGCTAATAAGTATTAAAGAAAACAGACTTCGGGGGTTTGAATTATTTGTCACTACTCATAAATGCCTTCATTTGGAATATATTAAGCGGATAAAACCCAAAGTCAATGTTGGACAATATCTCTTAATATTAAATATTTGTATCATTGCAGGTGAAAGTGGTTTCAAATTTATTAAGATTAAAATTTTATGAGAGTATATTGATGTTTGATCATACCTGATAGTACCTATAACCAGGTCTGACCAATCGAGACCGTTAGAAGTAAATTACTAAAAGCTCAAACAATTTTATTTTCGATGCACTTTTTTGTGATTTTTTGTTTAGTATTTTTTATCTTTGAAAATTCTGCTCTTCTCTCGAATGAAATACTTTTGTCAAGCTGTTCAACTTGTCAAAATAGTCTATGTTTAAGGTAGTGTGCGCCTCGAAAATGAAACACTTGAATTTATGCTCAAACTTTGCTCGATAAAACTTTGAATCATTCGCTTACGAAATCAAAATAAAGCATTCGCGGTCGCCTTGCAAATTTTACAAACTAGAGAAACAAGTTACCTAACATTTTGCGATATTTTAATTCAAAATGGCCGTCATTAATGTGTTAATTCTACGGAGGAAAAAGTAAATTTTGGATTTTTCGATAGACAAAGATAGTGAGAGTGCCCATTTCTCCAACAGCGTTAAAATGAGGCTCGGGCCCACAAGTGGTAGATCACGAAAGAATTGTAGACATTTGAGAGTCCGACTATCTGTCCCCGAGGTGTGTTCTACCTAAACTTGGTTCAAGTCGGTGAATTTTAATACAATGAAATCATTTATAATAGATTCTCTTGTGTGTCTCCTATTTCATACGAACCTATTGGGAATTTCGAAGCCCAGGCCAGGTTTTCCTAGCGATTGAAAGCGTTACCTTTGAGTCTGCGCAATAGTAAGTTGGTTCTGCTGGATTCCGGCAGAAACGCCCATGTATACACTGTAAAAAACAGCGGACGCTAGACGCTTTACGCGTTCAAAATGTACATGTCGGTGTTCAAATTTGAACGGCTAGTGTTCATATTGTTAACACTAGTGTTCATATTATTAACAATGATGTTCTAAATCTGAACACGATGTGTTAACAACCATCTCCTTCAAGTGTTCAAAAACTCAGCATCACAGAAATTTTACAATACTGTGAAACAATTAACAATCTTTTGTGTTTTTTACTTTACAATGGCTATATTAAATTTACTACTGCCTCGCTGTCCGGCAAACGTACACGGATTTTGGTGTAACGAATTTCCCACTAAGTGAAAAATATTTCCTGTCTACAATTGCTGAAAGCATGTTTTTTCAAAAAAAGGAAGTACACAAAATAATTTTACATGTTTATTACGGGTTGAAATTTTCAAAATTGAAAGGAAAATCAGAAAGCACCATGAACGTTTTAATTTTAACATCGGCGTGCAAGAGGCGTTCTACTTCTAAACACTAAGTGTTCAACTTTGGTGCCTTTTCCTATCCCATGATGCATCAAAGCGGAAGTTGCGACATTTTTCTAGTGAGCGCACCCTGAAGTCGTGATCGTGCGGAAGCAAGACCAGAAAGGGTAAGTTTCCTCTCCAAAATAGTAAAAGGTATTAGATTTTGAAGCATCTATATTATCTCCTTTGAAAGTGAATTGTATTGTACCTTGAAATAGCTTAACTACGTGAAGAAACGTTTTTTTCTTTCAGTGGCTGGTATACCAACACTAGCTGTGAATACGCAGTGGTACTTTTGGCCATGCCTATCGATCGATCTCACTCGGGTCAAGGGTCAACGAACACAACTGTAGCGATAACCCTTGACCTGAGCGCGATCGATACGCCTTGCGTAATCACAGCTAACACATGTCTTTTAGTAGACACAATCGCATGTAAAATATCAGTTAAACATCGCAGAATATACAATGTATTATTTTAGCAGACGAGAGAGTGGCTTTTTTATTTTAATCAGTTGATGACAAGAAGCAGCAAATATTTTGTAACAGTATTGAAGAGAGGCTCTGTATATGAAAGTCTCCCCTTTTCCTTAACGTAATCAGCCCCTTGTTTTTCATTTTAAGTCTCATCTCGCCATTACCTCTTGTTGCATTATTTTCAGGATGCAAAATGTTGGATTTAACTGAAAATCGAAGAGTTGTTACAGAAGCTGGAGGTACAGATAATGAAGAAGATGAGTGTACAGGTAGCTGTCTGGAAACAAGCTTGAGAACCTCTGTTCATCTATAATGTAGATTTAAACTTCCAAGGGTCAGTAACTGAATTTGATATATTTCTGTATTTTTGTTGTGAATTAATTTAAGCTTTGGTAGCATGCTATGATCAACTAAATGTTGCCGGAGAATAAGCTTTCACAGATGTGTACTCTCCCCTATCAGATGCAAGGGTGGAATGAAAAATTAAAGCTGAAAGCGACAGAACATTCAGAGTAAAAATGTCCACTCTGAATCACTGAATGTTCTGACATTTTCACTCTGAATTTTCTGTCTCTTTGTGCCTCAATTTTCATTCCCCCGTGTATCTGATGAAGGAGACTTCACGTCTTTGAAAGCTTTTGCCCCTGTAACATTTAGTTGATCATAGCCTGCTACCAAACCGTAGATTATCTTGTATTATTACACCTCACGTTTTATTCAGGTACTGTGATTGGCTGAGTCTCACTCACGTGATATATAACAAAAAATGATAGAACATGGCTTAGGTGATATAGCCCTGTCGCGTGCTGTGATATAGCCCGCTACCACGTTATGGAATACGGCGCATCCTTTGCGCGTACCAATCATCGCGTACATTTGCTTGTTATTTTCTGTAAAGAAATGGCTTTTGAAAGGGTACAATAAATTAGCTCGACCTGAAGTACACGACGACGTTTAGTACATTATACGAGAAAAGCTTTAACAACACTGTCTTCTTTTTTAAACGTTAATTCAACTTCATGTAGCATTACGATCGAGCAACAAATAGAACGTTTCACTGTGGCGAGTCTCGATCGACGCTTGGCTGCATTCTGAGCAAAGTTTCGAAAACAAAAGTGTTTGTTCGGTGTAATAAAATTAATAACACACGCTAGCACGGGCAAGATCACGATTTGTTGCCTGCCCTCGGGCTGGTGCTCATGACGGTAATATTGATGATACCCTCGCCTTCGGCTCGGGCATCATCAATATTACCGTCATGAGCACCATCCCTTGGGCGGGCAACAAATCGTGATCTTTCCCTTGCTAGCGTGGTGTTATTATTTAATTGTAGCTCAACACGTCTCTTGTACTTAGCAACTGGTTTTTAGCTTTGCTGTCAGCTAAATAGGTGGATGTGTATCATTGTCCTTAAATGTGTACATCCAAAGGTTTTTCTTCAAAACAGCCTGTACGAATCCTTTAATATTTGGATTACAGGTCCCAGGGATTACCCTAATCAGATATGTTCAAATTATGATGAAATATGCAAATTTATATTTTTTGATTAATTTTGCTATTTTGGCAAAAATCGTCTTCTTTTTTACTGATGTCTTCAATATTTGGTAAACATGTCCCTAAGAATGACCTCTGTCAAATTTGTGCTAGTTGTGATGAATATTCAAATTTTTATTTTTCATGGCAATTTTTGTCATTTTGGTCAGAAAATCTTTAAAAAATCTTCTTCAATACTGCTAATTGAAAAGTTTTGATATTTGGGACATAGACCTACTGATAGCTTTTTTCAGATTGTTCAAATTATGCAGAAATTTGCAACTTTGTATTTTTAAGACATTAAAGACATTTCAGGCATTTTAAAGACAATAGGGATTACCATAATATTCAAGTTATGATAAAATCTACATTTTTTCTATTTTAAGGGTAATTTTTACAATTTTTGTAAAAAATTTGTTTAAAAAATTAATAGCAGGGGTACACCAGAATTGAAAGGTCTTTACGAATCAACATGTTTTAAATTTCTGAGAAGTAGATTTTGAATGTCACAGGTTTATTTCAGGGTTAATTTAAAGATATTACAAACAAACATACCTTTCTGTTTATGAAGGACTTTCTTGGACAAGGAAATAGGTTTTACCCTACAAAGGACCCTGACTTTCTGCATGTTGTGCCTCACTGTGACACTTTGACAACTTGACATCTTGTGTTTACTTTAGTGTGGACAATATATACCATGTGCACCAGAGAAGCCTAGACTAACTTTTTCCTTCAAAATTTACAATTGTCTATACAAGAGGAAATGTCTTTAAGAATCCATCTTACAAAAATGTAGTATGCATTTCATACATATACTTGTTTCAACACAATAAGTATGCCAAATTTTTGAGCTTTTTCAGATTTTTTTGTACGTTTTAAACAAGTATGAACATAAAACGTAATCCACAATATTTATGTAAAACCTGTTTAGTCATTACTTTGTTCATATTTTTTAAAACGATCAACGTGTTTATGGTGATTTTTTAATGCTTATGTTTTTGATAGGAGGGTGTTAATACCGTTGTATTTTCTCTGACAAACTTTACATACAAAGTGGCAATGTTTATTTGCCCATTTTACTGTAAACTATTGTATTTTACTCTAAAAATGTTTTGTGTATTTTTAGAATAAAATAATTTTACTGAATATCAGTGGTCTGTAATGTTATTTTAAGGCTTGAACACCCCTTGAACGCCCCAAATTAAAGGTGTTCAACAAGCGCGCATCATGTGTTCTAGCCTTTAACACACTTATCGTTGAACGGCGTCCATGCGTTCAAAAAGTGTTACAGCCCTTTGAACGCGTAAATGCGTTCAATTTTTTGAACACATTTCATGTGCAACGTGTGTTCAGATATGGAACACCATGGTGTTTAATATCATGTCTGATGAACACGTAGCGTTTAAAATCTGCACACGTGTATTCAAAAATTGAACGTTGGTTGAACACGTAGTGTTAAATTTCTTAACGTGTAGACGCGTTCAAAAAGTGTTACAAAAAGGCGTTTAATTGGTTTTCTATCCTTGAACACTTAACTTTACAGTGTAGTCTTCACCCCATTCCTCACGTTCACCCCGCTCGAACGTTTCACATGAAAACATAATACTAATGATCGTGTTGGCCCTACTAAAACTTTCAAAAATCACAGACGATTCTATGCCCTACCTTAAAGGTATACTGTCACCTGTCCCAATTTTGCTTACCATGGAAAGGGATATCTCACAATCAAAGATTTTAGCGGGCGGCCACTGCTTAACAACAGCGCCTTCACATTGGCGTCTCCAATGTCAAGAAACGCTCCTTTGACCATATAAGGACATATTTAGATTACAGGTGACTGTATACCTTTAAACATACCCCACAGAACAGCACTAAGTACAAGTTCATTAAAAAAACAGTGAACGTATCATGACACCAAAAAATGTTCGAGTCGGATGTCTTGACTTTTACAATCAATAGTGTTTTAGTTTGACAACATTGATGTCCATTTTTGTTCTTTCCGTGAACACCCACCTCATGGAGTTCATATTTGATTCGGTTGAGGAGAGAAGTAGGTCTGGCTAATTTAAATTGTATATGTTCTATTGCCAAAGCTTGCATGTATGTACAAGAGGTTTGTCAATAAGACAAGAGTATGTACCTTACCACAGACTTAATCCATGCACTGATTAAAGTAGTTTAGGGAGAGCAGGCAACGCTTAAAGCGTGTGCTTATAGACCTATGTATTAACTTTTTTCATATTGATACGAGGGCAAAGAAAGGATACTGGCCAGCAAAATATGCTGAGCGTGACCTGAAATGGGAAGATCACGATGGCTTCAAACTGACAGCGCGCGACTGTAACCACACACACTTCATACTTGTTGACCCTGGCGAAAAGACGTATGGAAAACAGCGTGAGTTGCGGGCTAGGCTTGAAAGATACATAGCAATAAACGGTGAAAAGGAACATAGAAAGATCGCTAAACGTATGTACAGATCGGTAGAGCTGATGCGAACGACTTCCTATATTGCAAGGCTTGACTATTTAATTTAACAAGAGCAAAGGCTCAAGAAAATTCGTTATCTGCCTCAGATGATCAGTTGGTAAAATACTGATTGACAGCTATCTAAGATTGAGTCTTTCTAATTTTAAATGGAAGTCAGGGAGTGATCAATTTTTGTACTTACTTAACAAATAAACACACACTTTGTAATACCATTCCAAAGTCAATAAAATATCTGATAATGCTTTAAAACTGGGAAAAGTTTTTTACAATTATTACAAAATGCGTTAACTGTTATTACAAAGTGCGAATTATTACAAAATTAAATTTGCGTTAGTTATTACAAAACACGTCAGTATTACAAAATGCCGCAGCACAGGACCGTATAGACATACCTTGCTGGTTAGACTATCGACATCTCTGGTGCGTTATTGTACGAAAAATTACATTTCTCATATCTTCACGTGAGTGGTCATAGTTACAAAGTACTATCCTTGTACAATGTTTGAAAATGTTACCTTGGCAAACTTGGTACAAACAAAGTACTTTGCCTTCTTTTCCTTGGTTTAACTTTGTAAAGTTTATGACTTTTCGTACTGGCTCTTCTTTCCCAAAGATAAAGATGTAGTCCTCGCAGCAGGTGCCGTGGAGTATGCTTATCTCCAACTCCGCAACCGAGAGCCGAAGGCTGGAGAGGGACGCTGAGGGGGTCCAGCTAAATCTGTGGGATCGAATTATAGGCAAATCTAGCACATGCGGCTGTCGACGGTCCGTTTACAGGTATTGTATTTGGATGTACGATTCTTGAATCTCTCAGATAAGGACTGGTGGCTCCATGACAACACTTTCGATTCCTTAATTTTTTCAGCATATTTAGTATTTTTTTCAACATTTTTCTCCATTTTCATTCCTTAATTTCTTAAACTGATAGCATTTTCAGTATTTCTACAACATGTTTCTCCACGTCATCCACCCTTTCCTCTACTTTGTTCAAGTACAAATGAAAACGAGTCAAATTCGCGAAGTTACCGCGACATTAGCACTTTAGGCATTATCGGATAATATATCTAAGTTCCCAAATTAAGAGTAAAATACTAAACGACTGGGGAGTGGCCGATGCCCGACATGATGTTTAATCGATAATATCACATAAAATCGTTAATATCGTCTAACATCTAGGATAGAATCTAACGCTAGAAGGTTGGGGAAGTGGCCGATGCCCGACATGCTGTTTTATCGGATATTATCGGATAAAATCGAAAATATCTTCTAACATATAAGTTAGAGTCTAATATTAAAGGTTGAGGAAATGGCCGAGGCCCGACATGCTGAAACCGAAGAATTGAAATGCTGTCTCGAGTGAATTTCATGAAGTACGGTAATTTTACAGGTATGTTAAAACCCCACTTCATACTTAACTGTCAAGTACTGTTGTAAATAGGAGTTTCAGTAAGTTTAGTGTGAACACATTTATTTCATGATTTTTGCGTAAATATTCATGAATCAGCTCAAAAGAGAATAG
The DNA here is from genome assembly GCF_041260155.1 of Ptychodera flava. Classification (NCBI taxonomy): domain Eukaryota; kingdom Metazoa; phylum Hemichordata; class Enteropneusta; family Ptychoderidae; genus Ptychodera; species Ptychodera flava. The sequence continues at coordinate 6,340,061 of NC_091930.1, forward strand.
CGGCTTTTACAAGTCTTTGAATGAAAGTGAGAAGCACGAAAAGCTCCACATCTGATTGCCAAGTATTGTCATGATTTGAAGATTTCATCGAGTTTTGCAAATTAACATTGATTTTAACTCTATTGTATGTTTTGCATTTATTGTAAATATTAAAATAAGCTCATTTAGCATGCAACGAGGTCTTCTATGATTTTTGTTAAATGTACAAGTAGATGTAGGAGAATTAGCATTATCCTGGTGTCAGTAAAAGTTAACTGCTTTCAAATTCACTTGTGTGTCTTCGACGTAAACTTTTACAATGACCTTTAAAACAGCACGTCGAACATCGTCAATTTGCCAATTTTTCTAATATTAGACTCTAACTTAGATGTTAGACGATATTATCGATTTTTTCCGATATTATCAGACAAAACAGCATGTCTGGAATCGGCCTCTTCCCCACTCGCCTAATATTAGACTCAAACTTATATGTTAGACGATATTTTAAACATACAGATATCTCTGATACACACACACACACACACACACCACACCACACACACACACACACACACACATATATATATATATATATATAATATATATATATATATATATATATATATATATATATACTTGAGATGTACAGATAGCTCCCAGTGTTGTTCGTAGCAAGGTATGGTTATAGCGGATGAATAAAATTGCACACGTCTACTGATCTGCATCTTCAACATGATGAAGTCCTACATTTAGGACGAAACGTTGTATCAAATTACCAACAAAATAAACAGAAAATATACAAGCAGATCAGTAGACGTGTGCAATTTTATTCATCGCTATTACCATACCTCGCTACGAACAACACTGGGAGCTATATATATATATATATAATATATATATATATATATATATATATATATATATATATATATATATATATATATATATATGTGTGTGTGTATATAAGCCCAAACTCCCCCGAGTGTGTTTGCAGACCCTTATGACTCCAAGGAAATTTAATCCGCTTGGGTAAGTAATATTTTATCTTATTTTAGAAAAAACATTAATTATATATTTGGTCTACTCAAGGCTTGCCAAACTGACTAGCCCAACCGAATAACGGATGCCCGGTTTCCGTTATGGTATGTGGCATACGCCAACAACATCTTTCGACTTCAAATTGATCCGAATATCAAAGCATTATTGGTATTATTGTTTATGGCAATCCTCTACCAATATATCTGGTTTCTGATTTTGATCACGGACTCTTTTTGATATTTTTAGTTCCTATGATTTAATTGCAGTATATTCTTATTGTAATCAGTTTCATTTAAAGATAAGCACAGCCTGCATGATTTCATGCCTTAAATATCCACACTTCAAGGAGAACTGATGGCCGAAGGTGTGAACCCATTAGCTATGCTGAATTCTATAGAAAAATAAAATTTGCAAATGTCGATTTATTTTATAAGACGTCTGTTGTATGTGTGTTTCTATATATTTGTCATGTAGATTCATTCAAAAGCTATAGAGGTATGCAATGACAACCTTTGCATGTAATCTTTATATAACTCATCAATACACTACGCATTTAATTATCATATAATTAGCATGATCAATGAAAAGTGTACTCACACACAAGAGACACTCGCATTCACAAATGAAAGGAAGAACGGACACACTGTATTTATATTAGTATTTTATTTATACAGATATGAAAACGTTAGTTCTGAAAAACAAAAAAAAGGAAACAACGAGTATATCGAAAGATTAACAAATACATGGCTTGACTCATTAAATGTGCATAACATGTTTTAAATTTCAGCAACTGTCAAAAATACTGCCTTATAATAAAAAAAAATATGGAATATAGGTGACATTCGTGCCAGTAAAATTGTCAATCAGGTTTGAAAAAAAGAACATCAAGTCACGGGAAAGTATATAGAGCAGATTCATGTTCATTACTTAAACTGAAATCAGGTATGTTGTTTTAATATGCTTTTATAAAATGCATAACATGGTGATAAGTTATAAATCACCTCAATGTAAACGCGATTGTACTAAAGCATCTAGGTTTACGCTATTCATTTTCAGAAAGAAAAATGTAACTGCGACTAAAATAAACTGAGCTGTATCGATATTCGTCTGATTGACAAATCTGAATGTAAGAAGGAACACTTAATATTTCGTCAAAATGTTAGTAGTATTACACTATGAAGGTATAATTAATCGTAAGGTTTAGAGCTTTTCTACTTAAAACAATACAATAACGATGCAAGTACGTTAAATGTTTAAAAAAATCACCCAAAATAGTCATTTACTTAAGTGGTTTGTCATTCAAATTAATCTTCACGGCAATTACACCTTAATTGGAAATCGATCTTGTTATTTCGTCAATGAAATACCATGTACAAATAAGTTGACGCCAATGAAGCTTCGGAGCTTTTCTAATCAAACTTTTGCGATTATATCCAGAAACCTCATAGCTTATATCGATAAAAGTATATTTGAAATAATTTTATTGAATTTTTCATCTCAAAGACAAAGTATAATATGAAAGGCTTAGTACGATCGGTCGCTGCTTGACCTGTCAGCGCTTATGCATTATAAGTAAAATACATATGAAATACTTCATGATACACAAGATTCTTATGCATAAACTTCAAAATATTAGGTATCTACACTAAACTACTTAATAAATACTTTGCTTGTCGGACATCGTCTGGATTTTTTATTCCACAAATCCACCTTTGCGTTTGTTTTGAAAAGGCAAATGGTATGCACAGCATTTGATACTTGCCTTTGACACTTTCATTGTTACAAAGTATCTATATTAACTTGCAAAGATATTTCATTTTTAGTGTATTAAGTGATAAATTACCATCAGAGCCACCATCACAGAGCGTTAAGAGAAAGTGCTTGCCACTTGCTCATCGCCATGATCTAATCAAGAGGCTTCGCTATTTGATTACAAGGTTGATGGCCACATCATAAATGTAGTCCTACACTTATTGATAAACAATTACTGAGACGGACATTACTTTGTTATGCTCGTGGTGAACTTGTACGAGCATCTGGGAAAATGAAAGAGAGAAATCACTCCTGCAAAACTTGCTCATAACTACATCTAAAGTGAAATGAAGCTCATTTTTCTACAGAAAAAAAGAAAAAAAAACTATACCATTTCTTCAAATTCTATGTCACAGTTTAGCCATTTTAATAAACAGGTTACGAATTTTTGCGATATTTCAATGATGTTTATGTGGATATAAAAGTCTTGAGTAGATCAAACAATTATACAACAATTTGCCATCTTCAATTACTTTCTTAGGATTTCTCTGCAACATTCGAACCGTTTTTTTCAATCTTCTTCTCCAAATTCTTTTCTGCTTTGAGGATTCTTTCTTTACAATCTTTAATTTCATGAATTACTTTGACAAATCTGGTGTTGAAAAAAAGTAAAAACGAGACATATTACAGTAAAAGAGTACGAAAACGAAAAGCGTAGTCAAGTATAAGGTAGAACGCGCCTATTATATATCTGCAATCCAATAATTTTACCTACCATGTTTTGCCGATATTCTGCTTGGGTTGAATAATTTTGAATCTTTGAATTTTGGGCAATTTCACTACCTTGTTTTTGTGAAAATACAATATTCATGTTGGCCATTCTAAAAAAGGCCATTAATTTCAGAATTGTAAAATGCAGGGGAAGATTAATCAGTACACGGCAAGTAAAATAAACATGACTGCAGATGAACCACATATTTCTGTTATTTTGAACAATACATCATTTCATACTCATTGTATAACACAGTTTGACATTTGAATAATTTGTTTCTCTAGTAAACCAAGTAGTCGATGAAAATGATCTAAAATGCCCGTTATTTTCTTAGGAAAACTACATCATATTTTCAACATATACAAATAAGACGTGGGACATTTTCTTGAAACCCAAAAATTTGAAATTTATCGGAAGATGTTTAAATTGGTCCTTAAAACACATTACTATCATTACATTTGTATTTTATGACAGTAGAGCTACAAAGTACATCAAAAGATGTCAAAGGGGTTCCGTTTGCTGGGAATCAATTCATTTTGCAGGATAGTGGTCGCATTAAGGCCTTAAGTGTTGTATCGATTGTTTGATTAATGGTTGTTTGGTGTGCGGATGGACGGAACGTTCGTGTTTGTAAAAAAATGAAAGAGATCATCTAGGTGATCTGAATGATATGTTTAGAGAAGAGAGTACCTTTTCTCAGTACAGTCCTTCTGTTGTTGGTTTTTCTTGATAAAATAATTATGTACGTGTTCTCTCTCAAACAGGTTCATTACAAGAGTGTCCCTGTTATTCAACTCAACACCTGTGAAACATGCAATAACATGTAAATGTTAACATTAACGAAACTCATTCTACCTGTACCTGTATAACGTTAAATTATGATTGTGAGGTCAACAACATTACACGGGAAAACCGACATTTATGGACATTGCTTATCATGTGGCTTGGCTATAAGTTGTCGTGCATATGTATACAATGTTCGCAATATGTGGCCTTGGTCTACAACCATTTTTATCATATACCTAAATTCACGTGCCTGTGTAAGGCTGTGAGAGAAAGTGCCCTCAGATCCGTGCATTTTTTACGTATCACGCCCCGACCCGGTGCCCAAATATGGGCAACCGCGTGCATTTCTGAGCTCTCTCGATTCTGATACTACGCGCGTTGCTATCCGCACACGTTCCATTCGTACACAGCGCGAGATTATAAAACATCTGCTCGCTTAGATCGTAGTTGCGCTAGGCGACAGTGGAGCCGCGCAAGTGATATCGGAATATGTTTCTAAATTATAGTGAAATCCTATGTATACTAAATGCGTGCTTGTTCGGTATAAATTACAAGAAACTGACATAACGCTTTAGTCCTTCTGACACGTCGATTTTAGCCTACTCTGTTGGTCACGGAACAGTACGGATGTTGCTTTGAGCGTTCTAGAATTCTGCAGGTAAACAAATGATGTCATTATGCATGTCAACCCGCAATGGAAAGCGGCCATCGTATTTATTTTTGATATCGCACGTATTTTCATGTCCTAGGCAATGTTGAATATTTGTAACTTGCATATTTATCATTCCACAAGGGGCATGATAAAACCTTTACGGCCCTGATACGGCTTTTGCGGCCCTTGGATGTACTGATTACGGGCCCTCGCACGCTCGGGCCCGTCCGCCGTACGACTGCGGGCCGCGAAAGCCGTATCAGGCCCAAAGAATAAAATCATGACGAATGAAATCAATAGTAATGTGTGAAATACATCCTGTTACTTTGGCTAAATGTGAGCTTCGAAAACATTCGTATTTAGACAGGTAAAATTGTAAAGCAACAAATAAAATTATTGTGATTGTCAGTAGGCTAATATAGATCTTTGCCGGTTGTCGATTGATCGGAAAACTTACGGAGAGAAGGGGGTTCCAGATCTGTCTCATCTGACCCAACATTTTCTGAAAAAGACCATATTTGAGTTTTTTTATACAAAATGATAACGACTGCAAGACCACCAATAATAATATCAAATATCAGAGTGGTGACTCACAGATAGATAGATTAATTGCTCGATATCGTGTGACCAAACAGCTCACGTGGAGAGGTGGAGACCTCTCCCTTGTCACCTGACTGATTATTTTTTATAGAATACCATATTTATAACACATTGTTCATAATTTAAGAAATGATGACAGTTGCTTTTACTCATTGGTTATCACAGATTGGACAGTATAAGCGTAACACAAGAAAAAACCTGCAGTGGTGATGACATTGCGATTTGTTCACTTGGAATTTCACAGCGGTTAAAACCTTATGAAAGGATGTTGAAGTTTGACCTGACAAATTAATTAATGTTACGTGACACATCGGGAATCAAAAGCGATCAGGTAAGATATTAGTCTTTGTGCATGGTATGTATACTAAGGTTTGAACATGTTGTCTTGCTCTGCAACCATTGAAATAATAACGACAGCGCATACAGGCAAGCCTTTCCACTTCGATGCCTGGTATGCATGTTTGTTTACACACACTATATGTTTCATATCATGAACAGGAAGGAGCCTAATGACTGGATTGTTTGTAATAGTGTGCCTGACTTTAATTTGAATGTGTGTGAGTCAATAGCCATCTGGTCGTAAACACATTAATGTGCACCCCAGACTGGCTATAGTAATCTGTCTCAAGGCTTACATGTCAGATATATTTCGGTGTGGGTTTTCTGTTGTTTATCCTGTACAAACAATCCAGTCATTAGGTTCCTTCCTGTTAATGATATGAAAACGTTTAATGTGTGTAACAAAACATGCATACCAGTCATCGAAGTGGCAAGGCTTGCCTATAAGATAAATCAAGATAATACAATAAAAAAAAATGTGTAAAAACATGTTACGCCGACAAAATGTAATAAAAGTTACTTTATTCATATTTTTCGTGATATATCAATGGCTTACTCAAGAGATATGAAAACAACTGATGCGAGTACTCGGTATCGCTATCTTTACTGTGGTAAATGTGACAATGAGTTTTCTATATAAAATGAAAACAATTTCAAGGTGACCGATAATTCTACAAAATATTATAGTGGTGACTGACAGATATATAGATTCATTGATCGTTATCATTTGACCGAAAACTTACTATAGTAGAAGGAGAAACACGAGTTGAACTAATTTGGGATTATTTGATGGTGAGGTAATGTCTATATAATCGGCAAATTTAACCTCATCTACTTTTCTTTTCAATTTAAACACTTGTTTTTAAGAGTAATTTGTAATATCGGAACATTCAGCTATAGAACATCTAACAATTTTGAGAAATTTGAAAAGCATAAAGATCCAATTATCCCAAATTAGTTCCAATCGCATTGAGAGTAGTTCTCGTTAGTTTTTTGCAGCTGAATACATTCTGAAAAATACAATATTCATAATTCATGATTATAATATTTTGAAATAATGAGTAATATTGATATTTACTCAGGCTTGTTTCTTGCCGATTTTCCACTGTCAAGCCTTGAAAGCTTCACTGGCTATCATATCCATTTCACTCATTTGCATTTTTAGGGTAGTCGAAAACGGTCAAAACTACGTCAAAGGATAGTCAACTATCAAAGTATTATACATCACATGACTAACACAACATACTGCTTATCCAACAAAGCTCACAACCAAATGTGAAAGGGTATAACATGCTTTAAAAGAACAGAGTGTGATTTTTATTACTGATCTTCTATACAAGTTTAACATTTGTGAATGAATTGGCGTCGAAATTTCTTAAAAGAACTATTATTCTTACGTTTTCTCAGGTAAATAATTGAACGACACACATGATTGATAATGATGAGTGGTGGCGCCAATGTTGGTCTGTCGTGATACTCGCTTATTAATAGTAAGCGATAAAATTTCCAATATAATTCTGCGTTGTCTTGCACACGTTGAAATGTAAAGCTGGTAGAAAAGAGACACATATAATTTGTAGATTTTTGCAAATAACATATAAACTCGAACATACTTCCCAATTTCTGCTATAAGTCATAAATATTTCCTTAATTAAAAAATAACAGTCTTTATTCGCTATTGTTTGTACGTAACTCTGCAAAATTATCCTAAAATCTCTATGCTTAATGTTTAAAACGAGGATCTCAAATGTGTGCTTTAGACACTTGCCACTATTAGTGTGACTTGTCAATCACCAAATGTGTCGGATAAATATCAATCGACGAATACAAATACAAATCTCTCTCCTCTGCTTCATAGAAAAATATTTGGATATGCCATTTTATCAATGCACTTTGCAAAATGTACGTTACCTGAACATGGCGATGAGTAAATTGACTATTAAGATATTGGAAACCAGCATGTAGAATGCAAGTAGATAAGTAGCCACCAGCCGATGCCCGTCAGCATGAGGACAAAATCGATTAATGTCGGATTCGTTTCTCCAGCCAGATCTTTCATAACATGTAAAACAATTGGAAAGATTTAACTACTTAACCTGGGACTTTGCGGTATGCGTACCGGTGTATGATCGGTTTTTGCTATTTTTTAAACTGAATATAATAGTTTTAATTAAATATGTTTCGATCAGATAAACCTTAGTTTCCAGTGATAATATTATTCCATGCTCAAATATAAAGTTAAACTACTTTCTGTCTTCAAATCTCAAAAATGTGTTGTTTGTATTTTTATGTTTTATCAACCACAAATAACAATTGTTTACAAGAAGAATAGACGAATGCACATAAAATGAAAGAATAATAAATAAATAAATAAATTTGGAAACATTATATGAATGTGTACCTTCATTTTCTTCCAAATATAGCTCGCCGTAAAGCCGCCAATAAGGTTTGTATAAAGATTGAACCATTAAGTGAAAAGATAGGTCTTTGTTCGGATTCAAGATGGCCTCGTTAGCAATGCCAAAACCGGCAACGAAAATCATCAGTATATATATGAATAAAGCGAGATCTTTCATCTGTAACAGAAAAGTAGCTAATTCAATATTAATGCGCTTAATTAGTTTAACAATCAAGTAGTTATTGTGCCCAGATGGCACAGATATCTGTGCACAAGTTACCGATCTATTCTTACCTAACACCTTTACTTAAAATCACGGTAACCTTGCTCTCCATTATTTTCTGTAATTTCACAATTATTATAAATTGTCGCTTACCATTCTCCTTATCATGATAATCTTAGGTCCAAGTCCTTCGTATGCAAAACCAAAGGGCAAGAAACGAACAGAGAACAATATGAACGTTAGACTGTACATCACTCGTGCGACGGCAAATCCACATGGAGGAGTAAATCGTAGTATTATAGACATAACAAACATAGCATACATCACAGCATCGAACCGGTTCCAAATGTCAGACCACCAAAGTTTGACACCTTGATCCAGCTGTTGAATGTATAGCAGAGCAAATGGACAGCGCAATTTAAGTATACTCGTCTCGGTAATTGTCTAAAACTGTGAATTAAAGTACTTCATTATTATCGGGCGCTAGTTCATCGGTTGAAAAAACAGGGTTAAAGTACTATACGATAACTTTCTTATTGCGTGATGTATCAAATAACAAATGTACACAGCTTTTGCACTCAATCCACAAGTTTAGATCTTAATTAGTTGATCCTGTTATGAGACATTGTACCAAGTTTACTGACAAAATATAGTACAGTCTATCTTGACTCGCAGTTTCAGGTTGATGAAAAGTTTGTCACATAACATACTATAATATTAGTTTTATAGAAGAAGTACAATAGGTTCATTGCGGAGCAGAACAACACTTACTTGTCTAAGTTCTTCAACTATCAAAGTAAAAACCCAGAAAATAACAACACATTCAATGATACTAGGTGCGCCCTCTTCTTCGCTTGGTCTCAAATCGGTCAATAGGAAGATGGCATACAATACCAGCAGTATGAAATGTGAGATCTGAATCGAACATGAAGTCGTAGAGGTAACAAGCTTGGATATTTCCATTATTATATTTTTATCTGGAACACGATTGGAACTAATTTGGATAATTTGATTTTCATATTTTGCAAATTTCTCAAAAGTGTTAGGTGCCATGTAGCTGAATGTTGCAATATTGCAAACTACTCATAAAAGCAAGTGTTTAACGACAAAAGAAAAGCAGATGGGATTACATTTGTAGATAAAATCAACATTGCTTCACCATTCAATTATCCCAAATTAGTTCCAATCTTGTTCTGGAAAATCATTTATACCAGCGTCATTGTGATTGGGGTATTTTTAAATGTTTGTTGTTTTTTTTTCGGATTTTCAGTTTTTGTTTTTTTTTTTTCCAAATAATATATGCATTGTTCGGACGAGAACGTCGTATTATATTCATAAACTCTCTTCACATACTTATCTAATGTAGAGTTTATTCAAGGCTATCTTTTTTATATTTCAAATATTTCATAAAGACGACGCGGTAAATACAACTTACAATAAACGTAATTGAAAAAATACTAAAATATTTACAAAAAAAGATTTTATTCACAGGTCCTTCATAACAAGATTCTTACCAGGTTATATGCAAATTTCGTGATTGGTGCAGTGTAGTAGAATCCTATTGCCTCAAAGAAAGTTAATTCTTCAGCTGCCAAATCTGATCGCGTCACTTTGTTTTCCGTCTTAGAAATCTTTGACCACAATCGGTAAAAGTAATTTGAAAGGCGCGTTTTTCTTTTATTTCTTCTTTGCTTCTATTCTTGTTATTTTCCGCCACAGGAAACCCCGTGCCACGAAACGAAAGGAATGGAAAAATAGGTAAAAATAATCCCAACGAGAAACTGTAATTAGAAAGACAAGAATATCTAGTAACATGCCACATTCTCAGAAAAAAAAATGGTGCAAAGCTGACAGGTCGTATACAACAACGTTCGTACTTTGATACGTACGTATTCAACAGTCATCAGAAAGAGCCCCGTGGTCCTTGATCGTCACAATTATCATGGAGGAAAATACCCATTTAATAATGGCGCATATGGTCAAAGCTAAAATTTAAATGAACTCATAATAGGCCTAAAGTCGAAGTAGTGACGAATTTTCATTTTAAGGTAGCTATCCCAAAGGTTCATTTACTTAAATTTTATGTTCTCAAAGTTTGAATAATGATACAGACTTGAAAATTTCAGGATTTGATCATCACATATCTAACTTGATGAAGAAAAGGAAATAATTGTAAATGTATTGCAATATAGAGAGACATGACACCATTTAATTAAAGGGACAAAGTGGGCCATTTTTCATAAATTTGTTTGATGCAAGATACTACTTATATTAACACGATTGGAACTAAATTGGGATAATTGGATGAGAGTAAATATAACGAAAGTTTGATGAAATCGAAGTTTTTACAGCTTAAATTTTACAAAATGATAGAATACTGTAAAAATTAAAATATTGTTTTCATGGAACAAAACAACGAAAACACGTCAATTATTGTATATCCCTTAAATCGTATTCATTTCTATGAAAAGGTGGTATTTTTGTGTAAATGTCTTAAAAAAACGACACAAAATGCGTAAAATGTGTCGAATTAATGACTTTGAGTCGGGGCACTTTTAAAATGTCCCTTACTTTTTCGTCAATTTGGGGCTTAATAAACACTAAATGTAGTCAGGGCACTTTTGAAATGACCCTGACTAACTAAACCTTAAATCGATCGAAAAACTTCATTTTGGTTGGGGAAAAGTAACAAATCGAGATTAAAACTAGTATTCAGTACCAAAGAAAGTATAGACAAGTTCAGATATTTTCATTCAAATATAAATATTGTTCATAAGTATTGAACAATATTGCAATAGATGGAGTCATGCAATGATTCTTACTCATAACATGAGCACAATATCGCAAATGTTGAGTAAAATTTTAAAGATGGTTAGTAAATATGGTGTAATATTTAACAAAGTCCTTGAATTTTTGAGAAATTGTGCCAATCCAATTATCCAAATTTAGTTCCAGTCGTGTTTATTGTTTGACTTGTTGAAAGATACTGATTAAATGGTTGACCATGCATATATTCGACCCCTTTTTGGACAAATTAAATGAAACCATCACGAAAATGAATGAATGCTCATGGCCATTAATTCATTTACCGGGTCGAATATATACATTGTCACCCATTCATTCTGTATCTTTCAACATGTCAAACAAAATAAGTAGTATTTCGTATTAAACAAAATTCATGAAAAATGACCTACTTTGTCCCTTTATATACTTAATAATTTCTTAACTTTTTAAAAGTTTCAAAAACAAAGTCTAATCTCGCATTCCCCCAGTTTTGTACAAAAAATATATTCACGGGCAATCGATAACGCTCGCTACAGGAAAATTTTGCCTGAACGATGTCCCCCTTCTGCTCCATAGGATATCAATGAATGCACATCGAAATATAGACAATAAGGTTTCAAGGCCGATATCACAAGAAAAAGCCTTGCGTTTTTTGGATATAATTGTCCCGAGATGGCCTCAAGGAAAATTGCAAAGACAGCTCGACCATTACAGGAGTAATGGTCGATGTACAGATACTGATACCCACCGACAAACAGCTTTAACTATGACGACGCCTCCGTCGATGTGCAATTTAGACTCAAGACAGGGAATTTCTCATCGTATCATAAAGACTTATTTACATTGAGCAATTAAAACAGAATGTGCTTGCTTGTGATGGATAATTTATGATAGAAATTCAAAAATTGTAGAATGTCAGCGTTCGTCTATGAAGTTTGGGAGGTTCTCTACCACTGTATCAGAATGCCTCATATCAAATCTGACAAATTGATGCGTCAAAGGCTAAGGGTCTGTACATTTATGTTAAGTAGCTTCAGTTTAGTTCCTAAATTTTCGCCAAGATATCAGCCATGCGTAGAATTGTCCTTTTGCTGCTTTGTCGTATACGGGGGGGGGGGGGGGGAGGGAGGGGGCGGTACAAGATGAATTATATGAAAAATCCGAAATTTCGAGTACCCCTCAAACCAACCAGGATGAATTCGACTGACTGTTAAAAACAATAACATTGGGTTGCATTGACAATGACCTTTGCCTTTTATTAGTTTTAATGTTTTAACTTTGAGCCTCATTATATCAATCACCAAAGTATCTTACACCGGAGTGTGTAAGCATTTGAGGAGACTATGTAATCTCGGTTACCATTGAAAGTCATGTGATTAGGTCTACTGCGTGTTGTTGAGTGTGATGACACATGCATGTGTGGAATTTCATTGAAAGCGTCTTCACCACAATTCATTTAAATGCTTTACTGATTTTCACTGCTTACAGACAGAACTTTGGTGTGGACGTATGTTTAGAAATTATTATCCGTTTTACTACCAAGAAAAATTCCAAGATAACGTGGTTGGTCTTTTACAAGACTGTGATTACAGGTATGTGTATTTGAATACTTTGGTATTGAAAGCAATGAACCTTTAAAGTCTCAAAGTATGAGACACACCCCTCAAGTTGAAACTTGGAAGGACCATGCGTTGCTATTCTATAGTTAGTGTAATTCCAGTAGTGTTTTATAAAGAAGTAAAGTTTTATTTTAGATGTTGAAATTTGGTTTTCTGATTTTGAAGGAAATTTTCTGTGATTTCTCAGTGGCTTTGTTTCAATGGATTTTGTACAGTGTATTTGTTATCATATTGACTTTGTCTCATCCTGAATAAGTTTGCTTAAACAGAATGAAACGCTTACATTATTGCATTGCATCTTTTACATGACTGTGAAGATTCACTTAATGAATTACTGATAGACTGCGTGTGTTCCTATTGTGTGGCCTGAGTGAAGAGCCGACAAGGAGTGCCTGGAAGTGTTCGTGTCAATCATCAACTCGATTATTGCTACTATGGTTGGAATACCAAATCCCCAGGGAGGATCGCCTTGAAGGACTCTGTGTGACGTAGTTTCCTATTAGATATACTGTCATCGTCATAGCAACAGGACGGACATTGACCTACAGCTCAAGGAGCAACCATTGTACAACTGTATGAACAATATCTAAGTGAATGAACCCTAGACAAGAGCCATTTTAGAATTACCTGGAACTTTATTATTGTGGACGAACTTTAGATTTTGCGCCTGGAAATTATTTTACAGTAATACTGCTATCAGTTTAAATTATTGTAGACAAATGTTCTATTTTATAATTATTATTATCATTAGAAGTAGAGACTTTAGTTGTAGTGAAATAAACCCCAATATAAATTGTACAATAATTAAAATTTTCCTGGTTTGTTGATGGTGTGATATGAACTTGGGTCGGGTTTAGTTGACTGGCTAAATTAAAGACAGTTTAACTACCCGGTTACACACCACACACACACACACACACACACACACACACACACCCACACACACACACACACACATATATATAATATATTACTTGTAGAAGATTTATCAATTTTAAGATATTGCGTAATTATTCAAAAAGTGATTGAGTGAGCGTCTTTGGTTGTTGTACTACTTACTTTCCATTGTTAATTGTAAATATTTAGTGTACGGGCAAATCAAGTAACACTCTTTCTTTGCCTCCCTTCTCCTAATTAAATGGACAAAAGGGCAAAGATTTGCATGCTGAACACTTATTCACTCCAGTGTAATTATAGGGTCAAATGACCCTGACTGATTTCATGTCAATCCACATTGTTGGATTGAAACGCTTGAAAACTTAAATATTCGGCTAAAATTGCATGAGAAAATACTTACTGTCAACCATTGCCCCAATGAATATATCAACAAGTTGCCCATCCAGACGTCATGAAGTTTCCTCTGGCAACAATCACATTTCAAAAAAATTCATGCATTCTGCCGAATATGCGATGGACAAGCATGTCGTCTTCCCCCATTCAGGCAGAGAGCGCACTAATAACAACTCCGACCTCTCTTTGTCAGCCCCATAACAACTCTCTAATACGTGAATGGCCAAATCTTCAAACTCTCTGATAAAAACAAGCAGAAAATCAAAGATTTGTAGGGAAAGGAATATGAAAAATACCGTCAATGACGCTGTACCTTCTCTAATGTGTGGCCAGGTCAGGTAATTGGTTGTTGGCATGGAGTAAGTTATTGGTAAATAGTTGATGATGTAGGGGCATGAGGTGAGATATGGACCCAAAGAACCCAAAAGATGATTAAATACATCAATCAAAAAAAATTCTAAGCTACAGTATAAACTGCCTAAAGATAGTTCAGTGTGAAAAAAGGTTAAATAATTCAGAAATAAGAATTAACAGTCCAAAATCATGGGTTGACATCACGATAATTGTTAATCTGTTCGAACTACTTTCTATAATTTAAAAAGAAAACTTCATGAAGAAACGGTAACATATATTGTCAGCAATGTAGTGTTATTTTGACTTTACATCAAAATATGCCTTTGCTGGATACCAAATATGTAGGGCGAATATTAAAATCAGCCGTGTTCAGCAAAATCCACACAACAGCATTGATCCTTTTCTAATTTGATTTGATTTGCTTATGTTATCCTTGTATGACAGTCAGTACAATATGGAACTTGAACACAACACAGTGAATAAGTATGCTGTAAATGAAATGGTGTGGCTGCATCCACATGCAGCAATAGGAGTGCCTTTGTCTCTCACCCTCATTTCCAACCTGTCCCATCCCTGAAAAAATAGTTTGGTCTTATATTTATAATGCTAATAATTTATGTATTTGTTAAAATGTGCGCATCTCAAAAACTTTTGATCATAAACATTTTCATTGTTTTTTATAGCTGACCAGTCAGTTAACCTGTATATTTTGAATATTTGCGCATTTTTTCTCAGTATTTGACATTTTCAGAATAGCTTCTTATTCAATTTGTCATTTTCTAAAAGTTAAAATGCTCCTTGTGTGGTCAAGCTTTCCACAAGCATCAAATGTTGTACTTCATATAGGAAGGTCTGCCTCTAGAGGGCGGGCATCATGAATAGTGTTTGTTAGTTATTTCCTCCACATAAACTTCTGATTGTACTGTAAACATTCATGCATTGAACATGGCCGACGTCCGATTTTCCTGTCTAAAACTTTCACTCATTTTCGTTCATATGACTCTGAAACTCAAGTAAACGATTGGGAAGAAACAGTTATCTTGAAATATTGAGGTACTCGCCGATATTTTGCAAAATTAAATGAGAAAAAATGCAAGGAAAATGCCGACAGGCTTACACAACGACCGTTTTCAGACTCAGAGGCATATGATCATCTGCAGATTATGCAACAGGCCCATATCACGTGAGGCCATAAGGGGATATCCACGCAACTCAGTACCAAACACTAGCGCACACAGGGTGAGCAAACACAAAGTGAGTACCCCTAAAGTCAGCTCAGTAGTCTGTAATAGATCGTAGTCAACTAAGAACCTTGGAGAAGGCTTACATGTAACACTGTGGCTAATGCCACTAAGTCCCTTTTGATTTTTGTCACAGCTCAAAATCGTTCTCCTGCACCTCAACCTGAACCATGAACACCCCCACCAGTTTATGATATGACCCATCACAATGGCATAACGTCAACGGATCTTGACAGACGGAAGTATTGACAGACGGAAGTAGTTGACACCAGCATACTGGTTTTCAACTCTAATACCTTCTCTGTCTATAAATAGACACGAGAAGGTAAAAAACTGCCATTATTATCATTGAATTTACTTATGAGTTCCATGATGTGCAAAACGGACTGTCTATTTAACTGTGTTCACTTGTCGTTATCTCCATTGACAAATGTAAGGTAAGAATCAGACACAACTTTCGTTTATCCGACAAAGCAGCGCCATATCGCTGTAAACCTACTTGTTGATATTGTATAACCTCCTCCCGTCATTATTATCCTGGGAGAAAACGAATGTTTTCATCGAAGCAAAATCATCCGTAATTAAAAAAAAACAAAAAACAAGAACAAAAAACAAACAAAAAACAAAAAAAACAAATAACAAACGAAAAACAAAAGCATTACAATCGTTAAAATAGTAAGATTAAGTGACTGCAAACACCATTCACCCCAGACTCTTTCACTATCTATCTTTCATGGATATCAAAAGCTATCCCAATTCGACACCTCTGGGGTCAAGTAAAATACTAAAGTCTAAATGAGGTCACATGAATGACATTATTTGCGATATGATAGCAATAAGTTTTCTAATCGTCGATGGAGAGCAATCCTAGACATATTTTGGTCATTTTCCTGCCTATATAAGTGTGTAAAATTGCCACTGTGGTATGTATACTACACGGGTAGCTTTCATGAGATGAGACACTGCATAAAAACACGATAATACTTACTGTATTAGCATGGATTATTGTCTGTATTTTAGCTGAAGAGTGCATATACAGATGAATACAGTCAAGAATCCATAGCTTGTATTCAGCAAGCCTGTATTCATGTGGATTCATGTGAATTCACGTGTATTATTCTATAATACAGGCAATCATTAATGTGAATTTGTCTGTATTATTGCGTTTTCATGCAGTGAGAAGTGCTATGCAACGGTCTAATAGGACGAATAGGGTATAAATCACTCATTTTGAATTAAATGTTACTATATATGCTCGTCTCATAAAATAAGATACAGTAAGTTTTCTTACATGATTGGATAATCTATGGTATACGTGCTGGTCTCATTGAATTTGATATGGTGTATGTGCTGTTCATTAGTGGTCTCATTGAATGATATGGTATATAAAATTCAAAAAACATTTAGCTTTAACCAACAGAAGCTTGAAGAGAGATTTTATTTTTAAGTGTTTCCTTAAATCGATTTGTCATCTATGTGTGTGTATTAACACACTGTTTTTTACGTACGACGACTTTGGCAAAGAAACTTTTTTAACAGTGGTTTGGTTTTGAGGCATTTTATAACAATGATGGAAATTTCTGAAAAAAAACTTGTTCTTCATTCAAGAAAATTCTACTACATAGTGTTTACTATTTTTGCCTTATATTAATTGATGACATTTTGTCAACGATACTCAAAATCCGTTAACTTTTCAAAGTGTTCAAATTATATTCTTAATAAAATATCCGAAAAACATTCAATTCTAATCATCAACATATATCGTCTGAGATAGATTGTAAAGATTTTGCACGACGATCATCAAATATTAGTGTTAATGTCAATCATGCATGGAGAAATACTCTATAATTGAAGAATACTGTACCCTGTTTACTTTTACTCCGTATACAGTTCAGCTCATAATGGCAGTATTAACTGCAATAGCAGTACAGAGAAACGCACGAGGCAAGCAACACAACATATTCTTTGAGCTGCATAGATTTTGACAAACACTCCCTAGGCTACCTACCCCATGTGTGTTGTACACATTGGGTGTTATAAGGGTGGAACTGATGATTATTAATTAGTGATGTAAATGTTTCAAATTCAATTTTATTATGTGAATAAGTAGCTTTCCCGGAAACGGTTGGATCTGTCTTCCAAAGATTACTACGTGGCATTTTTCTCTAGGAAGATTGTAGTCTGAGGTCTTTTTTCTTATCTGCATAGACAGCCAAGGCTCGGAGTATCCTACTGGCGATCAGAGCTGCACCTGTGACGACATAAAAATGTAAGCGTCATTTACGATGATTTTATTCTGAAAATTGCGAACGTCATAAATCGTGTTGACCGACAAAGGCAATGAATTACATTATCAACTACTGTATGAGAGAAGATATCATGCAAAGTTTTCTTGCGACTCGTAAGCTGGACAGTTTTAGCTAGCTCGTTAACCAAGTTAAGTTTGATTCTTCATACCATGAGATATTCTGGACGGCCCTGATAGACCTCCTAAATTAATTTTATTACGAGGCGTTAGAAAGACAGATCTTTCAAACGACATTGATTTGGAAACGAGTTATAATATATTAAATACGTGGATGTATAAAGAGAGTGTCTGACAGAGTCTTTTTGCCAAATCGTCACAACACAATGAAATAGATCTGCGTTAGTGAAGGTTTTCTTTGTACGTGAATTGCGTCGTTGCAGGCGTACCTATATGAGTCAGAGTTATCTTCGGCGATCTTAACTTTTAATGATTACTTTAATTTCGATGTACAGCGAAATCGGAAGACGACTACATCATGTTGCCTTATATTACGTGTATTACACATTACCAAAAATTGCTATTCCCTGGTACAAGCCTTTTTGGACTAAAACATGTTTAGAATACTTTTGACGTTTTGGCTGAGGCCCGTTCGGGGTCCAAATTATGTTAAATTAATTATTATGTGTAAACAAATTTTATGTAGTCTCGAATTAATTTTACTAGTACTAGCAATTAATTTTGTATAATCCTTGAATTAATTAAACATATATAAATTAATCTTACATACTTTAATTGATATTTAAATCATAAAATGAATATTCACTGCCATCTTGAATATTTTTCTTTTTTAGTAAATAATTTTATCTCTTGAAATTAATGTTGTGCCTTGGAATTAATTGTACGAAGTCTAAAATTAATTAAATGAGTATAACGAAATGTTTTTTCTATTTCCCATTTAATTGAACGTGCCGAAATAATTTTATGTAGTCTAGAATTAATTTTACTAGTACCTCTAATTAATTATTCAATGTGGTGGCAGAATTATTTTGTGTGGTCGTAGAATTTGACGGCTATCCCAGTCCTTTGCGCACGCTTCTTATTCAATATGGCGGTGGATGCAAAGGGAAGGTGAGCTGTGTACTTATAATTAAGGGGAACATTGTCTTAATTTTCTCGATTTCCCCATCAATTAACCCGACACAATAATATTTACTGAAAGCAGTACAATATTTTAAACCAATCTTATTGTGAGGACTGTGTATACACTGTAGTTCTTTATTTCATAAACCAGAATCTAGATCTCTCCTTTCAAATGACGAAGTATCTCTTAAAAGTAAATGAACAAGACTAAAATTCTGTGATGATTGCTCTTTCTCATATGTTGCTGTAGCAGTAACCATAACTCTCGTACGTTGCAACGGTAAAAACTCCTTTTCCGTTGCAAGACTCGGAGTTTTCCGTTGCAACCCATATTCATCCGGGAATAAAAACAACAAAAGTTACAACTGCACAGATGAATGCCGCTGCTTTATTGTGTAATAGACTTTCTAGTCATATTCGTTCAGCATCAAATACTGAAGTTTTTAAATTTTGACTAAAGACCTGCTTCTTCGTGAAAGCATAGTCAAGTGACATAATATAAGTGAAAATTGTCTAGAGAGTTTGTATGGAAGACTCAGGTGACTTTGCTCAGCTCACGTCTGAAGCTGTACTAAAATAGCGTTGGAGACCGGATAAACAAAATGTTATAAGTAGTAATAGGTGGCACCGTAACGGGCGGATTTTGGCAGTGAGGAGCAGGAGGAGCAGTGAGGAGCAGTGAGGAGCAGTGAGGAGCCCTGAGGAGCCCCGAGGAGCCCTGGCGCCTACACAGCATTTTGGCAGTGAGGAGCCCCACTTTGGACCCCCTAACTTTTTGGTTTCTTAACCCCATCTTTGGGTTATGACCCCTAGCTTGGTCAAAATTAATAATATGGCTGTCAATGGCATTGCACAAGGAAGCACGGTGAGATATGGCAGTGAGGAGCCCCAAGGAGCCTACACAGCATTTTTGGCAGTGAGGAGCCCCGCTTTGGACCCCCTAACTTTTTGGGTTTCTTAACCCCATCTTTGGGTGATGACCCCCTAGCTTAACACAAGGAAGCACGGTGAGATGTGGCAGTGAAGAGCCGCTGGCGCTGGTATTTTGGCAGTGAGGAGCCCTGAGGAGCCTTGAGGCAGAACAGAAAATTTGGCAGTGAGGAGCCGCTGGCGCTGGTATTTTGGCAGTGAGGAGCCCTGAGGAGCCTTGAGCCCGAACTCGAAATTTGGCAGTGAGGAGCCTAAGGACCTGATTTGACACCCTAAGCCTGGGAAAATTTGTAATATGGCTAAGATATGGAAGTACACATTGATTGGCTGGTTTGAATGCTGCAAAGCATCATGGGATGATTCAGAGTCTTCATTTGATTGGCGTATTTAAATCGAAGAAATTTGATTGGTTGATTTGAATTTATGCAAATGAGGATGCTCTTTATAAGAGATCAGGGCCACTCAGGGCCTCATTCGAGCTCTGACCTTTGACAAGTGCAGACGCATATATAGCTATGGCTACTTGTGACCTTACACTGAGCCAGTGTCAGCAAGGATGGCGCAAATGTTATTCAGCTAGGGTCGAGAGGCCCTATTACTTCAATATCAAGACCAATGAAAGCCTATGGTCAATGCCTGGTGTCCAAGAAGGTTTCGATGGACCTTCAGCCAGTTCCCCTGGCAACCACAGTCCCACCCTTCCTGAACCTGCCCAAGAACCACCATCAACACCCCTTCTGTTCGATTCTCAAAGTACAGATGTGACGGATAGCCAGCCGCAACTGTACTCCCAAGTGCACTCCAGACCCATCACCAGTGATGTCAACACTCAAACAGGTGAGAAGGAATTTCGATTTCCACTTTCTTCAATGGAGACATCTGCTAGGCTTGTTAGTGTCAAGATGTATAAGGGAAGTGCCTATGTTGGTATTCGTGAGTTCTTTAAGCAGGAGAAGACTGGTCAGTTGATACCAACCAAGAAAGGTATTACATTAGACTGGATGAGTGGCTTCAGTTAAAATGTATCATAGGGAGAGTTGATGATGCTGTCAAGATGCTGACCTGTAGTTAATTCATTCTATTCCAGAGTACACTCCACCCCCCCCCCCCATCCCCAATACATCTATGCGAAATTTATCTCACAGGAAGTTGATAAACTTGTGAGTGAAAACTGTGAAGGATGTCAACATGACTATCTGTCCAAGAGGGAACAAGAGTGTCTGCATTATGGTTGCACACCTGCTGGACAGAGGGATGTGATTTCCAAATACTTTGGAGCTGCTGCTGAACGGATCGACATGTCTGCAGTGGAAAGATCTGTCCAGGAAGTTGCAGAGATCTGTAACCTCCAAATGGACTTCGGATTGATTGACCTTGACGAATTGCTGCACTTACTGTGTTATCGATGGGCCGACGATCCAGAGGGATGCTTTGAAGCCTTGATGGACAATATTACTGTGTACGGAATGGTTCTCTGCAATGACATTATCGAGTCCATGTGTGCAACAAATGGATCTTCTAGTTGTTAGAATTTCGTCAATGTTTTCAATTGTATCAGTCAACGTTCAAAGTTATTTACCACATCTTTAGCTTCGAGTTGCTTTTTTTTTGAAAGGTTAAGCATGCAATGAATTACTTGAAGTTTCTTCTCGGACTTTTTCAGTATTACAAGAACACTGCGGACACTTGCAACTTGTTGTATTCCGTTTCATGATTGTGTTATATAAAGTTTTGCATTTAAGAAAAGAAATGTGCTGTTCAGACTTAAAAATGAAAAAACTTGTCAATCTACAGTCTTTGTGTGAAAGAGAATGTGGATGATTGATTATGTTTAACTGCCCCCTTACCCCATCCGCTAAACCAAACCTTAAAAAAAAGAAGAAAAAAAGGGGGGTCGAAATGATACACACTGGCAATGTTTTGAACTGAACAACTTTTTTTTTTAATTTATTCAAATGCTAACACCAATGCTAATATACAAAGAACAACTAACTTGCAATGAAAAAGCAAACAGCAAATTTTAACGCTTCTTTAAAAAGGTAACATCATAAACATCAAAATCAAAACCTGTCAGTTTCTCAATAAAATCATTAACGAGAAAGTCATTGAAAGTCAAATCTTCAGTGAATTGCTTCACAATGTTTGGCATGGACCATCCCCGGCACCGATGCAGCAGATAATAGAGAACGTACTGTCCACATACTGAAGAAAGGGGTCCTTGGATTCTCTGCCTGTTATAGATCCAGTCAAGAGAGTTTCTTTTCAGGAATGTCTCGAAAGGTGTCTTGATGGGCGGACGTCCATAGGAATGGAAATATTCCCCATTGTTGCTATCCACAAAGTAGAAAGCTACCCAATGTTTTCCTGGTTTGGTGCTGGGGTCCACATTGGCAACAAAAGCAGCTGGATATGATTTCAGTCTTGTCTTGGGCAACTTGTCAGAGGCAGCACCCCAGCAAAAGAAGATGCTGTGTGTCTGTCCACAGTCAAGATCTTCCTGAGGTTTAAGGTGTCCATGCTTTCTTATTCGGAGTGTTGAAGGACACAGATTTAAAAGTCAAACAGGACGTTGCGATCTCTGTCAATTTCGATCACGTTGTCCAGCTCGCCATACACGAGTAAATTCACAGTATTTGGCAGGGCTTGTCTGAACTGCAGTTCTATGCCTAGGTTGCCCTCTTTGATCAGGTTCAAATGCCCTCCGTCAGCAGACAAGTCCGGTGTGAGATCAAAGGCAAACAGTGTGTATCCGTTGTCGTATTCATAGCGATTGATATCGATGCCTTCATCCCGACCCATTTTGTTGGTTCCAGTAAACAGGGAGTAGTAGGCCATAAGGAAAGATTGACCGCCGGCCTTTGTGAAGTCCATTTTAAGAGGCTTGCTTGGATCTTGCTTTCCTCTGACATTGAGGATAAGCGATGTCATGTCATAATGTTTGAAGTTAAAAGACTAGTGTTCTTCTTGTATGAACCATTGAAGGCATTGTTGTCCACCAGACCCAAGACCACACGTTTAGGTAGCTGTCCCAGAAAGATGTGATCTTTGTTGAAGGACATTGTACCTCCAGAAATGGACAGAACTTTCATCACACAACGATGTATGGGATACTTGGATGGTCCCTGCTTTAAAGCTTCTGCATGGCCCAGCTGTACTGATGGACTGAGTTTTATTTTTCTGACCAGTAATGTAGCTTCGGTGACCACTGCTTTGAAGTTTGGATTTTCTGCAGAGCTCACAAGAGAGAAGGCATTCTTGCTTCTGTTGAGTTTGAGACGTAATTCAACACCATTCATTAGATACTTGGGCTGAAAGAAGAGATCCGAATGGATGGGTCCAACCATATCGACAACTTGACTGCCAGATGTGAAAGCATATCTGCTTTTCAGTCCCTTGTTCGCTTCTCCACCTTCTTTAGTAGGGTCCACTTCGTCCATTTTCAAGTGATAGTCCTTGAAGAATAGGGCAGTAGCAATATGCGTGTTTTGGCCTCCTTCCCATAATTTACAACACCTCCATCATCGCTCGGTAGGGGTAAGTAGGAGAAGGTTGGATACCATTTTGCCATTGAGGTGTACATCCACTTGGCTGGACAGAGAATGGAGCCACAGATTGACAGACCCCACTGCTGCTTCTGCACCCAGGTTACTGCCATCAGCTTTTGTAATCTTAGCCTTGATCAGAAGGAGTATTGAGACAAATCTATGTAGTCTTCCCCCGAGCCTGAAATCACAAATTCGATGGGTCCCGATTCCACTATGTGTGTCAGGGGATGCACTTCTTCCCATTATCCCTCTTCCACACTGGTCTGAGTTGGGGGAACTGTGAACAAGTCAAGTTCACTCTTGGTACATTCGCAGAAGTGTTCATGAAGAAATGCCATGTTAGTCAAAAATGTCTAGAGATCTTCTCTGTCGCTTTGCTTTGGAGGAAATGACTCTTCTGTGTGGTGCTCTGTGTTTTATACCACCACCGCCACCAGGGGAGAAACACTGTTTCAAACCCCTTCCTCCTATTAGGACTTTTCCAGCTTTCACCAATCGCCTTTTGGCAGAATGCTTCACGTTACGTCCACTGAGTGCATCACCTGCAATATTGAGTCCTGTTTTTAACACCTGTCTCCCTAGGACTTTGGCACCTTGTTTCAGCAGCGGTGTGGCTGCACGGAAAAGACCTCCCAAGAGACCACCTAAGCCATATCCTCGCTGCACAGCTGCTCCCTGGAATGATGCTCCATTTCCCACCTGATCCACATAAAACTTCCTGTATGTGGCTGGGTTGCTTTCATAGATTTTACGTCTATAAGGCATGTTTCAGGCTACAACAGTGTAGGGCGTCACTTTCTGAAGGCTAGTGTCACGATCACTTTCCCACTCTGGAATGGTACTCTCCGACCAGTGTCGTCTCTTATGTAGACCTCTACTGTATCAATTTGCGATTTCTTCAGGGGAAAAAGTACAGAGTGTCGAAGGTGTGGTTGATCATCCTGTCCGTGGATCCCTTCCACATTTTCTATTCTCAACAGGGGTGCAAAGGTGTCTCCCACCAACTGGTCGTCCACCAGATTGCAATACTCATAGAGAGAAGAGAGGTTTTGAACACTGAACATGAATGGGGCATCACACTTCTGCCGTAATATGGTATTTGGATAAAATCCCATGATTTCAGCCAACCTGAAAGAAAGTTGAGGCTGGTACCCTCACTCACATCAGCGGTCACTTTCCTGGACACTGTCGAAAGTCAACAGGACATCGTCGGGTAAACCTGCTCTCTCAGAGTAGTCAGTATACTTCCAAAATCATTATAGTAACCTGCAGGTATTTTGACAAGTGCTTTTCTATGCTTCTGATCATCATACCCGAGAAAGTTTCTGCCCTCAACCACGTTGTACCAAGACAAAGGGTAGTGTATTTCTGTCAAGGCCACTTCCCATTACCCTGGAGGAAATGTGCTTTGGTAATTTCACAGTGTAGCCTGTCACTTTATTGTCTGGGAAAACTTCCATGGATGCATTGCTAGGTAATGTCATGAAGAAGGGGTGTTCAGCCATGGTGACTGTTACTTCCAAGTGTGGTGCTTGGCCAGAGTGCGTCCATGTTATACCTTCGCTAGATCCGTCACCCAGCTGTTAAACTTGGCAGGCCAACGTACCACTTGACCAAGTATTCTTTCTTTCCCCTTCTCTTTCTGGTTTTGAGGATTTTTTCCACCCTAAAGACATCATCATCTTTCTGAACCACTCTTTGCAGTTCTTGCTCATAGAATGTCCCTTCTAACACTTCACCATCGTAATCTTTCAATTGTACAAGGGTGGTCGATCATGGATCCGTCCTAATATGGTGAAGACTTCTTCAGTCCAATTTGGAAGGTAGCCCTTCTTGAACATTCGTCTGGCTTTGCTGATTCTCACTTGCTCACCAATGTCGTATTTGAATTTGATTGTTTTGGATTCAAAATCACTGTACAGTGTGTCCCACACTTCCTTTTCATTGGTCTCGTTCACAGAAGCAGGTTTTCTCTTGATGCTGCGGTGCCAGGTGTTGTTGTAGGAGTGCATCAATTGAGGAAGTATGGATATGTAGTTCAGGGTGTTGTTTCTGGTGAAGTATTTCCACATTTTAGTCTTCAGGGTGCGGTTGAAACGCTCAACCACAGATGCTTTTGTTTCATTTCCAGTGGTGAAGAAATGAACGCCTTCATTCTTCAGTAATTTTTGAAATATGTGGTTGACAAACTCTTTACCTTGGTCTGTTTGCAGTTTCTCTGGTTTTCGTCCACTTTTAAAAATCTGTTGGAAGGCTGACACTAAGGTAGTTCCACGTACATCAGGACAGGACACGATGTCAATACATGTTAGGATGTATCGATATCCTCTTTTGTATTTTGCCAGTGAACTCAAATCAGCAAAATCGGCTGCAACTGTTGATCAATACCCATGATTACTTTAGCTCTTGGAAATTTCCACCCAACAGGCTTGAACAGTGTGTAAGTGTCTTGACGTTGCATCCATTCCCTCACTTGCTGATGGGTTATTTTCACCCCTTTTCTCTTGCAGCACAGTAAACAGCATCGATTCCTCCAAAACTTGCGGAATGACCTAGATCGTAAAATGCCTCTCTGAGATGTTGATCCAACTCCGTAGATTTGGTCGCATGTTTCGTGTTTGATGACAATGAACCCAGAACAGCAGGCACACAGACACCTTACGCATTTGAGAACATCATTTACAGAAAGAGAAGGGGGACAACACTCCATGACCGCAACCTCCTGTAAAATGACCAGCGGCAGAATGGGCCTTGTTGTTTTAAAAGTCGATCCAACTCTTTGGACGATGCCGAGGTCTTCTTGCTGTTGAAATGACAGGAGGCGCCTTCTTCGTTTTGGTAGACGGCTGTTCACTGAACATTTCAGGTTCACCATCACTGTCGTCCATGTGAAGTAATCCTTCTTCAAAGACTGGATCCAGTTCCATCTGTCCTTGTTTCCTACCAGATCTTGTGGAATGTTCATGGTAGACAATACCTGTGCAAACTGTTGCCATCCTCTGGGATGAAAGTTTTACTTCGACGTAAAACATCATTGACAAGATCTACCATGTGGGTGCCTGGCACAGGACTACCATCGTACACCAGTTCCCCTTTCTCATTCCAGTCAATTAGATCGTTCTGTTTAACTTTCTGCAAGAGTAGTTTTGCTTTTTTCTTCATAGATTTTGGTACACTTTCGATGACATCCAACTCTACCCCATGTGCTGGCTTTCCATCATCAACCCTTTCCCCTTCTGTGCTCAGGTTTAATGAAGACATGGAAGAAGAAGTTGCAGCCGAAGCATTGGTTTTCATCTCAGATGGAACAATGCTGATTTTCACAGGTTCCTTCCTTTTGTCGACAAAAGCCCTGTACTGCTGAAGAGTCTGTTGGTATAGCTTAGCTTTTTCATCATCAGCTATATCTGTTCTTTATACGATTTGTTGCATCTCCCGGTCTAACGAGGACAATACCTTGGTGATAGGATTTGTTGTCTGATTCTGCTGTAGTAATTCCTGTGGCACAAGTGCCATCTTCTTGGCGTGTTCCATGGGCATGGTGGCCGTCACTTAAACAGGAGACTTCCGAGCACGGAGAGGACAGGTCCCAAAACAGCAGAGAGGAATCCTCCTTTCTGGACCAGTATTTTCTTCTTCTTGGATGTTTTAACCTTTCTATCTGTCAGCGTGCGAAGTTGATGTTTGTATTGCTCAGTTTCTTCTTTTGACTCGCTGTCAGTGGAACACTGCCCCTCAGGATATTCAAACACCACTCGCAAAGACAGCGAACGAGTTAGTTACTGGCTCCTTCAATAACTCCCCTCTGTTACTTTGGGTTGCCTCTGGCTAACACAGACAGAAAGTGGGCATGCTTTCTCATTCGCTGAGACATGATGAATGATGACATTTCTCTCAGTCATATCTGTTTTATGTTTTTCTGACATAAACGAAGGTAGTCTCTCCGGGGAAAATGTGGGAACGCAGACGAAGGACTTCGGGTGCATTGGATTTCAGGTCAATAAGAAGGTAGCCATAGGGTTCTCACGTAGCATCGAGAAAGGCTTCCTGAATAAAACGCGTGTTTCCAGGATACATTTGCTTGGCCAGGTGTGTGATTTGTGATCCATCTCTCGGATTTTTGAAAAGGACCAGATAATGTGAATTTAAACTCATGGTTCGGGTCTCTCTACCTTGATGAAATAAATTTTGCAAGATGAGCATCACAGACAGATTGCGATGGTGAGAACCCTTGGTGAAAAGATTGGTAATCCTCTTGTCATTGCCAGTTTCAGACATCAGATCATCAAGAATCAATAAATTGGATTGACGAGGAGAGAACATATTGTCCAAGTCTTCAGGAATGCCTTCGACAAAATGAATGCCTGGAATCTGTGCAGTGAGTTCTGCATAGGCAGATTGGTATTCACCGTAACACCAGACAATGTGTTCTGGAGAAGTGAAAATCATGGCTTCCCCGTTCCTTGAGCAGTCGCTTCACAAATTCTGTTTTGCCTGATTGTGTAGGTCAACATATGAGAGCAGTGAATGAATGTTGAAGTCTGACGTCCATGCTTGAATGGGTTGATGTTGTTCGGACAAAATTGAATTATTCGAATCAGCTGGTACATCAACTGATGGGAATCAGAGTACCTGGCTACCTTCAACAATCTGCGTCTTTCCACTTTGTCTTCGATGTTATGCACTTATGTGAGATGATTTGCCAATCTGACAAGTTGCTTTGCATGACAGCCAGGTAAGGACAGTTCTTTCGAACCCGAGGCATGGCACATCAAGTCAGCCTGTCAGCTCTTCAGTGTGACTGCTTAGGTATTCCTTTTCAGTCAATTTCACTGTTTGGATCAACTTTATAGTGATATGAGACGGGCTTCCTTTTGAAAAATGTATCATAGATTATGTATGGCAACACACATAAATACAGGAAGAACATTGGATTGAAAAGTCCCGATTATTGATGATCAACTTCAACAGTGTTTGCAGAATGAGACCCATCACATCAAATGAATGTCAGACTGAAAACATCATAAACTTATTCAGGAAAATAATTTCATTAGGTGATCTCATTTCTTGACAGCAGGAGGGCAAAAGGGGCAGGGCCCGTGGGGCAAAGGGGCCTTCAAAGTTTCTTGCGGGAACATATCAAATGAAAGGGTGAACCTTTCAGTGGTGAGGAGAACTCCTTTAAGGTGGCCCCTGGGGCAGCGGGCCTACTTTTTGGCCTTTGAGGCAAAGGGGCCACACACACACACTGACTCATTTGCCAACACTTTCATACACAAACACCAGCAAAGCAAATAAATTAAGACAAGCCACGTATCCATTTCAAATAACAAGTTGACCTTGGTTTAATACATCAAACTTTTAACAAGATTTCGAACAGCAGTTCCTTCCAAAGGCAATAAATTTAATATCTCATGAGAATATCCAATCCAAAACTGTTAGGCCGTCACACTGCTTTTCAATTTAATTAAACGCTGCTTCTTCTTTTTTTTTTCAATCAGTTTTAAACGAATGTAGAATGACTTGTTTTTTTGTTGTTGTTTTTTTTGTTTTTGGGTTTTTTTCCGAGAGAGATGAAACAAACAAAGTTGTCACAGTGACTGTATTCGTCACAAAACAGATTGGATTCTAACTTTAACAACACATTTTGAATTCCAAACAGTCAGTCACTATTACATTACAGATCCAATGGAATGGTGGATATACCATCTTCAAGAACTTGTCTCTTGATGTAAAGGTAGGTGAATCCAAATTTAAACTGCCGATAGGTGTACATGTAAATGCCTTCCAGACGAAATCCTCTGTTCGTGACGGTTTTGGGACTTCTAGATCTCAAAACATCAAGGTACACATCTTTGGTGATGTTGTTAGTTTTCTTGCTGACTCCCTTGCTCGAAAATTTATCCTTCTCCCCTCCAAACAGTAATATGATTTACTTTGAGGTGATGATGCCTTCACCTTGCCACTCTACCTTGAAGAGGCCGGGTGTTCTCTTGTCATGTTGAAAATGGGTTGGTCGGGGAAACCACATGTGGCGTTCTGCTTCATACTCAGTCTGCAGTTCAGTCTTAACCAAACTGTCGAGTGTGTCTGTGGCAATGGCTATGTAGGCAGAGTCTGTGTCCATTTCAACATATTGCCAGTCACTCCTGTCAAAATACTTGCACATGAAGTCATAGTAAAACTGTAGCATGCGTAGCTTGGCATACTGGTAGACGAATATTCCTATTTGCATAGGTTGGTCTATTGTGATCGTTTGTTTTGAGCAAGATACTTCGTAGGTGTCATCGGAGAAGTCGATGATTCTTCTGAAAAGGGGTGAATTGACAAGCCTGTTCGCTTCGACGATACCACAGATTTTCACATCAAGATGTTTGTCCTTGTTCATCAAAGTTTTCCCGTATGCGCTGTTGCCGAGGAGTTTCATTGTGTCACGGAGAACAGACTTAGAGGCGTCGGAATCTCCTTGTCGGCGGGCATCTGATACAGCTTTGCCAAACTCTTTGAAACAGGATTTCGGCGTATACTCGATGACTTGGTGTATTCGTTTCACAACAAGTCCATGCTCCAGGTACAATTTCAGAAGGGGCGAAATAAGAAGAAGTTGCTCGCCATGCAGGCTACCAATCAGTGACCGACGAGGGACCTCAGCTGATCTTTTTCTGTCGCGAATGAAAACATGTATTCACCTATGTCCGATCTGGAGACATTCACGTTCTTAAAGATTGGACACATCTCAGAAAAGTGTTCTTTGAGATGAGGTGGTACTTCGATGTCGCACTCAATCATTCAAAGAAATCTCCACTGCGGACAGCCTCCAGTATGTCATTTTCTTGCAGGAAGAAAGACCTGTCAAAATATCTAACCTGTCTTCTCCGACGAAAGGACTTTAGTTCAACATCATTACGTCTCATGTCAAGGTACTGGCATTCCCAGAGGGTTACGAGATTGAACCCCATGTCTCTGATGTAGTTTTCATTGTTCACAGTGTCCCTGTACAGTTCACGCATTGGCTTTCCTCGCACCTCATTGATTTCTTTTCCTCTGTTTACGATACAATCATGGCCATGCCAGAAACAACCATGGAATTGGTAGACAGTGTTGGAGTTTTCACAAAACCCATCAACGGGGAGCTGACGACTGCCGAGACGTCGTTCTCTTGCGTTACCCCTGTGCTGAATATGGATGTTTTCTTTGCTAGCAACAAAGTCAAGCCACTCTACTGCCATGGGTTCTGACCATTTTCGCTTGAAGTTTTCGCTGGCCTTTCTTCTAACATAAAAGCCTGTAGGCATCTCTTGCATCCGAGCCCAAAGGTATAGGGCATTGGCATCATAGCCTACTATCTTCTTGCAGTTTTTACCACTGCGAATAGCGGTTTTGTCTGCCTCTTGGTAACGGTGGAAAATGATGCTTGGACCACCAATGATGTTGGATTTGAATGTGTCGTATAAGTCTTGATCTTGCTCACTTATTAGAGAGAAGGTGACATCAGCAGGAAGCTGCCCAAAGAGGTATCGCATAGTCATGCCGGGCAACGAAACTGCATCTTTGAAAGGATCAACTGCTTTATCTCTGTAGAAGGCAACCATGTTGTCAATGACCTGGAGAAAGGGTTTTACGTCATTGTTGTTATACCATATGAGGAAGTCTCTGAAACTTGACATTTGGCGTGTTTCCCAGATCTGCTGACAATATGCATAGTCTTCCATGCTAATGTTGGTCGCCTTTAAGCTGCTATAAAAAGTGGAGTGTGGTGGAAGTGACGCTTGTTTCAGCTTTTCGAGTGAATCCATCCATTCGTACGGAAAGAATCCCTTCTCTTCACCTTCATTGTATGCTTTCAAGAATTGAGCATAACTGCAGCCATGGGAGATGTAGTTTGCAACATCAAGAAAGCGGAGTCTGTCTGTCTCTAGCACCAGATAATCAGTAGACCTCTTTATGACGAACTTGACTTCATCTTGCTGTAACAGTTCTGGCCAAAGGTAAGGTTTTGCTACATTCAGGTCATAACGGCCAGAATTGAAGCCAAGAACAGGTAGCTGTTTCAAATACCTCATCAAATGACTCCACAGCTTTCTCAGAGGATGTTTGTCATAATCATCTGCAACGCCCTCGTTTTCCATCTTCTCCTTTAACTCGATTACAACGGATGCAAACCTTTCCTGCATCATATGGAAGCAGTTACGACTGATGGTGTTCAGGTAGTTGAGCATGTCAGATACCAATTGCTGAGGGTCCCCTTCAGAAATAAAACAGCGTGGTTCTTCAAATGATGGTACGTTACTACATATGCTAACACTCAACAATTCATGTTTTGCTTCTAGGCACAGTTTTTCACCATGGGATGAACTTATGTTGTCCTTGTTGAGATAACACTCGAAATCAAACGTTGCTCTGTAAGGGTAGAAGCGCAAATCTTCCGGCACAGCAATTCCAATCATTGAAAGTGAATCAAAAATGGTAGGTGTGATTTGAAAAGTGCCCCCGGGGAACTTGTGTCTTGTTTCAGATGTACAGGATTTCTCGTGTTTGTGAAGATTTCTTAGACAGTCGTATAATTTGTCACAGGAGGAACACTTGAAGGATTCGGCATACTGGTAGAAATCACGAATATATGAAAAGTGACCTCGGTGGTGGTTGATGTACATGGTGTGGTCATATTTTCTCTTGGACTGGACAAGGTGTTTGATGATTCTCTTTGAGTTGAGAGACTCCTCTTGCTCCATAGAGAGTTCGCACACTTCAATATTAATAGCGAAGATAGCTTCTAATTTTGAAATGTCGTCAAAGGACACACCTTCGAATTCCTCGCCTGCTGAACGTCCCTGCTGCTGGAGAAATTGCTTTAGGTAGTTGACTGTAGCTACTTCTAGATTGGTTTCCTCATAACCCTTGGCCAGTGCGAGACAACGAATGAAACACAGATTGTCATCATAGGGTCGGTTGGTGTGTGGGTTGTTAACCAGTGCCACGACACTGCGACATGCCGTCAGTGCAACAGGTAAGTTGCCGATGTCCTGGCACCCGATGCTGTGGTAACATTGGTGATGAGTTCAATAACCCATTTATTGTTTGGTCTGCTCTGTTTGATGTCTTCCATGACGTCGAAATCGCGCAGGCAATCCAACAGGTCGGCCAAATCATCTTGGGTTCGAATCAAGGCAGGGTTGTCCAAGAGATGATTGTTCTGAGATGGATAGAAGTATCTCAACTGATCGGTTTCAACATGACGCATGATAAAACCAAGCGCAAAGTTGACTTTATATTGAGTGGACTGGCGTCGATGAACCATGTTTAGGAAACTCTTTAAGTCATCTAATTGGAAACCACTTGTCAGTCTAAAATTGTAAACATCTAGCAGGGGATTTCCTTCTCTATGCCTTGATCTGATATGGGACCAGTTTTCCCTGTACGTTGGAGTAAGATCTGATGGATCATCTTCTCCAAAAATGGGCTCTATGGGATCAACAGGCAATTGTTGTTCCATGTCGCTGTCTGATGCGGACACATGTCCACTCCCGGCACCGCCCATCTGAACTGGCATTGGTCCATTTTCTTCATCTGACGATGACGATGATGACCATGAAGAGGAGGAGGATGACGATGATGGAGGAGACGAACTTTCAGCTGCATGATCACGATGGCTGTGTGCCTTTAATGCCTGAAACGACTTAAAAGCATAACGACATCGCGCACACTTGTATGTTACGGATTTGCCTACTTTCTTGTGGATTTTGCTATGGTTGATGTGATGAGACTTCCTGACGAAGGTCATGTCGCATACGTCACACTTGTACTTTGCCTTTGCTGTGCTGTGAGCGGCCTTCATGTGTTGTAACATGTTGTCTTTCCGTGTAAAAGGACGGTCGCAAGTCGGGCATGGAAAACGCTTTTGTTTAGTGGCCGAACGACTTGTACCCTTGGAAGTACTGGCTTGTGCTTTGAGACGATGGACACTTGTTTCGTGTCGCATCAGGTTGTCCTTTCGATTGAACGAGCGATCGCAGTGTGAGCAAGAATACCTGTGTTGTTCACCATGGACACTTGAAACATGACGTTGCAAATTGCGTTGACGAGAAAAAGCTTGTTTGCAGTCAGGGCATCGTAGCCCAGTTTTGCTGAAGGTGTGAGTGAACGGTTGGTCATTTCTTGTAAGGCTTCTATGTACTCTGGAGATGGCTGTTGATGTGTTGAGAGTAGTGGTCTTGCTACAGTGTCAGTTGCAGTCCTGAAAGTGGAAAATTCAGGAACAGAAAAAACAAAAAAAAAACATGATTTGCTTTATTTTTTTTCATACAAAGTTGAATGATCTATCATCATTATTATTATTATTATTATTAGGGGCCCAAGCCGACCGGCTGGGACCCTATTGTTATTGCTCAAGTTCTACTACTTCCTCTTCTTCCTCTTTTTCTTCTTCTTCTGCCGATTCTTTGTCGACCTAGATCTCTAAAACGGCTGAACGAAAACTTCTAAAATTTGCAGGGCTAGTAGGTATCAATTAGTACTCGTGCACCTGACCCTTGAAATTTTGATTGGTCACGTGACCTGGTGGCCATATTGGATTTTCCAAAAACCTAAAAATGGCTTCTCCAGAAGACCTAGGGGTCTAGTCGATTTGAAATTTTTTGTATAGTAGCATGACCTAAGGTCTCTAGAATTTGCAAAATAAATCGCATGCGGTCACGTGACCTTGGCCACCGTATTGGATTTTCTAAAATAGTCATTTAATCTTTAAAATCTTCTTCTCCAGAATCGAAACATCGATTAAGCTAAAATTTTACTCATGTCATCCTTACAGTGATCTCTATTAAGTTTGCAAAAGACATTTCGATCGGTCACGTGGTTTGGCCGCCATATTGGATTTTTGAAATCACAATTTAATCTTTAAAAATCTTCTTCTCCAGAACAAATTCACCAATTGAACTAAAATTTAATAAATGTCATCTACAGTGTGATCTCTTTCAAGTTTGCGAAAAGCGTTTTGATTGGTCACGTGGTTGGCCCGCCATATTGGATTGTGCAAAAAATCGTAATTTAATCTTTAAAAATCTTCTCCTCCAGAACCAAAACACTGATTAAGCTGGAATTTTACTCATGTCATGCTTACAGTGATCACTTTCAAGTTTGTGAAAGGCGTTTTGATCGGTCACGTGGTTTGGCCGCCATATTGGATTTTGCGAAAATCGTAATTTCATCTTTAAAAATCTTCTTCTCTAGAACCAACACACCGAGTAGACTGCAATTTTACATGTATCATCTATTGTAATATCTCTTTCAGGTTTGTGAAAGGCATTCGGATAGGTCACATGGTTTTGCCGCCATATTTGATTTTGCAAAACTCGTAATTTAATCTTTTAAAATATTTTCCTCCAGAACCAATACACAGATTGAACTAAAATTTTACACTCATAATCCCTAGTGGTAGTTCTTTCTAATTTCCGAAAGGCGTTTGGGTCAGTCAGGAGGTTTGTTCGCTGTAGTGGATATAGCGAAAATCGCAATTTAATCCTTAAAAATTTTCTTCTCAAAAACCAACACACAGATTTAACTGAAATGTTACTTCATATCTTTCTTAGTGCGAGCACTTTCAAGTTTGCGAAAGGTATTTGGATCGGTTAAGTCGCCCCAATGTTCATAAGGCAGCAGTTTAAAACCTCATCAGTCAGAAGATCGATCAGTGATGTATGTTATATTGTACACTTGAGAGTCAAAGACGGAACAACAGACTGCAATGCCCGCTGTCAAATTCAACCATGGATGTAAAAAATGATTACATCCATGATTCAACTAGCAGTCGCACGAACCCTAATCTCGGCCCATTGTGTATAGTAACTTCAGCGCCCAGGTTTTGTACGCCAGGATGACGTTGTCAAGTATACTGCCACGGAAGTACTTAGAAGAGCGTGCCACTAACTTTAGGGGTGGCCGACTGCTGTGATTGACTGAAATAGAGCGGGACAAGGTCCTGCCACAATTACTGGGGTCTACACACAGCTGTTTTGTGAGTGTCAAGGATCATAAATGAAGCTATTCGGGTAATTTTGTATGTAGGTGTCTGAATGCACGCTCACTTGTTCATCACGAATAAAAAAGTAAGATATATGACATTGCAAGGTGTGGTGATTTTTTTATGTTTCTCTATCTGACATGCATGGAGTGGCCCTGGTGTGTTGTGTAACTGAGAGCATGTAGCTGATTAAAAATGTAAACAAGACCACATCAAAATTGCTGATACACATCGATTAAAACAACACCTTGTGTAATGAAGTTCGTGGTGACGTTGAGATCTAATTGAAACTAAAATGTCAATATTATGAAGTAAGGGTATGATAAACATTATAGGCTGTTTGTCATAAACATTTTGAAATCGGAAAGTGAGAAGTAAAATACTTGTAGAAAAATGTATTGCGTCACTGTTGCTGAAATAACAGGCTATCGACTCAATGCCGGCGAACTGCAAAATCGTCACTCACAGCACGGTTTTGTGAGGGACGTGCTCACAGCCTGCAGGTAAAATGGTTAATCAGAGCTGGACGCTCTTGCCATTGTTCTAGGTCTAATTAGGTGCGACCATATCAGTTGTTAGTGTAGCTGTTCAGAATGTTTGTTTGCGCAGCTTATTACAGTGGGAACACTCAGTAAATATGCACTTCCTCAATTCCAAGGTTTGAATATTTAAGCATGTGGACTTGAGTGACACCAACCATGGATGTATGCACTAACGTTCAGAAACAACAATGCTAGAAACTTTTGCTCCAAGTACCACTACTGTCACTATTCAGTTTCAACGATCAACTCCATGGGTAATTTAGAACGTTCTTGTGTATGTTATCCAAACACTCTACATTAGGTGCCATACAATAAATTCTTTGTTTGCCGTTCGCGTGCTGGTAGGATTTTCAATGGACGAAATCTGAAAAACAAACATAAATCGCCTGCTTGAAAATAAGGTGCGTTGTGGCCTTCCTTTGTTCGCAATGACGCAGGCAGTGTTTCCGCTGCCTGCTCGCAAAATCGCAAATGCGAGAAAAAAGTAGCGTTTGCCGAGAAGATTTAGGCAAATATTATCCAAACTTGCGGATCGAAAATTGCAGATGACGTCATCACTTTGTCTGTCCACGCGCTGTCCTGCATTCAACTTGAGAAGTAATACTTTATCTCTGTGCATCCCCGACCTTATGCGTCAGAAGATCGTATTTGTAACACATACAGTAATGAATAAAATTGTTACGAAATAGCTAACAAACCAAAAGTACCCATGTTTACCATGACTATTTGACTAAGATGTTACTAAGTTTTGGGTTGGACAACTTCGCACAATGTACCTACAGATTGCTCCGTGCACTGTGCAGTACAACGTCGTCACAGGCGTGCTGTTTACTTGGTAGTTTGTATAAGTATAGTTTATGCTACGTTCCGACGTTCTCTTCCGACGTTCTCTTCGTAGAACGTCAGAACATAGCATAAACTACACTTATACAAATACCTAGCTCTGCATGACAGGGCTGTGTGTTATAATACCGGCGTTATACGATGTGGTGGGAGGCCGTATAACGCCGGTAACACACAGCCCTGCCATGCAAACAGCACGCCTGTGAGTGTCATCATCAACACTGAAGGATCGTAGTGACGGTGAAACCATGGATGTAAAGCGGCAAACTTTCGTTTTGACTTTAGGCAGCTCCACCAATATTGGGGAGAAACCACCCCTAACACAGGTTGTAAGCGCAAGTAAAGCTATGAAATGGAAAGAAAGATTATGATCAGAGTAGGAAAGTCGACTGGAATTTGCAAAGTTAGGAACGGCATGGTTAAAAGCATACGGCTTTTTTTCAACGTAGAGCGAGTAAGGCACTCCTGAACGGCGAAAATGTTGGTGGTGTATTGCTGCCAACAAGAAAATATCTGTACTGACGTTAGGAACTTGTGTGAATTGGCTTCCTTAAAGATGAATTCGCAAGAATTTTCAGTGTATTGTGACGTGATATTGTAAACAGATTTTCAGAGAAGGCGCTCGCTCGTCCGCAGAGTACAGTCGACGTACTTCCGCATTCATATTGTGCAAATGTGCAAGTCTTGTCGCGATATTTGAGCATTTAACTTGACCGTCAGTGAAACAAAATGATGTTTCTCCATATCAAATCATTATGTGTTTTATATTTTCGGGTTCTCTTTACGTATTAGACATGAACATTTGGATATATGATCCGTGATTTTCGCGATCCGTGGCATGATTCATATCAAGCTGGCCGTGAATAGGCACTGACGTTTTTGATGATGACCCCTGACCCAAGTGTCATCGATGCGCTGTGCGCTGCCAGTGTCCGAGCATCGCTTGTTAAATTCATAGAGCTACCAAAGCTCCATGCTAAATTCAAGCGTAAAGCAAATTTATCGAAAGTCTATAATGCACACATTTCTCAAGTCTAAGAGTATTTTACTTTTGAACTGCTATGAGAATGGATATCTAATTCGTTTGAAAAACTGGTACAGAAGCAGGTTTCGTGCCGTTGTCTATAGCGATATGTGCAGTACAGCATTGATAGCGATTACAGGTTTGTAACTATTAAATATAGCTGCATCGCATACGCCTAACTTT
This sequence comes from Ptychodera flava, assembly GCF_041260155.1. NCBI lineage: Eukaryota > Metazoa > Hemichordata > Enteropneusta > Ptychoderidae > Ptychodera > Ptychodera flava. The sequence goes on from NC_091930.1 coordinate 6,378,359, forward strand.
TGCCTCAGGACTATTATTATTTTACACTTAAAAAGGAGGATTCGTACTCAAGGCTGTTATGATTTGTTCAGCTACCCACTCTTCTTACTGCAAAACTTGTAATCTTATAAAAGAGACTGTAGTTTCAACTTTTACCACGATGTTTAGCATTTGTTTCCTGAGTAACAACTCCATACTTTGTTATTGCCAGTAACTTTTGCATTTTAATATTGGAATTTTCAGGTTTTGAAGAACACCCTTTTGTTCTACCCAACATTTTGAAATTCATAGTGTACAGGTCATTAAAACAACTAGTACTACGCCAAGAAAAATAAAACGTTTCTTTCTTATTCTAGACATATTTCAAAAATTATGTGGTGACGCGGGTTTCTTTTTTCATTCTTCAATCAACAACGCAGGAAAAAATGACAACATCATGATGCACGCAGAGACAAATGTACAGCAGTGTTGCTTTATTATTTTTGTACAGCAACAGTTCAGCGGTTTAAGTGCAGCATTTGCACAGTTTTCACGAGTAATATAAGAGTGAAATATGTATACAGTTCTGATCTGAATGTTAGTGTCAATTATTTGTACGGTTCTGTTTTATAAATGCACTATCGTGATGTATTTTTTGCAGTTTTTTTTTCATGTATTTCCTCATTAGCAGAAAATAGGACGCAGAGGAAAAAAAAAACTTTATTTTCTTGTCATCACATCAGTCTGTATGGCTGACAAGTGACCACACAATTAATGGACTTTTATTGTAATACTATTTCCCATTTGTCTATGACACACACTTTTTAAAGTCATGTAAGCTTAATGGGAAATGGGGAAAATGATCTTTGACACGAAATTTTCATGTATAACAACTAGTTCAAGGATATATCAACACATAGGACACATATTAAATTTACAGAATGAGCTAGGATGGTATACATCAATTTGGCTTAAAATGCTGGTTCGCCTAGACATAAAATGATGTGGTGAGGCAGGAATTTGTTACTGTAATTTTTTTTATTCTTCAATCAACAACACGGAGTTAAACATGACAACATCATAGGAATGCACGCAGACTGCACAGCAGTGTTGCTTAATTATTTGTGTATAACAACAGTTCTTTGATTAACTTAAGCGCAGCATTTGCACAGTTTTGACAGCGCAATATAAGAGTTACATATGAGTACAGTTCTGAATGGAATATAAGTGTCAATTATTTTTTAAGCTTCTGTTTTATACATATACTATCGCCGAGTTTTTTGTGTTTATTTTGTTTTTTAATTATTTCCCCATGAGCAGAATAAAGGCTGACGCGGCGGATCTGAATTGACGGGCACGAGGATGACAGACAAAATTTTTATTTTTCTTGTCATCACATCAGTCTGTATGGCTGACAAGTGACCACACAATCAGTGGAAATTTATTGTAATGCTATTTCCCGTTTGTCTATGACACACTTTTCAAAATCATGTAAATGGGAAATGAGAAAAATGATCTTTGACAGGAAATTTTCACTTATAACAACTAGTCAAAGGATTTGTCAACACATAGGACACATGGTAAATTTCCAGAATGAGCTATGATGCTCTACATCAATTGTACTTAAAATGCTTGTTCGCTCTCTCTGTCAAGCATACTTTTCACAATCATTTCACATGGGAATTGAGATGCGTGAGCTTATAAATGTATTTTCACATGTGTTAACAACTAGTCTAAAGATTTCTCTACCACATGAAACACATGGAAGCTCAAAATTTGCACATTGTATCATCAATGCAAGTACTTTCAACCATGGCAACCGCTTGGGCCCCGCCAACGCTGCTTGCAGCTTTATAATAATATTATTATTGCTGCTGCTGTTGTTAATACCTAAATGGAATACAAACATTGATCGAAATAGCTTACCTAGATCTCTTACGACAAGAAGAGTCATTTTCATCGGGTAATTCACATTCTTCGGATATTTGACCATTTACTGCTGACGACTGGGAGGTAGCGTTGGGAAAGCTAAAAAAAAATCAAAATATAAAGCGAGTGAAATGTCAGGCTAACACAGAACCTTATACATACATACACACATACATACACACACACACACACACACACACACACACACACACACACATATATATATATATATATATATATATATATATATATATATATATATATATATATATATATATATATATATATATATATATATATATATATATTATATATATATATATATATATATATATATATATATATATATATATATATACATATATATATATATCATAACATTGACTGGACTTTGAAAACAGAATACGTCGGGTAACTGACATAATAAAAGAATAAAATATAATCACACAAGGAAAAAACATGCATACCTGTGCATGTAGGAGGGTGAGCAAACTTCATGGTCAGATGCTGACGACTCGGAGGTGGCATTTGGAAAGCTTAAAAAAATAAATCAAAATATAGAGTGAGTGAAATGTGAGCTTAACACAGAAGTCATACATAATATGAAACACAGAGACTTAGGCCTAATTTAATTTGTGACTACACATTAAACGCGTTTCTATGTTGTACGCTGTAATTCCTATGTTTTCTATAAGCTTATCGATTGTACAAACTTACTTTGGCGCATATACGGGTGAATATGGCGCAACTTCAGCAGATCTCCGTGACTGGCTGTCCTCAACATCGCTTTCCTCACAGACCAACAACACCTATAGGATGAAACAGGTCATCGATCAGAGTGTCATTAGTTCTAATTGTTTACATAATCGCCGCTAATGGTTGGAAATAAATGTTTTGCCCTAATACATGAGAACATGTTCACCCGTGATTTCAACACCAGCTGCCCTCGATTATGAGTAGAGGAAGTACCGATAAGACGAAAACAATGTAACAATTAACAATTAGCTGTTGACCCATAAACTGTCAGGTCACGCCGAACTGCCATCACAGTGTATGTTATGTGCTCGAATAGTACCGACCGCAACTTGTAAATACTGTACAGATAAACAAACAGTTTTCATCGAAAATTCCTCAAAACCTAAGCTTCAAGACTTGTGTAGTTGTTTCACTTAAACAAGACAGAACGAAAATGAGCGACAGCGTCAGAATTGTGTGAACACTCTGTCAGTGTCAATGCATATAATATGCTCGTACGAACAGCGTACCGCATACGTAGGCTTAGATATTACGGAAAAAAATCACGTACGCTCGATATTTATCATTTTTCGATCATTTTAAAGCATATCAGTCGACTCAAATCTCTAGCCTCTCTTTATCAAAGGAAGTATGAAAGGAACTGGACGATATTTCTTCAAAATACACCAAAAAATGTTCATGGAGAGTACGCAGACGACAATGTAAACACAGTGCGGGAGTCACCGTGCGTACGTAGGCCCATAGGACTATATCGTATGCGTTTAGCTGCATTTTTTTTTTGTAATTCACTCACAAAATCGTTTCAGCTGTATTCTGATATAGCATTTACAAACTCATGGAATTTTAACAAATAATACGCAGTAACATGCTGTTATATTTCACAACACTAAATACAAATAAGAAACTAACACCAGGATGGTTGTGTCGGTACGCCTAGCGCCTACACTATTTACTATAGCACAGTGTACGTACCGAACAGAAAAATCAGCGTAGACATTTATACGGTTTTCAACATACATAGAAAACTTACCGTGTTGTCACTAGGTGGTTGTGGTCCATGCTCTCTTTCTAAATTATCAATTATTTCCCACTGACTTGCAGTGAAATCAGGAGAATCTTCCCAATCCATATTACAGCGAGCGCTCGTAACACGTACTAGGGCTAGCAGGCAGTAAAGGCGAAAGAAGCTGATGCAACCGTCGATAGATGGCACACATCACAACAAGACGCTTGTGGACGAGCTTAGCGATGGTGTACTGTAAGGCAGACTGGCTCACAGGGGGCAGTGTAGACAGCTTGCTTCCGACCCTGCTCCTCACTGCCAATGTTTATCATAAAAGATAGGGCCTATGCGAGGCCTTTTATAGCTATCAGTCGTCACTCATTCAACCAATCACAGCAAAGTATGAATACGCCCATAGGAGCCATACTAATGATTTCAACCGAGTTAGGGGGTAAAAAAATACCCCTGGTAGATCGGGCTCCTCACTTCCAACTGTCATCCCTTGAAGCATTTGTCAATATACGTCCAGATATTAAGCAATCAAAAGCCGAAGTACTAATTTCGACCAGGCTAGGGGGACCATAGCAACAGCACATGAGACTCCTCAATGCCAAATTTTCTGTTCATGCCTCAAGACTCCTCAGGGCTCCTCACTGCCAAAATACCAGCGCCAGCGGCTCCTCACTGCCATATCACACCGTGCGTCCTGTGTTAAGCAATCCAAGCTAGGGGGTCATCACAAAGGTGGGGTTTTACGGAAATCCAAAAAAGTTAGGGGGTCCAATGTAGGGCTCCTCACTGCCAAAATGCTTTGTAGGCTCCAGGGCTCCTCGGGGATCCTCACTGCCATATCTCACCGTGCTTCCTTGTGCAAAGTAATCGACAGCCATATTACTAATTTTGACCAAGCTAGGGGGCCAAAACCCAAAAAGATGGTTTAAGAAACCAAAAAGTTAGGGGTCCAAAGTGGGCCTCCTAACTGCCAAAATGCTGTGGAGGCGCCAGGGCTCCTTGGGGCTCCTCAGGGCTCCTCAGTGCTCCTCAGTGCTCCTCAGGGCTCCTCACTGCTCCTCACTGTTCCTCACTGCTCCTCACTGTTCCTCACTGCTCCTCCTGCTCCTCGCTGCCAAAATCCGCCCGTTACGGTGCCACCAATTACTACTGTTATCTTAGTTGGGATGTTCATTATAAGTGGAACAGCGTTTTCTGACCAGTCGCTGACCATGCTTGGTTTTCGGAGTCAAACTTAAAATCCAAGGTTATTAGTGCGTATATATTGACACACACAGCAACTTAAAACTCATTAAACTGGTAAAAGCTCTCGCAGAATTTTGTACGGGAAAAAGCTGTTGTGGAACTTTGAACAGTTGTTTAACGCATTGTAGTCGATGCTTATCTCAGCGAATCTGAATATAAAGAGTCTTTTTCACCTGACGTTCGTTTTCAAGTTCATGTGTGCTAACCTTTTCAGGGTCCATGTGTGTTAACAATTTCGTTAATCTAAAGTAAACAAGTGATTATGGCCAACGTCCGAAAAACACGTAGAAAGACTTAACCTTTCAACAAGTCGAAATGTACTTTTAACTTGACGAAAGTAGGATAAAGATGTAATTCCAATTCAACGGCATCATGGAGGATGATGATAAGAAAGGTGCACTTTACATTGTAGAGGTCAAACGGTAGTCTCAGAGTTTGAGGGCAAATCGATGGACAAGATCATGGCGTGCATGAATAAACACTACAATTCAGCGTTAACGTTGATGGAAATGGCTAAAACCTATCACTTCCTTAAACGGGACCAGAAAGCAGGAGATATAGTCTGTGTAAGATTACATGACTGGGTTGAACTGTGGAACTGTAACTTCAAAGAGTGCTGTCAAGGCATATTCATGTGAAACAAACTAGTAACGGGACTGCATGACACTCGAATTCGTCAGCACCTCATGACTTTGAAGTAAACACAAAGTTGGATTTCATTGAAAAGTGTGAAATTGTGATATCGGTGAAAACGGGACTGCACCAGTCAAATTAAACGGGGAAGGACACTTCAAGCAAGGTGACGACCAGTTAAGTAGTAAGCAAACGTGACTCTTCTAAGACTTTACAATGTTATGGTGTGAGAGCTGTTCTCTCACATTATTTGAAAATGGTAATCAAAGACAGATAGCATGTGCCCCTAGAACGCTAAGCCCGAGTGATTGTAACTGTACCTCAAATGAGAGGGAAGTCCTTCATTGATATTTTGAGTTAGGAAATTCCATGATTTACTGTATGAGAGGAAATTCACTTTGATTACAGTTTATAATCCATTGCTAGCGATCTCAAGTTTGAAATCAGGTATTCCTATCATAACACCTGCAAAACTGCAACGATGGGCAGGCATATGACTACGATATAGAGTATCGTAACACACGAGCACAGGCAAATTGTAATGAGTTGTCTAGACTACATAGTTAAAGCACCAAGTTGCTGAGGACAGTGTATTTGCTGCCAGGTAATAGATGGGAGTTTCCCAGCTTTAGCTGATAATATCTACTTCTTAGTAACGTTTATGACCTTGTATTAAATGGTTTGTCCAGTAATTTCACGAATATGTCTAAGGCAATTAAGCCATTTTGTCGTAGAAGAGATCAATTTTCAACAGAACAAGATTGTATTTTGTGGGGTACTGGAGTAGTCATTTCAAAGAATTTTCGTGAAGAACTGTTAGAAGAGCTTCATTGGGAACATCCTGGAGTATATGCAATGAAAGCACTTGCCCGTAGTCATGTATGGTGGCCAAATATTGATGCTCATATTAAAAGTAAGGTGAGCATGTTCAGTTTGTCAAAGTGTAAGACAAATGCAAGCTAAATTACCTTTACATCCGTGGGTATGGCCAATGAGACCTTGTCAAACAGTTAACATTGATCTTTGTGAAGATCATAAATTGTATTTCTTAGTTCTTGTTGATCGTCATTGTAAATGGGTGGCTGTAAAATCTATGAAGCTGATCGCACTATTGATGAGCTGACTCAAGATTAATCTTTGCAGAACATGGTCTACCTGAGCAGTTAGTTCCTGACATTGTCCACAATTCACATCTGATGATTTTTTGTTTTGCTAACGAAAGAGGATGGCCTTCACTAAATAAGTCTTAGCAGGAGATGCGTCTTTGTCTCTGAAATGTAGAATTGGTAAATTTCTGTTTAGATACAGAACTACACCTCATAGTAAAACAGGTGTAAGGCCAGCTGAGTTAATGTGTAAAACATCAGTTTCGAACTAGATTGCAATCGGTAAAACCAAGTCTAGCAAGGCGAGGAGAAAAGACACAAAAAGTACAAACAGAGCAATTTGATCATCACATAAAACAAGAGAGATATTTCGAAAATTGTGATATTGTAAGAGTAAAAATCCTAAAGCGGAGTCAAAACTTAAAAAATGGTTATAAGGCTTTTTAATCTAATCAAAGCTCCTCGAAATTACATGGTCAAAATTGGGTACATGACTAATCTGGTTCATGCAGATCACATGGTTGAAACCTATGAAGAAAGTGAACCTGAGTTAAATAATGTTGGAGTACCACAATGTTCATGGAAACAAAGCCGCATGTATGGGATTTCAGTAACAGACAGTAAGGAAAAGTTTAGAGCAATTCCGACTTAAATACCCAGTGTAGTAAAACCTAAGGAACATACTGCAGTTAATAGTAACAGTAAATTTGACAAGGTAACACTAAGTTAGGACACATCAGTAAAACCAGGTGTAATTATTGTACCCGTAATAAGAAAGTCACATACAGTAAGAAAACCGGTAGTAATATTAAATCTGTATATTTTGCAATGTATTTTATTTGTAGGAATCAGGCATGTAACACTTTTGTTTTAAAGGGGGAAGCAGTGTAACATATGCTAATATATCCATGTAGTGACGTATATGTAGTGCGCATGCTCAGAAAAAAAGAAGAGTCTCCTCATGCTTGAGACTACTGAACAACGGCCTCCGTGTCCTTCTATACAATACATAGTACATAAACTACACATTGCTATGTGTTCCCGGCGTTATATATATGCCTCACACCTACTCCTGGAACACAAAGCATCGTAGGGAGGGATATCAGCAAGCCTGTTTTGGGAGGCTGATAGGCTGCTAACACACCAGGAAAACTCGGACAGAACTTGCCAAGTACTTCCGCCAGGAAGTGTCCGGTTTCATACCGCTTCAACCCGTGAAAATCACGGGGAACCCGATTAATTGACATGCATTTATGCATGAATAAGCCAAGAAGTGTTCATTTTCTATGCATATATGCAGAGCGTAAGCTGTCACTCAAGACAGTGATTGTTTACTCTGGTGACAAGAGAAGTCAAGTATCAGTGTCAATCCTTGAGTGAAACAAAAAATCCAAATCTTTCGTATGTAAAAATGTGAAAGAGGCTCCCCACCTAACTATCCAAAATGTTTTTGTGTCGAGTTTGTGTTTGATTCGTTTCGAAAATGTGTTCCTACATTCTTATCCGATTGTTTGTGTTAATGAAATGTTTGTTTCGCTTCGGATATTTGTAGGGAAGTTTGGATTAGTGTGTACGGTAATGTTTTGTTTGTGTGGGGAAAGCTTATGGCGAGACGCAGCCGGGCCTATGGTGTTACAATGTTGATAGAGTGGCCCTTTGACGCTTGCGTTTCGAAACCCGAGTGTGGTTTCTCATCAGTCGCAGTGTAGATTCTTTCCTTAGTTTGTGTTTGTGAAAATTTATTTTAATGCATTTTAGTAGTCTTGCTCTTCGAGTAGCGAGGCAAGTATATTAATGTTTGGGTCTCGTTGTGAGTCCGTTTGGTGGTTCGGTTTGTTTGTTCTATGTTTCTTTACTTGTGTAAATTTTGCTTAGACTAGTGTGTCTTTTAGATTTTTTGCGGCGGTTTGTGAACTTTTAGGCAATAAGTACCACTGCGGGGTACGGATTTTTATGTTTTTTTTGGATCAAGATACTTATAAGTATCATGGTCGATGTGTTTCTTGTCGTACATTTTTATAAAAGGTTCTTGTACTTTGTTTACTGTTTGTTCTGTGTCGTCACTGTCTAGTTGAGTATAAATAATACTGTGTTGCGTATTGCTTTTCTCATTCATGTACGTAATCTTTTGTGTTGAAAATGACGATACCCCGACCCTTATCGAAGGGTTGATATGGTAATTTGTCTATTGTTTGCAAGCTTGTTTATCGCGATTCTTTGGGCACGCCACATTTCTTCTTTCCTTGTTTGAAAGAATATCTCTAGCAGTGCAAGTTCAGCAGCTTCAGATAGCTTTCAAGTTCTGTGTTTTTTGTTGTTCGGGGAGTCCAGCTTGATTTTTCCTTGAATGGGTGTTGTTACGATTGTTTGTGTCTCATGATGTAGCGCAGTCTCACTTTGCGACCATATTTGTTGAAATCCTGAAGCAGTTTTATTCTGCTTGGTTTTGTTGGTGTCGGAATGAATTTTAGGCCTTTGCCTAGTGCTATTATTTCGGTGTTTGTTAGTTTGAGCGATGGAAGGTTCTTGATGAATTTCATGTTGTTGTCGGCTTTTCTTTGGAAGATGGCTGATTTATTTCCACGGCCATTTTGTCTGTTACGGTGTTTTTATCATTTTGTTTTGGTTTTTTTTTTAAATGTCGTATTTCTTTTTTGTTGTGTTTACGATTTTTTTTAATTCTTATACAGCATAAACGTTGAACTCGAGAATTCGCTGTCACAGAGAATAATGGAATAAGACTACAATTTTACCGTCGTTCGGTCGACTGAAGTAGCAGTTCGTGTTTATACAAAGAGTACAAAAGAGCGTAATGGATCTGGAGTCCCGCTTTTGTTCATCAGCTAATCTCAATTAACGAGGCCCATTAGCACCTCATCGAAGTTCTCCTCCCACTAATCCAGGGAAACCGTACTTGATAGTCCTACGTCATCAGCTAACGCCTCATTATGCTGATTTCATGCCATATATTTGAATACATAACGAGCCTGCGAAACCTGACAATTCTTCGCGACATGTTTTCTCATGAATAACAGTAAACAAGTAAATACAAGATTAAAATTAGGTAGAAATGTTAAAAAATAAAAAGAATAAACGAAAAGAAACAAGTAAACATAATCAAGCAAACAAACAAGCACACGACAGACAGATCAATCGTGAGAGTTAAACCTATAGAGGAAGTGAATCTAGTCTGTTCTAGGGAAGGCTCGCAATGGATTTATCAGTCGTTAGTTATTTTGCTTGTTTACTTCTTTGTTTTTTATGTATTTGTCTGTTTTTGTTTATTCATACTATTTTGTTTTCGTTTTCAACCGTTTTTCATTTTCCTTGCTATTTTTATTTACTTGTTAACTGTTATTCAGTCCGAGTTCCCTGAGGTGTTGTCAGCCAATAGACCTCTCACCACAAACTTCTGACTGCCATAGTTGATAAAACTACTTGCAGCGCCTCGGATTTGCGGCGCGTAATTTTCCCATGGAAAACAGCCGATTTTTAATCCAAATCTTCCATTAATCTTCGTTTTCGAGCACATCCACCTCGCCTAGGTACACGATGTACTAAGCTGAGCTTGTAAACTTGCGCAAAGCCGAATGTTCTCTCTATGCGAGGGAAGCGTTCGTAACCTCCGCCATATTAATAATAATAATATTTTTTTTTAAAAAACGCACTCCACAACGTTTCAGTACGCTGACACAAAATATTTAAAAGATACAAAAACAGCTAAAAACTCAAAAAACTACAATTGCGAGTAAAACTTTGTGAAAAGATGGGTCTTCAAACAACGTTTAAAAGAAGTAACATTTCTGGCACAACGAATTTCTGAAGGCAGTGCATTCCACAGCAAAGGAGCACATACCGAAAATGTTCTCTGACCGTAGGACTTATTAAAATATTGAATAAGAGCGTGCACTAAGGACTAAAATAAACCGTCAAATTCTACGACAATGTGAAATTAATTCTGCTACCACACAGAGGTAATTCGAATTGCAAATAAAATTAATTTTAAACTGCATAACATTATTTCAGCAAGTTAAATTAAACGGAAACTGGAAAATGTCAATGTACTGATAAAATTAATTTTAGACTACAAAATCAATTCAAAGACATGACACTTATTTTAACAAATCAAAGTAGTCACAAGAATGTAGAAAATTAATTAAAGATAGCAGAAGAAATTTACACTTTGCCACGTCAATTACAGCATTTAAGATTAATTACAAATGCTTAATTAATTCAAGGAATATACCAACTAAATTTCCAGTACTAGTAAAATTAATTCAGCACTACAAATCATAATTTCAACACATATAATATTAATATAACATTAATTAATTTAAGTAATGTAACATAATTTTGACCAGAACGAACCTCCATACTTTTGAGTAAATGAATATTATCATTTTGCCGTCTTTATGAACTCTCCATTTCAGAGCTAAATTTCCCCTTGTAGAAAGGAAAAAAGAGTAGTACTGACCGATATTGCCAGTTTCCAATCTTTTCCAGAACAAAATGGCCAGGGATCTTCTATTAAGCAACACTGCCCACAGGAATAACTGTTTGTCAGGACTGGATATGATTAGACATCTTTCGTTTTCATGTAGTCGGGCTCGTCATACTCTTTGTTTGTTAGCTCAGGAGCAAATCGTGAACTTGCTTTAACTCGATCTTCTCAATATAAATAGTAAAAAGAAGTGCAATTTAATATACAAGTTTTATAGACAAGCACATATATTTGTCAAAATGCGTCGAGTGCTAATTCTGAACCGTCGCATAACCAAACTTTCCATGTACAACCTGCATCATGATAATAGTTATCGTTATTTGCAAAATATCGAATAGTGTTACTTATTTCTAAAGAGTTCAAATTTTATGGCTCTTTTCAGAAAATAGCGTTGAGTCTTAATATTTTACAATTTCACTTCTTTATAAATATTACTGTCAGAAGCGTTCTCACTTCGATGAAAACCAATCCCTAACTTTGACATTCCACGTTCATACAGACTTGTATTTTATATCATGATCATTCTATTGAGAAAAATCATGTTTAAGTTTTACAGTTTAAGTCATCAAGGAAAGCATAATATCTCGAAAAGCACGTTGACTTTATAAATGGGTACACAATATAACATAAACATACACACATGCCAAGAACCATGAGCAGTAATAGAATCATGAGTTGATAAATAGAGATAAACACCTAATCGGATAGGTTTTATTAGTTTGGTACGTATCATTATTGTCATCTTTTGTCACTTTTGCTAGCACAACAACGAATCAACTTCCAAAACACTTTCCTTTTCGCGGATGCTGAAAGGGTGAGTGACACCAAAGTAAATGATAACATGGCAAAGTTATACAATGCAGAATGCCAACATCTCCCTTTTGTCTCCACTTAGACTTATCTTTCAGGTTGCTAGCATCGCTAATAATCTGAGATACAACCTGCATTATGAAATATATGGCATGATTATACTGTTAATAAAAGTATGTTTTTTTATTTTTGATGGAGTTTATTATGTCTATCGGTAGGTAGTATTTAGTCCCTGATTTTTAAAATTCCTCCCTTGTGTACATGTTCTGTTGCAGCGTTCTGTTTTAATAGAAGGAAATTCTTATATCAGACAATGCCAACTTCATATAAAATCGCATTTCATGTCATCATCGCATCGAGAAATCAGGTTTTGTTAACAGTCAAAGTATTCGCGGAAAACAACACGTATGTAAATACTGGCTGACTTTAGAAGGTAAACAAAATAACATACTCGTAAACACGTGCCAACAAGTATCCATATTTTTTTCCCATACAAAACTGGCATTTTTTATTTTTTTTAATCTAGAATGGTTCCTGTGTACCGTACCTCGATTCATATTGTGATAATGCAGTTAATACCGAATCGGATATGCTTCGTTAGCTTGGTAAGTAGTCATCATATACTTTTTGTCAGATTTCGCCAGAAACAACAATGAAACAAATTTTCAACACATTGTCCTTTGCAAGGCTGCTGCAAGGGTGAGTGACACCGAAATACATGGTAACATGATACATTTATGCTATGCACAATGTCAAAGCACGTACCTGATTGTTTGATCCACACTTCTCTTTTAGAATTTGCCGGGTGCTGGTTATTAAATCGGCATCGCTAACATTTCATATACAACCTGCATCATAAAACAATGTTCCAGATAAAGTTTTCATGGTGTATCTCATTTCGGTCTCAAGTGTTTAAGCATTCATTTACAAATGCCTTTATTTTCACATATTCTTATTAGCAGTGTTGTGCTTTCTATTGAAGAAATATTTAAGTTAATATTAGACGATTCGAATTCAATATCAAAATACAAATTTGTGTCATCATTGCATCTAATAATGATCATGTATTTTTAAGTCAAAATCCTCGTAAAAATGTCTAAAAACGTTTGATGACATCCGAAGGGGAAATGATATATTCTTTGTTTGTGTGGTTGTTAATTTTTAAGAAAGGCATAGGCATATTTTGAAATCTTCATAGACCGTATTTTATCAATTCCCGAGTTCTAGATGCATCACTCGAAACAGAATTTTAAACTAGTGATAAATACCTCAGAGTATAATTCTTCCAACCACTTCTTGTCAATGTGTCCATGTCAACGAGATAACTAAGGAGCAACTCTGCAAAATCTGCCTTGTTGTCTCTCAAAGTCCTAAACATCGTCTTTTTTCAAGGACTCGACCTTTTCCTGTTAAATTAACATCACTTTCAATTACATATTTTATACAAATTAGTCTTTTTAACATATAAACAGCAACGCTGCAAAACAATTGAGGTATTATATTTGTCTGCGTTGACATCGACAAAGAATGGCCTACTTCAATACATGTTCGCATTAAGCTCTTGCAAATGTTTGTCTGCCGAATATTAAGGGGTTAAAAGGTCAACGCCGTGTCTAAGGTAAGCAACTCTTTGCTGAAGCGTGTCGTCGTCAGTTTTTACTAATAACGTTTTTGCCAATGTAATCATGACAGAGTTGAAACAGTCAAAAGCGTTACTAGAATCACCATGGTAGATAGAGATTATACAATCCTTCCCCTCTTTCCATCGTATCTTATAAACTACCAATGTCCTACATTACATTTTTCAAAGTAAGTCTAGTCAAATCAGATTTATACAAAAAATAAACTGATGAGGCAATACCCCGAGCAACTGCAAGCTTTATAATCAGTGCATTCTCTCTGAAAAGAATAATAACAATTGTACGTGTCGGCGTTGAAGGGGCACAGACAGGAAAATAATTACATACTACCTGTACCTTCCAATAAGAAAGCTTGTCAGGCTTTAAAATCTCATCCCTTGCAATATCACACTTGTTCAATGAACTGCCAAATCCAATTGCACTTCACCAGGCAAATCTTTAGACAGAAAAGAGTAACAGATAATTACGTTTTGGAGCAATAAGTATGTATGTATGTACTTATATATGCGCTTGTGTGCGACAAAATCTTAAAATTTGCTGTAAACCGTTGTTACAAAGGCGTTTCGAAACAAAATACACATTCCACAATTTCACACGTTATTGATTCCGTTAGTGTTTGGGCTCAATACAAAAACAAATTAACTTACATGGCACGTTAACACGGCCCTTAGGATGGCTTCGTCGATATTGTTCAAATTGGCATCGTCCATTTGAAATACGGTTACCTTAAAAGAAACATGCAAGAATTACACATGTTTTTAGTTCAGTTAAACCATCAATACCTGCAACATTGCTGGAGATGTTTTTTTTCACGGGTCGTTGGAGTAAAAATGGCATTTTTTAATGGTCTGATTTATTTTAAAAGGGAGAGTCCACCAAAAAATTTGATCAGTTGTATACAGGTTTATGCTTATGTCATAAAAGCATTTATCATTACTTTTCGTACAGAAGGAACAATTTGTTAAAGTTATACACGAAAGTAGATATCAAAATCAGGCAACACGGAGACTTTTCCATCCGACTGTGCGCAACCAAATTGTCTATTTCCTCTGCAAAGCATGCGGGAGAAATACCCGGATTATGAAGTAAAGCTTTCGCGTTTTGGTGCATTGGCTAGAGTGTCCGATCCTTGGAGTCTCGTCAACAGCTTAGATATAAACATATGACTGCCTGTAGGTATTGCGGATGTGAAATATAATCGTGAGCGAGATTTCGAATAGGCATTGTGCATGATTTGAAACGAAGTGAAAACACCTCATCTACAAATTGTGGTTGGTAAAGATTGGCTCTGACATTAGTTCACAAAACTATCAATGAAGATTTTGCGTATTCGAAGACCATTTCCAAGAGAAGGAAATCGCCGGCTGTTTGACGATCCATAGTAAAATAACAAAATTAGGAGGAAAAGCCTTCAAGATGATGCTGTACCACAAAACTACACTGAAACAATTGTATCGGAGTAAAGGATGACATCAAGGACGATTGAGAGAGAGAGACTTGATTCAACAGAGGTTTTATAGTTTAAAATCAATATCATTTTCTGAAAAGCCAGAGAGTTTTGTTGCGATCACTTTTCTTACAAAAAAGTTTACTTATCATTCTTGTTATTCTGATGACATGGCATTTGGTATTCAAAACATGATAGAATTTGCTGAAATCAGAACGTTCATTTTTTCTCGGTCATATTTAACGACATCAACGCAACTAGCGTCCACGCGTCACAACATTAAAAACTTGAGCGATTCATATCATGCAAATGAGTTATCCGCAACAAAGACATGGGTGCCTAACAGTTCGGGAAAGAAATGGATCAACTTCCGTGAAACTAAAACTTACATCTTGTTAGAGTGCATAATTGCTTGTGCATGCTCAGTTACTGAGATGTTTTGTCAGTAGACGCTGTTTATAATCAAATAGTCTATATCAGAAACTTTGCACAGATGACAACTTTTATCGATCTCGGGAAAATTTCCAACATGACCACATATATGAAGTCTTTTTCCATTTAACAAAAAATATATATAGACAAGTCAAATTAAGCTTTTATTGTCCGCATTTGTTTGCTGTAAGATGAATTTTTCTTCGATTCCACAGCAGCAAGAATCGTCGAAAAATACCGAGCGATTATGCCACTAAGCTGTAAAATAAACAAGAAGCAGTAAGTGAAGTTCGTTATTTCGTTACCAGTGCGGTTAAAAGGGATTTTTCAGAAAAAAATAATCATATGGATTTCAATACCTGGTCCAAATGAACCAACGGTTTATATGAGCAGGCCACATGACCGGTCATACGACGACGCCATGTTGGATAGAAGTGGAAACGAAGCATTCGGTTGTAAGGGTTCAAGGAATTTCCATAAGCAGAGATTAAAGTGCATCATCGTAATTCAAAATCGCAACTTAACTTCAGCAGCACATGACATCATTGAGCTAAAGCGAGCGAAACATTTTAGCGTTCTCTCTTCAGTCAGATTATTCAGATTGATTTTTCCACAGGGCTGCTTTCTCTCCACTTTTATAGTATGTGACTTTTAATTTGCCATATTGTCTCTCCTGATCCGTCGAACGGTGGTTCATTTCCTTCCTTTTTTTCTGTAATTTCTCTCCCCGACAAATCGCCAGGTCGTGGCTGTAAAGTGTTAGAATTTTGCCGACTTTTTCTCTAAGACCGGTCGTGAGGTCATGGTTTTCACATGTTAGACTTTTTTTCATTTTTTCCTTTAAGACCGATCTTGAAGCAGTGGCTTTCAGGTTTTTTGACTTTTTCATGATTTTTGTCTAACCCGGTCGTCAGGTCATTATTTTCTGGTTTTGATTTTTTTTCAGTAATTTTTCTACATGACCAATCACCAGGTCAGGGCTTTCAGCTTTTTTACTTTATCTACAAAGTGTTGACTTTATCTTGACATTTTTCTGCACGACAGGTCGTGAGGTCGTGGCTTTCAGCTGTTATACTTTACTTCTGTATTTTTTCTCCACGACCAGTACATGGCTGTAAAGAAATGAATTTTCCCGACATTTTTCTCGACGACCGATAAACGGTAGTAACTATCATCATTTTTACTGGTTTCCTGTACTTTTTTCCACGATCGGTCGACATGTCATAGCTGTAAAGTGTTGTATTTTTCGCGACATTTTCTCTACGTACGGAAATGTGGCTTTAAGTGTTTTGACCTTTTAATGTATTTTTTTTTCATGACTGGTCGCCAGGTCGTGGCTACAAAGTTTTAAATCTTTCTCGACATTTTTCTCAGCGACTGGTCGAGAGGTCGGCGCTTTCAGACTTTGATCTTTTTCAGTAATGTTTCCCAAAGACTGCACAAAGTTGACAAAAGGAGACTCATATCCGCGATCTATATTCCGACCTCCACGGTGGTTTCTAAGTACGGTAGCTCACGACCAATTCAATGTGAGTTGTTAGAATAGGAAAATGTTAGTGTATTTTTATAGCTGCTCGTTGAAGGATGACTACATTTATTTAGTTCCCCGAGCATATTCAAGTGTGTTTGAAGTTAATTTAGTGCCCCAGAGAACATAAAAAATATAATAAACTCTATTTAGAGTAGAACAGATGAACCGTTTCCGTCGTCCGCTTTGTCTCTCTTCCCTCTCCCATGGGGACGTTGCTTGAATTATCTCTCTATTCGTCCATCTTTTTTCTATATGTCATATTTGTCCATCTTTTTCTATATGTCAAATTTATTTTAACCGAAACTGAAAACTGGCACTTTGGATTGACATTTTTTCGATAAAAGAGTTGTTGTCAATACTTTAAACCAGCGTTGCAATGGCTAAACAAGAGAAGCAATTTCGTCATTCAATTCTCTTCTGGCGTTTGAAATCTAACATCGTTTGCTGTCAAGTGATAATAGCTAACTTGCAACGCTGATAATAATATTTTGCCCAAAATACACCAATTTTGGGTAGGTTAAAGTTTTTTCGTCACCAGGCAATATCCACGATGTGTTCAGCTCTATGCAATGAATTTATACCTTGTACAGGTTTCTACGGTAACTAGTGGAGCCACGTTCCCTTGTTATACTTCCGATTTTAACGATTTGTCCTTGTAGTTGTCGGAAATACCAGACTTGAAATCCTGCAGTTTCGAATCGCTTATTTTTGGTTCACGGTTATAAGGTTGAATGCCTGTGTATCCATAGTGCAGCAGATCAGACCGCTTAGCGATACCCCTTACTTCCTCAACCAAGTTCAGAAATTTTACGTCATAAAAGTGAGGCCTCACTTAGGAATTCCGATAGATTGAGTATCATACTACGAGAATGGCGTCATACACAACAGTGAATAAAACATTATTTTCTAGGAGAATAAACAGAACATTTCTTATCTTTCATAAAAAATGTTACAAAAATAATCTTCTTCAACTTTTAATGGCAGGTTAATATTTTGGTGGACTATCCCTTTTATTCGTCAATTTTTAAATATCGTGGTGAATTGTTCAAAATAAGTCCCCATAAGCAATTGTGATTTTTAAGTCAACGTTTCAATGTCAACATTCCTCATATGCCCATAGCCTTTGTCACGATGTGAGGTATTTATATGACACACAAATCAACGACAGGGGCTAGCAACTCTGAGCAAACCAGTAGAGACATCAGAAAACAAAGAAATCACTGGTTACTAGATTATTTTGTTGCTGTTAAAAGAAATTCCTAAACAAAGCACTGTTTGTCAAATAATTTGTACAAGGAGATTGCACTTTCGGGATCGAGTCACTAAACATCGTTGTAGCTAAATATTCATAGCTATTTAAAACAGTAACATGGACACTTCGAGTGGGTCTTGCCATCACTTGTGTTAATATATGGATTGGAAACAGACAGAAGCAATTAATTTTAATTCGGTGTTTTGCGTGAACAACCTACCAGTTTACTATTCTGATGGTCACTGAATTTCTCCAACAGTTTGACACAATCATTTACTTGGTTATCGTCCCCTCCAAGTATATGTCTAATGTCGTCTTTCAAACCTTCAAAAGAGTCGCTGCAAAAACAGGAAAATGAATGTCTTTGATTGTGCATTCATAATATCAGGAAAATGTGTTCATGGACGGATTTTTGGTCTTTTGGTATTCAGCTTATAGTTGAATAACTCTCCGGAAATTATAGTACATAATATATCATGATTTTTTTTTTCAAAACCTTGACATTAAAGTTAAAAGTCGTGTTTAAATCATGTCGACTGCGTGATAACATTCTGTTTTGATTAAATAACAACGTATTCCCCTTTTCATTTTAAATTCGAACATACGAACTCAGAGTTCTAACAAGGTTAGACAATTTCAACATCAATGTGACGTGAGCTGACATCGTTATAAAATCTGAAATCTGACACTATATCACTTGTAAGCAACCATATTTTATGATTGAACGTGGCTTGCTGTATGGAATTCTTACTTGGATCCAAGACGTAAAGCCTTGACAATAATATCAGCGGCTCTACCACTTCCACCAACTATAACTACAGGTCTGCTATGAACTGTGGCTTGGTGTACGATTTCTATCGTTCCATAGCCACCTCCCAAAACCACCAGCACAACCGGTATCATAGCGTTCTCCTGCCCGCTGTTTTCGGCATCTGCAACACAAAGACTGACCTCGCGAGCTACACACGAACATTATATACTTAATGCGTTCGAGTCATATAAATTGCAATTTATTTCAAAGCTGAGAACAAATACTGCAAACTACAACCTTATGTAAGCTAGCGATGATTAAACTATTCAGGGCAAATACGGGAGAATTTATTGCATTAAATAAAAGTGAAAACCTTTTCATTTTATAATGTTTGTAGCATTAGATGAAGTTAGACAATGACACATTTTACAATAATTCAGTTTGATAAAGATCGAAGTAATGAACTAACGAGACGCATTGAGATGTTCTTGTAAGAATACAACTTTAAGTCTAAGATAAACCGTACCCTACGGTTGCATCAACATCCGGGCGTCGCAGAACTCTATTTCTCGTACAGTTTACATTCCAACTTTTCCCCACACAGAAACTGGGCAGTTTGGATTATTCAAACCTATCTTAATCCTACTGTTCGTAATGTTTATGTCGTAAACACATCTATCGCACACATTTAACACCTTTCCCGGGTTCTTGAACCCGGTTGGTCAAAATTGGCTGTTCTGGCCTTTTTGATCACCCTCTTAAAATGCTATGTAAAAATGTGAAAGAGGCTCCCCACCTAACTATCAAAAATGTTTTTGTGTCGAGTTTGTGTTTGATTCGTTGCAAAAATATGTTCCTACATTCTTATCCGATTCTTTGTGTTAATGAAATGTTTGTTTCGCTCCGGATATTTGTAGAGAAGTTTGGATTAGTGTGTACGGTAATGTTTTGTTTGTGTGGGGAAAGCTTATGGCGAGACGCAGCCGGACCTATGTTGTTACAAAAGTTGATAGAGTGGCCCTTTGATGCTTGCGTTTCGAAACCCGAGTGTGGTTTCTCATCAGTCGCAGTGTAGATTCTTTCCTTAGTTTGTGTTTGTGAAAATTTATTTTAATGCATTTTAGTGGTCTAGAGTTAAACAAAAACCCATTCCAAACGGCCCTTTTCAGGGCCACCAAATTCTCCAAAACGAGAACTACCGAAAAAAACAATAAATAAACATCCCTTCGGAGAAAAGTCAAATTGGACTCCACGAACAACACAAAAAACAAAAACTTGAAAGCTATCTGAAGCTGCTAAACTTGCACTTTTAGAGATACCCTTTCAAACAAGGAAACAAATCATTACGCGTGCCCAAAGAATCGCGATAAACCAGTTTGCAAACAATAGACAAATTACCATAAAAACCCTTACACAATGGTAGGGGTATCGTCATTATCAACACAAAAGATTACGTACACTGATGCGAAAGGCAATTACGAAACATTCAGTATTACACACAACAAGACAGTGACGACACAGAACAAACAATAAACAAAGTACACGAACTATTTAACAAAATGTACGACAACAAACACATCGATCATGATACGTAGAAGTGTCTTGATCCATAAAACATAAAAATCCGTACCCCGCAGTGGTACTTATTGCCCAAAAAATCACAAACCTCCGACAAATCTAAAAGACACACTAGTCAAAAACAAAATTTATAGAAGTAAAGAAACATAGAACAAACAAACCGAACCACCAAACGGATTCACAGCGAGATCCAAAAATTAATATACTTGCCTCGCTACTCGAAGAGCAAGACCACTAAAATGCATTAAAATAAATTTTCACAAACACAAACTAAGGAAAGAATCTACACTGCGACTGATGAGAAACCACACTCGGGTTTCGAAACGCAAGCGTCAAAGGGCCACTCTATCAACATTGTAACACCATAGGTCCGGCTGCGTCTCGCCATAAGCTTTCCCCACACAAACAAAACATTACCGTACACACTAATCCAAACTTCCCTACAAATATCCGGAGCGAAACAAACATTTTATTAACACAAAGAATCGGATAAGATGTAGGAACACATTTTCGAAACGAATCAAAGACAAACTCGACACAAAAATTTTGGATAGTTAGGTGGGGAGCCTCTTTCACATTTTTTACATTCGATGTACTTTAAGAAAAATTAAGACGTTTAAGGAAAATTCAGTTTAGGCTACCCTCGACTTTTCCAGTAACCGTGAGTTACTGGTAGTGGTAGCCTGCGGTAACTTATGCACTCAAATACGATCACGGACGTACCACGCACGTACAAATACCACGATAGTAAGCTTACGATGTTGTGTGGGCCGCTGTGTGCATGTTTCATTCACAGCGTTACCGACGAACATATCACTGCACACGGGCACGAGCTTCAATAGGCGGCTTCAAATTGTCCCTTTCCAATGAATGTAAGTGTTGTATTTGTAGTGACATGTGTGGAACCAACCAATTTATCATGCTTTGTAAAGAGTAAGTAACATGTGTGGAACCAACAAATTTGTCCGCATGCTTTGTAAAGAGTAATTTTAATTCATTGCTCTTGTGTGGGGGGTTGTCAACCTGATGTAATCGCAAATCCTCAGATTTCCATCTGATATAAGTATGTACGTAAACAAGAAAAGTAAACTCATGAATTTTAATAGACGTGGTGGCTATCACCAATTTCAACCAGATTGGTCACAGCCACCACGTCTAAGTCTGTGTGGGGAAAAGTTGTCATGTAAAGAGCCGTGAACATTTTCTTAAAAGCAGTTGGTATTTTACAACTTCTTCTCAACTAAACTGGAAACATAATCATCATTACTGCAGTCATATAGGATTTTAAGAATCTGTTTTCATCTGCTTTACTGATAAAGTTAGTATATCAAGCCTCTTACCTACATTTCCCAGTTCCTCACCGTCATGACTTTGTATGTATCGTTCGAGCTTAGACCGCAAATTAATATCTGGGAAATTAGACTCCTTAACATTCTCAGCATCTTGTGAAAAAGACTCTTCAGCGCCCTCGGCACCGTCAACTAAGATGAAGTGTGTGTGGTTACAATCTAGTGCTGGCATGAATCTAAGGTCATCTCCCTCGAGGTCACATTTACGGTAGTTGGCAGGCCAAAGGCCTTCGTTCGACTGTTTATCATCGTGAGAAAAGCGAATGCATCTGGTTAATAATGATCAGTGTTAATTGTTCCCTCTAAATACTTGTCATCAGAGCATGGAATTATGTTGTTGCATAGACAAGATAGAATCGTTTTTCTATGCGACAAACATGATTCCTGCTTCATAAATGCGAGCCTGAGCATGGCAAGTGTAAACAATCACTAATCTCCTAAGTCAAATGGGAATAACATGACATAGATGTGCTCAGACAGGCCGAAGTTGCCAACATGATTGATGCAAAACTCAAACACTACAGACTGAACTGTTTGCTTTCAAGACATCTGACGCGTCACTTTTCATCGGTTTAGTAATACGTTCGTTATCTTCTTCATTCAAGAATATGGGTGGAATTTCTACTACTCTGTAAGTTATGTTGAACTCCAGAGCACTAGCGTCACAATTACCCTCACAAATACAATGCATAACGTATAATCTGCAATGTTGTCGTTAAAAACTGCATTAGAGTCCGGACAAAAATATTACGAAAAATAAAATCGAGCTTTGCACTCATGCAGAACTGGACAAGTTGAGCAGGAGACAAACGTCCGTGATTTTACAATGTCGAAACGTTACGGAAACCAGTATTTTACAGACAAGTATGTAGGTTTTAGTAGTTTGTACTGCCTTGCAACATTCAACTTAATTAGAATTTAGAGATTTTACGTACGAAGGTAGTCAAAAGGTCATTATTCTTTGTGGTATTCCAGTCAGCGATGCCCAAAGCGACTACTTTCTTCCCCTTTTCTTCTGTCAATTGACTCTCTTCCAATATTGCTTTGCCGAGCTTTTGCATCAACCCGGCCGCAGATCCGCCAGTTATGATCCAAGAATCTAATAAATAAAATTATGCCTGTATTGTTTGCAATAGTCATACTTACGTTAAAAAGATGGGTTCTATTCTAAATTTCTGTGACAATATCCGCTACGGGGGTACATACAGGTGTCTTACTGTACAAAGTATCCCGCATAACTCACGGACATTTCAAACTTTCACAAAGGATACATACACTCTTAGCTGTGAATAAGAAATATTTTGTTGTGCTATATAATTGTAGGAATAATTTTAACACCACAAGAATTCCACACTGTATTCTTCGGAGACTGAGTGATATAAAGCTGTCAATGGTTTAGATATGCCGAAACATCGTATTTGACTATCGTATAAAGGGACAAAATTTCACCACTGATCATTTTTATGACCGGCACGAAGTAGCATCATTAAAGAAATAACGAAAGCAGCTAACCTGTTTTAATAGCCGTTTTTACCAATCCTTGATTGAACAGTATCTTCAATTTGTCTTCATTCCACCCGACAAAGTGTTGTGCGCCACCAGTAAGGGAAATAATCATTTTTGGTTTGGAGATTTTCCACTGCTTAATCATTAGCTTCCAGAGTGTTTTAACGTCTGTGTCATCAGCCACGCGGATGTACTGTAATAAGGCAAGACGTTTAATCGATCTTGGTTGAAATTACGAGTCGATTCAACTTTGTGTTTATTCGGTTCATAGAATACTTTCAATGATGTCATGTGCGCTTCAAAATATCCGTAAACAACGAATTGTAAATCAGGTTTACGCTTTTTTTATATTAACTCATTGTCGCTGGGTATTGAACAACTGTGCAGTATCATACATCGATATCGTTGTAAATGTAAATGTTGTGTTCTGCGATGACTTAAACGAAGGCGCTAAAGGAGCTAATAAGAGCAATATACATTCAATTATTGGAACTTATTTGTTTTTTAGGATCATACACCATGATAATTTCTGGAAAGAAAAATCCGATTTGTCACAGAACGTAAAAGCGTCGAAAAAGAATGTAGACGATAACCGTAAAAAATGATTTTATTGTCAAATGAATTTACTTATTTCAAAGTGCTTGCCACTCAAAATGGTGGAATAACTGAAAAGAGAAATACACAAAATACTGTTGATTTATTCATTATTTAAGATTCTACTCTTTTCTTATAGATTGTCACGTCAAGATGTAACAAGATTATCACTTTTTTCTACTCTTTGACAAACGTTTAATTTTTCACGTGCCAAATTCCTCAACTGCTATAGGTGAAAATACTTTGATATTTAATATGGAGAGTAAACAGTTGTCATTTACTCCATGTACATAATAAGATCAACTTACCGGTGCTCTCTTCTTTCAAACTTGTCAAACCCTTGAAATTCTATCTCTCCGAAAGAATTCGCGTCTTCTTTACCGTCGGCTGTTCTTTGCTTAATATCATTATCTCTGACAAACTTTGAAATTTTCATACCTGACAAAAAGTAAAAGACTGACATAAGTATCAATGCAATGTTAGAAATTCGTGAACAAGGACGATTGCTCAGTACATTAAGCTTTACTGTGGTATTTAATGTTGAAGATATACGTGTCCCACTTTAATCCGGAATATTTATGCAGAGAATTGAATATTTATGATTTTAATTAATGAAATCGTTATGGAAAGATCAAACTTTTAACGAATTCAAGGTCAAATAGGCGACGTGATTTAACATATCGTAAAGTACTTTGATGATAAGAAGTCAAAATAAGGAGTCGTAAACAGTGGACTTTACGACCGATGGGATTCGCACTAGCACAAGTTCATTTGCTGGAGATTTTCGATACAGCCATCACCATTACGTTGCTTTTCTTGTTCAACGCTTTAACAATTTTACTGTACTAAGCTGCGCGCAATGCAAAATGGCCAATTGCAAACTTTTCAGAGATTTAAATAATGAAAATAATTTTAAATTTCCTGAACACAAAATAGTTTTTGTGTGCAAAAATACTTGTTTTATTGTAATTTAAATAGGGCGGGTTCGCGGCTGGGTGTGGGCTATCGTGGAACGAGGCTACCCTTGTGTTCCAAGTGTCAGCTTTGACCTTCGAGCATTCGCACGTACATACTACTTTGTCCGCAAAACTGTTGTTCCCGCCAAGCAACCATTTACAACTTACAACAATGGGAGGCAACGGAGAAAGTTTCCAAGCGTGGTGTGAGAAAGCAGGCCTCACACAAGATGAATTCCAGGTAATAACGGCAGAGGCCATACCATCGACGGACGTACTCAAACGCCTCAGCGACGAAGACATCATCGCCCTTGACTTTCCTATAGGCAACGTGGAACACTCCGCCATGCACGGACCAACTCATGCGCAAACCCAGCTACTTCGGATCTCCAGCAATAGGCAATTCCCGGCCAACCGGCAGGCGCGGTAGCGACGCCAGAGGTGAATACAAAGTCCCTGGCCAAAAATACAGAACTGAATATCCTTCTTTCTTGATTCTCCTCTTATCTACAGAACTGCTTGTTCATGTGACCAAATTACATGTGCGATGTTTTGTTTTTGTTTTTGTTTTTTTTTTTTTGGTTTTTTTGTTTGGTAAGACCATTGTTTACTTAATTTTCATATGCACCGTAAATCGAATGTCGCGTGCCGAACAGGATTTAATGTTAACTTCGGTTTGTCGTAATGGGCTGAAAGAGAATCGGAACTATTTTCAAGTTGACAAGGTCGAGATAAAAATTGATCAAATTGCCAATTTTACATAAGATATACTCGTATTTTTTACAAAATTGTGCATAAAAACTATCCCCTATAACAATAATTTAACTATACCAATGCGTCATTTGATAATTAAAATTGTGCTATTTTTTTCGACACATTTTCGTCTGACATGAATATCAAGCATATAGTTGTCATTTGCGTGGTAGCCTATAGAAAATTATGACTATTTACATTTTTTAATACAAAACAAGCTAAATCAGTGCTTTTATTTTTGTTTTGTTTTGTTTTGTTTTGTTTTTTTGTTTTGTTGTTTTTGTTTTTTTTGTTTTGGTTTTTTTTTTGCAATTTATAGAAATGTACAAGATTAGAAAAGGGATGTCAAAAGTGCGTTTGTGAACCAAAGTAGGAAATTTGACTTCGACCGAAAAACATTAATTCGCTTCACATGATAGTCTAGGGTAAACCGTTAAACATTTTCCTCTGTAATAGCTTGGTATATCTTTGTATTTATCTGACTTGTAGTTAAATATTGGCTTAACGGCTGTAACAAGTTTCTTGATAAACGATAATATTAGAAGCCAAACTAAAATAAAATTTGCAGCTATTGTCTTTTTCATTGTGATTACCTTATTGTAGTTCAAGTAGTTGATAAAATTATTTACGGTAAAATAGTGATCACTTTTTCATAGACTTAAAACCTTGCATAACATTTATTGTTTGTAAAAGTTAAACAGCATTCTTTGAAATTTCAAAGGTCTAATGAGAAGTTACATGTCATGTAAGATATCGTAGTTTATTGTGGGACGCGGGGCGGAGATTTACTTTTTTTGCGTATGGAAATAAGGTAGGGTTACTTACTTTCTTGCACACTCTTTTGAAGGGACTCATTTTCCACGCAGTGTCACTTAAAATCACTGACAAAAACAATACTTATTATCATAATAATCGATATACTCCTTCCTACTCTTTCCATCGTATCTCATATACTTCAGATATCGAATAACTACCGGTTATCTCGTCTATTACATTCCCCAAAGTAAGTCTATTAACATATACTTGAATCCAAATGATTTCAAAGCTGATGACTCCATATTGCTAAGCGAGTCCATACTTGATGATTGGAGCATATACTCCGAAGAACATCATAATGTTTCTACATGTAAGTGTAGGCGGCGAGGGTTCTACGTAGATGAAATAAACACAAGCACTCATACCTGCCAACAAAACAACTTGTCAGGATTTAAATCTTGCCTTTGGAAATATAGGGAGAATTAATGCAGATGATATATATATATATATATATATATATATATATATATATATATATATATATATATATATATATATATAAATAACACGAGTGTAAGATGGCGCCAAACAGAAAAAGAATTCCATAGCTTTTCATAAATCGCATCAAGTTGAACTTTTGATACATCGAATGGTATCTCCACCTCAGACGGACGGATTCGGGCACATGAACATGTCATTCATTGTCTGGCGCGGTGATGCCAAGGCAAGTCGGCCATCGGCGCGGCGGACAGAGTTTTTCCTGCGCTAGCGAAGGATAGCCATCGTATTCAGAGTTACTTTAGAATATTATAAAATGGATTTATGAAGTAGATGCAACGACACGATCGAAACTAATTTTCATTCTTAGAGATACCGTGACTTTTGAAAATATCACAAAGTTTACGACACATAGTACCTCACACCTAATACCACATTGCACATTGCAAGTTTTGTGGCCACAACGCTG
Source organism: Ptychodera flava (assembly GCF_041260155.1). Classification (NCBI taxonomy): domain Eukaryota; kingdom Metazoa; phylum Hemichordata; class Enteropneusta; family Ptychoderidae; genus Ptychodera; species Ptychodera flava. Next base: position 6,405,824 of record NC_091930.1, read on the forward strand.
CCGTCACCGGTCTCCGCCGGGTGTCAACTCGTCAATCCCGATCTCGGACGTCAATGTTTTCGTCTTACGGACTTTGATGTTTGCAATGACACATATCTCGCCCTTAAAACATCCCAATTTTGTTACTTGACGGAAACTCTGCTTTGTTGTGAGTGTTATCTGAGTAAACTTCAGAAATACATCGGATTCACAGCGCTGCACTGCAGAGTTTAGACTACAGCTCGACATACAGATTATGTCTTCGCTACACCTTTACGCTGCAGGTTTGATTCAAAGCGAGAATTTACGGAACTTCTTGTGTGATGAAGGGAATTTATCGTCGTTATTCGAATGACTCTATGCTTGTGCCTCCTATGTCGCTTTCCCGAATATTATACTGTACTCATTTGAGTCAGTTGAACTTACGTTTAGGTGTAGATTTCGATATATCGCCAACCGGGTTTACCAGGTACGACGTTTACATTGAACCTAATGACTCGACTGAAGTCGCGATGTTACTGAGCTACTAAAATAAACGATCGACGGTATCTCCATTCGATTCTCGGGAATAGCTTTAGTTTTAGTAACTCGACATTTCGTTGGAAATGCCTTCTGTGTTTCCATATCTGGGATTATCGTGTCACCTTTTTGTAAAAATATCATGAGAGCATGGCATCGTTCACGACACATATGTCTGTGTTGCGACGTGCATGTATGACGTGTCCGATGCAGGAAACAGTACCGGTGGATGACGTAATATGGATTTCTTATCTGTACTGGTGTGTATGTATAATATATATTATATATATATATATATATATATATATATATATATATATATATATATATATATATATATATATATATATATATATATATATATATATATATATATATATATATATATATATACCAAAACTTGTTTGTATCTTCTCAGAGGGGTAAAGTGCTCGATGCAGGGATGCAGAGCAATATTACAATAAATATGAGAACACATCAAGTATGTTTGGTACCTATTACTCGAGTTTCACGCATACACGCGATCGTCAGATAGGTAGATTTTATTGTGTGAAATTTGCTTCAGTGCTTACATATAAGTGTCAGGTTGGGTCAAACCATTTGGTGTTGTGGGTTGGATTGAAATTTGACAGTAAAATTTGTTTTCGTGTCGGCACTTGGAGACCAACTCCGAACGCTTGTTTAAAAGGCTAGATTATCTGCATTGATTATGAATAGCTTCTCTGTAAGGCAAAGGTTGCATTTCTTTGACACATTTGAGTAACTGCTTGTAATTTAACATTTAACATATCATGGTCAATCCTATCAAAAGCAAGCAGTTACTCAAATGTGTCAAAGAAATGCAACCTTTGCCTTACAGAGAAGCTATTCATAATCAATGCAGATAAATCTAGCCTTTTAAACAAGCGTTCGGAGTTGGTCTCCAAGTGCCGACACGAAAACAAATTTTACTTGTCAAATTTCAATCCAACCCACAACACCAAATGGTTTGACCCAACCTGACACTTATATGTAAGCACCTGAAGCAAATTTCACACAATAAAATCTACCTATCTGACGATCGCGTGTATGCGTGAAACTCGAGTAATAGGTACCAAACATACTTGATGTGTTCTCATATTTATTGTATATATAATATATATATATATATATATATATATATATATATATATATATATATAACATGAACTGGCATGGCCCGTATCTCCACCTGTGTGACGTACATCAGCACAGATAAGAAATCCATATTACCCCTGTTGTACTTCGCCAACCGGAACTTTTTTCTGCCATGGTACCGTTCGTACGTGTACGTCGCGACACAGACCGATTTGTTGTGATCGATGTCGTGCTCTTATGGCAGTTTGACAAAAGGTGACCCGAAAAATACAGATATGGAAACAGAGAAGGCATGCCAAACGAAATTTCGAGTCGCTAAAGCTTTAGCTTTTCCCAAGAATTGAATGAGGATACCGTCACGGCTCCAGTCGCAAGGCTCGTCGTCGTACCTGGCGATCGCCAAGCGACGTCGTACCTGGCGATCACGGTTGGCGATAAATCCGAAAGATACACCTTAACGAAAATTCAACTTAATAAATGAATACCGTAGAAACTTCGGCAAAGCGACATAGAAGGCACAAGTATCGACGAACAACGATAAATTTCCTTTTTCAAACAATTATTCCGTTGTTTCTTGATCGGCAGCGTAAAGGCTGTAGTGAAGACAAAGTTGTCGACACTGTAGCCTTAACTCTGCAGTGCAGCGCTGTAGAATCCGATGCATTTCGAAAGTTGACTCGGACAACACTCACAACAGAACAGAGTTCCCGTCAAGTAAAAAATATACGGGCGATATATGTGTCACAGCAAATATCAAAGTCCGAGTACAAACGAGACTGAGATGGCCACCGGCGGAGCCCGTGACGGCGGTGCCTACTACAAGCGTACACTGTGTGTGTCATCGATCTGAAACTTTCGGGCTCGCCAAGGCCGTAACCTTGTGATATTTTAAAAGCCACAGCATCTCTAAGAATGATAACTACTGTTTCGATCGTACCGTTGCATTCACTTTATAAATATAATCGTAAATATTCTAAATAACTCAAAATACTATCGTTATCCGTCGCTAGCGCGATGAAAGCTATGTCCGCCGATGGCAGACTTGCTTTGGCATCGGTCCAGCGCGAGACAATGATTGACACGCGCACGTGACCGAATCCGTATGTCTGATTGGTGGAGATACCATTCCATGTATCAATTTTTAGCTTAATGGGATTTATGAATGAAAGTATACCTGTAAACATTTGCACATCTCCTGGGTTACTGACCAGTTTACTCATTAAACTGTAAGTAATCCGCGTAAATAAAACACAAAATCGCGATAAAAATCATACAATTTGTTACAAAAATTTTGATCCATCCACATCAAAGAAAAATCACATCAAAGTAAAATAAGGAGACTGATTTCGACGCTCAAAGTTGTACGGCTCCGCGAAAAACACTCGTATACGATGACGTCAAACAGGAAAAATACCATGGGATCATATATAAATACATGTATATATATATATATATATATATATATATATATATATATATATATATATATATATATATATGATATATATATATATATATTTATTTTAATCGTACACGAGTGTTTTTCGCGGAGCCGTACAACTTCGAGCCGAAGGCGAGAAGTTGTGCGGCTCCGCGAAAAACACGAGTGTACGATGACGTCAAACAAGAAAAATTTGCATGGGTTATATATGTATCACATGAACAGTCTCCGAACTCTACGTTAGATAAAATGTGACAAATTTAATTGGTAGGATAGCAGATACATTCCATCAAGTATGAATGTTTGTTGGTCGGATTACTTTCTTTCCTGCTTGCGCATGATAATAGCTCTGAACGGTCGGTTACTCCTGGTAGATATGCAGATTACTTTCATTCATAAATGTGAGTTGGGTGTGAAGGCAACCATTCACGGGAGCCATTGTAAGTCACATGGGCAAAAAATTTATACAGAGCAAACGGAAACGTCTGTCAATCATTTAACTCCTTGGGTGGGCGTTCGAATGCACTTTGAAGAGCTAATCGCTTCGACCGGCTCTGGTTGTTACTGGCCTGTACGAAGATCGCGTGAACGTTATATTTATTCGGCGCCTTATCGTTAGAAATTGCTGTTTGATCTTAAAAGCTTTACATTTTAAAGGTAATTTAGACTATTGAACATGACAAGTAACGGTAGTTCTTTTTTGAAAACGTGGTGACCTTGAAAAGGGCAAATTATGGTTTGGGTTAGATGGCCGACCGGCTTACTGACTTTGGCTGTCCTCACTGCTGTCATATATCACTGCCACACGACGACGTTTGCGTTGCAGGGACTTAAGTGATGTTGCTCCTCCGATATTCACTGCAACGTTTATCGCGCAATTAATATAAGTTTCAGTACCAAATATTCCACCGACTGCCGCTGTTGCCGCAGGATGTTGATACGAGCTCGCGAAGACGACGTTGCTGCTGACGTTCGATGTTAAACGATGCCCCAGAAATAACCGGTCGCTGTTCCATTCCAACTTTTCCCCACACAGAACTGGGCAGTTTGGATTATTCATACCTATCTTAATCCTACTGTTCGTAATGTTTATGTTGTAAACACATCTATCGCACACTTTAAACACCTTTCCCGGGTTCTTGAACCCGGTTGGTCAAAATTGGCTGTTCTGGCCTTTTTGATCAACCCTCTTAAAATGCTTGGATAGTTGACTTGGAAAACAATTAACATTAAAAGTTTCATTAGCAATTAAGCCAAACACCGGAGACATCATGAGACACGAACAATCGCAACAACACCAATTCAAAGAAAAGTCAATTGGACTCCACGAACAGCAAAAAATACAAAAACCTGAAAGCTATCTGAAGCTGCTAAACTCGCACTTCTAGAGATACCCTTTCAAACAAGGAAACAAAACATGTCGCGTGCCCAAAGAATCGCGATAAACCAGCTTGCAAACAGTAGACAAATTACCGTAAAAAACCTTTGACAAGGGTCGGGTTTTGTCTTTGTCAACACAAAAGATTACGTACACGAATGCGAAAGGCAATTACGCAACACTAAGTATTATACACAACTAGCCAGTGACGACACTGAACAAATAGTAAACAAAGTACACGAACTATTAAACAAAATGTACGAGAACAAACACATCGATCATGATACTTGTAAGTATCTTGATCAAGAAAACATAAAATCCGTACCCCGCAGTGGTAATTATTGCCTAAAAATTCACAAACCCCGGCAAATTCTAAAAGACACACTATTCAAAACAAAATTTACTGAAGTAAAGAAACATAGAACAAACAAACTGAACCACCAAACGGACTCACAACGAGACCCAAACATTAATATACTTGCCTCGCTACTCGAAGAGCAAGACCACTAAAATGCATTAAAATAATTTTTCACAAACACAAACTAAGGAAAGAATCTACACTGCGACTGATGAGAAACCACACTCGGGTTTCGAAACGCAAGCGTCAAAGGGCGACTCTATCAACTTTTGTAACAACATAGGTCCGGCTGCGTCTCGCCATAAGCTTTCCCCACACAAACAAAACATTACCGTACACACTGATCCAAACTTCCCTACAAATATCCGAGGCGAAACAAACATTTTTATTTACACAAACAATCGGATAAGAATGTAGGAACACATTTTTGAAACGAATCAAACACAAACTCGACACAAAAACATTTTGGATAGTTAGGTGGGAGCGTCTTTCACACTTTTTACATTCATTGCTCTCGTGTGGGGGTTGTCAACCTGATGTAATCGCAAATCCTCAGATTTCCATCTGATATAGGTATGTACGTAAACAAGAAAAGTAAACTCATGAATTTTAATAGACGGGGTGGCTGAGACCAATTTCAATAGAGATTGGTCTCAGCCACCCCGTCTAAGTCTGTGTGGGGAAAAGTTGTCATGTCTGTGTTGTTGGCGTCTTCCGGTCTGTCACTTGGTGTTCTTTCTGACGAAATGGCGGTTGATTGACATGTAAACGTGAAGAGCTTTACACGTTTCGGTCACAGGAGAGCTGCATCATTAGTATGTATGGTTGTTGAACTCCGCTGTCATGCAGACGTCTGATGGTTGTTCGTCTCATGCTGTGGTTGTTTTTTCTCACCCTCAATGCCGGCTTTTTTATAGATCGTACTAAAGATGGAATCAAACTTGTTCGCTCCCATCAGTTAACGTTTGAACCAGATAGATATTTCTGGTTTATATAATTTATCGCCAGATAGAAGGGCGCGTCGTTAGCTTGATGACTTGGCGGTCGACGGAGCGCATACTGTTTATACGAGTACAGGGGAAAGCGAGAGAGCGAAAGCCTTTGGTGGATAGGATCTAGGTTGTTCGTTCACTTTCCCGGAAGATCTGTATTTTCCCTCTCGTTGAATTCTAAGAATTCTGTGTTGTCAGCAGTACGCTTAAAGGCGAATGTGTCTCCCCACAGCATCTGTCTGCTCTCTTGACAGCCTCTGAACCCGAATGTTTTTGGTTATTTAGCCAAAGGAGAAATAGTAGCGCTTCGAGGTTGTGTGCCGATCACAGTTTTTTTATTTCAAAAAGAAGCTCCTCCTCGCGTTCGGTTAATTCTTCGGCTGAATTTGGTTTGTTGCCTTTGCCCTAGGTCTTAAATTGGGCACGATTTGCTCTCAAAGTTGCCTGCGACTTGCTAAATTCTTTATCGCGGCTGATCGAAAATCTGTAACCATTCTCACCTAGGAAGCGATCTATCCCACGCTGGTAGGTCGTAAGCGAGTATGGTTCGTATTCAGGACCGTCTTTTTGACGGACATCAGCGTAAAAGCTGCCTAGATAGCAGTATGTCGTCGAATTTCGGATATCGGTCACGTTTCTGCAAGCAGCATAGTACGCACCCGCTTATTGAACTTGTTTACGGCGCAATGTGTGGACTGCACCGTGTTTTCTTCCTCTCTTTGGCACCAGTTGCTTCGCTAGACAGAATATGCTAGCTCGCGAATTTCTACGTCGAGTTCTTCTGAACATTCTTTGACCATATTTTGCAGTGTTTTCTGCTCAGTTTTCGTAGCAGCGACCGTTAGACGCACCTTACGACTGGAAAAAACTGAGAAAGGCGCAGACGACAAAAAAATTGTCCATTCGTCCGTATACAGTTACCGTCTGCAGCTTGTCACGTTTATAGGATATAGTATTTTACTCAATGCTCAACATCTTGATATCTAACCAAGCATGTAAAATTTTCAGGCCATTCTGAACACATCATACACAACATACATACATAATCATTAATTCGTTTTCGCGCTGATTTCATTCAATGTGTCTAAAACCGGGGATTTGCATAGTCATCAATTCATTCAGTGTCTTTCGACATGTCAAAAAATATAAGTAGTGGCTCATATCAAACGCAATTTATGAAAAATGGCCGACTTGTCCCTTTAAGTTTCATGCATCCTGCAATATTTAAACAGAAGTGAATGGATTCCTCACTCGACACTCTAATATATATATATATATATATATATATATATATATATATATATATATATATATATATATATATATATATATATATATATATATATATATATATATATATATATATATATAATATGTTCGACTGTGGTTTTTCAGGTTGTCCCCAGTGTTGTCGGTGGCGTGGTTATGATAAATTCTTTTGTAGGATATTACACACGTACCAATCTTCTGGTTCAAATAGTTTATTATAACAGCACAACGTTTCGTCCTAAAAGTAGGACTTCCTCAGGTGCTACAGATCAAAAAGTTTCAACACGGAGTAAGTCACAGATATCACAGATATATTACAGATCGACACAGATATATTACGTTAAATATCACTGTGACTTACTCCGTGTTGAAACTTTTTGATCTGTAGCACCTGAGGAAGTCCTACTTTTAGGCGAAACGTTGTGCTGTTATATAAACTATTTGAACCAGAAGATTGGTACGTGTGTAATATGCTACAAACGAATTTATATATATATATATATATATATATATATATATATATATATATATATATATATATATATATATATATATATATATATATATATATATATATATATATATATATATATATATATATGATATGGACTTACCATGCTATTTGTAGTATTGTTAAAAATTGATACAAATCGAATTTATTTATTTAGATTATTTATTTTTATAAGATTGCAGGATACATGAAACTTAAGTAACAGATTAACGGATTTCATTGTTTTGTACTTGAAGTAATTTGTGTTATATATATATATATATATATATATATATATATATATATATATATATATATATATATATATATATATATATATATATATATATATATATATATATATATATATGCAATTGGTCGATTAAAGGGGAAGTTCACCAAGGATGATCAGTTTTACATATGTGGTAGCTCTGTGGTCATTTACCCCAGAAAAGCTATTTTCACCATTTATAACTCGCCCGATTTTTTACGAAAATGATAAAAATAGTACAGGAAGTTGCCCATGTAATTTGAATCATGGGAAAAAAGCCCCAAGCTTGGAGCTTGCATCATGTGATATGGAAGGGACCATCTTCGGACGGGTATGGCCCCCATATTGTCCACTCACAGTAACACAGTAGTAAACAGCAACACAAAATCTGACAGTGGACAGTTTATTATAAGTGATTCATCGTTTATGCAAGGATACTCAGTATAAACAAAAGTTATGTAAATACGCACAGCCTGGTTTAAGCATGGGTGAGTGGACAATGCCATACCCGTGGAAAATGGTCCCTTCCATATCACATTATGCAAGCTCCAAGCTTGGCGCTTTTTCCCATGATTCAAATTACATGGGCAACTTCCTGTACTATTTCTATCGGTTTTTGTAAAAATCATGCAAGTTATAAATGGCGAAATAGCTTTTCCGGGGTAAGTGACCACAAAGCTAGCACATATGTAAAAATCATCCTTGGTGAACTTCCCCTTTAAGATAGTGATTAGCGTACCTCGCAACACGGTACTTAAGTTCGTTCCGTGATATCCTTCCTTTCGTCAATTTGAAATACAGTAATCTGCAAATAAACGATCGAAAATTGCTCGTGCATCACTTATAAATCATCGGTATCTGAAAAATTGTTGGAAATTGTATTCTCAGAATCAGTCTGTGAAAAGACAGTATTTGAAAATTAAGAATTTGTCTGATGCATTTTGTTAAACATCCTTGTGAATTTTGCACAGTAAGTCTCCAACAGCAATGTTGGTGCACTGTTATCAAATTTCAACTTCTCAGTTTCATTACCACTTTGCTCATATGCCCACAGCCTGTATGTTGCAAAGTATTTTAATGATGCACATAGGTAACGATATGACAAAAGTAAGGGAGTCTGCGAGTTTGGACAGGCAACAAAGATATTACAAGGACACTAAACGACTACTTTGTGCTTTTAAATTAAATTGATAAGACTAAGCACCGTGCTTAATATTTGTATTAATTTGCACTTTCAGGATCGAGCCAATAAACATCGTTTTAGCTAAATTATTCATAACTATTCAAAAAAGTAACATAGAAACGTCTAGCGGTTGTAGCGATCACTTTTGTTAATAGGTGCATTGGAAACTGAGAACTGCAAAATGGATTTATATTTGATGTTTTACATAAACAACGTTAACATACCAGTTTTCTATGCCGAGGATCACTGATTTTCTCCAACAGATCGACACAAGTGTTCAGGCGCTCACTGTTCAACCCAAGTTTATGTTGAATATCATTTTTCAAAGCTTGGACAGAACCGCTAAAAAACAGGAAATTGAAAAGTTTGTTTGTACATTGAATGTTTTTATTATCTTAGAAAACTGTCGATCATCGAAGAGGTATTGCCGTCTGGCATTCTACTTATGGTTGCATACTTTTAATAAATCAGAGTTCCTCATCATTATATAGTTTTCAAAACGTATATAGACAAAATTTAAAAGTCGAAATTACTGTTATGTTGACAGGTACAGTACGATTTCATTGTTCTCTTTTAATTAACGTAGAAAAATAAAACCCTTTTTATTTTTAAGAAAATAAGAACTCAGAAACTTTACAGAGTAATTTGATTAAAACACCTTTGTGATATGAACTGACGCTGTTCTAAAATCTGAAATCTGACCCTATGTCACTTGCAAGCAATTGTAAAAAATTAAATGCCCTGCTGTGTGAAATTCTTACTTGTCATTAAATTTGTTTTTATCCATTAAATGTAAAGCCGCGATAATAATATCAGCAGCTCCACCGCTTCCAGCAAAAATAAGTACACGTTTGTTACCGTTCGTCTCATTTTTCTCGACAGCTGAGTTCACGCTTTTTACTGTTTCATAGTCACCTCCCACAACCACCAATGCAACCAGTATGCTAGTGTTTTCTTCGTCGGAGCTGTTTGTATCTGCAATACAAATTTCGTTTACTTCTGGCCACCAAACTGATATTCCAATTTTATATACTTATTGCTGAAAATAAATACTGCAGACTAGAGCTACTGTTTAATGACACTGACATATTAGGACGACAACACTGACAGGCGAGTGATGATTAAAGTTCTACTTGCAACAAGTGTCGGAGAATTTACAAGAAGATAGAAAAGTAAAAACCGTTTAAGATGCATAACGTTTGCAATCTTTGATGAGGCTAGACGTTGACACGCTTTATATCAAAGTTGATTAAAACTGAAGAAATGGACTAGCGAGACGCATTGAAATTCTGCATTACGCCCACAAAGTCTGGTATGCTACAAAAGAGATTAAATAATACATGGGCGTCGTAGAGCTCTTTTCCTCACAGTTAAAAAAGCCAATTAAATGTTATGTTGTACAAATTCGTTGGTATTTCATAACTTTGTCTTACAAAGCTTCAAACTATAACCATCTTGTCACATTCCAACCAGCTTTATTGATAACGTTATTATTTCTAGCCGCTTACTATATTTCTGAAGTTACTTACGGGAATTCCTTTGTATACATCGTTCAAGCTTAGCCCGTAAATCAATATCTGCTAATCCAGACTTCTTGAGCTTGTCAACCAATATGAAGTGTGAGTTGTGACAATCTAATGCTGACTTGATCCCACCTAGATCTCCCTCTCTACAGTCTTTACTTTTGTACTTGGCTGGCCAAAGGCCTCCTGTCGACTGTTTATCATTGTAAGAAAAGCAAATACATTCGATTATAATACTCAGTGGTGATTGCTTCTTCTAAAATATTCTTTATATCAAAGCATGGAAAAAAATGTTGCATGGACAAGATTGTTCCGTGCGATAGACATCCTTCTTCATAAATGATAGCTAGGCCATAGTAAGTGTATATAACACACCTAATTCACTAATTTCCTAAATCGAATAGGAGGAATTCCTTGAAGTTGGTGTGCTCAGACGATAGAAGTTGTCAACATCAGTGTTGCGAAGTTCATTGGTTGTACTATTGGCTTTCAAGACATGTGACGCAACACTTTTTTACCAGTTTAACAATAGGATTGTTTTCAAGAACATGAGTGTTGTTTCTGTTTCTCTCTGAGGTACGTTTCAATACCGGCGTATTCAGTAGCCTTGCAAAAACGAGCATAGTGCACAATCTGCAATGTTGTTGTTGCAAATACGAGCATAGTCTACAGTCTGTTGTTGATTTCAATGATGTTATTACAAACTGAAATAGAGTCCGGACAAAATTTAGTTATGAAAATGAGAATGGGTAAGTATGTCATTCAGGATGTGTCGACGGCTGACACTTTTTCTACATTTTCAGGAGAGAACGTAACCAGAAGCAGTGTTTTATAAATGGATATAAAAAACCTAAAAAAGGGAGAAATTTATGAAAAGTTACAGTTAGTGGCACTTTTAGTAATTATTACTTCCCTCTAACTGTCAAGATTAATTTAAATTTCGATATTAAACTTACTAAGGAGTTTGTTAGAGCTTCGCTATTGGATGTGAAATTCCAGTGAGCGATACCCAAAGTGACTACTTTCTTCTCTTCTTTCGTTAACTGATCCTCACACTGCCGGGCTTTTGCATCACCAAAGGAGTAGAGCCATCATTTATGATCCATGCATCTAATCATTAGAATGACGGTGGTGACAACAATAAGTATGACTACGTAAGAAAAGAGGGGTTCTATTCTAATTTCTGTAGTACTTCGTGCTACGGGGGTGCATATACCTGACCGCACAAATTATCATGCATTATAAAATTTTCAGACAGGACCCATACACTCTTTTGGTTGTGAAAAAAAAGAAAACTCCGTGTGCCATTTAATGAATAATTTCAACGCAACATAAATGCCGCAGGCTATTTTTCGGAGCCTAAGTGAGCTAAAGTTGTCAACGTTTAGTTTTCCAGACACATTGACTAACTCTACAATTGATTATTTTTACACCGGTAAGAAGTAGCATCATTAAAGAAATAACAGAAGCATCTAACCTGTATCAATAGCAGCTTTCAACAATCCTTGGTTGAACAGTGTATTCGATCTGTCGTTTTTCAGACCGACGAACTGTTTTGCTCCATCAGTGAGAGAAATAATCATTTTCGGTCTGGGAATTTTCCACTCTTCAATCATAAGCTTCCAGAGTTTTTCAACGTCTGTGTCATCAGCCACGCGGATGTACTGTTATAAAACAAGATGTATAATCGGTCTTGTATGATTACCTCTCTAAGAAATGACTGGTTGAAATCAAGTTGATTAATTCTTCTGTTTACTAAGTCCATTGATCACTTCAATGATGTCATATGTCCTTGAAAATATCCGTAAACAACGAATTGTAAATCAGGTTTACGCTTTTTTTATATTAACTCATTGTCGCTGGGTATTGAACAACTGTGCAGTATCATACATCGATATCGTTGTAAATGTAAATGTTGTGTTCTGCGATGACTTAAACGAAGGCGCTAAAGGAGCTAATAAGAGCAATATACATTCAATTATTGGAACTTATTTGTTTGTTTTAGGATCATACAACATGATAATGTTTGGAAGAAAAATCCGATTTGTCAAAGAACATAAAAGCGTAGAAAAAGATTGCTACGATAAACGTCAAAAATGATTTCCAATGTCGAAATGAATTAACTTTTTCCAAAGTCCTTGAACTAAAAACGTTGGGATAAATAAAAACAGAAATGCATAAAATAATGTTGATCTATTCATTATTAAAGATGCTACTCTTTTCTTACAGATTATGACGTCATGATGTAAGGCAGACGATTGTCACTTTTGTCTTAATCTTTGACAAACGTTTATTTTATTCACGTGTCAAATTCCTCAACTGCCATTGGTGAAAAATACTTTAACATTTAATATAAAGGGTAAACAGTTGTCATTTACTGCATGTACAAAATAAGAACAACTTACGGTACTCTCTTGTTTTCAAACTTGTCAAAACCTTGAAATTCGATCTCTCCGAAAGAATTCGCGTTTTCTTTACCGCCGGCTGTTCTTTGCTTATATCATGATCTATGACAAATTTTGAAACTTTCATACCTGACAAAAATAAAAGACTGACATAAGTATCAAGTATAATGTAATGTTATGAATTCGTGAACAATGACGATTTCTTAGTACATTGAGGTTCAATGTAGCATTTAATGTTGGAGATAATGGTGTCCTACTTTATTCCGGAATATGTATGCAGAGAATTGAATATTTCTGACTTTTAATTAATAAAATTGTTATGGAAAGATCAAACTTTCAACGAATTCATGGTCAAATAGACGACGTAATTTAACATATCATAAAGTACTTTGATGATTATAGAAATGAATATCAAGAAGGTCAATCCAACCACTGTCCATATGTGAAATTTGCAGCGGGTACTTGTAAATAATGCATACATGACGTGTGAAAAATAGTTGACATGACTCATCTGCTACTATACAGTAGATGTTTATTTTACTTTGATGATAAGAAGTCAAAATAAGGAGTCGTAAACAGTGGACTTTACGACCGATGGGATTCACACTAGCACAAGTTCATTTGCTGGAGATTTTCGATACAGCCATCACCATTACGTTGCTTTTCTTGTTCAACGCTTTAACAATTTTACTGTACTAAGCTGCGCGCAATGCAAAATGGCCAATTGCAAACTTTTCAGAGATTTAAATAATAAAAATCAATTTTCCTGGACACAAAATAGATTTTTGTGCAATGATACTTGTTTTTATTGTAATTTAAATGGGGCGGCTTCGAAGCTGCGTGTGAGCTATCGTGTTAGCTTTGACCTTCGACCGTCAGCACGTACATAGTACTTTGTCCGCGAAACTATTGTTGCCACCAACCAACCTTTTACAACTTACAACAATGGGAGACATAGAACAAAGTTTCCAAGCATGGTGCGAGACAACAGGCCTCACAGAAGACACATTCAAGGTATTAACGGCACAGACAATCCCGTCGACGGACGTACTCAAACGCCTCAGCAACGAAGACATCGTCGCGCTTTAATTGCCTGTAGGCCGACGCGGAATGCTCCGCTATGCACGGACCAACTTATGCGCAAAGCCAGTTACTTCGGATCCAACCTGAGCAATAGGCAATTCCTGAACAACCGGCAGGCGCGGTGGCGGCACCAGAGCTGAATAAAAAGTCTCTGGCCAAAAACAGAACTGAATGCCCTTCATTCGTGATTCTCCTTTTATCTACAGAATTGCTCATTCATGTGACCAAACTGCATGTGCGATGTCTTTTATATGATAAGACTATTGTTTACATAATCTACCATATGCGTCGTAAATCGAAAGTCGCGTGCCTAACAGGATTTAATGGTAACCCCGTGATTACGTAGCGGGCTGAAAGAGAACCGGAACTATTTTCAAATTGATAAAAAATTGATCACAATTTCACATAGAAGTATAGTAGTATTTGTTTATAAATTTAGGCATAAAAAGATAAACCATATAACACTTATTTAAATATATCAATGCGCCATTTTAATGATGAAAATTGTTCTATTTTTGACAAATTTCGTCTGACATGAATATCAAGCATGCAGTTGTCATTTGCATGGTTACCTACAGAATAAATATGACGATTTCTTTTTTGCAATAGAAAACAAGCTAAATCTAAGCCTTTATTATTGTTTTGTGATTTATAGAAATGTAGGGATGTTAAAAGTGCGGATATGAACAAAACTACGATATTGGAATTCCATCAAAAAACATTTATTGTCCATGACAGTCCAGTGGTCATTGTTAATCATTTCCCTCTTACGACTTGGAATATCTTTGTATTTATGTGAACAATTTGTTAGATATTGACCATTCCGCTTGAAACATTTTTTGATCAACATTAATATTGCATTCTGTACAATGATAAGCAAAAGAAAGTTAATTTGCGGCTTTTAACTGTTTTCATTTTGATTAGCTTATTGTAGCTGAAGTAGTTGATGAAACTATTTACTGTAAAAAATTATTCTTTTTGTCATCGACTTGAAACCTAGAATAACTCGAATCGTTTGTAAAGGTTAAAAAGCATTTAAAATTCAAAGATCTAATGAAAAATTATATATCGTATGGATATTTATGGTATACACTGTGAGGCCGGGAGGGCAGTGGATCTGTTTTTGGCAATTTTTAAAAATCGGGTAGGGTCACATGTTTCTGCAAACTCTTTTGAAGAACCTCTTTTACACGCAGTGTCACTTAAGTACGATCGGTAAAATTAAAAGTAATGTCGTTTCTCTAAATTGTCGATTTTTGGATTCTCCTTTGTAAATATTATCAAAATGTGTGGTAAAATATAGGGGTCTCCGCGCTCGTTTGTGAGATACATGACCATGAATTTTGCAATTATGTGAAAAATGCTGAGTCGGCTTTTTTCACCGATGTATTTTCTAAGGAAGAAATAATTCGATGCTGTTTATCTCAAAATTTAGCGAGGTGACCGTATCATTTTATTTGATCACTAATATTTATTTCTTAAACTGAGCTTTGTGCAAATTTTAAAAAATGACAATAGTAGGATTGATTTCCAGCAAATTTCAATGTAATCCTCTGGGAAGTGACAAATTCCACGCGCGCGTACCGCTCGTACATCCTTAAAATCACTGATGATAATGATACTGAACTTATTATCATAATGATTGATATACTCCTTCCTACACTTTCCATACTATCTCATAAACCGCCGCAATTGAATTACTACAGGTGATCTCGTCTATTCTATTTTCCAAAGTCAGTCTGATATTAACATATATTTGAATCCAAATAATACCGAATAAATTAATACGCTATATTGCAGAGCAAGTTCATGCTTGGTGATTGGTGCGTTTACTCTGAAGAATATGACATTGTTTGCACATGTATGTGTAGGCGTTTAGGTCTCTACACAGAGGAAATAAACACTAAGCACTCATGCCTGCCAATGAACAGCTTGTCGGGATTTAAATCTTGCCATTGGCGATATCACGCTGATATTATGTAAATGCCAAATCCAATCCAATTTCACTTGGGGTAAAATAAATAAAGTATATAATATATATATATATATATATATATATATATATATATATATATATATATATATATATATATATATATATATATATATA
The DNA here is from genome assembly GCF_041260155.1 of Ptychodera flava. Classification (NCBI taxonomy): domain Eukaryota; kingdom Metazoa; phylum Hemichordata; class Enteropneusta; family Ptychoderidae; genus Ptychodera; species Ptychodera flava. The sequence continues at coordinate 6,421,941 of NC_091930.1, forward strand.
TATATATATGTTTGTTCAAATGAAAATGAGGTTTAAAAGGCGTTTGTAAACACATACTTTCAACAGTTTCACTTGTTAATGGTTGCTTTTAGTGCTATTGATCGATTATGGTAGTCATTAACTTACCTCGCAACACGGTCCTGAAGTTGGTTCCTTCGATTTCCTTCAGATTGTCCATTTGAAATACAGTAATCTGTAAGGAAAAACGGTTATGTTTAACTAATAACCATCGGTATCTGAATAATAGCAGTAATTTTTATTGTCAGAAATCCGTTTGTGTAAAACACTGTATTTCAGAATGGTCTTATGCATTTTATTATACATCATTGACAAGTGAATTGTCCACAGTTAGTCTCGAAAAGCAATGGGTGATTGTTTAGAAACGCAATTTATCAGTGTCATTACCCATTTGCTCATATGTCGACATTCTTTAAGTTTGTTAGGATGCAAAGTATTTTAATGATACACACAGGAAATGATAGAAGCAGGGGACTCTGTGAGCTTGGACGGAAACAAAGATATCACAAGGACACTAAACGATTTCTCTGTGCTGTTAAAGTAAATTAATAAGTAAGCACCGTGCCAAATATTTGTATCGGATTGCACTTACAGGATCGAGTCACTAAAATCGCTGTAGCTAAATATTCATTGCTATTTAAAACAGTAACATCAAAACCTCAAGCTGGTCTAGCGATCACTTTTGTTAATAGGTGCATTGGAAACGGAGAGAAGCAAAATTGATTTATATGTGATGTTTTACATGCAAAACATACCAGTTTTCTATGTTGATGATCACTGATTTTCTTCAACAGATTGACACAAGCGTCCAGGTCCTCTCTTTTTACCACAAGTTTATGTTGAATGTCATTTTTCAAAGCTTGGACAGAACCGCTAAAGAACAGGAAAGAGGAAAGCATTTTTTCGAATATTGAGATTTCTTTTCGAATATTAGAAAACTGTCGATCATCAACGAGGTATGGATTTAGTATTCAATTTCATATGGTTTAATAATTTTCTAAAAAACAGAGTTCACTATATGCTGAAAAGTTTTGAAACGTATATAAATAAAAAAGTAAAAATCGAAATTACAATTATGTTGACCGGCCCAGTGTGAGTACATTGTTCTCTTTTATTCAACGTAGAAAAATAAATACCCTTTTCATGTTTAAGAACACGAGAACTCAGAATTTTCACTGTGTCATTTGATTACAACACCATTGTTATGTGAACTGACATTGTTCTAAAATCAAAAATTTGACTTGATTTCATTTGCAAGCAATTGTATAGATTTAATTGGCCTGCTGTGCGAAATTCTTACTAGCCATTTACTTCATAGCCTTGGCAATTATATCAGCAGCTCCACCGCTTCCATCAAAATATAAACACACGTGTGTCATCTACTATATGATCGCGTCGTTCTTCTCATGTTCCTCAATAACTGAGTGTACGGTTTCGATTGTTTCATAGCCACCTCCCACAACCACCATTACAAACGGTATGATAGTTGATCTGCTGGTATCTGCAATACAAATTTCGTTTATATCAAGCCACCTAACTCACTGATATTCCAATGTTATATACTTATAGCTTTCGAGTAAAACCATTTGTTTAAGGCAATATCATATTTGTTAATAACAAGAATATCAATATTTTAAGTACCACATTGCTGTATAGAAATAACATACAATTATTTTAAAGCTGAGAATAAATACTACAGACTACAGACCACCGTTTAATGACACTACATATTTACAAGCGACAAGACCAGCAGACGAGTGATGATTAAATTCCTTTTTTGCGGCATATGACTTTATGACATAATAGAAAAGTAAAATGCGTTCCATATGCATAATGATTGTAAACATTGACTTCATATCAAGTTTGACAAAGGCTGAAGAAATGAACTAGCAAGACGCATTAAGATTTTGTATTACGTATACAAAGTCTTGCATGCTACAATAGCGTCGTAGAGCTCTTTTCCTCACAATTAAAAAAGTCAAGTGATTTTTTTTACAGATCCGTTGGTATTTTATGACTCTTTCACTACATATTCGTAGTCTAATAACGTGAGAAGACGTTCCAACCAGCTTAACTGATAACGTTATTATTTATAGCCACTTACGATCTTTCCGAAGTTCTTTACCGGCATGTCTTAGTATGTATCGTTCGAGCATAGCCCTTAAATAATGCCTGAGGACCCAGACCCATTGTCAACAAATATGAAGTGTGAGTTGTGGCAAACTAATTGTCGCTTGATTTCATCACGATCTCCCTCTCTACAGTTTTGTCTACGGTACCTGGCAGGCCAAGGCCTCCCGTCGACTGTTTGTGATCATGAAAAAAAGCAAATACATTCGATTATAATACTCAGTGGTGATTGCTTCTTCTAAAATATACTAAGTATCAAAATACAGAAAAAAAGGTTGTTCCCTAGACAGATAGACTATTGTTCCTTGCGATAAACATTTTTTTTTCATAAATGTTAGCTAGGCAATGGCAAGTGTATACAAAACATCTCATTCACTAATCTCCAGAATGAAATAGGAATTACATGAATTAGGTGTGCTCAGAACGATCGAAGTGGTCAATATCAGTGTTCAAAGTTCTCTGGTTGCACTATTTACTTTCAAGACATGTGGCGCTACATTTTTACCAGTTTAATAATGCGCTTGTTTTCAAAGACATGAGTGTTGTTTTGTTTTCTCTGAGGTATGTTTAAATACTGAGTACCGGCGTATTCAATAGCTTTACAAATACGAGCACAGTGTACAATAGCAATGTTGTTGATACAAACTGAAATAGGTTCGGAAAAAAATATTTACAAAAAATAAACATCGTGTAGGACACTCATAGAGGATGTGTCGATAGCTGACACTTTTGTTTCATTTTCAGAATAGAAAGTGAAGCAGTGTTTTACAAACCAATATACAAAAAATAACAAACCAGAGAAATTGATACAAAGTTACAGCTAGGGGCACTTTTATTAATTTGTACCTCCCTCTAACGGTCAAAGTTCATTTAAAATTTCGACATTAAACTTACTGAGTAGTTTGTCAGAGCTTCTCTATCGGGTGTGACATTCCAGTCAGCGATGCCCAAAGTGACTACTTTCTCATCTTCTGTGAGATCCATCACTCTGCCTCGGTTTTGCGTAACCCAAGGAGTAGATCCATCATTTATGATCCATGCATCTAATCAACAGAATGCCAGTGTGACAAAAATAACCATGACTGCGGAAGAAAAGTGTCGTTCTATTCTAAATGTCTGCTACACTTCGCGCTGCGGCGGTTCATGTAGGCGTTTTGGCTGTGCAAATTAACTTCAAGGTAAATTTTCAGACAGGACGCTTACACTCTTGGTTGTAATAAGAAACGAAAATTCTGTGTGCTATTTGATTAACAATTTTAACGCACATAAATGCCGCAGGCTATTCTTCGGAGCCTAAGTGAGCTAAAGTTGTCTCGTTTGTTGTCCAGACACATTGCCTAACTCTACAACTGATCATTTTTCACCGGTAAGAAAAAAGCATCCTTAGGGAAATAATGGAAGCAGCTAACCTGTATCAATAGCAGCATTCAACAATTCTTGGTTCAACTGTGTCATCAATCTATCTTCATAACAACCGACCGACTGTTTTGCGCCATCAGTGATAGAAATAATCATTTTCGGTTGGGAAGTTTCCACTCCTCAATCAAAGCTTCCAGAGTTTAACAACGTGTGTGTCATCAGCCACGCGGATGTACTATTATAAAACAGGCATATAATCGTTCTTGTATGATTACCTCTCTAAGGATTGACTGGTAGATATCGCGATTGTTGTTTCATTCTTGTGTTTACTCAGTCCATTGATCGCTTTAATGATGTCATGTGTGCTTAAAAACATCCATAAACAACGAATTTTAAATCAGGTTCACACTATTTTCTCACATTTCTTAAAGCCCCAGTATTTGTAACTTTTAACCTTTTTTTATGTTCGAAATTACATATTATTCTCTTACATCCATCGTGAAATGTTGTTCAGTAAAGAAATAAGCCAAATTTGTGCTCCTGTAGTGACATACAAACGCTAAATATTGCCCGATCGAGTTGGATTGCCGCGCGGGTTTGTTGACAACTTGTAGGCTGTGCACGTGATCGAGAACGCCGATACTGATGACATCATCGAGCCTGCCAACATTCCTGGGGCCTTGCCATGCCACGCCACACTACCTGGGTAATCGCCCATGGTCGCCGGCTGAATGACCTGCGAATGGTTTTATTTTGTTCTTCTCCGTTCAAATACGTACTGCTACTGTGTTTCAGAGGATACAGAACTTTGGCAGAGGAGGCTGACATTCTATTCTGGTACAGTGTGCGTTATATACGGATCATTCAAACTGCAGTCGGCAGTGCACCGATGCGCACCCTGCAGTTGGTCACTCAGAACTCCGGGTACCGATGTAAAATCAAGACGACACTATATACACTTGGCTCACTTCTGTAGGCAAATACCTATCAAAATTGAGTAACTTGATGTAATAAATTTCAGCTGATTGTCGCTTTAGCGGCAAGGTGATTGCGAAATCGAAGCAACATAGTTTGGCAATGTATGGTAAGCAGTCGAATGCAGTGAACGCGATGGCCTTTGGCAGCAAGTAAGGGAACCGTCAGTATTTACGACCTGGGGGTCATTAAAAAATTGAAAGTTATAAGGGGGTGCTCAAAATGTTTTTTCTTTGTCTTACTCTGTCCTCAATGAAATAATGATTAGATGATTATATATATTTTACTCTGATACATATTAAATATAAAGAAAATGTTAAAATACTCTAACAAGTACAAATAAATATCAAATAGATGCAGGAAGGCAAAAAACTACAAGTAGGTGCTACTACAAGCAATACTTATTATGAAAGAGAAGATAGTGACGATGAGAATGATATCGTTGTTCAGTACGCAATGGCACCAGCAACAGTAAAGATGAGGATCAACACTGGTGATGATGATGTCACACAGTAGTTTTCTGCAGTCGTTACCAGGGTTGAAAGGAGAGGCTGGGTCATGGAGAAATGTTCTCGACAGATATCACTGTAAGTGCACAGGATCTAGGACAAACTGGACTGTTGTGACTTCATCCTTTATATTATCATAGAAATGTATATTTTATTTGACTTGAGTTCAACAACCATTTGGACATTTAACCATACCATAATGACATGCTACCCATCCAAATTTAACAATACTATATGGTCGGAGACTGCTTATTAGGTGAGCTTTTATATCTACATATTGTTACATGGGCTCAGGTAAGCCAAACTTTCTGTTAGAGAGGGGGTTACTCAAAGTCATCATGGTTGGCTGGGGTGTGACTCAAAATTTCGGAGTTTCTAATGTAATTCCTCCGACCCCCAGATCGTAAATAATGACGGCTCCCTAAACAGCTGTGAACGCCCGAGTCAGAACGATCGGGACCAGTATACGCACTGCTGTATCTCAGCGAAAATTTAGAAAAAAACAATGGAGCTACTGCTAAGAAATTTACAGACTCTTGGCTCTTGATGCATCAGTTACTGAGCTTTTATACTGGTAAAAAGGCATTCTGAATGCAGCGGTAACTCCTCAAACGAGAAAGGATACACGCGGGCATTCTGCAATGGACGCTGTCAATTTTACCTTGCTGCAGGCCCCACACCAATCTCGGCCCGGCCGCCCGCTGCACTTGTACAGTCTACTACCTCCATGTAGTACAGCCTTACAGGACTAGTAGCCGGCCAAACACACAAAAAACAACGTCGCAGTGTAAAATCCGTAGGTCAGAACCGTTGATCATAAATTTTCAGAACCAGTGATGTTTAAAAGTTTTGTATTGATCACTTCATTTAGGTTTATGTGAATGACTTTCTCATCGAGCTGCGTCTATAATTGTCCCGGGCATTGTCCATGCAAATTTGGGGCCTGCCTTAGCTCCCTCCGATCGTCTGTAGACTACAGCCAAACTCACAGTCCTGAGCAAATTGTACAGTTGTGAAAGTCAGATATATGTATCATGAATTTTATACAAAATATATAAACAACAGAATCAAACCAAGAGGTTAGTTTGCTGTCGGGCCGGGTGCGCAGGGGACGACTTTGCGGCTGACTTTGCAGTGAGGCCGGGATCTCTCTTGTGTTCGAACTTCTAAGCTTACAATGCCTGGAGCTCCATCGCATCGCAGCTAGCCGATACTTGTTGTACTACTGTACTCCTTGTGAGGATTAGATACCCGTTACGTTCGATATTATTTTGAAATACTTTTAAATTTAATAAGTAAGACTTTTGTACTGCATTCAAGATATAATTTTTCCTTTCTGAGCGTTTTCAATTACGCCGTACGGCAACGATATGCGAAGTGATTTGATAGGCTCTGGCTGTGTTGCCTGCAGCGTAGCCTGGCCGGCCGTACACAAAACTTCGTTTGAATAGACGGAGCAGAATCAGTCCCGTCATTTATTTTAAACGAAATTTTCATTATACTTCATAATGGAAGAAACGACTAGTTCAATGATTACAATGGTGAAGTGTTGAATTTTTATTCATATATTTTTTTCTCTCTCAATTCATTCAGCAAACTTGATCTCCGTACCATCGGTCCACAACGTGCAGTGCCTTGCATGAAGCTTACAATCGACTGCCTCCGTCCTTAGTTTAGCTGTTCAAGACGTTTTTTGCACGGCTCATTATAGTCGGAACAATCTGTAAACACTTACATATTAATATCTTTCCGGTATTTCACCCAACTTTCGCGCGTTTTTAGCTGAGTCTCCAGTTTCGATGGACCAGACCTTTCGAAGAGCGTATGGTTTCTACGGACGCCACAGTAAAACTTGCGTAGATGTGGTTGAGCATGCGCGGTGGCTGTGATTACGTTTCGTTTCGTGTGTCAACAAAGCTGACTTCTGGTCCGGACAAGAAGTCATTTTTCACGCCTTTTACTGTTAATCGTGAGGCGGGCTAGGCATGCAAACCATGCGATTCAGTATTAATTATGGTCTACTTTCACATACTGAGGATGTCATTTTAATCAAAAATATGAAAAAAATTGTTAAAAGTTACAAATACTGGGCTTTAATTGTCGCTGGGTATTCAACGACAATTCATCATCATACATCGATATATTGTGGTAAATGTAAACAGTGTACTTCGAAGACTTAACAGAAGGCACCAAAGGAGCTAAGAAGAGTAACATACATTCAATTATTGGATTTTATATTACTTTAGGTTCACAAATAATATATTTTTGGAAACAAAATTTATTTCCCGCTAAACGTACAATCGTCGCAAAAGAAAGTAGAATATACCCATCAAAATTATTTCATTGACAAAATTAATTTACTTTTTTTCAATTCTCACCAAACAAAACGGTAAGAAAAATGAAAGGGAAATGCACAAAATGATATAAATCTATTCATGGTGTAGTACGCCACTCTTTTCGTATAGATTATGATGTCATGGTGAAATGTAGAGGATTATCATTTTCGTTGAAATTTTTATATTAACGTTTGATTTTAGCATGCCAAATTCCTTAACTGCTGTTCGTGAAAAATATTTTCCATATTTAGATATGAAGAGAAACATTTGTCATTCACTACACTTACACAATAAGAACAACTTACCGGTGTTTTCTCCTCTTCGTACCCTTCAAATTCAATTTCTCGCAACGAATTCGCGTCTTCTGGACTACCGTCGGCTTTCAATTGCTTAATTCTATGATCTCTGATAAATTGTGAAATTCTCTTAATCGAAAAAAATAAAGACTGGCATAAATATTAAAACTTAGGTGTAATGAAGGTGTTAGAAATGACGATGGCGATAGGTCTAGTACATTGAGGTTTACAGTAGCCTCAGGTTGACATTGCGGGAACGCTCCATTACGCTTAGGAATACTCAACTTCCCTACTTGGTTATCAGAGGATTAATCTCTATGTCAACATTTGCAAACAAATTATCTTGTAGTGTTAACAACACATTAGCACTGCCGTAGCTACTTTTAGGAGCATCATTTAACAGCACATTGAATCCGTAGAAATATCTTTTTGTTCTTATTTCCTTACAAAAGGGATGGGTGAGCAACCGTGATAAATTCATAGATATCTCATTTGCAATGAGTTACTAAGTAGAAGTCATTTTGGCATGCCACGTTTGCGCATTTCCCTAAAATAATCTGTCAAGAATAAATGATATTAACAAGAATACCTTCCTAAAAATCCATGTGAAGATGTACCACCAAGATTTTTTTAGCTGAAGAAAATCAGCAGAGACACAAAGCACGGAGGAAAAAATTACTATTACACACTCGTACACCAAACAGTCAAATTGTGAAAGTTGAGACATGTAGATAAAATGTCATGGGGGAATTTAATTATAATTATTTTCTATATTTATTAAGTTTGTCTGACAAATCCTCACGTTCATGAATAATACAAAAATGAGGACTTTTATTGTCAGAACATGAATTGATATCCCCCTGAAAAAATGAAGGGAGTTGAACTGTTGTGTACAAAATGCGAAATTTAACACCCCGAATGGCCCTATCTATCACCAGTACTTATTAGTAACGACCGACATTCAAGTCTGGGTCAAGTGAACGTGATGCTACTCATGCACTAATCACTACCAAGTTCTGGTAAATTCAAAAGCCTTTGAGGCATAAACATTTATTTTATTTTGGAAAAAAGCAGTCTCGTAATTTCAATTGTGCTTTAAGTGGCCGCGAAAAGATGACAAACGATCCTACATACCAGAGTTCTGACCTCAGCGTTGACAGAAATCAAACACGCATGGCGGTCGCCACCACAGGCATTCGCCTAAATGCAAGCAAACCGTCACTGATGCACTCGTTGTATTGGCAGTGAAGATTTGCTTGCATTGAGTCGAATGCCTGTGGTCGCCACTCTCTCCGTACAATACATGTACAATGTACATGGGAAGTTCTCGATTTTTCTGTACCAGAGCTAAACATCGTGGATTCAGCCTTTTTACTTATCAATTACCGATGAATGATGGTTCTGAAATCTCACAAGCCCCTGTCTTGAATTGGAGGGCGATCAAAAGTAATCAAAGTGATTTCGGATCTCGGAACTCGAACGGGGTCACCACTGTGTGCGTCGATAAATCAAACATGGCTGCCGTCATATGCGGCAAATTTGAATCCTACAGTGATCGTTTTCATTTCAATCAAAGCGGAATATTCACCCTGAACATTAGCAGTGGTTGTTGGTCGAACCATATCAGGAGAAAGGGTCATGTTGTATTTCTTACTCCTGCCAGGAAAAGTCACTGCAATTTTTTCCATTTTCGTCTTGCCATGATTCACTCGGCAAGCCTCGTCAACTGCCTCGACCATTTTCCCCGCTGATATGTAAGAGTGGCCATACTGATACAATAAAGGTTTCTGGCTAGCAATTCATGTGATTTATCGGAGATATCACAGGATAGGGCACCACAGCTCTTGGAAGTAAAAAACTAGCACACGTTTGCCGTTGGTAGCTTGTGCATGAATAAACTGTACATGTGGAAGGAACGTTGCATGCTGTTCTGGTCACATTTGCATATGATCAATACGCGTTACTGAGGTGAAGCGTCCGAAAATAGGAAGCTGAATGAAAATGAACGAAAATAAAATTTTGTTTCGCCATATTTCGAAAACTCTATTTTAGAGTCTAAATTAAAGAGGTTGAAAAATAGGGAGTTCATTTATTTCCTAAAACATAGTTACATGTGCAAGCATATGTATGTGCCTCGGTATTGAGTGAGTTGCCGCAACCTTGACGTGTTCTATCTTAACACCAGCTGCATGCGTAACAATGGAACATTCACACCTGGGGGATTAAAAGTCTTGTGTTGTTATCCGAGCTTGTCAGGCAAGGACCCGGTTTCAGGTACCATGCAAGTTAATGCAATCTTTCCCTTACCCTTATGAAGGTATGCGTGTTCCACTTTAATTCTGAATGTTGATGCTATGATCATATTTTTAGCGAATTTTAGGTCAGAAATGCGAGATGATTCAACATGTTGTACAGTGTATTTATAATAAGAAGACAGCAGGATTTGAAATTTTGAAAAGTTTTGCTATCATGAATTTAAACTAAAAGTACTTAATCTCCGACCAGTGAATATTTGACCCGCCAACGTGCCCATTTGCTTAGTTGTCCGAAACATTGTACGACGATTCCACGGTTTTATTGACATCAGTTTGGCTTATTCCCTTGACCCAGTAAACAATCATGAAATCTCTAATGCGTTTTTTTCGTGCCTTTTTAGGGTTCAACGATGTAATATCATACGTTTTTCACAGAATGTTTTCATTGATGAATGGGACAGCGTATACCACGGCGTCGAAAAAGCCGAGATGAGAATGTGAACTGCATGGTGATTTTAAAATAATAATATATTTTCCTTGACACGATAATAATCGCTTTTTTCAATGGTCTTCATTAGTTTTAATTGTTGGTTTTGTTCCCCAATTGTTCGAGTCTCGCTTTGCTATCTCAGTAATGCTCCTTTGTGATGACAACCTGGGTATGTATAGTTGTTGGTTTTTGACAAAAGGTTTACTGGTGTTTACATTATCACAATGCCTCGTATATCAAACGTCGCGTGCTTATAGCATCAATAGAAACTTGTTGATAACGTATAGGGCCGTTCAGTCATTATTTGACTGAATGTAAACCGAAACTACTTTCAAACTGGCAACTTTTGGATTTAAACTTACCGAATCGCGAAGGAAATACTGTATTTGTTTAATTTTGTATAAAATGACAAAACCACGTAACATTGATGTACCGTTCGATGATATAATCGTTCTATTTTTTACCAGATTTCCGTCTCACATAGACAAAAACATATGATTGTCATTTGCCGGTAAACCCAAAAAGTCGGACTGAAAACTATGTACGAGAGGCAAGTAATAAAAACATAGCCAAAACAAGGGACTTTTATTTGTATTCTCGACGCAGGAGATTATTTTCCCTCCTGATGCCGGGCAAATGGTCAAATACCCTCGGCAACATAGTCTTTTGTTTTGGATTTAATACGCATTTTTTGCTGCCTCGCAAGAAGGTGTTCGGATTGCGTCCGGGCCAACGATGAAAAATGATAGTACATGTAGTTTTGCCCGATAATGAAGTATCTGATCATACAAGTAAGTTTTCTATGCGAATATTATTATTTGTGACTCGAACTGTACTACATTAGTGTTAACATAGATAACGTCGTAAGCTACAGAAGAATTTTGGATCGGAAATCTGATACTGTGTGAAGGAAACATAGCACTTGCCAATATATTAACTACAATCTATTGATTTGCACCAATTAAGATTGTTTGTCTTACCAATGATTTCAAACATCTTGTAAATAATTGCTTAAATATAACAGGCAAAAATATATTTAGATATGTATTACTCGTAATTTTGAACTTACTATTATATTAAATAGCCTTAAAAGTCATAAACTGTAGGTGCTACTAAATGCCATACTGGAAGTAAGTACTATATAAAAGTACATTATACAAGTTGCTCTCGCCTCTTTCAATCAATTGTAATTTTCCAATTTCCAATTTATTTGAAATGGCAATTGAGAAGAAATGGTGTGCTTAAATTTGTGTTTTCGGAATTAAAAAAACTAGACTATGAATTTGCCTACAAATGAAAGACATGGTAGACTTCACTGAGTAATCTCCGATGGTAAAGACCATAGTGGATTACTAAACATCTCCGGCACTGTGCGAAAGTAAACGCTGCACGTTTCGTGAACGTAGATCGCGCTGAACTTAATAGCAACATCGCCAGGTGATGCAGTGTCTGACACTATGTAAACGCCTTTGAACGTGAATAATGCATTTCTGTGATACAAAGTCTTCTATTTATGCGTGTACATTGAGTAAAGTGATAGCATTGAATTGTGACCAGAAATCCTATGCGGGTCTTGTTATATCTTCTTAATTTGTGGACGTTGTCGCATGCAGGTCGCTCATTTCGACTGGATCGATGCGAACTTGATAAAAATATCGTCCAATGACGTAACACTTAATAAGTTTTTAAAGCAATGCATTTCAGTGCAATGGATTAAAATGTCTTATATGTGCAAGTACATACATCCAAACGCAGGAGGAACCGGGGTGGAAATAAGTTTAGTGTGACGGAATTATTGCATATACATACTAACAGTCATTAAATGAATACCTACGGTATGCAAAGGGGGACGATGATTTGCGCAAATGTAATATTGAAAATCAATTTAAAATAAATAGAAAAGAATTTAACGTGTCAGCAGTTATATTTCTTGTTCTTTGAGAGTGATAATGACAGTTGTTTGTTTGTTTGTTTTTGTTTTGTGTTTTTCCTGAGCCTCAGAGATATTTTACTGCAATGTCGGCTGACCGGGTTCTGTTGTTAACTTTCCAGTCATTTTTGGACACTTCATGTTCGTATCTTTCAGAAATATTGATAGCAATATCGCAAAATCGCGTAGTGTCTAACCCTATTTGTTCATTAATTTTGCATTCCTGTGGTGGCATGTAAAGGATATTATTTAACCAGCTAAAAAAATTCGAACTTGGGAAATCAGATACCTACGTGTGGTATCGATGTGTAGACCGAAATTGTTGTCAACAACGTGCAGACCGAGGATTTGTGTTACAAGTGAATATGTGTACAAGAATTTCGATTTTGGAATTTCACCAATAATCTTGATGCGCTATACATTGCAGTCTACGGCGGACGTCTTGAATATTGACCTGTCAGGTTGAAGTAAGTTGCTTAATAAACAATAATAGTGCTCCTTAGACAAGTACAAGCCAAATTATAAATTAAAGTAAAAATTAGAGCTCGTTGTTCTTATTATAGCTTACTGTACTCCAAGTAGTGGGAAAGACTATATATTGTGAAATGGTTTATTTTGACAACGAATTTCTTGAAACTTTGCAACAAAAGCGAGTATTTGTAAGCTTACAAAGTATTTGCTGAACGTTCAAAGGTAAAATGGGAAATGATAATGTCAATTAAGGTATAAATGATATAGACCGTGACACTGCGAGGAGAATCACTAATTTACCCCCCCCCACCATAATTAGGGAGGGTCACTTGTCATCTTACAAACACATTTAAAGCATCATTAATTTATGTGTGGTGTCATTTTGAAAAACACCGATCTCCTTGTTATTTAAGTATATTCCCTTACGACTATATGCAAGTTGCGTCGAGATCTCAGTGTTCCGACTAGGCTTCGACAGATCCAAACTTTTGACGTGGCGATAGCGCTGCCACCTGAACAACAAAGACATTTGCCGTTCTCTATTAATTCGATTTTTCCATGTCAAAAGTGAATTTAAAAAAAAACCTGCCGTGAATCGTGATTTCCGACATATTTACTCATTGGATGTAGCATGTATGAAAAGTGGAATACCGATTTAAAGCCATAGCATTGCCTTTCTGTAAAAATACCCTGGTGTCGCCACTTGCCACTACTTTATAATTATGGGTTTCATAGGTTTAGCTGGATAGGCGGTATGATAGGTTGTCAACTACGCGATTTTCCCCATTCTAAAACGTTTTATAGGTTCACGAAGTGGTTTCAAAACCAACCCCTATATCAAATCCAAACCACCATTTTTCCTACCCCGTTTAAGTGATCGCCTATGGACAGAATCATTTGTGAATAGGTGTACTTAAAATTTACCAACTTTTAAACAAGGGTATTTCTGGAATGTATCTCAATGTAACGGTGTTTGACCAATACAGCAACAAAAGAAGGAAGGTGCACAGAAACATAGAAAGAAAAGGATGTGGTCCAGGTTTCTCTCATTATAAACGACAGCAGAAAGAAAAGGCAAATGGCTGTAGAAGGCGTGTGTATGCAAAGCTGATAGACGAAACACACTGAAAATTAATAAGATTTTCCTTGCCGTGTGATTCTATGTACAGTATTTATTTTATTATTTAATGTGATGCAAATACAACATTTCTTGAATGTTCTGAAATCTGACAATTCCGGCATCTTGAATGAAAATGGAAAGTACCTCCCGTCAAGATATCAATTATGATATTATGCCCAAACTATATGTACTTACCTGTCGACGGATTTCTTCAGTCTCCTCATTCTCTGATGATCGATCACCTGTATTCTACGTCATGTGTTTCATCCTCATTTAGTCTCCTACTACTGTTTCCCATGACTGCTTCTGACAATTTCACGCGGTCTTCTGGACGGGTTTCTTCAGTCCCTCGTTCTCTGATGATGGATCCACCTGTATCCCTACGTCCATGTCATCCTTACTAGTAGTTTGCCATGACTGTTTCTGACAATTCCACGCGGTAATATCCGGGCCTCTCTCCTGTGTGCTTGTGAATTTTACCTGTACTTTCGATATCGCCCGTACGACTCTGAAACGAATAGTGTGCAAATTGTTAAATGGCGTCGCTGTATGTCATGGCTTCCTTTACCTTCTTAATATATTTCTTACTGTCCAACTTGAGCTTGCGTCAAAAAGGGAAGAAAAGTAATTCATGTTTCCTTTCAACTCTAGCATATATTGTACGAGGAAACTTTACCGTAAAGATTTACACTTGTCAAAGTTAGGCTATGAAATACTACTCGGCGTAAATGACATCCCATTGATTCAATGTGAAATACTATGCCAATGCCGATTGTAATATGTCATTGATAAAATTCGGCAAATCGATTCAAATTGAAGAGCCTTGAACATAACACAGATCAAATGTGCCTGACATGTTTACAAAATAATGATGACAATTCACTGTCCTGTATAGAATTCCACTACCGCTAATGTTTTTTACTGATTCTATACAAGGGACAGGTGTAATTGGTTGGACATTGTACAACTGGATATTACCGTGTAGCGATTATTTTAAGTATGCATTAGTACTTGAATTCTCTCAAAATATTATTATATCAGAGGGTGTCGTATTGTCCATACCCGGTCAAGTTAAACTGATTTGATTCTGTGATCCCAAGCAACCTATCACACATTCACTGGGAAGAGATGTTAAGGCTGCGTTCACAAATAATTGGTAGGGTTAAAGGAGTTTAAAAATATCAGAAAATATTTTGTTTTTTTTTAATTTTCAGATTCAAAGGTTGGTGGGTCATTCAATAAAAATATATGAATAATATTGTAACGTCGTCCATTGGCTCTAATAATAATGATAAATACATTCTTGAACCATGTTAGCATTTTTACCTGTATTTTGCAAATTAAAATATAACGTTACTATTAATGTTACTGAATTTGCATAAGAAAACCAACAATACCTCTAAGTAATGAGAGGCAAAAGCTGCAACTGTTGATTGTATGTTTTTATATTTCCGATCTATGTATCAACTATATAGTTTTACCTCATATCGTCAACAACAGAGTCCTATATGTGTGTGCTATTGTTGATGATTGAATTAAGAGTCTGGCTGAAATTCATATATCAGTGAATGAAAAAAATGCACGGAACATAACGTGACTGAACATAATTATGTTGACACTAAAGTCAAATTGTTTAAGGAAGTATAACAAGATTCTATTGTCACAAAAATATGTAAAATAACATCTAAAAATGTAGCTCCTTCCCTTTTACATGAGGAATAGAAATCTAACTTTTTGACATATGGATGTCAGATTAAACAAATTTCGACACTGATGGTGTTGGATAAAACGTTTAGATATTGATGGCAGATTGTAAAAATGATAAGGAAATCGGTTTACAACTTTTGATTCGTAGATTTTGAATACATGGGAGTAACCAAGGAGTGAATGATCAGTAGATATATGTTGACTTAATATTTTCACATTTTCATTCGGTGTATCCACATATTTTTCTTGTATTTAAAATTTAAAAATAATGTTGGAATGTTTTACGCTTGAAACACAACTTGCTGAGGAATATGCGGCAATGTTATTGTAATTTTAACATTTTGTCTTGACTGAAAGGCAATTGCCAGCAACATTCAATTCATAAACACATATGAAGGCTGTAGTGATAAGGTAACTTACTATTTTAACAGAATAGGGTGTAAACAAGATATTGCAGTTGATACAAATAGTAAAATACAACAAAAATAGATCAAATTAAAATATTCTTTGCTTAATGAATGTTTGCCTCTATATTAATTGGGAGGGGTGGGACTTAATTTTTTTTTTAATCACATAGAAGGGTTTGAATTCGATTTGTTTGAGGGTAATAAAAAGGGGCAGTCAAAAGCAATTTGGTATTCAATGCCGATATCTCCAGCCTTCCTTGGTTTCTGTGAATGCTGATTCAATAGGCAACCTTGTTACTTAAAGTCCATATATTACCTCTGAAAAAATTTTTTTATATTTTTTACTATAGACTCGTATTGGAGTCATGTGTCAAACACTGGTGTCATTTTATTCATTTCTGTTGATAAATAAATGCAATCTTGCTATAAATTCACGGCTTGACAAAAAAATCTCTGTTTGAACCACGCCCTCACCTGTGACGTCACGTGAGGCAATCGTTGTGCAAATCTATCTATGCCTCCTGCTGTACATACACAAGCAACAATGGCGTCAAATTTAAAATCGGCGAGCGCGAATGAAGAGATAGTTTTTGGACTCGGAGTTTATGATTCAGATGATAATGGGGAGCCTTTGCTCTACGGTACATGATATTGTTCAGGAAATTCAGAGCCACGGCCGTATAGGTTTTGAGCCAGCGAGATGCGAGTATCTCCCCAACCTGCGGATCAATCACTTTAATCACTTTATTGCATAACAACACACTTCGGAAAGTGCGGTATAGCAAGAACAAAACTTAACATTGCACAAAACATTGTTGTCTATGTCTTTACCTGCAGCTGCTGGGGGAAACATAGTGTTTGTAATATATTTCATGAGAGACAGCGTATCATCTGAAGTTAAAATGTACAAAAACTTATCTCTTTCATTTAAACTATCAAATATAGGATAATACAACTTCATTGCAGAAAAGAGAACTTCTCTATCACTATTATATTTTTGACACTTCATTAAATAGTGAAATTCATCCTCGACGGAAGACTTACAAAACTTACAAAATCTTGATTCAGGCGGAATTCTTGGTTTTGACCTTCTGTCCAATTCGATTTGTAAACAGTGATCAGAAATACGAAGTTTTGTGACCAATTTTCTACAGCGTAAGTTCTTGATATCCAGTAAGTAATTCTCTAAACCAAACTTAGTTTTAAATTCTCTGTACGTTCTGAGCTTATTATTTCCCTTTCCAAGAGACTTATTATCATTGTGTAAATCACTGTACCAAGAAACTTGATAATGCTTGCGTAAGTTATTCTAGACAATTTAAATAGTGGCATTAATGTTACAAACAGCTGACCAAATATTACCCTCGCTATCAGTATCTAGTGTGTTTTGAATGAACTCAAACCACTTTGAATGACATCTTGCAGAAAGATATGCTGAACGTAACAGAATGTCATCACTGAAAACTAACTTGTGCCAATATTTTAACATGCGTTTGACTATGGCAATTTTAAAAGGATATCTACCAAGTTCACCTATAATACCTGCCTGAGGAGCATGTTTTGAAGCTCCCAGTAAATATCTATAGAAAGAAAAGCTAACATAATTTAAGAAATTACTCTTATCATCAACTTCATTCCCCCGAATTTCACAACCATAGGTCAGAATGGGAACAATCAAATGATCAAAAAGATCTAAAGCAACTTTCACAGAAATAATTCCCATTGTAAGAAATACCTTTACGAAGACTAAAAAGAGCTTTAGTAGCTTTCATCTTAAGATTTTGAAAGTTCGCTTTAAATTTGCCACTGGGAGTTATAACAAAACCGAGATAACAATACTCTTTCACAACATCAAGGGCAAGTCCATTATAGGTAAGTAATGTACCTTTCAGCAAGTGATTACTTTTTTTAAAACCATGACTTTTGACTTCTTTGTACTAATAGAAAGCTTCCACTTCAAAGAATAAGAGTGCATTTATGAAGACAACTTTGCAAACCTACTTGAGTTTCTGAAATCAACAGCAGATCATCAGCATATGAAAGACAGTTGATGCGCAATGAATCTAATGTAATGGGGCTGTCCTCACTGGAGCCAAAAGTACCTGGAAGGTCATTTATGTAAATGTTAAATAACGTAGGGCTCAGATTACAGCCCTGTTTAACTCCCACGTTTGATTCAAACATGTCAGTGAGGCTATTGTTAGATTTAACACAATAGTTAACATTTTCATACATAGACTTAATCACAGAAAAGAAATTACCATTGATACCATAATTCCTAAGTTTCCAAAGCAAACCTGGTCTCCAAACTTTATCAAATGCTTTATGAAGATCAAAACAACAAAAAGAATACTTGTTTCTTCAGATCAATCGGCCAAGCGACAAAATACCTTCAGACCCATGTTCACCGAGCCTTCACGAGTGGGAAACACAGATAGGTAGTAATAAGAATCATTTAGGCCTTCGATTTTCTGACAAATATGCCAAACGAAATATTCTGAAATCAGCTGTGTTGAAACTCGATTCATAACTCTGTCTGTCATCAGATGCCGATAAGAGTCGACTAACAAGCCTGGGTAACGAGAAGACAGCACCCGGTATACGCGCCACGTTGAACTCAGCATCGCACTAAATGTCCGTGCGTATGCCCATTGTTAGCTCCGCTGTCAGCGATGCGGAGCTGATCAAATAGGTGATTATCCGTCGTCGTCCGTCGTCCGTCGTCGTCCATCGTCCGTCATCGTCCGTCAACAATTGCCTTCTCCTCTCAAACCACAAGTCCAATTGCTTTGAAATTTGACATACAGTTCACTTGGGGTGACTTCACTTCAGTTTGTTCAAATCATGGTGAAATTTGCATATTTGTATTTTTGGGCATTTTTTGGTGTTTTTGGTAAAAAAATCTTCTTCTCTGAAACCGCTGTCCGATTGCTTTGAAATGTATATGCAGTTTGCTTAGGGTGACTTAAATCAGATTTGTTCAAATGGTGGTGAAATTTGCATATTTGTATTTTTAAGGCAATTTTTGTCATTTTGGTAAAAATATCTTTAAAAATCTTCTTCTTCAAAACTACTGGTAAGATAGCTTTTATATTTGGTACATATGTCCCTAGGGATGATCTATTTCAGATTTGTTCAAATTGTGCAGAAATATGCAAATTTTTGGTCAAAAAATGTATTTCTCAAAAAGTACTGGTCTGATAGTTTTGAAATTTGGTATACAGGTTTCTATAGATGAACTAAGTAATATATATTGAATTTCTGATGAAATCTGTAATTTTGTATTTTTTGGGGCAATTTTTGCCATTTTTGGTCAAAAATGTGTATTGCCAAAACTACTCATCTGATAGCTTTGAAATTTGGTATAGCGGTTGTTACAGATGAACTAAATGATAGTTTATGGAAATAATGATGAAATCTGCAATTTTGTAATTTTGGGGGAAATGTTTGCCATTTTTGGTCAAAAAATGTGTTTCTCAAAAAGTACTTGTCTGATAGCTTTGAAATTTGGTATACAGGTTTCTACAGATAAGCTAAGTAATATATATAGCAATTTCTGATAAAATCTGTAATTTTGTATTTTAGGCAATTTTTGCCATTTTTGGTCAAAAAATGTGTATTTCCACAACAACTTATCTGATAGCTTTGAAATTTGGTATACAGGTTTCCATAGATGAACTAAATGATATTTATTGAAATAATGATGACATCTGCAATTTTGAATTTTGGGGGCAATTTTCCCCATTTTTGGTCAAAAAATGCGTTTCTCAAAAAGTACTGGTCAACAGCTTTGAATTTGGTATACAGGTTTCTATATATGAACTAAGTGTGATATTTTGAAATTATGATGAAATCTGCATTTTGTATTTTTGCAGCTTACTTTAGCCACTTTTTTCTGGCCACTGCATTGAGTTATCTAAGATTTCCAACCTCTTCATCAACATGTGTCTAAAATAGTTATTCTGTACATAAACACAGCGGAGCCATATAGGCCGCTAGGTCGCTTGTTTTAAAGACGCTTAAAAATCATTTTTGACATTTATGTAATAAACAACGAGATGAAACCACGATTATTTATTTCCCTTGTTGTTGTCCACTGTGTCATGACAGAACACACACGCTATTTGTGTCGGAAGTTTACCGGTACAATTAGTCATCATCACCTTCCCTGCAGCTGTAGTGGCCCGGGCCGATTGTCCGTGATGTATCTGAATATAATCATCGTTGCTGGAGTTTTGATCTGCTTCTCCAAAGTTATCAGACGGTACTGGCACAGCAAACGACCTTCCCGCGTTCCGGAAATAACTACTGATATTCGCGCTGCGTTAGTTCCTTGAACCTTCATTCCTTGTTGAAAGACCAACAAAACGATCTGTGAAAGTTTTTTTCTCTTGACCATATTTGTTTGTATCGCAGGATTACTAATTTTGTAATGGAGTCAGGTTGATTCGTGTATCTCCACCGATCTTCACAGTATAGTTGAGCCTAGCCGGACCAGGTACGCGGGCTCTCCGACTCATTGATACCTACCAGACACTGTACACCGTCGTACGCATTTCGTGACATCGACACAGCCTTGATTTAATCGTGTCTCGCAGTCATACTGTGTTAGTCAATCTGTTTTCAAAGTTGGATCACGTATTTTGACAAGCATACCAAAGCAGTCTTCAGATAGAAAGAAACCACAAAGTATTGAGATAAAAGTTTCATGCCGGTTTATTGAAGTTAAAAATAGTGTTTT
Source organism: Ptychodera flava (assembly GCF_041260155.1). Lineage (NCBI taxonomy): Eukaryota > Metazoa > Hemichordata > Enteropneusta > Ptychoderidae > Ptychodera > Ptychodera flava. The sequence goes on from NC_091930.1 coordinate 6,442,685, forward strand.
CAATTGGCTTCAAACTCACAAAATACGGTTTCCAGTCACCTTGTGGAGATGCAAGAGACACACGTCAGACACGACCCAACGTAGGAAATATGTCACGATGTCAACAGTAACAACACATAAATTTGTAAACAAAGTAGGTCACGGCTCTCTCGCTACAGGCTGGATAAGGCACGATATCAACAGTTTGCATGAGCTTATCGATTGCAAGTCACTAGAAAATCAACAGAATACTTTTCAGTATAACTAAAATCTTACAAATTTCTTCACCATGCACATTGAAAGGAAACCTCAACCACGGGGACCGGAGCATTCAGCATCACGCAATGCAATGCCATGCTGCCATCCAACACTAAGTTCAATCGCAATCAACTTGGCTAGCAAATCGCTCGATTTTTCCATAGAATATTATCAAAAAAGAGGTAAAAGCTACCGTTTCTATCACTCAGAGAGCAATAGCTGTACATGATATAATCGTCTTCTGTGTCTGAGTTGTAGAAAAGCTATCATAAAGTCTCTCGACTCTCGTTGAGTGCACGGCATGGCAGCGGGGCAGCCGACCTGATTAAATATTCACGTAAACCACTGACCCCTTCTCGGAAAGTTCGCATAAAGTACTGGATCTCTCTGCTGTTAGGGTGGATGATGTCATTATTTTAGTCCTTATATGGTACTAAACTGGGTTCAAAGGGTAAACAAAAAGTTTTATGGCTTGCCGAGTTCGGCAATGCGTACCTAAGCTGGACAGAACGCATAGTACGCAACCATTGTATGGTATCGTAAACTTACGTGGCGCTGAGAGCGAGAGTATTGTCACATTGATTTAATCACCTGATAGTATCGCATCGTCCACCGTGAATTTGACCGGGGTCTTTTAGTTTGAGTTTGAGTCATATATGTGTGTGCTATTGTTGATGATTGAATTAAGAGTCTGGGCTGAAATTCATATATTTGTGAATGATAAAAATGCACGGAACATAACGTAACTGAACATAAGAACAACTGTTGGCACTAAAGTCAAATAGTTTAAGGAAGTAAAACAAGATCCTGTTGACACGAAAAAATATGGAAGAATAGCTACTTTTCTTTTATTTGAGGAATAGAAATCTTACTTTCTGACATATGCATGTCAGGTTTTCGACACTGATGGTGTTGGATAAAACGTTTAGATATTGATGGCAGATTGTAAAAATGATAAGGAAATCGGTTTACAACTTTTGATTCGTAGATTTTGAATACATGGGAGTAACCAAGGAGTGAATGATCAGTAGATATATGTTGACTTAATATTTTCACATTTTCATTCGGTGTATTAACATCATTTCTTGTGCTTCAAATTTAAAATATAATGTTGGAATGTTTTACGCTTGAAACATATCTTGCTGAACACTATGCAACAATGTTATCGTAATTTTAACATTTTGTCTTGACTGAAAGGCAATTGCCAGCAATATTCAATTCATAAACACATATGAAGGCTGTAGTGATAAGGTAACTTACTATTTTAACAGAATAGGGTGTAAACAAGATATTGCAGTTGATACAAATAGTAAAAATACAGCAAAAATAGATCAAATTAAAATATTCTTTGCTTAATGAATGTTTGCCTCTATATTAATTGGGAGGGGTGGGACTTAATTTTTTTTTAATCACATAGAAGGGTTTGAATTCGATTTGTTTGAGGGTAATAAAAAGGGGCAGTCAAAAGCAATTTGGTATTCAATGCCGATATCTCCAGCCTTCCTTGGTTTCTGTGAATGCTGATTCAATAGGCAACTTTGTTCCTTAAAGTCCATATATTACCTCTGAAAAAATATTTTTTTATTTATTTACTATAGACTCTTATTGGAGTCATGTGTCAAACACTGGTGTCATTTTATTCATTTCTGTTGATAAATAAATGCAATCTTGCTATAAATTCACGGCTTGAGAAAAAAATCTCTGTTTGAACCACGCCCTCACCTGTGACGTCACATGAGGCAATCGTTGTGCAAATCTATCTATGCCTCCTGCTGTACATACACAAGCAACAATGGCGTCAAATTTAAAATCGGCGAGCGCGAATGAAGATATAGTTTTTGGACTCGGAGTTTATGATTCAGATGATAATGGGGAGCCTTTGGCTCTACGGTACATGATTATTGTTCAGGAAATTCAGAGCCACGGCCGTATAGGTTTTGAGCCAGCGAAGTGCGAGTATCTCCCCAACCTGCGGATCAATCACTTTAATCACTTTATTGCATAACAACACACTTCGGAAAGAGCAGTATAGCAAGAACAAAACTAAACATCGCACAAAACATTGTTGTCTATGTCTTTACATGCAGCTGCTGGGGGAAACATAGTGTTTGTAATATATTTCATGAGAGAGAGCGTATCATCTGAAGTTAAAATGTTACAAAAACTTATCTCTTTCATTTAAACTATCAAATATAGGATAATACAACTTCATTGCAGAAAAGAGAACTTCTCTATCACTATTATATTTTGACACTTCATTAAATAGTGAAATTCATCCTCGACTGAAGACTTACAAAACTTACAAAATCTGAATTCAGGCGGAATTCTTGGTTTTGACCTTCTGCCCAACCCGATTTGTAAAAAGTTATCAGAAATACGAAGTTTTATGACCAATTTTCTACAGCGTAAGTTCTTGATATCCAGTAAGTAATTCTCTAAACCAAACTTAGTTTTAAATTCTCTGTACGTTCTGAGCTTATTATTTCCCTTCCCAAGAGACTTATTATCATTGTGTAAATCACTGTACCAAGAAACTTGATAATGCTTGCGTAAGTTATTCTGGACAATTTTAATAGTGGCATTAATGTTACAAACAGCTGACCAAATATTACCCTCGCTATTAGTATCTAGTGTGTTTTGAATGAACTCAAACCACTTTTAATGACATCTTGCAGAAAGATATGCTGAACGTAACAGAATGTCATCACTGAAAACTAACTTGTGCCAATATTTTAACATGCGTTTGACTATGGCAATTTGATAGGATATCTACCAAGTTCGGCTATAATACCTGCCTGAGGAGCATGTTTTGAAACTCCCAGTAAATATCTATAGAAAGAAAAGCTAACATCATTTAAGAAATTAATCTTATCGTTAACTTTATTCCCCCTAATTTCACAACCATAGGTAGAATGGGAAAAATCAAATGATCAAAAAGATCTAAAGCAACTTTCACAGAAAAATTCCCATTATAAGAAATACCTTTACGAAGACTAAAAAGAGCTTTAGTAGCTTTCATCTTAAGATTTTGAAAGTTTGCTTTAAATATGCCATTGGGAGTTATAACAAAACCGAGATAACAATACCCTTCACAACATCAAGGGCAAGTCCATTATAGGTAAGTAATGTACCTTTCAGTAAGTGATTACTTTTTTAAAAACCATGACTTTTGACCTCTTTGTACTAATAGAAAGCTTCCACTTCAAACAATAAGAGTGTAATTTATCAAGACAACTTTGCAAACCTACTTGAGTTTCTGAAATCAACAGCAGATCATCAGCATATGAAAGACAGTTGATGCGCAATGAATCTAATGTAATGGGGCTGTCCTCACTGAGCCAAAAGTTTCTGGAAGGTCATTTATGTAAATGTTAAATAACGTATGGCTCAGATTACACCCATGTTTACTCCCACTTTAGATTCAAACATGTCAGTGAGGCTATTGTTAGATTTAACACAATAGTTAACATTTTCATAAATAGACTTAATCACAGAAAAGAAATTACCATTGATACCATAATTCCTAAGTTTCCAAAGCAAACCTGGTCTCCAAACTTTATCAAATGCTTTATGAAGATCAATAAAACAACAAAAAAAATACTTGTTTCTTCAGATCAATGGGCCAAGCGACAAAATACCTTCAGACCCATGTTCATCCGAGCCTTCACGAGTGGGAAACACAGATAGGTAGTAATAAGAATCATTTAGGCCTTCGATTTTATGATAAATATGCCGAAACGAAATAAATATGCCGAAACGAAATATTCTGACAGCTGCTGTGTGAAACTCGAATTCATAACTCTGTCGTGTCATCAGATGCCGATAAGAGTCTGACTAACAAGCCTGGGTAACGAGAAGAGAACACCCGGTATACGCGCCACGTTGATTTCAGCCTCGCACTAAAATGTCTTGCGTATGTCAATTGTTTTAAAAACGCTTAAAAAATCATTTTTGACATTTATGTAATAAAACAACGAGATGAAACCACGATTATTTTTCCCTTGTTGTTGTCCACTATGTCATGGACGTAAAATAAACCTACACTGCTGTATGCACAGAACACACACGCTATTTGTGTCGGAAGTTTACCGGTACAATTAGTCATCATCACCTTCCCTGCAGCTGTAGTGGCCCGGTGCCGTTTTGTCCGTGATGTATCTGAATATAATCATCGTTGCTGGAGTTTTGATCTGCTTCTCCAAAGTTATCAGATGGTACTGGCACAGGAAACGACCTTCCCGCGTTCCGGAAATAACTACCGATATTCGCGCTGCGTTAGTTCCTTGAACCTTCATTCCTTGTTGAAAGACCAACAAAACGATTTGTGAAAGTTTTTTTCTCTTGACCATATTTGTTTGTTTCGCAGGATTACTAATTTTGTAATGGAGGTCAGGTTGACTCGTGTATCTCCACCGATCTTCACAGTATAGTTGAGCCTAGCCGGACCAGGTACACGGGCTCTCCGACTCATTGATACCTACCAGAAGTAGTAAGAAAATATTGGATTTTCAGACGAAATAACAAATTTTTAAAACCATTTTATTCGAAATAACTACAGAGATTCCCCTCTTACGCGCATGCGTGGAAGAGTAGAATTCCCACTGAGTCAGATGGGTAATCCCCGAAGGGGTAATCCCCCTTACGCGTTTGCGCATGCGTGGAAGAGGGAATTCCCCCTGAGTCACTACTATTTTCAGATGACCCAGAACGGGTCGCTACATGTCAGTACAGTAACCCATAGCAACCTCTCCGGCTGGTAGTGGAGAAACTCGTTCTGTCAACATTATAAACACGTTCCGAAGGTGTACAGAAATTCCATGTGCAGTCTATATAAAGAAGCTTTTGCCTCATGTTGTCAGTCAGTCACGGAGTCTAGCTGATGTTGAACTCAAGAGTTAACTAACTTTCATATCCATTTAATCCATAATGCCGCATGTATCATTCCAGCGGCGGACTAAATCCTTTTTGTTTTTGAATTTCTAGTGCCTGATGAAAAATGTCCTGAATAAGTTCTGACATTTTCTGTTGTTGCGCCTTTTTCTTGTATTTGTGTAAGCAGCTGTTTATATTGAACGTAATAATGTTTATACTTCTCTCTTCTTTTTGATACTCCCGTTTTTCCTTGTATTACATCAATAATAACACCTGGTATAGGAGTTAAAGCTAAAGAACTGGAACTGCCGGAATTGCTGCTATGACAGCTGAACTTACAAGAATTCCCTTAGTCACATTAAGAGCCATATCAATTCGGCCCATTATAATTTATAACTGCGACGATATGCAGCGCTAGTTCTTTCGATATAGTCGGCCAATTGTTCAACGCTTTCAACAACTGAGACGTGCATTTTTTACTGTATATGTAAGGGATGATAAAAAATAATTGTAGTAATATAGAAAGACAATATGGCAGAAGGAGGAGAGGATATACCACTCCAGGATTTCGATGATGTAAATTTAAATGATGATGACGCTACTGCTGAAACATCTTTATAGACGATGATAATGCCTTGCAGAATCGATCCTTTCCGGATAGCCCCAGGTTGACAATTTATTAACAGAGAGTAGAACTTACAAAGCAAATGGTTGAACAATTCTTAGACGAGAATAAAATTGAAAATCCGGCAGCACGAAACGAATTAATTTTGAATGCTAAGATTAGGGATGGAAAGCTGTATTATAAAGATCTCAGGCTATCAAAAACTACAGAACGTGGATTTAGATCGCTCGAGACAGTAAAAAGAGAAGTGGGAGGATATGAATTTGTAAATAGAGTATACAGATGGAGTGGAGTCGAATATCACTCTAGCGCAGAGCCCGAATTTGTGAGTTCAACATTGCATTCTGAAGATGTGAAAAACGATAAAATACCGGCTGAGAAGATGACGCCAGAAGACATGGGTATATACAAAGATGAACTGACATTCTTACGGCAAGATGCTTCTGGTAATGCAGATAAAATACAAGCTTTTGAAAATAAAATCGAACAATGGAACAATCTAAACCCTGAATATAGAGCTATTAATGATGAATTAAGGATTGCGAATATGCGTCTTGACGATCTTAACAATGAAAAAAAGAAAATAACGCTAGAGAAAAAAGAAGTTGAAAAACAGTTAAAGGATCCTGAAACGAGCACCCAAGGAAAAGAAAAAGCCGAGAAACTACTAGCTGAACTCATAACAAGAGAAGCTAAAATTGTTGATCGAATTGAATATGAACATGATAAGATCAGTGGGGCACGTGAAAGTCTCGCTACTACTAGGTCTCTTCGTGATGTAATTTCCGATCCAGATTTGTCACTTAGGTTGAAACTGACAGAGTTATTTAAGCGGAACGGTATTACAATAGCGGCATTACTTACTGCCCTTGGAATGACAATATCAACAATTGCCCTGGCTGTGACTAAAGGAGGAGGAGGGGGAGCAGGAACTGGCGCAAACACAGGAGGTTCAGATCCACCTAAAATATACACAAAAGCGAAAGAAATTGTAAAGCAATTTGGTGAATGGTTAAAAACCTTGGCCGCAAAAAGTGCTGCTGCAATACCAGGTTTAATCGGCGCCCTTGTCAGTTTTCTATTAAAAACGGCAGGATCGGTGGTCGGATTTGTTGGAGAACAGCTATGGATATTTTTAACTGGATTAACATTAGTCATTATAAATACATTATGTATTAATATATGGCTACGATCGCATGTTTGGTGAAAAGAATATTGCAAAGTTTCTTTCTAAAAATAAAGACCTGTTTGGTTTCTCTGTCGAATTGAATGGTGCAAACTCCGACGAGTAAATCGGCATATACTTCGAGCAAATCCAGGTGTCCGACTCAAAGATGATAATCTATATCATAACATATTAGCTTTCGTGAAGGAATGTCAAAAGACTAACTTCTTTAAGCGACTAGAATTCATAGCTGTATTCCAGGATACTGAGGATGACCAGGAGGCTCATCATCTCCAATAATATTGGGTTCTTCGATTGATTCGCGACACAGGTAATCGATTTATCTTTCAGTCAGACGGAAATATTTATGTAAAGATGTGATTTATTTTTCTTATTTTCTTCTACACTACTATATACATTACACGAAAATGGGGTACGATAGATCATTATTTCCGAATTTCAGCAACCGAATACCGCAGGGAACAAAGTCAGAAAGAACTCATCATGTGATTGCTCATAATCCAAGTGAGGCAGATCCAGGTCAGACACTTATCATACGATGTCCAAAGTTAGAAAGCGGAGTAGTATTAGTTCCAGATACTTTCGACCTGGTTTTTGATCTCGAAGTAATGGGTCATGAAGATAACCGAGTAGTACAAAATGTTGCAAAAAATTTGGTGGAGCGTATGGTTCTAACATTGAGGGCAGGCACTTTTCAATTTGAATAAATATAATCTTATTGAATGTTATCGCGATCTCTTCAAACATAAAAAGGAGAGAACGAACATGACACTGTACGGAATTCAGAACGAAAATCTAAGAAAATTAAGAAGTAACTAGAACGATGCAGTTCACGCTGTCGTGGACGATAATTACTTATTGACACATATAAAACAAAATATGCTATTCGTTTGACTCATCCCCTCATAACAGGTCATGGGGTTGCATAGCCATCAGCGTTAGGGAGTCATATTGAACTGGAAATTACGCTTGCACCCGCCTCCCAATTACTTGTTAGTAATAATGTTGTTACACCCAATTATAAATTAAAAAACATTCAAATGGAATACGAAACAATTTCTGACCTCGAACTCGCGAGGTCAACAGCTGGTTATTACAACGGTGGAAAAAGTTACCTTTACGAGCATATACATTATTTTAGAACAATCCCATTCAAAGAATCAACCACGGTTATCAATGAAAATATACATGTACCACGACGTAGCATTAGAGGTATCTTAATACTCTTCACTAAAAACAGAATCAGTCAGAACTTAATAGCGAACTTTTCTTTAACCCATCCATTGAATCTGTGTCTGTATCAATCGAAGGCATTGCAAATAAAGTGTACGCTCAGAAAATGTTACCAAGACAATTTTGGAAAGAAACACGACGGTATTTGCTGAAGATCGGGACTGGTGTGAAATTGACATGGATGAAGTCGATTATTTGAAGAATAAATTCTGTCTGTTTATTGATCTGCGTAGCTTTAAAGATATTGAATTTCATGGAAATGGTCTTAGAGTAATGAACACAAAGGATGGAATACAGCTTGAAATCTTGAAGAAAGATACTTCAGTGAAAAGTGTCGACTCTCGTGATGATAATAGAATCGAAGGCCGGGATGGTAATATATTTGCCCACGTTTATGTTATCAGTGATGCTCAGGTCTCTGTTGAAAATAGTAGATTAAAGTCTTTACTATTTTAACCGTGACCGATTTACGTCTGTCCTATCGGCCATGTTTCTGCCAGCCATTCCCCCGTGTCCCGATTATATAACTGCACACGTTTGATATCATTGACTGCCATCATGATTTTATTACAGTCTTCGCTCCTAATCTCACCGGCTTTCCGCACAAATTGTACAAAATGTGCATGCTCAGGCTCCTCCCCAGTTTCAAACAGTTTCTTATAGTTTTCAAAGTTTATATGTTTACGAAACACAGACATCTTTTATCCCTTTTTTTTCGTCTCCGAAGTTGGGGTACGAAAAGCATATACTTTGGAACAAATGCCAACAAATTCAAGAATACGTACTCCCTTCAACTCATCTTTAAATTTACCTATCACCTTTTTAGTAATCTTCGGAAAATCGGGGCCGCTCATCCCACTAGTATCATATATCGACTCATTACCATTCTTTTCTACATCTTTTCCAACTATATCATTGAAAGTTACGTCTTGGGAAGGAAGAGGCACACTGTAAATTAAACTATCAGTATCTATGTAGGCTAATTCTATTCCTTTGAACTGATTTTCAAAGTAATTGTGGTGCATATCATACATAAGCAGCTTAGAAAGTTCAAGTTCACTGCCGCGCCAATGAAAACTGGCTTTCTATATTCATATTCATCCCTTTTAAGTTCCAGTAGAGCACTGTCGCAGGAATCGCCATCCTCTTCCCTAGATAAGAAAGTTCTATACTTCATATTTGGTTTATACTTTTGGTATTTATCAGGGCTGCCCGAAACAAATTTAAAATTTTTATACTTTCGGACGTCTTCTATTGTCTTGCCGAACATTGCATTATTCATAAGCTTATAGAAATTCTTTTCAAAATCTGTCTTTCCCTCTGCCCTCTTTTTAGTGTTAAAGTCAATGTAGTCGGCGAGACACGGCGCCTCTTCGAAGGCAAGCGCCCGATACACCTTTTTCAGTCGCATTCCCATCCGAAGATAGAATTCAAGCAACTTATAATGTAAGACGTAACTCTTTCTGTCCTCTAGACTTGTAATCAGTCGACTGCCCTGCCTCGGAAATTCGTAGTGATGCGGCGCAAGTGGTAGATCGGAATGTTCTTCATGTAATTCGGCTGGATATTCTAAGTCTACTTCTAGAAAACTTGGTGGAAATCTAGCACCTGGTCCCCACCCCCCCAAACCTGCTCCGCCATTCTGAGCAGACCATGCAACTTATAATGTAAGACGTAACTCTTTCTGTCCTCTAGACTTGTAATCAGTCGACTGCCCTGCCTCGGAAATTCATAGTGATGCGGCGCGAGTGGTAGATCGGAATGTTCTTCATGTAATTCGGCTGGATATTCTAAGTCTACTTCTAGAAAACTTGGCGGAAATCTAGCACCGGGTCCCCACCCCCCCAAGCCTGCTCCGCCATTCTGAGCAGACCATTCTACCCACTCTTCCATCGTCATCCAATGAAGTCCGCCCGTGGGCATTGGTTGACTCATTGCCCAGCCATAAAGATTATTAGCATCGAGATATTTTATTTCGGTCAACGGTTTCCCTGGATCGTAAGTGCCGCCAGTGGCGGCGTAAGCCGGATGATTTGTCTGTAAATAATGAATATTACACTGACTGATAATTTCCCTCTGAATGAAAGTCATCTGCTCAGCATCTTGAATGAGTTTAAACTTATTACCTGTATAAAGTAACATAGCATCCCATGTCAAGCCGGGCGCTGACATATAGTGGGCTGGATCCAGCTTATATATGTCTAAACATGTGTTTTGGAAATTTTCGAATATATTTGCAAGAAGGAGAACGTCCGTCTCACAATAGAATTCCATATAATCACGAATCGTCTTACATCCAACTTCATCCCACACCTTCAATGCGTGTTCATAATCAGACTCTGAGATATCCTCTTCCTTTAGTTTGCTATGAAATTTGTGTCTCTCCGGGAGCTCCCCCTCTTCTAGTCTGTCAACCGAGTCTAAATATTCGTAGGGGAAGAAACCTTTTGCCCGCTGAATGTCCGGGTACGAAAGTGGCACCATCCATCCATCCTCTGGCACTGTCTTTGCCAACTTATCCAACGGATCTTTCATTAGTTGTAAACTATCCATAAACTTTATCGAAAAGAAACGTTTCACGGTCTTCCTCTTTCGGTTTGGCCACTCTCCGCCGACAACAATTGAAGCACTAAAGATAAATGTTTTCATAAGACCCATGATTCCATCGGCAGTTTTAGCTATTATTTTCAGCTCTGGGCCGCTGGTATCGAATTCGTGTAACTTTTTATACTAAAACTGCTATCATACCCCTTGAAGTTGTGAAAGTAGATAGGAATGATTCTCGACGGATGACACTCTTCACAATAAAAAGTCGTAGGATCCTTCACTACCCGGTGTGTGGCATTCTTGTCACATGCAATGCAAGTCTGGTGCTTCGCCTCTTTCATCGGTTTTATTTTACAATAATATATTCCCGAATAATACTCAGCCATTTCCTTCATTTCCTTGAGAAATTCTGTAACACAATCTGTACCTGTGAATGTTTTTTTATCAAAAATTTCCGGCTCGCCTTCGGGGCCCCATCGTTCAATAATAACATACGAAAGACAAATTGGAATGTGCAGGCCGGTATCCTTCTCAATAATTGCCTCAGTATCTGCATACACGACGTAGGGGCAAGGAACCTTCTTCTTATGTCCTTCGAATTGACACACTTCCTGAGGAAAAACTGCCTTAGCCATGTCTGTTCCACAATACATCTGGTGTATTTCCAATTCTTCTTTCGCTGCAAAACCTTTCCCACAACTTATACAAATACACTTCCGTCTGTGCTCATTATTACGATCATTACGAGAATTAAGAAGACGATTTAATGAAGTAATTGGCACAAAGTGACCGTCTCCGCCCGCGGCACTTACTATTAGTAAAATATTGGCTTCGGAACATGCATCATTGTTACCATTATATATGTTTGATATGTTGCGCGATTCAGTATCATTTTCGTGAATCAACCATACTTTTAACTGAACTCTCGGATTTTGCCGCTCGAACTTCTGAATATGGTCACATCTTCTATAGGTGTAGGAAATGGAATACCATCCCAACAGTAATCAGCAATAAACTTGGTGTACGTATTCCAGTTATTTCTTACCTGACCTCCCTTCTTCTTGCAAAACTCCTTGTCACTTAACTTTATACTTGCTACAACTGAGTATTGGAAGCAGCGGCCGGTGTCACTACCATCAGGGCCATAAGGAAGAATCAGATTACTAGCACAATGCTTATATTTTAACCATTCAGGCAGTTGAATTGGGCTATCGCGTGTCGAAGGGATGCCCGCGCGCCGAAAAAGAATGCAATAAGTGAACATTACTTACGACAATACATGATAAATACTTGGCTAGGTGGTTGGAAGCGGGGTGGTAAGCTGACACTTTCGGCTTTCAAGAAATTAAGACTTCTTCCATGGTACTTATTGAATAACTTTCGTAATTACTTGCGTTAGTACTTACGTTAGTACTTACGTTAGTACTTGACAAGTACCAGCACAGGAACTTACGAAGTTCTAATAACATTTTCCTCTGGCTCCCAACTATTGAAACTTTCTGGATAGCCGCGCCATTTTATCAGATAATATTTCTTTCCTCTAATTTTTTTCGTCTTCAAAATTCGTTCTACTCTGTACACCTCGTCGGCGCGTTCCGAAAGGGCGCTCTGAAGTTCATCAGAATAGAAAGTGCCGAGTATTTCCTCTCCATTCAGATCTTTTATTTTGTAAACTGGCGGCGTTCCCAGTCCAGCTGCATACACAACTTTTGAAACCACGAAAATCTCCTCTGTCCAATATGGTAAATATCCTTTCTTGAAAGTGGTCTTGTATTTGGCAATTCGAACCCGTTCTCCCAGTTTGAATTCAGGGTTAACTCCCGCGGCTGCCAACTCAGGGTAAAGTGTATAAAATGCCTGCCAATCGTTGTCCTCTGTTACATCGATGGGTTTCATTTTGATACTTCCGTGTACGGTGTTATTGTAATTCTCGAGAAGTTGTGGTAGAATGGGGAGCCAGGAACGTGTCTGTCTGTATGTGAAGTATTTCCACATCATCGTTTTAAGAGTATGATTAAAACGTTCAACGACGCTAGCTTTTTTGTCACTGTAGGTGTAAAACCAGTAGATTCCCGCCTCCTCCAACCATTTCTGCATTTTTCGGTTCGTAAATTCCCGCCCCTCATCTTTCTGAAGTTTGTCAGGTTGCCTCCCGGATTTCTTAATCACGTCTTGTAGCGCCTGTAACGTGTGTTCAGCCATTTTTGACTGTATAGGCCTGGCCCATACGTATTTACTGAGCACATCGATTACTGTTAGCATGTATTGAATGTTACGATTCTCTTTTGCGAATGGTGAAGGGAATTCCACAAGATCCGCTTCCCACTGGGCGTCTATCGATGTTACGAAAATGCGCCTCCCGCCAATAGCACGAGTACGAGGTACCGGTTAATGTAGATTATAAGTTAGCTGAGTTTTTAACCACTCCTGCACCTCTTTCTTAGTAACTGACAGGAGTCCGCTGGAGCGTGCTGCGTCATACAATTTTTGTACACCTCCAAAACCAGTTTTTGGGTTGTAATATAATTCTCTAAGAGTACCTTCGGTAGAACCTTCCGCGGAGCCTTCGTGTTCCTATCGGCAGAGCCTTCAATAATTAGCTATATTATACAAAAAATTTTATGTCGTACGGATGCCGTAAATGAAATACTAGTTTACTGAATGGTGTATTTTTTAATTTGTCGATTAGGTCCACGGCTTCCCGTTCTGACACCTCCATTCCATATTCTTTTATAATAGTCTTGTTGTCTGTCTTGCTGGGTGTGTAGAAAAGTACTAACATCTGTATAATAATCGCAATCATACCAATCCATAATCAATAACACTAGGTCAAAATTCGTAAGACAATAGTTGTAAACATAGACACAAAACAGCACAGAACAGACAGTAAATAGACGGTACAAACAAAGTCAAATTCATGAAAGAAAGATATATGTATGTTTTCCCTAAACGGTTTACTAATACTAGTATATTGTTGGGTCAGAACCCAGACAGATAATCCGTCGTGTCTTGCGCTGAAACCAAGTTTGACTAAAAAGTCACTTCGCTTCTTCATATCTTTGGATGATGCGCAGTCATCGAGTATTATTAGAGTGTTAGTGCCAGCCCATTCCTTATGCACGAAGGCTAGTGTATCATCCACAGCATCGAGTCCGACCGGAAACACAAACACGTTGTCATCGGTGAAAATGAATCTTTTATTATACGTTTTATTATTCATGAATGTCGGACAAATGAAAACTATATATTCAAATTTCCTTAAGTACGGACCGGTGAGGAGATCCATTACATATTCAGTTTCACCTGAATTTGTCGGTCCAGTTATAATCATGTTGAATGGTACAGTTGCATACATCTGATCTATATACTGTACATAAATGAACTGATTATGAATCTCTTCTAGTTCTTTTAAGGTATTGGCTCGAGTTAGAATATTCCACCTACAATAGTAATGAATATGGCTAAAGATAACAAACAAATTTTGCCGAATTCGTGAATAGGGTGTGCGCCGAGTGACACGGCTGCTGCCTTCCGTTCCTGTTCCGAAGGCGATAGGGGAATCCGACTCGTGTCATTGTGAGGTGGCCCTCCGGGCTTACGCGTTAGCTCGTCCTGCCACTTCACGGGATCCTCTTCCCCTTCCATCTCGTGTACAGCACTTTCTCGAACTTCCGTGTTTATATCACCGTTCACCCCGAAGACCATAGATTCTGTAGCGTATTGCAATTCATTATTATAACCTGAGATTGCCGGGCCCGAAAGAATGACCATCTCAGACGGCAAGAGAAGTAAATTGGGTGAAACGGCCATATCAAGTTTGACACCAGTATTCATTATTGTGTCTTGGTATCGCCTATAACTGATTACTTTGTCGGTATTACGAATTTCATCTTCGAGGAGAACGCCGAATTCTTTTCGGACTTGCTCTGCACTGCCAGTATCGCCCACTATGGTACTACGAATATTTGCTTGTGCGCCGAGTATGCAATATACGTAGGCTTCAAGGCTTTCATTGAGGCGGGCAAAACCGGCCTTTGTTAGTCCGGAGTCTCCCTTCAGAGGAATGAAACTATTATATTGCCCCTCTGTTCCATCATTTCGGAAGAAATAATAATGTGGTCTGTCTTTGTCGGGCAGTACATGTTTTTTCTTTCCAAAAATGGTATGTGTATAGAAAATGCCTCCATCAGCGGAGAGGAAAAAGTCATGACCATTGTATACAGCGGCAGGCTGTCGAACGGGACCACGATTAGTGTAATATTCATAACCATAACCAAGACCTGAGTTTTGGCCTTTTCGATATCAAAAGTCGGACTTCGTGGGACTTCCAAATTCTGTACATAGAAGTTCATATTGGACGAGATTGTATGGATTGTTGACCTCTTTGAATACAGTATCGTCTGGAAGTGCAACGCCCATTTCATGAAGGATACGACGTATTGTAAAATAAACATGAAAACGGCAGAATGATCGTATTTGTGGTGGAAATTTCCCTTCGGAACCGAAGAGATGGGCGAATGATATACCACAACCAGTCGTGCTGCACCATACAGCGAAATTTAATTGCTGGTCCCAATATTTCATGTGCGGACCACCCAGCCAGACATTACTTTCTTTAGCTGATCGATGAGTGATTACGTTATCTTTGAACACATCCCGTGGGTGGAAAGTAAATTTATCTGTCGGCGTTACATATATTTCTAAGTCCATGAGAATAGGTTTTATGTCATTCGGTTTGGGAGGAATATCAGCATGCTGTACTGTCGGTACGCTCGTCTTATTTAATTGAAAAGCAACTGGGAATGTGTCTGTACTCATGATTTGTGTTTCTATATGCTGATAGATTTTAATGGAGGAGAATCTTCTATATTTTCTCGTCATATTCCAGACCATGTTAATACTATATTTCGGATACAGGTTTAAACGAATTTTTTATTTTTTACTAAGAATAGATAACATACTGCAAACAATGGAGAATTTAATAAAGTCATCAGCAGCGGCAAATACGACAGCGGCACTACCTTCGGTGCCTTCGGACGCTCGATCCATAATAGAGACAAAACGTGAAAAAATACTCTGTGTCATCGCAAGTGGTCAAAGTAAGTTATTTTTGGTAAGGAGATTTCAGTTGCTGACGTGGAAAATGGGGAGATGAAACGGTGAATAAAGCATTTAAAGTCTATGAAGTGAAATACAGTTCTCTTATAAGTGATAATATCACTCAAAGTTTCATAGATCTAGGAGCCCGTGCAATCAGTCAGGTAGTTCCAATCGATGACCGAGATAACTATGCCACTGATCTTAAAAAGGATTTTATTCTAAACAGTGAAATAAAACGATAATCAGGACGGATAGCCTACACATGGGGGCCCATACTTGCTCTAGTTTCCACCGGTTTAATTACGGGTAAACATTTAGATTAAAAAAAAAAATCGGGCTTAATATAATACCCGAAATAAATGGATTCAACTTCGCAAGCACCGACACCAACTCAACAAACGGAAACGACTCCGTCAGGGGCCCCGCCGACTCCGTCACCGACACCGACACCTCCTACCATTCGGAACCCTACGGAACGGAGCGCAATATAGAGAAAATTACATTACCGACGAAGCATCCAGGGAGAGTGGAAGCCGGGAAGAGATTAGCGGAATGGAACAGGCAAAACAAACTGACGAAGAAACGAAAAGCAATGATTAATGATAGCGATGCGGTAGCGGCAAACTGTATAAGCCTACCGCCTACGACGAAAGAACAGTGTGATAGCTGGTATAATAAATGTTATCTTGTTTTAGGAATTATAGGAGTTTCATTGACTGCATTAGGACTATATTTGGGGCGTGCTCGTCATCACAGTTGCCCCCTCCGGAAAGATGAGCAAAATCAGAAAGCGAAAAAAACAGAGCCCGGAACGGTAGCGGCCCCCTATAGAACGAAACTAAGTCAAGGTCCCTCTACATTGTATGAGATGGACTAATACATAATTTTATTTATTATGACTATGTTAAACCTGTTAAAAATACATTGCTGTTCTCCAACTCCGAAAGGACCTTCGGAATGATTCCGTAATTATTTTATTTTATTTTTCTATTTTATATACTTATCAGCAATCATGGATACTAAAACAGTTGTAAACACAATGTACGATGGTATTGTAATCGCAGGACTAGCGATGGGATATCTAATGATCTCCAGCAAATTTCTAAAACTAGAGGTGGGCGATCCAAGTCGTCCAAATTAACTCGGTGGGTAAAATTAGGCGGTGCGACTGCTGCTGCGGTTGCAACCAAGATCTCCTTGAACAGAAAAATATTATTCCTGCAGAACCTTATACTTTGTAATGTATAAACATACAGTAAGTATGATCATTTGGATCGACAGCAAAACAGGTGAACCAGTTACTGTTAATTCAACCCTTCATTGACATGACACAGTTTACTAAAATAAGACTTTTACAGTGTGGACTATATAATTCATGGCATAACATAACGGGGGCGAATAATGTACTAAAATACCAAGAAGGAAACGACCCAAAAAATAAGACGACAAAATCAATACGTCTGGGTAACTACAATATTGATACTCTCAATAAAGCGATAGGGATGCAGCCAAAAATCAATTTCGAAAAACATCTGCCCACAAACAGTGTTTATCTAACACTGGCTAGAAATGTTAAAGTCTATTTCAATGCCACAGGTAGCTTCGCCAACGTCGTCAGCTTTTCGGATAAACCTGAGGACAACCCCGTGATAAAAAGTACTATGAGTCCAGGTCGAGCAGATTTCTTAAAAGTTACTAAATACGTGGTTCATTCAGATGTCGTCGACGTTACTGGAAATTATGTTTCATTTGGCTCTGGCGTCGGAGGATACATACAAGGGAAAGTATCGGACTGTTTACGAATACTTCCAGTTCAGATACAAAAGAAATAAGTGAAAAGGTCACCTATGATTTTAAAAACGGGGTGCAATTTCCATGCCATTGAGAAAGGGTTCAGACTATATGAGTTCAATGCGTATTTGGATAACAGATCAGGATGGAAACATAGTTAATTTCAATAAGTGGCCAACTAGCTTTTGTATTGAATTGCTGTAGCTAACGGTGTAACATAAACCATCCCACGACCAATCCTCCAGCAATATAAATCATTTCATATTTCTTTTGCTCAGGACTGGGCTGATAATAATCTGAGAATAGCGCTAACGCTTGCGCTGCTTCGCCTTCGGAACCGTTCCGAAAGGGCCTGACGTAGAGTTGGCCACCGCTTCTGCTTCTTCCAGGATTTCTGCATCTGTATCTCTTAATTCAACTGCAGCATGCGCGTCCTTTGCTTGATTTTCTCTTTCCCAGTCAGCCTGGAGTAATCTTTTTTCTGACCAGGTGGCACGATCATGTTCAAATTTTTCTAATGCCTTATCATGTCGGACCTTCTCTTCAATAAGAGCGTCACCATTCCCGCTAAGCTTTTGTCCGATAATATTTCCTCCTGTGAATGCCGTTGCATTTAATACAGCACCAAGAACTGTCATTCCTATAGCTGAAGCCATGATTGTATATTATTATAAGGTATTTTTTAATTTCACTGTATATAGGTCCCTACGGAGTAAATCATGTCTGGTCCAAGTAACTTCGGTCTAGGTGCAATTCACGTACAAAATCTTGAGCTTGAAGATTTAAGTGATGTTAAAGTTAACAATAATACTAAGATAGCAGGTAATCATAATAAGGATTACGTCCTTCGTTATAAGGACCGCGAGAAACAATTCGTGTTATTGCCAGCAACAGCACAGAAACATGAACATGCTGTAGAATTTTCCGAACTTAAAGACATTGATGAGTCCATAATAGACGCTACAAGGCTTCAAATGATCCTACTCCTTTTGCTCTGACATGGGATGGGATAGTCAGAAATTCATGCCTATAATGTACCGCGTAACATCTTAGAATATTGGATAGTTAAATTGTAGGTGGAGTTACTGAACTGCATGGGACTCCGAATGTGATTTATTTTGATAGCAATGTAAACAAATATAAATTGTCCGATTTTCGCCTTTATCTTAAGCCTAATAACCCATACATTACACTACTCGGTATACCGGTTCACCTTAAAATTAGTCCTCTTAATACGATAATGAAGGCAGATAATACACTGCGAAGGGGGATAAACGAGGGGGAGAATTATTGTTCATATACAGCTAGCAGGGTTCCAGGAAAATTATTTTGGGACACCACTTTAAAGAAACTGGGTCTGAAAAGTGTGGGGGAGGAGACAGCTGAATTAACTTTACAGACTGCAAATCAACAGATGACTGATAATATGAAAATAATTGAGCATGGTACAGTTGTTATCAAATGTATAAAATTAGGTACAGGAGACGAGTTTGATGATTTAGTAGGAAATATTGCTTTAAAAACAGATTCAAGAATGAGTCGCACTATTTTCATAACTATTGATAAAAGATCGAAAAGATTTAGATATTTTTACTCATACTCAGGAAGAAAGTAGTTCCAACAACATTTCATTTGTTAAAAAAGATACAACTACTTACACTTTAGATATCAGTACCATTTATCTAAAACGTCTCATATTGTTTGAAGTAATGGTCTTCCGACATATTTTAAGTTCAGAGGAAATTTCTAAAATTTTATCTATCGGGTGAACAAGTTCGTACCGATAGGTAGCCATATCAATGACAAAGCAGGGGTTGCTCCACGGTTACCGCATATTGGAGCAACGAGTAGTTCTGGGGAGGGAGGTGTGATGGTTTTCCTCCCTCACTGTAGCGGGAGGGGATTCCCTGTAGTTATTTTCGTCCACGTATCCAATATTTCCTTACTACTCGCAAACATGTTACAAACTATTGGCAAAGCCAAACTGTTTTATGAGGTTAAGATTTGGCATAAAAATTAAGACCTACAATTGCAGCTAGTGCCCTTTGACATGAGGATTAGGAATCTTACGCTCTTGAACCATCACTAATGTGAATAGCAGTCTCTCTATAGATATGGCTATAGCAGAGGCAAATGCTTGAATTGTACTCTTCAGTCCACAGTTCGTTTTAGCTTTATCTTGAACCTGACGTAAATATTTGATCACTTTGGTTCATTTAAATTCTAGGCTAAGGGACTTTGATTTTGTTTAAATTGTATAAAGTAGACTTGAATCTTTCGGGGCATGACTCGGCCGATACAGATACACCATGTCATTACCTGAAAATTGCAGTTCACACAAGTGTCCACTTCATTTCACCATGTACACTAGCCCCCTGGGCCTATAAGGCCCAGGTTATTCGAAGATGACGTGTTTGTGACAATTGGCCGCCTGCGTGTAGAAGGACTGTGGCCTGCCGTATTTCGGGCAACTATCTCGAACGATATCGTTTTGATGTTCAACCATAGAGTCAACACAGAGTGCGTTGTATGATAAATACATTTAGCTGACTTCATTCTGAAATTAATTGTCGAAAGTCCGGTTGTAGAAGGTGGCCAAACGTTTTCCGGCTGCATGTTTGTGTTCGCTGAAAGAATTTGATTGCACTTTAAGGACACATAAATTATGGTTGCTTGTTTGTAGATCTCACTGAAGTTCTCGTGGGTTTGTATTTTGCCACAAGATTTCACATGTCAATTTTATTTTTCACTGCCAGGTTGTGCGAATTGTTGTAAGATGTTAAGGGTTGAGTAACCTTGTCCACAAGAATTTCTTGCCGCTGACCATGACAGTTACACTGTCTCTTCATAAATAAGGAAGAGACATGTTAGGCCACTGTTACTTTACGCTTCCCTAAACACTGATTGAAGCTTCAACATTTCGTTAGTTATCAAAAATATATTTCCAAAACTTATAAGTTGTAGGGTAGTTTTATCTCATGCTAATTTCTGGACTAAGTACAGAATTTACCCACCATCTTTAAATACCATAGACAAATAGTTCAGGCATAGCGGCCGATCAGATTTTTGAGAGTTTTAATAAGTAAAAATCTTTGCCATATTGAATACCGAAGAAAATGGTTAGTTATAAAGTAATGTTCGATTGACAGTGATGTGCCATAGATGAAAATCGTGGTACAGTTTATCCGATACGAGACAAGCTATTCTGAGTTCAATACGTTACCAGCATAGAGCAAACCTGGAATGGTATCGGCCAGGCAGACCTAAAATATTCGTGCGTTCGAGTTCAAACGTTTAAAACAAACAGCCTCTCGCAGGGGCAAATAAAACTCTCAGCGTCTGAAAAGTCAATTTGTCTGTCATGTGTTAATTATTAATTATATATATCGATGTTAAAATTGTCAAGATCTCTCCTCAGCGTTTGAACAAAATTTTTGACTTCACAAATGCAAGAAGCCCACCTCCTATACCTGTTGCCCTATCTTTTCTGCATAGATCATAGCCATCGATCAGAAACTCTATGTCAGAAAAGTTTCACTGATAATTAAAACATCAAAGACATACTTAGTATAGCAAAACCAAAATCTTAACTGATCAATTTTGTTGGTAATATGTTGAATATTCAAGTGACCAAGGCGCAAGCCTTTAACAGTACTGAGATCATGAGCTTAGCAAATACTTAATTTTGCCGGGAAAAGTCCACTGTTCAGCACACAGCTATCATTTTGCGAAGCTTGCATCTGCGCTTAGACTGCAAGATCTGTCTTGCTAGAGGGCGCTTTCATCGTTCTCTCTCAGTAGGACGTGGCGTAGAGAGCGCCCTCAAGCGATGGATCTTCAGTCTAATCTACTCTGGCAAGGCTGCTGTAAACCCTTGCCACTCAAATTAGATCGGTAAAACTTTACCGATTCCCTATTAACGTCTATTAATCAATTGTGAAAAATCGCCACATGTGTATATTTCGTTGCAAAGTGTAAATGAAGTTAGTTTGCTTACAGTTTTGGGTACTGACGGGATTATTGACGATGAATTATTGCAATGCACCACATGATATGTTGACCTACAGTGTGTGTAGCGTTTGCGGTTGACCACAGTTTTTTGCATGGCTGAGGTACTGTCACAGTAAAAAGATCAATACCGGTAGACCTTTCAATGGAAGAGTTCATTAAACAGGTTCCGGATTAATTTCGGAATTTCTATTGCGTTTCGGAAAAGTACATCTCTCCGACTGTTTGAGTGTACATATATTTTCTCCACACTCTGGACATATAAAGGATGACCTAAACTTTCCAAAGACACTTTCAGTTTTAAGATTAGGTCAAGTTAAAAGTCGCTGTTAATTAATAATTATTATTATTATAAATTATTAGTTAAACTGTTATACAAATACTACAAACGTTATCATCGTAATATTGGGGTAATTCTTATGATAAACGATGATTAGAATGTCTACTACTATAGAAACAGGATTTCCTTCGTGACAATTGCCTGTCGACGTGACTAGAATCACATTTGTTGGAAGTACTGCCAAAGTGAGGATGTGTCGTTAGGCCGTCAAGAACGAGAACATTCATGAGAAGCTCGCCCTCATCGGACGTTCTCCTGACGAGGAAAGTACGCCCAAACGCACGCTGTAAGCCGTGTAAACATATACAGCGGTACGTGTAAGATTTCGTCTCTATTTTTGGCTGACTTCACCAGTGACGGTTAACTTAA
This sequence comes from Ptychodera flava, assembly GCF_041260155.1. Lineage (NCBI taxonomy): Eukaryota > Metazoa > Hemichordata > Enteropneusta > Ptychoderidae > Ptychodera > Ptychodera flava. Next base: position 6,464,993 of record NC_091930.1, read on the forward strand.
ACATGAAGGTGGTTTCCTGTTGCTTTAAACAGTACAAAATGAGAAAATAGGCATTTCCCAAATCATATTGTTCCTGCACTTATTGTGAGGGCACGCTTTATTTTCACTCGTAAAACGAAACAATGTTCTCATGACTTGTAATGTACAGCGGCGCAATTTTTACTGTCCTTAGAGTAAAGAGTGTTGGTCTACTCCGTTCTGCTGTGAGTTCTAAACACTTCTCTGAGCGATGCTTCAGTAACTCGCAATAGTTTAAATTACGCCTGGAAGTTTTATTTTCTGACATTTTGACATGGTACAAGGGCACTGCATTTCTCCGTTTTCAGTCACGTTCGCGGAGTGTTGGCAAGCCACAACGCAACACTCGTTTTGCTGGTCACTAAGACAAGTAATACAAAATATTCATTTCAAATTTTAAAAATGGCTGTGTTGAGGAGGAGAAATTGAATGCCATCCAAATTGAGTTGAATTTTATACGAGTGCAATGGTGTGATTACACACAATCGCACATGACCACATGATCCAATCTTTACTCATTTTCTGACCGATCTCTTGATATTATTAAGGCGAGTCATGATCAAAGTTTCACTTTATATCAATGGTCAGTTTACTGCTGCAGAGGAATCTTATCAGTAGAGATATATTATTTATACCATGTTTACACGACAAGAATATTCTGTTGTTCAGCTAAAGCGAACATTATAATTTGAATCAAACTGATCGCAGTGGGTCACGTAGTCTGCCCTTGGGTCGACCAATTTTGCCGAAATGTTCCGTATTCTGTTAACATAGTATTCAATGGATAGCCATGAATTCGTACAGTATGACAACCTACTGAAACTATTTCTGTGTCTGTGCATTGCGTGGTTTTTGAAGAGCTCTCTGTCACTATTAATCTCTTCTATTCAAATTACATATGATTCAACATTACGCTCATGACCGTCTGCAATTCAGGAGTATAACGTCAAAGTCTCTTGACCTGAAGCGCCAGAATTTACTTCGGCGTGTTGCCTTTTACCTTTGACCTATTTATAAAGACTCGTCAAAATCGCCGAAAAAAAATTGATTGTTAAAAAATTTCAAAATCTATGTCTACAGTCTATTTTAGTGTATACGCTGAATCCGTGACAAAACGCGGCCAATCTGTTTACCGCAACGAAATTTTAATAAAGAAATTTGAAAATAGATTTTTGTTGATTTTTCTGGTACGCTAAAATCTATAGAATATTGAAATATACCCATATTTCTATTTACTATTTCTAATATAAGCATATGATTTCGAAAGAAGCATAATGGTAATTCCGGCTAGCAGATTGCGGCCAACGCGAAGCCTTGTTCACTCACCAGCCCGACGTAAATTGAAAATAGGAAATGCAGGCTATTTCCTATTTCCAATTTGGTGCAGACATGCGCAGTGGCATGCTGCGTCGCTCACGCAGACGTCAGAGACGGTGCGGCGTCGCACGGTAATTGTTACACTGTAACACAGCCCCTCGGGGGACTGTGACTGTAAATTACATTCATCGAATCATCAGCCCGGAAGTGGATTCGTATTTGGTGCCAGATTTGCTCTTCACCTGATTGTGGTTCTTTAGTGGAAATGTGGATACCCACACGTATTCTCAAAATCATCAGTGGAAAAGCGGGAGATTTTTGTTCACCATCTAGGCCCGTGAAAACTTTTTGCAAAGGTTTATCGATGAAAGGATTAGAATAACACTTTGAAATCTGGTAAACAATGTACTTACACGTACAACCATTTCAGCGTTAAGGTGAAAATGTGACTATTTAATAAGGGCATCATCATGAACACTTTTTCCGCAAGCTGTCTTGTTGCCCTAGACTGTAATAGTGGTGGTCAGCTGTCAGACAACAACAAAGATTACATTGATGTGTCAAGACAATGTCATTGGTCATTGACATGGTTGTAACTATATCTGCAATTATTTCACTGACTCTTAATTAACTAGGTACTTTTTTCTGGTTCATATTTCTCCTATATTTCGCACTATTATAAGGGCGTCTTTTTTCTTGAGAACCCCAGTAAGGAGTGTTTTGAAATTTTGCGTAACAAGCATAGCTACCCAGCTTTTCCTGTGAGCGCCAAGACATCCACATCGTCCGCTCGCACGGCTCGTTAGCCAGACATGAGTCTTCCACTAACTTCCTGATTTCGGGAAGAATCCAGCTGCCCGAACAGCAGGCCTTGGCAAGCGAAGATGAGACATCCAACGCGTATGCAACAATGGTCTGCTATGTACGAGTCAATAAATCTTTCAAACCAAACAAATACCTGGGAGAGATGTTTCTTCTTGGTACAGTTTGTCAAAGCGCCCAACTGTTGTCATGGCCTGGTTGGGACGGGGCAAACAAAACTTAGACTATCGACAGCCCATTGTGCCTTTCCTTTTCTATTATTGTTGTCTCTCGCACATACGGGGTCTGGATGGGGCCCGGGACTGGGGCCGCAAGCGTAGCGCCGAAGGAGCGAGTCAGCCGAAGGCTCGAGTCAGGAATGCACCTGGTGTTGTCACTGTCGGGGGAAATGGGTAAGCTTACCCATGCGTGGTCTAAATCACGGGGAGGGGAGTCACTGTTTTTTTATTCCCTATCACTTGTCCATGAAATAGAGAAAAAAGGGGTAGGAAATGGCGCAAATCGACTATCGACGGTCTCAGACTTAAGGAAACGTTCTTTCGTTTCAAGAATGTCCGATTTCGGGGTCCATTTTTCATTGTGTGGCGTAATTATTACTTTTCGTGCATGCAATGCCTGTACGAAATTTAGTTTGGCGGTCCATTGAGGGGAAAGATCACGTGCCCTAGACGGTCATTCAAGTTAGAATAGGGGATCTGCCTTCTCTCGTTTCGAGCTAATTACGCCTTCACATACCACAAGGGTCAGTGTATCTTGACGTCAAAATCTGTTCAATTCGCGGGAGACATTTTTGTTACAATGTAATCATTATTTAATTACGTCGGACTCCTTCTGCTGCCTGGGTTGGTGCCACTTAATGTCATTACGCATGTCTGCACCAAATTGAAAATAGGAAATAGCCTGCATTTCCTATTTTCAATTTACGCCAGCCTGATAATAAACTGGATAGGGTGATTGGCCGCTTTCTGCCACGCAGTAGCACCATAATGCTTATTTCGAAATGATAAATTGATATTGAAAATAGAAAAAAAGAAATAGGGTGTATTTCAATATGCGACATATTTTAGCCCAGCATGAAAATCAACAAAAAATCTATTTTTCGAATTCCTTTATTGAAATTTCGTTCCGGTAAACAGATTGGCCGTGATTTGTCACGGATTACGCTGAATGAACGAATCCTATCCCTCGTTGGTGCGCTGTCGCGTTTTGAATTTGATGCAACCTTGATGTTAGTCGTATTTTATTTCTACATGTATATGCTCATTCTTAATAGGTTAGTTTGTTGGTCACATCACTCGGTTATCACATAGAGTGTTTTTATGGTAGGGGAAGGAAATTGTAACTGAAAGCGCCACTTTTTAAATCAGCACGCCATTTACGAAAACTCCGTGACCGCATCGACGAAGAAAAAAAAAACTTTTAAAAACACGATGTGAACTAATTTGAGATATTGATCTTTATATTTTTCAAATTTCTCAAACGTGTTTGGTGCCCTACAGCGGAAAGTTGCTATATTACAAATTACTAACATGCTTAAAAAGAAAGTAAGAAAAAAACAGATGAACTTATGTTTGTTGATTAAACCGACAGCAGTTTACTATCAAATTATCCAAAATCAGTTCCAATAGTGTTTTTGTCTGTTGTGACAATTGTAAACGTGTTATATGCCCTGATGAGAGATATTCAGTTTTCACACTGCCAGAACAAGTAAAATCACATATCTTGAGCATTATTTGACAATATTGGGCTTTGGATGGATTAATAGGCCTATATTTTTAGCCTTTGTTTGCTTCTACGTCATTTCAACAGTGCATACTGATAAACATCTCAGTTAAACTTGAGAAAGGGAGCTTGTTCCTGAGAAGCTGAGAGTAGTAGTTTAAAATATGCACGTCACACTATTGGAAGATACTTAATTCAAAATGAAGGGGCTACCAGAGCAGCACAACTTGCGGTGACTTCTCATCAGTTAATGAGACATGGGAGATGGCGTTCAGTTACACCCACAGGAAATCGATTAATTCCCCTTTATTTAGATGCGTACTAATTGCGATATTCTGAAGAAATCAAAATGTACTTTAATGCTCGCAAGTGTGAATGCAAATATTCAAGTTAGGGATGAATCTTTAAAGAAGTTTCCAAATGGCAACATTGAGGAGATGCCATTGTTTGACGAGAGTACGTGGCAAAATATAAGCTGTCATGGAAAATTTGTTAGGTTTTGCCACTTGACGAACACGTTTACCTCGTCAGGGATACCTTTATAATAGTGTGTCTGTTACAAAAAGAAATTATCTTTCATGTTAGCTTAAATTAACATTCAAGTTTCTTCGTATGTCGACTTTGAAATCTGGATGTCTTATGTTTCTCGGCCACTCAAATTCAATGTGGTTTTAAATACATCTAATTATATATAAATTGGTGTAAAGTTAATTATTGTCTGCTCAGCGCCTTAGCATGCGTTGATAGGTAGAAATAACTTAGCATACCTGTTTTTAAAATCGCAGTCACACGTCAAGCAATCCCAGCACATAGGTCTCGGTATTCACACGGACTTGTGTAACAATGCACTATGTAAGGACCAATGCATGTATGCTACTCTACCACCAGTATGTTTCCCGTCCCTTGGTAGCGTCTATTAAGTACATGTCAATGCCATTCACATGCAAAGGAGGTATCTGGGCACAGCGGCTCATCGATTTTGAAAAGCATTAACTTTAAATTCGTTTTTCATGGCAAAGGGGAAACAAAACTCCAATTATCACAAAGGAGCACATTTGCATTGAAATTATAAATAACACTGAATGATTGTCGCATGGCCACTTACTGTAAAAGGTAGTTTTAGTAACTGTCCTGACAGATCTTCCAACCCATTTCTCATAATGATCTGTCTGTACGTTAATTTTGTTCTGCCGATCACTGACGCGAGGGCTATTCGCCCTGACCAATAACTCGTTAGCAGCTCATAAGGTAGTAGTTATGAGCTGCTAAGGATGAATGAGTGCCCCACGCCGAACATAAGGCGATAAATAATGAACTACGATAAAGTAGCTGTAGCCTATACACAGTAAGTGAGGCTACTCACAATTCCCCTTGATTTGTGCACTCGGACATTATTCGCTAAAGGCTTCTTCAATTTTATCAGTTTCTGAACAATTTGAAACTTAGAATTTATTTTAAGGATTATTTGTTAAAACTATTTCCCAAAACTATTGTTTATGTATAAAGTTTAAGAGTAAATTGAATAGAAAGTCGATGCATGAAGGTGCTAAAAATTGTACACTTGTCAAGGTAAAGTTATCAGCAACTAAGATGGTCTCATCAATACCCTTCTTTTGCCAATACAGATGCAACTTATTCCCTTAGTTTCCTTGAAAATATTGTGTATGGCTGTCAAAAATCTTTGTGACAAAATTACAAAATTGCTATCTCCAAGGGGTTATTCTTCTCATTATTCACAGTGAGAAATCAGAAAATTATGATTATAAAAACTATGTTGCCAGAATTTTGAAATATGGACAGAGCTCTTCTGTGTACAGAAGAAATTTGCTTCAGTTCAGTGAGTGATCTCCGTGTGTACAGCATGGAGAATTGTGGGTAGCCTCACTTACTGTGCTATAGCTACCGTTGCGTTGTTAAGTTCAGATGAGGTCCAGCTGCCGAAATGGCAGTCTTGCCAGGAGGACCGTCCCAGGGCAAGTGAGGATAGGGCAAGCCTACATGATGATATCTTGACCCTCGCCACAAATGGCCCTGTATGAAAGTTTGCAATAGATAAAATTCCTTACTTTTTGTAAGTTATTATAACATACATAATAAGCAGACTCCTAATCTCGCGAATATTATAGCAAACAATATATATTGTGCGACTCTATTATATCAACAGTTGACATAAAACAGATCAACACTAAATTTTAAGCTTTGCAAACAATGGACGAATTTTGGATATTGTCTCGTGATAAATCACTTTAGAAATAGTTTGGAATTGTACGGATCATTTCAGTCAATCGTTTTAGAAGTTTTGGTTCTGCATTTTGAGCTAGATTTTTTACCATTCAAAAAGACCTGTTGAATTTTTGTTTTGTCACGGGAACTTGCAGTATGTACTTTTAGATCCCAAATACAACAGAAATTGCGCCTAAACGGAGCGTTTATAAACGAGTGCAAACAAATACGACAGAGACACACACTGTTGCACAGATCTGGATCAATGAATAGATACTCAGCCGGGGTGGGAGGCTAATGCCTCGGGTGCAAACAACACCTTAAATGACAGAGTGATAAAGAATACAGATCGATCATTTTGAGAAATTGATTGGAACACTTTTCACATGAAGTCGTCAAGAGTCGTGCAGTTGCCAAAATTAAACTATCCTTTCAGTGAGTGTGATGGTGCAGCAAGGATACAGTGTGAATTATGATTCCACTGTCAATGAGCATTCTCTTTGATTATTGAAGTGTGTTTCCCTGTGACGTACGAACAACTTATTTATCAAGCTGAGTTTGATTCTTCTTTTGACAATTAATCAGTAACTCGCTTTTACTTTTGCAATCAACTTAATTTTTCATGCTGTCATTGGTCCTTTAGAAGTCTTGCATCGTGATTCTGAACAAAGTCTTAATTGTGTGTCTGTCTAATACCGAATTTGGCCGCCAGAGGACATGGAGCAGAGGTCAAAGAAACCCTGGACGGTTTAATGACGTTAGTGATTAGCAAACAATAAATTAAGCTGCGGCCTTTCGGTTAGTCTAGTGATTTAATGGTATGTGCACAATCCAGATATTGTAGGCAAGACGTTTTCTTTGTGTGTACCATTGAGAGAGCGTTTCTAAAGACTTCTGCCATAAAATTTAATCACTAAACTAAATATCTCCATTAGGATGTGGCGACGGCCCCAGTAGATTGACTTTAGATCATACTTGACGATACAGATTTGCACATGTCGACGGACGTCAGTCGGTGCCAGGACTTTTTTTGTATCATTGTTCACGTTTTGACAGTCTTGACAGTATTTTTATTAGTCATGTTTGACCAATTTTTTTTACAAATTTTCTGTCAAGAACCGTTTTATCCGTTTTCATAGGTTGTATCGGGGCAACACCACGCCGACTGTGCGTGTAGTAAATATATGCAGCAGCTAGGGCATGTTTTGCTATTCCTGTATATGTAAGTGGACGTCAGTCTTCACGAGGACGTTTTTCTCTACCATTGTTAAAGTTTTGAGAGTCTTGACTGTGTTTCTTTAGTAGTCATGTTTGACCAAGAGTTTTTGACAAAGTTTTTTGTCAAGAATCGTTTCATTCAGGTTGCCTCCGTTGTGTCGAGGCAACACCACATTGACTGTTGCAGTTCGCTCAAAACATGTGTGGGCTTGTGAGCGTGTCAATTTAAGCGCCAAACCTCATTTCTTTCATCCTTCTGTAAGCATACTGTGTATGGGCGTTCATTCCATTCATTTTTTTGTTTTTAAGTTCATCTTTCTTCTGCAACTTTTGCCAGATATTCGCTTTGGAATATCCACGGCAGATGAGGATCATGACTGCATGATCATGTGGACGGTATGTGCTGGCAGGCAAACGTGTATGGTCTTGATGGCTTTGTCAAATGACGGGCGCGCCAAACAAATCTGTGGGATTTCTCTTGCACTCTTCTGAAAGCGCACTAGGTTGGACGTAGGTTATTTTGGAAGCAATGTTTCTATTTTAAATTTAGGAATCTTCTTACAGGCTTCACAATCCATATGTTGGATTTGCTGTGTTTATAGCTTTTATTTTCAACTTTGTTTAACTTTGCGCTTTACAGCTGCATCCCCTGCTATCAATTGTGTTTGGATTTTGCTGCGTTTATAGTCTCACTTATTTAATGCGTTAGCACATTCTGTGTTTTTAGTCTCCCGTTTTTATCTGTTTTTTTTGTTTTGTTTTGTTTTTTGTTGTTGTTGTTTTGTTTTGGTTTTTTTTTTGGGGGGGGGTATTTGATATATTAACTGCAAACGGCAAGTAGTCACTAAATTGGGACAATTAGGTCTGGGTTCTCAACATCTTTGCCTATAGTCAGTTTCTCCATTCACCATGTTTGTCTCCAAACCAGGCTTATTAGGACTTCATACCAGTCCACACAGTACTGTAGATTTCCAATAATTCATTATGATTTGCATTCTCCGGCGGAGATTCCTCAGTGAAGTCTACCATGTCTCCCATGTGTAGACAAATTTACAGACTAGTTGTCAAAATTTTGAAAACGAACTTTTATGCACACCGTTCTTCTCAATTCCCATTTTAAATGATTGGGAAATTATGCATAATTGAGGAAGGAGATAGCATTTTTGTAAACTTTGTCACTGAATATGTCTTCAGCCATATAGAATAATGTGATGGAACGTAGGGAGACTAGTTACACCCGTTTAATGAAACAAAAGGTATTGATTTTTTTGCAATGGAGTGACAAAAGAAATTTGCATGCTAAGTTTTTTTTTCAGAGAATGACCCCTTCAGTTCGTCATAAGTTGCTGCTTTAAAAGAGTGGCATTTGCAGTACCTAAAGAATGTGCCTTTATGGTTGTTTAGTGGTTATTTTGAAACCTTCACTGAAATATCTAAACGTACTTGTACTAGATATTATTTGACAATTATTCTGATGCTGAACATTAGCGCTAACATGCAGAACTGAATTTTTTTTTTAGAAAAGGAACATGGGGAAAACATGTCAAAGTGGCGTCAGACTGAGATATGCGAATTATGTATGGCAGCCCTGCTTATTGCTTCCCATTAAGTTGGATTTTGCTTGGCTTACAGCCCATTACAGGTTCTCAATGTTAGGCGTTGCTTTATCTACAGCGTTTTAAGTGTCTATGCCATGGCCAAAACAACATTCTTAAAAAGTTTCCTCCGGGGTCGATTTGTCACATGATGCATTGTATCGATGTGAAATTTGAACAATGCGCGAAATTGTCTACTGCAGGACGCCTGTAGGCACCTAGCTAAGCTGGATTGTTTGAGCCTCTCAAGCCAGCTGACGTATTTGCATACTGTCGACCAGGACGAATGACCTCAATCGTCCGAATTGATATGCATGATATGTAAATCAATCAAAGCGTCACTTCTGAAATATGATGCACAAATAGAGCTAAAATCAAAGGGTCCGGTGGACGCGACGCTCAGAACAAGCACAGGATGGACTGTTGGACAAGCAATGAAATACCAGCAACCAGCATCATAATAAAGTATAATCAGTCATCGCCATGGATGCGAACAGCAGTTAATTTTCAGCATTCTCGCGAGCAAGTGCATGCTTTCTGCTCCGCTGACCAACGCAAAATTTACGAATAGCGTCAAGGTGTTACAGTACAGGGACGCGTTTATGACGATGATGATCCCAAGGATCGACGGGAAGTTGTTCCGAGGATTATTGTGTTGCGGGCAGTTTTATTGTACAGCACACGTTAAACATTAGTTATACTGACAAAGACCGACTAATAACTTACAAAGTAAAATTAAATTAATTTAGAATTTATTCATTTTCATTAACAAAAAAACAACCCACTAACTCTTGTGAAAGTTCCCAAGCAGACGACTTTACGTAGGTTACTATGCTGACCCACTACTTCCATGTTCTGACCACATGTATAAAAACCTCTATTTGAACATTAGCTTTCATAATTTTATGTTTCCTATTTTGTGCAAGGTCGTTCACGACTGACAAAATCTCACATCGAAAAAACTAGAATATTACTGTCACTTCAACCTAAAAATGCGTCTCGCGTGTACGTACGCCCATACATGGTAGAGCATAGCACAAGTGACGACACGATTGTGACACAAATGAGCGACGTGACAACAAGATCGTAGTAAAAATTAGCAATGTTGGAGATGCCGTGCTTTAAATAAAGAGATAACGTGAAATCCCTGAAATCCCTTCGCCCAAAACTCTATCGCGTACCTACCAACGTTTTCAACAGCAGATTTACTTTTTCGTGTTCACGCAGCCTGGAAATGTTACTCGGTTGATCTCCGGCATAGTTGGGCACTGGTCGGTTACCTATAATACTTATACTCCTCGTTCAGTCATGATGCAGCTTGAAACGTCGGTTAAAAGTTTCCATCGCGCGATTGTCACTTCAGAAGATGTATAAATTCATAAAAGGTCTGACAGACTTCGACTAAATATATTGAGTTAATACCGATCTATTTACTGGTGATCCGCATCGAACGGCGTAATTGTCGGTACCAAGGTGCCTCTTGAGGGACTGTGATTTGCCCAACGTCAATTTTGCTTCAATGTATATCTCATTCACACCTCTATCTATCAATCACTCTATCAATCACTCAAGCAAGGCAAGCTTTGAAAGTGCGAAGGTCGACTGTACCCTATACTCGATCCAATGCAATATTACATTGTTTAGTTCAAAAGACACTGATTTTATGAATAAAAATACAATGGCCGACGTCAAAACTCAAGTTGAATGGAGGTACAGTTTCATAAGATATCAGATACGTTATCGGGCTGGTTGATAAAATATCGGCAAAAATTAAAGGATATCGGGTCCGGTACTCTAAAACCCTCTGGGGAGAACACTTTGTGTTTCGTCCCAGGAACGAAATAAAGTAGCAGTTGACTAGATAGATGTTACGGTTAGTTTCAGAAATTACACAAACTAGTTGAAATCGTGCAAGCTTACGAGAAATTCTCAAACATCGCTAATGTACAATCTTTCGACGATCTTCCCACATTTCCAGCGTTCATTTGACAAATTGTAAATCTTCCGCTTCGTCTGATTGTTGCATCTGGCTGACTGGAAACTAAACAGTAGCGACGTGGGTTGAGCGTTTATGAAGTCACCACTCAAACTCGATAGTAGAGAAATAGTACCTAGTGAGGTAGTTCAGCTGTGTGGTCATTGTGTAAACGGAATGCCTGTTATGTTCAAGGAGAGCTTTAGAGGTGTGAAATTCTCAGATAAACCTTCGTGTGAACTTCGGAAAGGCGATAAAGGCGACCGTCTTGACTTTACGGGACACACCCACCTGCAACTTGCTTATTACTATCTACAGCGCGCCACTTTTGATTTCCGATACAGGTGGAACTTATCTCCAAGGCATAGAGATTGATTTAAAAAGTTGTTGTTTGGGGCATGGCATAGACACTTTAACTTTTTCCCTTTGTGGAATTTAGTGGATTTTCAGCTGGGTTTTCCCCTCATGGTTTGATTCGGCTGTGCTGGTCAACTATGTTGAGCGTTGCTATATGTACAGCTTTTCATTTTTCCCTTGTGGTATTTTCCCTTATGGCTGGATTCGGCTGTGCTGGTCCACTATGTAGGGTGTTGCTGTGCGGACAGCGTTTTCCCTTTGTGGAATTTATTTTCCGGCTGTGTGTTTTTCCCCCACATTGTTGGATCGGCTGGGTCAGCAGCAGTGCCATTTCATCCGATTGTCATATGTGGGAGGTTGTGTCTGCATGGTACTGCCCAGGCTCCTTTATTGAATTTCCCATTTTGGTTATGTCTGCCACTCAACCATATTAGCTATGTAATAGGTATAGTGTAACCACTTAATCGAGACTCGGTCGATTTTTTTTCTGCCTAGCTAGTTTTCACTTTGTTTCCACCAACAGGCACTATTCATGGGAAAACGGTACAAAAAGAAGAAGAAGGCAGCTAACTCCAATGCCACTTGACACTCAGCATATTCAAATGCTGCACCAGACACCAGGGCTACAAGGCAACAATCAACAACATCAACTTTATAAAGTGTAAAATATGATTTTTGTTTCCTGGCATTCTTTAGGACCATATTAGTTTGTACTCTCTAGATCAATATGAAACTGTATTCTTGTCCATAAGACTTCCAAGTTATAGTAATGGCTCCTTTATTCTGCTATGTCTTGCTCATATATTTACAAAGGCAATCCTTCCAATAACCAATCAGAGGTTTCGGATGTTTGATATCTACTTGCAAGTTGAAGACCCAGATTTAGTACAGCAACTTTGCAACGTTCATGTCGTGAGCAAGCTTCCCCTTTTAAGTAGAGTCAATTTATCGGGAAATCATCTGTGTTTTCTGGTTTGGCAGTGTGACAATTTTTTAACCTTCCTCTATCATACCAGTGCATTACTTCTATTTTAAAAACAGGCTCTCCAACAATAATCCAGAGGTTTTGGACGTATGAAGTCTGTTTGCCTAAATGGCCTTTTGGTACAAACAGTAAAGTTGTAAACAACGTATACATATAGGTCATCAGTTTAAGGTCAAGTTTAGGGGCTTCTGTAAGTTGTGCTGTTCTAGCTTATTACCTGATGTCCCTAAAAATGTTCCTTAAGTATTAGAAGAAAATAATGTTTTGTTGGGTTGGGAGGACGCTGTTTAGAAATATGTTAATGAAGTACAGGAAGTTTTAGGATCTCACTATGTGCTTCCTCCAGACTAGCACATTCCATTTCATATTGCTAACATTTTTTCGCTATATTTGCATTCCACGCATTGTGATTAGACTATGCTTTCTCAGAGAGAATTTTTCCCTCCAAAAGGGTTTTTAGTCTCTGTTTTTTTAACAAAGTCTCTCTTTGGTTAGTGTCTAGCCACAGAAGGACATACAGCTTTTCAATCTGAGGTTTGTGCCTTGTTTTACCAAGGTATTATTTTGAAGAGGGGGTCAAGCAGACTTGTTTGTAGATATAGTACAAAACGTAGTTTTCAGACTTTACAATTGTTACTGGCTTACTTATATTGCTGCAATAAAACAGAGGTGGTGGTCGCGTAGCCAAGTACAGTATATAAGTAGGATGGCTAAGTGATTGTTCGATGGACACTGGTACTGTGCTAGTATAAATGTAGCATACATCTGTGCAACATGCATGTGTCACAGATCATTGCCAATTTTTCAGCACAGCAGAAGTCAACGTAGTGATCAAGACAAGCCACTGTTCGCAGGGGCAGAAGTGACGTGAACATTCTTCTTGTTTTGCCGACACAAGTTATGTCTTGTGGCGAGTTTGGGCACCACAAGATTGGGGCAAGATTAAATGAGTTACCTATGTAGGTGAAATCCTTGTTAACCTTAATTGGTCACCAATTTGTGGGCCCACTTTATGTATTTAAAAGTTATGAGAATGTTGAGCATTGTAATAAAATTTGTTGGTGTGACAGTTTATTGGTCACCAATTGTGTTGCCTATTTGATGTATCTCACTTTTCCACTTTATTACACGCATAAGTAGGTTAGTTATTGTAAGGTCACACGTTTTGTACTATGTTTGTGTGTCATCAATTAGTAGCCTGTTTAATGTACTTTACAGTTACAGTTTTTCATTAAATGATCACCCATTTGGTGGCCCATTTAAACTACAAGGGAATTCCTTAATTTCGTAGGTGTTGTGGGTGTCCGGGGCACATAATCATCACCAATGATGGGGGGCCTTGTACAGCATTTACAGCGTTTTAGGGGATAAATAATTTTATGTGAAATCTTATTTTCAAAAAGATCGTAAAAGCCCAAGGGAGTTTCAAAATTATATTTGCAAGGTTACAGGAAGACGGAGGTCACTTCACGTTTAAAAGTTCAAAACATGGCGACAATAAAACTTGACTCACATTTTTGTTCGATGTGGCCGACCATAGTGACTGCAAAAACAACATTTCATGATCATTATAGGCCTTAGCTTGTAATAATAATACTAATCACAGGTACCTTTGAACAAAGTCTGCTGCATGGTCCAACAAATACCAAGTCGAATTATTAGAGTTTGCATCTGTTGCAATGGACAGTCAGCATTACAACACCATGCAGTCTGTTGCATCAAACTTAAGTCATTAAAATCTACAATACCAAAGCATAGATATTGTCTTGTAACATTATTATGCATGGAATTAATGTAAACAAAATTTGGTGATTTATCAAGCAGTTATATTTTAGAAAAGGACTTATAGGCTTAACGGTCTTGGTTGTGTTTCTGTAAAAATATCACCAACATGTAAAATTTGACTCACAACTATTGACATTTTCACAAACATGTGCTGCTCATTATTTTTATTAACATACTATTTGCGAATAATAACTTCGTTCAAACAAATCCCCATTTACAGTTTAAAATGCACCAACACACCATATACATGGTGTAATGTGCGGAGGCTTTTCAGGTGTTGCAATTCGACCAGAGATTTCAATATTTCGATATTGCCATTTTTCGAAAAAAAAAACCAACGGCAAAAGTGTCAAAACAATACAACACTGTATTTCTATCGCAATTTGAACGTCCTCAACTAAGTTTACCCCGTGTTACATAGATAATGAGTGTCAAGCAATCGGAAAAGCGATTTCAGTTTAAATAACGTTTTGAAAGAAACATCACACAGATATATGACCTTGGGCCAATAAATATCCAAGGGTAGTGACATATTCGAGGGGTTACTAAAAGTCTCCTTTCGGAAAAGTATAGCACAATCGTCATAACTTCATATACAGTGCTCATAGTAGAAAGCGTGGCCTAGCAAGCTTTGTCATTCTTATATGAGGATGACTTGATGTAGCACAAAGGTTGGCTGCTTAAAACATTTGCTAATCGTTATCGTCAAGAATGATCTAAAGTTAATCTGCTGGGGCCGTCTCCACATCCTAATGAAGATATTAAGTGGCTGAATTTAGCACCAACAGTATTTAAAAACTCAGCTTTCTCAATAGTACACACAGAAACACAAACAAACAACTCGCTGACAATGTCTGTATTGTGCACATACCTTAAAATCACTAGACTAACCAAAAGGCCGCATACTGTGGGAAAAAGTATGACTGGGTGGGAAGTATTTCGCGAAGCAATTGCCCTACCTGAGAACGCTTTAAGCCGGTCGCTATTGACGACAGCAAACATTGTATAATTTAATTTCAATAGAATATCCGTCAAAATCTGCACGCGTGCTGTTCGTGTGTTCAGGTTACGTGGTGATTAAATCAACAATATCCTCGTAATTGAATTATAAACCATAACATCAACGTATCCATTGGTTGCTTGTACTTTATATTGAGTTATCGACGTTGTTTACAGTTTTGGTGATGTGTTTATGTTTCGGCACATTTTAGCGCACTTTAGCCAAGTTTGGTGCCATTGTGAGCGGGTACACCTAACACAGAACAAAATCCAGCAATTTGACAAAACGCACAACAGTAAAGATGTCGAAGACCACTTATATCCCTCTCAAAATCTAGTAAACACAATACGAACAGGATCTTGCTCAAGTAAATCGACGACAAATTTATGATTTATGACGACAAATTTATGATTTTTAGTGATACTTTTTATGTTTCAGCGTATTTTGGGGCAGTTTACCCAAGTTTGGCCCCATTCTAAGCTGGGTACCACATGCGAGTGAGCAAGACAACAATGTATCAATTTCATACATAAAAATATCGATCGATAATGTTCACTACACGATAACAGTGGAAACTGTGCCCCTTTCGCCTATGTTCTGTTTTTTTTTCAATTTACTGCAATTTCCATCTGCACGTTCGCCAAAATTTTGTATGCATTACTACAGGTACTTTATGTTTACAACTTACTGATGCAAATGCGTCAATTTCAGACCCTAATTCTGAATATGTAAATGCCGTCAGATCACTATTTTAACGAAGGAAGGAGTATATTTCAGTGATCAGAATATATGCAATGCAAATAAAATACGTTTCGTCAAGACATTAAGAAATCTTAACAATCTTAACCAATTTCAACCAATTTTGTATATCGATCAAACGATCACCGTGCGACTTTCTAAGCCTTTGGTTCAGAATTGAGCAATTTGAACCGGCGATAAGTGTGCAATCTGTTTGGAACATTAGACGCCATCGATTTGGGAAATCGGGGTTATTCGCTACATACAACAGAAAAACATCGTTGGTTTAACCTTTTCATTTCGCCATTATTTTTTACAATATTTGATATTACACATCTCATGGACGTTAACTAAAACTCCATGGATTTATCTTTGAATTTACCTCTTGTTTTTATGAAATAACGAGTGAATGATATTTTGTCCTGTTGGCTCTATTTTCAACTATTTTTGCATATCGGGAGCCAGATTGGTTCAAGAGAGGTATTAAGGAAGCGATATACATAAGAACACATAAACCAACGCTGAATCGGGATGGCGGACGGTATCAACTTCCCCGAATGTGGGATAATATTTTAAGATCACGCATGCGCAGTGGTGCTAATCAACACCATTCGAAAGCTCTGGATAGAGAAATAATTCTCCCGTGCAGTACAAAGTATTTAGCTACAAGAATATAGTATGTCTGCACAGATGAGTCTGCATCATTGTACTATTACAGCTTAGTATTTTTTTAATTATTCATGTAATTATTGCTTAAATATAACGCAAATGGCAACATTTAAGGGAAAAGGAATTTGTCACTCTTTCATCAATACTTAGCTGTGCAGTTAGGATATTCAGCGACATTTTCAACACGACGCGGATGGTGTATTCCACTCGTGCTCGACGTATGTGTCATTAGAGGTTGGGACGCTATTATTGCCCAAAATGGGTTGCCTGTTGGCCGCAGCGACAGCTTAATTTATTGTTTGCTTATCACCAGAGTCATAAAGACATCTAGGCTTTCTTTGACCTCTGCTCCATGAGTTCCACTTGGTGCAATTGCGGTGTTACTCAGACACACAATTAAAGCTATGTTCAGTGTCACCATGCATGACTTATAAGGACCAATAATAACATGCATGAAACATCGACTAAGATTGCAAAACATAAAATCCGTTGCTGATGAATTGTCAAAAGAATAATCAAACACACTTTGCAAATAAGTTATTCGTACGTTTGTGCACTTTGATTTTGAAAAAAAAACTTCACTTTTCTCAATTCACGCTTTATGGTCACAGGGAAACACTTCAATTATCACTGAGAATGCTCATTGACAGAGGAATCCTAATTCATACTCTGTCCTTGCTGCATCATCACGCTCTATGAAAGGACAGTTTAATTTTAGAAACTGAGCGACTCTTAACGATTTCATGTGAAAAGCGTTCCCACAAATTTCTCAAAATGATCGATCTGTATTCTTTACCACTTTCTCATTTAAGGTGTTGTTGCACCCGAGACACTAGCCTCCCCCCAGCATGAGCAACTAATCATTGATCCAGGTCTGTGCACCAGTGTGTGTCTCTCTCGTATATTTTTTGTGCCCTCGCTGTTCAAGCGCAATTTATGTTGATTGGGAATCAAAAAGTACATATATTACAAGGTCATGTGATTAAACGAAAATTCAACAAGTTTTCGGTAAACAAAAAACATCAAGCTAAAAATGCATAAAGCAAAACTTCCTTAATGATAACATTCAATGATGCGTGCAATTCCAATCTATTTCTTAAGTGGTTTTATAAGAGACAATATCTCTGATTTTCTCTAAGTGTCCACAAAGGTAGGATTTAAGTGTTTACCTGCTTCGTGTCAACTGTTTGTAGAATGCAGTCACTTAGGGGAAATTCATTCCTATAATATTCACGAGATTAGGAGTCCAGGCTCACCCCTGGTAACGTACATGCCAAGTGTCAAGCATCGGACAAGCGATTTAAGAGAAAATAACGTTTTTGACCGAAACGTCGCACTGATATATCACCTTGGGCCAATAGATGTCCCAGATTGATTTGGGGGTTTTCTGAAGTCTTCCTTCCGGGAAAAGATAACACAAACGTCATAACACCATACGCAGTGCTCATAGCAGAAATAAATGGCCAAGACAACTTCCTAGAGCTTTGCTATTCTCATGAGGAAAACCTTATTGATTTAATGTAGAGGAAAGGGGTGCTGCTTAAATCATTTCCTGATATTTATCGTAATGTATTATCTGAAGTTCATCTGCCTTGGCCGACGCCACATCCTAATGGAGATATTGAGTTTAGTGACTGAATTTAGCTGCTGCAATTGGTAGAAATTCTTTTTGAATAATACACTAAGAAACACAAACAAAACGTCTTGCCTACTACGTCTGGATTATGTGCATACATTTAAGTCACTAGACTAACTAAAAGGCCGCAGAGTAGTTGTTTGCTTATCACTAAAGTCATAAAAACGTCTAGGGTTCATTTGACCTTTATGTCCTCCGCTTGGTTGCAATTGCGGTATTACTCAGACATATTAAGACATATTCAAAATCACAATGCATAACAACATGCACGAAAAATCAACTTTGATTGCAAAAGATGCATGCTTCACTGATAAATTGTTAAAAGGAAAATCAAACTCAGTTTCACAAGTAAGGGATTCGTAAGTTTTGTGCATTTTGATTTCGAAAAACTTAATCTACATTGACACTTTATGGTCACTGCATGACCTATAAGAAACTACACACAAGCTTGTAAATGCACCACATAATAACCATAGAAAGGGAGCATTTCGCATCCGAGGTCACTGATTTGTGTATAACATTTTGTTTCATGAACTATTTATCAATCGTATAAGAAAAAAATACCCATCACTGTCAGAAACTACTGAGTCAGAATTGACTCTTGGGGACTTTTTACACTTGTTCCATAGAAACAATGACATTTTTGGATATTATAATTAATTTAAACTATTCTGTACCACTTCCGACCAAAGTATTACTTACTTCAAACTTATTTCATTCTTAACAAAGTAGGAAAAATTCCCCTAATCCCAGGCCGAGGCAAGCGTGCGTTGACACATGTACGTTGATATAGTGCGTTTTTAAGGGGTTTACGAGAACGAAAGGTCCGCTTTGTGCACACTGAGATTTTCCAGCCACAATTGCTTGCGCTTTTGTTTTTACACAGAGATTTAGTACAGTCCATCTGTACGCGTAGCGTAGTGATGTTATTTTTTTCACGTGATAACTGGACATCGCATACTATGCGTGGCTCAGACGTTCGGGACGACAAAGGACATTTCTACACGTAAACGTATTCATAATTACGCAGTATAGGTTTTGAAATTTTCTTGATATTTTTTCTCTAATTTAGACAGCAACCTCGTAAAATACCATTATTGTAAATCAACAACATCTTTAAAATTGGCACCTGTACAAGAAGGACTTGTTAAGATATATTACGTTAACGGCATAGTAAGTCTCATTCAACGTTTTATATAACGACTCGACTAAATTTCAGTAAACCTCATAACATAATGTTATTAAAGAAAACGGAATGATATAATTAAAAGGTACAACGAGGAAGAAGAATAGTTGTCAGGTAAAGAATACTTTTCTTAAAATGTATACGAATTTTGCATTTTTCTGAATGCAGCAAAATCACCAGAACGCCAAACGGAACCAGGCAATACGCGTACACCGCTGCGTATCGTCATACGAACGTGTAATAACATGTAAATAAACCTCTCTAATCTTAATCTCGCCACCTACGATAGGAAATTGTACGACTAATTACGCAAATATGACAATAGATTGTACACCTGTAAGTAATTAACTCATTCCGTTGCAAGTTGTATTCTTCACTGTTTTGAAAAATCATAAAAATTGCTGATAACCAATTTTGTTACTTAAATATCCTCCATTGCGTTATTGAACCCCTGTATCATTGTTTTTGCCCTTCAAATTCGTGTTTGATACCGGCGAGGTCAAAGTCAGTGTAAGCCATTGCAATTTTTGATCGGTCGGACAAGATGCCATCAGCTGATAAGAACACCTCAATAATCTAACTTTTCCCAACACAGAAACTGTCCACCTTGGGATTATAACACATGCATAATACTATTGTTCTCGATGTTTATCTACAAATGTTAGATCAGCCCAATGTTTTGACACCTTTCACGAAACGCGTATGTGATTGGATAAAATGGCTGTTCTGAGCATTTGTAATTACCCCTAGGCCTATGTACTGGTCAGACATCATGTTGCCTATATAATAGTAGTTCTAAACATACACAGTAGAGGGGGAAGTCCCCTCTACTGTCTATGTTCTAAACTAAACTACAAAAAGCTGTTACACTACTAAAAAGTTTCGTTTGAGACTCCATGCCAAGTTCCTTCTCTGTTGGTTCTAACAAACAGGTAGATTTGGATGAAATGTTACAAGACAGAAATCGATACAGAAATTGTGTGACATACATAAGAACTGAAGACTGATCTACACTGAAACGTTGAATATATTGAACAGTATAGCAGTCCAATAATCCGAACTTCGGTCATATGTTTTCACCGTGACGTGACGCAAAAAATATGGACGTAACTCCATTCATCAAAAGGGTAAATCGCCACGCTAATACAGGGATGTTTAGCGACGAGAATATAGAGAAGCCGTCGGGGATGGGGGGGGGGGGGCTGCTGGAACTGCAACAGATCGACATCAAATTACTCAAGTTGGTGACGGTCATATCAGTTCAGTAAAGATAATACACAATCAAATTTGCAACACACGTGGTTGGCCCGAAAACAGAAAACTAAGTTACATGGTCTCCCACCGATCCACATAGTGGATCCATGGAGTAAAAAACTATGATGTCCCCTACATCACGGACAAGGTCTGTGCCTGCATGGATTGTTAATACTAGCGGAAATGATTCAGAGTCAGTTTGTGTTCTCTAAAAAGTTGCCACAAACTTTAACTAGGTGCTAATTGTATGCATTCAATCCCTCTCTAAAGAGAAAAAATTATCATGTTTTTCTGATGCACCATAGGTACGATGCTGTGTGGACCTTTGTGTACATGTTCCGTTCACTATGTTACCCTGCACCACAATAGAGGGAAACACTGTGGACGAACACAAATCACCATACACAGACTTAGGTGGCTGCAAAGTTTGCAAGGACCAAAGACCACATGTACAATAAAAGAAGGGCCTCGGCTACTTCTTTGGCGTCTACACACGCGCTACTCCGCTCTGCGTGGCAGGGCTATAATACGGCTACGGCGTAGTCATAGCCGAGCACTCTTGACTCATACCGGCCGTAGGGCTAATAGCTGACCATCGCGCATCGGTTGATACCGTGACAGAAAATTACTTTAATAGTAACCTCCGTGACTTTATTTTTAGGTCATGCGTACGTCAGTCCAAGGAGGCAAAAATTTCTCTTCTACCGCCATGGTTAGTCATGGAGCCAGTACCTCCATGCTATACGGCAAGCATTGAGAAATATCTTGCTCATTGCATGCTCACTGTCTTTCGATTGTCATTACACACGGCTTTGCTAGGTCTGCATAGTTTTCCCTGTATGATGAACGTTAGTGTTGTAATTGTAGGGAAATTTGTGAAACCAACATTATTCGGAATCGCAACTGTCTTACAAAGAGCATGGAGCTAGCTCCATGCAAAGAGTAATCTGAATTCGCTGCCCACATGTGGGGGTTGTCAACCTGATGTAATAGCCATTCCCCAGATTTCCATCGATAAAGTGTGTGCGTAAACAAGAAAAGTAAACTCATGAATTTTAATAGACGTGGTGGGTATGGCCAATTTCGGCCAAATAGGCAATAGCCATCACGTCTAAATCTGTGTTGGGAAAAGCTGTCATGAAGTACGTCACACTTTAATACTCTCAATCACAACAAAAGAAATATATAAAAATAATATCAGGAATGCATTCTAAAGTTTTATCACATGTCAAATAGGTTTTTTTTCCAGTTTACAGAAAGTTAATTTTAACATATTTCTTACATCTGATTACCAGTACCGTGTGAAGATATTGCTTGGAATTCATCGTTGTTTGAAATTGGGTACAAAGATGTTACGTAGCATTGATTCCCTACCATCCTTCACACAAATTTGACCAAAGTCAAACAGATTTTCAAAAATAGTCCCCACAGTCATAATCTTTTTTCTTCTCCTTCACTTTGATAATCTACAACATGCGCTCCGATGCAAGTTAGCTGTGGTAAATATCTAACAATGAGAATTATAACAAAGGTACAACAGTTTATTTGCATCGCAGGTAGCGCACCGTCGGTATTTGCTCGGCAGTACAATATGCCAAAAACATTATGCTATAACTTTAAATTAATGAGCGCTCTTAACCTGGACTAAATGTCTTCAAAACAAGCTACTAGTATCTTACAAGGGAAGCATATATTGCCGTCTGAAGCTGTACGACTTTGCAAGAGAAAAATACATCAACACGAAATATTTCAAAGACGATATAGCAATGTAAAGCTTAATGAATATTTTTTTTTTGAAAAGAGAGAAAATCATACCTCTGAAACTGCTAATATATATATAAAGACCATATGATTATCGCGTATTTTCCCTCGCGATCACACTAACTGAAACAGTATCGAGTTGCAGCTCTTTTGGGAAATAATCGTTCGACTGTGTTTCTTTGTTTTAATATATGTACCGTGCTTATCAAAAATTTAACATTGACGAGTAGCCAAATTCTTTCCCAACTTTACTTCCGCCACGCCAGACCCTGTTGCAGTGAAAGGCTTGAGCGAGACTTGATCAGCAAATACACGAAGTACTAAATGTTTATAATCAAGAGTAATTTGCCTAAACAACAATATTGTTAGGTGAACAATACAGTCGATTGGGATAGGAAGAAAGATATTTGCATACCTTTTCAAATACAGCAATTAAGAAATCACACTCCGTTGTCCAGCCATCCACGGCATCGATCTGTCGATATTCACTTCGACTTCTGTAAGACACTGACAATGTTATGGCCACCACACTTGTAGTACCACTCTACCACTTGAATGTATCCAGCGTAACCTATTTATGTACGTATCTATGTAATTCATAAGCAAATTAGGTATTTGGTGGGAAAGCAGTCATCCGCTGAGCAGCTATTTATTATACTATCTTTGTTATGCGCAACCAAGCTCTCTGACAGGGGAGTTTAATTTAGGTAACTAAACACCTATGACAGGGAACTCACGTCATTAGAAACAGACGATAGTTGTTACTTTCTTTCATTTTATTATGGATATCGTTCTAACGTAAAGGAAGACTAATGCACATTATACTTCTCTAACACTAGATTGTATGTTACGGGACTTCTCTCAAGTCTATATATTAACGCCATTTATAACCTAATGATATATTTTGACAGAAGAGTTCTCATCCACAGTGCAACCATAAATTATGTGTTCCTTGCGCATCAGCACGCTCTTTAAAATAAACGTTTTATTGTAGTAAGAAAACGACGCCGAAATTGATTCGTGTGAAAGATCTTTAAACTCGTTTCACACACCCACACCTAAAATCTTGTCTACCGTGTCGATCTTTCTTAGGCGCTGTTACTCTCTTCTGAAAGGTGATTCTATTACACGAGTGATAAATCTTACACCCCGGCCTAAGGTGAAAATTCAATATTATTTTCTTTTTGTCTGTGTGCATTTGTAAATGTAGCTTCTGTAGTTGAGATTTTTCTTTTGTCGGATTGTTAATGTATATTGGTTACAAGATCATGTGACGTAATAGAAAATAATCACAAAACATATTCCGTAAGCTGATATATTTTACATATTTTGACCTTGACTAAATTTTTGTAGGGAAAGTCGAGTTGTTCGTAGCTACCCTCCACTGGCATATGCGGAAGACATGCCTTATCACTGAGTTTTTATTCCCCTGTCTACCGGTATCTATGGTCTGCCCCTCTCTACCACGGCTCAAGCTCACAACTGCCTTCTCCCACCACTGAAATTCCCCATGGACCACTAGATGTACATATTCCGACATAAAAGTTTAATTTTACACCGTTATGAGCGCAGCGCTATCTTTTGATTAGGAGTACGTGTGTGGCAACCAATATCAACGCAAAACTGTGCAAGTGACTTTTGGACATTGCTCCCCTCTATGTTAGACGCTAAATCTACCCAGTAGATCAACCACTACATTCCTCTCCCTCTACCTATTTTCCGAAACTTTCCGCCCACTGAAATTCCATGCCCGCAACTGTAAAGATTGACTTTTCCACCCCACCAGTGCCCGCCCGCTGAAAAATTACACACACAAACATGCCTTTGTAACATATACGGCGCATTACTGGAAAGTAACGGGTAATATGGCTGCAAGTAAGGAGAAACACGGGGAAAAATCTGAATTTCGCCCATCTATATCAATACCAAGTCCGAATTAGCCCACAAGTTTCTCCAGTTAAGTACCGTTTAACACATTTAGGAGATGTAAAGTCACGTCATAAGGTTGTTTATAAAACTGAGTCAAATACACACAATGGGAGACCACACCGACTTTTAGAACTCCAATCTACAAATATAGCGCTGAACACAGTGAGACAAACGATGAGGCACAAACCATGACACCAAAAACCAAATCACGCTACCATAGATTACCACTTACAATAAGGTACCGACATTAACTATACATAGCTAGTAAAGCGCCCGTCAATTCGTCTGATAGTAATCAAGAAAACGAACAACGTCGCCTCAAGAATCGTCACGTGAACGCGGCGGAGAAAGATTTGTCCAGATAGCTAAATCACAAATTAACGATAAGTGTAATGTTAACGATACAGATGTTAAGGGAAAAAATCTAAAATGTTGACATCAATATTGAAAGCGTGATTATTTGATAAAATGTCATTGAATACCGTGCTAAACATAACACATGAGAAACGGAAGAACTCTTCATGAAGCAGCATTGCAAAATTTGAAGTTGAATCCAGTCGCAGTTATATGTTCGCCCACTCATAGGTTTCGACTGCAGCGAATATAATCATGCAAGACTTGTCTGATTTTGCTGGCTTTATTTTCTGGTACTTCAGAATTCACACTCTTAATACTGTGGACTTGTATGCAAACGAGGCATGTCTCTCTCGTTTTGAAGTGTTATTCACTGATGACGTTTCGCTGTATTTTGTTGTTATATGATCAGATACGCGTAGAAAGGTTATTGTTGTGTATTGTTTCTCTCCGTCGTTGGCTAGTAATGCCAGTACAGTCGCTATTGATTCGCCTGTAAAACCTTGGTCGTATTTGACCGAATGTGGAAAGGAATTCGTCGGATTTTTGGAATGCTGCGGTATTAAGGTTATCGCGTTTTTTGTTTGATGTTATTTTAGGTGTTGATGTTTTGTTGTTGTTGTTTCCTGTTTTTATGGGTATTTTTGAGAAACAGCCTCACACTGTGACACAGAGGTTCATATTGCTGCAGTCTGGCGATGCCGAGCGGTCGTTGCTATGGCGACCCTAGACCGCTGACATCTTCGACCATGATATCGATGTAAGGATATATTCACACATATTATCAACAACACCACCCTTATGAATGTTATCCACCTTCCAGTTCTCAACGAATCATCACCTCTCAGACTATAAGACTAATTTCGAGCCTTGGTATGTCACGTTAACCATTCTGTAATCATTAAAGTGGTGTTTACCACCACCGAATTGCTGGGGCAGCGTAAGTAACTGAAAGGATAACGACACAGGCTGGTGTGTCCACTCGTATTCCCAAACTACGAGCGATTGTAGCAGAAGAATACTCAGAAGAAAATTGTTCTAGATTAAACACAAAAGTACAAAAACGGAATGTTTTGGACATTGTCTCGCTCGTGCGCATGCCCATTAATAGATTCACTTATAAAAAAAGGCAAGAGCTTGGTTTTTTGTCAGCTTATAACTAAAATCACAACAAATGTTGTGTTATGCAATTGCCACGTTACTCGCTGGAAATACACATAACTAACGCTCTATTTAGTATCACCATACATGACATATACAACGACCAAGTATGGCATCCAAATCATCGATTTTGTTGCTTGAGATATATACACTTTGAGATATCTTTTTAAGTAAATTTTCATAAAATTTGAATATTTTGTAACTTTCATTTGAAAATTAATTAAACTATCCTTGGTTTTCAATTTATTAATGGAAGTACACATTTATCTACTATTATAATTACATGTTCTTCCGGTACAAAAATAACATTTCGTCAAACACTCTCACTAACTTACGAGCCTGATTCTTTGATTTCGTTTTTTCCTAGGATGAAAAATATCAGGAGTTTGTCCTGTTATTGACAACTAACATTAAGAATTTTTTTTAAAAATCAGAAAAAGAAAAAGCCTTGTTTTTCAGGATTGTAAATAAAAAATATTTTAGAGGCAAAAAGGTTGAAATGACTACATTCCCACCAATATTAGTCTTTTTAAGTATTATTTCAAAATCCTATCGTATATATTTTCATTATTCTTGAATTCCCTAGTCCAGTTTCTAAAACTTAAGAGTTGCTGCACGTTTCACTTTTTGTAATTTGTGGCAGACGCATACTCAATTGTATGGTATTTGTTAAAATGAGGTCGTCATTGCTACAGATATGCTAACGCGCAGAAATATTGTAAGCTTTGTGACGAACATACCTTCAAGCCGTTGTCGAAATTCGAAAATCGCACTCAAGACACCGATAGGTTCAATGGGTGCTTTTCGCGTCCACTTAGGTAAACTGTCTTCATTGTCAGTAGACACATGCTGACCTATTTCTTACATATTCATCTACGCTACGGTTCGTGTCTTTTTGTTTACTGTACTCAAAGCACACAGACATATGACCGCGGGTCAACATAGGTTTTGGATGGTGACTGAATCGAGGTTTAATTATAAATCATCCATTGTGACCAGGTGACAAATGGTCAGAAATTAATTGGCAGTACTTATCATATGAAAAAAAAAAACAATGGAGTAGCGAGCTTATTAAAGCTTTGTCGGTCACTTTTGGGAATACATTAATTGACTTGATTTTACAAAAAAGGAACTCTGCTCCAAACATTTGCTAACCTTTGTCTTTAAATGTTCACTCTTTTATGGCCACAGGACAACACGCCTCAAATATCACAGAGAATGCTCATTCACAGTGTGATTATAAATTATACTGTGTTCTTGCCGCATCGTCACACTCTCTGAAAGCGCAGTTTAATTTTAGTAACCACTCTCTGAGAAGGGTGTTTTTTGAACAAGAGGCATTAACTTTTGCAGTGAAGGGACTACTGTCGCACGCAAACCTGAGCAAATATTCACACCCTACGTCCATACACCATTGTGTGCCCCTGTTGTGTATTTTTTGTATATCATGCAACCGGTCTCCAGCATTTACTTTAAAAATGACTCGTTGCAATTTCTATCTTGCATCAGTTTTTTTTTCAATAAAGAACCAAAAATATCACTACGCTTTTACAGAAATGTGTAAACATTCTTTTCACCAAATATTATCACGCGAGGGCTTAGCTCATAAGCTCGAGCAGCTATGTCATTTCAATAAAGTGACAGTTTGTAGTATTTGGGTTTTAGATAAAGAAATTTTAAGATACACCTCTTTGTCACAATTGTTGATAGCGTAGTACTGGCCAGCGTGCGGCCAGCTCCTGAGATCGCCTACTCCGCGCTGCAGCGTACTTTGTGCCACTGGCAGCAGTGACCGGGCAGGTGAGCTTTGACACAAGACGACTGCAAGCGCGCGTGGAGCGCCCCACGCTGATGCTATCGAAAAATGCGATATGTTTTATCCAAAACGAAAATATATATTGATGCTCTTTGATTTATATTCATTTTTAAACTTGATTTAGCATTTTTATAACTTATCTGTTTTGTTAGATTATATGTTCCGACATAATGAGATAGGTCACATTGTCATCATATATTTAGAATTCGTGTTTCGATCACTCAAAGTCAGGTGACATTGTCACCATATATTTAGAATTCGTGTTTTGATCATTCAAAGTCAAGAGACAGAGCACTGTACAGCTTGTTTTGAGAACGGCCGGTCATCGGCTCATAATTTGCCGAACAATAACTGTCAAAGTACTGCATTCTTGCTTGTCAGGGCAATATTTCTGCTCTACAATGCTATGCAAATATCACGGATAACAAGTATAAGCTGTTCTGGTACAAGTCTGTGGTCTACAACGATGAGGTATCAACAATGTTAGTCTTTGGTCGCTTGTCTGATCGTCTTTCAAAAACTTTAACAACTCTGCAAGATTATGTCTTTGGTCCAGCCCCAGACTTCCGAGGGAAACGGCGATATGCTCCACGTGCAGCTAGCTTCTAAGCTCAAGTTTCAGCACTCACTGTCCCTTTGTGCAACCTACAGAGCTACACTAGCTACTTGAATGCAATCACCAACTCACCAATTACAATGGCAATACATGTAATACCAGAACAAATAATTGTTGATCAGTTTTTAACAATGTAAACAATCTGAAAATTGTATTGTTGATGTTGAAATCCCTTTTTCTCATAAAAAAATGTTAAAGGTCTAGGTCCATCGCACGGCAGATCTGTACGCGTCAAGATTGGCGTGGCTTTTTACGTATTTTATCACAATGGCGCCCAAACTACGCACATGAAAGCGATTGGTTTTAGATGTACAGGCTGTGTAACTGTTGCAACGTTCTAGACATCAGGCGAGATAGGGACAACAAGTAAAACCTAACAAGCATGCCAAAGGCGGGATTATTGTTTACACCTCGGTCCGTATCAGGCGAGAGAGGGACAACAAGTAAAACCTAGCAAGCATGCCAAAGGCGGGATTATTGTTTACATCTCGGTCTGTTTTCTCTCTCCCTTTGTCGCCTGACCTGTATTTAACCACAGTCAGAATCGATGGTAGTGCAGGGAAATACTAGGAATAGTTCTACACATAGCTTATTTTACCCCCTCTATTGTATTGGTATCTCCCAGGAACCACGCTAGGTAAAACTTGCACTATTAGTAAACCGCAGGCAATAATTGTTTGAGGAGAGAAGGGCTGTGTCGTTTATCGCCTCTCTCAACAGTGGTATGCGACAATGTTGAACACTGAAGGCGCTATCAATTTTGAACAAAATAATAGAAATACTGCTAATTAAATGGGGCATTCATTCATGCTTATTTTGGATTAACTCACGACAGAGAATGAAGTGAATTTGACTGAGAAAAATGTTAAGCTAATATATTTGCAGATTTGCCACACGATATAGTCAACAGAAAAATAATATCGTGACACACGTTTTCGTTTCTCAACTGTATTTCTTGTATCAGGAATATTATGATGTCGTCGCCAACGTATAGTAGTAGTCGTTGTTCAATCAATTGTATTACATTCATACGCTCTGTTTACATGATAAAACAAGGTGAACATTATAAACAGTCAGAAGTCATTGAAATAAATGAAACATAAACAACAGTAGAAGAGTTTTGTAGTCCGGGGCTCAAAATTAACTTTTTATAAGATAATCGCGGTGGGTAACCGTTTCCGAAATTTAGTGGTTCCAGGAAGATATCCAAACCAAAGCTTTAGTGCTATTATCAAATTGCCACTTAAAAATTACTACTACTGTCCTTCTAATGAAGACACAAAAGAATATCATGCAGTCAGCCAAGTAACACAGTGACAGTGCGTGAAAGCACTTTCAAGTAAGAATATTGTAGAAAACGAGACCACATAAACAGTACTTAAATAGGTGCACATACTACTGTGAAGGCCAATTAGACCTGTTCCAACGGTCTGTGGGCATATAAATATCAAACATACAATAAATTGAAGAACTAACTAAACATCAACTGATCGTCGCGCTATCGTACGTAAAGTGGTAGGCTGTTGCGTAGATCGTTGGTTGAATGCCTTGGCCCACAGGCCAAGCCGGTGAGATGGAGGGTCTGGAGAAATACTTAATTTCTTTGACTGCTCTCATTTATCACCACTTTATAAAGCAAGTTAAGTTGCCTTTGGTCAGGTTCTTCAAGCTATATATGCCAACAGTGAAAGCTCGTTAGATATGCAAATTATAAATTAGCTGACATAAAAATGCTAAATGACTTTTAATATTGTTTTAACCTGGTATCATCAATGTGCATAGCATGATTGCCAACTTTGGTCCAGTAAATATGGCTTATTAGTAATTCATTGTGTGATATCGATGACCATCGTTCGTCTTATGGACATAGCTAGTCTCACAAAACTAAAAACAAAACTTGTACTTTTGGGTCAAAAAGTTCAGTCCTAGGATCTGTGATTATTCATAGGGCGCGGATGCCGGCCATAATCTCTCAATTGTGTTAAGAAGATGAGAGGTCAACGCCTACGTCACTGTAGAGACTTGCTGCATGGAGCCTCGACCAACAGTTTTACGCTAGCAAAGTGGCGGCCCCGGGTAGTCATGTCAGGTAAGGCTTGAAAAAAGGTGATATTTCAGTGAATTTTGATCGGATTTCTGGTCGTGGTGAGTCCCTAATAACCAAGCTGTCGATGAGTGTTGGCAATGTGTAATTTGGATGGAAACTTTTTCGAAATATTGTCGAACAAACTTGCACAACGGGTGCTTGCGGCGGATATGGACGCTAGTCTATGGAATATCCCATAGCTGTGGCGGCGGGGTTAAAATCGTAAAAGTCAAACCCAGCCCGTAAAAGGCAGGAATCCCGTCTGAAAACACCACAGCTATGGACCCACAGCTATTGCCGACCCAGCATAGAACAACACCGCTGTGTAAAACCCGTTGGTCAAGACTATTGATCATAAATTTCCTTTACTACAAGTTATGTATAAACGTTTATGTATCGATCACTTCATTTAGGTTCACACTGAAAACTTTCTTATCGTGCTGTAGGTATATATGGAGCTAGAAATGTATGAATGGTATAAATGTTGGGGCCCTTTCATTCGAGCAAGTGCATCTGCTCCGCTATACAAATGTGCGCTAGGCTCCCGATTGTCTCTACAACCGAAACCACAGTCCTCGGCAAATTGCACGGTTGTTCAGGTCCGATTAGGTTTCATTAATTCATTACAAAAGTTAGGCTAACAACGTAATCAAACCAAGAGATTTAGTTTGCTCCATGGGTTTGCAGTTCAGCCGGTACGTACACGTATACGCGTACGGGAACGTTAATTTAACGACGTTGAAGTGGGACGGGCTGTAAGCCATCTCTTGTGTCATATCGAAGCCATATTATTCACATGGTGTCGGCGCTGCTCTCGATCATGACAGAAAAACTGTCAAAATTTTGAAAGCTGTCGGATTTAATGCAACATATATCGGAAGAGATGCAACGGAACCAGAGGATCGCAGAGCCTTAAAGTTCGATCGTATACACGTAGACAACGAGGACCTCGTCTGTCGTTTACGACCTGACATGACTTTGTAAAACAGGTTCGTGATATTGGTTAACTCTGATGACATATTCTCATGAATAATTAATTAACCCCCACTCACACTTCTGTTGTTTCCTAGGGTAATCTACCAGAGATGGATTTTTGCGCATGTCAGCGCAGCAGAAATTATGCTCTGACTCGCGAGAATGTGCGACATAACTCACGTGTGTGAACACTTGAGTTAAAAACTTAAGAGTTGCTGCACATTTCACTTTTATATTTGGTGGCAGATGCATGATTAGATATATGGTATTTGTTTAAATGATGTCAACATGGCTACAAATATGCTAATGACAAACAAACCTTTCTACCATTGCCGGAATCAAAAAAGCACACTCTAGACACCGACAGATTCAATGGGTGCTTTTCGATTTTCACTTAGGTAAACTGTCTTGTCAGTTCGTTTCTAAGTAGTGGTAGATACCCGCTGACCTTTTTCTTACATATTCATCTACGCTACGCTTCGTGTCTTTTTATTTACAGTACTCAACGCACACAGATATATGACCTCGATGCAATCTAGGTTTTGAATGGTGACTGAATGGAGGTTTATTTTAAATCATCCATTGTAACCAGATGAAAAAATGGTCAGAAGTTCATTGACAGTACCTACAATATGAAAAAGAATGGACTAGCGAGCTTATCAGAAGTTTGCCAGTCTCTTTTGGAAGAAATAAAATTATTAAGTTGATTTAACAAAAACGGAACTCTGCTCGAAACCTTGCTAACTTTTTATATCTTAATGTTCACTCTTTATGGCCACTAGACAACACGCCTCAAATGCCACAGAGAATGCGTATTCACAGTGTGATCATAAATTATGTGTTCTTGCCGCATCATCACACTGTCTAAAAGGCCAGTTTAATTTTAGTACAACAGAATCAAACCAAGATATTTAGTTTCTCTATGGGTTTGCAGTTCAGCCGGATGCGTTCACGTATACGCGTACGGGAATGTTAATTTAACGACGTTGAAGTGGGACCGGGCCGGGCTCGCTGCAAGCCGTCTCTTGTGTTCATACCGAAGCCATAGTATTCCATGGTGTCGGCGCTGCTCTCGATCATGACAGAAAAACTGTCAAACTTTTGAAAACTGTCGGATTTAATGCAACATATATCGGAAGAGATGCAACGGAACCGGAGAATCGCAGAACCTGATAAATTGATCGTGTACACGCAGACAACGAGGACCTCGTCTGTCGTTTACGACCCGACATGACTTTGTAAAACAGATTCGTGATTGGTTAACTCTGATGACATATTCTCATGAATAATTAATTAACCCCCACTCACACTTCTGTTGTTTCCTAGGGTAATCTACCAGAGATGGATTTTTGCGCATGTAAGCGCAGCAGAAATTATGCTCTGACTCGCGAGAATGTGCGACATAAGCTCACGTGTGTGAACACTTGAGTTAAAAACTTAAGAGTTGCTGCACATTTCACTTTTTATATTTGGTGGCAGATGCATGATTAGATATATGGTATTTGTTTAAATGATGTCAACATGGCTACAAATATGCTAATGACAAACAAACCTTTCTACCGTTGCCGGAATAAAAAAAACACACTCAAGACACCGACAGATTCAATGGGTGCTTTTCGATTTTCACTTAGGTAAACTGTCTTGTCAGTTCGTTTCTGAGTAATGGTAGATACACGCTGACCTATTTCTTACATATTCATCTACGCTAGGCTTCGTGTCCTTTATTTACAGTACTCAACGCACACAGATATATGACCTCGATGCAATCTAGGTTTAGAATGGTGACTGAATGGATGTTATTTTAAATCATCATTGTAACCAGATGAAAATGGTCAGAAGTTCATGGACAGTACTTACCATATGAAAAACAATGGACTAGCGAGCTTATTAGAGGTTTGCCAGTCTCTTTTGGGAGAAAAAAATTAGTAGTTCATTTAAGAATGACTGAACTCTGCTCGAAACCCTTGCTAACTTTTTATATCTTAATGTTCACTCTTTATGGCCACTAGACAACACGCCTCAAATATCACAGAGAATGCGTATTCACAGTGCGATCATAAATTATACTGCGTTCTTGCCGCATCATCACACTGTCTGAAAGGCCAGTTTAATTTTAGTAACCACTACCTGAGAAGGGTGTTTTTGAACAAGAGGCATTAACTTTTGCAGTCGGGAATTACTGTCACACGCCGGTCTGAGCAAATATCCACACCCCAACGTCCATACACCATTGTATGCCCCTGTTGTGTATTTTTGTTTATCATGCAACCGTTCTCCGAGATTAACTTTGAGAATGCCTCTTTGGAACATCTATCTTGCATCAGTTTTTCAATAAAGAATCCAAAATATCACTACGCTTTTTCAGATTTGTTTAAACATTCTTTTCACCAAATAATATCACACTTGGGCTCAGCCCATAAGCTCGAGCAGCCTTGTCATTCCAATAAAGTGACAGTTTGTAGTAGATGGGTTTTAGATAAAGAATTTATTTTTAAGATACACCTCTTTGTCACACGTACTAATAACCTAGTACTAGCCAGCGTGCGGCCAGCTCCTGAGATCGACTACTCCGCGCTGCAGCGTACTTTGTGCCACCGGCGGCGCTGAGCGGGCAGGTGAGCCTTGACACAAGACGACTGCAAGCGCGGGTGGAGCGCCTGCACGACTGACTCTATCGAACACTGTAATATGTTTTATCTAAAACGAAAATATATGGACGATTTTTGATTTATATTCATTTTTAAATTTGATTTAGCAGTTTTATAACTTAAATGCCTGCAAATCTTGATCCTCAATAGAAAAGCTATCGAAGCTTGGCCGTGGAGTACAATGATGCAATCAGAATCGTGGATGTCGTCAAGACTTTAAGCTTATCGTGTTGTATCCACGCATGCGTACAGTGAACCACTTGCGGCCGCCTTTGATAAAAAGTACAATGTTAAACAACTTTCTCATGAATCAGCATAAATTATGCCGACTACTTAACAAAAGAGATGTTAATCTTCCATATCACTGCATCATATTCACAGTAGGACACTATCAAATCTTACGTGGAATACTTTTCGGCGACCAGATTCTATCACGTACTGGTATGTTGAGGGTCTCTAACGAGATATTCAGCTAAACTCTGGTTATCGTTCTAAATAGTTGGGAAGCAAGCCTCGAAATTAAAAGTTATTTGTAATACACGGTAATAAACTTTGCAAGAGCATGCCTTTGGTCCCGCCCAAGACTTTCAAGGGGAATGGTGATGTGCTCCACGTGTAGCTAGCTTCTAAACTCAAGTTGCAGCACCCACGGTCTCTTTGTCCAACACTACAGTGCTACTCTAGCTACTCCAATGCAATCACCAACCAACCAATGACAGAGGCAATACATGTAATGCCATCTGTAGATTGAATAATTTTTAAATTTGATCAATTTTTAACGATGTAAAGAATCTGATCATGAAAATTCTTATTGTTGATCTTGAAATCCCTTTTTCTAACAACAATGTTAAAGGTCTAGGTCCTCCGCACGACAGGTATGTATGTGTCAAGATTGGCGTGCCGGTTTACGTATTTTATCACAATGGCACCCAAACTATGCACCTGAAAGCGATTGGTTTTAGATGTACAGGCCGTATAACTGTTGCAGCGCTCTAGATATCAGGTGAGATCGGGACAAAGAGTAAAACCTAACAAGATTGCAAAAGGCGGGCTTTTCTTGGCCGCAAGTATTGTTTCCATCTTGGTCCGTTTTCACGGTTCATTTGTCGCCTGACCTTTATTTAACCACAGTCAGAATCGATGGTAGTGCTGGGAAATACTAGAATAGATCTACAGATAGCTTATTTCAACTCCCCTATTGTATTGGTATCTCCCCAGGTATCACGCTAGGCAAAACGTGCACTATTAGTACCGCAGGCAATAAATATTTGAGAAGGGGAGGGCTGTATCGTATAACGCCTCTGTCAAAAGTGGTATGCGACAATGTTGAACGCTGAAGAAATAGAAATAGTGTTTATTAAACAGGGCATTCATTCATGCTTATTTTGGATTAACTTACGACAGAAAATGAAGTAAATTTTATTGAGAAAAACGTGAAGCTATATATATTTGCAAATTTTCCATAAGATAAAGTCAACAGAAAAATAATATCGATAAACCCCTTTTCGTTTCCCAACTTCTGTATTTTTCAGGAATATTATGATGTGATCGTAAACGTAAAGTAGGAGTTGTTCAATCAATGGTATTACATCCGTACGCTCTGTTTACATTATAAAACCACGTAGACACAGTCAGAAATCATTGAAACAAATTAAACATAAATTAATAAACAGCAGTAGTAGAAAGAGCTTTGTAGTCCGGGGCTCAAATTAAGTTTTTATAAGATAATCGTAGAGGGCAACCGTGTCCGAAATTTACTAGTTCCAGGAAGATATCCGGACCAAAACTTTACTGCTATTTTTTTTAATCTGATTAACAATTACTACAACTGTCAATCTGATGAAGCCAAAAAGAATATCATCCAGTCATCCTAGTAACACAGTGATTGTGTGTGAAAGCACTTTCAATAAGAAATATTGTAGAAAAAGATACCGCAAAATTACGGAGTTTGGGGCTCAGGGCAGTGATAGCTTACTGACTTTTGAATTTACTTTACCTGGCGTTGTGGGCCAATCGCTTTAAGGGTCAATGGTTATGACCTCTTCACAGCAGGTCGTTGTCTGACAAGCGGTCAGGAGGCAAGGCTTAGAGGCCTCCCAAAATCTTTTTTTTTGATCTTAACGGTACGACTTTGAGTATTAATGTGATCAATGATGAAGTATGTTTATTTGAACGTTGATCGACCACGTTTTTGAGCAGTGGCGTGGAGTTTTCAGCGCGAAACTACCTATTGAAATTTGTTTTCGAGCATTCATGGCTACCACACTTTCTCGCCTTCTTCATATGTTATATTGTTATGGCTTTGCGAAGCGACGATCCAAACGTCCGTGCCTAGAACTACAGCTGTTATAAATTCGTCAAATGAAGGAAAGAAAGACGTTGAACATCGACGTTTGTTCATAATTACGTGTAATTGTGCATTCTGGATTCTCTTTTCAGTTGCTTGTGCCCGTTCGAGGACCCCACCCACCCGTGCGTGATTTGAAAAAGGCGCAATGATTATACAACTTTTATCTACCGCCATCCCGGTCGACTTTGGTTTCAGATTTCCTCTCTTTTTTCACAATTAATCAAAGCGTATGGTGGTTCATGTTTTCATTTTTTGTGGCTTTTTTTCTTTCTTTAAACATTACTTTTCGTTTTGTAGAGCAGGCACCCAGCCACTTAGTGGGCAAACTATTACACATGTATGTATGTACGAAAACGTGTGTGTGTATGCCTTTTTCAGTCGTTTTCTGTCCTATTTTCGAATTGGATTGTCAATCATTTCCAATTTCTTTTGTCTTTGTTTGATTACATGCAAGATATATTTCAATCAAGACAGGCTGACAGTTTTATTGTACGCTTTCTTTATCTCTATATAAATAACCCATATTTCTAATAATACCTCCAAATATTTTAAGATAAACACTATTTTTATGCATGACAGCTTTTCCCCACACAGATTTGGAGGTGGTGGGTATGGGCCAAATCGGCCATACCCACCACCTCCATTAAAATTCTTAAATTTCTTGTTTACGCACACACTAGATCAATTTGTGTGTAGTCAATTAATATTACTCTTTACATGGATCTAGCTCCATGCTCTTTGAAAGACAGCTGCGATTTCGAATAAAGCAAGACAAATTTGTTGGACCTAGTAAAGCCGTTTGTAATGACATTCGAAATAAAGTGAGCATGCAATGACCGGGATATTCACAATGCTTACAGTATAGTATGGGGGTACAAGCTTCGCTCCTGGCTCCATGACTAACCATGGAGGTTGAAGAAAACTTTTTACCGCCTTGGACTGACGTACGCGTGACCTAAAAATAAAGCCACGGAGGTTACTGTTAAAGTTATCGTTTGTCACAGTATCAACCATATATGCTAATAGCCCCACGGGCGGTATGAGTCATATACGGCATTTGCCGAAAGCTGCGCGGTCACATTATCACGTGAATATTACAATATGACTTTAAGGTAATATGCACCTCGAAAGTGAAAGACTTAAACTTTTGCTCTAACTTTCCTCAAGGAATCTTTCAACAATTCTCTTTCAAAATCAAGAATAAAAATAGGGGGTCACCGTGCAAACTTTGGTACTAGAGAAACAAATTTCCAAGATTTACCGATATTAGAAATTCAAAATGGCCGCCACCCCTGTGTTAACTCTATGGCGAAAATAAAAATTTTCAAATTTCGAAAAACTAGGCGAGTGAAAAGTTTTCTTTCACCAAGAGCTTTAAATGAACCCCCACATGTGGTATATCAGAAGAGAACTGTAAAAGTTTGAGAGTCCGAATGTCTGTCCCCGAGGTGCGTTCTACCTTAATGAATAAATTACCGGACTTTTATACGACCCTGGTTACAATGCTTAGTACGGAACCCACTGTAATGCGATTATCTTCGAGCTCATTGTTTCAGCAAATTATATACGCAATTTCTTAGGAATATACAGGCGGTATTCTATTGTGCTTTCATTGTTCGGATTATCATTGTCGCAGTATAAGAAACTATAGATTTCATTTCATGACGTGCGGAGGCCTTGACACCTCACTTGACCCCCTTGTCGCAGTGGAAACTGTATGTCTATGAAAGTACACAGTACTTCGAAAGTTTAGGCATAGGCGGGTCTATACGAATACGAACCCCCATATGGACGACAAAACTAAACGACAAGGACTCAAAATTTGCCAAGTGGGTGTATTTCTCACACTCTGGTATTCATGACTAATTTATACGATATTGTCACGTCAAATTTTATTCATGAGAGAAATACCGGTCGCCATGCTGTTTGTTTACATTTATGAGCATACCGAAGATCGACGCAAAAGAGTCCGACGCACCAAAGTTGACCACATAGACGCGAGTTGTCGTAGAACGACAAAAAATAAATCCCGTCTTTTTTGTTCGACAAATTTGGCTTGTGTATTGAATAATAGGATGTATTGCCTTCATTTTCAAAAGAAAGTCAATATAAGATCCATATTCAGAATTGTTAGAGTCATCAATCATACCCGTGTCATGTTTTGCCGTCACAGGTGCAGATTTGATTGCCAGTACGATCCTTCGAGTTTTATCAGAGGCGTAATTATTGAAATCATTTTTTGACAAATAATAAAGTGTCTTTTCGACATAGAATTTTTTTAAGATCAAAAATTTTACTAAAGGAAAGCTGGGATACAAAAATTTGCATAGCTTTAGACAATTTGTCTATCGTCGATCTATCATGCAGACTAGGATGAATGGATGAAATAATTCTTCACTTTAAACGACGTCTTAGATTTACACACTAATGACTGTAGTTTAAGTCTACTCTTTCTTATTTTTTTCTACATATCATGCACATCAAATAATCTCTTAACCACAAGACCTGGAATATCCATACTTATCTTTACAACAGTATGCAGTCGGGAAGTGCAAATATTATTTATGTCAATGCAATTTACGGGTACATATGGAATGAATGATGTTAAGACCGAAGAAAATATGCAACTGCATTTTGTGTAGATGTCAACTTAAGAAGAGGTAGCCGCATTGATGAAGAAGTTAACTTGTTTGACAGGAAAGAGTTGGAGAAATATTTCATCAAGAAACAACTTTTAGACAGGAAATCAAGACATAGCATTGTTACATCCGCCGCAGAGAGGCAATTTCTTGTGCTAATGCGTCATTTTGATCATACTGTTATTTTAGATACAAATTATCGAAGAGAGATTTACATTGATATGAAAGTAAATTAGCTGATATACCTATGTTAATTTTTAAGAGATTTCCCTCATTGCAAGACACTGGAAACTTCAAATGTCGAAGCTTCTAAACAACGCCACACAATTACAAATAAGTAAATTAGTGTATAGTTTAAGGGTCCAAAGTTACACAAGGGGTATTCTACTTTCGACGCACATCTTTCCCTAGTTTTACGAATTTCCTATTCCATTTCTTTCTTATGCCTCGTTCCATTTGTACTTCCAGATTAACCAAAGTGGAGGAAAGGGTGGATAACGTAGAGAAACATGTTGCAGAAATACTGAAAATGCTGTCAGATAAAGAAATCAAGGAATCAAAAATGGAGAAAAATGTTGAAAAAATACTGAAGATGCTGAAGAAATAAAGGAATAGAAAATGTCGCCATCGAAACATTTAGTCCTTATCTGAGAGATTCAAGAATTGTACATCCCAATACAATACCTAACAATCGACTGTCGACAGCCGCATGTGCTAGTTTGGCCAATAATTCGAATCTAAATGTTTAGCTGGACGTCCTCTCAGCAGTCGCTCTCCAGCCTTCGGCTCTCGGTTGCGGAGCGGGAGATAAGCATACTCCACGGCACCTGCTGCGAGGGCTACATCTTTTTCCTTTGCAAAGAAGAGCCAGAGTACGAAAAGTCATAAACTTTACAAATTTGAAGCAGGTAAGGAAAGCAAAGAACTGTATTTGTACCAAATTTGCCAAGGTAGCCTTTTCAAATATTGTACAAGGATGGTATTTTGTCAACTGTGACCACTCACGTGAATATATGAGAAATTTAACTTTTCGTACAACAATGCACCAGAGATTGTCGACAGTCTAACCAGAAAGGTATGGCTATACGATCTATCTATTTCAGCCTATTTTCGAAGCATCAAAATTCTGGCAAAATACTAAATTATAATTTGAAAAGCAATATCTTCTGTGGTATAGGCGGGAGAAAAGTATCATGAAATTGCAAGCGCTTTTATAATAACTTAATAATATTAACCTTCGAGCAAGATTTAAAAAAATTAACGTCTGGCTTTACAGATGTTCATAATTGTTTCCTAAGACCATTATTTTGCTCTTGTAAAGCTCAGTTTATCAATCTTTCGCCATTTTGAGTGCAAACAGATTTATTCTTTGACCATTGAAGTTCAATTATAATCCACCTGAGGTGCCTTTTTTCAGTAATCGTTGACAATGATAGAGGGACTACTGAAATCATTTTCTTAAGATGTTTTGTGACGCTGCTGATATGTCTATTCAGAACAGTTTGCTGTTCATTCAAAGAAAATGTATTCGCTAGTGTTACTTCACAAGCGCCTTTGTCTTTTAAGAATCAATTAAAATTAATTTGACCTCTATTGATTTAACCAAATATTTCTAGGTTAGCCTTGCGATAAATAATTCATGCGTGATATCTAATGTGAAGGTTTGCTTCATTAACTCTACAATTAGAGGTTATTACCCAATATCGCCTGTTCCTGTGTCATATCAGAATGAGTGTCATTTGTTCTGTGTCAGACACAAGACGACATCGAGTGTCTGACGCACCACAAATGACACGAATGTCAATGTACTTTAAACTACATCATTACCCAGTATTTAAAGTAACATTTAATTTGCTGATCTTACCATACAACTATTCTTGACAATTATCTGTGATTGAAAAATATCTCGTTTGAAATCTTCAACACATCAGTTAAGGATATAATTCGATCGTTCAATATATATTCCACATTAGAATTGAAACTGTTTTTTCTCTGAATATGATGCAGCTGAAGAGAAATGTCACCTTTAGTTAGTGTGCACATTTTATTCTGATTTACGAGAAAAGTATTTAATCAAGGTAATTTTGTCTAGATTTTATAATTATCGGAACTAGTGTTAATACAGTTGGAGTCTGGAATTAAAGAGTAGCTTTGCAATGTTTTTTCTTTCAAATGTAGAGACGTAAATGTTAGTCTGCGATGCGATGTTATTGCACTAAATGTTTGTAACTTATCATTGTTTAGTCAAATATGATTGTGGTATTTGTATTCCTTGTGCCTCCAAGTATATTTTTTTGGGATTTTGTTTTATACAATGGGCCGGAGGCCATAGACCTTAGGTAAACAAAGTACTGAAATAAACAATAACAATATCATAATGCCCTTTCGGGAAAGGATGAAAGGATAGTTAAACACCAACTGTTGAGGCATGGTCAGGACGGCTGATTTTATTGCCAGGATTATAAGCAAAGCAAAGAAAACAGTCAGAATTTACACGAATTTCCGACGTCAAAGGCGACGAGGCCCCACAACTTGCATTACGCAAATAGTCACTGAACAGTGACGTACTGCGCTACGCTATGCAACCCGATGTCACGTGCGTTGTAGAAAATATGCAAATCCGGAGGTTTTTAGCGATTGATTACAATGTTTTGTTTTTCAAATCACAATTTACGCCTTAGCTGTAAAGTTACGGTGTTTACGATACTGTGAGTTGTTATATTATTATTCATATTCCAGGCATGTAAATAATCTATTAATGTGCATTTCTGGTCAGTCACGTGACTCAGCTAGGCCAACTAAAATGCAACAGAGAGGGCATGGTAATGTGGTATATAGTATCGGTGTCTTTCAGAATGCCGAAGTTGAGGATTATGCTCAAAACTCGAAAAGGTGCTTTATCCATTACACGGACAATAGGTTTATTTTACAGGATGATGGGAGTATTTATGTTAAAAATATAGGTAGGGGCCTGAACATGTATGTAGGGGCAAGGCCTATGTGTTTTAGGCCCTAGCGGACACCCAGTTTCCAGCGAAGGCATGTTAAACGAAACTGCTTATGTAGTCAAGGCTGATAGAAAAGTAACCGGCCTGTGTTGGTAGATACGGGTACTGTGGCGCTATTCACAGAGTGGCCACAATAGATATTTTGTTCCCACCAGCTCAGACATGAATGACTGCCCAGCATGTTTTGAAGACAGCCGCTGACCCATGAAGTCAGCGGAACATGCCGTCAATGTAAATGGGTCAGGGCGTGAGTATACGTATTTCTATTAAATTCAAGAATGCCCTGAAATATGAAGAACTCAGTAAAATTCTGAAAGAAAATTACACAGAAACGTTCATTTTGTACAACTTAAAAATTACCAAATTTTATGTCACTCTCTTGTTTTAACTGCATTATTTCTTTTTTTTTGGTCGGCTGTAAGCTTTCATTCTAAGATACCGTGCTCTGACTTGTTGTCGACTTTTGTTATACAAGGTCAAATTGAACCGCACTCGCATGCTGTCCGAGTGTGGTTTAATAAAATAAATATTGAGGTTTAATAAACTACGGTGGACTCTTAGTATTCACGTCAGCGAGCGTGGTTTGTTTCTTGACATTCAGTAATGGCGGTCGTTTTTATCCCGGGGGGTCACTTCCATTACTTGCCGATATGTATGCGTGCCGCCCAATGGGGTGGGTATTTCAGCAACTTGGTCTAAAATGGCGGTATCAATTCCACTGTATACCAAGGTTTAAAATGGGTTGATTTTCGAGTGCCACACAAGAACAAATTTCAACCGGCTGTTCCCGTCTCGCTAGCAGGGTTCTGAGCTGCACTCTATAAGCATCGATATCTTTTCTGTGGCAGGGGAACCATTAAAGAGACCCCCGGCTTACGCCAAAGTAAATATCGACTTTGTTTTAAAACATTGTCACCGATAGGTCAGAACTCTATAGGCCTATAAGGCAGATTTTTACTCTGTAGAAAATACCCAAGTGGCTCTATTGCTCCTAGTATTGATCATGACAAACAGGTCGACCATGGCCACATAAAGTAGTATTGCTTTACAGTCGAAAAGCGAGGTTTGTTGTGAATTATACATGTAATTTAAAGAAAAAAAAAATACCAGTCAGACTGTAACTGCAGATAACTGATAATTTGTAGAAGCTGGACCAAAATTTGGTGAGGGTGAAAGACATTTTCTTTCACCAAATTTTTTAGTATTTCCTGATGTTTTTCGGAATCATGGCTTGGCCAGCAACAACATAGCTCTAAACACAGTACAGTGGTAGGCTTTGCCGGGGCAAATACGGTACTTGCTTTTTCCGTTTTAAAAATTTTGACGCTATGAATTTTGACCAGGATCAAAGGTCACAAAAGTCTAAAATGGGTCCTAAAATAACGAGATTTTAGGTCTAAAATGGGCCCTGGGTTTTATACCTGCGGCCGCACACCCCTACCACTTCTCTCAACAAGTACCCCCCCCCGGGTTTTTATCCTTCATGACCTGTTTTGATGACCTATATGCATGATCACCGGGCGAGAAATGGAGACATGACACTTGACTGATGATCGTGTATCGAACAATGATCAGACCTTAGAAACGCAAGAGTACATTTGCAGTAGGCATGTACACGTTGTATATGAATCAAATGATTATAGAGATAATAAGTCGGTGTTTTCGAAAAGGCGGCCAATTGTGCAACGTTCATCACTCTCCTCTGGATGCTAGGAATCTTGATTGACAGGTGT
The DNA here is from genome assembly GCF_041260155.1 of Ptychodera flava. NCBI lineage: Eukaryota > Metazoa > Hemichordata > Enteropneusta > Ptychoderidae > Ptychodera > Ptychodera flava. Next base: position 6,508,569 of record NC_091930.1, read on the forward strand.
TTTTAGCCTGCCGGCGCAGTATACTGGCAGAACCAGTCAACTTGAACTAGGAATTCCACCGTTAGACTTAATTGCTGCACAAGGGACTATGTCTAAGTAATTTTATTTTGTGCCAACAGTAATTCAGCAGAAATGCTCCACCTTATTCATGAGTGCTTATATATTGACAGAAATTGCTCAGTAATGCAGACCTAGCCAAAAAAGTGAAATTTGAATATTTTTATCCTACCAGAGACATAGAACGTTTGACTTCAACAAGCTACCTTCGACAAATCTCCCGTAGATTATAAGCAAATTACTGTTTAAACAAGGTCACCAGGAATTCAAAACCGATCTTTCACGCTTGACTGTAATTTAGTGCCATGGCATATTTCTCCTCTTCATGACAATGGCCGCGTGGTGACCTCAGCCATCCTGGCCTCATTTCCCATTGACCTAGCGCTTCTGTTGTCCTGACTGTTTCTGTCAATTAAGTCAAACTAAATATATTTGCTTTTATGGCATTATAAATCTGCAAAATTGTTTTTTGTGAGTTCTAGCATACGTTGTTCCTGTTAATTTTAATAGTTTCCATGCAGAAACTCATGGATGAATTTATGACAAGGACGCATCAACACACTTTAATTGGCAACTAGAAATTGGACTATGTTGTGCTGTTCACGAAACAATAATGCTCCAAGAGTATGTCAACACTCAATCATTAAGCGGCAATTACAGAGCTTGTAGAGGTTATTCTGATTTGGTGGTTTCCATCAGCTTTTTCAAACTTTTTGTGACTGACACAGTTGCTAAACTGGGTCAACGAACAATTTAGACAATACATTCAGCATTGTGAACAGTTAACACGTCTCGAACTTTTCAAGTATACAGCTGTGATTCCATCCCCTTGGAGACTGATTGTAATAGGTCACGAAAAATTGAAGTAATGTGACAAGCATCGTTCATACTACAACTACCTCTTGATTGACGTAGTAATAGAAGCGCGCCCTCAACATATGGAGTTTCAAAATGTTTGATGATTGTTTTTTCAGAACTTATCGTGTGTTTAAACAGCGGCGTTGTCAATGCAGATAGTGTGCACTTCAAAACCACTCTGTCAGTATTTGAAGTACTAATAAATAGAGTGTCCTCCACTTCAGAAGTTGAAATGTTTTGATGATTGTTTTAGAACGTGTCATATTTTATGTTTAAAAAGGAATGCATGGCAACCGTCATTGCAGCACACTTCAAAAATCCAATGTCAGTATTTGGAGAAGTAAACGTAGTAAAGAGCACGCCTCAACGTATAGGACTTGCAATATTTTGATAATGATTGTTCCACTGATGTTAAAACAGGAATGCTATGTCAACGTGGATTGTAGTATGCTCCTGTAATCAAGGGGCAGCATTGGATTTAGAAATAGGGAGCGCACCCCAACGTTTAGTGCTTTAAATGTATTTTAAGGGTTGTTTCAGTAACATAAGATATTTAACCTGTTTAAAAAACAGAGGCATTATAAGGCAACATGGATTTATTTTAATGTTAATGGATTCTAAGTCTTCGTATACAATAATGGAAACGGCGTCATTGGTCATATTGTTGTAATCTGTAGTATCCGCAATGAATCACAAATTGATGTTCATATAAATGCACTTGCTTGACCAGTGCGAATAACCCATCAACGGGGGGGGGGGGGGGGGGGGGGGGGTTTAAGTTTTTTTACTTAATACTGGTGGATTTTTATGGTCGGAAGCATATACATTGTATTGAATGACCTCAATTGCAATCTGGGTCACTTGGGCTCTCCGCTCAAACACAGGCACGGTTACTCTGCCTTATATTACCGTGACGCGAGCGACTGTGGCTCAAGGAACATTAATGCAGTGATACGCTAAAAGTGAATTCAACGCTGGCAATAAAAAATCAGCTGTTTAACTGATCTTAACATAGGCAATAATTGTGTCATGGCAACCATATTGGAAACTTTTATTGGTCAGATATAAGTCACATGATAAGGGCTAAGGTCGATCAGCAACCCAGCACAGCCAAGGCCACTGAACTCCGTTCATGAAAGGTAAGCAGCTATATGTATACAAATATATCTGCAATAAACGCTTTTCATGTCAAACAATGCTCCTAAAAGGCAAACCGAAAAGGCGTAATAATCATACCCGTTGCTCTGAAAGACTCAATTACAAATCTTTTAAACAAAAATCAGTTTCTGTTCCATGTTTTACTTTACTCTGACTTCCGCCATTCAATTGGGACTTCCATTCCAGCTTTTGGCCATACTAATTTTGACGTGGGCACAATCCGGTTCAAGCGCCGAGAACCGGATAGTGCCCCACGTCTATGAATATTCAGCGTGAACGAGGGCGATAAAACTACAAAGAATGCTTCGGATAAGGCTGGCAGGAACGCAAACAAATTATACCCTCGAAGTTCCAAATTCTACACTTGGCTCTTCTAAGTATTTCTCTGCACTCCCACCTGGTCAGTCCACAAGGATTGGATTTTTCGATTGTTGAGAACGGCGACACCAAACGATGAGTCCATTGTCCGTTTAGTTGAAACGGATACTAGCAAAAACACCATGTTTGGTCGAAAATGAAAAGAAATGCGTTGCGACACACGATAATTTCACAGTCCCTCAAACCACGGCCATACATGAACGCGCTCGCGTATGTCCGTACGCTCTAAGCTGACATTGAATGGTATGCATTACACGTCAGCGACGAGTGCTACGCTTGCGATCGTGTCGATCGGTACGACGGTATGACATGAATCAATGGTCCAGTTCAAGTGACTTGAATGACTATATACAAAACTGTTTTGATGTTTTCTGCTCTGTTATGGACAAGGGTCTGGCATTCACAGGTGCAGAACATTTCGGCCAAGGGGACATAACACTAAAACAAAACTGACCAACTTCGCCTTTTGTAAGCGCTAGCGTTTAAGGGACAATGATTCGTTCCGCCCGTATCGGGGCCCGTACCTCGATCCCAGCATGATCCCAGCTTTGTACTTAGCCGGGAGTTAACTGTTTTTATCTTTTACCTAATGTAAGCCTAGTGTAGCCATGTGATATATATATATATATATATATATATATATATATATATATATATATATATATATATATATATATATATATATATATATATATATATATATATATATATATATATATATATATATATATATATATATATATATATATGGTCCAATTTCGATATGTTGTAGTCTAATTTTTTGATATGCTGACTTATTTACTATATCAAATCACAGACAAACAGAAAACTCAACTCACTCACTGCTAACATTGCCGGTCAACTTCAAGAATCATGTCTCAATTTTCTCAATTCTCTTCCAATAAACCCGAGACAATTTTACTGACAGTATTACACTGTCACAAACTAGTCTGTTATGTTGGACTGTGTATACTCTAAAGTTTTCGATTTCATAAACAAGAATTCAGATCTCTCCGTTCAAGAGACGAAGACGGTTTCTCTTACAACTCAACCAACAAGACTCAAATTATGATGATCGTTCTTTCTCGTATGTCGCTGTAGCAAGCAGCCATAGCTCTCGTACGTTGCGACGGAATAACTCTTTTTCCATTGCATGACTTGGGTTTTCCCGTTGCAATCCATATTCGTCGGAGAAAACGACAGCTACGACTGCACAGATGAATAGACTTTCTAGTTATATTCGGTCAGCATCAAGTACTGAAGTTTTGAAATCTTGACTAATGACCTGCTTCTCTGAGAAAGCATAGTCATGCGACAAGCGCCAGTGAAAATTTTCTTTATGCTTTGTCTGGAAAACTTCGGTGATTTTGCTCAGCTCACTTCTGACGTTGCATTTAGTTGCTTTTAGGACCCAATAAACAAAATATTACACTTGGTGGGGGTGTCCGTGATAAGTGGAACGGCGTTTCTGTCCAATCACTGGCCATGCTTAGTTTAGGCGTCAAATTTAAAATTCGTTGTTATCAGTGCGTACATATTGACACACACACCCACCAACTCATTAAAGCCGCACTTTTCAATCCCAGGTTCTCGCATTAGTGGAGTTCTCCTCCCAGTCAAACACATGGCCAGTACGATGTTTGATTTCTATTACATTAATTACACAAACTGATTTCAATCTTTTGTCACCTTTTGCTAATCCTGCAAATAGAGCTTATATAACCGTTTGATTGACGGTCGGTTCAAATTGCCAACGGTCATTTATTCCCCAGCACCACACTCGAATTTCCTTAAAAAACGTCTTCCAGTCACATTAGAATTTGAATATAACCACAGAGTTCGATCGGCAGCAGCTTCGGGCTGGCCGCTTGGCAGTCTGTCAACGTTTTTGCGGTCGGAAAAAACTAAAAAGTGGCATTTTCTGTATCGTGTGCCCTCATGGTACCTGCTTGGTGTCCACTTACACAATGATTGCCGCCATAGGTTGGCACCCTTTTAAAGGGAGGCTCCGCCTTTAAGCTGGCAAAAGCTCTCGCAGAAATTTGTATGGGAAAAAGTTGTCATGATTCAGTTTTGTGAACAGTTAACACGTCCCGAACTTTTCAAGTAAACAGCTGTGATTTCATCCCCTTGGAGGTTGATCGTCATAATTACGTCACGAAAAAGTCACAGTACTGTGACAATCATCGTTCATGCTGCAACTGCCTCTTGATTTTAGTACAGTTCAGAAAGCCAGGATCAGTCTTTGAAGTAGTAATAGAAAGGGCGCCCTCAACGTATGGAGCTTAAATGTTTTGATGATTTGTTTTTCAGAACTTATCTTGTGTTTAAACAGGGGTGTTGTCTATGCAGATAGTAATGCACTAAAAACCGCGCTGTCAGTATTTGAAGTACTAATAAAGAGCCTCATCAACTTTTGAAGTTGAAATGTTTTGATGATTGTTTTAGAACGTGTCATATTTTATGTTTAAAAAGGAATATATGGCACCGTCATTGCAGCACGCTTCAAAAATCCAATACCAGTATTTGGAGCAGTAGTAAAGAGCACGCCGTCAACGTATAGGACTTGAAAAATTTGATAATGATTGTTCCAGTAATGTTAAAAAGGGAATGCCATATCAAAGTGGATTGTTGTAAGCTTCTGTTACCAAGGGGCAGCATCGGATTTAGAAATACGGAGCACACCTCAACGTCCAGTGCTTTAAATGTATTTGTAAGGGCTGTTTCAGTATATATTTAATCTGTTTAAAAAGGAAAGTTACGGCAACATTGATTTATTTTAATGGTAACAGATAATAAACCTTCGTACACAATAATAGAAACAGCAGTATGGGTCATGTTGTTGTCATCTGTAGTATCCGCAATGAATCACAAATTGATGATCATATGAATGCACTTGCCTTACAAGTGCGAATGACCCATAATCGGGCAGGGGGCATAAGTGTTTTTAATTAAATACTGGTGGGTTTTTTTATTGTTGGAAACATACAGATTGCGTTGAATGACCTCTATTGCAATCTGGGTCACTTTGGCTCCCAGGTCAAACACAGGCACAGTTACTCTGCCTTATATTACCGTGACGCGAGTGACTGAGGCGTAAAGCGCATTAATGCAGTGATACGCTAAAAGTGAATTCAACGCCGGCGATAAAAAGTCAGCTGTTTAACTGATCTCAACAAAGGCAATACTCGTGTCATGGCAACCATGTTGGACACTTTAATTTGTCAGATATAAGTCACATGATAAGGGCTAAGGTCGACCAGCAACCCAGCACAGCAAAGGCCACTGAACTCAGTCCGTTCATGAAAGGGAAGCAGCTATATGTATACAAATATATCTGCAATAAACGGTTTTCATGTCAAACAATGCTCCTAAAAGGCAAACCGAAAAGGCGTAATAATCATATCCGTTGCGCTGAAAGACTCAATTACAAATCTTTTATCAAAAATCAATTTCTGTTCCGTGTTTTACTTTACTCCGATTTCCGCCATTGAACCGGGATTATCTCAATGGCGAACGCTGTATACGCAGGGCGGAAGCATTGATATTTCCGAACGTATGTAGGACATGGACCTCTGTTTCCCTATTTGAGCCACAAGCATAGTTGGATATTATATATTTATTACTTAAGTACATTCTTTCTTACTATGTAGAGTGTTTGGCAGCTTCTGTTCGGGTCATCGTTACGCGCTCGGCCAGTCGAACAACTATTCGTATGAACTCATCGTGTATTCGGTTTCAACGTACGTGACAGCGAAAAATAAGTAGGTACCCAGATGGGGCATGTTTTTTTTTCTGAGATCAGTCAACGACTTTTTAATCGTTCAGCCACACGTCCTGCATAATTACTAAGATTTCAGAGGTGCAACAGCGGCTTGCACCAAGCCTGTAGAGGCAGGGAATGTAAGGTCGTGAACTTAATATTATTGTTGCCACAAAAGGGGTTCCTAGTCTAGGGACTGTGTACGTGCTATTGCAGCAGATTGTGAATATCCAGCGCATGTACCAGTAAGAATAGCTGGTCCACGTCGTATTCAGAATTTCGATTTTTTTTACATACAGAAAATCTGCATGTGACTTATCTATTACAACATAGTATAGAGCTGAGAGACAAAGACGTCATAGAGACAAGTAACAAAGTGAAACATTAAATCCCGCAAAAAAGTTTGCACTGTATATAGTATTATCTGAAGTTTTAATACACCTTAGCATGGACCCATCTGTCTCATAGCTGCCCTGTGCGATCTTTGCTGACACTGACCAATTCAGAGTTTTATGAGAGGGACAGCATGTTGGTGTGTCATTTTATGATGTGCCGAAAGTATGATGCTATTAGGCCATCGGTTTAACCGCAACTCTAAGTTTGCACAAGCCGGTCAACATCTGCTCGCAAAGGCTGGAGTGCATTATATTAACCGACCGGTCGTTGTTTTGATCTTCAATTTGCGAGTAGCTCTTAGGTTACTGTGCGTTGAAGATAATTTGCACTAAGGCAATGTAAGGTGTAGGTGAATTGTTGATTGCTATTTTGACGCACACGGTACCTTAAAGGTATACTGTCACCTGTTCCAATTTTGACACAAGTTACCATGGAAAGAGAAAATCTAACCAATCACAGATTTTAAGCGGGTGGCCGCTTTCTAAAAATAGCGTCCTTACATGGGCATTTTGAATACCATGGAATGCCCCTTTGACCATATATGGGCATATTTAAAATACAGATGACTGTATACCTTTAAGTAAATAGTGAACGGGAATCAGGTTATGCCACGCCGCGATCCTCACCGTTCAAGCCTTTTCAAGCCAAGTGGTTATGGGCTTGCGTTTTTGCACTTGTAATCTTGAACACCATATATCTAACGCGGACAAAATGACGTCATTTGGGTCTTTGTTCATAAGGCAGCACTGCTTCAGAACGGAATGATAGGCAAGCAGTGATTTGCTTGTAATTGTTGATTTTGTCGGGTCAGATACACAAATCTTCTTCGTATAAAGGTCTATCAGCATGTCATCTCGCCAGTATATTTTGCCCCTCACACCTTGATATTATCTAATCAGCTATCATGCACCCCTGAGAAAATAACTTAAGAATATCTGGCATTGTGATGATAAGTGTTTGGTTTTATCGTTGTTGTTGTTGTTGTTGGTGGTGGTGGTGGTGGTGGTGTTGGTGGTTGTGTTGTCGTCATGGTCGCTAGTGTGTGCTAGCGGCACGAAATGACATGATGTGCAGGTAGTTTTCTAATGAAAGTAGTCGTACTCTTTCTTTAGTATTGTAACTTTCCTGTTAATTTCACATCTGATAGTGTTTCGTCAGAAACTGTTTATCATCTATTACTGCTCGACAAACTGTTGGTAAATGAATAATTAAGTAGGTGAATGGAAAAAAAATTCAACAAAACGTATATAATAAATCAACAGTTAACAATCAATATTATTTAAAATGTTTGTATAATTCCAGGTTGAAATATTTTCATATTGATTTGAGTCTTTCTGAGTTTAATCATGGTCGATGGCGCTGGCAACCAGCATATTATGATTTCTACAACTGGGATCATCAGGAAGAGGTATTGCGAATTAAACAGGCATTGGAAGCGAAAGGATATCAAATATGGTTCGATCTGGATAAAATGGCAGGTAAGAACAGCATATCACGACATTGAATGACTTAAACTTTTGCTTAAACTCTCTCTAAGGAAACATTAAACATTTCCCTTTCGTAATTGAAAACAAAAATGGGTGATAACAGTACATTATTTTGTAACAGAGCAACAAGTTACCCAAAATTTACGGACCACAGAAATTCAAAATGGCTGCCATCCTTATGTTAACATTGAGGGAAAAGTAAATTTTCGATTTTCAAATATTAAGTCTGTAAAACATTATTTGACGAGGCCCCCTCTCCCAGCAATTATAAAACGCTTGGCATCTGAGTACGAATATCTAGCCACGAGGCTATTCTACCTTAATGTTGATAGAATTCAGAAAGAGGAAAATAGTTGAGAAAACACTGATGATTGGAAAATATATGTCTGCTATAAAACCTCAAATGTCATTGTCACTATCACAATAACAATTACAAACTAAAATGATTACATTTTAACACCTGATCTGTTTAAAGGCATGCTTTGATGCTTGCGCATTGATATTAATAATTATCCCTGTAGATAATGGACCTATGCCTTCAAAGACTATTCAACGCTCATACCTCTGTCAAATCAGCACCTACTTCTTCTTCCTCCTTCCTTTGCTTTTTCTGCCTGACGTTCTTCTGCATGTGCTTCCCACGTCCCAAATACCCTGGGTGGTGGTGAATGCGTTGCGCGCAGTCTCTCCACCAGAGATTGTGTTTTGAGCAGTGCTTTGTACTAAATTGAACCGCTGATTTCATGTGCATTGACTTGTTTATTAGTCACTTACCCGATCCGATTCCGCTTTGCCTTAATCTGGAGCAGCTGGAAGTTTTAGGTTTGCGTTAAATAGTGGCGGATATGTAATCAATACTTGCACGTATGTAACTCACATTAAGCCGTTACCCTGTGATTTGATATTGTTCCGTTACGTACAACCCAAAAGTTATGAGTAGTAAAGAAAGCGTGGACAACTGGGATGAAGTAAGAATTTTACACCCATTTTATTCATTTATCTACATGAAGCGAAGGAAAAATTAACCATCCATGTAACTAAAGTATACCCTGACCTATATACGAACCTCACGCACGCGCAGCAGTGCATTGTCCTGAACTAAGCAGGGAAATTCCCTGCTGAGTCACACACAACATGTTTATACATGTACGGGAAATTCCGTGTGAGTCATCACCATCAAACTAGCCTATATAAAGGACCCCGTTGTCAGTCCGGCCGGTCGCGGAGTCTAGCTGATGTTGAACACGAAGTTCCTATCGGTACGAACTAACTTTCATATCCATTCAATCCATAATATCGTAGATATCGCTCCAGCGGCGGACTAAATCCTTCTTGTTTTTGTATTTCTAGCGCCTGATGAAATATGTTCTGAATAAGTTCTGACTCCGGAGCCTCCTCGTTCCGAAGGGTTGCACCTTTTTCTTGTATTTGTGTAAGCAGCTGTTTATATTGAACATAATAATGTTTATATTTCTCTCGTCTCTTTGCTACACCCGTTTTCCCTTGTATTACATCAATAACAACACCTGGTATAGGAGTTAAGGCTAACAGTACCGGAACTGTTGGAATTGCTGCTATTACAGCAGAGCTTACAAGAATTCCCTTAGTAATATTAAGAGCCATATCAATTCGACCCATTAATTTATAACTTCGTCGATATGCAGCACTTGTTCTTTCTATGTAATCAGCCAATTGTTCAACGCTTTCAACAACTGAGATGTGCATTTTTACTGTATATGTAAGGGATGATAAAAAATAATTGTAGTAATATAGAAATACAATATGGCAGAAGGAGGAGAAGATATACCACTCCATGATTTAGTTGATGCAAATGTAAATGATGATGATGACGCTACTGCTGAAACATTCTTTATAGAAGATGATAATGTCCTTGCAGAAGTCGATCCTTACCGGATAACCCACAGGTGGATATTTTAATTAAACAGAGAAGAGAACTTACACAAGATATGGCTGAACAACTCTTAGACAAATATAATATTACTGATCAGTATGCACGAAACGAATTGATTATGAATGCTGATATTATTGGTAATGATCTGTATTATAAAAAAATCAGAGTTACAACAGATAAAGGAAGTAGATTTTTAGAGAAATCCACATTAAAAAGTTTAAAAGGAGGTTCTGAATTTGTAAACAAAGTATATAATTATAGTGAGCCCGAAAATGTGAGTCGTGAATTGCATTCTGAAGATGTGAAAAACGATAAAATACCGGCTGAGAAGATGACGCCAGAAGACATGGGTATATACAAAGATAAACTGACAGAGTTACGGCAAGATGCTTCTGGTAATGCAGATAAAATAAAAGCTTTTGAAAATAAAATCGACCAATGGAACAATCTAAACCCTGAATATAGAGCTTTTGTTGATGAATTAAAGATGGCAAATATGCGTCTTGATGAGCTTTACAGTGAAAGAGGAAATCTGTTAGAGCAGACAGAACTTACACCTGAACTCAGAACAAGACTAGCTAAAATTGATGATCGAATTGAAGTACAACTTGATATGATCAGTGGAGCACATGAAAGACTGGCTACGACTAGGTCTCTTCGTGATGTAATTTCTGATCCAGAATTGTCACTCAGGCTGAAGCTGACAGAGTTATTTAAACGAAATGGTATTACAATAGCTGCAATACTGACTGCCCTTGGAATGACAATATCAACAATTGCCCTGGCTGTGACTAGAGGAGGAGGGGGAGGAGCGGGAGCAGGAGGAGCAGGAACTGGTGGGTCTGTTTCAGGTCCGCCCAAAGTATATACAAAAGCGAAAGAAATTGTAAAGCAATTTGGTGAATGGTTAAAAACCTTGGCCGCAAAAAGTGCTGCTGCAATACCAGGTTTAATCGGTTCCTCTCGTCAGTTTTCTATTAAAAACAGTAGGATCGGTGGTCGGATTTGTCGGAGAACAGCTATGGATATTTTTAACTGGTTTAACATTAGTAATTATAAATAAAATTATGTATTAATATATGACACCCCTACGGCATCGACATGTTTGGTGAAAAGAATATTGCAAAGTTTCTTTCTAAAAATAAAGACCTGTTTGGTTTCTCTGTCGAATTGGAATGGTGCAAACTTCGGCGGGTAAATCGCCATATACTTCGAGCAAATCCAGGTGTCCGACTCAAAGATGATAATCTGTATCATAACATTTTAGCTTTCGTGAAGGAATGTCAAAAGACTAACTTCTTTAAGCGACTAGAATTCATAAACGTCTTTCAGGAGATTGACAATGATGAAATGGAAATCCAACATCTCCAAGAATATTGGGTCCTTCGATTGATTCGCGACACAGGCAATCGATTTATCTTTCAGGCAGACGGAAATATTTACGTAAAGATGTGATTATATTTTCTTTTTTTCTTCTACTATATACATTACACGAAAAATGGGGTACGATAGAACATTATCACCGACTTTCACCAACCGAATACCGAATGGAACGAAGTCAGAAAGAACTCATCACGTGATTGCTCATAATCCAAGTGAGGCAGATCCAGGCCAGACACTTATCATACGATGTCCGAAGTTAGAAAGCGGAGTACTCTTAGTTCCAGATACTTTCGACCTGGTTTTTGATCTCGAAGTAATGGGAGATGAATATAACCGAGTAGTACAAAATGTTGCAAAAAATTTGGTGGAGCGTATGAAACTCACATTTGAGGGTCAGACACTTTTCGATTTGAATAAATATAACCTTATTGAATGTTATCGCGATCTCTTCAAACATAAAAGGAGAGAACTAACATGACACTGTACGGAATTCAGAACGAAAATCTAAGAAAATTGAGAAGCGGTTCGACCGATGCAGATCAAAACGTCGTGGGCGATAAGTTACTTTTCAACACATATAAAACAAAATATGCTATTCGTCTCACTCACCCCCTCATAACAGGTCATGGAGTTGCATATCCAAAAGCGTTAGGGAGTCATATTGAATGGGAAATTACGTTGGCACCCGCCCCCCAATTACTTGTCAGTAATCAGTTTATTACAACCAATTATAAATTAAAAAACATTCAAATGGAATACGAGACAATTTCTGACCTCGATCTCGCGAGGTCAACTGCTGGTTATTACAACGGTGGAAAAAGTTACCTTTACGAGCATATACATTATTTTAGAACAATCCCATTCAAAGAATCGGACACGGTTATCAATGAAAATATAAATGTACCACGACGTAGCATTAGAGGTATCGCTATACTCTTCACTAAAAATCAGAATCAGGCAGAACTGAACAGTGAACTTTTCATTAACCCCTCCATTGAATCTGTGTCTGTAATGATTGAAGGCATTGCAAATAAAGTGTACGCTCAGAAGATGATACCAAGACAATTTTGGCGAGAGGTGCGACGGTATTTTGCTGAAGATAAAGATTGGTGTGAAATTGATATAGATGAGGCCGATTATTTGAAGAATAAATTCTGTCTGTTTATCGATCTGCGTAGTTTTAAAGATATTGAGTTTCATGGAAATGGTTTAAAAGTAATTAACACAAAGGACGGAATTCAACTTGAGATCCTGAAGAAAGATACCGCGTGGGTTGGCGATGACGCTCACAATGATAATATATTTGCCCACATTTATGTTATCAGTGATGCCCTAGTCTCTATTGAAAATAGTAGATTAATGTCTTTACAATTTTAAACCGTAACCATGACCCGTCGTCCGTCCTATCGGCCATGTTTCTGCCAGCCATTCGCCCGTGTCTGGATTGTATAGCTGCACACGTTTGATATCATTTGGCGCCATCATGATTTTACTACGCTTTTCACTACGGATTTCTCCAGCCTTTTTCCGTACAAACTGTACAAATTGTGCCGGCTCCGGCTTCTTCCCAGTTTCAAACAGATCTTTATAATCTTCAAAGTTCAAATGTTTTCTAACACAAACATCTTTCACCCCTTTATTTTTTTTCGTCTCCGAAGTTGGAGTTCGAAAAGCATACACTTTCGAGCGAATGCCGACAAAATCAAGAATAGGTTCACCATTCAACTCATCTTTAAATTTACCTATCACTTTTTTATTAATCTTCGGAAAGTTGGGGGCTATTGCGGAGCTCATCCCACTAGTATCATATATAGACTTCTCACCATTCTTTTCAACATCTTCTCGAACTATATCATTGAAAGTGCTGACGCGTGAGCCGTCCGGGGAGGTGTTCGGATCGGCACACTGTAAACAAAACTGTCAGTATCCATGTAGGCTAATCGTATTCCAGGGAACTGGGCCCGAAAGTAATTGTAATGCGTCTCATACATAAGCAGCTTAGAAAGTTCCAGTACTGCGGCGCCGATGAAAACTGGTTTTACATATCTATGCTCATCCGTTTTCAGTTCCAGTAGGGCACTGTCGCAGGAATCGCCATCCTCTTCGGAAGTTATGAAAGTTATATGTTTCATCTTGGATTATACTTCTGAATCTTTTTACGTCCACTATCCGTGCCCCTATCGGAACGGTTCCAGTCCGAAACAAATTTAAAGTCTCTGTACTTTCGAACATCTTCTATTGTCTTACCAAACATTGCATTATCATCAGCTTATAGAAATTCTTTTCGAAATCTGTCCTCCCCTTTGCCCTCATTTTAGTGTTAAAGTCAATATATTTCGCGAGACATGGAGCTTCATCGAAAGCAAGCACCCGATAAATCTTTTTCAATCTCATTCCCATCCGAAGATAGAATTCCAGCAACTTGTAGTGTAAGACATAGGACTCTCTATCCATCACACTTGTAATCAGTCGACCGCCCTGCCTCGGAAATTCATAGTGATGCGGTGCTAATGGCAAATCGCTGTGTTCTTCATGTAATTCGGCTGGGTATTCTAAGTCTACTTCTAGAAAACTTGGTGGAAAGGTGGAACCAGGTCCCCACGCTCCGCCAGCTCCGCCCCCCGCTCCGCCCTCGGCTCCACCCCCTTTTTCCCATTCTTCCCACTCTTCCATCGTCATCCAATGAAGTCCGCCCGTAGGCATTGCCTGACTCATTGCCCAGCCGTAGAGATTGTTTGCATCGAGATATTTTATTTCGGTCACCGGCTTCTCTGGATCGTAACTAACGTAAGTATTCCCGCCGGCGGCGTAAGCCGGATGATTTGTCTGTAAATAATGAATATTACACTGGCTGATACCGCCTCGAATCCCCCTCTGTACGAAATTCATCTGCTCAGCATCTTGAATGAGCCCAAATTTATTACCCGTGTAAAGTAACATAGCATCCCATGTCAAGCCAGGCGCTGACATGTAATGGGCCGGATCTAACTTATATGCTTCTAAACATGTGTCACGGAAATTTTCAAATATATTTGCAAGAAGTAGAACGTCAGTCTCACAATAGAATTCCATATAATCACGAATCGTCTTACATCCAACTTCGTCCCATACTCTTAATGCATGTTCGTAATCGGACTCTGAAATCCCCTCTTCCGTCAATTCGCTATAAAATTCCCCTCTCTCCGGGAGCTCACCCTCTCCCAGTCTGTCAACCGAGTCTAAATATTCGTAGGGGAAGAAACCTTTCGCCCTTTGAATGTCCGGGTACGAAAGTGGCGCCGCCGTCCACCCGTGGGTCTCCGGCACAGTTTTTGCCAACTTCGCCAATGACCCCATCATCAGCTGAGCACTGTCCATAAACTTTATAGAAAAGAAACGTCTCTTTATCTCCCTCTTCCCATCGACAACAATTGAGCCCTAAAAATAAATGTTTTTGAGAGTCCCATAATTCCACCATTGCTCGTCTTAGCTATTAAATTTGGCTCTTGTCCGGAACCATCATCTATTTCATGTAACTTTTCAAAATAAAAGAACCATCGTATCCCTTGAGGTTGTGAAAGTAGATAGGAATGGTTCTAGACGGGCGACATCCCTCGCAATAAAAAGTCGCCTCCTCCTTCACTACTCGGTATACTGCCGGCTCTCCACATGCAATACAGACTGGATCACATCCGTCGCGCCGGTAATTAGAAGGATCCCTCATCGGTATTATTTTCCAATAATACGATTTGAATAATACTCGGCCCGTTCTTTCATATCCTTTAGAAAGTCTGTAACACAGGAGAGACCTGTGAATGTTCTTTTACCATAAACAGTGGGTCGGCCCGGGCCTCGTTCCGAAGGTCCCCACCCCCGTTCCACCATAACATACGAAAGACAAATTGGAATGTGCCGGCCGGTCCCCTTCTCAATAATTGCCTCAGTATCTGCATAGACGACGTAGGGGGCGGGGACCTTCTTCCGATGTCCTTCGAATTGACACACTTCCTTAGGAAAAACTGGCTGGGCGTCGTCTGTTCCACAGTACACCTGATGTATTTCTAATTCTTCTGTTGACTTAAAACCTCTTTTACAACCAGCAAATACACTTCCTTCTGCGCTCATTCTTTCGATTAGTACGAGAATTACGAAGGCGATTTAACGCAGTAATTGGTATGAAGTGGCACCTTCGGGCTTCGCCAACTATCAGTAAGATATTTGCTATTTGATTCCTATCACCTTCGGAACGGGCTCCGCCTTCGGCTCCGCTACAGCTACTATATAACACATTTATGCCGGACGGATCGGGATCATTTTCGTAGATCTGAAATACTTGAAGTTTGACCCTGGATTTTGCTGCTCGAAGCGCCTGAATACAGTCATATCGGCGGGCGTGGGCGTGGGAATACCTTCCCAACAGTAGTCAGCCATAAATGGGGCGTACGTATTCCATTTTCTCCTTACCTGACCACATTTCTTTTCACGAAACTCGGGGTCGGCCAACTTTAAACTTGCTACGATGGCGTATTGAAAACAGTTCTCGCTGCCCGAAGGTAGCACCAGATCGCTAACACAATGCTTATTTTTTAACCATCTGGGAAGTTGGACTGCGCCAGCCCCAGCCCCCGAGTAAAACTTCTACTAGAATTACTTCAAAATTAAGTATCTCCTCGAGAACGAGACCAGAACCCTCAACATTTTCAATTGTATCAAGCATACGATCGTAGCGATCTATTAATTGTTGCCCCACATCCGATCCCGATCCTCTTACATCTTTTGTGTATGTATCATTTAATTTAACATACAATGAACGCGGTTGTGTATTACCAGTTTTCGGATCCGATAATTTGACTTCCATTTCGGTATAAACAGAGTACATCTTTCCCCTTTGACCATACCTTCAATATCCACCAGCTCCCCGATATCCTTGACTCGCTTGACTTCAGGAAATTTTTTTTGTAAAACTGCTCCCTTGAATGCTGTATGTAATTGACTGGCCATAATAATCTTATGATATATACTATCCTAAAATTTTTAAAATGAAAAATAATTATTCTATGATAGGTCATCAAAATCCACTATAATATTTTTGTCAGCATTTATTTGTTTATATATCTCGCCTAATCTTTCTAAGTCGACTAGTTCTTCCACATCTTGAATTTCTGGTTTATTAGGCGCAGCACAAAATATTAATCTCTCAACAGTGAAAGAAAGAGCACGCTTACTTAAGCGCGGTTTAAATGCTAAGAATTCTATCTTACTACCTTTTCGGATATTACGAGGTACAATAGCAGGATTTTCTCGGACTGGCAATGGACTCACTGTTTTAAAACCGCAGTCAATTTCTTGAACCATATCAATACATGTAGCGAAATCGTGAGCCCTCTCCCTCTTTTAAACTGAAATTTAAAATACGCCACTGGTTGAGGCCCCTCGCTCCCTCGCTTCTGATACACTTTAGATGGATTGTAAAATCCGGTAGTATTCTTGGAGTGAGCGGCCAGGCTTGCAGCATAACTTTTAGCAGTGCTTGCATCGAAACTTTCACCTAGGGTACGGAATATTATTAAATCAGTAAACTTTTGAAGACTCGGTTGCCAACGGACACACATTTCATCGCATGTAGCAGGATCGTTGGATCCATATTTAGGTCCGATGTTGAAAACACTTCTAGCTCACTGTCTACATATATAATAGGATCTACCAATGATTCACCAAATATGAGTTTGCCGTCACTGATTTGAATATTCTCTTCTCCGGTTTCAAGTATTTTTATTGCAGTTGAAATAGAAAGGATTGTCATTGTCTTATCGTATATATCTTAATAAAAAAATAATTTAAAAAATTTTTTTCTATGATATAGTATCCTAAAATGTCATACATATTCATAAATGGACCAACTGGAAGTGGTAAGAGTTACGATGCAGTAAATTTGGATCCGTATCACGTACCAGAATTTGACACTAGTTTTTCCAGCAACATTGCCGACTTTATAATGGGCGTGTCACCCACGTTTCGATTGCCGATTTTCAGAACCAGTTTATAGAACATACGCTTAGTTTACAATGTCAGGCTGGGAGGAGGAGGAGGTTTCCCTCCCTTCAGAACAATACATTATTTGTGACTCTTCCATAATTCAACATCTGACTTTTTCTCGAATCCGGGGCGTTTCCACGGAGTGGGAAGAAAAAAAGATTGTTTCTAGAGCATTTGACCATTTACCCAGTTTCATTATCATATTCAAAGATATGCCTTGGGATTATTGCAGGCGGAATGTGTTGACTCGAGCCAGGTCGTACGAAATAGCCGCCTTAGAAGAACTAGAAGAGATTCACAATAAGTTCAAACAGACTTTCTTAGAAATTTGCCACGACTACAGACTTCCATGTTTGGTAATTCGGAACGCTCTTACCCCCCTCGTTCTCAAGAATATACTTAATCCAACAATTGATACCGAGACAGTCGGACCAGTAGAATATCCACGAGCTTTTGACTTTGGAATTGCATGGAGCGGCGGCAGCCAGGGATTTTTAATAGACGGTTTCAAGGAGGAGGAACTTGAAAAAGCGTACTTCCCACCTGGTCAAGAACAACTAGAACAACCTCGAGTCTCACTAAAGAACCTACACAAACTTCTTAACGCTTGTGAATCTGTGTGTGCTTATAATGCTTCGTTTGACCTACGAGCACTTGACATTATGAAAAGGGGGGACTTTGAAGTTACTTGTCTATGGCTCATGTCAGTTGTGTACATTATACTTCAACCAGAACTTATCGATAAAGCTGAAAAAGGGGGACTCGAAAGAACGGACTGTGGTAACATGAGAAGTCGTTTTGAAGATCTTGCAAACTTAATATGTTCAGGAACTGAGGGGTACCACCTCATCCACATACGGCCGAAAAAGATGCAGTAAGTGAACATTACTTACGACAGTACATGATAAATACTTGGCCAGGTGGGGGGTGGAAGTGGGGTGGTAAACTGACACTTTCGGCTTTCAAGAAATTAAGACTTTTTCCATGGTACTTATTGAATAACTTTCGTAAATACTTACGTTAGTACTTACGTAGTACTTGACAAGTACCATGGACAGGAACTTACGAAGTACTTACGTAGTACCAGCACAGGAACTTACGAAGTTCTAATAACATTTTCCTCCGGCTCCCAACTATTGAAACTTCTGGATAACCTTTCCATTTTATCAGATAATATTTCTTTCCTCTAATTTTTTTCGTCTTCAAAATTCGTTCTACTCTGTACAACTCGTCCGAAAGGGCACTCTGAAGTTCATCAGAATAGAAAGTGCCGAGTATTTCCTCTCCATTCAGATCTTTTATTTTGTAAACTGGTGGTGTTCCCAAGCCAGCTGCGTACACAACTTTTGAAACTACGAAAATCTCCTCTGTCCAATTTGGCAAATATCCTTTCTTAAAAGTGGTCTTGTATTTTGTAATTCGGACATGTTCTCCCGGCTTGAATTCAGGGTTGGCTCCCCCGGCTGCCAACTCAGGACCGAATAGTGTATAAAATGCCTGCCAATCGTTCTCCTCTGTTACGTCCCTGGGTTTCATTTTGATACTTCCGTGAACGGTGTTATTGTAATTCTCAAGAAGTTCTGGTAGAATAGAAAGCCATTCACGTGTCTGTTTATATGTGAAGTATTTCCACATCATCGTCTTAAGAGTCCGATTAAAACGTTCAACGACGCTAGCTTTTTTGTCACTGTAGGTGTGAAACCAGTGAATTCCCACCTCCTCCAACCACCCCTGCATTTTTCGGTTTGTAAATTCCCGCCCCTCATCTGTCTGAAGTTTGTCGGGCCTTCTCCCAGATTTCTTAATCACGTCTTGTAGCGCCTGTAACGTATCATCAGCCGTTTTTTGACTGTATCGGCCTGGCCCATGCGTATTTACTGAGTACATCGATTACTGTTAGCATGTATCGAATGTTACGGTTCTCTTTTGCGAATGGGGGAGGGAATTCCACGAGATCCGCTTGCCATTGAGAGTCTATCGATGTTACAAAAACGCGTCGGCCGCCCGTAGCATGAGAACGAGGTACCGGTTTATGTAGATTATAAGTTAGCTGAGTTTTTAACCACTCCTGCACCTCTTTCTTGGTCACTTTCAGTCCGCTGGCCCGTGCTGCGTCATACAATTTTTGCACACCTCCAAAACCAGTTTTCGGGTTGTAATATAATTCTCTAAGAGTACCTTCGGCTTCAGCTTCCATAATTGCTATATTATACGAATAATTTTATGTCGTACGGATTCCGTAAACGAAATAC
This sequence comes from Ptychodera flava, assembly GCF_041260155.1. Lineage (NCBI taxonomy): Eukaryota > Metazoa > Hemichordata > Enteropneusta > Ptychoderidae > Ptychodera > Ptychodera flava. The sequence continues at coordinate 6,528,228 of NC_091930.1, forward strand.
TAGTTTACTGAATGGCCTACTTTTCAATTGCTTGATTAGGCCCACGGCTTCCCGTTCTGACACCTCCATTCCATATTCTTTTATAATAGTTTTGTTGTCTATCTTGTTCGGTGTGTAAAATAGTACTAACATCTGTATGTTTTCCCTAAATGGTTTACTAATACTAGTATATTGTTGAGTCAGAACCCAGACAGATAATCCGTCATGTCTTGCGCTGAAACCAAGTTGGACTAAAACGTTACTGCGCTTCTTCATATCTTTGGACGAGGCGCAGTCATCGAGGATTATTAAAGTGTTCGTTCCAGCCCATTCTTTATGCACGTAGGTTAATGTATCATCCACTGCATCGAGTCCGACTGGAAATATAAACACATTATCATCGGTGAAATGAATCTTCTATTATACGCTTTATTATTCATGAATGTTGGGCAAATGAATATCACATATTCGAATTTCCTTAAGTACGGACCGGTGAGGAGGTCCAACATAAATTCTGTTTGCCAGAATATGTCGGTCCAGTTATAATCATGTTGAATGGTGGGGTTACGTATATTGACATTTCCTCTGGATCTATATACTGTAAATTAATGAATCTCTTCTAGTTCTTTTAAGTTACTGGTTCGAGTTAGATGAAACCCAGTCACATCGACAGCATCTGAATGAACTATATAGTTAGTGACTTTATTCCAGTACCTACAATAGTAATGAATATTGCTAAAGATAACAAACCAATTTTACCATATTCGTGAATAGGGTCTGCAGATGCTGCCCGTTCTGGGGAGGGGAGGGGAGGCCCCCGAGTCGTGTCATTGTGAGGTGGTGGTGACTCTCCGGGCTCGTCCTGCCACTTCACAGGATCCTCCCCTCCTCCCCTCCTTCCATCTCATGTATAGCACTTTCTCGAACTTCCGTGTTTATATCACCGTTCACCCCGAACACCATAGATTCTGTTGCGTATTGCAATTCATTATTATAACCTGAGATCGCCGGGCCCGAAAGAATGACCATCTCAGACGGTAAGAGAAGTAAATTTGGCGAGACTGCCATATCAAGTTTGACACCAGTATTCATTATTGTGTCTTGATATCGCCTATAACTGATTACTTTGTCGGTATTGCGAATTTCATCTTCGAGGAGAACACCGAATTCTTTTCGGACTTGCTCTGCACTGCCAGTATCGCCCACAATGGTACTGCGAATATTTGCTTGTGCGCCAAGTATGCAATATACGTAGGCTTCAAGACTTTCGTTGAGGCGAGCGAGACCGGCCTTTGTTAGTCCCGAGTCTCCTGTCAGAGGAATGAAACTATTGTATTGTCCCTCCGATCCATCATTTCGGAAGAAATAGTAGTGCGGTCGTTCTTTGTCGGACAGTACATGTTTTTTCTTTCCAAAAATGGTATGTGTATAGAAAACGCCTCCGTCGGCGGAGAGGAAAAAGTCATGACCGTTGTATATCGCTTTTGGCTGTCGAACGGGCCCACGATTAGTGTAATATTCATATCCATAACCAAGACCTTTATTTTGACCTTTTCGATATCGAAAGTCGGACTTCGTTGGACTTATATTTCCAAATTCTGTACATAGAAGTTCATATTGGACGAGATTGTATGGATTGTCGCCCGCTTTGAAGGTGGGGGTATCGTCTGGAAGTGCAACGCCCATTTCATGAAGGATCCGACGTATTGTAAAATAAACATGAAAACGGCAGAATGATCGTATTTGCGGAGGAAATTTCTTATCAAAGAGATGGGTGAATGATATACCACAACCAGTAGTGCTACACCATACAGCGAAATTCAGTTGCTGGTCCCAATATTTCATATGCGGGCTGCCCAGCCAGACATTACTTTCTTTAGCTGATCGATGAGTGATTACATTATCTTTAAATATATCCCGAGGATGAAAAGTAAATTTTTCTGTCGGCGTTACATATATTTCTAAGTCCATGAGAATAGGTTTTATTCCCCCGTTCGGTTTGGAAGGAATATCAGCATGCTGTACTGTCGGTACGCTCGTCTTATTCAATTGAAAAGCAACTGGGAATAGGTCTGTACTCATTATTCGTGTTTCTATATACAGATAGATTTAAATGGAGGAGAATTTTCTCGGAATCCCTGTCGGAACGATTTCTTTAGGGGTACTAACATTCCAGACTATGTTAATACTTTATTTCGGATTCAGGTTTAAACGAATTTTTTATTTTTACTAAGAATAGATAACATACTGCAAACAATGGAGAATTTAATAAAGTCATCGGCAGCGGCAAATATGGCAGCGCATTCCGAAGGGGCTTCGGCACCTTCAGCGCCTTCGGACGCTCAATCCATAATAGAGACAAAACGTGAAAAAATACTCTGTGTCATCGCAAGTGGTCAAAGTAAGTTATTTTTTGGTAAGGAGTTTACAGTTAGAGAAGTGGAAACGTGGAAAGATGAATTCATAACACGAGCCTTTAAAGTCTATGAAGCGAAATACAGTTCTCTTATAAGTGATACCATCACTCAAAGTTTCATAGATCTAGGAGCCCGTGCAATTAGTCAGGTAGTTCCAATCGATGATCGAGATAACTATGCCACTGATCTTAAAAAGGATTTTATTCTAAACAGTGAAATAAAACGATTATCAGGGCGGATAGCGTACACGTGGGGGCCTGTGATTGCTCTAATTTCCACCGGTTTAATTACGGGTAAACATTTAAATTTTAAAAAAATCGGGTTTAATATAGTACCTGAAATAAATGGATTCAACTTCGCCGACTCAGCAAACGACTCCGTCAGAAGCCCCGCCGACGACCCCCACACCGCAAACGGCTCCGCCGACTCCGACACAGCGCAAACATAGAGAAAGTGACGTTACGCCGAAGCATCCAGGGAGAGTTGCTTCAGGGAAGCGACTAGCGGAATGGAACAGGCAAAACAGGGAGAAGAAACTAAAAGCAATGGAGGGGGAGGGAGGGGGGAGCGATGCGGTAGCAGACCTACCGCCTACAATGAAAGAACAGTGTGATAATAATTCACGCTGGTATAATAAATGTTATCTTGTTTTAGGAATTGTGGGAGTTTCATTGACTGCATTAGGGCTATATTGGGGGCGTGCTCGGCATTATGTTCCGTCCGGAAAGATCCTCCACAGAAAGCGAAAAAACAGAGCACGTAGCAGCTCCATCCGGAACAGTTCCGACAGGGGTTCCGAGGGGAGGGGAGGGGGAGGGGGAGGGGGGTGTTCCCAGCTCCTCTACATTGTATGAGATGGATTAACTCCCCATATTTTTTATTTTTATTTTTTATTTTATATACTAGTCAGCAATCATGGATATTAAAACAGTTGTAAACACAATGTACGATGGTATTGTAATCGCAGGACTTGCGATGGGATATCTTATGATCTCCAGCAAATTTCTGAAAATAGAGGTTGGCGATCCAAGTCGACCAAATTTAACTCGCTTGGCAAAATTAGGCGGTGCGACTGCTGCCGCGGTTGCGACCAAAGATCTCCTTGAACAGAAAAATATTATTCCTGCAGAACCTTATACTTCGTAATGGGCACCTTCGGAATATTATTCATCGAACATTTATACTTAGTAATATATACATACAACGTACAACGATGATCATTTGGATTGAAAGCAAAACAGGTGAACCTGTTACTGTTAATTTTTACCCTTGTATTGACACGACACAGTTTACGAAGATAAGACTGCTAGAGTGCGGACTATATAATTCATGGCATAACATAACATCGACGAATAATGTAATAAAATATCAAGAAGGTGACCAACCGAAGAAGACTAAATCAATACGTCCAGGTAACTACAATATCGATACGTTAAACAAAGCAATCGGGTTGAAGCAAAAAATTAATTTTGAAAAACATCTGCCGACAAACCATGTTTATCTAACTTTGGCTAAAGATATTAAAGTCTATTTCAATGCCACAGGTAGCTTCGCCAACGTCGTCGGCTTTTCAGATAAACCTGAGAACAACCCAGTTATAAAAAGTACTATGAGTCCGAAGAAAGTGGATTTCTTAACAGTCACTAAATATATAGTTCATTCAGATGTAGTCGATGTTACTGGAAATTATGTTTCATTTGGTTCGGGTGCCTCCGGAGGATACATACAGGGGAAAGTATCGAACTGTTTACAAATACTTCCCATCCGGGATACGAGAGAAATAAGTGAAAGGTTACTTACGATTTTAAAAACGGAGCAATTTCTATGCCATTGAGAAAAGGGGGAGATTACATGAATTCAATGCGTATCTGGATAACAGATCAGGATGGGAACATGATCGATTTCAATAACTGGCCAATTAGCTTTTGTATTGAATTATTGTAGTCCCGAAGCGGGGCCGGTGTAACCCTATCGGAAGATAAACCATCCACGACCAATCCTCCAGCAATATATATCATTTCATATTTCTTTTGCTCAGGACTGGGTTGATAATAATCTGAGAATTGAACTGCTTCGCCTTCGGAACGGCTTTGCACCGCTTCTGCTTCTTCCAGGATTTCTGCATCTGTATCTCTTAATTCTGCCGCAGCATGCGCATCCTTTGCTTGATTTTCTCTTTCCCAGTCAGCCTGTAGTAATCTTTTTTCTGACCAGACGTTGCGATCATGTTCAAATTTTTCTAATGCTTTATCATGTCGGACCTTTCTTCAATAAGAGCGTCACCATTACCAGAAAGCTTTTGTCCGATAATATTTCCTCCTGTGAATGCCGTTGCATTTAATACAGCACCGAAACTGTCATTCCTATAGCTGAAGCCATGGTTGTGTATATTACAAGGTATTATTTTAATTTTCACTGTATATAGGTCCCTACGGAGTATGTCTGATCCAAGTGGCTTCGGTCTAGGTACAATTCGTATGCAAAATCTTGAGCTTGAAGATCTGAGTGATGTTAAAGTTAACAATAATACTAAGATGGCTGCTAATCATAATAAGGATTACGTCCTTCGTTATAAAGACCGCGAAAAATATTTCGTTTTAGCCAATGCCGCGGCGCCACCCCACGAACATGCTGTAGAATTTTCCGAACTTAAAGACATTGATGAAACTGTAATTGACGCCACAAAGGCTTCGAATGATTCTACTCCTTTTGCTCTGACATGGGATTCAGCTAGTCAGAAATTCATGCCTTATAATGTGCCGCGTAACATCTTAGATATATTGGATAGTGAAATTGCAGGAGGTGTTGCTGAACCACCAGGAACTCCGAATGTGATTTATTTTGATAGCAATGTAAACAAATATAAATTGTTAGATTTTCGTAGTTGGCTTACTCCTACGAATCCATACATTGCACTTCTTGGTATACCAATTCATCTTAAAATTAGTCCTCTTAATACAATAATTAAGGCAGATAATACACTAAGAAGGTGGATAAACGAGGGGGAGAATTATTGCTCGTATAACAGCTAGCGGAGTTCCAGTTAGATTATTTTGGGACACAACTTTAAAGAAACTGGGTCTTAAAAGTGTCGGTGATGAGGCAGCTGTTCTCACTTTACAGACTGTAAATCAACAGATGACTGATAATATGAAAATACTTCAACATGGTACAGTTCTCATTAGATGTGTAAAGTTAGCTACTGGAGATGAATTTGACGATTTGGTTGGATATTATGCTATGAAAACAGATAACAGAACAACTTGTGATATTATCATAAGTATTGATAAAGATCGGGAGGGGAAATGAGTATTGAATGTTTTGTTGGTGGGAATAGAATAGAGAACGACTTAGGAACTACATTTGTACGTAGAGATAAAAGAGTGAACACTTTAGATATCAGTACCATTCATCTGAAACGTCTCATATTATTTGAAGTAATGGTCTTCCGTCACATTTTAAGTTCAGAGGAAATTACTAAAATTTTATCTATCAGGTGAACAAGTTCGCACCGATAGGAACTTCGTGTTCAACATCAGCTAGACTCCGCGACCGGCCGGCCGGACTGACAACGGGGTCCTTTATATAGGCTAGTTTGATGGTGATGACTCACACGGAATTTCCCGTACATGTATAAACATGTTGTGTGTGACTCAGCAGGGAATTTCCCTGCTTAGTTCAGGACAATGCACTGCTGCGCGTGCGTGAGTTCGTATATAGGTCAGGGTTATACTTTAGTTACATGGATGGTTAATTTTTCCTTCGCTTCATGTAGATAAATGAATAAAATGGGGTGTAAAATTCTTACTTCATCCCAGTTGTCCACGCTTTCTTTACTACTGTTATGTGTAGATCGTCAATTTGAGATGCAGATAATGATTGGATTATTGTACTGCAGACTAGAAAATACATACAGAAACCTGATTCTCGCTTGTATTGCAGGAATGATCATAGTTCGTTGCTGTTTGACGCAAAAAGATCAGTCGAATGTCATTTCTCAAGTTCTCGCAAAATGATCATACATTATGAATGATTGCCAATACTTTAAACTGCAAGCCGCCAGATGTAATATAAAAAACACCTACATTTATTTTTACAAGGAGATATATACAAATCTATGGCTGAAGCAGTGCAGGGTCGAGTGTTGTATTACTGTGTGTCACGGAAGCCTACAAGAAGTCAGAGAATGGTATGAGAGAAGCAAAGTTTGCAGCAGACCTGAAAAAGAAGATAATACCGTTAAAACTAGAAAAGGATGTACAGTTTGGTACGTAAGTAATACAGAAGGTTCTTCTAGTCAAACAGACAGAATTAATAGTGTTTGTTTTTTTCACTATTGATGCGTCATAGGGTAGAGTGATAAGTTATGATTATTGTTCAAGCTTCTACAAATTAAGGAGGTAGAAGTCACATTTATTATTATGGCCAAAGATGTACATGATCGCTGTTTTTGCGACGCGTTATTCGTAGGTTTCGCTGAGGTCATAGCAGAGACACCGCTTATAAAAAGTGAGAAAACTGATTTGAGCTATCTAAATCACGAACATTTAATAGCAGTCGGTACAGAAATGGCAAAACCGCGCTGGAACCACCTGTTTAAATGTAGGTGATCTGAAATCATATCCAATCATTTCGTTTCCTTTTTACCTCACAGATGACTGGATTGGGCCGATTACAGCAGGGAAACTGTGGTTGGATTTCTCCGATGAAAGGAATCTCAGAAAGATGATAGATAATCTGGAAAGAGAGTTGACTTCGCCGGAGTTTAGAAGCGTAATAAGGATGAAACTAGTATGTTCGGGACTCGTAGGTCAACTGTTTTAGGTTGTTCAAGTTACCATTAAACATGTGTAAAATATGTATAATGTATAATGTAATAATGATATCATAATCCATGTTCTGTATAACCTAGTCAAATATTTTGTATACAAGGAAGCCTAGATTCTCTTCTTACATCAATGAAAATAGACAGATCTCTGACCGAGAAGAATAACGAAGTTGGCAAGAAATGAAAGAACCGGACTACCAAGGCCAATTGCCATGCTTTAAGTCTACTATAAAAACTTAATTCAAAATGGAAATGTTTTGCAGGAGAGGCGTTAAGGAGGTACGCTACCATTCCAAAAAATGTTGACACATTCTTGAAGTTGACTTTTCTGAAATAATCTCTATGTGTACATTGCAAAGATATGAAAAAATATGGGGTACCCATGCAAAATTTCTGAAAAAACACATGCTAAATTGACAGAAAACCACTAAATCTCCCATTTTGCGAAATTTGCACTTACCAGCAGAATCTTTATTTTATCGCAAACGATTAACAGATCCCAGTGTGCATACCACATTTTTGCATCGCCAGGACAGCTGAATAAGGACAATGAACTAAAATTTGTGATGTCTTGTCTTAAAAATTAAATATTAGACCCTAAATTTATCATTAAACTGTAAAATTAGTCTTTTTTAAAAATATAAACTTCATATAAATGCACAAAATAATTTTCAAAATGTTAAAAAGTACAGCAATATTTATCAAACAGACAGTGTTCTTTGATTTAGAAGCAAAAAAAGTTAGGGTCACCACGCAAAGTTTCTTACAAAACAGCAAAAAGTGACGAAAAAAGGTGAATTTTGTTAGACCTGAGATTTGACCCTCTAGCTTACTGATATTATGTCAGAGCTACAATTGTCAATTATTCTCTACTGATCTTTCAAAATAAAAATAACTGTCGATTTTTCAATGCAAACACATAATTTCGATTCTTTTGATTCATAAAAACTTCTGAAAGAAATATTATAAGGTCACTAGCATGATTTTTTGCCATTTTGTCCTGTTATTCACGCTCATCGTACCAGGTTAGGTAGTCTAAAAGGAACATGTACATCTTCTGGACAAATGAGGGCGCTCTCCTATATAGAATTGTAGCATACTACCTTAAGGATTAAATGCCCCATCCCTGGTTCTCGCAGTGGCATTTGTTTACGTTTACTGTTATATGGTTTCACTTTCGTTTTTGTGTTGTGCTCTGTTAGCGAAATTTGATCAGAGTTAAAGCTACTAAAAGCCTGCCCCTTCAACTGAAGTGAAGGTAAGAATAACCAGAGTATAAAATTTTAACAGTTTAAATTACAACTTGCACTCTTTGGGATTAACTTTTGACTTCTCTATTTTCTTGTAGGTCATGAGTGGATAGTTACCATACTGGGTACACAGGAGTCTGGCGCAGAGCCAGGGCAGTTTAATTGGCCGAATGGTCTGGCATGGCATGGAGACGAACTTTTGGTTTGTGACACAGACAACCATCGCATACAGATAATCGATAAGAATAATGTAGTTAGTTTCATACGATTTGATGGCCAATTTCAAAACCCATTCAGACCTGTTACAGTGGCTATTACTCCTGAAGGTCTTTTGGTCATAGCCGATGTTGGCAACAGGCAAATTATTATTTGTGACAAAGATCGACAAATAATTCAGATCATTTCTCGAAAACGTTGACAATATTAATTATAGGGCAGGATTTGTATACGGCATTGACTGGAAAAGTGGTAGATTACTCAAATACAGCGTGAAAGAAGGGAAACTTGTTGCACAGGTCAAAGGTCAACTAGCAGTTCCACACTATGTTGTCCCTACTCCCAGCAACTCATCTCCTTGTGTCAGGTGAACGCGATAATGTCATACGCGTTTTCGATTCTGATTTAAATTTTCTGAATTCGTATTGCTCTGAAGGTGTTGGCAAAGGCCAGGTAAAGAACTCGAGGGGCATCGACACCGACTCACGGGGAAATATTTATATCTGTGACAGCATGAATGATAGGGTTGTAAAGCTGGGACCAGACGGGCAGTTTATTCGCAACTTATTCGGAGGTGATGTAACCAGACCACACCAGATAGCGGTCAAAGATGACGTCTCAACTCATGGTGACGTCAAAAGAATAGCCGTGATGCAGGGTGACAAGAGAATGCGAATGCATCAAATCAGAGTATACTCTGTATCGACATAGGGCTCACTATATGTATCTGATATCCCATTTATTGGCAATCACTACAAATTATAGCGACATGTCTTTACAAAAATGGCACAAAGTTACCTTCGATAATGGACCACGAGAGTTCTCGAGGGTCAATGGTTCGATCAAGACGCACTGATTATATTTTCATGTTGTTCATTGAAATTAAACATTGAATTATACCAATATCACACTCAAAGGCATATCGCCCAGTGATATGATATAATTTGTCTTATAACTTTCTATATAACAGCAACGCAAGAAGAAAGTTTGAGCTAAAATGTAAGCCTTTCAATTCTGCAGCACACATTGCCTTAAGTAGCCAGTTAACATAGAATCAGGTTGATATGCTGTGCCGCGATGCTCCCCGTTCAAGTCTTTTTATGCCAAGTGATTAAGGCCTTGCGTTATTGCACTTGTACTCTTGAACACCATATAGCTAGCGCGGATAAAAGGGTGTCATTTTGGTCTTTGTTCATAAGATAGCACTACTTCAGAACGACATGAAAGGTTACCATTGGTTTGCCTGATTTTAGATTTTGTCGAGCCCGATACACAATCCTTCTGCAGTGACAGGTCTATCAGTATGTCATCTCGCCAGTATATTTAGCCTCTTAGGTTCTAAATACTCTAATCAGCTATCATGAACCCCGAGAAAATCACTTATGAATGTCTAGCATTGTGATGGTAAGTGTTAGTTGTTGTTGTTGTTTTTGTTGTTGTTGTTGTTGCTTTTGTTGTGACATGATATGCGGATAGTTTTCTCATACAAGGAGTCATTGTCTTTCAGTATTTTAACTGGTTATATTCGCATTTAATAGTGTTTGGTCAGAAACTGTTTCATTATCTATTAGAATGGTGCAATCTGAGAGGTGTTTCAATTTTCCTCAAAAATTGAATAACCGCCTTCTTCCTCTCCACATGTTGAGTACCCCCTTGAAGTTTTCAACTTTTTGAGTGGCACCCCCCCTCAGATTCCTTCAACCCCCAGGCCATAAATAAGGACGGCTCCCTAAGAACAGCATATCACTTTTTAAAGGTTGTGTGCGCCTCTAAATTGAAAGATTTAAACTTTTATTCAAACTTTCTATCATAAGATATGAAACATTTTCTTTTCGTAATTGAGAACAAAAGTAGGAGATAACTGTGCACAATTTTGTAATAGGGCAACAAATTACCCCAAATTCAAAATGGCTGCCATTCCTGTGTTAACATGGTGGAGGGAAAGTCACTTTTCGGTTTTCAAACATTAGTGTAAGTCTGTAAAATCTCTAATTTGGTGAGCCCCCGCCCCCACAAGAAATGTACCAACAAGGTATTATAACAGTTTGATAGTCCGAATATCTGTCCTTGAGGTGATTTCTACCTTAATGGTGATAGAATTAAGAAACAGGAAAATGGTTGAAAAACACTCATGTTAGTAAGGCATAAAACCACAAATATCACTCTCACTATCACAATCACAAATTAGAATTATTACTATGTCACACCTGAACCATTGAAAGACATGCTTCGATGCTTGCACATTGAAAATCATTATTCCTGTAGATGATGGATTTACGCCTTCAAAGACTATTCAGCGCTCAGACCTCTGCCCTTTCAGTACTAACTTCTTCCACCTACGTTCACTGACTTTACGTTGCTCTGCCTAACGTTTTTCAGCATATGCTGTCCGCGTTCCGTATACCCGGTTTGTGAGTGAATTCAATGCCCACAGTCTTTCGAAGAGGGACTGTGTTTTGAGTAGTGTTTGAACTAATTTGAACCGCTGATTTTATGTGTATTGACTTGTTTATCAGTCTCTTACCAGAACTGATTCCAGTTCGCCTTCATCTGAAGCAGGTTGTAGCTTTAAGTTGAATAGTAGCGGATACGTAATGAATACTTGCACATACATTTACTTAACTTATATGAAGCCGTGACCATGTGATTTGATATTGATCAGTAACCTACACATTAAGCTTTTCCGTAGAGCCATCAATTTGAGATGCAGTTTAATGGTTGGATTGGTAGCCCGCAGGCTAGAAAATGCCTACAGAACCCTGATTCAAGCCTTTAGTACCCGAATTATCATTTTCTGTAACCTTTACCCATGCAAAGCCTTCGAAACAAGCTTCCCCTTTGCCGCGCTGTATGTGGATGGATTGTTGTAATCTAAAAGGGTAATGCTTTGAGCGACATTATTTGCGAAAATATGAGATGTCGATAGTGCGGAGTGAGGAGGAAACATAAACATAGTATCTTTTACCATTTAGATGTTCTTATGTGTATTAAACTCCATTGTACACATTCAAAATTATAATTTGTTGGCGCTACATTATTATACGAAATTATGATTAAAGCGGAGCGACACTAGAGACTCAAAATTTGTTGCTTCATATAACGAAGAAAGTATTTTCACGGTTTTTTGTGTTTTTTAGAGAGCATTCTCATGTTATGAACATAAAGACTTTTTTTCAAAATGTTCGAACCATATTCTAACACTGTTCACATTTAGCAAATGTCTTAATGCTACTGAAAGTTTGTCCATCTGTTACTCAGGACTGTTTATTTCAATACTTATGATTTTCGCCAATTCGCTATAGACCCTATAGCTAATACTTTTCACCACTATATTTTAATCACTCAAATGTATCATCCTTGCTGTAAGGTCACTGCAAATATAACTGAGATAGTAAATTCCAGTCAAACACAGATATCAAACCAATTAAGAGTGTACATTTTCGAAATTCCGTAGGCTTCAACTCCTCAAAGTGTGTTTACACACCCATAAGACTCTACGCAAATTTAATCCGCTTTGCTGTCTCTTAAGATTTTCACTCATTTTTTTCAAAACACATAACCTCATGACTGCTATGAATATACTTTGTTTAATTTAGTTGTTATCGAAAGCAATTAGATTTCGAGTCATCTGACATGTGGTCATGAATGACTGCTGACCTTATAACGATTCCTACCAACAAGCAAATGTGCGTGATAAATATAAAGACACACTTTAAGTATCCGCGACCAGGATACATTTTTAAATATATTAAATATCGTTATGTAAATTATAAAGTTTAACTCAGTCTACTAAAGCCTTGCCATCAAACGTTGCCTCGCTAACGGGCTTGGGATATTGAATTGCTCCAGCGAAATACGGATACTTGGGTGGTTCCCGTTATGTTCAATTGCATAACGCCAACATCTTTTGACTTCAGTTTAATTTTAGTATTATAGTATTATTATGGCACTCCTCTGACAATATATTTGGTTTCCTAATTCCGATCTCGGACTCATCGTTATTTCTAGTGATTATGATTCAACTGCAGTATCTACTTATTGTAAACAATTTAGCATTTAAAGACAAGCACAGTCAACATGGTTTCGTACCTGAAACATTCAGCTTTCAAGGAGAGTTGTAGGTCGAAGGTGTGAATCACGTTATTCCTGTCGAATTGTTAAGAAAAAATTCAAATGCCCGCTTAGTATTGACCACTTCTGTTGCATGTGCTCTATATGCTGTTATTTACTATATATCTGTCATTAAGTTTCGTTCAGAAGTAAATGAGTTATGAGAATGTTAATGGAAATTTTTGTAATGTAATCTAGAATCATCAATAGCACTACGCATTTTATATAAATCATCAATGGCACACACAATAGACACTCGCACTCATAATTTAAAGGAAGAAGGACACATTGTATTTATTATCAGTACTATATATGGATATGAAAACATTAGTACTGACATACAAAAACAAAATGAACGTATCGGAATATTAACAAATACAAGGCGTGAAAGGAAAGGGAAATTTTATCAAATAGATACCTTTACTACGCATATTACTTATTAAAAGTGCATATCATGTTTTAAATTTCAGCAACTGTCAAAAAAACTGCGTTATAATAAAACACTTATGAAATATGGATGATATTCTTGCGATTAAAATTGTAATTCGGGTCTTAGAAAAGATATCTTTTCAAGTGAAAAATATATCGATCAGAAACACATTCATCACTTAAACCGACGACTTGTATTTATGTGGTTTTATGAAAACACATAACATCGTCGCAAGTTATAGCATCACCTCAAAGTAAACTAGGTTCTTTATTAACATTATGCCATTTCCTTACCAGGTTGTTGGTATTATTTATGTCAAAATATATGATAGTTACTTACTCTGCATTCTATACTGATAATTGAGCTTTAGAAATTTCAGGCAATGCCAGTCGCTATTGTACTAAACTATGTACGTTTATGCTGTTCATTTTCAATAAGAAATACAAATTGAAGCTAAAAATGTGCTCTATTGATATTCGTCTTGTTTACAAATCTCAACATAAGAAGTGGCATATAATATTTCGTCAAAATATTAGTTTGATTTAAAAATGCAGATATATAGTTAACCTAATGTTTCAGAGCTTACAATACGATGACGATGCAGTATGATCAATTATAGAACGAAATCACTCAAAATTAGTTACTTTATGTAGGGAGGCTGATAATTCTAACCACTCTTTGTGGCTATTGAAACTAAGTAGGAAATCGGTCAAACAACTTAGCGAAATAACCTGTATGAAAATGAAGTATAAAATAAGTTGAAGCCAAAGAAGTTTCGGGTGTTTTTATCAAACTTGAACGATTTTATAGCAGAATCTCATAGCGTATATCGATAAAAGTATACTTGAAATGATCTTACTTAATTGTTAATCTTAAAGATAACTTATAATACTAAGGGCTTAGTATAGTTCAATCGGTCGAATGATTGCCCTGTCAGGGCGGATTTACCATAAGTAAAATGAATAGTGGAATACTTAATGATACACCAGATTCATATTATTAACGTTCTAGATATTATGTATCTACACTTACTACCTTATATGAATTATTTTTGTATCTCATGTATAAAACATGCAAGCACTCGTTTTTGATCAAACCTCCGAATATATTTTCCTTACTCAGATTTTCTTGGTAAAGATTATTTTTGCTTTCATGACATGAAGATGCTTTCTTTGTCGGATGTCTACTGCATTTTTTGATTCCTACCTTTCATTTTTGTTTTGAAAAGGTTCATGGTATACACAGCATTTAATTCTTGCCTTGAACACTTTCATTGTAGCAACATATTTTTAATTGTCCTTGGAAGGAGTAGAAAATAATGTTTTATTTTATAGTGTATATTACCATCACAGCCACAATCACAGAGCGTTAAGAAAATGTGGCGTCGCTTGTCTCTTTTTCATCGCCACGATCTACTTCAGCGACTTCGCTTATTGAATAGAAGATCTATGCCAACATCATAAAGATATTTCAACACTCGATAATAAACAATTAATATTCTGAGAGAGACACTATCTTGTCATGCTCGTACTGAACATCTACGAGCATCGAAGAATGTTATGGCGAGTAGACATTCCTTAAAAACATTCTCGAACGTTGTCCTGAACTATATCTAAAGTTGAATGAGGTTTCGCTTTTACAATATAAAATGAAAAACTATAGCCCCCTTTCAAATTCTATGTCACATTGTAGCCGTACTAACGACAGGTTACGAATATTCGCGATCTTTTAATGTTATTAGGTGGATATAGTAGTCTTGAGTATCTCAGATAGAACAATTTGCCATCTTCAATTGATTCTTTAGGATGTTCTTTGCAACATTTTCACCATTTTCAATCGTCTTTTCTACTTTGAGAATTCATTTTTACATTCTTTGATTTCATGAATTTCTTTGTCCAATCTGGTGTTGAAAAATAAAAATATGAGACATGTGACAGTAGTTGATAAAGATGAAGAAAAACATAGGGTAGTATAAGGTAGAATGTGCCTATTTTGCTGATATCCTGTTTTTGTTGAATAATTGAAGCTTTGAATTTTGGACGGTTTCACAACCTTGTTTTTCTAAAAATCTAATATTTCATGTTTGGTAGGGACCAGTGATGTCAAAATCATAAAATGTGGGGGAAATGAATCAGGACACAGCAAGTGAAATAAATATGATCGCTGATGAACCACATATCCATATGATTTTGAACAACACATCATTACATATATCATTACATACTCATTGCACTGAGAACACTCTTTGACATATGCATGATTTGTCTCTCTTGTAAACCAAGTAGTTGACCAAAATGATCTTATCTGCTACTTCTTTACTCATGAAAACTACATCACAGTTTCAATGTATAAACATAAGGCCTAGGTAATAACGGTTTTACCCTAAAATTTGAAATTTATCGGCCAGATGTTTAAATCAGTTCTTCAGACGCATACTATGTAAATTAAATTTTTGACAGCAAAGATACAAAGTAGATGAGAAAGATGTTAAAGTTATTCCGTTTGTGGGGAATTAAATGAATTTATTACAGACAATCGGACAGTTGAAGGATAGTGGATTTGTATCGATCGCCGGATAAATGGTTGTTGGATATAGAAATAGATAGAATGTGTTAATAACAATTTGAAAGAGACTGTGTCTAGGTGCACGTGATTTGAGTGATACGTTTAGACAAGTGAATACCTTTTCTCAGTACAGCCTATCTGTTGTTAGTTTTTCTTGATGAAATAATTATGTACATGTTCTCTCTCAAACAGGTTCAACTTTACAGTTTTGCGGTCATTCTTGTCCAACTTAACACCTGTGAAACATAATCGCATGTGAAGGTTAACATTAACGAAACTTATTCCACTTGTACCTGTAAAGCGTTCAATAATGTTGTGAGGTACATGACTTCATACAGAGAAAGCGATATATGTTGACATTATTAATTATGTGGCTATATGATATCGTGCATGATATGTATACAAAGTTTACAATATGCAAATATGGCATTGCTCTACAACCATTGAAATCAAGACGATTGCAATCAAAAGTTACTGCAATGTGTGAAATACATGTGCCGAACAAAAGAAAAATAACTGTTCTTTCACTCACTTGCTTTAATATTGTATCGACGGCTTAGACATGTGTTTTTGTAAACTACCTACGTGTGTACTTGGTATCGCCATCCTTGCTATGGTTAATATGAACTTCGAAACATTAACTATCCAGACATGTATAATTGTAAGGAAACCGCTAATATTATTACATATAAGAGCGGTAAAGGCCAGAGGAATAGATTATTTGCTTGATGTAAATTGATTGGAAAACTTACGGAGAGAAGGGGGTTGCTTATCTGTCTTCCGCGACTCAACATTTTCTGAAAAAAGACCATATTCATTATTTAATTAGTTCATAATTTGGGAAATGCTGATTGTTATTGACACTTTTTTACCAATTTGACACTATATAAGCCATGGAAACCTGCAGTGGTAATGACATTACCTTTCATTCATTATTGATATTATTGTAGTCGGGAGCGGTCATAACAATGTCTTACGATGTTGATTTTGACCATTGAAATCAATTACTGTCAATTGACTGACACACCACCAGTCAACACTTATGTCGTCAGATATCAGTTATCGTGCATGATATGTATACGAAGTTTACAATATGTGGCCTTTGATACAACTATCGGAATCATGGCGTTTACGGAAATGTGTGAAATAAATGTTTCGCCGAAAAAGTAATAATAGCTCCTTCATTCATTATTTGCATTATATATCGACGATTCACTCTAGAGTATTGAAAACTACTGATGCGAGTAATTGGTATCGCCATCTTTACTGTGGTAAATGTGACCATGAGTTTTCTTATGTGAAAATGCAACGATTTCAAGGCAACCAATAATGTTATCATATATCATAGAGATGATTGACAGATAGAGAGATAATTTTCTCGATATCGTGTGACCCACAAAACTTATGAGGAGACATGAGATCTAGCTGTGTCAACCGACTGATTATTTTCTAAAAAAAATATCCATAATTCATTGTTCATAATTTATACACGCTGACTGTTACGTATTATCAATTGTTACCACTGATTTTACACTATATAAGCGTATGAAAGCTGCAGCTATGATGACATCGCCTTCCATTCATAGGGAATTTTTTGCTAGACTGAAGTGGTCAAATCCATGGCAAAAAGGATGTTTACGATTGCAAGGCGACCTATGATGTTATCAAATATCAGAGTGGTGATTGAAAGACAGATAGATTCATTGCTGGGTATCGTCTGACCCACAAACTTACGGGAAGACGTGGAGTCCTTGACTTTCTTACACGACTTAATATATTCTGAAAAGACAACATTCATAATTCATGTTTATTGTTTTGAAATGTTGACTAATATTGGTACTTCTTTGCTACTGTATAAGTGCTTAAAAACTACACTTATGAGAACGTATATAGCAAATTTTATGGAAGTCGAAAATGGTCAAAACTACATCACCGCAAAGTGAACTTTTAAGACATGACGTACACAAAAATACTGCAAATAAAAATATATAATATATATTTCACAAACGAAATGTGAATGGGTAGACCATCCTTCAAGGAAAATAAAAGAGTATGATGTTTCTTTTTGATTTTATATATGAGTTTAATATCAATGAATTGTAGATGTTGAAACTTCTAAAAATAATTTTACTAACTTTTTTCAGGTACATAATTAAACGATACCCATGGTTGATAATGATGAGTGGTGGCGCCAGTGTTGGTCTGTCGTGATACTCTCGTATCAATCCAAAACGATAAAACTTCCAGTATAATTCTGCATTTTCTTGCACACTTTGAAATGTATAGCTGGTAGAAAAGAGATACAAATAATTCATATATATTAGCAAATAACTTGTTAACCTACATGACCTTCCCACAGTCTGCAACAATTCTTCCTCTAACAATTCCAAGATTATATTGCTTTTCTTCAATTTCGCTATCGTATGGTGGGAATCAAAGACATTTTACCTTACGTACGGCAACTCCATCACATTTTTCTAGAAATCTCGAATTTGCTATGTGTTACAAAGGGCGAGATCTGATTATTTTGCTTCAAACAATTGCCATTATTGGTATCGCTCGTCGATTACCCCAGTGTCAGAAAACTATCAATCGCCGACACTGACAGATACGAAACTCAATGTCTCTCGATTACTTTATGGAAGAGCACTTTCATTTTGGTGATGCACTTTGCAATGTACATTACCTGAACATGGCGATGAGTAAATTGACGAGTAAGATATTTGAAATCAGCACGTAGATTGCAGTTAGAGTTTGCGGCACCCACTGATGCAAGTTAACTTGAGGGCAGACATTCATTAGTCTTTGATCTTCAGAGGAAGTTGTATTTCCCACCAGCTCTTTTATATAAAGTAAAATATAGGACACATGAAATTGATTTTGACGGTACATTGTTGGGAACGTTGGCGTTCATTAATTATTTTGTGCTGTATTTATTAAATAGTTTTTCGCTCGGATAACTTCCTGAGATAATTTTGTTCGTTACTCGCATAGTTGAATTCCTAATTACTTAAATCAATTTCTCTTTTCGACGTATCGAAAAAGTACTTGTATATTATAAATTGTTTCGAACTGAAAATAACAGTCGGGATAAAATGGGAAACAATGAACAAAACCTAATTACACAAACGCGAACAAACAATAAAAATAACCTTAGAAACATTAAATGTGGCAGGTTGTGTACCTTCATCTCCTCGAAAAGCAGCTGGCCGTAAAGCCTCCAGTAGGGTTTGTATAAAGATCGAAAAATCAATTGGGAAGAGGGGTCAACGTTTGGTTTCAAGATAGCCTCGTTAGCAATGCCAAAACTGGCAATGAAAATCATCAGTATATATAAGAATAAACGGAGATCTTTCATCTGCAACGGAAAAGTACATATCCATATTAATGCATATCATCATTTTGTCATCACGTATTTATTGTGGCAGCACAATATGGAAAGATATATGACCAGGATTCACCAATCTTCTCTTACTGAACAGTTATACTTTATACCTTGTCCTTCATAAACATAACTGCAATTTCCTACAGCTATCCCCGAGGCTTTTTTCGCCAAGTAATGCGATTTACTGCTGTGATATAGTTTGTGTGCATTGTGATATAGCGAGTATAAAATGACGGGTAAAACGCACATGGTCTCAAGATCATGCAATCTTGTTTAGCTATTGAGCGCTACGGAGCGAAACATTGTTACATGAATTTTGCCCATTGATTAACTCTACAACATAGGAGCCGCAGGCCGCCGCTAGAAAAAATGGAAGAATTTAGCTCGTTCATTGAACCACTCTTTGTTTTGAGAGGGGCTTTGGCTATGTTGGTTTAGTGCAATGTCTACGCTTGATGAATGAGTTTGTACGTTTTGAGTTCGAATACGATAGTATCCACCGAATGAAAAAATAAGAGAAACAGTCGCTTACCATTCTACTTATCATAATTATCTTAGGTCCAACTCCTTCGAACACAAACCCAAGGGCAGCAAACGGACAGAGAAGAAAATGAAGGTTAGACTGTACATGACTCTTGCATAATCAAAGATACATGGTGGAAGGGCAAAGCGTAGTATTACGGACCCTACAAACAGCACATACATGATAAAATCGAATCGGTTCCACGCATCTGAAGACCAACTGATTGCTTTTTGTTTCATCTTTTTCGGATTACGGACCAGCAGCTGTTGAAGAAAGGTGAAGCAGTATGACCTATACAAGACCGTAATTTATCTAAAATTCGTCGCGGTAATTTATGCATCGGTAAATTCAATTACTATTACTTCGTATGTAGTATATTCTCCCTATATACATTAACAAGTGTTGAGTGATGGAAGCCACCAGGATGAGACACTATTTCTAGTATCCAATAGTAACCAATGACGTGTAGTTTACTTTTGAGATTATGTTAATAAAGTAGAATTCTAGTTAATGGCTATACTGTGTGAATCGCGTGTCTTTTGCTCTAATCAAAAGTGCACTAAAACACAACATAATTGGCGACGAGGATGCTCTTTGATCCACAAGTGTGTAAAAGAAGACACCCTGCACAGCCTTAGTGAAGTTGACCTCTGAGTAATCAAGTCCTGTGAAGTTTCAACTGAAAAAGGTAAAAGTTGCCTTGAGTCAAACGAGCCACACCCTGTTGAACAATGGCCAGTAACGTTACTTGTAGTCTACATACTACAAGGGTGATACGGAACATAACGCCGTAGTTACAAATCAGCCATCAACACCGGTTCGAAATATTTCTCCTGCTCCCCCACCAGCCCGAATTGAAAGACCATCTTCAGAACGCTGGCGACGCATAGATGCATTTGATGACAGTTTAAAAACATGGTCAGTTTATGCAAGGAGGCTCACCCACTATTTCAATGCCAATCAGGTACCAGAGGACAGGAAATTTTCGTGTCTATTATCGTTATTGGGACCAACGGTGTATGGTAAGTATTACTTGTATGGAGAAATCAAAAAGAAAGCGAATCCATTAAGGCATACGCATGTGAACTGCGGAGACGATCAAAAACCTGCAAGTTTGGCACATTTTTGGACCAAGCCCTCCGTGATAAGTTGGTTTGCGGTCTACGTACATTCTCTATTCAGAAGAGAGTACTGCAGGAAGATGACATATCTTTCGAAAGGCAATGCAAATTGCTATCTCAATGGAGTCAGCTGATAAGAAGCAGCCTGAGTTGAAGAGCCGCATGCAAGACCTCAAAGTCAACAAGATCAGTAATCCCAAAGGGAAGACAATGCCTTGCTATCGATGCGGTAAGAAGGGCCATAAGCCAGCTGACTGCAGATTCAAAGATGCTGAGTGTCACAACTGTAAGAAAACTGGACACATTCAAAGTGCTTGCCGTTCTAAACAAGGGAAGGGAGAAAGCAAAAAGAAATTCCAAAAAGCAAAAGCAAGAAGGTGCATGCTTTAGAAGAAGACAGTAGTGACAGCGACTTTGTTTCAAGCCTCACAAGTATTAAGACTTTAAACAAAAAAGGCAGTCAAACTGCATAAGTAACACCCCGAGTAAATGGAAAACTCATTAACATGGAAATAGACACCGGCACCCCAATCTCTCTCTTGTCAAAATACGACTATGACAAGTATTTCAAGGGAGCAAAGCTGAAAGATGCCGAGGTATATATGAGAGCCATTACAGGGCACAAGCTAGGCATTATGGGTGTCTGGATGTCACAGTTGAATATGAAGACCAGAAGTTTAAATTAGAGCTGTATATCTGCAAGACAAAAAGCAAGCCTCTGATGGAAAGAAGCTGGTTATGCAAAATATAGATAATTGGAAGAAAATTAAAGAAATCAACATCCAAGCAGTGAAAGCAGTTAAAGTTAAAAAGAAGACAACAAAGCCAACAACTGATAAAAAGCTGAAAGCAATACCAGACAAATACCCACAAGTTTTAAAAGACGGCATCGGAGCTTTGAAAGGAATCAAGGCAAAGCTACTAATAGAGAAAAACGCCGCGCCCAAATTCGAGAAAGCCCGCCAGTGCCATACTCTCTATGTCCGAAAGTGGTAAAAGAGTTGGACCGATTTGAAAGTGAAGGTATTTTGTCAAAAGTAAGACACAGTGATTGGGCAACGCCGATTGTACCAGTCCCCAAGAAATCAGGTGCAGTACGTATATGTGGAGATTTTAAGACGACAGTCAACCCAGTATTGAAGGTAGATCAGTACCCACTACCACGTATTGAAGATATCTTTGCAGACCTAGCAGGTGAAAAGAAATTCACACGCATCGATTTGCATCAAGCCTATCATCAGATGGAGATTGATGAAGACTCAAAGAAGTATCTTACCATCAATACACACAAAGGGCTATACCGATACAACAATTAGTGTTTGGTATCGCCTCAGTACCTGCAATATGGCAGCGATCAATGGATCAAGTACTGCAAGGAGCCACTCGCACTATATGCATCATTGATGACATGATCATAACAGGCGAAAATGACGACGAATATTTAGCCAATATTGAAGAAGTATTGAAACGTCTTCAAGAGCATAACTTACAAGTCAATTTGGAGAAATGCGAATTCTTCAAAGATGAAACCACATTCTGCTCACATGTCATCGACAAACACGGGCTCCACATGATGAAAGAGAAAGTCAAAGCCGTGACCGATGCACCCGAACCGAAGGACGTTAGCCAAGTTCGCTCCTTCCTTGGATTGATAAATTATTATCATCGATTTCTACCAAACCTAGCAACGGTATTGCATCCACTGACTGACTGTTGGAGAAAAAATCGAAATTTCAAGTGGGCTGATGAATGTAATAAAGCTTTCAAGAAAGCCAAGAAACTCATTACATCAGAGAAAGTGCAAGCGCATTATGATCCTAACCTGCCGATCAAAATTCCATGCGATTCTTCACCATATGGATTAGGAGCAGTGGTCTCCCACACAATGGAAGATGGGCAAGAAAAACCAATATCCTATGCATCAAGATCGCTAACAAAGGCAGAGAATAATTATTCACAGATAGAGAAAGAAGCACTTGCAATAGTGTGGGGAGTGAAGAAATTTCACACCTACGTGTATGGTCAAAATCCACACTACTGACAGACCATCAACCGCTTGTATCGATATTCCACACCAGAAAAAGGAATTCAAGCAACAACTGCAGCAAGATTGCAACGATACGCAATATATCTTGCGGTTTTGATTATGATATTCAATACAAGAATACCAAGAAACACTGCAACGCAGCTGGTTTATCGAGATTACCCTTTGACACCAATTTTGAAGAGAAGGAAGACGCGATCGAAGTGCTACACATCTCGCATTCGACAGTCTCCCTGTTACAAGCGCTTGTGTTGAAAAAGAGACGCGCCGAGATCCTGTTCTAGCCAGCGAATACGAAGCTATTATGAATGGATGGTCTCGCAAGGATCAGAATCTAACTCCGTTCTATAACAGTAGAAGTGAGTTAACTGTATTCAGTGGATGTCTAATGTGGGGAATGAGAGTCATCATACCAAGCAAACTGCAGAAAGAAGTTCAAGATGAACTACACGGTGGTCATCAAGGTGTAGTGAAAATGAAAGCATTGGCAAGAAGCTATGTATGGTGGCCAGGCATCGATAAAGCTATAGAGCAAGTAACCAAACAATGCTCTGGATGTCGACAAAACCAGAGCATGCCAAAGGTCGCACCACTTCACCCATGGGAATGGCCAACATTGCCATGGCAATGCATCCACATAGACTATGCGGGTCCATTCCAAGGACAGTCTTACCTAGTGTTCACCGATGCACACTCAAAAAGGCCAGAGGTAGTTCCTACATCGTCCACTACTACTGAAAGACGATAGAAATACTGCGCACCATTTTTGCAAGATATGGTATCCCAGAAGTATTGGTAAGCGATAACGGCCCACAATTTGTTTCAGATGAGTTTGAAACATCTATGAAGAATAGCGGCATCAAACACATCACCTCTGCACCATACCACCCTTCCACGAATGGTTTTGTAGAACGATCTGTACAATCATTCAAGAAAGCATTACGCGCCATGAATGGAGAGAAAGGAACAGTGCAGAAGAAATCATCAAAATACGTGATATCCTACAGAAACACACCACTTTCTACCCCTGGAGAAACACCAGTGATGTTAATCTTTGATAGAAGAATGCGCACTCGACTAGATCTCCTGAAACCAGATCTACGCTGCGATGTGCAAGAAAAACAACTAGATCAAGCAGCCACTAGATAGACTGCACATGATCGTCAACTTGACATTGGAGAAAGAGTTTCTGTCGAAATTATCGCGGAAATGAGAAATGGATACCTGGGATAGTTACTGAGAAAACCGGACTAGTATCCTACAAAGTTCAAACATCTCCAGATAACGTCAGACGTTGCCACATCGATCAACTCCATCGATCACAAGTTCCCATGGCAACATACCAGGACAAGGATGTCCATGATGAGGTCATTACCTCTGCTGCAGCCACCAACCCAGAAACATCGGGGGAAATGACAGATGCATCTGAAACACCTACAACTTCGGCGCCAGTAGTGAATACAGCACCAGCCAACATAACATCAGGAAGTGCTACCGTGAATAAGGATCCAGCAACCATTGTGTCACCACCACCTAAACCAATGGAAAGAAGATATCCCGTACGGAATAGAAAAGCACCAGATAGATTAGATTTGTAGTTTCCAAAACACAAGTGATTGTACTGTGACAAGGGCAGAATAATCCCTAACAATCACTGAGGCAGCGAGTAGTCTACCTCAAAGCCTCATATTTCGGCATAGTACATTGCATTTTATTTTAGTTAGCATATAGTTAGGAATTAACTGAACTCATATGAACTCTACGTCATGAACTCTGAACTCTGACCGGACATATAAACTTAGCGGGGAGGAATGTAGTATATTCACCCTATATACATTAACAAGTGTTGAGTGATGGAAGCCACCAGGATGAGACACTATCTCTAGTATCCAATAGTAACCAATGACGTGTAGTTTACTTATGAGATTATGTTAATAAAGTAGAATTCTAGTTAATGGCTACACTGTGTGAATCGTGTGTCTTTTGCTCTAATTAAAAGTGCACTAAAACACAACATTGCACACTTTTATTCATACGCAAAAAGATAAAAATATTACACGGTTACTTTGTTTTGGAGGCATTTATCGCAATGATGTACTTATCTAGAGTTAAAGAGCCTTTCCGTGAATCACATTTAAATGTTGATGACAACTTAAGCACTCAACGTACAGTAACACTAGCCTAAGACAAAAGGTATAATTTGTAAATGGCATGCAGAACTATACACTAACCTGTCTGAATTCTTCAAAAACCAAAGTACAGACCCAGGAAACTACAATCCATTCAATGGTACTAGGTGCATCTTCTTCTTCAATTGGTCTCAAATCGGTCAATAGGAAGATGGCATACAATACCAGCAGTATGAGGTATGAGACCTAAATCGAACATAAACCGCACAGGTAAGTAGGTCTTATTTTCAGAAATGTACCTTACACTTGGGAAAACAAAGTTTTCTTAGGCATTGTAAAAAGTGTATTGAATGTGTTTACAACCAATGTGTGTTTAAGACAAGAATATCGTAAGATATTAATCAGCGACAGCTTTACTTTTCTATTGCGGCGTGTTTTCTGAACTGTGTGTTATATTTCCACTTCTCGGCACAACGGAGAAGTAAATTTAACCCCTTTTTAAAATCAAATATGAAAACATTTAAGGAGATGATGTTCAATCTTAGACCAACTGTAATATGTTCTTACCAAGTTATAGACAAATTGGTAATTGGTGCAGTGTAGTAGAATCCTATCGCCTCCAAGAAGGTTACGTCTTTCCTACCATAACCTAATCGCCTTTCTTCAAATGCCTTATAAGGATAGTCTGAATCGTTTGCAGAGTTCTCCGTTTCCGATTGTTCATTGATTTTTGGAACACGAAAGAACATCAATGGAAAAACTGGCAAAAAAATTCCAACGAAGAACTGGATGAAAGATACAAAAAGAAAAAGGAAGAGAAAATCTGTATGTAATTGTACAGCCATATTCAGTTACTTTGGGATAGTGATGCTGAAATACGACACCTTCATATTTACCATGAAAGAAGCAAGTCTCCGAAAATATATAGGAGCATTTGACGGAATAATGTAAGGATAACATTGAATGGACACGTAGACTCCTTTTCAGAAATCTCTGAACGGAGGATTTTTTTTTCTTATTGTATGATATACTTTAATTTTGTTTTCTTGATTTATTTCAAGTTTTCAATCATGACTGTATCGTGTCTATTTGACATATTCTTTACAGTTTAATCTTCCTCCAAAGTTCAATTCGTTGTCTCTGTGACTTTCAATTCAATTGTTATATATATTTCATAAATGAATTAATGGTCGTTTGGATCTTCACTAGCTGGTGAAACTTGTTACAGATATTTATCTGATGTTGATCTGATAAATATCTAATTGTCACAAGAAACACTGAGCAGTGTCAAGTTAATAAGGGTTAATTAAGGGTTCATTTCTATATTTAATGGCAGGACATTAATCCGGACACATTTGATTCCCTCGGAAAATACGACCTATCTACACTAGCCAATTTCCTTTAAGTAGAAGTTAGAAGATCTATGCCAAAGACGGAAATCCAGTTCAGTAGAGTTAAACAGTTACTTTAGGCAAATTTGAGGAATCAGCTTGAATGATTTTATGAGCCTGAATCCAACATAGAACTCAACAACTTAGAATAAGAAATACAGGTAAATTTGGAACTTAAGATAATGGAATTACAAGTGGAAGAAACACAAAGGGAGAAAGAAGGATACAGGAAAAAGAAAGGGGACGACAATTAGAAAAACAATGACTATGGTTAGTAATGAAACGTTAAGAGCGTGGACACACAGGAAAAATCCCCGCTACAGACAAGTTTGATATCACTTAATATATCCGATAGCTCCCTCTTCCAAGGAAAGGATGGTAACAAATATTTCCATCGTTTTTAGAAAATTGGACAGGGTCTGGATTTGCCTAGGAAGTTCTAGGCTCACTTTCCTTGTCGCTGGGAGTGCGGGATCGACGGTGTGGGGAAATCGATCCTACACTCTCAGAAATCGTCACACACTCTGCAGTAAATAATACACGGGCTCTGATTGGATGATAAACAGACTGTTTCGTTCCACGCGCCAAATGTTATCCAATGGCACGACGAGTAACACACGGACTGGAACTACAAAGTAAGCAGGTCAGAGTACAGTGGCAGACGACCGAGTTGTCACGATTTTGGATAATGTTGTACGTGTCCAATGTGAATTTTATGCATTTTGTGGTTATGTGAGAAAGAGAATCTCACACACCAAGGACCTGGGATCAGATTTCTCACACTTGTTGGGGACATTTTGTCTCACACTCACCTGCGGCTCGTTTGAGACAAAATATCCCCAACTCGTGTGAGAAATCTGATCCCAGGTCCTGGGGCTGTGAGATTCTATTAGTCTTTGCTTTTCATGGTGCTATGGATAAAGCCAGATGAAGATTCTGTGAAATAATTTATTATAAAAGGCTATGAATTGGTGCCTTAAGCTTATCGTCAGAAATTTAGAGAATGTGAGACAGCGAATGATCAAACTTATTTTCATTTGCTCGAACAAAGGAACAGCTTTTTGATCGTTGGGGTTTTTCTGAAAACGTTTGTCATGATAATGCAAAGTTGCGGCTGCTTGTTTTGATTGAGGAATGAAAAAGGTACGTTCGAAGTAATATAAAGACATCAGTGAACAAAATGCAAATACGCTATAGATGGCTTCACTTTTGGTTGATGATTATTTATTGGACCATAAAGCTTCATTTGTCAGCAAACAATCCCCGTCCTTTTCATACTGAAACAGTGCAGGTTAAGTTAACTCTTCCTTTTCATCCAAGAATTTCTCAAATGAAAGTAAAATTCAAATGACAGTAATTCAGAGAGTTCAAGTAATCCTCCTACGTCATCATGGTACTATTTCTTGTCATTATTGTAAGAAAGAAATATTTCCTAATATAAAGTTTTTTTTTCAAACAATTGTTCAATGTATAGGTACAGACTAATAAAGTAAACCAATATATTGCTGACAACTAATTATATTGTCTAATTTATTGGGACATGTCGAAATATTGCGACGTAACATTTTAAAATCAACAAAAAGTTGGCACACTTATTTGCAAAACAGCAACTTTTAACCTGACCTAATCTGAAAAATAAAAGTGTCATTTGAAAGTTTAGTTCATGTTTTGATATGTCCACAGTCGGAGAAAATGTATGTACACTCAAACATTCTGAAAAATGTAGTTTTCAAAAACGCAATAGAAATTCCGAAATTAATCCGAAACCTGTTTAAAAGTGAAAGCTACAGTCAGATGTTTTACTTTATTTGGTGTTCCTAAATGTGTCCAGTTCGATCTACCCGCCATAAACTCGAGAAGGCTACAACTTCTAAACTTGGCACTCTTGCACCAGCTAGAATAAATTCGTATTTTGATGCGTTTCATCGTTCTCTTGTTTTATTGATTTTGTGTTTTTACGTTTCTCCAGCGAGTTTAGCACTGGCAGAGGGTTGCACAGGAAACGTCTATGTATTTTTATTCTCTGCGATTTACCAGTAGTTAATGTCCCTCTGGTCGGTCAGTATTTTACTGTATTTGTTTTAACTTGTTGTAGTTTTAATCCTCTGCCTTTTAACTAGTATTTTATCTCCCGCTTGTCAGCCAATATTTTACTATATTCATTTTCACTTGCTGCAGTTGAAGTCTCGAAGGTCTTATCACTGACGCATATGACGTAAGAATTCCTTTTGACTTCTATTGAGACTTTGGGCTTACAAGTGACACTCATGGCTTGACATTTATAGTTATCTCTCAATGGACATAAAAACTTATTACGGCAATTACAAAGAGCTGGAGTATCATTATGTTGGTGTCAGGCGATTATCCTCTTATCAAGTGATTTTATTATGAAGGCCATATTCTCCATGCAACTTAGTCAAATAACAAACTCAATACTGTTAAGATCAGCCAACCATCAAGAACGAGCAATTACAAGAATAGTAAATTGCATGGTTTAAGAACATTCATGTAAAATTATGAAAACTTATATCGGCAAGAAATTCCTTCAAAGTTGTAGATCAACACTTCTCACAGTGATCTAAACTAATACGGTATTGAATAGAAACGGAATTAAGTGAAGTATGGTTACAAGGAGAATATAGCTTTTTGAATAAAATCACATAATAATAGGGTAAATTACAAAAACGTAATAATATGTTACTTAAGTTTCATGCATCCAGACAGAGATAGTGTCAGATCTTAAAGAATCATTAGCTCTACCTTATCATGTACATACAGGTGGACTTTTTTTTTTTTTTTTTGGCAGCGACTTTTTTAAACAACTCAGGGCGCTTGTTCAAGGGCGTACATGTGTCAGCATTGATAATATGTAGCTTCTCTGATTTAAAAGGATTAACTCGGTTGCGTATTATGTTATAGCATGGACCCGTAAGTAACTCGATGCTTTGTCAAAAAATGATCACGAGACATCATAGACCTATAAACCTTGTAAGTTAAGTTCAGTTCTTATAGTTCTTTATAAAAAAACGATTGCATATGATTAGCGAAACACGTCTTTAAGGTCACAATATTATCGGTTAGGCCTATTTAAATCTTCTCCTTCACTCCCGTTTATACTTTGACCTTGTTGATGACATATTTAGCTTGACGGTAACCTTCCAACGGGCATGTGCACTGGTACCAGCAATCACAAGCAGCTGGACGAGCTTTTCGCTGACTTCCGGGGATTACTGTTTTATGGAATTTTATTATACTGGCGTATTATTGATGCAGCCATTAGGGACTGGACAAAAATTGCAGTGGGAGTGGGCAGGTGGGTTGTTGGGATGGGTCGCCATTTTTCGCTCAAGCATTTTGAAGGGCCATAAAATTGTGTGCAAGCCTAAGCCGGAGGGTCACCGTATTTCATGCATCAAAGCTTAACATGCATTAGCGTTCTGAAGAATATGAAATAGTGATATGAGAAAAAGAAAAAAATAATCTTCATAAATTAGGATAATAAATGGGGACTAAATTTGGTCACAGAGGACCACACCCGCTGTACCTTTTCTGCATTTTTTGCAGTACTTTGAAGCAGTGTATCTGCTTCAATTTCTTGTCAAAATTGCCAGCGGTTCGCATCTCTTGCTGCCTGTGGGTGTATTTTAGTTGACAAAGGAATTATAGTATGGTGAATCGACATTTCGCTGAAATTTAAAAATCCAATATCTTGCCTACACATCCATTTGCAGATTTACTTAGATTGCATCAGAAAAATATTCATAATTCATCATACACTACGTTGTATATTAACTCTACATTTTCAATGAAAATCCAAAAATCCAATTTCTTGTACAAACATGCATCCTTCCCACTTTAAGCAAAGTGGATTTACATATATTATCAAACATATATAAATGTAAATATATAGCTTGTTTTGCAGGGGAAAATTGTCAATTGTTTACCAGATAGACTCCCATATATAATGATTGGACATTTTTTGTGAAACACTATATCAGCCAAATCTTGTCGCCTTCTAGTTGCGGAAATATGGTGACCCTCCTGCAAATACATAATTTTGCACAAACGCTTGCGCGATAACTTGCTACCCGAGCTCTCCAAAAACGCCAGCCCTCCCTCTGTAATTTCTAACTTACATAACAATTAAACAAATTGTTATGCAAATTAGGTGATACTGTTTCAGTTATTCCTACGGAGAATACTGCAGTGACAGGGTGAATGTCAAGTTTTAGAATGCCAGACAAGGGGAGAGTCACATTTTAAACAAAGGGTTGGGGAGGGTCACATTTTACAGTTCAGGTCAGCACGGAATTCTTCCGGCCTACCCCCTTTAAGACTAAGGCCTGCCTAACGAAGCTGAAGTGGCTATTGTTGTTGAATTATATCACGTGCCTTTTTACTGAATGCTTTGAGTAACGAAAGAGGGACACTTATTTTCATGCACCGTTAAGGGGGAGGTTCACTAATTTGTGTGCAAGAATGTTTGAAGGGTCACTATTTTGGTGAAGCAGTTTCTTAAAAACTGTGAAACTTTTTTAAGAATTTTAGTTTTGATTGAGCTAACTATCACTGCTTTTAACTATTTTACTGATTGCTTGCGTTCAGCAAAATATTTTCCGTGTTTGACCTACTGCAAAGCATTTTGAAAACATGTCAGGTGCCATTAAATAATGTTTACATAGAAAACCATGGTTAATAAATTATTTCATGCTAGATTATGCAAAGTAGTTATCCCGTACTACTTTCTATTGGTAAATTTTGTCGCCGACTAGCGGCTCCTGAACAATAGTTGATATTGAAATGGATATTTATATCGTGGAAGAAATAATTATAACGATTGGCAGAACTGTATTTATTTCGAACCTTTTGATTCAGAATTTTATTATCGAAGTGAAACTAATATCTCAGCACGGACGGAACAAAATACTGTGACTACGATGAAAATGTACCGGCGAAAGCTACGATATAAGCCGTTGACATCTGCAAGATTTGCTGTGGTCTCGACCGAATACGTCAAAGCTTCCGTCAGATTGCAAAAAAAACAACAAAACAAACAAACTAACAAACCAAAATACTGTATTGAAAACGCGTCGCGGAGTTGCTGTTTTCAACGACTGACTTCAGTCAATAACAGCGGAGACTCATTAACTCGAGAGTATTTCCATCAGTTGTGCTTTTATTTACGACCGCGACGTAAATCATGCCAGATTTTAAGTCAGCGTTCAGAAACATAATGACGAAGACTATGAGCTAGATTCGGTATCCATTTACCATTTGATAATATCGATCGCCAACGAAGATCAACAACGGCAAAAGAGTAATATTGAGTGGAATGATCGAATGTATAAAAATAGTACATCCATAGGTTGATAACAAATTCAACCAGCGACCGAGTACATCAACAAGCCATGGTGAATACCAGTGTCGGCCAAGGAAAAACCAAATGTCTATTGTAATGGCCCACAACGCGAGTGATAGATCGGCCCCTCAGACAACACGGGGATCAGTACTTCGCAATCCTTGCAATGATGTAGCCAGCAAGTTCAAAACAGTTACAAGAGGTCTTCTCCCATACTCAAATCACTGAAGGAGTCTTCAACTCTTAAACTTTACATTCAAAATTGCGGCCACAGGAAACAACTCTTAACAGCGTCTTTCTTTGCCAGATGTCCGTGCACCAATGTGTTTTATTCACCGTAGATCTGACTCGGACTCTGATTTGTCAAGTTTTGCGCAACATTTTTAAGTTTCAGTCATTCAAATTTATAGTACAATTGATCTTTTTACCCTAAATACCAAGTTTGTTAACATTTACTAAATATATTTAAGATCTATATCCTGAAACGTCTTTGTTTGGGTCTGTTTTTGTTGTTTTGTTGTCTTTGTCGAGATTGAAATACGGGGATGTGAAGTCAGTACGGTGCATCAAAATATTTGCAACAGCCCGAAAAGTATTTTCGAATTCCCGAAAAGTAGCTTTTCTTCTTCTTTTTCATTGATAAATATTTATATTTTTCAAAACAGTATTCTTTTTTATAGATAATTCCTTAGATTCGTGCACCATTTCTATCAGCTTCCGTCAGAATTCACAATTTATGGGGAAATAATTGGGGTATAAGTTCAGAAATATTAATTTCATATATTTCAAAAAAAATGAAGCAAATTGAAAAAAAATATATAAAAATTTGGCTTGTGCTTGGAAAAGGTTTGAAAAAAAAAACCAACATTCTAACTGGGACTAAAATAACTGCAACTGTACTGATGAAGGGGTGTGAGGTGTTAGTTGCAGGACATGTCTTGCAACTGAGGTGGGTGTGTCAGTTGCAGGACATGTCTTGCAACTGAGGTGGGTGTGTCAGTTGCAGGACATGTCTTGCAACTGAGGTGGGTGTGTCTGTTGCAGGACATGTCTTGCAACTGAGGTGGGTATGTCAGTTGCAGGCCACGTCTTGCAACTGAGGTGAGTGTGTCAGTTGCAGGCTATGTCTTGTACCTGAGGTGGGTGTGTCTGTTGCAATCCTTGTCTTGTAACTGAGGTGGGTGTCTCAGTTGCAGGCCATGTCTTGTAACTGAGGTGTTAATCACAAAACCAGCTGAAGATATATAAGTTTAAACAAACAGGACTTTTATTCACTGTTGAAATGATTGTATTGTTAACAAGATAACTTATTACAACCAAACTTTGTCATGTCAAATCACATCTTGAAACATAAAAAGAACACCTACTTAGGGCCTTTCAAGGAAATCAGTTTGAAAAAAAAATATAGCGGAAATAATAAAGTTTCCATAAATTATAACGTCATCTGAAAAATTACATCACATAAAGGTACCAAATTGAGTTCCATTATATTTCATATGGCACTTGAACTGTGTAAAAAGATCAAGTTTTGACGTAAACGACTGTAAAAACATATTTCACAAATACTGAGTCACATTTCATTACAATATAAGAACATCATGAATACTTCAATTCATAACCTTTTGTTAATGCTATTTATTCAAGTATTTACATTCCTCTGCATGTCCACTACAAAGAAATCATCAGTCTAGAATAAACCTTAACTCATGTGTCCTCGCCATTAGACACATACTGACACATATGCATTCATGCCTACATTTAGGCTTCTTAAGCCTTCAAAGAAGCTTGATTCTACTCTGAAATTTGATACAGAAGAAATCAAATGTGATTTAAAACTGCCTCCTAATAAAGCCATGTGAGATAAGAAGCTATATCCATCAACATAGTTGAAAATAACCTAAATTAAAATTTCCCTCAAGATTAATAATTGAACAGCTTTAACAGTTCAATCACTGATTACTTTTAAGTGAATGTATGTAAAATTAAAGCTGCAAGCAGCGTTGCCGGGGCCAAAGCGGTTAACATTGTTTTGAAGTTCTTCAACTGATCATAATATGTACAAAATTTGAACTTGGTAAAATCTTTTGCATCTTGTTAAGAAGGAAATTGAACATAATTTCATAGTT
Organism: Ptychodera flava; assembly: GCF_041260155.1. NCBI lineage: Eukaryota > Metazoa > Hemichordata > Enteropneusta > Ptychoderidae > Ptychodera > Ptychodera flava. Next base: position 6,562,101 of record NC_091930.1, read on the forward strand.
ACTATTGGTTTTCTAGTAAACGTAAGTTTTACGCAAAATCCAATATGACGGCAGAAACGCTTGGCAGATCCAAATGTCTTTTGCAAGCATGAAAGAGATCACTCTAAGGATGACATGAGTAAAATTTCAGCTCAATCGGTGGTTTAGTTTTGAAAAATAACAATTTTGAAGATTAAAGTACGATTTCCACAAAATCCAAGATGGCGGCCAAACCATGATTTAGATATGTGCATATTTAATGAGGTACCGGATATTGCACCATATGGTCTCCCATCATACAAAATATGAAGGATGTAGCACTTGTAGTTACTGAGTTATGGACATATATGTATATTTGAGGTCAAAGGTCATCGAGGTCACGTGACATTTTGTCAAAAAGTTTCTATCCCATACCCATCCCCATATACCAAAAATCAGACCTCTAGCTCTATTGGCTTGCCCAAAATTAGATATGTGCATATTTAATGAGCTACAAGATATGGCACCATATGGTCTCCCATCATACCAAATATGAAGGGTGTAGCACTTGTGGTTACTTAGTTATGAACATATACGTATATTTAAGGTCAAAGGTCATCGAGGTCACATGACATTTTGTCAAAAAAATTGTATTGCTAAGTTATGCCTATATACCAAAAATCAGACCTCTAGCTCTATTGGCTTGCCCAGAATTAGATATGTGCATATTTAATGAGGTACCCGGATATGGCACCATAAGGTCTGCCATCATACTAAATATGAAGGATGTAGCACTTGTGGTTCCTGAGTTATGGACATATATGTATATTTGAGGTCAAAGGTCATTGAGGTCATGTGACATTTTGTCAAAAAAATTGTATCCCATATTATCCCCATATACCAAAAATCAGATGTCCGGCACCATTGGCTTTCCCAAAATTAGATATGTACATATTTAATGAGGTACCGGATATGGCACCATATGGTCTCCGAGCATACCAAATATGAAGGATGCAGCACTTGTGGTTCCTGAGTTATGGACATACATGTATATTTGAGGTCAAAGGTCATTAAAGTCACATGATATTTTGTTAAAAAAAATGTTTTTCCTAGTTATCTCTATACACCAAAAATCTGACCTCTTGCTCTTTAGATTGCCCGGAATTAGATATGACTCTTACATAGGCTAGAATAAGCCATTTGTATAGCTTAGCTGCAGAGGTATAGGGGAGGTCAAAGGTCATTGAAAAATCAGAAAAATAATACTTTAAAAATCTTCTTATCAAAAACTGCCAGGTCAATTTCCTTTGAATTTATTATATAGCATCTAGTAGTATGGCCTATAAAGTTTGCGAAAAGATTTTGGTGTTAGTTCTGGAGAAGAAGATTTTTGAAGATTAAATTGGTATTTTTCGAAAATCCAATATGGCGACCAAATCACGTGACCGATCCAAATGTCTTTCGCAAACTTAAAAGAGATCACTCTAAGGATGACATGAGTAAAATTTCAGTTAAATCGGTGTGTTTGTTCTGGAGAAGAAGATTTTTAATGATTAAATTGCGATTTTCGTAAAATCCAAGATGGCGGCCAAATCATGTGACCAATCCAAATGTCTTTTGCAAACTTGAAACAGATCACTCTAAGGATGACATGAGTAAAATTTCAGTTAAATCGGTGTGTTTGTTCTGGAGAAGAAGATTTTTAATGATTAAATTGCGATTTTTGTAAAATCCAAGATGGCGGCCAAATCACGTGACCGATCCAAACGTCTTTCGCAAACTTGAAACAGATCACTCTAAGGATGATGATTAAATTGCGATTTTCGTAATTCAAGATAGCAGCTAAATCACGTGACCGATCGAAACGCCTTTCGCAAACTTAAAAGAGATCCTCCTAGGGATGACATGAGTAAAGTTTCAGCTAAATCTGTATGTTGGTTCTGGAGAAGAAGATTTTTAAAATTAAATTGGTATTTTTCGAAAATCCAATATGGCCGCCAGGTCACGTGACCAATCGAAATTTGTATACCCAGGTGCACGAGATCTCATAGGTACCTATTAGCCCTGCAAGTTTTAGAAGTTTGCGGTAAGCGGTGTTTGAGTTCTAGGTCGACAAAAAAAGAGCGGGAGAAGAAGAAGAAGAAGAAGAAGAAGAAAGTTGAATTCCTATAAAACCAATAAGGGCCCAGCTGGTAGGCTTGGGCCCCTAATTAAAGACATATTTTCTCCTTAACAATTAAAGAAAAATACCGCAATTATACGGTGTCGCTCAAATTTGATCAGAATTGGTATATACCAGTATGGGTTACCAATGATCAACAATAAATGTTGTTTCTATCTGTTCAGTGGAGGAAAATTCAATGTTGATGTTATGACAATGGTTTCTGCACAGTACAACCAGAAAATCAACAAGAAATATTAAACCAGAAAAACAAGAATGACAAAAGTAATTAAGGTCTGAAACTTTAGGTACTGGAGGTCAACTTTAGCAACATGCATAGCCCCTCTTAGTTTGAGTATAGACGGTCTTCCCCCCCCTACTGTCTATGGTTTCAGCAGGTCTGTTAATATATAAAAGTTCATAAACAATGACAAGCAATGACTCAAGATCAGTGGAGTTGGCCTTTTTCTTACTGGCATGCCATCACTCCTGCACAATTGCAGGATTTCACTTTTCCTTACCTCATTTGCACATTTTTGACACTGATGTGTTCATTTGAACAAATTCACATCTCAACCCTTGCATCTACCTGTACACCAAATACTATGATGGACCACCCAGATGAGTCCTTGAAACTTTCAGGAACCATAAAGATGTGACCCTAAAGCTCTCAAGGACTATCCTAATGTGACCTTGAAACTGTTTGATCTATAAGGCTCATTTCCACATTTAACACTGACATACAGAAAGATACAAGAAAATTATTCAAAACAGCTTAAACACTGTTATACCAAATTCAGTGGACAGATGAAAAGTAAACAGTAAAATTATGGACAGCAGAATTCATGCAATCAGTAAAATCACCCTTCGCTATACACCTCAGATAACAGGTTAACAAGATGATTTCATTCATCAGATTCAATGTCCATCACTGCACCTTAAATGTCGCAGACAATGTGTAGCCTCTCAAGATTCCTGTTCATGTAGATACAGTGTCTTTCAACATTTACTGCCGCTAAAATTCCAGTTCCTGTCAAGTTAATATGAGGATTTGCGTTACTGTCCAAATTCCAGGTATTATTTTACAAAAAGTTCAGATGATTGTTACTTGTTTGATGATGTAAAAATATTTTGAGCTATAAAAAATAACACAAAACAAATCTGTTGCCTTGTCTGAAGAATCCTGATGCCAAGAATATTACTTAAGCCTTGCACACTCTAAAGCTGACTTGACATCTTAAAACTGATATACACTGGGTTCATTGCGTGCAAAAAGACATCAGGTATGGACCATTTGATATGGGGGTTGGGATGGGAATGGATGTCTGGAAGATTGATGAGGTACATTATCTTTTTTATCCGATCCATTGTACATAATTTTTTTCCCACTCTCTCACCTTTTCTTTTTGTCAAACATTCTCTGGCTGATTGTTTTTATTGACATTTGTTTGGAATTTTTTTCAAAATCTGCCAGGACCCCCTCCCAGGTGATAAAATGGTCCGCCCCTGTGTATTGACCATCTTTGCATGAGATATACAATGACCAGATGGTAGGAAGTGTGTCAATTTTTTACAACCTTGGTACTCTTAAACATTGAAAACATTTTGGAATATATATATAATATTTGTTGGAAACCAAACCTGATGATTTTTTATCGCATTTCAACACCAATTTCACTGTACCATGTCAAATATCAAATATCAAATGCTCACTAAATCACAGCCATCCCCATTGGAAACATATCAATGAGAAACAGTGCAGTCTCAAAACATTGAGCAGCTTTCATCGGAAACTCAGCCTTCATTGAGGCATGTTCAACATTTTCATGAAAAATGGTTACACGATTTTAGCTGGCTCCACTACAATGTAAAAAAGAACTCAATGACTTGCAAAGTATGCATGAAGCATAATAATAAACAGAATACGATGACCTGAGCCAACATGAATTTCGGAACGAGTACACTTGCTCGCCATGTAGACTGTGTAGGACCATAAAACCGCAGTACTCGCAGAAACTTTGAGTGTGAGTTCGAACTTCGAAACAACAACACGGGTATGGCACGTAATAAAGTGTATAATTGTCTGAGAATGACCCCCTTTTTTCAACAGTGACCGCTTTTTGAGCTTCCATTGGCCCTCAGACCCAACTGATGCAAAAGTTTGGCAGAACACTGCCCCCCCATCCCCTTCAGAAGTGTTTGTGAACATACATGTAGCCTTATTACTGGCAAGAAAGAGGACTTTGGGGCAAATTTTTATCGTTGTCAAAAGATCACACTTACGTTTTAAGGATTACTGAAGGGCTGGTGTACTGGTGGCCTTCTCTTACAGGTAATAAGTCTCTGATGCATCATCTCTGAGTAGAAATCCTGGAAAAGAAAATTTTACAGGAGTCATATATTGGAAGAGTGATCTAAATGACAGTCCCTCTCTGAACACTCAAATGATATAGTTTACACCTTATTACATTCCAGAAAGTGGAGTTGGATAGTTGTCTATAAAATTAAGTTAATGTATAGTATGAGAAATGACAAAGTTCTGCTCATATTTATGGAATATGATACTCAGCACCCAGAATGAAAAGATGGGCTTCTTTTGTGAATTTTGCCTAGGGAAGGTTTTTGCTAAATCATGATAATAACTGGGCAGTTTGTCTCTCCTGGGATCATTTAAGCTTAAACCTGACAGTTGGTATGGCAAAAATACATACAGTAAATAAAGAGTTGATAATGTAATGATTACTTCTCTATCTCAAACTCTACTGTTCTTGTCACACAAGTTATAACTTACAAATCATCATTAGAGCTCAGAAAAGCAATCAAGTGATCTTACTACAATGTAATAAAAGTATGGATCACATTTCAAAGTTCTGTTTGGTCACAAAAATGGTTTGCTAACGGTCAAGATATTGACCAACCCCCTCCCCAAATTGTTTACAGACTGTGGCCTTCTTTCCACAATCAGAGGGGCTTGGATTTGTAAACAATGGTTTGTAAACAAATATAACATTTACCTTGATTCACGCTTCGCTCGTCAGCTTGTGCATTCACAAGCATTACTTGGTAAAGCTGACAGACAGAGGAATCACTGAAAAGATCTAGTCAAACTTTCTGCACATACAGCGTATTCATGATGGTCGAGGTTCAGATTATGTAATGGCTTAACCCGGCGTCCCCATCGCATCGCTCTGATGTGTGACTGGTCGGCCGGCGCCGAAACCCGTATTAATCACGCGACGTGATCTACAAGGCATGTTCTCCCTAGCATGAATGTGATAACTGGGCAGTGGTTGAACCTTCAGTCGATTTAGACGCGAAGTCTAGACAATTCATGACAATATACTCGCTCATTGATGTAAGCTGTGGTCCTGTTACTGACGTGCCGCTGGTCTTAGTATTATCAAAAGTAAAGAATTTGCAAACAACCGTTTCATAGTAAAGGACCTGGAAGCCTCAAATAATCTTCTGAAAATGAAATTAGCTGCCTCAATTGATGTAAATCAACCAAATAACCCCGAATCGCCATCTATCCAGTGCTTTAATACAACTACTAACAGACCTGATGACATAGCCAGCATAAAAGCCAGATTAGAGAAACTTGAACATGATAACGAACTTCTGCATATAAAGATGAGACTTGGTGATCTGGAAAAACACTTACATAGTAAACAGTCAACCCAAATCTTAAATACAGAAGATGCAGCCTCTGTGAGTATACCCCAACAACAAGTTCTAGTAACATCGCACCCTACAACTGAGAACACTGCAAGGGATCAAACCATCACGCAACCAATCACAAGTCACACAATAAACCCAACGAGTGTTTCCAACGAAAATGCAGTCATAAATAATAATACTACTTCAACGCAAAAGGATCCTTTTCGGCATGGACAAGCAAAACAAACTTATCAAATACCAACTGTTACAGCATGGGCCCACCATCCGATAAAAGCCATACCAGTACTACACCCATACAGAGCTCCGATACATCCACACACAGTACCACTATACGGATCCTTACCCTTAATGTCAAGAACATTACCTCCAACAAGCTTTATACAACGAACATCTTAAATAAAAATGATATTGTTTGTCTACAAGAACATTGGCTCTTCCACTTCGAGCAGAAGGTATTACATCGTATGCATCCAGACTTTACAGCTTTCTCCAAATCCGTAGATAGTCTGGATCCAATACCACCTACACAAAGACCAAGAGGATATGGCGGAGTAGCAATTCTCGTGAGAAATAATCTTTACGCAAATACTACCCAACTACCTGATGGAGATAACCGTATTCTAGCTTTACAGATCAACCTATGTAACATACTTCTGTGTATTATCACTGTATATATGCCATCCAAAAATAATGCAGAATCGGATTACATTGATATTCTTCAACAACTTAGTCATATTATCTTCAAATATAGACTTACACATCATATTATCATATGCGGAGACTTTAACGCATCCCTCTTAGAGAGACTCAATAATTCAAGGGACAGGAAGTTTTCCAACTTTATTAAAATGAACAACCTCACACAACTGAACAGGAATGAAGATCCAACCTTTTTCCACTCTAACGGAAAGGATAAGACTCAAATTGACTATATTCTTGCTCCTATTGAAATCTATGATTCAAATAGAATGCAGTGCAACACTCTTCCTATGGACCCACTCAATACATCTGACCATACTGCCATTGCTGTTAATTACACCATACCGACCAGAACTAGAACAACCAAGGAAGATACATACACTGAGACCAAACACTCAGATATGAGAACGCCCAGAAACTGGAATACCAAAAAACAACAATACAGTGAAAATGTGACTAACCTCTTGAATCCTATGAAACAGTGCATTTCAGTCTTCGACATTGCCTCTGAAGTAAACAGACTACAGCTTACTCTTCACAAAGCCACTAACATCACTTTTGGTCAACCGAAGATAAAGAAGTCAAAGAAAGGAAACCCACAATTTAACCCCGAAATAGTCTCTGCAAGCAAATCAAGTAAACAAGCCTTTTACAATTGGAAAAAAGCCGGTGCCCCAAAGGATAAAGAACACCCACTCACCAAAGAAATGAATAAGTCCAAAAAATTCCTTCGAAAGAAGCAACGGATACTCAATGCTAAACAAAGAGATACGCAATATCACCAAATTATGAATGCCCATCAAGATGATACAAAAACCTTTTACAAGCTCATCAGAAAACAACAAACTGTTTCCTCAGTACAAACAAGGGAGCTATTATACAACGACTTAGTATATGAAGATGACCTAACCGATGTATGGTCTAAGTACTTTCAAGAACTAGCCACTCCAAAAGAAAATCCTCATTTTGATGAACGAACCTATAACCAAGTCAATCTTGATTACCAAATTATTCAAGATCTTGTTCAGTCAGAAGACCAAACTCCAATTAATTTCTCTCAGGAAGAAGTGCATTCTATAATCCAAGACCTTAACAAAAACAAGTCACCGGATATTACAAATCTAACAGCTGAACATCTAATTTATGGGGGAGAAGCAGTGTCTTATTTCATAACAATGCTCATTAATAATATAATGACACTAGGGTTGGTCCCACAAGTTTTGAAGCAAGGTCTACTAACTCCTGTCCTGAAGAAAGGAAAGTCGCCAAAAGACCCGGCCAGCTACAGAGGTATTTCAGTTCTTCCAGTAATCAGCAAAGTTTTGGAAAAGGCTATTTTACTTCGTATAAAACCAATTTTGTCCCCCACTCAAAATCAATTGCAACGAGGTTTTACAGAGAAGTCGTCCTGTAATAATACAGCTCTCCTCATCACCGAAGCACAAGCATATGCGAAAACAAACAAATCAAATCTCTTATTAACAACTTTTGATGCTCATAAAGCCTTCGACATTGTCTGGCATGCGCAACTATTAAAACTACTTTATCAACGTGGAGTACAGGGACAACTTTGGATGCTCATAAATGATTTATACAAGGATGCCTTTAACCACGTAAAATGGAACAGCAACATAAGCTCACCGATCACGTTATTACAGGGTACAAGACAAGGAAGTTCGTTCTCTGCAGAACTCTACAAGATCTACAATAATACAATCCTTGATGACCTGCAATTTTCACAACTTGGCCTCCATATTGGTGATATTAGCATCCCTGCTCCCACCTGTGCTGATGACATTGCTTTCGTAAGATACCTACTCAGAACGTGCTCAAACTACGATCATCCAACATTCAATAAATAGAGATAGACAAATAATTAATACCGCAAAATGTGCATCAGTCCAGCTTGCCCCCTCAAAATTAACTTATGCTAAAGACGCCTGCAAACCTTCAATCAATAACGCACCGATAGAAAGACCACAAGAGACAGTACATTTAGGCCTTAATAGAAATCTACAGCAATCAGTATGTCCAGAAGACCGTATCGCTTTAGCTAGAAGTACTGTATAAAGTCTTATGGGAGCTGGGTTACATGGCTTTAATGGCGTCTCACCTACATTCTCGGTGCACATATGGAATATCTACGTTATACCAAGAATGACTCACAATCTCGAAGGAACTATCATTCGTAATTCTGACATAGCTAACTAGAGACCTTCCAAACTTAAAAATTGGAGCAACTACAACATTTGCCGACCAGATGCGCTGATTCTGCTACACTTTTGTTATTAGGAGCTCAACCCGTTCAAGTCTTCATACATAAGAAAATGATCTCACAGTTCAATTCCATATGTCATAATCACAACACTATTGAATACAGACTCGCCAGAGGATAGTTGGCACTGAATAATAGTCCATCGAACAGCTCAAATCAATACATAACCAATATAACTTACCAAACCCTATAGAGATGCTTCTTGAACCTATATCCAAATACACACTCAAGAAACTGGTTAAATCAAACATTAGCGCCTACTGGACAAATCAACTACGCAATGAAGCGAATTCGAAATCGTCACTACGCTATCTAAACATTACAGCATGTAAGATATCTCAACACCTCATCAAGACTGGTCATCTGTAACATCATGTCCTACAGATGTACAACGAGCCTGTATCAAAGCGAAACTACTAACTGGAACTTACATCCTTCAGGCAAATAGGGCAAAGTTCAATCAATATGAGGTCAGTGCTGTCTGTCAACTCTGCTTACAAGAACCAGAGGATAGAGAGCACTTTATAGCAATCTGCAACAAGCTAAACGCCATCAGAGAAAAACATTGGAGTAAATTGGAGCAATTTTTACAAGAGCATAACTTTAAAGACATTATCTCGATTGCCAGAGACGACACAGCCTTCAAGACACAGCTAATATTGGACTCATCCAAGATTAATCACAACCCACACCCAGAATTAATCAGGACATTTGAGCACAGAACCCGGATGTTACTGTTTGCCCTACACACAGAAAGAAACACTCTGATTGAAAGGCTCGAACAATAGTGCATCCATTTGAACTATTCTCCTGTTTTCTTTATTTTTGTGTATTGTGTCTTGTCTTTTTGTGTTTTCTTTTATCCTTGCTACAGACCTCAAGAGAGGGTGCTCCTATAGTGAAGCAGGAAACTCCATCACAACAACAACAACGATGGCATATTCCATTTTTATCTACAGGGACACCTAGGGCGAATCGCGCGATTGTGTAAGGTACATGTTGCTCTATAATGCCGTAAAGTTTTCCTACCGTTAAAAATACTGTGGTAGTATATTACAGTCTTCATGATTAATTTGGAGATTTAGTCAATGATATTTTTTTCGTTAAGCGAGACACCGAATCGTACACCAACTAATATGGTCCTTGCAAATTAACATAGTAAAGGTCACGGGTCACATTGTTGTGAGACTCTGCATTGTTTCAAGTCGAGTGTGTAAACGGTGCGACGTTCGAATGAGTTTTATCCACTGCACTAATTCCTTCGTCGGGAAAGGTTACCGATTCTGAATGTAGGACGTCCACTACTCCGATGATTTAGTGACAGGACTACATGGAATGCAACGTAATGAATTCGATGTCTGTTTACCACGGTCCTTTGTGGAATGGCAGTGCCATGCTGCATGCTGTTCCCGACCTCGACAATGATGTCGGCAACTGTGATCGCAGCGTGAACATGCATGATTCATGAAGAGGTGAAAGCGCTGCCAAACGGACCCTTTGCTTTGGAGATTACGTTTTATAGGATGGTACGTACAAAGCTATATTTTCAGTGTTATCCGAGGTTAGGACATCTTAATTGAAATGATTTGTCATTACAGTCACCAACGATAAGGGACTCATCATTATTTACAGGAGGGGTGGCATGCAAATATTCACACTTCTACAAGTGGGGTCGATGCTAAATACCTCACATGTTAAGATACATGTAGTTGACACCTGGTAGTAAACAAAATACTTATGCTTACATTTTCAAAGCAAACTTTCAACCATTTTCTTTCAAAATCAAGGTCAGAAATTAAGGGTCACCAATCCAGATACACTGTACATGTACATTGTATCATGCTGTAAAGTTCATCTTGACACAACATACATTGTACCTAAATGCATTGCTTGGGAAATTTCAGGTGCAGTCCTTTGCCTCAAATTTGTTTTTGTCTTCTAAATTACCAATTGCTCAGAAACAATGCTGCAAAAATGTTTTATCATTGTAAAAAATTTTGCTCATAGAGGTCAATGGATGTTAGATGGAAGGTGTGGTGCAGGTATGTTTAATCACAAATATTTCTGAGCAAATGAATCGCATACCTTACATATCATTATTGTTTTATATTGTTTATATATGTATGTACATAGCTTTTTACATGATTACCATTGCAATGTAGCCTGTCTGGGAGTTTTCTGGAAATGCTCCGTCAACCTTTTTTTATTTGAAATTTCTCATTGAAAAGTACAAATGTTATTCATTGACACGTTGCATGAGTGCAATATGTTCTTGCCCAGTCAATACTTGTAATAAAGTTAAGATTTATATTGTATTTTCATAATAAGTATTAAACACAAGGTATTAAAATATGACTTTTTTTCAAAGAAAAAACTCTATGTTCCTAATTCATGTAATTTTTCCCATGGTAAACATCATTGAGTTTTCATTCACCTCGCTTGAACCAACACTTGCTGTACCAAATCTTGCACCTCAGTTGCAAGACATGTCCTGCAACTGACACACCCACCTCAGTTGCAAGACATGTCCTGCAACTGACACACCCACCTCAGTTGCAAGACATGTCCTGCAACTGACACACCCACCTCAGTTGTAAGACATGTCCTGCAACTGACACACCCACCTCAGTTGTAAGACATGTCCTGCAACTGACACACCCACCTTAGTTGCAAGACATGTCCTGCAACTGACACACCCACCTCAGTTGTAAGACATGTCCTGCAACTGACATCCATCTCAGTTGCAAGACATGTCCTGCAACTGACTTCATCAAAATTCCAAAATGTTTAACAATTTATTAATTTCTAAAGCAATTTGTCAATTTTTTTCTAGACTTGGGATTGAACTGGTTGAATGCAATTATTTCTTTAAATATTACTGCATTACATTGCAAAAAGACATAAAAGGGAAAATATTTTGAAAAAATGAAGGTTTGACAATGCAACTTTGGCAGTTTCATTTTTTCAGCTGTAATTCCTTGATCATTTATCGCATTCTGAAATATTCCTTAGAATTATAACCTGGATTAGAGAGACAGAAAAATAATCTGAATTTCAAAGTGAAAGGTACTGCTGTGTAAATGAGTAAGATAAAACCTCGATTATTTCCATGGCACAAATTTACTACATTTTGCAACCAGAAAATGATGTAAATCATTTTTCTTGTGGTACAAATAGAAGGAAGTGATTTGCAAATGCCTCATGCTGTTATTTTCTCAGAAATTTAAGAATTGAAAGAGAAATTTAGTATCCTTTCAAAATTTTTCTGTAAAAATATCATGTAATCTAACTTTTTCGGAAATTTGAAAATGTTTTTCGTCGTGTTTTGCATATGAATAGTAGAAAGCCAATAAGTGATCTCACAGTTTATTGATAGTATCTCAATGCGCACTATATAGAATCTATATGCGATCAGGCCGTGTCATGATTAGCTGCAGCTCTTTTTTACGACTGCGATCGACAAATGGGAGAACATGTAATAATAGAGAGCGGCATAGCCGGATAGCCTTGCTTCACTCGGAAAAGTACTGCCACAGATACACCTTATCTCTCTGGAAATACTTTCAAAACGCCATACATATCCCTCAAAGGCCACTTTCTACAACTGGTGGTGACACGATCATTACATCACGAGCATTTTCCGAGCTAAACGAAGAAAATTTTAGGGAATAATATACTTATCACATACACAAGTTAAGAATTCATTGGTTTTTAGTAAGGTAAAATGAGTTTCCAAAAATTCTGCATTTGAAGTGAACTACTTTTTGAATAATATCCATACGCAGCGGGTGAGTTATCAATCATTTCTCCTCGGTCGCCAGAGCGAGGAACATGACGCTTACGTCTGTGTATGGAGCTAACGCAAGATGACCTCACAAAACCTTCTGCGAAGTTATACCCGATCTCGAAGACAGCGTAGGGCTAGAAATTTAACTCAGACAAAGTAACTTTATTTTCCGAGAACAAATTGACCGAATCTCTGCGCGAACACTGCAAGGTGTAACGTTGCGCCTGACAGACAGTGCCCCAGTACGCCTGACCCGTACGGAACGCACAGTAGGCTTAATGCGACCTGCTCCGAGTCCATTGTTTTTGAAAATTATTCACGTGATTCCTGAGGAATATACATTCAAGTACGTAGTCTATGAAAATATTGATTTCATTACACTACTTTTTGATGCTCGGCGTGCAGCTTAGATGAGCACTTAATTCCCGTTCAACCTAGTCGCAGTTTGCTGTGCAGTTGGCCGTGGGGTCTCTGAGGATACGAACCCCTACATTAACTACAAAACTGAACAGAAGGGACTCAAAATTTGCGAAGTGGATGTATTTTATCAAACTCTAACAATTGTGAATGGTTTTTTATAAGTATTGACGTCAGACACATTTTGGTCGTACGAAAAATACCGGCAGCATCACATCGAAGATCCTCGCAAAAAAGTTCCGAAGCATCAAAGTCGATGATATAGAAGCAGGTTGTCGTGCTGTAGAACGACAAGGGAATAAGCCCCGGTATTTCCAGCTGCTGTTCGGAGACGACAAACTTGGCTTTGGCATGTTATAACTATAGTTACACCTCTAGGATACATAGGCTTGAAATACAATTACCTAAAAGTTTCTAACAAAAATAAAACGATTGTAAATCATCCAAAAATCCTTTGAATGTGTAAAGAGGCATACTTACAGGAAAGTTACAAGCTTAAATACTTCATTTTCATTTTGACAATGAAAATAACTTAAACTTTTGAAATCGTCAAAGATATTCTTCTGCTATGTTTCTAATACTAAACCAATAAATATGATTTAAATCTATGTAATATCCTCATGTTCCAAATTAAAAAGAGCTGGACATCCAAAAGACAACATGAGTAACAAATATTTGCTCTTGCTGACAAGGACAAGGGTTACACCACCGACGCAGTACCGTGAGCCTATGTGTTCAAACACGTTTATTGGACAGGAAAGCTTACTTTCAAATAGTAAATATTGCTGTCTAAAAGAATTATCAATTTTAAGATATTTTGTAATTATTCAAAGTGTTTAATTGAGGCTTCTTGGTTGCCGTTCTACTTACTCTCCATTGTTTTATTTGTGCTTAGTGTAGCGAAAATCAAGAAAAACTTTTTCTTTGCCTGGATTAAAAACATTTGAAAACTTACATATTGAGAAAATACTTACAATCAACCACTGCTTCCATGAATATATCAACAAGTTGCCCATCCAGACGGTGAAAAGTTTCCTCTGGCAACAATCACATTTGATAAAATTCATGAGTTTGGCCGAATATGCAATGGACAAGCATGTTGTATTACCCCATGCAGGCAGAGTGCGGACCAGTATCAACTCCGACCTAATTGTGTCAGCCTCATAACAACTCTCTAATAAGTGAATCGCCAAATCTTCAAACACTCTGATAAAAATAAGCAAACAAAAAGAAAGATTTGCTAGGATGGGAATAAACAATACTCTTACTATGTTTATTGAATTATTCGTCCGTCATTTTTACGTATTGTGCAAAATGAACTATCTCATTAACTATATAGATTTCATCACGATCTCCATCGTAATCTGTACGGCAAGAATCAAACACAACATGCGATTATCCGCCACTCTAGGCGTAATAAGATACATATTGTAAAGCGACAAAGCAGAAAAGAAAGAGAAAAGAAAGAGAAAAAATCAATTGCAAGCTAGTAGGATAAGGAGGCAGGGTGGGGAACGCTCTGAGGTCGAAGCCAATTCTGATTAACTATTAGGCCTCGTCCAGAAACCGTCACATTCACAGCCTCGAAACCGGCCCATTTAAACTACAATAAAACAAGTATTATTGTACGCGACAAACCACCTCCCCCCATATCGCTGTAATCTTACTTGATGTTAAAAAATAATACAAAACATAATTTATACCCGGGAGAAATTGAATACATTATATGCAAGTTAAACATCCGTGATTTCTTTACAAAACAACAAAATTACGTCACAATCGTCAAAATTTGGTAAACGGCTGTGAACCAAAAACAATTAATCCCCGGACTTATAAACTGTTTTGCGCTCATAGCGCCCCTATCATCACATTTTTCATGTCTGGCGAAGTAACAAAGTCCGAGTGGGTTCAAATAGATGATATCGTACACTTTATAATTGCCCTAATTTTTCCGATTTAAATTGGAGAGCCATCTAAGATAAGATGTTTTGGTCATTTTCCTGGCTCGATTAGTCTATAAAATTGCTGGTGTTGACACATTATATACACTGGTCTAATAAATGAGATGATAAGTGATACACAACTGTTTAAAAGAACCAGATATAGAACATACCACTCTTATTGGATGAGATATTGTGTATATATGCTAGTCTCATTGAATGAGATACTGCATATGTTCCGGCCACATTAGATGACATAATGCTGGTCTCATTCAATACTATGTGGTATATTTTGTGTACCGTGGCATCATCGAAATTGTGATTAAATTCAAAACCAATGAAGTTTTAACCAGAGAAAGCTTCAAAAAAGAATGTTTGACTTCAATATCTCCTGATATCTATGTATCACCTACGCGTGAGTATCACTGCATTATCTTTACATAAGAGGAATACCGCAAAGAAATATACTTTTTGAAACCCATGGTTTAGCTTTGAGGCAGACTATCGCCAATGATTGGCATTTATGCCAAAAATGTTTGTTTTCTTTCCAGAGAACTCTGAAAGTCAACACAATGTTAACTGCTTTCGCCATATATATATATATAATATATATATATATATATATATATATATATATATATATATATATATATATATATATAATATATATATATAATATATATATATATATATATATATATTCTATTTACAATATTCATATTTAACGGATTTTTCAACGGATTCAAATAATATGTGACACTCAGCTATTGCTAATCCATTTTTTTTTAAATTAATTTTAAGATAGATTTATAAGTATTTTGCACAACATAATGAAAATAAATAACAAACAGACAAGATTCAAAATTTAGGATGAACAAATTATTGCAGTGTAATAGTGAAGTGCTGCCATCATCGAATATGATTTTTTTTTTAGAATAGTCTGCGGAGACAAATGCGTACCACATACGTTTACTATTTCAGTTCAGCTCAAGTCGGCAGAAAATTCCACAATGAATTCCCACAAAAAAACGCAGTGCGGTGATACATTTAGACTATTTGGTCAAACAATGTACTCACTAGGCTACTAGTGATATGATTTTTGTCAGATAAGCACGTCTTTCAGATACTGACCAAAAATGTTTTAGCTTCATATCAAGTGATATCAGGATGAAATGGATGATTATTGATTAATGATGCGAATGTTTCAAATTCCATTTTCTTACTTAATATGTAACTTTCCTTGAAACGGGTGAAACAGATTTCCAAGATAACTTACTCGGCATGTTTCTTAAGGAAGACTGCACTCTGAGGTCTTTTATCTTCTCTGCATAGACAGCCAAGGCTCGGAGTATCCTACCTGCGATGAGAGCTGCACCTGAAACGACATAAATTAGTATAAACGTCATTTACGATGGCATTAGTCTCTGAATATGAATGTCAAAATACGTGCTGACTGACGAAGGCAATGATGTATGTTATCAAAAACTGTATGCAGGAAAATATTACACAATGATTTATTGCAACAAATGGGCTGAACAGTTTTAGCTAGCTCATTAACCAGTATTCTTGCCGAATGGCTGCAACTCAAGAACGTGCATCACTATAATGTGTTTGTGAAGGTTTTTCTCACTAGGCTCACCCGGGAGAGCCTGGGGGACTAGTGATTCGATACATCTTTCCTTTAACTATTTTCTGACGACTTTTATGCATGTTTTTGAAATAAGTTCTCTTTACTTTCGATGTATCGTGTTCCTGCTCTCGCGTGCATGAATGATGTTTTGAGTTAATTTCTTCTAAAGAGGTGTACAGCAAAATTGTAAGACGATTACGTTTTGTACGTTTTGTCGCCTTACATGACATTGTATAACACATTACCGAAGAATGTATCTCGAGAATTATATTTTCGGAGTCAGTAATGTTTACAATATTTGGTGATGTTTTGCCAGAGCTATCGACTCTTTCTGAAGCATGTTGAGAAAATGATGTTGTCAACTTTGTATGCTTATCGTCCTTAATATTCCTTTGTAGAACAGAAAAAAAAGACTACCAACCGATATTGCCAATGGTCAGTCTTTCCAGAATAAAATGGCCAGTTTTCTTCTATTAAGCAAAATTGCCCACAAGAATAAATGTTGGTCAGGATCAAAACTTCTCTTCCGAGTTGTCGCGCCCACCAAATCGTCGTTTGTGAGCTTTAGAAGCATAGAACGAACCTTATTGAACTTGAATTCCTGAAGGTACATGAAATATTTTTAAGTGCAAAATTATTTGATAAGTTCATAGGAAAAGCACATAGATTGTCAAGATACGTCGAGAGCTACTTCTGATATGTCGGAATAACCAAAGTCTACAATGTACAACCTGCATCATGATGAAAACTGTTGGTATGGTATAATTATTTTTAAACGTCAAATAGTGTTTTGATCTCTATAAAAGTTAAGTCATGGCGCTTATAAGTTGAGTCATTGTAATTTACAATTTCACCTCTTCATACAAATTTCCATAAGAATTGTACTCTTTTCTAAGGAAACCGATCCTTAACTTTGACATTCATATTTTGTATAGAATTAATTGCATTTAATATCATCATCCAATTGAGAAAAGGCATGTTTGATATTTACAGTCAAAGTCTCCATAAGAAGAAAAGAAATATCTCGAATAATAGGATTGCTTAATAAAGTCTAGGGTACAAAAAGATACACATACACACATGCCAAGGAGCATCCTTATTTTCTGGACAAAGTAGAGAACAGAACATATTTAATCAATCCCTTGACTAATTCGATCGAAGATGTCGTATCTTCAACCATAATTTAATTAATAGAGGTCAATACCGAATCGGATTGGCTATATAATCTTAGTAAGAAGCGTCATATGCATCTTCTGTCAGTTTTTGCTCGCGCAACAACAAACCAACTTTTAAAAACACTTTCCTGTGCGAGGAAACTGGAACAATGAAGGACACTGAAGTTAACAATAACGTGACACAGTTATGCTATGCTTAATGTCCAAGCACCTACCTTTTTTCGGGCCCCAAACTTCTCTTTCAGGATGTGTCTGGTACTAATTAGTATATCGACATCGCTAACTCTCTCGTATACAACCTGCATCGTGAAATATTTGGTGTTGTTAGTAAAATTTTCGTGGCGTGTCTCATTTTTAGAAGTTACATGATGTCTCCCGGTAAACAGTATTGACCCCTTCTTATTTATATTCTCGTAAATGTTGATCTGTTCTTTATGGAAGGAAATGCGTTAAGTTAGAGATTCTGATGAAATATCGAAATACACTGTGTCATCATTGCATTAAAAATAATAAGCATGTCGTTCTTCAATCGATGGCTTCGTGAAAACACATTTTCAAAACGTTGGAAAATATACTTGGCTGAAATAGCTATAGATATATTTGCTATGTTAAATGGTTTACTTTTTTTATACAAACAAGTCAGATACTTTTTGACATTTTTCAAGACCATCTCTTACCAATACCGATATCTTTTACCCCTTCTCAAAATTAGTATGTCTAACAAGAGATAAATACCTTTTTGTACAGTTTTTCTAACCATTGCTCGGTGACTAATTTGCCCATGTCTACAAGATAAGTAAGTAGTAACTCAACAAAATCTGCCTTGTTTTGTGTTAACGCCTCAAGCATGGTTTCATCCAGGCATTTGATGTGTCCCTGGAACTTTGAAATAAGCTCCAGTTAATATTTAATATTAATAAGTCTCTCTAGACGTATGAACAAAAATGATGCATAAAAAGCGTAATTTTATATTTATCTACATTTATATCGACACAGAGTAACCTACTTGGATAGTGTCACATACATCTCTGGCTGAGATTTGATCATGTGCAATGTTAAAGATCCATCGTTGTAACTTTAGTCATTTTTTAAATTTTGTTTGTTCTGTGTATCATCTGCAGTTTCTAGTCTGAATCCCTGAACCATGGACAAATTCCTAATATTTAGCTCATAAATGTACCCTATATGAGTATAATCTGCATTGTTATTGTTCAAAAATACAGGTCCGGATTAGAATACATCAACAATAACTATGGTCATTTCACGTATACAGGCTGCGTTGGCAAGCAGGACACCGGGCATTGGTCATGATGATCGGATTATAGTAAAATTCTGTAGTTGATACAATGAAACAGAGTAGTGAACAATAATTCGAAAATAACAGCTAGTGTCCCTTCAAGGAGCAACAAAGGTCAAATAGATCAAATAGACAAAAGTGTTACAAAAGTGTGAAATAGATATACTAATCCCTCCTTTTATACTTTATCTTATTTAATTGCCGATGCCAAATTCATTGCAATTTATCTAGTCTGTTACCTTTTCAGACTATTTGTAACAACGTAGATCATAATTGTTCACAATGAACCGTGGACGCAATATAGCCCAGCCAGTCCTTAAATCATAATTGTTAGTTTACTCTGAGAAAATTATAACATTTAAACTTTGCATGTAGGCGCTAATGGCTACAGAGGGAAAATCACACAATATTCATACCTGCCAATAAAACAGCTTGTCAGGCTTTAAAATCTCATCTTTGGCGATGTCACACCTGTTCAATGCAAACGCCAAATCTAACTGCGTTTCATACGGCAAAGCTTAAGGAAGGAAAAAAAGTCATATTATATAATGAGATAAATGTTTAAGTTTGTTGTTGAACTAAAACTTGAAAATACATTTATCTTACACCTCTTGCTTTGATGTCGTTAGTCTGCGCGTTTATTATTTATATTCAACCCTTCATTTCTCAATTTTTCTTTTTAGTTATTTTTTTTTCTATTCAGTCAATTCAGAAGGTGATTAACCTACTTGGCAACACGGCGTTTAAGATAGCGCTGTCAATATCCTTCAAATTGGCATCTTCCATTTGAAAAACGGTTATCTGAGAGATTGAGAGAAAACGTGTAGAAATTACTCACGCTTCTATTTGAAATAAACCTTCATCAATTCCTACAAAATTGCCGGAAGTGGGATTTTCTGGAAAAGTCTTAATAAAAATAACCTTGTAGCAACGACTTATGTAATATATCATTTTTAAGACATACAAATGGATTGTTGAAAATAAGTCTTCGTAAGTAAAGGTAATGTATTTCTATATGTCTGTTTCATGACCATTTTCTCCTATATCAACAGCATTTTATACAATGCCAATTATTTTAATGGCACACCATAAACGAGAGAGTTGGCAGGTGAGACAACATAGAAATAACACTGTCGTTAATTAGTTTGTTTGCTTTTTGAAAAAAAAATCCAAAAGTTAAGCATTATTTGCCCAATTATGGTATTCCGGAGATTGCATGTTAAGAAAGAGCCCCTAACGTTCGCCAAAGCTAATTCATCGACACTTCTAGAGGATCTCGCTTTCGCTTGGATTGATAGGAAATTTGAAAGGACAAAAGAAAAGCAAAAGAGAGATTAAGTTTATTTTTATGTGAACAACATACCAGACTGAGTTTACTTTTCCGAGCATTACTGATTTCTTTCAACCAGGTGACACAATCGTCCATTGATATTCTTTCGGGATCACCTAGTATATTTTGATGCAATTTTTTCAAATCTTCAATACAAGTTCTAAAGAACAGAAATTCAATAATATTACGTCCATTATATTCTTAGAAACATCTGTTTTTGACAGAGGTTTGGGCTTTTTGTATTCTACGTATTGTTACATAGTTCTTTAGAAATTAGAGAATATAATAATATTATATTCTCATCTGTTTTCAAAACTTTATTACGAAAATTAAAATTCGTATATAGTATAGTCCGTGGGCTGGAGTGGGCCCACCGTGCGGCCCCCATACACCTACTACATGGGTATTTTTTGTTCTTTAGGATCAGCTGAACTAGAAAAAAGATGTTAACATTGGATATTTCGGGATGCACTACCTAGTTTGGCTGGTATTTGATTTGCATGTACCGCGAAAAATGGCGCAATATGCTTAGTAAAAAGTAAATCACAATTGTACTTTGTACTTTGGGTAAACAAATTCAAAATTGTCAAAAGAAATCATTTTAAAGTCACTCTATTCTGTGTATACAAATTTATTTTGCTAACATTGGTATTTCGTAGAAAGAGAAGTATCTGAGTTTTCCAAAAATGTAAGTTTTGTGCTCTTTTATGCCAGCTTACTTAATGTAGTGGAGTATATAGTACCCCATACCCCTACCCATTTTTCGCCATTTTTCGCGGTACATGCAAATCAAAATCCAGCCAAGAGAGGTAGTGCATCCCAAATATCCAATGTTAACATCTTTTTTCTAGTTCAGCTGATCCTAAAAAACAAAAACAAAAACAAATGCCAATATAGTAGGTTTATGGGCGAGTATAACGAGTATTTGTACATTATTCAGTATTAGATAACGTTGCTAAATATGCTTCCGCTCCGTTTTAAATTCTAACATAAAAAACTCAGAATTTTTAACACGATTCAATTGAAACATTATTGTGATATGAACATGTGGCTATTCTAAAATCTGGATCGATATCATTTGTAGACAACCGTACTGCATCGAGTTTATTGGTTTACTGTGTAAAATTCTTACTCGTCATTTAATTCATTGTTATCCATTAGACGTAAAGCCTTGACAATAATATCAGCAGCTCTGCCGCTTCCCCCAACAATTACTACAGGTATGCTGTGGCCTTCTGAATTCGCATTTGTTCGCACAAGGGCTTTGTGTACGATTTCTATTGTTCCATAGCCACCTTCCACAACCACCAATACGACCGGTATGACAGCATTCTCCTCCCCGCGGCTTTCGGCACCTGCGACACAAAGTTCGTTTTCGACAAACCACTCGAGTTACACACGAACATTATATACTAAATGCTTTCGAGTAATACAAATTGTGATTTATTTCAAAGCTGGGAATATATACTGCAGACCAGTACTAAAGCCACTATTTAAGTTTCCTAGACAAGAAATTGAGCTTTTTAAGCGAACAACTCTGTAGTGGTTAATAAGCTCAGAACCCCATAAATCATATACTTTCTGTAAGCCTAGATATAGGGAAAAATTTTCGTAACCACAGTGTCACCACTGTTTACATAACTATCACGTGACAGGTGATTTGCATAAACTTTCAAAAATCGGTTTTCCCTATGTTTTGTCTCAATACTTTAAAATATCTTACTCAAACTTGCTGGGATGCAAGTTGTAACGACGCTCTTCCAAAGGGTTTCTCAGATATTCGTTTCTTCTGCTTAGGTTTTGGAGCACAATTTTAAGGAAATCAGGTAGGGTTAAATTCACCGCCCCGGAAGTTTTTGTAGCATAGAAATTGTTTTAGAAGGTGTAAAAACATTCTGAGACACGCTCTGGAAGATCATTCGGTCAGCTTGCACTCACACAGATTTTAGCCACATATCTCAAAGCTTTGAAACAAAACATAGTAAAAACCGTTTTTTGAAAGGTTATGCAAATCACCTGTCACGTGATATTATGTATTCAATGGTGACACTGTGGCTACGAATATGTTTCTCCGTATCTAGGCATTCCGAAAATATATAATTTACGGGGATTTTGAACTTATTAACAACTAGAGAATTGTTAGCTTACAAAGGTCAATTTCTTTTCAACACGATTGGAACTAATTTGGGATAATTGGATTTTTCATATTTTTCAAATTCTCAAAAATGTCAGGTACGCTATAGCTGAATGTTGCGATATTACGAATTACTTATAAAAACAAGTGTCATACTTTAAAAGAAAAGCAGATGGGATTACATTTGCAGATCAAATAGACATTACCATCCAATTATCCCAAATAGTTCCAATCGTGTTTGTCTTGGAACTTTTATGGCACTGGCATACTTGAAACAACAACACCGGCAGACTATTAATTATTAAAACTAGTCACAGCAAGTGTCAGAGAATTTATCGCGTTAATGAAAGGTGAAAACCTTTTTCATTTACATTATGTTTGTTTTCGGTGAAGTTAGATAGTGACACACTTTATTGATATCCAGTTTGATAAAGACTGAAGAAATGAACTGATGAGTCGCATTTAATATTTCACTGTACGAATACAACTTATATACAGTCTTATATACAGCTGTACAATAAGGTTTTATCAACACCCGGGCGTCGCAGAGCTCTTTTGCTCACAATTAAAAGAGCCATTTTTCTTTTACTCAGTAAGTATTATATACCTTTTTTCTCAACTCTGCTAAAAAAGGTAATCATCATAATCGCAGTCATGAAGGGTAAAAAATCTGTTCCCACCAGCTTTACGGATAATGTTAGTATTCCAAGCCTCTTACCAAAATTTCCAAGTTCCTTACCGCTACGTCTTTGTATGTATCGTTCGAGTTCAGCCCGCAAAATAATATCTGGTGAATTACATTCCTCAGAACCGTCAACTAAGATGAAATGTGTGTGGTTTAAATCTAGAGCCGGCATAAATCCACCGCCATCTTCATTACGCTCCTCAAGGTTACGTATACAGTATTTGGCAGGCCAATGGCCTTTGTTCGGCTGTTTATCATCCTGAGAAAAACGGATACATTCATTTTTAACACTCAGAGATGCTTCCCCCTCTAAAATACTTGTTATCAGAGCATGGAATAATGATGTTGAATAGACATGATAGACTTTTTTGTCTATGCGATAAATATCATATTCATAAATGCGAGCCTGGCCATGCCATGGCAATTACATGGCAACTACTTAAAATGCACATAACTCACTTATCTCATAAATCATATAGGAATTACATGTATTGGGTGTGCTCAGAAAGACTGAGGTTATCAAAATGAATGTTGTAAAACTTAAACACTATCGATTGAACTATTTTCTTTCAAAACACCTTGCGCGACACATTGTACATGATTAAGTATATGTTTTTCATGTTATTTTAAAGAACATGAATGTAATTTCTGTTTTTCCGTAAGGTATGTTTCATTTCAGAGTACCAGAGTCGTCATCAGCCTTACAATTACAATACATGACGTACAATCTCATTGTTAAAATTTAAATTAGAGTCCGGACAAAAATATTACGAGAAACAACATGGGGCAATGCACTTATCCGGAACTA
Source organism: Ptychodera flava (assembly GCF_041260155.1). Classification (NCBI taxonomy): domain Eukaryota; kingdom Metazoa; phylum Hemichordata; class Enteropneusta; family Ptychoderidae; genus Ptychodera; species Ptychodera flava. The sequence goes on from NC_091930.1 coordinate 6,586,075, forward strand.
GACAAATGAAAAATATACACGCTTTCGTGATTTACAATATAGAAACGGAACTAATGTTTTACAAACAGACAGAATGAACATATTAAACAGTTCAAGTTAGTGTTACTTTTAGTAATGTGTACCTCCTTGTAACGGTCGAATTTAATTTGAAATTTAGAGATATTACGTACTTCCAAGTTAGTCAAAGCCCTTTTATTGTATGTGGTATTCCAGTCAGCGATGCCCCAAAGCGACTACTTTCTTCCCCTTTCATGTATGAATTGATTCTCTTCCATTATCGCTTCACCAAGCTTTTGCATCAAACCGGCCGCAGATCCGCCAGTTATGATCCATGCATCTAATAAATACCAGATATAAACTGAATATGCTCACGTGTTTTACAACAGGTTCAGTAATAGTAGTACTCTTCACAGAACAGAAAGATATATGTTATCACTATATGTAGCAGGTTTTTTTTAAACTTCGCACAGTACTCTCAGAGTTAAATCACTAATTACAAAACTTTATTCAATATGCAAATGAGCTGTTAATTAACTTGACACTGCTCAATGCTTCATGGGACAATTACATCAGAGTTATATACCTAATTACAAAGTTTATTCAATATGCAAATGCACCCTTAGTTAATTTACACTACTAACAGCTTTACAACACAGTTAGCTATCTGTTGGATCAGTATATGCAGCAGTTTTCATGACGTTTCATGCAGTTATTTTGGGTTATATGACTAATTACAAAACTTCATAAAATATGCAAATGAGCTATTTATTAACTTGACACTGTTCAATGATTCTCAGTACAATTGGATATTTATCAGATCAACATCTGTAGCAAGTTTCATCAAATTTAACGCTGTAATTTTGGAATAATATCACTAATTACAAAGTTCATTAAATATGCAAATAAACCCTTAATTAACTTCACACAAGTAAATGCTCTACACCACAATTAGATATCTGTCGGATCAGTATCTGCAGCAGATTTCATAACATTTGGTGCAGTTATTTTGGAGTTATATCACTAATTACAAAACTTCATAAAATATGCAAATTACCTATTTGTTAACTTGACACTGCCTAATGTTTCTCAGTACAATTAGATATTTATCAAAACAATATGTGTACCTAATTTCAAAGACTTGGGTGCCGTAATTTTAGAGTTATATACCTTATTACAAAGTTCATTAAATATGCAAATGAACCTTTAATTAATTCCACACTACTAAATGCTTTACACTACAGTTAGATATCAGTCGGATCAGTATCTGCAGCAGATTTCGTCACATTTGGTGAAGTTATATCGGAGTTATATGACTAATTACAAAACTTCATAAAATATGCAAATGACCTGTTTATTAACTTGACACTGTCCAATGCTTCTAAGTATAATTACTACCCTTTTCAGTAATAGAGCGCGAAGCCACTGCTGTGAACTGCAATAAAACTGCTCACACTAATTAGTTTCAGCTGTAGCCAGCTGGCACGTTTTATTTAATTTACTGCTGTAATTTTAGAGTAATGTCACTAATTACAAGTTCATTAAATATGCAAATAAACCCTAAATTAACTTGACACTGTTCAATGATTCATAGCACAATAAAATATTTATCAAATCAATATCTGCAGCACGTTTCACAAAATTTTGGTGCCGAAATTTCAGAGTTATATACCTAATTACAAAGTTCATTAAATACGCAAATGAACCCTTAATTAATTTCACACTACTAAATGCTTTTCACTACAGTTAGATATCAGTCGGATCAGTATCTGCAGCAGATTTCATCACATTTGATGAAGTTATTTCGGAGTTATATGACTAATTATAAGACTTCATGAAATATGCAAATGAGCTAATTATTAACTTGACACTGCTCAGTGCTTCTCAGTACAATTGGATATTTATCAGATCAACATCTGTAGCAAGTTTCATCAAATTTAACGCTGTAATTTTGGAGTAATATCACTAATTACAAAGTTCATTAAATATGCAAATGAACCCTTAATTAACTTTACACAACTAAATGCTCTACACCATAATTAGATATCTGTCGGATCAGTATCTGCAGCAGATTTCATCACATTTGGTGCAGTTATTTTGGAGTTATATCACTAATTACAAAACTTCATAAAATATGAAAATGACCTATTTGTTAACTTGACACTGCCAAATGCTTCTCAGTACAATTAGATATTTATCAAAACAATATCTGTACCCAATTTCACTGACTTGGGTACCGTAATTTCAGAGTTATATACCTAATTACAAAGTTCATTAAATATGCAAATGAACCCTTAATTAACTTTACACAACTAAATGCTTTACACCATAATTAGATATCAGTCGGATCAGTATCTGCAGCAGATTTCATCACATTTGGTGTAGTTATATCGGAGTTATATGACTAATGACAAAACTTCATAAAATATGCAAATGAGCTATTTATTAACTTGACACTGTCCAATGCTTCTAAGTATAATTAGATATATATCAGATCAATATTTGTTGCACGTATCATCAAGTTTGGTGCAGGAATTTCACAGTTATGACACTAATAACAAAAGTTCATTAAATATGCAAATGAGAAGATAATTGACATGACACTCACAGTATCATCATAATGTTCTGAGATTGTCATCTGTGAAAAGTTTCATGAAATTTTGTGCAGTATTTCTTGATATATGTCTACACTGTCATTACCGTCTCCATAGGGAAACCATTGTACGGAAAAAAACGATATTACATAACTTCATTAATATGCAAGCCACACTAACCAAAATCTAATCAGTTCTTGCAAGTAGCATATGGTACCTGTGAACCAAATCTGACTTGAATCCGTTCAGGCGTTTTTGAGTTATCGTGTAAACAGACAGACAGACACACACACACACACACACACACACACACTAACACACACACACACACACGGACAGACAGACAGACATCGCTATGACATTAGCCCACGTGTTTACACACGTGAGCTAAAAAGGGGTTCATATCAGTACCGTCTAAACCATAGGAGAATGACAATACAGGCAAAGCATGTATGATAATGTATAAAAAAATGTATACAGCCAAAAACAATATAAAAATATGATCGTTTAACGGCGCCATTAATGTACTAATTGTAGTTTACATGATAAATCTCTAACATTTACAATTATGGGGATATAGGTGATTTTTCCCAAAAATGTTATTGCTTTCAGCGTTAAAACTTTAAGATTTTTTTAGACTGTAAATACTACTATGTTTTTTGTATGTCGGCCTATTAGTCCAGTCAATCTAAGCCAAAAAAGGGGTCAACCTAGGACTAATTGCAACAGAAATTATTTCTTCACCATGCATTTTTGAAAGGTCCTAGAAATAACATACTAAAAGTATAATAAAATCTAAGGGGTGCAACAGTGCCTAATTTGCATAAATGTAAAGGGGGCTCATGGGTATAAAATTGTCGCTGATAGATGGTTTTTACTTAAAATATGTGGCTAAACATGATTTTGATACAGGTTTTTTGGCTTATTTGCCTCGTTTTTGGTCTAGGCAATGTTGATGAAAATATTTTGTCGCCATAGAAATATTCCTCATTTGCATAAATCCAATATGGCCGCCACAACATTTCACTTTTCTTTGTTTTTCTCTAATTAATAACTATTTTTAAGCTACTACTGATAGCAATAGAAATATGTTTTCAATTTGTATTTTAGAGAAGTCCTAGAATAACATACTGAGAGCCTAGTACAATCTAGAATTGTAAACAGTGCCTAATTTGAATAGATGTAAAAAGATTATGGTTAAAACTTGGTGCTGATAGAATGTTTCTGCTAAAAATAAAACATGATATGTTATGCAGGTTTTTGGCTTATTTGCCTCGTTTTTTGTCTAGGCAATGTCGATGGAAATATTTTGTTGCCATAGAAATATTCCTCATTTGCATAAATCCAATATGGCCGCCACAACACTTCACTTTTCTTGTTTTTCTCTAATTAATAGCTATTTTTAAGCTACTACTGACAGCTATAGAATAATTTATTCACTGTGTATTTCAAAGAGGTCCTACAATGGTATACTAAAAGCCTAGTAAAATCTAGAAATGTAAACAATGCCTAATTTGCATAAATGTAAAAAGATTATGGTTACAAACTAGGTGCTGATAGAATGTTTCTACTTAAATATTTGGCTAAACATGATATATGCAGGTTTTTGGCTTATTTGCCTTGTTTTTGGTTCAGGCAATGTTGATGCAAATATTTTGTCGCCATAGAAATATTCCTCATTTGCAAAAATCCAATATGGCCGCCACAACACTTAGCTTTTCTTTGTATATCCCTAATTAATAACTATTTTAAGCTACTTCTGACAGCAATAGAATTATTTTTTCTGTGTATTTTAGAGAGGTCCTAGAATGACATACTAAAAGTCCAATTCAATCTAAGAGGTATAACATTACCTAATTTGTATAGATATAAACGGATAATTGGTGCAATATATTCACTGATAGAAGAAATATGCATATTGAATTGAGAAAAAACGGGACATTATGTTCAAGTAATGTATGCATTTATCTTATTTTTTGTCCTTGCAATATTTTTGAATATATTTTATCGCCCAAGAAATATTCCTAATTTGCATAAATCAAGTATGGCTGCCACTGTGTTTCACTTTTCACTGGATTTCGTTTAAAAAATTAAATTTAACCTACACAAAAAGTAGTTTACCGTATGTTTCCACTGTGTATTTCGGGAGGGTCCCAGAACGACAAACAAAATGACTAGTAAACTCTAAGAGAAAGAGGTGAGAGAGTGCATAATCTGAATAAATGTAACACTCAGTAATGAGAACAAAATCGTTTGTATTAATAGATTTCTTAAAAATATATTGAGCAAAATGACATTTTATTCAAGCAATTTGATGACTTAATGTATTTTTTGTGTGTAGGCAATGCATCATATTATTTAAGATTCCTCATTTTACATAACTGCAATGTGCCCCTCCTACCACTTTACTTTTCCCTTTCTTTGACCTATGAATGACTATATAATGTTAAAAAACAAGCAAGATCATTAAAACTATTTCTTCATTGTAACTTTTAGTAGGGTCATGGAAATTACATACCCCAAGTTTAATGAAGTTGTGCATAACACAGCTAATTTACCCAAATGGTAAATGGGTCATAGATGCTATACAAATCTGGTGCTGATAATCTATTTACGAAAGTGATTTTTAAGAGATACTGACATTGTAATGGCTATGTAAGATCACTTTTGTGTTTTTAGTTGAGGCAATGTTTTCAAATATATCTTACAGCACAATTAAGTCAACCATGTCATTTCCTTTTCTATTGGAACATGAATTAGTGACTTTAAATATTTAAAAAGTCCAAGGAAAGGTATATTCAAAGTTTAATACAATCTACATTGTGCTACAGGGCTAATTGTAAAAGATTTTATAGGAAATGCCTACATTCTTCTACATGTAATACTTGAAACTTGAAATGTTATACAATATCGTAAAGAGAGATTGGAATTTTTTACTAACATTGCTTAATATTTTTTACCTATTTTTGAACGATTCCTTATGTGCATAAATCCTATATGATGATCATTAAAATAAGTTTCTTTAATTTTTCAAATTGACGTCAACTTATTTTAATTAATTATATTATCAGTAAATCAAGAAGTTACATTAAAAGACACTACCAGTTTAAGTTATTTATTACTGTAAGTACTTCCTATCGAAAGATGATCATTTTATAACTTGAATGAACATTTTGCTCATTACAAAAAATTGACATGATTATTTATTTTCTGTGTATTTTAACTCATTGTAATGATTATATACTAATAGGGCGTACAGAATGAAAAGCCCTGTGAAACTAAACAATGATTGATTCGTATAGTTAGTTTCAATAACATGTGGAACTTTCTGGCGGAGTTTGATTATCTTAATACATACAAAAATGCTAGGCCAAATATCAAACGTTTTGTACTAAGGGCGGCTGAAGAGAATTTTTGTTTCAGTACTAATGGTTTCTTCTATTTTCACCCTTACCGGTATTACTTTAAATGTTGGTAAAATGTAATTAAAGACCAGGTTATGTGGTCACTGGTAAATCAGATATTCTTTTGACTGTGTGCAACTTGCCTGTTAATGGCACGTACAGAAATTTATGATAATAAAGAAATACAATTATAATGATCATGATGATATAGAGGTACAATTATTATACTATACTGCCAATTATGAAATATGTAATGTGCAAAGCTGTTCCTTAAACAGCTGAAAGACATTACGATAATCAAAAGACACTGCATTTCTAAAAAATTTTAAATTTCTTGAAGACAACAATTGAAAATTAATATCAAGTCATATAATGGACTAAAGAGCGAGATTTCCCATCTGATCTTACAGTATACAGCCAAAGCATTTAAGGAAAAACTGAAAAAAAATCTAACTGAAACATGATAAGCAAATCTAGATACTTTTCGTAATTTTACATGGTCTAGCTGCTTATTCTAATTTTTATAACCGTGAAACAAGAAAACCAAAATGTGAAGGGATTTGGATCTCAGAAGCTGCCGTTAACGAGTTTATCAATTAAGATATCAAATTTTTGACATCAAATTATCATATAATTGGTCATCCTGTATTTTCAAACTTTTGGAAGTCTCACCTCAGATTGGCCAGACTGTCAATTCCTTGAATGATCGATCTTATTGGTAATGATTCAAAAGTCTAATAATCTGCAAATGGAAAGTCCATTACTTAAACAGCTCCATGAGTGATACTTGCACATCTAAGATCTGATATCATATGCGGTACAATTATATCTTCCCTTGCTTCACATCTTTTCATTGAGTTGGCCTTCCCCCATTTTATGGGTTCTACAATGAACTACAGCAGCCTCAATAACCCCGGAAGAAAACAAAATCTAGACTTTCTGTTGTCAACGAAAGGATTCAGGCTGTAAACAAATGAACAAACCTACAGGAAGATGTGAACAGGGAGAAAGAGGAAGAAATTGATAATGACCATCATAACAATTGTCATCACCATCACCATCATGTACATTCAAATGATGTTCGTATTTATACTAATCAATAGTTCAATAATGAGAAAGATGATTCACAGGCACAACTTTTAAGTGTGGTGAACCATTTATTAGTAACTAAATATTTCCATCGTCATTGAAAATAGTGACCAAAAGCATAACAAATTCCTTTAAAAATATTACTGCAATCGAACATGTTGTAGGAGAAAATGACTGAACTATTGACAATGGATGTCAAAAAAATTGAACACGTCCAATGATTTTTCATGAATAACCTTAAGGTCGTAAAAGAAAGAAGAATATCCAAAGAAAGTATTCTGATTCCCTTTATTTAAACAGTAATGCTCTGAAACTCTTCTTTTTTCATTGCATTTTTGAAAGACCAGAAAATGTGAATGGAAGCTATTGTAGTCATATTGTATTCAATTATGCAAATTAGGCCTTTTGTATTAAAATAATTAGCATGCAAATTAGGTCAACCTCATATTTTTTGGTATGGAATTGATAATTCTTGGAAAACCTTAACAATAGAGAAAAAAATTGTTTATATATGAGCTTAAACATTAATTTTGTCTGATATAATGGAAAAACTGCGAATATATGCAAATTAGGTAATTTGCATGATATTTATTGTTAGGGACATTTAGAAAATAACTTGTTGAACCTTACTAAATTGTGTTGCAATGAAAAAAGTCACTTGAATTCAGTTTACATGCCCAAAATGTGAGTATAGCAGTCATTTTACAGGCAATATATAGCTAATTTGAATATATGCAAATTTAACCAATTTGCACCCCTTAGATTTTCCTATACTTTTAGTATGTCATTAGTGAGAGCTTTCTGAAGGTCATGGTGAAGAAATAATTTCTGTTGCAATTAGTCCTAGGTCTAACCCTAAATTGACTGGACTATATGTGTGAATGTAGATGAACATGAGTGAGAGATTGGGTTTAATTCCCTGCACAATTTTCCATGTTAGGACTTAAGGAGGTCCTGCAAAACTCGTCAATGGCGAATTATAAAGTTTAAAAACGATAATTAGAAACGCACATATTCAACGTTGTGCTAAAGAACACGCCATCCATTGGCAGAACATGGACCAGGCTGGTCTCTCATTTGGTCGTTTCATACCCTCCCCACCACAGCCATGGGCCGATCTAGGCCAATAGATTGCGAAACCTGGTGAGTGTGTCGCGCGTGTAGTGCACACGTACCAGCTACAACCCTAAAATGATTAAAACTGGGGCCTCAATGATTACAAATTAGAATAAAACAAAACAGTCTGAACAGTACCTTCTGATAGTCTACTTCCACAGTCAGCTAACAGCTACTCATTGTAATAAAAAACTTTAAATTTGGCAATTTGAATCTTCCATTATGCCCTTGTCGCAGCCATACTGTCAATAATTCTATTTAGAGAACCCGCTTTTCTGAGCAAACGAAATAATGAAACGAAAAGAATGCAAATAGCAATCTTAATGGCATTAATTATGGAAATACGTCCACTATACCCCACAGAACCATCAGTAGAGCAGCAACTATGGGATTTTTAGGGACTGATGGTCGCCATAATGGCCCCAAACAAGAACGAGGATCAACCTGTAGTGGTTCGGTATCCAAATTGATTTATATTATGATAGTCGAGATTCACACCAAATTTCATGCTTTTATGACAAAATGCTCAATTGTTATGAGTAATTTGGTTATGCTGCGCCACTACTATTCTAAATGTCAGTGACAATTCCCGTTACGGGTACATACAGGTGTCCTACTGTACAAATAATCCTGCATAACGTACGGACATTTCAAACTTTCACACAGGATTGATGCATACACTCTTTGCTGTGAATACGAAATGAAATCATTGTGCTATTTTAGGGCAATTTTAACACCACAAGAATTCAATACGGTATTCTTCGGATACTGAGTGAGATATAGCCGTCAATGTTTTGATATCCAGAAACATGAAATATAGTATTTGACTATCGTATAAAGTGATACAATTTCACCACTGATCATTTTTATGACCGGTACGAAGTAGCGTCGTTAAAGAAATAATGAAAGCAGCTTACCTGTTTTAATAGCAGCTTTCACCAGTCCTTTGTTGAACAGTTTCTTCAGTCTGTCTTCATTCCATCCGACAAAGTGTTTTACGCCACCAGCGAGAGAAATAATCATTTTTGGTTTAGGAATTTTCCACTCCTCAATCAGAAGTTTCCAGAGGATCTCAACGTCAGTGTCATCAGCCACGCGGATGTACTGTAATTAAAAAGACGTATAAGCGGTCTTCTGTGATAACCTTTCAAAGAAATGTCTGGTAGGAATACCGAGTCTGATTTAATCTTGAATTTACTCAGTCATTGATTTACTTCTGATGTCATATGCGCTTGAAAATATTCATAAACAACGGATTTTAAATCAGGTTTACAATATTTTTCACATTTTAATTAATTGTCGCCGGGTATTTTACGACGATATATTAACATGCACCCATATCGTTGTAATTGTAAATGTTGTGAGCTTCATGACTTAAACAGGAAGGCAGTGGAGGAGCTAATAAAAGTGACATACATTCAATTCTTGGACTTTTTAGTTCTTTTAGGTTTGTAAAAGATGATTATTTTTAAAAGAAAATACGATTTCCGGTAGAACGTAAAAGCGTCGGCAAAGAATGAAGATGATAAACGTCAAAATGGTTTCATTGAAGATATAAATTTACCTTTTTTCGAAGTCCTCGCCGATCAAAACCATGGAATAATTGAAAAGGGAATGCACAGAATTATGTTCATCTCTTTATAATTATGATGCCATTCTTTTCCTCTAGCTTGTCATGACGTCATGATGTCATGTAGAGTATTATCAATTTCCTCTAAATCTTAATTTTTAATAAGTCAAATTCCTCAACTGCTATTGGTGAAAAATACTTTAACATTTAATATAAAGAGTAAACATTTGTCATTCACTCCACTTACACAAAAATAACAACTTACCGGTGCTCTTTTGGTTTCAAACTTGTGAAACCCTTCAAATTCGATCTCTCCGAATGAAGTCGCCTTTTCTTCACCATCGGCTGTTCTTAGCTTAATATTATGATTTCTGATAAAATCTGAAATTCTCTTAATAGAATAAAAATAAATAAAGACTGGCATAAATATTAAAACTTGTTAGAAATAAATGAAGGATGACGATAGTCTAGTACATTGAGCTTTACAGTAGCACTAAGTTGAAGGGATGTTGTACGTTCCACTTTAATTCTGAATTATGTTAATACATTTGTGATGACCGTCAAAATCACATTTTTAGCGAATTTTAGGTCAAAAAAGGCGAGATGATTCAACATATTGTACAGTGTATTTATAATAAGAACACAGCAGGATTTGAAATTTTGAAAAAAATTGTCATCATGAAGAAAAAATGAAAAATACTTTATCTCCGACCTGCTACCTGTACTACTGGACTCGCCAACATGCCCTTTTGCTTGTTTGTCCGAAACATGGTCCGACGAGTCAATGGTTTTATTGGTACCAGTTTGGCTTATTCCCTTGATCCAGTAAACAATCACGGAATCTCTAATATGTTTTGCCGTGCTTTTTTTTGGTTCAACGATGTGATATCATACGTTTTTCTTATGATTTTTTTCAAAACAATAGTTGCGAATGTGTTTATCGGTGAATGGGACAGCGTATATCAACGGCGTCGAAAATGCCCAGGTGAGAATTTGAAGTAACATCGTGATTTTAAAATAATAATCTATTTTCCTGTACACGATAAGCGCCTTTATTTCAATCGTCTTCATTATTTTAATAGTTGGCTTTATTGTCGATTTTTCGAGCCTTGCTTTGTGAGACAAGCCTGCGTATGTATTGTTGTTGGTTTTTGACAGAAGGTCTAGTGTGCCTCGCATATTGAACATCGCGGGCTTCATAGAATTCAATAGTAATTTCTACGTAGAGGGTCGTACGTACAGTCATCATTTGACTGAATGTAAACCGGAACTTTCAAACTGACAACTTTGGATTTAAACCGACCAAATCGCAATCCAATCGTTGATATTTCTAACGGAAGAGGACATTTTAGAGCATGCATTGGACGTATGGCGCTTTTTCTTGATTAACTAAGCATATGAACTGAAAAGGGTCCCAACCCTGAAACTAAGAACTTGAGATGCAGTCTATTGGAAAGTTGATTGAAAATTGCCGGTTGTCCAGTCGGGACCCTGCTGCATGCTGTACTCAGGGCCTTGTCAAATGATGAACTCGTCCTTACTTGTTATTTGGTTCTGTATATTTAACTTACTACAGTTATGTAATTAATGATGCAAATAACAGACGACTGTTTTTGGAGCCTGGAAAAAAGTGCAAGCTGCACACAGTGGAATTAACTGAGGCGGCGAGCCTAATATTCGACCCCTATTCAATACGTATCACTCCTCATGCAATGTTCTGGCAAAGTCCCTATTGACTCCAACATCCCGCGTCAGTCAGGTGGATGAACAGATTTACAGCTGTAGCATTTAGGCGATATAACACAATGCAGTTTATCAAGTAGTACAGTTTAGGGAGCTACTAATTAAAGGCAGTTGAAGTTGAATCTCATTCCTAGAATATCCTGGCGGGTCGGCTCCATGTCCTTGCATACTCCTGTACAGTACACAGCGGTTGATTCGGCCTGGGGTCGGCTGCTGGCACACAAAACTCTGCCATTCTCTCATATAAATATTTCTAGGTCCACACTAAATTGACGGCACATATATAGACTAAAACCATCAGGTTTGTGTTTTTGCAGTCAAAAACCCCGCATCTATTCATTTTAGCGAACTATCTGAGATGTTTTCGAAGTTAATACCCTTTGTGTTGAGTATTGCTCTCAGGGGATTGCTCTCACAAGTTAGCTACATTTGACGTCATGTCACGTGACCATTACGTCACGAAAATGAACTTGAACGTTCCACATGATTTTCCAAAACTTAGACAGTGAAATACACTATTTTAGAAAAAGTTACCACGTGAACGTTATGGATTTTTCCGAATAACGAATATTGTTTTATTCGATTCGATTAAGATCAGACAAACATAAAATAGGTGAGACATACACTTTAAAATTATAGCTGGTAAAATATATTTAGATATATAACTCATAATTTTAAAATGTCTTATACTTGCAAGTTCATGAATCCAAACGCAGGAGGAACCGAGTTTGAAATAAGTTTCGTGTGTCGGAATTATGCATATACCGACTAACGGTCATTGGATGTCAACGGTATGTAATGGGGGTCGATTATTTGCGCATATGTAGCATCAAAAATCAACTTAAAATAAATAGAAAGGAATTTAACGTGTTAGCAGTTATATTTCTTGTTCTTTGAGAGTGGTGACGACAGTTTTTTTATTCTGCACACCAGAGATATGTTCCTGCAAATTTGTTTTTATTCACAAAAATGTCGGCTGACTGGTTCCTGTTGTTCACTTTCCCGTCATTGTGGGACACTTCATTTTCGGATATTTTATAAATAATAATACCAATATCGCACAATTTCTAGTGTCTAACCCTATTGATAAGTTTTTGTTCCTGAATTTTGCATTTCTACGATGGCATGTAAAGGGTATTATTTTATCCGCGAGAATAAATTCTAACTAGGGAAATCATGCACCTACGTGTCTGTTCGATATATAGACCGACATTGTTGTCAACGTCATGCAGGCCGAGGATTTGTGTTTCGTAATTTATTCGAAATAATGATTATCCTACCTCGTATATGTGATCGCCCCTGCACAGAATCGTCAGTGAATAGATGTACTTAAAATTTACAAAATTTGGACAAAGTTGTTTCTAGATTGTATCTTAATAAAATGTTGTTTGACAATACAGCGACAAAAAGAGAGAAGGTACACAGAAACATTCTAAGAAATTGATGTACTCAAGATTCCTCCTCAATATGAAAGACGATAGAAAGGAAAAGCAAAATGGCTGTAGATGGCATGTGCATTTACAAGGCGTCAAGTTTATTTAAAAAGTTCTGATAGGCGAAACACTTGTAAATAAGTTTGTTTTCCCCTGCGCTGTGATTTTATGGTGCGGTATTAGTGTGATGCAAAAAGTGTTACAGAATACAACATTTGTTTATTGTTCTGAAATCTGACAAGTTCGGCATCATGAATGAAAATAGAAAGTAACAATCGTCAGAAATGAATTGCAATGTTGTGCCAGCACGTTATATGCTTACCTGTGGGTTTAGATGGTTGTTTTCAGTCTCCCTGTTCTGTGACGATGGATTCAGTTGCATATCTTCTTCTGTACGTCTCCTATTACTGTTTCCCATGCTTTTTTATTTACTGCTATACGTGGTAATATGTCAGGCTTCTCTCGTGTGCGTTTATGATTTTTTTCTACTTCGATCTCGCTCTTGCGACTCTGAAATAAATAGTGTTCAAATTGTGACATGACGTCGCTTTATTTCATGGGTTTCTTTTACCTTAAGTTTCTCACCACTTGTGCTTGCGTCAAAAAAGAAAAAGTAACTCATTTTTTAACTCTAGCATATATTGTATGATGAAACTTTACAATACAGTTTCATGCCTGTCACAGTTAGGCTATGAAATACTGCACGGCATAAATGACATCCTGCTGTTTAGAAGCGAAATATTATCACCCATGTCGAATTTAATATGTCATTCATTAACAATCGGTGAAAAGATTCAAATTGTAGAGCCTTACATATCGAGAAACATTTATAAAATAATTTCATGATAATTTTGCTGTCCTGTACAGAATTTCTCTACATCTATTAAATTTTACTGTTTCTATAAAAGGGGCACATGTAATTATACAACTCATGTTTATCGTTTATTGATTATTGTATGTCTGCATTAGTACTTTAAAGCTCTCCATATATTCTTATCACAGAGGGTGTCTTATTGTCCCAACAAGGGTCGAATTTAGATCTATTTGATCTGTTTGTAAAGTTAGCAACGCATCACACATTCACTGGCAAAAGATCTTAAGGCTGCATTCACAAATAATTGCTTTGGGGTTGACCGTATTTTGAAAAGTGCGCGGTCACGTGACCGTAGTGTCTTATGCAGCTTATGGCGGGTGACTAGAACATGATATGCGTCTGGGATGAGCGGCCAGCCTCTCTCTAAAACAGACAGATTTTCCATTCCAACAGCGTAGGAACTTGATCAGCTAATCGACAAAAAAGATTCAAGTACAAACAAAGATGTTGCTAGGTATGCTTAAAATATTTTTGGAAGAAAATGGCACTATGTACTTATGTAACTTGAACCACTGTGGATGTATCGCCGAGAAAACTATGATGGATTGGCTGAGGTGCAAAATATCAAAGCACGTAAAAACTATAACATAATACAACATGAGCGGGTGATATATTATAAAACACCTACAACCTGGTCTTTATTCGGGCCATAGCGCCCGTTCATTACCCCTCGTGGCCGCACGTTAACAGAAACACTCCGCTAAACCCCTCGGCCTACGGCCTCGGGGACAAGGGATGTGTTTCTGGAAGCACATCGGCCCCTCGGGGTGCTAGACGAGCGCTACAGCCCTTATGACCGGGTAATAGGTGTTTACTAGTGTTCAGAGCCCGATATGTACATGCTTTTCTTGATAATCGCATTAGAGTATCAATCTCCGCATGCCAAGATTGCCAAGACGATTTGACCGGCGAATTCAGCTGTTAATTTTATGCAGGAAATGTAATATATATTCTTTGTCGAATGACTCAGGGCTTCGAGGGTTGGGCTTGTCTGTGCTAGGGGGGAGGAGTACTTTCCCGATGGTGATAAGTGGTGTCGATTAACTTGGATTAACGTCGCCAGGGTGATACGCATATACGTGTGCCGTAGACACCTATGGTGGATTTCCTGTCGACCGGTCGCGTGGCGGCGTTGCGGGTACCTTGACTGAACCATTTTGGTTTTCGTGGGTGTCCGTGGTACTGTGACTATATAAATAAAGATGTACACATATTGAGTTTATTTTCCTATTTATGAGCGGCCAGTATTTCCCACAGCATATAACATGTGTATTTGCCCTGAAACAAATGATTTTGAGTAAAGCATCGCGAAATTAACCGCATTACTCCGGCTCGACGTACACTTAAGTGTACCCCAATGCACCATGGAATCGCCTTCTTTCGTTCGTAGGAATCAACTTAATTTTGCCAAACCGTGAATATAGAATTATTCCAAGTGGCATATGACTGTAAGTTTGTCAAAGAGAAGAGTTCAATGCCTCCTCCCAAGTGTTTACTCGACCGAAGGTGTGAGGTGAGTTGATATTGTAAGCTTATACTTTGAAAATGAGATACGTCGACGCGTCAGATGCGTCCGTCCTTTATATTTGTTTATCATTTCCATTACTGTTTGTCAGATATGGAAATGTGAGAGCACCTTCGGCATCCAAACTCAGTTCGAGCTTTCTTGTCGAAATTACTCTCTGTGCTCTACGGAATATGTCTTTAAAGAGCCTGTTAAAGTTTTGTCTAAACATTTGGTTGTTTGCGGTTTGGGGCTTTGCTGTAATGTCTGCCTTTTCTGTTGTTGTTGTTGTTTATTTTGTTATTAGACTTATTATCTCACAACAAGTTATCAACGTTGTTTTATCAACATGTGGCCGCAATACATGATAAATCAACTGCGCATTTATGTTTTATTGGGTATCAAGCACACCCTGAAATTTGACCATCATTATTATCAAGCAGTATTCAAACAGTTGGTTTTCTCGGTGATAGAATTCTTAGTGTCATAATACCGAACTTTCAAAATTAGCATGTCACCCTTGTAAAGTTATCGGTAATACTGTGAGTGAAGCAGCGTTTCAAACGCAACATGTACAAACGAAACACGTGCGAAAAATATACATAGAAATACGCGTATTCCAATGTTAAGCTCATCCGCGTATTTATTTGTGCCGCTATCTCGCGACTTTTTCAGAGTTTACTGTTCATAGAAGAACACTGCAATAGTTTGCGTGCTGCGTTTTATTCCAGGGAACAAAAAAACACGTAGACCTGTGCAGGATTCATACGTAGTTGCTAGTGTTGGTCAATGGTAGTATATTTGGATATATCGCCGATTGCTCGAATAAGAAATTTAATTTAAAGGAATCGGTAACACTCTAAAGTTGTGGCTATTTGCTTCGCTGTAGACTAGACATGGAGATATAGCTCCATGGACTAGACAAACTGTAACAAACACGCTGTGACTGATACTGGACAGTGTTAGTAGGGTCGATCAATAGTCAGTTAATTGTCTATTTGCAATTTGGGTGATGGCAGGTTGCTTCCATTGACGTCATATGCAAAGCAGGCTTCAAACAAAAGCCTTTGAAAGATATTGACAGCCAGCTAAAGGTTACCATGAATGCGTAATGAGCCATCGCTACGCAGAAATTGCGTTCTGAAAGCCCTCTTATCCGGTCAAAACGTCTTGAGGTAATATGTAATGTTTCGGATTTGCCAATGTTTACAGCGCGCGTTACAGTGCGTCGCGTATTGCTCAGTTTCCGGGGCTCCGTTGTCGTTTGCTCCTGAAATTTTCGAACATTTTGACGGTTTTCTTGTGTTCGCTGAAAATATAATGGAAATAACAGACTTCGCTCTATGGGCGCGGACTCGCGGAATGCCAAATTAACAGGGTATAGGCCAGCCTTTCCTCTCGCCCTTGCCCAAATAAACGTTAGTGGTCAGCGCGTCGCTCGTTATTTCTATATTAATTTGTGAATGATAAAAATGTATGGAACATAATGTGACTGAACATGATACAAACTATTGGCAAAGCCAAACTGTTTTATGAGGATAAGATTCGGCAGAAAAAAATAAGACCTACATTTGCAGCTACTGCCCTTTGACATGAGGATTAGGAATCTTACGCTCTTGAACCATCACTAATGTGAATAGCAATCTCTCTATAGATATGGCTATAGCACAGACGAATGCTTGAATTGTACTCTTCAGTCCACAGTTCGTTTTAGCTTTAGCTTTTAGCTTCACCATGTACACTAGCCCCTTGGGCCAATAAGGCCCAGGTATTCGGAGATGACGTGTTTGTGACAATTGGCCGCCTGCGTGTAGAAGGACTGTGGCCTGACGTATTTCCGGCAACTATCTCGAACGCTATCGTTTTGATGTTCCACCATAGAGTCAACACAGAATGCGTTGTATGATAAATACATTTTAGCTTATTTCATTCTGAAATTCATTGTCGGAAGTCCGATTTTAGAAGGTGGCCAAACGTTTTCCGGCTGCATTTTTTTGTTCGCTGAAAGACTTTGATTGCACTTTAAGGACACATCACTTACGGTTGCTTGTTTGTAGATGTCACTGAAGTTCTCGTGGCATTGTATTTTGCCACAAGATTTCACATGTCAATTTTATTTTTCACTGCCAGGTTGTACGAATTGTCGTAAGATGTTAAGGGTCGAGTAACCTTGTCCACAAGAATTTTCTTGGCGCTGACCATGACAGTTATAGTCTCTTCATGCATAAGGAAGAGACATGTAAGGCCACTGTTACTTTACGCTTCCCAAACACCGATTGATGCTTTAACATTTCGTTGGTTATCAAATACTGCCAAAACTTATAAATTGTAGGGTAGTTTTATCTTGTGATAATTTCTGGACCAAAGTACAGAATTTACCGACCATCTTCCAGTACCATCGAAAAACAGTTTTGTTTGTAATATGTTGAATATTCAAGATACCAAGGTGCAGGCCTTGAACAGTACTGAGATCATGAGTTAAGCAAGTACTCAATTTTGCCGGAAAAAGTCCACTGTTCAGCACAAAGCTATCATTTTGCGAAGCTTGCATCTGTGCTTGGACTGCAAGATCTGTCTTGCTGGAGGACGCTTTCATCGTTCTCCCTTTTGTAGGACGTGGCGTGCTATTCCGGATTCCTGGAAACAAAGCATCTCTTCAAACATCCGACATGCCGGAAATGCCAAGAGAGTTTGACCGGTTAAGAAGGGCTTGACTACGCAGTTTCTGCGTAGTGAAGCTTCATTACGTATTCATGGTGACCCCTGGCCAGCTGTCAATAACTTTGGGGGCTTTTGTCTTTTGGCCTGCTTTGCATATGCGTCGTTGGACACGACCTGCCAATCACCCAGGTAGTCAATTAAACTATTAATTGACTGTTTACCGACCCAATTAACACTATCCAGCAGTATCAGTCATATTTTAATCGCGTGGCCCGGGTGGGCACAACGTGGGAACGCGTGTATTTCTATGTGTACGTTTCATTTGTGGTGTTGTTTGTACCATCGTGTGTTTGAAGTCCTTGTTTCACCTACAGCATTACCTTCAAGGTGACAGGCTTACTATTAATGTTCAGTATCATTGCACCGAGTTCTGCCCACGGTGAAAACCACCTGTTTTGCCTACTAATTACTGCCCGTCGCTGCCCGTCCTGAATGTAGCCTATCTATAGCTACAGCATGGAGGTACTAGAGAGCTCCCTCCATGGCTACAGTAATCACATAAATCATTTATCAGTTTTGATATATACTCCTAAATTGTAAGTTTGATCAAAATCAAGACCACATTCGAGGGCTATGCAGACTGTCCATGTACGCACACACAGTGACAAGAAGGCGGCAAACATCTACTCACCAAGCACATCGAATCGGCGAAAAGAAGCATAAAAAGCTAGGCTCATCGCCAAAACAAACGCGCCAAGCGCTAACAAAAACCCATACCAAGCGGCCCTTTTCAGGGCCACCAAATACTCCAAAAAGGGAACTACCAAAAAATACGATAAAATGACATAGAACACACAAACACTTAAAAGAAATAACAAAAATCGTACACATAACAAACAACTGAAACACAACATTAAATACAAAATAAACAATCACAGTAACGTAACAGAAAACATGGCCGTGGAAATAAATCAGCTATTTCCAAAGAAAAGCCGACAACAACATGAAATTCAACAACAACCTATTATCGCTCAAACTATGAAACTCCGAAAAATAGTACTAGGCAAAAGCCTTAAAATTCATTCGGACACCAACAAAACCAAACAGAATAAAACCACCTCAGGATTTCAACAAACAAAGTCGTATAATGTGACTACGCTACATCGTGAGACACAAACAATCGCAACAACACCAATTCAAAGAAAAGTCAAATTGGACTCCACGAACAACAAAAAAACAAAAACTTGAAAGCTATCTGAAGCTTCTAAACTCGCACTTCTAGAGATACCCTTTCAAACAAGGAAACAAAACATGTCGCGTGCCAAAAGAATCGCGATCGCGATAAACCGGCTAGCAAACATCGGACAAATTTTGGGAAAATAACCCTTCGACAAGGGTCGGTTTTTCGTTATTGTCAACACAAACGATTACGTACTCGAATGCGAAAGGCAATTACGTAATACTCAGTATTATACACAACAAGCCAGAACAAACAGTAAACAAAGTAAATGAACTATTAATTAAAATGTACGAGAACAAGCACATCAACCAGGATACTTGTAAGTATCTTGATCCAATAAACATAAAATCCGTACCCCGCAGTGGTACTTATTGCCTAAAAATTCACAAACCTCCGCAAAAATCTAAAAGACACACCAGTCAAAACAAAATTTACCGAAGTAAAGAAATATAGAACAAACAAACCGAACCACCAAACGGACTCACAACGTGACCAAATTAATATACTTGCCTCGCTAATCGGAAAGCAAGACCACTAAAATGCATTAAAATAAATTTTCACAAACACAAACTAAGGAAAGAATCTACACTGCGACTGATGAGAAACCACACTCGGGTTTCGAAACGCAAGCGTCAAAGGGGACTCTATCAACTTTTGTAACAACATAGGTCCGGCAGCGTCTCGCCATAAGCTTTCCCACACAAACAAAACATTACCGTACACACTAATCCAAACTTCTCTACAAATATCCAAAGCGAAACAAACATTTCATTAACACAAACAATCGGATAAGAATGTAGGAACACATTTTCGAAACGAATCAAACACAAACTCGACACAAAAACATTTAGGATAGTTAGGTGGGGAGCCTGTTTCACATTTTTACATCTCGCTATACTGTCTATGATTCTAAAAATAAAGTCATCTGCCACTTTTTCTGTATACGCGGTTTGGCAAAACTCATCTCTTCATCGAAAGTCGGGCGATTTCATGGTTCTTTGGGGCACTTAAGTGTACGTCGAGCTTAAGGAATGTAGTTACATTCGCGATGTTTTATTCGAAAATTATTTATTCCTTCAAGGGCAAATGCACATAATTTATGCTGTTGGAAATACTGGCCGCTTATAAACAAGACAATAAACTCAATATATGTGCATCTTTACTTATATTGTCAAAGTACCACGACACCCACTAAAAACCAAATGGTTCAGTCCAGGTATTGCAACTCTGCCATCCGACTGGTCAACAGGAAATCAACCATAGGTGTCTTTTGGCACGCGTATACGCCAGTCACCTAAGCGACGGTAATCTGCACCACTTATCACCATCGGGAAGGTACTCCTCCCCATATACCACTGGTGATCCCACCCTCAAGGCACTGCGTCATTCGACCAAGCATTGTTATTGTAATTTCCTGCATAAATTAACAGCGAGGTCAACCGGTCAAACTCTCTTGGCATTTTCTCTCATGAAAATGAAGGAAACTATGATATTTTAGACTTAGAGAATTGTGGTCTGACAAAAAGTGATGTCAAAACCAAGTCACTTTATTGGAAATCAGATGATAAGAAAAGGCATGCAGTCAAAAGTCAGATTGGTCAAAAATGGGCTGAGAATCTAAGTCTCACTGATAGTTACAAAGCTACTCTTTTCAGCCGTCTTAATTCAACAGGAATTGTCATCAATTCAGTAAAGGATTTACATTGGAAGATTTTCATCGAGGCATAGTCACAGGAAGCTTGGCCAAAACTGTCAATTTAAGTGATGGGAAATGCCATATTTGTGGCCAAGAAGAAACACTGGAACACATCTTATTTGAGTGTAAATATGTTAAAGAAATCTGGCAGAAATGTCTTTCTTTCTTTGTCAGAAAACACAACTTTGATAATAATATCAATATTAAAAGACTAGCAATGCAGGAATCGAAATGATAGTAATGCAATATCTGACATTATTTACTGTATTACTTCCTTTGTAAAATATACAGTTTGGAATATTCGAATTCGGTTACTCTTGATGGGATTAAAGTTTCCCTTCAATCCTATGTCAGGCAATTGAAATGTTATCTCTCCTCATGGATGATATACATTGTATTTCACTTATAAGATGATGAACAAAACTTAGGATTTTATCAAAAAGTTTTCAAGCCTTGTAAGACTTGAAGGAGAAGAATGCATTCTGAATGCATTCATATGATGATCTTTGTAATTAAACAGATAATTATTTGGGTTTTTTTCAGACAACTGACTTGTCCTCTGTTTCACACAAACGAGATCGTCTTTGTCCGACAACGGAAGTTGACCGGGCAATTCATTTCGCAATCCAGTTTCTTCCAGTGATTGTCATTCGAAGTGTTTTTTCACAAAGGAACAAGCTATAAAACTTCTCGACCTTCGATTTTCCATTAGCATAAATAAAAAACAGACAGACAAATAGCTAGATAGATAGATCTTTGTGACAGCGACTGTGTATTAAGATAAGACAGAGAAGATACATGTAGATGTACAAAGAGACGAAGAGAAACAGGGAGAAAGGAAGCAATCATTGTTCGCCGCGTTCGTTCAGTGAAATTTAAAATCGACGGAGGCTACGCTACACAAACAGTGTGTTTTTATCTTAGGGGGACTTTTCAAACATAATGTGTACCACCGGTAAATTGCAGTTTGTAAGCTCTGTTCAAAAAGGAACGCAGTCCTCGCTTCTAGCGTTTATGCGGCTTATGCTGGCATAATTATGTTTATCTAATTTGAATAGAAAAGGCTAACAACGAAAGTTCTGTAAAAAGCATGCGAATCACTACCAGAGGAATAATTTCGACACCTTTTCATGCTCCATGAATCCATCATGAATGTCCATCAAATGTTGTTTCAACAAATTTTGCAATGTTTTGATGCATTATTTAGACAAAACATGATCTAACCTTTTGCCAAGGGCATTTGGCGAGAGATAAGCAGCATGGACCACATGATCCCCTGCCGTCTGCAGATAGGATTCAAAATTAAGGTGAAGTCACCGTGGTTTGATGACCAGCTCGTAAATACCGTAGTCACGAGCGTTCATCTTACACTTTCACCATTTGATGCAGCAAGTACTTTGTCCGAATCATCACAAATTCAAGTAAATCAAAGTCCGAACCGAAAACCTTTGTCTACGACTGAAACTTAACATCATTCCGTTCGAGGCCCGCGGCCCCCTCATTATCCCCGGCATAAAAAAAAAAATCGGCGTCATCAAGGGACTCTCAATTTTGTATTTTTATATTTTTTGATTCGGATGTAGCTTTACCTACATTTGGCTATTTAAAAATTGAATTCGTTCTCCACTGCTTGATGTAAATGTTCTGCTGGGAGTGTTCGAAGACTGTGAGACAATCACAATTATCGCCTGTGTTGTTTGCTGAATTAGCAACCTCAAGAATGGTACAAATTTTCATTACGATTTTCTTCTGACGGAAGTCCTTGTCTGATTCAAAACGTTTGATAAAACGATTGTGACTGGCGAGGCTACATCAGGATGCAATGCACTCGAGTCGAATACATAGACAATGTCTCTGTTTTTTCTTGTGAGGTGGGATGAGGTAAGGTATACAGCTGCCGCTATGTCGTCATAAGTACGGACCGAAAGAAAGTAGGAGTTATACTTGTAAAATATGAACTTTAGTAGCAGTCAAGTCTACAAGCTATAGAAGTCGAGCGAAGTCTGCACGCCACGGTCATTCCACTCGCTTTTGTGGAGTGACCGTGCTTACGTCGTTCGACCATTTTCAGCTTTTGTGCTAGGTGTTGGTACAATCATAGTACAATGAAGCGTCTTTTCAGTTCTTTTGTACCGATGTCGCATCGCCATGTGGTGTCAGAATTCGAAAATACCACGAAACCATAGTCCCTTGTAGAGGGACTGTGACGAAAATAATATTCAATCAAACTTTACAGGAGAAATAGTCGCGGTTTCCACACACTGTCTTGCATGCAAATGCTGTTCGAGTCGTTTTATCGATGTGTACGTGATTCACACCTTCCGACCGGCTTAGCATATTAACTAATCCCGAAATTTCGGGGTTGCATACGTACATGGCTAGTTAGCATCGGCGAAGTTGTAATGTGATTCAACATTACACTTATGACCGTCTACCATTCAGGAGTATACGGTCACAGTCTCTGGACCTGAAGCGTCAGAATTTACTTTCGCGCGTTGCCTTTTGCCTTTGACCTATTTTTAAAGACTCGTCAAAATCGCCGTAAAATTGATTGTTAATACATTTCAAATCTATGTCTACAGTCTAGTTTTAGTGTATACGCTGAATCCGTGACAAAACGCGACCACTCTGTTTACCACAACGAAATTTAATAAAGAAATTTGAAAATAGATTTGTTGTTGATTTTTTCTTGTACGCTAAAATCTATTGCATATTGAAATATACTCATATTTCTATTTCCTATTTCTAATATAAGCGTATCATTTCGAAATAAGCATAATGGTAATTCCGGCTAGCAGATTGCGGCCAACGCGAAGCCTTGTTCACTCACCAGCCCGACGTAAATTGAAAATAGGAAATGCAGGCTATTTTACTATTTCCAATGTGGTGCAGACATGCACAGTGGCATGCTGCGTTGCTCACGCAGACGTCAGAGAGGGTGCGTCGCACGGTAATTGTTACACTGTAACACAGCCCCTCGGAGGGACTGTGACTGTAAATTACATTCATCGAATCACCAGCCCGGAAGTGGATTCGTATTTGGTGCCAGATTTGCTCTTCACAAAGGGATAATAACCTGATTATGGTACTCTAATGGAAATTTGGATACCGAAGCGTGTTCTCAAAATCATGGAAAAGCGGGAGTTTTTTGTTCACCATCTAGGCCCGTGAAAACACGTACTTTTTGCAAAGGTTTATCCATGAAAGGATTAGAATAACACTTTGAAATCTGGTAAACAATGTTCTTACAAGTACAACCATTTAAGTGCTGAGGTAAAAATGTGACTATTTTAATAAGGGCATCATCATGAACACTCTTTTCCAAAAGTTGTCATTTGTTGCCCCAGACTGTAATAGTGGTCGCCAGCTGTCAGACAATCACAAAGATTACACTGATGTGTCAAAACAATGTTATTGGTCTTGACATGGTTGTAACTGTATCTGCAATTATTTCACTGACTCTTAATTAACTAGGTACTTTTTACTGGTTCATATTTCTCCTATATTTCGCACTATTATAAGGGCGTCGTTTTTCTTGAGAAGCCCAGATCCAGTAAGGAGTGTTTTGAAATTTTGCGTAACAAGCATAGCTACCCAGCTTTTCCTGTGAGCGCCAAGACATCCACATCGTCCGCTCGCACGGCTCGTTAGCCAGACAGGAGTCTTCCACTAACTTCCTGATTTCGGGAAGAATCTAGCTGCCCGAACAGCAGGCCTTGGCAACGAAGATGAGACATCCAACGCGTATGCCAAAATGGTCTATACGAGTCAATAAATCTTTCAAACCAAACAAATGCCTGGGAGAGATGTTTTCTTCTTGGTACAATTTGTCAAAGCGCCCACCTGTTGTCAGGCCTGGTTGGGACGGGGTAAACAAAACTTAGACTATCGATAGCCCATTGTGCCTTTCCTTTTCTATTATTGTTGTCTCTCGCACATACGGGGTCTGGGTGGGGTCCGGGACTGGGGCCGCAAGCGTAGCGCCGAAGGAGCGAGTCAGGAATGCACCTTGTGGTGTCACTGTCGGGGGAAATGGGTAAGCTTATCAATGCGTGGTCTAAAATCACGGGGAGGGAGTCACTGTTTTTTATTCCCTATCACTTGTCCGTGAAATAGAGAAAAAAGGGGTACGAAATGGCGCAAACGACTATCGACGGTCTCAGACTTAAGGAAACGTTGTTTCCTTTCAAGAATGTCCGATTTTGGGGTCCATTTTTCATTGTGTAGCGTAATTATTACTTTTCGTGCATGCAATGCCTGTACGAAATTTAGTTTGGCGGTCCATTGAGGGAGAAAAATCACGTGCCCTAGACTGTCATTTAAGTTAGAATAGGGGATCTGCCATCTCTCGTTTCCAACTAATTACGCCATCACATACCTCAAGGGTCGGTGTATCTTGATTTCAAAATCTGTTCAATTCGCGGGATACATGTTTGTTACAATGTAATCATTATTTAATTACGTCGGACTCCTTCTGCTGCCTGGTTTTGCGCCACTAAATGTCATTCCGCATGTCTGCGCCAAATTAAAAATAGGAAATAGCCTGCATTTGCTGTTTATTTTCAATTAACGTCAACCAGATAACCAGGCTGGACAGGGCGCTTGGCCGCTATCTGCCATGCAGCAGCACCATTATGCTTATTTCGAAATGATACATCGACATTACAAATAGAAAATGAGAAATAGGGTGTATTTCAATATACGAAATATTTTAGCCCAGCATGAAAATCAACAAAAAATCTAGTTTCGAATTCCTTTATTGAAATTTCGTTCCGGTAAACAGATTGGCCGTGATTTGTCACGGATTACGCTGAATGAACGAATCCTATCCCTTGTTGGTGCGCTTTCACGTTTTGAATTTGATGCAATCTTGATGTTACTCGTATTCATTTTCTACATGTACATCCTCATTGTTCATATGTTATTTTGTTGGTCACATCACTCGGGTATCGCATAGAATGTTTTTTATGGTAAAAGAAGGGAATTGTAACTGAAACGCGCCACTTTTTAAATCAGCACGCCATTCACGAAAATTCCGCAACCTCACCGACGAAGAAAAAACTATAAAAAAACACGATGGGAACTAATTTGAGATATTGATCTTTATATTTTTCAAATTTCTCAAACGTGTTTGGTGCCCTACAGCGGAATGTTGCTATATTACAAATTACTAACATGCTTAAAAAAATGAAAGTAAAGAAAAAACAGATGAACTTATATAAATTTGTCCATTAAACCGACAGCAGTTTACTATCAAATTATCCCAAATTAGTTCCGATAGTGTTTTTGTCTGTTGTGACAAATGTAAACGTGTTATATGCTTAACGGATATGCCCTAATGAGAGATATTCAGTTTTCACACTGCCAGAACAAGTAAAATCACATATCTTGAGCATTATTTGACAATATTGGGCTTTGGATGGATTAATATGCCTATAATTTAAGCCTTTGTTTGCCTCTACGTCATTTCAACAGTACACACTGATAAACATGTCAGTTAAACTTGAAAAAGGGAGCTTGTTCCTAAGAAGCTGAGAGTAGTAGTTTAAAATATGCACACTTACGGAAGATATTTAATTCATATTGAAAGGGCTACCAGAGCAGCACAACCTGCGGTGACTTCTCGTCAGTTAATGAGACATGGGAGATGGCGTTCAGTTACACCCACAGGAAATCGCTTAATTCCCCTTTATTTAGATGCGTACTTGCGATATTCTGAAAAAATCAAAATGTACTTAAATGCTCGCAAGTGTGAATGCAAATATTCAAGTTAGGGATGAATCTTTAAAGTTTCCAATTGGCAACATTGAGGAGCTGCAATTGTTTAGAAGAGAGTACCTGGCAAAATATAAGCTGTCATATGAAATTTGTTAGGTTTGTCTCTTGACGAACATCTTTACCTTGTCAGGGATACCTTTATAATAGTGTGTCTGTTACGAAAAGAAATTATCTTTCATGTTCGGTTAAATTAACATTCAAGTTTCTTTGTATGTCGACTTTGAAATCTGGATGTCTTATGTTTCTCGGCCACTCAAAGTCAATGTGGTTTTAAACACATCTAATTATATATAAATTGGTGTAAAGTTAATTATTGTCTGCTCAGCGCCTTAGCAAACGTTGATAGGTAGAAATAACTTAGCGTACCTGTTTTTAAAATCGCAGTCGGTCGTCAAGCAATCCCAAGCACATAGGTCTCGGTATTCGCACGGACTTGTGTAACAAATGCACTATGTAAGGACCAAAGCACTTTTGCTACTCTACCACCAGTATGTTTCCCGTCCCTTGGCAGCGTCTCTTAAGTACATGTTAATGCCATTCACATGCAAATGAAGTATTTGAGCACAGCGGCTCATCTATTTTGAAAAGCATTAATTTTAAATTCGTTTTTCATGGCAAAGGGGAAACAAACTTCAATAAAGCTGCAAGCAGCGTTGGCGGGGCCCAAGCGGATAACATGGTTGAAAGATCTTGCACTAATGATATTATGTGCAAAATTCGATCTTGGAAAAGTATGATTTTGAGCATCATCTCATAGTTACTGTACGTGTCAGTGGGAATTGCATATTCTACGTAAAATCCAATATGGCGGCGAAATATGAAGGATGTAGCACTTGTGGTTACTGAGTTATGGACATATACTCATATTTAAGGGCAAAGGTCATCGAGGTCACGTGACATTTTGTCGAAAAAATTGTAAAGCTTAGTTATCCCTATATACCAAAAATCAGACCTCTAGCTCTATTGGCTAGCTCAGAATTTGATATGCGCATAATTAATGAGGCACAGGATGTGGTGTCATAAGGTCTCCCATCATACCAAATATGAAGGGTGTAGCACTTGTGGTTACTGAGTTATGGACATATACGTATTTTCAAGGTCAAAGGTCATCGAGGTCATGTGACATTTTGTCAAAAAAATTGTATTGCTAAGTTATCCCTATATACCAAAAATCAGACCTTTAGCTCTATTGGCTGGCTCAGAATTACATATGCGCATAATTAATGAGGTACAGGATGTGGTGTCATAAGGTCTCCCATCATACCAAATATGAAGGGTGTAGCACTTGTGGTTACTGAGTTATGGACATATACGTATTTTCAAGGTCAAAGGTCATCGAGGTCATGTGACATTTTGTCAAAAAAATTGTAATGCTAAGTTATGCCTATATACCAAACATCAGACCTCTAGCTCTATTGGCTGGCTCAAAATTAGATATGCACATAATTAATGAGGTACAGGATGTGGTGTCATAAGGTCTCCCATCATACCAAATATGAAGGCTGTAGCACTTGTGGTTACTGAGTTATTGATTTATACGTATATTCAAGGTCAAAGGTTATCGAGGTCATGTGACATTATGTCAAAAAAAATTGTCTTGCTAAGTTATCCCTATATACCAAAAATCAGACCTCTAGCTCTATTGGCTGGCTCAGAATTAGATATGCGCATAATTAATGAGGTACAGGATGTGGTGTCATAAGGTCTCCCATCATACCAAATATGAAGGGTGTAGCACTTGTGGTTACTGAGTTATGGACATATACGTATTTTCAAGGTAAAAGGTCATCGAGGTCATGTGACATTTTGTCAAAAAAATTGTATTGCTAAGTTATCCCTATATACCAAAAATCAGACCTTTAGCTCTATTGGCTGGCTCAGAATTACATATGCGCATAATTAATGAGGTACAGGATGTGGTGTCATAAGGTCTCCCATCATACCAAATATGAAGGGTGTAGCACTTGTGGTTACTGAGTTATGGACATATACGTATTTTCAAGGTCAAAGGTCATCGAGGTCATGTGACATTTTGTCAAAAAAATTGTATTCCTAAGTTATCCCTATATACCAAAAATCAGACCTTTAGCTCTATTGGCTGGCTAGGAATTACATATGCGCATAATTAATGAGGTACAGGATATGGTGTCATAAGGTCTCCCATCATACCAAATATGAAGGGTGTAGCACTTGTGGTTACTGAGTTATGGACATATACGTATTTTCAAGGTCAAAGGTTATCGAGGTCACGTGACATTTTGTCAAAAAAATTGTAATGCTAAGTTATGCCTATATACCAAAAATCAGACCTCTCGCTCTATTGGCTGGCTCAGAATTAGATATGCGCATAATTAATGAGGTACAGGATGTGGTGTCATAAGGTCTCCCATCATACCAAATATGAAGGGTGTAGCACTTGTGGTTACTGAGTTATGGACATATACGTATATTCAAGGTCAAAGGTCATCGAGGTCACGTGACATTTTGTCAAAAAATTGTATTGCTAAGTTATCCCTATATACCAAAAATCAGACCTTTAGCTCTATTGGCTGGCTCAGAATTAGATATGCGCATAAAATCCAAGATGGCGGCCAATCATGTGACCAATCCAAATGTCTTTCGCAAACTTAAAAGAGATCACTCTGAGGATGAGATGAGTAAAATTTCAGTTAAATCGGTGTGTTTGTTCTGGAGAAGAAGATTTTTAATGATTAAATTGCGATTTTCATAAAATCCAAGATGGCGGCCAAATCACGTGACCGATCCAAACGTCTTTCGCAAACTTGAAAGAGATCAATCTAAGGATGACATGAGTAAAATTTCAGTTAAATCTGTATGTTGGTTCTGGAGAAGAAGATTTTTAAACTTAAGTCGGTATTTTTCGCAAATCCAATATGGCCGCCAGGTCGCGCGACTATTCGAAATTTCTATACCCAGGTGCACGAGATCTCATAGGTACCTATTAGCCCTGCAAGTTTCAGAAGTTTGCGGTAAGCGGTGATTGAGTTCTAGGTCGACAAAAAAAGAGCGGAAGAAGAAGAAGAAGAAGAAGAAGAAGAAGAATATTGAACTCCTATAAAACCAATAGGGGCCCAGCCGGTAGGCTTGGGCCCTAATTATCACAA
This sequence comes from Ptychodera flava, assembly GCF_041260155.1. Lineage (NCBI taxonomy): Eukaryota > Metazoa > Hemichordata > Enteropneusta > Ptychoderidae > Ptychodera > Ptychodera flava. The sequence continues at coordinate 6,615,899 of NC_091930.1, forward strand.
AGGAGCACATTTGCATTGAAATTATAAATAACACTGAATACTTGTCGCATCGCACTTACTATGAAAAGTAGTTTTAGTAACTGTCCTGACAGATCTCTCAACTCATTTGTCATAATGATCTGTCTGTACGCTTAACCACTCTCTCCTTATGTTGTTTTTACACCTATTACCTCACTGCATAAACTTATTCCCTTTGGGTCTGTAGAACATGTGTGTCTCTGTCATTTATCTTTTTTGTATTGGTGGACCAAGCTACTATTTCTAACTTACTCATAATCTACGCTACACTTCGGTCGTAACTTGAAGCTGAAACTGACGACTAGTGTTGACGGAGAACTTGACCTTGTTTCTTGAATACGGAACGGTGGCTAGGCCTCACGGCCTAGCCACTGATAGATACATAAATCTGTGAGTTTGCCCGTGCCAGAGTCTGTCTTCGTTGCTAGTTTTTAGGGGCCCAAGCCGACCGGCTGGGCCCCTATTGGTTTTATAGGAGTTCAACTTTCTTCTTCTTCTTCTTCTTCTACTTCTTCTTCTTCTTCCGCTCTTTTTTTGTCGACCTAGAACTCAAACACCGCTTACCGCAAACTTCTAAAACTTGCAGGGCTAATAGGTACCTATGAGATCTCGTGCACCTGGGTATAGAAATTTTCAATAGTTGCGCGACCTTGCGGCCATCTTGAATTTTCGAAAAATAATGATTTAATTTTAAAATCTTCTTCTCAAGAACCAACATACTGATTTAACTGAAATTTTACTCATGTCATCCTTAGAGTGATCTCTTTCAAGTTTGCGAAAGGCGTTTGGATCGGTCACGTGGTTTGGCCGCCATATTGGATTTTGCGAAAATCGCAATTTAATCATTAAAAATCTTCTTCTCCAGAACCAACACACCGATTTAACTGAAATTTTACTCATGTCATCCTTAGAGTGATCTCTTTCAAGTTTGCAAGAGACATTTGGATCGGTCACGTGATTTGGCCGCCATCTTGGATTTTACGAAAATCGCAATTTAATCATTAAAAATCTTCTTCTCCAGAACAAACACACCGATTTAACTGAAATTTTACTCATGTCATCCTTAGAGTGATCTCTTTCAAGTTTGCGAAAGACGTTTGGATCGGTCACGTGATTTGGCCGCCATCTTGGATTTTACGAAAATCGCAATTTAATCATTAAAAATCTTCTTCTCCAGAACCAAAACACCGATTTAACTGAAATTTTGCTCATGTCGTCCTTAGAGTGATCTCTTTCAAGTTTGCGAAAGACATTTGGATCGGTCACGTGATTTGGCCGCCATCTTGGATTTTACGAAAATCGCAATTTAATCATTAAAAATCTTCTTCTCCAGAACAAACACACCGATTTAACTGAAATTTTACTCATGTCATCCTTAGAGTGATCTCTTTTAAGTTTGCGAAAATCATTGGGATTGGTCACATGATTTGGCCGCCATCTTGGATTTTACGAAAATCGCAATTTAATCATTAAAAATCTTCTTTTCCAGAACAAACACACCGATTTAACTGAAATTTTACTCATATCATCCTTAGGGTGATCTCTTTTAAGTTTGCGAAAGACATTTGGATCGGTCACATGATTTGGCCGCCACATTGGATTTTCTAAAAATCGCAATTTAATCATTCAAAAACTTCTTCTCCAGAACTAACACCAAAATCTTTTCGCAAACTTTATAGGCCATACTACTAGATGCTATATAATAAATTTCAAGGAAATTAACCTGGCAGTTTTTGAGAAGAAAATTTTTAAAGTATTATTTTTCTGATTTTTCAATGACCTTTGACCTCCCCTATACCTCTGCAGCTAAGCTATACAAATGGCTTATTCTGGCCTATGTAAGAGTCATATCTAATTCTGGGCAATCTAATAGAGCAAGAGGTCAGATTTTTGGTATATAGGGATAACTATGAAAAAATTTTTTTAACAAAATTCCACATGACTTCGATGACCTTTGACCTCAAATATACATATACGTCCATAACTTAGGAACCACAAGTGCTACATCCTTCATATTTGGTAGGATGGGAGACCTTATGGTGCCATATCCGGTACCTCATTAAATATGCACATATCTAATTCTAGGCAAGCCAATAGAGCTAGAGGTCTGATTTTTGGTATATAGGCATAACTTAGCAATACAATTTTTTTGACAAAATATCACGTGACCTCGATGACCTTTGACCTTGAATATACGTATATGTCCATAACTCAGTAACCACAAGTGCTACACCCTTCATATTTGGTATGATGGGAGACCTTATGACACCACATCCTGTACCTCATGAATTATGCGCATATCTAATTCTGAGCCAGCCAATAGAGCTAGAGGTCTGATTTTTGGTATATAGGGATAACTTAGCAATACAATTTTTTTGACAAAATATCACGTGACCTCGATGACCTTTGACCTTGAATATACGTATATGTCAATAACTCAGTAACCACAAGTGCTACAGCCTTCATATTTGGTATGATGGGAGACCTTATGACACCACATCCTGTACCTCATGAATTATGCGCATATCTAATTCTGAGCCAGCCAATAGAGCTAGAGGTCTGATTTTTGGTATATAGGGATAACTTAGCATTACAATTTTTTTGACAAAATGTCACGTGACCTCGATGACCTTTGCCCTTAAATATGAGTATATGTCCATAACTCAGTAACCACAAGTGCTACACCCTTCATATTTGGCCGCCATATTGGATTTTACGTAAAACATGCAATTCCCACTGACAAGTACAGTAACTCTGAGATGATGTTCAAAATCATACTTTTCCAAGATCGAATTTTGCACATAATATCATTAGTGCAAGATCTTTCAACCATGTTATCCGCTTGGGCCCCGCCAACGCTGCTTGCAGCTTTAATTTTTGTTTGTTTTTCTGTGAGTTAATGTGTTCATTTATACGGTATCTTGCCTATGTCAGACACCGACGCCATAAAGAATACAATAAGACAAAACTTTGATCTCTACAAACATTAGAAAAGATACAAAAGTACAGATTATCACTTGCCCGTGCTACAATTCTTTTGTGTGAAATCCATGCTCATGGATAAATAAAAACGGCATTAGTAGCTCAATTTACGATTGGTTAATACACAGAAAATGGGGTAGTACGCAGAATACCTCAATGAGAAAAATAAGTTGCTGAGTAAATTTTATTCTGTAAACTAGCAAGACCATGTTTTCGATATCGTGCTGGCATTTCGTGGCGCCCCATTGTTCTTGTCCAAATCGAGAAAAATTGCATGGGATTCATCGCGTCCAAGTACGCGAATATATCGAGAGCGTGAAATATTAATTTTCTTTGCGCCAGTTTGGAAGATCATGACACTTTTTATGTTATCTAAAACACTCAAACCACACAAATATATGACCTCGTGGTTGTAGGATGGCAACTGATTCTCGAATTTTTGTAGTAATCTTTCGGAAACAGATGACAAAAAAGTCTAAGTTCATTTTCTGTACTTGCAATATCAAAAGAGTGGGCTCAGTGCTCAGTGTTCAGTGAACACACTCGGCTCAGTGAGTGACGTATTGGACACGCCTTTGGCTCGTCCAATACGTCACTCACTGAACCCTCGTCCATACAGGGCCGTATTTTGTGAATAACCCTATAGTATGTGAAACAGGAAATTTCCTGTGAGAAAACTACTGGCAAATGTCTCTGAAATGTTAACAATTTAATTTGCTCCCCTGCGCCAACAGTTACGGTGGTTCGATACATGATAGCCGCCCTGGCCACCGCTGCCGTAGCGTACCGTCTATCGAACCACATGTAACTGTGGCTACGTCGACTTCGCCCGTTGTCAATGTTTTTGCTTCGCTGACGACAAACTGCTCTTCGGGATAGTAAAAAAAAAATCATCCTATAACATCCTATAATCCTCAGTTCAAATTTATTTATACGAGACAATATCTCTGATTTTCTTCACGTGTTCACAAAGGTAGGAGTTTAGTACTAGTGTTGGCCTGTTTGATGTCAACTGTTGATAGAATACAGTCACATAGGGGAAATTATTTCCCATAATATTCACGAGATTAGGGGTCTACGTTCATTCCTGGTAACATGCATACCAAGTGCCAAGCATCGGACAAGCGATTAAGGGAAAACAACGTTTTTGACCGAAAAACCGCACAGATATATGACCTTTGGTCAATAGATGTCCAAAGAAAGTGACTGATCGAGGGTTTTCTGAAGTCTTCTTTCCGGACAAGATAACACAATCGTCCTAAGTTCATATACAACGCTATTAGGAGAAATGGTGGCCTAGACTGTTTCTGAGAGCTTTGCCATTCTCATATAAGGATGACTATACTGACTTGATGTAGCAGATGGAAGGCTGCTTAAAACATTTGCAAATCTTTATCTTCAAGTATGATCTAAAGTTAATCTGCCGGGGCCGTCGCCACATCCTAATGGAGATATTCAGTTGACTGACTTTATTTAGCAGCAGAAATCTTTAGAGCCGCTTTCGCAGTAGTAAACACAAACAAAACATCTTACCTACAATGTTGGATTGAGAGCATACCATAACATCACTAGACAAACCAAAAGGCCGCAGCTTAATTTATTGTTTGCTTATTACTAAAGTCATAAAACCGTCTAGGGTTTCTTTGACCTCTGCACCATGTGCTCTGGCGGCCAAATTTTGGTATTACAAGACACACAATTAAGACTTTGTTCAGAATCACGATGCAAGACTTATAAAGGACCAAAAACAGCATGGAAAATCAATTTTGATTGAAAGAGATAAAGAGCGTTACTAATAAATTGTCAAAAGGAGAATCAAACTCAGCTTGATGAATAAGTTGTTCGTACGTCACAGGGAAACACACTTCAATAAGCAAAGAGAATGCACATTGACAGTGGAATCATAACTCACACTGTATCTTTGCTGCATCACCACACACACTGAAAGGACAGTTTAATTTTAGAAAATGCACGACTCTTGAATCGTGTTCCAACCAACTTCTCTAAATGATTTACCACTCTCTGATTTAAGGTGTTGTTTACGCCCGAGGCATTAGCCTCCCACACCAGCCTGAGTATCTATTCATTCCTCCGCGTCTTTACACTAATATGTGTCTCCTATATGCTTGCACTCGTGTATAAACGCTCTGTTAGGAGCAATTTCTGTTGTATTGGGATTTAAAAGTACATATATTGCAAGTTTCCGTGACTAAACAAAAATTCGACAGGTTTGTCAAATGGAAAAAAATCTACCTCAAAATGCAAAAAAGCAAACATTCTTGAACGATTGACTGAAATGATCCGTACAATTCGAGATTATTTCTTCATACTGATTTCATACGAGACAACATCTCAAGTTCTTCCAGTGTTTGCAAAGCTTAGAATAAAGTGTTGATCTGTTTCATATCAACTGTTGATAGAATACAGTCACACAATTGATATTCTTTCCTATAATATTCGCGAGATTAGGAGTCTGCTTATTACATTACTTTTATGTGAAATCGTATTGTCACATTGATCGTACAGTCCGAAGGGAGTTTCAAAATTATGTTTTCAAGATTTCAGGAAGGCGGAGGTCACTTCACATTTAAAAGGTCAAAACATGGCGACAATAAAACTTGGCTCGTTTGGTTCGATGTGGCCAACCATAGTGAGTGCACAAAAAAAAGTTTTATGACTATTACGGACCTTAGCTTGTAATAATAATTTCAGGTACATTTGAACAAATTCTGCTGTATGGTCCAACAAATACCAAGTCGAATTATTAGAGTTGGCATCTGTTGCAATGGACGAACACAATTACAACACCATGCAGTCTGTTGCATCAAACTTAAGTTATACAATCTACAATACCAAAGAATTGAAATTGTCTTACAATATTATGTTGCACTGAATTAATGTTAACAAAATTAGGTAATTAATCAAGCAGTAATACATTTCCTATAAATGACAAATAAAAATAGGCATGAAACATCAATTTTGATTGCAAAGGATAAAAAGCGTCACTGACAAATTGTCATAAGAAAAATACAGAATAAAAAGAACAAACGTTTGATTAATAAGTTATTTATACGTTTGTGGTCTTCGATTTTGAAAAACTTTACTTCTCTGAATCCACACTTTATGGTCACAGGGAAACACACTTCAATTATCACGAGAATGCTCATTGACAGTAGAAGCATATTTCCTGCGTTTCCTTTTTGCATCATCACACTCTATTCAAAACAGTTTAATTTTAGTAACTCAGAACGAATCTTAACGATTTCATGTGAAAAGCATTCCAACCATTTCTCAAAATGATAGTTCTGTATGTTTTACCATTTCTCTCTTTTAAGGTGTTGTTTGCATCCGAGACACTAGCCTCCCACTCCAGCATGAGCGTCTATTCATTGATCCAGATCTGTGCAACAGCGTGTGTCTCTGTCGTATATTTTTGTGCCCTGGCATAAAACTTTCTTTAGTGGTGACCTGCTTGTTGTCAACTGTTGATAGAACACAATCGCACAGGGGAAACTATTTCCTATAATATTCACGAGATTAGGAGTCTAGGTTCACCCCTGGTAACAAGCATACCAAGTGTCAAGCATCGCAAGCGCGCGAGAAAATAACATTATTTGACCGAAACACCGCACAGATATATGACCTTTGGCCAACAGATGTCCCAGGATGGTGACAGATTTTCGAGTTTTCTGAAGACGTCTTCTTTCTGGACAAGATACACACGGTCTTCCTGAGTTCATTTGCAGCGCTCATAGGAGTTCAGTTTGCTTTAAAACTCTCTGATTAAGGTTTTGTTTACATCAGAGTCATTAAGCTCTCACCCCGGCCTGAGTATCTATTCATTCTAAACGTCCGTACACCAGTGTGTGTCTCCGCCGTATACGTTCGTGCGAACGTGTATAAACACTCTGTTTCGGCTAAATATCTGATGTATAGGGATCTAAAAGTACATAAATTGCAAGTTGCTGAGATTAAATGAAAATTTGACTGGTTTGTGGAGATGACAAAATTCTAATCAAAATGAAAAAGCAAAACTTCCTGAACATTGGACACAATGATACGCCCGGTTCCAAACTATTTCAAAAGTGATTTTGTACAAGACAGCATCTCTGATTTACTATCAAGTACACCTGTTTCACATGTCAACTGTTAATTGCTTCAGTCACCATATGGGAAATTCCTTCCAGTACTGATTATTACGTATGTCATATACTTTTTATGAAACGTTAGAGTCATATATATACTGAGTATAACAAAGTATAGTTGAAAAGGATTCAAATAATTTCATGGCAAGTTGTCATTCTTTACTGTCAAGGAAAAAATCATGAAAATTGCTGATAAGCAACCATACGACTCAATAACCCTAAATAGCGTTATTAAACCTCTTTATCGTAGTTTTTCCCTTAAAGTTCTTGTTTGACAACAATCCGGTGTAAGCCATTCGTAATATTGGAAAGATCGGACCAGATGTCATCACATTATAAAACCCTCTAATTAAGTAGCCCACACCGTAATATTCTCAATCATGACAAATCAAATTTTAACATAATATCGCGAATACATTTTCAATATTTATCACATGTCAAATAGCTTTTTGAGTTAACAGAAGTTAATTTTGACATACTTCTTACATACGATTACCAGTTCCATAAAATATATGTTACGTATCATTGGATCGTCATTAACCCATCCTTAAGCAAAACCACATTAACACATATATTCAAAAGTAGTCCCTTTCGCTTGTTATATACTTACAGCACGCGCACTCTGATAAAAGTAAAATGTGGTAAATACATAATAATGAGAATTATTACATCATGTACTACAGTCTACTTTCATCTCAGCAAGCGTACCATCCGTATTGCAATGCAGTGCAATTTGCCAAATGCAGTATGCCAAAAAATACACGGAGAACACATAATGGAATGACGGAAAATCACAACAAGAAAGTGCGCGGGGCTGCCAAGTTCAAAGGAGGCAATACACTTTATTTCACAATCCAGCAATTGTAGTGGGAGAAAGAGAAAGAGTCCGTATTTAGCCTACCCATATTGAGACGCTAGGGAATTAGCTCACACGTTTTCCAGTTAACTACCGTTTAGATCATCTAGGAGATACAAAGTCGCATTATAAGGTTGTTCATAAAGTCCAGTGAAATACGCACGATTGAGACAACGCACCGACTTCTAGAACTCCAGTCGACTCAATATAGAGCTAACGACAATGAGGCAAACGATGAGGTGTACAACATGACATCAAGCCAAAATCATTCTACCACAGATAACCACTTAGAATCAGATACCGACATTTACTATAGTGCTATGAGATCCCCCCCCCCCCCGAGGCATCTTAAAATCATCATTAAATCTAGTATCGTCGCCTCAAGAAACGTGAAAGCGCCGGATAAAGATTAAACCAGCTGACTACATCCCATATTGATGATTAGTGTAATGATAAGGATACAATTCACTACTTTTGAACAGGAAAAAAATGAAAAATGTCGATATCGAAATAAAATCGTGAATATTTGATAAAATGGCATGAATACAATGCTAAAAATAACACCTGGGAAACAGAAGAAACTATTCATGAAGCAGCTTTGCAAAGTTTGAAGTTCAATCCAGTCAAGATTATAGGTTCGCCTATTGATAGGGTCCGACTGCAACGAAAGTAAAGATGCAAGACTTTTCTGATTTTGGTGCGTTTATTTTCTGGTAGTTCAGAAATCGCCCCTTTCAGAGTTTAATACTCAAGACTTGTACGCAAACAAGGCATCTCTCCCTCTTTGAAGTGTTGTTTAATGATGATGTGTTGTTGTACATTTTCGTATATAAAGAGATACACGGACGAAGGATATGGTTGTTTGTTGTTACTCTCCTCGGTTGGCTAGTAATGCCAGTACAGTACTTGATTGTATGTGATACAATGGTGCTTGGCCTAATGGCCGAAGTTATTTACTCGGATTTTTGAAAATGTAAAGATATTGAGATCATTGCATTGTTTGTTTTGATGTCATTTTAGTTGTTGATGCGTTGTTATTATTGTCATGTTTTGTTTTGCTTTTACGGAGATTTTAGAAAAATGCCTTTCATTGAGGAACAGAAGTGCTATTGCTACAGTTTAGTTATGCCTAGAGGTCGTTGCTATGGCGACTATAAGCCGATGACACTTTCGACCATGATGCTAGGATACACTAACACATATTGTCAATAACATCGCCCTTATGAAGGTCATCAACCCTCCAGTTCTCAACGAATCATCACCTCTCAGACAAACCAGAATGTAGAATAAGACTAATTTAGAGCCTTGATATGTCACGTTTGCCATGCTGTAATAAAGCTATCAAGTGGTGCTAACCACCGACAAATTGCTTTGGTAGCGCCAGTAACTGAGAGCATAACGATACAGGCTAGTGTCTCAACTAGTATTGCGAAATTACAAGCGAATATGGGGCGGAAGTATTCTGAGAATAAATTCCTTCTCAATACAACACAACACAAAAACATACACGAAATCTTTCTGACTTGGTCTCAAGTGTGCGCCTACCCAATAATAAGTCTGTTTAACCAAACGGCAATAGCTGAGTATAAGAGGTTTTTTTCACCTGTTTCGTGTGCTCAGTCGGGTGTGCAATTGTCAAGTAACTCGCTGAATTGATATAAATAACGCTCTGTCCAGTATCACCCTGCATGACCTATAAAAAACTACCAACAAGATTGCAAATGCACCATATAAATGACCATCGTACCAGAGGTCACTGATTTGTGTATGGCAATTTTTTTGGTGAACTATTTTACAATCATATAAGAACAAAATACCCCTCATCAGCCTGCATCACTGTCAGAACTACTAATTCAGAATTGACTCAGGGGAAATTTTACACTTTTCTATAGAATTAAATGATATTTTGGATATTACAATTTAATTTAAAGTATTTTGTGCCATTCCCGACAAAAGTGTTACTTACTTCAAACTATTTTAATTCTGAACAGGAAGGAAAAATCCTCTAATTCCTGGCCGAGGTAAGCGCGCGCTGACACATGTACGATGATATAGTGCGTTTTCAGGGGATACGAGAACGAAAGGTCCGCTTTGTGCACACTGAGATTTTTCCAGCCACATTTCTTGCGCTTTTGTTTTTACACAGAGATTTAGTACAGAGCATTCGTACGCGTAGCGTAGTGATGTTATTTGTCACGTGATAACATGACATCGCATACTATGCGTGGCACAAACGTTCGGGACCACAATGACATTTCTACACGTAAACGTATTAATAATTAAGCAGTTTAGGTTTTGAGGTTTTTCACGCCACGACATTTCCGTAAAATCTCATAAATTATTGGGATAAAGAGAATCGACTGATATAATTAAAATGCAGAACGAGGAAGGAAAATAGTCGTCATGTAGGCCTAAAGATTTTTTTTCTTAAAAGTGTACACGAATTTTCGATGTTTGTAAATGCAGCGAAATCATCAGGGACGTCAAACTGAACCAGGCAATAAGCGTATACCATTGCGTATCGTCATACGAACGTGTAATAACATGTAAATAAACCTCTCTAATCTTAATCCCTAAGATAAGAAATTGTACGACTAATTACGCAAGATATGATAATGGATTGTACACCTGTAAAGCAAATATACTCCTTCCGTTGCTAATTGCACAGGGTACAGGGGAAAGTCACTATAAATCGGAAAATCGTGAAAATTGCTGATAACCCATTTGTGACTGTAACCCTAAATTGCGTTATTTAATCACTATACCATGGTTTTTGCCTTTCAAATTTGTGCTTGATACCCGTTGAGGTCAAAGACAGTGTAAGCCATTATTATTATTGGATCAAAAGGATCAGATGTCATCAGCTGATAAACTCGTCATTAAGGGCGCCCACACTGTGATACTCTCAATCATAACAAATGTAATAGTCGCGCCAGCGGCTTACTGACTACGCATGCGCTTATTCATAATATACTATGCGAGTAACCGGAAGTGTACCCTTCTTTCTCAGTTGGGCGCCGCCATGTTTTTTTTTTTTGAGTACTCGTAAATAAACAAATACGAAACAAATTACTATGATATAACATGCCTTTTATAAAATATACCTCTTTTATTAGCCAGTAAATGTTATTATACACCTTGTCGCTGATACAAAGTATCGTTGATATAGATAAACGGAGAAAACTGTCGTGCACATGAACGGGGGCATACGCAAAGAATGCTGGGATTGAATTATAGAAGAGCGCCCCCTGTGTCAATAATTAGATTCAAAAATTGCAAGTTTTTAGACGGAACGCTATAGTTTTCAGCTTGCAAGTGGAAGGTGGGCAGTGCGGTTACCATTGCAATGATAATGATTGCATAATACGTCCCTTGTTTATCGCAATAGGCTGTTATCATAATTGTAAAAATTGCCAATTTTTGTCCAAAATTTTTAAACGCTACAGAAAATCTATGCCTGCCCTGCTGCAGCCTGTGCAGGGTTTGACATCGTGTGTACGTGAACTGCTTTCATCAGAGGGAAACTGGGCATAGTTGGCATATAAACGTTTATGAAGTAACAATTACAGTTTATCATGAATCAATACAAATAACATTGCCAATCTTAACCCCTGGCGCGACACCAAGGGCTGAGCCCTATATAATATTAGTCTAAAATTAATATCACGAATACATTCTAATTTTTATCAGATGTCAAATAGCTCTTTTAAGTTCAAAGAAAGTTAATATTGACACACTTTTTACATCTGATTGCTAGTACCGTAAAGATGTGGCTTGAAATTCATCGCTGTTTGAAATTGGGTACAATATGTTAAGTATCATTGAGTCATTACCATCCTCCTCACAAACTTGACCAAATTCATACAGATTTCAAACATAGTCCCCATTAGTCATAATCTTTTTTCTGCTTTTTTCACTTTGATATCTACAACATGCGCGCTCCGATGCAAGTTAACCGTGGTAAATATCAAATAATGAGAATTATCACAAAAGTACAACAGTTTATTTTGCATCACAGCGAGCGAACCGTCGGTATATGATCTGCAGTGCAATATGCTAAATACATTATGCTATAACTTCAAATCAATGAGCGCTCTTAACCCGGATTAATTTTCTTTAAAACAAGTTACTAGTATCTTACAAGCGAAGCAAATATTGCCCTCTGAAGCTCAACGACTTTACAAGAGAAACATACATCGACATGAAATATTGCAAACACGATATAGCAATGTATAGCTTACTGAATATTCTTTATAAAATGATAAAATCATATCTCTTAAAGCGCTAATATATATTTAGACTGCATAATTATCGAGTGTTTTTTCCTCGCGATCACACTAACTCAAACACTATCGAGTTCCGGCTCTTTTGGGAAATAATAATCATTCGACTGTATTCCTTTGTTTCAATATATGTACCGTGCTTGTCAAAAGTTTAACATTAACGAGTATGTATTTGCCTCTTTCCCGCCGTTCAGCCACGCAGTGAAAGGCTTGAGCCAGGCTTGATCCGCAAATACACGAAGTACTAAATTTATATGATCACGAGTAACTTGCTTAAACAACAATATTGTCAGGCGAACAATACAGTTGATTGGAATAGAAGAAAGATATTTGCATACCTTATTCAAAATTAAGTGATCAAGAAATCACAGTGCGTTGTCCAGCCATCCACAGCATCGATGTTCTGGTATTCTCTCCGAATTCTGTAAGACACTTACGATTATATGGCTATCACACGTGAACTACCACTCTGCCACTTGAATGGACCTAGCGTAACCTATTTATGTACATATCTAGGCAATTCATAAGCAAATTAGATTTTTGGCGGGAAAGCAGTCATCCGCTATTTATTATACTGTCTTCGTTACGCGCGATCAAGTTATCTGGCCGGGCAGTTTAATTATAGTAACTAAACACCTATGATAGGAACTCACGGGATTTGAAAAAAAAAAGCGATAATTGTTACTTTCTTTCATTTTATTATGAATGTCGTTCTTACGTTGAGGAAGACAAACGGACATTATACTTCTCTAACACTAGATTGTACGTTACGGGACTTCTCTCAACGCCATTCATAACCTAATTATATATTTTGCAGAAGGGTTCCACAGTGCAAAAATAAATTATGTGTTCCTTGCGCATCGCCGCTTTCTTTTAAAATGAAAGTTTTATTATAGTAAGAAAACGTCGCCGGAATTGATTGGTGTGAAAGATCTTCAAACCGGTTTCACACACCCACACCTAAAATCTTGTCTATTGTGTCGATCTTTCTGAGGCGCTGTTACTCTCTTCTGAAAGGTGATTCTATTACCCGAATGATTTATTTTACACCCCGGCCTAAGGTGAAAATTCAATACTTGAAGACTTTACTTCTTCAGTTTATTTTAGTCAGTGTGCATTTGTAAATGTAGCTTCTGTTGTTGAGATTTTTCTTCTGTCGAATTGTTAATGTATATTGGTAACAAGATCAATGTGACGTAATAGAAAATGTTTGTAACTTTTAAATTCCGTCAGTTTTACAAACTCATCAAAAACATGTTTCGTAAGCTGATATATTTTACATATTTTTGACCTTGACTAAATTTTTGCAGGGAAAGTCGAGATGTTCGTAGCTGCCCTCACAATGGCATATGCGGAAGACACGCCTTCTCACAGAGTTATTGTGCCCCATGTCTACCGGTATCTATGGTCTGCTCCCTCCCAACAACGGCTCAAGCTCACGTCTTCCTTCTCCACACCACTGAAACTCTCCATGGATCACTAGATGTACATATTCCGACATAAAAAAAGTAATTTTACACAATTATGAGCGCAGCACTATCTTTTAGTCATGCGTACGTGTGTTGCAACCAATATCACAGCAAAACTGTGCAAGTAACTTTTGGACATTGCTTCCCTCTATGTTAGGCGCTAAATCTGCCCAGTAGATCAACCACTGCATTCCTCTCCCTCTACCTATTTTCCAAAACTCTCCGCCCACTGAAATTCCATGCCCGCCCACTGTAAAGATTGACTTTTCAGCCCACCAGTGCCACGAACGGCTTCGTTGACGACACCTGCCTTCTGTAACATATGATAATATTGGGTTTTTATATAGCGCTCATATCCACAAGTACATGTGATCAAGGCGCTTTACAATTATTATTACCCCTGATCACTGGACCTAATATGATACCACTCAACTCCCTGGGGAGCAAACAACAGCTCACATGTGCAGCCAATGAGCGCAGCAGAGCTAAACACACACATTACAACCACTGTCCTACAGGTACCCATCACTCCTGGTGGGGAGAAGCAATGAGGAATAAAGTGCCTTGCCCAAGGCCACAACACCACAGCCATGCCGGCGCTCGAACTCACCATCCTAGCTTTGATCGTGAGTCCACTGCTCTAGCCACTGGCCCATGATGCCTCTTAAATATATACGGTGCATTGCTGGAAAGTGACGGGTAATATGGCTGCAAGTAAGGAGAAACACGGAAACAATCTGAATTTCGTCCATCTATATCGATACCATGTCAGAATTAGCTCGCAAGTTTCTCCAGTTAAGTACCGTTAAACACATTTAGGAGATGTAAAGTCGCGTCGAACTTGTTTAAAAACCGAGTCAAATACGCCCAATGGGAGACCACACCGACTTTTAGAACTCCAGTCTACTAGACACAGCGCTGACAACAGTGAGACAAACGGAGAGGTACAAAGCATGACACCAAAAACCAACATCGCGCTAACATATATTACCACTTACAATTACCACCGACATTAACTATAGCGTTCGTAAAGCGCCCGTCAAGTCGTCTGACAATAAGCCTAATCAAGAAAACGAACAATGTCGCCTTAAGAATCGCCAAATGAACGCGGCGAGGAAAGATTTGTCCAGATAGCTACATCACAAATTAATGATGAGTGTAATGTTAACGATAAAGATGTTACGGGAAAAGAATCTAAAATGTCGACATCAATATTTAAAGCGTGATTATTTGATAAAATGTCATTGAATACCGTCCTAAACATAACACGTGAGAAACGGAAGAAACTCTTCATGAAGCAGCTTTGCAAAATTTTAAGTTGAATCCAGTTGCAGTTATATGTTCGCCCACTCACAGGGTTCGACTGCGGCGAATATAATCATGCAGGATTTGTCTGGTTTTGCGTGCTTTATTTTCTGGTACTTCAGAATTCACATTCTTCATAGGTTAATACTCTGGACTTGAATGCAAACGAGGCATCTCTCTCGTTTTGAAGTGTTATTCACTGATGACGTACTGCATTGTGTTATTATATGATGAGATACACTTAGAAAGGTTATGGTTGATTG
Organism: Ptychodera flava; assembly: GCF_041260155.1. NCBI lineage: Eukaryota > Metazoa > Hemichordata > Enteropneusta > Ptychoderidae > Ptychodera > Ptychodera flava. The sequence continues at coordinate 6,631,220 of NC_091930.1, forward strand.
TTGTTTCTCTCCTCGGCTGGCTAGTTGCTAGTGATTCCCCTGTGAAACTTTGGTCTTATTTGACCGAATGGGGAGAGGAATTCGTCGGATTTTTGGAAATGCTGCGTTTTTTGTTTGATGTTATTTAGGTGTTGATGTTTTGTTGTTGTTGTTTTCTGTTTTGTTTTATGAGGATTTCGGAGAAAGAGCCTCACACTGTCACACAGAGGTTCCTATTGCTGCAGTCTGGCGATGCCGAGCTGTCGTTGCTATGGCGACCCTAGACCGCTGACACCTTCGACCATGCTGTAAGGATACATTCACACATATTATCAACAGCACCACCCTCATGAATGTTACCCACCTTCCAGTTCTCAACGAATCATCACCTCTCAGACTATAAGACTAATTTCGAGCCTTGATATGTCACGTTAACCATTCTGAATTCTTTAAAGTGGTGTTTACCACTAACAAATTGCTGGGGCAGCGTCAGTAACTAGAAGCATAACGAAACAGGCTTGTGTATTAACTCGTATTCAAAACTAAGAGCGATTGTAGCAGAAGAATACTCAGAAGGATACTTTCTCGATTCAACACAAAAATACAAACACGAAATATGTTTGACTATGTCTCGCTTGTGCGCATGTCCATTAAGCGGTCGGACTTATCAACAAAAGGCAAGAGCTGGGTTCATTGTCCGCTTATACCTAAAGTCACAATAAATTTTGTTGTGAAATTGTAATTTTGCTTGCTGGAAATACACATAAATAATGCTCTGCTCAGTGTGAACGTACATGACTTGTACAACGACTGAGTATGGCATCCAGAAAGATCTATTTGGTTGCTAGAGATAAATACACTTTGAGATATCTTTTTTAAAATTAACTTTTCTGATATTTTATGAGATTTGTATACTTTGTAACTTTAATTTGCACTCATTAAAGTATTCTTCGTTTTCAGTTCATTAAATAAACTACACATTTATCTATTAATATCATTACAGGTTCTTCCAGTACAAAAAGAACATTTCGTCAAAGACTCTCACTGGCGGACGAGGAGTCTTTGATTTTGGCTGTTTGTCGGATGAAAAATATTAGGGGTTTGTCTTGTTATTGAAAAGTAACATTTCGAAATTTAAATAAATCTAAAAAGGCAAATAATTAAAAATATATCTTTTAGGCTCGAAAATAAAAATATTAGAGGCAAAAAGGCTGAAATGACTACACATTCCCACCGATATTAGTCTTTTCTTTGTATTATTCTTAAAACTCCATTGTGTATTTTATGATTATTCTTGAATTCACTAGTCCAATTTCAAACTTAAGAGTTGCTGCACGTTTCACTTTTTGTATTTGGTGGCAGACGCATACTCAAATGTATGGTATTTGTTTAAATGAGGTCAACATTGCTACAGATATGTCAATGAGCAAGAAAAATGTAAGTTTTAAGACAAACATACCTTTCAACTGTTGTCGAAATCCGAAAATCACACTCAAGACACCGACAGGTTCGATGGGTGGTTTTAGCTTCCACTTAGGTAAACTGTCTTCATTGTCAGTATATACACGCTGACCTATTTCTTACATATTCATCTACGCTATGCTTCGTGTCTTTTTGTTTACAGTACTCAAAGCACACAGAAGTATGACCTCGGGTCAATATAGGTCTTGGATGGTGACTGAATCGAGATTTATCATAAATCATCCATTTTGACCAGGTGACAAAATGGTCAGAAATGAATTGACAGTACTTATCATATGAAAAAAAACAATTGAGTAGTGAGCTTATTAAAGCTTTGTCGGTCACTTTTGAGAATAAATAAGTTGACTTGATTTAACAAAAAAGGAACTCTGCAAAAGATTTGCTAAGATTTGTTTTTAAATGTTAACTCTTTGTGGCCACAGGATAACACGCCTCAAATGTCGCAGATAATGCTTATTCACAGTGTGATCATAAATTATACTGTGTTGTTGCCGCATCGTCACCTCTGTGAAAGGGCAGTGTAATTTTAGTGACCACGCTCTGAGAAGGGTGTTTTGTGGACAGAAGCGTCATTATCTCTTGCGCTAGAGGGACTAACGTCGCACCCCGTCTGAGCAACTATTCACACCTCCACGTCCATAAATCATTGTGTGCCTCTGTCATTTTTTTTGTTCACCTTTGTCAAAAGCTTCTATTAGGCCAGAGAAAAAAAAACTTTGTTTAATCGGATTTTTTGGACCAAGTTCCAGGAGCGGCGAGCGAATTTTTTTTTTTTTTTTTAGGCCGAAGGTAAACGCGGTTCTCTGGCATTTTTGCAAAGATGCAGACAAGGCAAGATAATTGTTTCCTTTTTTACCAGAAATATCGCAGACAAGAAACACTGATACTGGTAATAACTGAATTCAAGACTATATTTCCCAACAATAACATAGGCCATTACATTCACAGTTAGTGTTTGCACAACATATTCTGAGTATTTCAACATTCTCTCAGAATAAAACTGAAATGTACAGCAAATCACTGAAATCCAACAATTCAGTATTGTCCTTTAATATTGTCCTGGTGGGACCTAGCATCTGAGTTTTTTCATTTTACTTTGGCCCCATGTTTTGACCTCTTTACCACTGTCTATACACATTTTACACGATGGTCTAACAACACTGTACTGTAATCGGAGTGAAGTTATATAGTCATCATTCAGATCGTACTTTAACATCGACGCAACCATGTGTTTTGTCATTGCCGTAATTTTTATACTTTCGATGCAATTTTCATTCAATCGGATGCACCGTCCATCTGCTGTCACGATCTTGTTGAACAAATCGCCGAACGAAATATCAGGACAAACACTGAATAGCGTCTTTAGAACTAACTGTTGGCCATCACGTCAAATGTTGGCGATCAAATTAATACTAATGTGACATGTACTAACCTAACCAAATCGACCCACTTTGCGTCGTGATTCGCCAAATTCAGACGTCACAACAACGTGTTGGCGGTCAACTAAGTCCGTACAAACACTCATTAAAAATCCCGTGCCCGCGAAAACCCGAAAAGTGTAGGGCGCCACCAGCGGCAGTACTAAACATATTTGCAATGCGGAAGTAAGAATTTGCCGCGATCAAAAAAAAAAGGAATTCCAAATATGCCAAAGTAGAAGCGGCGATTCCGATGAACAATTTATTTTTTCTTCCTGGCCTTAAGCAGCAATTTCTTTCGTGTTGGGACCTCTAACACTAGATTGTACGTTACGGGACTTCTCTCAACGCCATTCATAACCTAATTATATATTTTGCAGAAGGGTTCCACAGTGCAACAATAAATTATGTGTTCCTTGCGCATCGCCGCTTTCTTTTAAAATGAAAGTTTTATTATAGTAAGAAAACGTCGCCGGAATTGATTGGTGTGAAAGATCTTCAAACTCGTTTCACACACCCACACCTAAAATCTTGTCTATTGTGTCGATCTTTCTGAGGCGCTGTTACTCTCTTCTGAAAGGTGATTCTATTACCCGAATGATTTATTTTACACCCCGGCCTAAGGTGAAAATTCAATACTTGAAGACTTTACTTCTTCAGTTTATTTTAGTCAGTGTGCATTTGTAAATGTAGCTTCTGTTGTTGAGATTTTTCTTCTGTCGAATTGTTAATGTATATTGGTAACAAGATCAATGTGACGTAATAGAAAATGTTTGTAACTTTTAAATTCCGTCAATTTACAAACTCATCAAAAACATGTTTCGTAAGCTGATATATTTTACATATTTTTGACCTTGACTAAATTTTGCAGGGAAAGTCGAGTTGTTCGTAGCTGCCCTCACAATGGCATATGCGGAAGACACGCCTTCTCACAGAGTTATTGTGCCCCATGTCTACCGGTATCTATGGTCTGCTCCCTCCCAACAACGGCTCAAGCTCACGTCTTCCTTCTCCACACCACTGAAACTCTCCATGGATCACTAGATGTACATATTTCGACATAAAAAATAATTTAACACAATTATGAGCGCAGCACTATCTTTTGGTCGTGCGTACGTGTGTTGCAACCAATATCATAGCAAAACTGTGCAAGTAACTTTTGGACATTGCTCCCTCAATGTTAGGCGCTGAATCTACCCAGTAGATCAACCACTGCATTCCTCTCCCTCTACCTATTTTCCAAAACTCTCCGCCCACTGAAATTCCATGCCCGCCCACTGTAAAGATTGACTTTTCAGCCCACCAGTACCACGAACGGCTTCGTTGACGACACATGCCTTCTGTAACATATAATAATATTGGGTTCTTATATAGCGCTCATATCCACAAGTACATGTGATCAAGGCGCTTTACAATTATTATACCCCTGATCACTGGACCTAATATGATACCACTCAACTCCCTCGGGAGCAAACAACAGCTCACATGTGCAGCCAATGAGCGCAGCAGAGCTAAACACACACATTACAACCACTGTCCTACCAGGTACCCATTACTCCTGGGTGGGGAGAAGCAATGAGGAATAAAGTGCCTTGCCCAAGGCCTCAACACCACAGCCATGCCGGGGCTCGAACTCGCCATCCTAGCTTTGATCGTCAGTCCACTGCTCTAGCCACTGGCCCATGATGCCTCCTTAAATATATACGGCGCGTTGCTGGAAGTGACGGGTAATATGGCTGCAAGTAAGGAGAAACACGGGAAACAATCTGAATTTCGTCCATCTATATCGATACCATGTCAGAATTAGCTCGCAAGTTTCTCCAGTTAAGTACCGTTAAACACATTTAGGAGATGTAAAGTCGCGTCATAAGGTTGTTTAAAAACCGAGTCAAATACGCCCAATGGGAGACCACACCGACTTTTAGAACTCCAGTCTACTAGACACAGCGCTGACAACAGTGAGACAAACGGAGAGGTACAAAGCATGACACCAAAAACCAACATCGCGCTAACATATATTACCACTTACAATCAGATGCCGACATTAACTATAGCGTTCGTAAAGCGCCCGTCAAGTCGTCTGATAATAATCAAGAAAACGAACAATGTCGCCTCAAGAATCGCCAAATGAACGCGGCGAGGAAAGATTTGTCCAGATAGCTACATCACAAATTAATGATGAGTGTAATGTTAACGATAAAGATGTTACGGGAAAAGAATCTAAATTGTCGACATCAATATTTAAAGCGTGATTATTTGATAACATGCATGCCGGAAAATGCCAAGAGAGTTTGACCGGTTAAGAAGGGCTTGACTACGCAGTTTCTGCGTAGTGAAGCTTCATTACGTATTCATGGTGACCCCTGGCCAGCTGTCAATAACTTTGGGGGCTTTTGTTTTTGGCCTGCTTTGCATATGCGTCGTTGGACACGACCTGCCAATCACCCAGGTAGTCAATTAAACTATTAATTGACTGTTAACGACCCAATTAACACTATCCAGCAGTATCAGTCATATTTAATCGCGTGGCCCGGGTGGGCACAACGTAGGAACGCGTGTATTTCTATGTGTACGTTTCACTTGTGTTGTTTGTACCATCGTGTGTTTGAAGTCTTTGTTTCACCTACAGCATTACCTTCAGGTGACAGGCTTACTATTAATATAATGTTCAGTATCATTGCACCGAGTTCTGCCATAGACTCTCGAGAGTCTATGGTTCTGCCCACGGTGAAAACCACCGTTTTGCCTACCAATTACTGCCCGTCGCTGCCCGTCCTGAATGTAGCCTATCTATAGCTACAGTAATCACATAAATCATTTATCAGTTTTGATATATACTCCTAAATTGTAAGTTTGATCAAAATCGAGACCACATTCAAGGGCTATGCAGACTGTCCATGTACGCACACACAGTGACAAGAAGGCGGCAAACACCTACTCACCAAGCACATCGAATCGGCGAAAAGAAGCATAAAAAAGCTAGGCTCATCGCCAAAACAAACGCGCCAAGCGCTAACAAAAACCCATACCAAGCGGCCCTTTTCATGAGGCCACCAAATACTCCAAAAAGGGAACTACCAAAAAATACGATAAAATGACATAGAACACACAAACACTTAAAAGAAATAACAAAAATCGTACACATATCAAACAACTGAAAACACAACATTAAATACAAAATAAACAATCACAGTAACGTAACAGAAAACATGGCCGTGGAAATAAATCAGCTATTTCCAAAGAAAAGCCGACAACAACATGAATTCAACAACAACCTATCATCGCTCAAACTATGAAACTCCGAAAAATAGTACTAGGCAAAAGCCTTAAAATTCATTCGGACACCAACAAAACCAAACAGAATAAAACCACCTCAGGATTTCAACAAATAAAGTCGTATAATGTGACTACGCTACATCGTGAGACACAAACAATTGCAACAACACCAATTCAAGAAAAGTCAAATTGGACTCCACGAACAACAAAAAAACAAAAACTTGAAAGCTATCTGAAGCTTCTAAACTCGCACTTCTAGAGATACCCTTTCAAACAAGGAAACGAAACATGTCGCGTGCCAAAAGAATCACGATAAACCAGCTTGCAAACATTGGACAAATTTTGGGAAATAACCCTTCGACAAGGGTCGGTTTTTCGTTATTGTCAACACAAACGATTACGTACTCGAATGCGAAAGGCAATTACGTAACACTCAGTATTATACACAACAAGCCAGAACAAACAGTAAACAAAGTAAACGAACTATTAATTAAAATGTACGAGAACAAGCACATCAACCAGGATACTTGTAAGTATCTTGATCAAATAAACATAAAATCCGTACCCCGCAGTGGTACTTATTGCCTAAAAATTCACAAACCTCCGCAAAAATCTAAAAGACACACCAGTCAAAACAAAATTTACCGAAGTAAAGAAATATAGAACAAACAAACCGAACCACCAAACGGACTCACAACGTGACCAAAATTAATATACTTGCCTCGCTAATCGGAAAGCAAGACCACTAAAATGCATTAAAATAAATTTTCACAAACACAAACTAAGGAAAGAATCTACACTGCGACTGATGAGAAACCACACTCGTACTCGGGTTTCGAAACGCAAGCGTCAAAGGGCGACTCTATCAACTTTTGTAACAACATAGGTCCGGCTGCGTCTCGCCATAAGCTTTCCCCACACAAACAAAACATTACCGTACACACTAATCCAAACTTCTCTACAAATATCCAAAGCGAAACAAACATTTCATTAACACAAACAATCGGATAAGAATGTAGGAACACATTTTCGAAACGAATCAAACACAAACTCGACACAAAAACATTTAGGATAGTTAGGTGGGAGCCTGTTTCACATTTTTTACATCTCGCTATACTGTCTATGATTCTAAAAATAAAGTCATCTGCCACTTTTACTGTGTACGCGGTTTGGCAAAACTCATCTCTTCAATCGAAAGTCGGGCGATTTCATGGTTCTTTGGGGCACTTAAGTGTACGTCGAGCTTAAGGAATGTAGTTACATTCGCGATGTTTTATTCGAAAATTATTTATTCCTTCAAGGGCAAATGCACATAATTTATGCTGTTGGAAATACTGGCCGCTCATAAACAAGACAATAAACTCAATATATGTGCATCTTTACTTTTATTGTCAAAGTACCACCGACACCCACAAAAAACCAAATGGTTCAGTCCAGGTATTTGCAACTCTGCCATCCGACTGGTCAACAGGAAATCAACCATAAGTGTCTTTTGGCACGCGTATACGCCAGTCACCTAGGCGACGGTAATCTGCACCACTTATCACCATCGGGAAGGTACTCCTCCCCATATACCACTGGTGATCCCACCCTCAAGGCACTGCGTCATTCGACCAAGCATTGTTATTGTAATTTCCTGCATAAAATTAACAGCGAGGTCAACCGGTCAAACTCTCTTGGCATTTTCTCTCATGTCATTGAATACCGTCCTAAACATAACACGTGAGAAACGGAAGAAACTCTTCATGAAGCAGCTTTGCAAAATTTTAAGTTGAATCCAGTTGCAGTTATATGTTCGCCCACTCACAGGGTTCGACTGCGGCGAATATAATCATGCAGGATTTGTCCGATTTTGCGTGCTTTATTTTCTGTACTTCAGAATTCACATTCTTTCATAGGTTAATACTCTGGACTTGAATGCAAACGAGGCATCTCTCTCGTTTTGAAGTGTTATTCACTGATGACGTACTGTATTTTGTTATTATATGATAAGATACACTTAGAAAGGTTATGGTTGATTGTTGTTTCTCTCCTCGGCTGGCTAGTAATGCCAGTACAGTTGCTAGTGATTCCCCTGTGAAACTTTGGTCGTATTTGACCGAATGGGGAGAGGAATTCGTCGGATTTTTGGAAATGCTGCGGTGTTAAGGTTATCGCGTTTTTTGTTTCATGTTATTTTAGGTGTTGATGTTTTGTTGTTGTTGTTTTCTGTTTTGTTTTATGAGGATTTCGGAGAAAGAGCCTCACACTGTCGCACAGAGGTTCCTATTGCTGCAGTCTGGCGATGCCGAGCTGTCGTTGCTATGGCGACCCTAGACCGCTGACACCTTCGACCATGCTGTAAGGATACATTCACACATATTATCAACAGCACCACCCTCATGAATGTTACCCACCTTCCAGTTCTCAACGAATCATCACCTCTCAGACTATAAGACTAATTTCGAGCCTTGATATGTCACGTTAACCATTCTGAATTCTTTAAAGTGGTGTTTACCACCAACAAATTGCTGGGGCAGCGTCAGTAACTAGAAGCATAACGAAACAGGCTTGTGTATTAACTCGTATTCAAAACTAAGAGCGATTGTAGCAGAAGAATACTCAGAAGGATATTTTTCTCGATTCAACACAAAAATACAAACACGAAATATTTTTGACTATGTCTCGCTTGTGCGCATGTCCATTAAGCGGTCGGACTTATCAACAAAAGGCAAGAGCTGGGTTCATTGTCCGCTTATACCTAAAGTCACAATAAATTTTGTTGTGAAATTGTAATTTTGCTTGCTGGAAATACACATAAATAATGCTCTGCTCAGTGTGAACGTACATGACTTGTACAACGACTGAGTATGACATCCAAAAAGATCTATTTGGTTGCTAGAGATAAATACACTTTGAGATATCTTTTTAAAATTAAATTTTCTGATATTTTATGAGATTTGTATACTTTGTAACTTTAATTTGCACTCATTAAAGTATTCTTCGTTTTCAGTTCATTAAAGAAACTGTCATTTATCTATTAATATCATTACAGGTTCTTCCAGTACAAAAAGAGCATTTCGTCAAAGACTCTCACTGGCGGACGAGGAGTCTTTGATTTTGGCTGTTTGTCGGATGAAAAATATTAGGGGTTTGTCTTGTTATTGAAAAGTAACATTTCGAAATTTTAATAAATCAAAAAAAGGCAAATAATTAAAAATATATCTTTGAGGGTCGAAAATAAAAATTAGAGGCAAAAAGGCTGAAATGACTACACATTCGCACCGATATTAGTCTTTTCTTTGTATTATTCTCAAAACTCCATTGTGTATTTTATGATTATTCTTGAATTCACTAGTCCAATTTCAAACTTAAGAGTTGCTGCACGTTTCACTTTTTGTATTTGGTGGCAGACGCATACTCAAATGTATGGTATTTGTTTAAATGAGGTCAACATTGCTACAGATATGTCAATGAGCAGAAAAAGTGTAAGTTTTAAGACAAGCATACCTTTCAACCGTTGTCGAATTCCGATAATCACACTCAAGACACCGACAGGTTCGATTGGTGCTTTTAGCTTCCACTTAGGTAAACTGTCTTCATTGTCAGTATATACACGCTGACCTATTTCTTACTCATTCATCTACGCTACGCTTCGTGTCTTTTGTTTACAGTACTCAAAGCACATAGATGTATGACCTCGGGTCAATATAGGTCTTAGATGGTGACTGAATCGAGGTTTATCATAAATCATCCATTTTGACCAGGTGGCAACATGGTCAGAAATGAATTGACAGTACTTATCATATGAAAAAACAATTAAAGCTTTTTCAGTCACTTTTGGGAATAAAATTATTGACTTGATTTAACAAAAAAGGAACTCTGCGGAAGATTTGCTAATCTTTGTTTTTAAATGTTAACTCTTTGTGGCCACAGGATAACACGACTCAAATGTCACAGATAATGCTTATTCACAGTGTGATAATAGATTATACTTGTGTTGTTGCCGCATCGTCACCTCTGTGAAAGGGCAGTGTAATTTTGTAACCACGCTCTGGGAAGGGTGTTTTGTGGACAAAAGCGTCATTATCTATTGCGCTAGAGGGACTAACGTCGCATCCCCGTCTGAGCAACTATTCACACCTCCACGTCCATAAATCATTGTGTGCCTCTGTCGTATTTTTTGTTCAACTTTGACAAAAGCCTCTATTAAGCGGCAATTTCTTTTGTGTTGGGACCTTAAAGTATATAAAGTGGGAGGTTGCGTGGTTTAATTGCAAGTCGACTGGTTTTAGGATATTAAAAATTCCAACTCAAAATGTGGTGAAGCAAATCTTACGGCATGAATGAACTAAATGATCCACTCCGATTCCAAACAATACCCGAAGTCGTAGTGGAAATAAAATTGGCGACATCTGTATTAAATACCGGTATAAATGCTGCTTTTCAAATGTCAGAAAGATACACGTTTGTGTCCCCTGTGACTTAATGTACATGTACATACATGTACATTTTACACTTACCCACATCGTTGTTTAAGATACAACTTTCATTTGTCAGTGGCTGTTTTCAAAATACGCTATGGGTAGTCATGTATATCTGAGCTTGTGGTAACTAGAGATCTGTTGTGGTCACTCAGTGAGTCACGATAACCCGTATGTGACATCACACCCTTTTGTATCAGCCTGACTACATAGTAAGCGGTCTCGTTTAAACATGCCGTGGCTGGGAAAAGGGATGCCCTCTCGGGCCCGGACTTAAAACACGTGAATATTCTCATGGTACTAACTGAATCTATAGTCTGTGTTATTGATCAATCGAAGCGTCCAACATCCGTGTAAGTTTTGTTCACATCGGACTACTCCACGCTGCAGCGTACTTTGTGCCAGCCGTGGCGGTAACCGGGCAGGTGAGCCTGGGCACTAGACTATCCCGTACTGGTGTGTTGAGGGTCTCGAACGAGATAACAAGCTAAACTCTGGTTATCGTCCTAAGTAGTTGTGAAGCAAGAGTCGCAATTAAAAGTTACTTGCAGTACACGGTAATTACCGCTTTGAGCTCAGTGACTGTACAAATCATCATGAATTTTCTTCATGAAAATATTCAAAAAATGAAGGTTTGTTATCAGCACCTTAACCCGATTTTAGCCACTCAAAGCCGGAAACATACGGAATAAGTTTTTTTCACTCAGAGCTCGGCTTTTTGCAGTTTTCTTTTGTATATTTTGTGGGAAAAACTCATGAATCTGGTCATAACACATTGTGATATGCGTCAATTCCTTGATTCCATGTCCATGCTACCGACTGGTAATCCCTTAAATGTAGGCATTTCTGTTGATATATTCTCACTGATAGTGAGATGTTTTCAAATTTGCCTAAAAATATAAAGTGTAGGAGGTTACTTGTCAGCTGGACTCGTCTAACTCATAGGCACACAAACTCGGGCGTGAAAATGCCGGGAGAGACTATCCCCCGATGATAGACAACTTGACATTCATTGATGTTTAGCCTGTGCGATGATATGACAATAACATAAGCACTGTAGCGATCGCTTTGAAAGTTTCATAAATTTCATCCGTTGTTGCTTTCATTTTGACCTGAAGTTTTAACACCTCTGCATAGCTGGTAATAAGGCGTTGTTAGTTTGTTCATTCATATGTCCCGACATAATGACAGAGGTCACATTCTCACCCCTTCATTAGAGTTCGTGTTTCGATCACTCAAAGTCAAGAGACAGAGCACTGCACAGCTTGTTTTGAGAACGGCCGGTCATCGGCTCATATTTTGCCGAAGAATAACTGTCAGAGTATCGCATTCTTGCTTGTCAGGGCATATTTCTGCTCCACGATGCTGCGCAAAAATCACGGTTAAAAAGTACAAGGTTTTCTTGTATAAGTCTGTGGTCTACGACGATGAAGGAAATGTTAGTCTTTGGTCGCTTGTCTTTTCATCTTTCAAAAAACTGAACAATTGCAAGATCATGCCTTTGGTCCCGTCCCAGACTTTCAAGGGAAAATGCGATGTGCTTTACTTGTAGCTAACTTCTAAACCCAAGTTGCACCACTCTTTGTGTAACACTACAGTGCTAAACTAGCTACTTCGATGCAATCACAAACCAACCAATTACAGAGGCAATAAATGAAATACCAGAACAAAATATTTTTGTACCAAATGCCATCTGTACATTTAATAAGTTTTGATCAATTTTCAACGATGTAAACAATCTTAAAATTCTTATTGTTGATCTTGAAATCCTTTTTTCTCATAAAAATGTTAGAGTTCTAGGCCCACCGCACGGCAGGTAGGTACGCGTGAAGATTGGCGTGGCGTTTTACGTATTTTATCACAATGACGCCAAAACAACACACCTGATGCGATTGGTTTTAGATGTACAGGCCGTGTAACTGTTGTAACGTTGTAGATATCAGGTGAGATAGGGACAAATAGTAAAACCTAACAAGAATGCAAAAGGCGGGCTTTTCTGGACCGCAATTATTGTTTACATCTCGGTCCGTTTTCACCGTACCTTTGTCGCCTGACCTGGATTTGACAACAGTCAGAATTGATGGTAGTGCAGGGAAATACTAGGAATAGTTCTACACATAGCATAGCTTATTTATTTCATCCCAACCCCCTATTGTATTGGTATCTCGCCAGGTACCACGCTAAATAAAACATGCACTATTAGTAACTGCAGGCAATAATTGTTTGAGGAGAGAAGGGCTGTGTCGCATAACGCCTCTGTCAAAAGTGGTATGCGACAATGTTGAACACTGAAGGCGCTATCAATCCGAACAAAATAAATAGAAATACTGCTAATTAAAAAGGGCATTCATTCATGCTCATTTTAGACTAACTTACGACAGAGAATGGAGTAAATTTGACTGAGAAAAATGTTAAGCTATATATATTTGCAGATTTGCCACACGAAATAGCCAACAGAAAAATAATATCGTGACACACGTTTTCGTTTCTCAACTGTATTTCTTGTATTTTTCAGGAACATTATGACGTCGTCGCCAACGTAGAATAGTAGTAGTTGTTCAATCAAAGGTATTACATTCATACGCTCTGTTTACATATGATAAAACAACGTGAACGTAATACACAGTCAGAAATCATTGAAATAAATGAAACATAAACAACAGTAGGAGAGTTTTGTATTCCGGGGCTCAAAATTAACTTTTTATAAGATAATTGCGGTGAGTAACCGTGTCCGAAATTTAGTGGTTCCAGGAAGATATCCAAACCAAAGCTTCACGGCTATTTTCAAATTGCCACTTAAAAATTAAAACTACTGTGCTACTAAAAAAGACACAAAAGAATATCATGCAGTCGGCCAAGTAATACAGTGATAGTGCGTGAAAGCACTTCCAAGTAGAAAACGAGACCACATAAACAGTACTTATATAGGTGCACATACTACTGTGAAGGTCAATTAGACCTGTCCAACGGTCTGTGGGCATATAAATATCAAAACATACAATAAATTGAAGAACTAACTAAACATCAACTGATCGTCGCGCTATCGTACTTAAAGTGGTAGGCTGTTGCGTAGATCGTTGGTTGAATGCCTTGGCCCACAGGCCAAGCCGGTGAGCTGGAGGGTCTGGAGAAATACTTAATTTCTTTGACTGCTCTCATTTATCACTACTTTATAAAGCAAGAGAAGTTGCCTTTGGTCAGGTTCTTCAAGCTATATATGCCAAAGAGTGAAAGCTCGTTAGATATGCAAGTTATAAATTAGCTGACATGAAAATGCTAAATTACTTTCAATATTGTTTTCGCGTGGTATCACCAATGTACATAGCATGTTTGTCAACTTTGGTCCAGTAAATCCCGCTAATGAGTAATTCATCGTGTGATATCGATGACCATCGTTCGTCTTATGGACATTGCCAGTCTCACAAAACTGAAATCAAACTTTTACTTGGGGGAAACAGTTCAGTCCTAGGATCTGTGATTATGCATTGGGCGTTGATGCCGGCCATAATCTCTCAGTTTGTGTTTAGAAGTTGAGAGGTCACCACCACGTCACTGTAGTGACGTGCTGCATAGAGCCTCGACCAACAGTTTTACGCTAGCAAAATGGCGGTCTGCGGGTAGTCATGTCGGGTAAGGCTAGAAAAAAGGTGATATTTCAGTGAATTTTGAGCGGATTTCTGGTCGTGGTGAGTCCCTAATAACCAAGCTGTCGATGAGTGTTGGCAATTTGTAATTTGGATGGAAACTTTTTCGAAATATCGTCGAACAAACTTGTGCAAAGGGTGCTTGCGGCGGATTTGGACGCTAGTCTATGCAATATCCCTTGGCTGTGGCAGCAGAGTTAAAATCGTAAAAGTCAAAACCAGCCCGTAAAAGGCAGGAATCCCGTCTGAAAACACCACAGCTATGGACCCACAGCTATTGCCGACCTAGCATAGAACAACACCGCTGTGTAAAACCCGTTGGTCAAAACTATTGATCATAAATTTCCTTTACTACAAGTTATGTATAAATGTTTACGTATCGATCACTTCATTTAGGTTCACACTGAAAGCTTTCTTATCGTGCTGTAGGTATGCATGGAGCTAGAAACGTGAGAATGATATACATATTGGGGCCATTTCATTCGAGCAAGTGCAACTGCTCCGTTATACAAATGTGCGCTAGGCTGCCGATCGTCTCTACAGCCGAAATAACAGACCTCGGCAAATTGCACAGTTGTTCAACACCGATTAGGTTTCATCAATTCATTACAAATATAAAAGTTAGGCTAACAACGGAATCAAACCAAGAGATTTAGTTTGCTCCATGGGTTTGCATTTCAGCGGGGTGCGTACACGTATATACGCGTACGGGGACGTTAACGACGCAGAAGTGGGACCAGGCCAGGTTCGCTGCAAGCCGTCTCTTGTGTACATATCGAAGTCATAGTATTCACATGGTGTCGGCGCTGCTCTTTAGAAAAGCTGTCAACATTTTGAAAGCCGTCGGATTTAATGCAACATATATCGGAAGAGATGCAACGGAACCAGAGGATCGCAGAGCCTGAACGTTCGATCATATACACACAGAAAACGAGGACCTTGTCTGTGGTTAACGACCCGGCATGACTTTGTAAAACAGACTCGTGATTGGCTATCTCTGATGACATATTCTAATGAATAATTAATTAACCCCAATTAACACTTCCGCGGTTTCCTAGCGTAACTGCCAGAGTTTGATTTTTGCGTAGGTCAGCGGAGCAGAAATTATGCTCTAGCTCGCGAGAATGTGCGACATAAGCTCACGGGTGTGAACACCTAAGTTAAAAACCTAAGAGTTGCTTCACATTTCACTTTTTGTAATTGGTGGCAGATGCATGATCAGATATATGGTATTTGTTTAAATGATGTCAACATGGCTACAAATATGCTAATGACAAACAAACCTTTCTACCGTTGTCGAAATCAAAAAATCACACTCAAGACACCGACAGATTCGATGAGTGCTTTTCGATTTTCACTTAGGTAAACTGTCTTTTCAGTTCGTTTCTGAGTAATGGTAGATACATGCTGACCTATTTCTTACATATTCATCTACGCTACGCTTCGTGTCTTTTATTTACAGTACTCTACGCACACAGATATGGCCTCGAGGTAATCTAGGTTTCAGATGGTGACTGAATGAAGGTTTATTTTAAACCATCCACTGTGACCAGATGAAAAAATGGTCAGAAGTTCATTGACAGTACTTACCATAGGAAAAACGATGGACTACCGAGCTTATTAGAGGTTTACCAGTCTCTTTTGGGAAAAAATGAACTTGATTTAACAAAAACGGAACTCTATTCGAAACACTTGCTAACTTTTATCTCTAAATGTTTACTCTTTATGGCCACTAGACAACACGCCTCAAATATCACAGAGAATGCTTATTCACAGTGTGATCATAAATTGTATTGTGTTCTTGCCGCATCGTCACACTCTCTGAAAGGGCAGTTTAATTTTAGTAACCACTGTCTGAGGAGGGTGTTTTTGAACAAGAGGCATTAAATTTTTCAGTGGAGGGACTACTGTCGCACGCCGATCTGAGCAAATATTCACACCCTACGTCCATACACCATTGTGTGCCGCTGCTGTAGATTTTTTTTGTATATCATGCAACCGTTCTCCAGCATTTACTTTAAAAATGCCTTTTTTGCAATTTCTATCTTGCATCAGTTTTTTAATAAAGAAACCAAAAATATCACTACGCTTTTTCCGAAATGTGTAAACATTCTTTCCAACAAATAACATCAAACTAGGGTGAGCTCATAGTCTCGAGCAGCTATGTCATTTCATTAAAGTGACAGTTTGTAGTAGATGGGCTTTAGATAAAGAAATTTTCAGATACACCTCTTTGTCACACGTATTGATAGCCTAGTATTGACTAGCGTGCGGCCAGCTCCTGAGATCGACTACTCCGCGCTGCAGCGTACTTTGTTTCACCTGCGGCGGTGACCGGTCAGGTGAGCCTTGACACAAGACGACTGCAAGCGCGCGTGGAGTGCTCTCAAGGATGATGCTATCGAATAGTGCGATATGTTTTATCCAAAACGAAAATATAAAGATGCTTTTGATTATATTCATTTTTAAATTTGATTTAGCAGTTTTATAACTTACTATTTTGTTCAATGATATGTTCCGACATAATGAGAGAGGTCACATTCTCACCCCTTCATTAGAGTTCGTGTTTCGATCACTCAAAGTCAAAAGACAGAGCACTGTACAGCTTGTTTTGAGAATGGCCGGTCATCGGCTCATACTTTGCCGAAAAATAACTGTCAAAAGACCGCATTCTTGCTTGCCAGGAGAATATTTCTGCTCTGCAATGCTATGTAAATATCACTGATAACAAGTATAAGCTGTTCTGGTAAAAGTCTGTGGTCTACGACGATAAAGTATCAACAATGCTAGTATTTGGTCGCTTGTCTGTTCGTCTTTCAAAAAACTAAAACAACTTTGCAAGATCATGTCCTTGGTCCCGCCCCAGACTTTCAAGGTAAATGGCGAAGTGCTCTATGTGTAGCTAGCTTCTAACCTCAAGTTGCAACACTCACGGTCTCTTTGTCCAACACTACAGAGCTACACTAGCTACTTCAATGCAATCACCAACCACCATTACAGAGGCGATACATGAAATAGCAGGACACAATATTTTTGTACCAAATGCCATCTGTAGATTGAATAATTTTGAACAATTTTTAACCATGTAAGCAATCTGAAAATTCTTATTGATGATCTTGAAATCTCCTTTTCTCATAAAAGTGTTAGAAGTTCTAGGTCCACCGCACGGCAGGTATGTACGCGTGAAGATTGGCGTGGCTTTTTACGTATTTAATCACAACGGCGCCCAAACTACGCACCTGAGAGCGATTGGTTTTAGATGTACAGGTCGTCTAACTGTTGCAAAGTTCTAGATATCAGGTGAGATAGGGACAAACAGTAAAACCTAACAAGCATGCAAAAGGCGGGCTTTTCTTGGCCGCAATTATTGTTTACATCTCGGTCCGATTTCAAGGTCCCTTTGTCGCCTGACCAGGATTTGACCACAGTCAGAATCGATGGTAGTGCTGGGAAATACTTGGAATAGTTCAACAGATAACTTATTTCCCCCCCCCCCTGTTGTCTTGGTATCTGCCCAGGTACCACGCTAGGTAAAACGCACACTATTAGTAACCGCAGGCAATAAATATTTAAGGTTGGAAGGGCTGTGTCGTATAACGCCTCTGTCAAAAGTGGTTTGCGACAATGTTGAACACCGTAGTCGCTATCAATCCGAACAAAATAAATAGAAATACTGCTGATTAAACAGAGCTTTCATTCATGCTTATTTTAGAGTAACTCACGGCAGAGAATGAAGTAAATTTTACTGAGAAAAATGTTAAGCTAATATATATATTTGCAGATTTGCCACACGATATAGTTAACAAACAAATAATATCGTGACACACGTTTTTTGTTTCTGAACTGTGTTTCTTGTATTTTTCAAGAATACTTTTATGTTGTCGTCAGCGTATAGTAGTAGTTGTTCAATCTATGGTATTACATTCATACGCTGTGTTTACAAGATAAAACCACGTGCACGTAATACACAGTCAGAACTAATTGAAATAGGCCTACATGAAACATAAACAGCAGTAGAAAAGTTTTGTAGTACGGGGCTCACAAGTAAATTATTATAAGATTATCGCAGTGGGTAACCGTGTCCGAAATTTAGTGGTTCAAGAAAGATATCCAGACCAAAGCTTTACTGCTATTTTAAAATTGCCACTAAAAATTACTACTACTGTCCTACTAACAAAGACACAAAAGAATATCATGCAGTCAGCCAAGTAACAGAGTGATATAGTGCGTGAAAGCACTTCCAAGTAAGAATATAATGTAGAAAACGAGACCACACAAACAGTACTTAAATAGCTGCACATACTACTGTGAAGGCCAATTAGACCTGTTCCAACGGTCTGTGGGCATTTAAATATCAAAACATACAATAAATTGAAGAACCAATTAAACATCAACTCATCATCGCGGTAAGTGGTAGGCTGTTGCAGAGACCATTGGTTGAATGCCTTGGCCCACAGGCCAAGCTGGTAAGCTGGAGGGTCTGGAGAAATTCTTAATTTCTTTGACTGCTCTCATTGTATCACCGCCTTTGCTCAGGTTCTTCAAGCTATATAGGCCAAACAGTGAAAGCTCGTTAGTTATGCAAATTATAAATTAGCTGACATGAAAATGCTAAATTACTTTCAATATTGTTTTAACCTGGTATCATCGATGTATATAGCATGTTGCCAACTTGCTCAAGTAAATCTCGCTTATGAGTAATTCATCGTGTGATATCGATGACCATCGTTCGTCTTATGGACATTGCTAGTCTCACAAAACTAAAATCAAAACTTGTACTTGGTGGGAAAAGTTCAGTAGTTCAGTAGGATCTGTCATTATTCATGGGGCGCGGATGCCGGCCATAATCTCTCAGTTTGTGTTTAGAAGTTGAGAGGTCACCGCCTACGTCACTGTAGTGACGTGCTGCATGGAGCCTCGACCAACAGTTTTACGCTAGCAAAATGGCGGTCTCCGGGTAGTCATATCGGGTAGGGCTAGAAAAAAGGTGATATTTCAGTAAATTTTGAGCGGATTTCTGGTCGTGGTGAGTCCCTAACAACCAAGTTGTCGATGAGACTTGGCAATGTGTAATGTTCATTAAACTTTTTCGAAAAATCGTCGAACAAACTTGCGCAAAGGCTGCTTGCGGCGGGCTTGGACGCTAGTCTATGGAATATACCATAGCTGTGGCGGCGGGGTTAAAATCGTAAAAGTCAAAACCAGCCCGTAAAAGGCAGGAATCCCGTCTGAACACCACAGCAATGGATCCACAGCTATTGCCGACCAGGCACAAAACAACACCGCTGTGTAAAACCGTTGGTCAAAACTATTGATCATGAATTTCCTTTACTACAAGTTATGTATAATCGTCATGTTGAAAGCTTTTTGAAAGCTGTCGGATTTAATGCAACATATATCGGAAGAGATGCAACGGAACCAGAGGATCGCAGAGCCTGAAAGTTCGATCATATACATACAGACAACGAGGACGCTGTCTGTGGTGTACAACCCGACATGACTTTGTAAAACAGACTCGTGATTGGTTAACTATGATGACACTCAAGTTAAAAACCTAAGAGTTGCTTCACATTTCACTTTTTGTATTTGGTGGCAGATGCATGATCAGATATATGGTATTTGTTTAAATGATGTCAACATGGCTACAAATATGCTAATGACAAACAAACCTTTCTACCATTGTCAAGAAATCAAAAAATCACACTCAAGACTTTCACTTAGGTTAACTGTCTTTTCAGTTCGTTTCTGAGTAGTGGTAAATACATGATGACCTATTTCTTACATATTCATCTACGCTACGCTTCGCGTCTTTTTATTTACAGTACTCAACGAACACAGATATATGACCTCGAGGTAATCTAGGTTTCGGATGGTGACTGAATGGTGGTTTATTTTAAACCATCCACTGTGACCAGATGAATAAATGGTCTGAAATTCATCGACAGTACTGACCATATAAAAAAATGGACTAGCGAGCTTGAGGTTTGTCAGTCTCTTTGGAGAAAAAATGAACTTGATTTAACAAAAACGGAACTCTGCTCGAAACACTTGCTAACCTTTTATCTCTAAATGTTCATACTTTATGGCAACAAGACAACACGCCTCAAATATCACAGAGAATGCTTATTCACAGTGTGATCATAAATTATATTGTGTTCTTGCCGCATCGCCACCTCTCTGAAAAGGCAGTTTAATTCTAGTAACCACTCTCTGAGGAGGGTGTTTTTTTAACAAGAGGCATTAACTTTTGCAGTAGAAAGCACGCCCGTCTGAGCAAATATTCACACCCTACGTCCATACACCATTGTGTGCCCCTGTTGTATATTTTTCATGGAACCGTTCTCTGGGATCTACTAAAAGAATGCCTATTTGCATTTTCTATCTTGCATCAGTTTTTCGATAAAGTAACCAAAATATCACTACGCTTTTTAAGAAATGGTTTAAACATTCTTTTCACTAAATAACATCACACTAGGCTCAGCCCATAAGTTCGAGCAGCTATGTCATTCCAATAAAGTGACAGTTTGTAGTAGATGAGTTTCACATAAAGATTTTTTAAGATACACCTATTTGTCACACGTATTGATAGCCTAGTACTAGCCAGCGTGCAGCAAGCTCCTGAGTCCGACTTCTCCGCGCTGCAGCGTACTTTGTGCCACCGGCGGCGGTGACCGGGCAGACGAACCTTGACACAAAACGACTGTAAGCGCGCGTGGAGCGCCCGCACGGCTGATGCTATCGAATAGTGTGATATGTTTTATCGAAAACGAAATTATATGGATTCTTGTTTTGATTTATATTCATGTTTAAAGTTTATTTAGCAGTTTTATAACTTAACTGCCTGCAAATCGTGCCCAAAATAGAAAACGCTATCGAAGCTAGGTCGTGGCGACTTTTAAGCTTACCATGCTGTACCTACGCATGCGTACAGTGAACCGCTTGCGGCCGGCTTTGATAAAAAGTACATTTTGGTATATACAGTTCTCATGAATCAGAATAAATTTGGCCGACTACTTAACAAAAGAGATGTTAATCTTCCATGTCACTGCATATCTTACGTGGAATACTTTTTGAAAGACCAGATTCTATCCCGTACTGGTGTGTTGAGGGTCTAGAACGACATATTTAGCTAAACTCTGGTTATCGTCCTACATAGTTGTGAAGCAAGACTCGCAGTTAAAAGTTACTTGCAAGACTCTGTAATTACCAGTTTTGAGCTCAATGACTATACAAATCATCATGAATTTTCTAAATTAAAATATTCAAAAAAGAAGGTTTGTCATCAGCACCTTAACCCTATTTTAGCCACACAAAGCCAGAAACATAAGGGAATAATGATTTGTTTACATTCAGAGCCCGGCTTTTGACAGTTTTTATATATATATTTTGTGGGAAATCTCATGAATCTGTTCATAACACATTGCGATATGCGTCAATTCCTTGATTCTATGTCCATGCTACCGACTGGTAATCTCTTTAATGTAGGTATTTCTGTTGATATATTCTCACTGATAGTAAGTGGTTTTCAAATTTGCCTCCAAAATATAAAGTGTGGGAGGTAATTGGTCAACTGGACTCGTCTAACTCATAGGCACACCCACGTCGGCGTGAAAATGCCGGGAGAGACAATTACGCGATGATAGACACCCGACATTCATTGATGTTTAGCCTGTGTACTGATATGACAATAACGTAAGCAATGTAGCGATCGCTTTCAACGTTCATAAATTCCAATCATCTGTTGTTGCTTTCATTGTGACCTGGACTTTTAACACCTCTGTATAGCTGGTAAGGCCAAAAAAAGCAAATGTTTCTGGTCAGCGCGCGCGTCACTTGAACAACAGCGCGTCACCCTTTTTTTCCCCCTGGTTTGTGGCCGGTGGCCGTGGCAAACTAGCTTACATACTGATTACTATAACACCAAACCAAAACGGCTGAAGAGAAAGAGAAAATTCTTTGGGGCACATGATCAGTGACTGCATGAACAGTTTAAATGTTACTATATTGATAAAACTATAAAACTCAGTGTTCTCCCAAGGCCATAGCGGTCCCGCTACGCTTTGATTCTCCCCGCTACGCACAGGCTCTGCGTAGCTACCAGCTGTTGCATGCATTGTCTACACACTTACACTGTAATGTAGCGCTCACTGCAACTTTCAACCTGGTGAAAGAGTGGAAGGTGTGAAGTATGGTATGCATCAGATAAGTTGTCCGGAAGTGTTGAGAGGAACGTTAAAACAATAGAAGAATCGGCTGGGTTGTTCACAAATTTTCATTCCAGAACGACTATTACGACCAACAAAGACATCGCGGACAAGTGTTCACAGAGGTAGGCGGTGTAGCACTAGCGGGGCCTTTGATCACATTCCCATGCTTTGATCAACGAAATGGACCGCAAAAGAAACAAGAGTTGACTGGTGAGGTTGATTATGATTTTACAACGATGAGTTTTGTCTGAGTACGATCACGATCGCGATCGAGTTCACATTGCATAAATTTCAATATGGCGGCGGCCATGTTGGCCGACATGCTTATAACGTGTTGACATTGATCCTGGCGTCGCGTGTGGTTCCACTCTGACTCGTTCTCTGAAAGATTTTACACCTGATTTTCGAGTGATTCTAGTCGTACTTAGTTCATGTCTTGTGATCATCTTGTTTTTTTTTAATCAAGAATCGAACGACGATGTTCAGTGGCAGTATATGTAGAAGTTATGCAGGGGGGGGGGTAGCTGTGATATCGCAGCGGTACTTGTGGCGTGTATCGAACGCACTCGGGTCATTGGGGTCATCGCCACAGTGACCCCAATGACCCGAGCGCGTTCGATACACGCCACTAGTACCGCTGCGATATCACAGCTGGGGGGGGGGGGGGGCTTGTTGAAATCTATCCCCGTGATGAAAAATTATTCGCGGTGTTTGTCGTTCAAATATAATATAAAACTCAATTTCATACATTTGAATTGTGTAAAGCTTAAACTTGTGAATTTTCCTCTTTGTTGACAAATTTTGACAATTTTATTAGCAATTAATGAAACTCCAATCAGATGAACCATTTCTTGCTCTCAAAGTTTCAATCTGAATCTTCTGTTTTAATTGCAATTTTAATTACAATACTGTGATGATTTATTTAGTGTAATAAAGAGTTTCCATACTTGTGTGTTACCATTGCATTTTGTTGTGATGTACATGTATGTGTTGGTGCAATTGCAAGCTTACATCCATATGCAAATATAAATTAATGATACGCAAATGATTATGCAAATTAGCCAACAGCTTTGGCGCTTTAACTGACCCTCCTCCTCCCTTGAGGAGGGAAAGAAAAAAAAAGAAAAAAAATCCGCGTCGCCGCACAATTTTTTTAAGTAAGGCCTGACCAGAAACATTTCTCCTTTCTTTGCCTAAAAAGGCGTTATTATTTTGTTCATTCATATGTTCCGACATATGAGAGAGGTCACATTCTCACCCCTTCATTAGAGTTCGTGTTTCGATCATTCAAAGTCAAAAGACAGAGCACTGTACAGCTTGTTTGGAGAACGGCCGGTCATCGGCTCATATTTTGCCAAAAGATAACTGTCAAAGTACTGCATTCTTGCTTGTAAAGCAATATTTCTGCTCCTCAATGCTAAGCAAAAATCATGGATAACAAGTATAACCTGTTCTGGTAAGTCTGTGGTCTACGACGATGAAGTATCAATAAGTCAATGTTAGTCTTTGGTCGCTTGTCTGTTAGTCTTTCAAGAAATAAAACAACTTTGCAAAATTATGTTTTTGGTCCCGCCCTAGACTTGTCAAGGGAAATGGCGATGTGCTCTAGTCAACTCTTCTAATCTTAAGTTGCAGCACTCACGGTCTCTTCGTCCAACAGTACTGAGCTGCACTAGCTACTCCAATGCAATCACCAACAACCAATTACAGAGGCAATACATGTAATACCAGAACAATATATTTTTGTACCAAATGCCATCTGTAGATTGGATAATTTTGATCAAGTTTAAACGATGTAAACAATCAGAAAATTCTAATTGTTGATCTTGAAAACCTTTTTTTCTCATAAAAATGTTAAAGTTCTCGGTCCACCGCACGGCAGGTAAGCTTATGTACGCGTGAAGATGGGCTCGGCGTTTTACATATTTTATCACAATGGCACACAAACTAGACACCTGAAGGCGATTGGTTTTATATGTACAGGCCGTGTAACTGTTGCAACGTTGTAGATATCAGGTGAGATAGGGACAAAAAGTAAAACCCAACAAGCATGCAAA
This sequence comes from Ptychodera flava, assembly GCF_041260155.1. Lineage (NCBI taxonomy): Eukaryota > Metazoa > Hemichordata > Enteropneusta > Ptychoderidae > Ptychodera > Ptychodera flava. Next base: position 6,655,746 of record NC_091930.1, read on the forward strand.
AAGCGGGCTTTTCTTGACCGCAATTATTGTTTACATCTCGGTCCGTTTTCACGGCCCCTTTGTCGCCTTACCTGGATTTAACCACATTCAGAATCGATGGTAGTGCTTGAAAATACTTGGAGTAGTTCTTCATTAACCCCCCCCCCCCCGTTGTATTGGTATCTCCCCAGGTACCACGCTCGGTATTTAACGTGCACTATTAGTACCGCAGGCAATAGATATTTTAGGAGGGAAGGGCTGTGCCGTATAACGCCTCTGTCAAAAGTGGTTTGCGACAATGTTGAACGCTGAAGGCGATATCAATCCGAACAAAATAAATAGAAATACTGCTCATTAAACAGGGCATTCATTCATTCATTCATGTATTTTGGATTAACTTACGACAGAGAATGAAGTAAATTTGACTTAGAAAATATTAAGCTCTATATATTTTCAGATTTGCCAAAAGATACAGTCAACAGAAACATAATGTCGAAACACAACTTTTTCTTTTCCCAATTCATTTCCTGTATTTTTCAGGAATACTGTATGTGATCGTCAACGTATAGTACAGTAGTTGTAGTTTAATCAATGATATTACATTCATACGCTCTTTTACATGATAAAACGTAGACACAGTCAGAAATCATTGAAATAAGTGAAACATAAATAAACAGCAGGAGAAGAAGAACGAGTTTTGTAGTCCAGGGAATCAAAACTAACTTGCAATAAATATAATCGCAGTGGACAACCGTGTCCGAAATTTACTGGTTCCAGGAAGGTATCCGGACCAAAACTTACTGCTATTTTTTTAGATTTCTAATTAACAATTACTACAACTTTCAATCTCACTGACGAAGCCACAAAAATACCATGCAGTCAGCCTAGTAACACAGTGATAGTGCGTGAAAGCACTTTCAAGTAGGGATATTGTAGACAACGGTACCACAAAAATTACAGTATCGAAAGAGCTGCGCATACTACAACTATTGTGAAGGCCAATCAGACTTTCTCAAAGTCTGTGGGTATGTAAATGTCAGAACATACATTGTATTATATCATGCTACCATGCACCATTCTGATGGGACGAGAGCTCATTCCACCGATGCTCATTGTTTAAGCACTAATAGCCGTGGTAAAAACGGGCCCCGAAACAAGCATTTTCGAAAATTGCCTAGTCGATGCATTCGAACGTACACCTGTCTGTCTAAACCATAGACCCTCGAGAAAAACCGAAACAGTCCGCTTTGTTTCAAAGACGGAAGACCGAATTTTGATACACATATAAAGTGTGGGTCTGTAACTCACCTCTTGGTAAAAATTAGATCGTTGGGATCGATGATTAAAGACATCTCTAAAGCAGCACATTTGGGTGTGATGTACACAAATTATTGCAGTATTAGAGCGACAGCGCACCTTGCACTTTGCTTGATATTGCGGGAGTCGAGACGCGATATATCCTACCGCTCTTTAAAACGGAGCTAGTATTCGTTCATACACTAATAAATTGACACTTCCTCACAGTAACGGTATGTCAGATATTCTTTACCAAAGTTTGGGCTGTAAGTGTAACAGACCGGGGTGTCCTAACGATGTAGACCAAGAAGTTCAAATAACGATGGTATGACTCCTGGCGACTGCGACGAAATTTGACATCAAATGCAACGAGCAGTGTCAGCGTCCAGCTATCGCTGCATCGGGCAACACACTCTGCCGAACTGTTTATCACCGTTGCAGTCATCGCACGTCTGGATGATTTCAAAACTGCTTCTTTTCTGGTACAATTAATCAGCAGATTGTTGCGCTAAGCGGTAGGCTGTTGTGTAGATCGTTGGGTGAATGCCTTGGCCCACAGGCCAAGCCAGCAAGTGCTGCCGAGAAAAGCCAGGCGACTGGGGCCAATCTAAAGGCCTATGTGTTCCAGTGTGAAGCTCCCTGTTAAATTTTTATAAATATTGCATTTTAACAAATATATCATTAAAAAAACATTGATAGAATAAAACGTCTGAGTGATGAACTCCTAAAATTTTACTTACTAGTACAGAAACGCAGCCATGGGGGAGGGGGGGGGGGTCGGGTAGTAATAGCCTACTGACATTTGAATTTACTTCACCTGGTGTTGTGGGCCAATCGCTTTTAGGGGTCAATGGTTATGACCTCTTGACGGCAGGTCGTTGTCTGACAAGAGATAAGTACGCGAGGCTTGTAGGCCTTCCAAAAATTATTTTTGTGGTCTTAATGGTACGTCCTTGAGCATTAGGCTAATGTGATCATTGATGAAGTATGTTTACTTCGTACTGAGATCGACTCGGTTTATTGGGCTGTGGCGTGGAGTCTTGAGCGCGCAACTGCCTAATAGTGTTGAATTTGTTGGTGAGCATTCATGGTTACCACACTTTCTCGCCTTCTTCTTCAAATGTTGTATCGTAGAATCTTCACGAAGCGACGATCCAAACATCTGTGCCTAGAGCTATAGCTGTTTGAAATTCGTCGGAATGAAGGAAAGACACTTGAACCATGGCATTTGATCTTAATTACGCATTGTGTATTCTGGATTCTCGTTTCAGTTGCGTGTGGCCGTTCGAGGACCCCACCCACCCACCAGTGCGTGATTTGAAGAGGGCGCAACGATTATACAAAGTTTTATCTACCGCCATCTCAGTCGACTTTGGATACAGATTTCCTCTTCTTTTCACAATTAATCAAAGAGAATGGTGATTCATGTATTCATTTTTGTTATAGTTTTTTATTTGTTTACACACTGCTCTAGCTCTTCGTTTTGTACAGCAGGCACTAATTCCACTTACTGGGCAAACTATAGGTATGTACGTAAAAAAGGTGTGTGTGTATGACTTTTTCCAGTCGCTTAAAGAAATGACGTCCATTTCTGTCCTATTTTTGAATTCAATTTTCAATCCTTTTAATTTATTTTTGTCTTTGTTTAATTTCATTCAAGATGTATTTCAATCGAAACGGATTGACAGTTTCGATGTACGCCTTCTTTATCCGTCTATAAAAAAATCATTTCTAATAATACCTCAAAATATTTAAAGTTAAACACGATTTTTTGGAAAAATAACATCGATAACCTGCACAAATACTACATCAAAAGGCATCGATTCGCACATATCTCAAAATCTTTCCAGCAACAATTTCGAATGGACGCAAAAGTCAAATACACTGGTGAATAAAGAGGAGGATGACATAATTAAAAAAAATGATAATTTAAACTTCTTGATTAGACAAACGGCTTTTTTTTTTAATTTTGAGACATAACAGAAAGACAGATCGCCTACCCAAGAAAAACATTGTTCGTCCCTGCTAGCTGACATAATTTTACTCTCATATAAGTTAAGGATCTTCACTTTCTATGCAAGTCATTGTCAAAAACACTTTCAAAATTGTTTAACAACACCGACGTTTACATTGATAAGCTTCAATAATCCAGGCATATCAAACTGTTGCTCAAAGTTAGTTACAAAAAGACTCCTACATGTTTAACTGCACTGTATTACATATGGGACACTTTTGAATTTTAAATTATAGATTAGCCTTATTTGTCGAGTAACATTCTCTTTATGCCAACTTAAGGCGTGTATCTCAGTTCCTGCCGGGCTTCTGATTCATATGAAGATTTCTGAATAAGAAACGGTGAATTAGCATATTAACAAATCTTGAAAGAAGACTGATAAGATCTCTCAAAAAGCGTTCTGGTAAATAGGAGATATTGTGGAGAGATATGACTTGTTCTTCATATGATGAGTGACAGCCTACTAACTATAATTTGATAGAGTTGTTCATCAAGTTGCATTTGTCCCAAATGTCCCGATTTTGCCCCGATTCTGACGGATGTGACCTGCCAGCATTATTCATTCAAGACAGCTGGTTCCATCAATGACTTCTAGCGTTCGAAGATGCGGTCCGAGTCTGTGGCTAATGGCGGCCAAGTGAAAATCGAACTTATCTCGAGGAGAAAAATATCGTTTTCGACGTTATTTCGAATGGTGAATTGGCTAACTGCGATCACGTTTTGGAATGACGAGTGATTCTTGAAGCTAGTAATCTGGTGTTGATATTGAATTTCAGATAATCGTTTTTGAAAAATCAAATTACAAATCGTGTACCACTTGTAATGTACAGTGTTCCCTTTCACGAGAATGTTAGTGGGTATTGACGGCCTTGCACTATATCCTGGTACATTGCTACATTGTAACCATCTCGACTCGACATCGAAAGAGAGCGTAATCATTGGAGTCCGTTGTGGCGTAACCAACGCGGGGTGAGGGGGTACTTTCCCGCCACAGATTGTAGACTACACGTCCGTTATTGGTTTACAGAGAATCTAAAATCACTTTTTTGCGAAAAAGTATAAAATCTTGGCGAATATAAACAAAATAAACACAAGACTTGAAAACGTGTGGGAAGTTACACTCTTCACGGTAATTTATTTCAATTAGATGCAATATGGTCTCTACACTATTCACGTTCAACTATCAAGAAAAGGGAGAGGAAAATGTAATGGGGAGAGTAAATGAATTTGGGGGGGAAAGCACTATGCATCTGCATCATCATCATCAACAACAGCAACAACAACAACAACAACAACAACAACAACAACAACAACAACAACAATAACAATAATAATAATAATAATAATAATAATAATAATAATGCAATAGTTAATTCTTTCTAAGCAAAATATATCTTTCGGGATGTTTTTTAATTTTATTTGGGCTATTTCAGCATTTTAACTTACATAACTCACTTATTCATATACAATTTTATTTTGTAAAACAGAGGGTAAGTAAGTGCAGGGGCAGCCCTTCCCCCGCCTGGACATTTGTATGCCACCGTAAAGTGTAAAAATAACTGCCGTATTTTAGAGAAAGGGGGCCGATCCGCCTCCCGAATATAAAATGGTCGACACTTATCTGGTGTCGGCGCCCGGTTATCATAATCACCGAGCACCGAAAATATTTGCATATGATATATTCACCGTGGTATTTCATTCAAGAAATCTTGATATAGAGGTCTGCAGTCGCGTCAATATCACTGCCGGGAAATTGAACTCAGAAAGATCGTCACCACGGATTACATCCGCAGTTTGGTTAAAAAGGGACTTCTTACGGTAATATCGTAAAAAATGTAACATTACAATGTAGCAAAGGTTAATGGCTAGCTCCCCAACTTTCCAGTAAAAAGAACAGCGGGGCCCTGTTCGTAATTCGATTTTCGACTAAATCAAATTGCGAAATTCAGTATTAACATCCAAATCCAAACTTAGAGATTCACTCGACATTTTAGAAAGTGAATACATTATGATGGTTTGTTATTCAAAACAGCGTAAAATAGTGAATTCGTTTTTCTGGAAAAAGATACGAATTTCACTTGGCCACCGTTAGCCACAGAAGGCCCCACATAATATATCATTAATGCCTGATGGTTCTTGTGAAGTATTTTACATAGAATGGATTTGATTATTGTGCCAAGGCAAGTTTCAATATCATATTAGAGGCGAGAGATCCGAATTTCCGGTGATCATCCACTGATGCACTTCGGTTACCTACAAGGCAATGTGTTAACGTGGTTGATGCATGAGTTCTGAGTGATTAATTAAAGGGTTAGTAATTCTCTCTTTATTGCAAATTTAATATGTAAAGGTGAACACTAACTAAAAGTACTAGTGTTATCTTCATTTCAGGAAAAGTACAGCATCTGAATTGAGGCCGCCTTGACATTCAATGTTGTTGACTGTGAGTGACTGCGATGCAATCACCAACCTCCTATAACAAAGGTTCCCTAAAATGTTTTCGACCAACACAGCCACCTCAGGATGTATACATTGTGCATTATGTCGGTGTATTGAGCTCGTACTATTTCCCAGCCTAGAACGCAACACTTACAATACATTCAAGTTTGTCATGTTTGAAAACCACCTCAGTTGCAGATCTAGACCAGAACCAATGTCAGACTTTACTAAAGCAAATCTATCTCTCAGCGTTGGAGGTAAAAGGTTATCTTGGCACGTCCTCTCAATCTATATTACTCGTAAAACTTATTATATCACGGGATACACATAATTTTGTAAGTGATCGTTATATTTTGTTTCCTGTAAGTGAGAGTCAAGAAAAAAAATAGCATTGGCATTTATGTACACATACACTTTACCAGGAACAGAGTGGGAATGTTTCACACTGGCAAGTCTTAATTACCGACCGACTAGAAAATTAATGAAATGCCAAGCTAGTCACTCAATAAAATATTTATGGGACTTTGTTTCCGGCTGAATACGATATAAGGGGACCACAATATTATGCGTTATTTATAGTCTGTGTGCCTCATGTAGTGCTTGGAGTTCTGCCAATCGCAAAAATAGAACGAATGTAGATTGACAGAGATAGCTAGCAACAAAAATATAATCGTCGCAATACGTCATGTACAATTGTTCTTGGATTTTGGAAGGACGTAGACAGATTATGTGACTGGTACATTACGGATTCACAATGCAACAGAAGAGATATACTAATATATAGGATAAACTCGTAATCTCCCGAGAATTCATTCTATTTCGTATTGATGATGTGTGCAGACAATAAGAATTGGCAGCTATCTTCAACAATTGATATAACGCTCCTAAAATAAGGTATACAAATCTACCGAAAAGGCATGGCAACATTTTAGTGGCTACTTTGTAACCATAATTACAAAGTTTAGCCAAGTTGAGAAAAAATGTATTCCGGATATTAGAAGAAATAGCTTTTATATTTTGCCGTTTTGTACCTCCCGGTACTCCTCTTTTGGACTTCGAAGTACTTGGAAAACGTCTGGGAGGTTTCTCTGCCATGTGTGTGCATAAAAATTTTCAATTATTATTAGGTAAAACGTGCTAACATTTATATTCATTTTCATTAAACGTTTATTGGAGTGTTAAAGTAGAACGTGCCTCGGAGGCATGTTTGGCCTCACAAATGTTTGCAGTTCTTTTATGATATACCGTTTGTCGGGCTCATTTAAAAGCTCTTGGAGAAAGAAAAACTTTCATTTTCTTAGTTTTTCGAAAACCTAGAATTTCATTTTTACGTCATGAGCTAGCACAGTGATTGCGACCATTTTAAATTTCAAAAACCGCACAAATATTGAATAATTTGTCTCGCTAGTTCCTAGCTTTGCAGGTAACCCCTGATTTTTAATAGTGATTTGGCAAGAGATTGGTTGAAAGTTTAAGTCTTTCACTATCGGGGCGCATGAAATAATAATTAACTTCATGGGCGAAAAAAATAGTTGTTCTACAGCCTTGATTGAGTATACCAAAATAGGTGAGGAAAATGTTGATTATGATCTGCTTGAATAGAGAGATGGAGAAATTTTTAGCCTGTAATAGATGCGAGTGCTCAACCAACGGACAAAAAATTTGCATTCAGACTGTGTAATCATCCATATTTTGAATGCTTGTAATAATCCGAGTAGTCTTGGTGACAAACATTATATTCTCTTATTCACATACATCCTCACAAAACATAATTACACGTAAGAAATTCTATTTTTTAAGACTTATAGAGCTTGAAGGCTGAATATTAATCAGTTAAAAATTGTGTGTTGTCGCTAAAGCGGTGCTGTCATGTCTGTAGATTATTTTTAATTTGGTCCGAAGGGACGTTTTCTCCTTTCAAACATGAAATATGCGCTGTATGGAACGTCTCGACTCATCTGCACTGTATTTATAGTCTAGCTGTGGCTGCTGTGACAAGTTTCGACGCGTACCACAGATATGGTAGCCGTCGGAAAACTGTGTCTTGTTCTCGCTCTTGTGGGACACTCGTTTCTGCAAGGTAGGTGATCCAGAGTTGTCAATTAAATGTCGAAAATAGATGTTGCTTGGTGTGTTTTTTCACTTAAACATTGAAATCCAACTTTTTGAAACTAATCATAGAGCAAACACTCTGATTCGCCAATGTGATCTCTGTTTGGAGGCATTTCAGGAACATTTACATTTTCATCGAGCGAAATCAATATATTTGATGCAGGTAAAGTTTGTTTTGTTTTGGTTTTTTTTTTTTGCTTATGTAGAAATTTTTCAAGGAACCACTTATCTGAATACTCAGAACTATAAATCATGCGGACGGGGCCAAAACTTTCGTGACAAAGATATATTCTGTTTCCGTTCAATTCCCTTGTTTTGCAATTTACGAGTTCTTGACGTTACCTAATATTTGTTTGAAGCCGAGAGGGTGTACAGTGAGAGAATTGCACTAGCCTTGAGAGGAACTTTTGGCATTTTAGTTTTAAAATACTTGTCGTGCTTCATGTCTCAAATAAAAATAGGAATTCGGTACTTATTCACTGCAACGGCAATGATCTCGATTAATGACCAACAAGTAGTCGTGCGCGCCTCGTCAACCGCCGAAAAGAGACGTTAAGTCACCCCGGCTGTACTTCGTCCCGTTTCATTTCTAAAGGTTACGTTCTGCGCTTTTTACGACCAAGTGCGTTTAATGTATCGAGCAACTGATAAGAACAGTAAAATCGATCAGGCACAGCGCTAAAATCGATTTTGTCAACAATATCTGATTACATTTTATGAGGAAAGATTGTATCGCATTGCACTGTCAGCTACAACTATCAGCGAGGCGGTAATAGAGGCATTAACTCCGTCTGCAAAAGTTGTAACATTGTCTAGCAGGAAGTCAGACGCCGGTGCTAGTGTTTATTGATCGGGTGGTGTTGTTTCGACTACAGTTGTTCTCATCAGTTTTCCGTTACACTAAAATGCATTTGGTTGTAATTGTGACTATTATCTTTTTTTTCGCGTACCAGCTCTGGTATAAACGTCACAAAATACTATTCTTGCGGTATTCGTTAATGCAGGTTGTCTATCAAAATGTATAAAAATACAGATACATATAGAATTACCATGTCTTTCATCGCAAATTATATTTTTAAAAGTACAATTGTGCCAGCGTGCCATGAAGAATTTTTTTTCATAACATTTCTTTCGTCCGAAGCCTTTCCCTAAAACACATTATCTAATTGTTCTATTTCCCCTACTTTATCTTCTAAGAAGTGGGTATAAACATTCTATCTGCTTTCGGATGAAATGCAGAATGAGCAAAATCTAATGTAAAGAACGCCCCTCTATGTTCGTTGCCAAGACTTCAACACATTTATAGTTGTAATACATGATCCTTTATAACTATTTAATTGATATTTATTTCTCAATATCAAAGCTGTACCACATTTAAAGTGGCCATTATAGAGATCTCCTTGTAATTTCACGTCCGTAGTTGAACTTTACATTTAATTTCCTTTTCATCAATTCAGAGAAGAGGTTCTCCCTTTTCTTGAATTGCAGCACAATGTTTCAATTTGAACTCATTTGGACAATTTGAATTTGAACTGCAGATCATAAAACACCCAGATTGGTGGCCATGCAAAGGGAGGAGGAGAAGGTGTGGAAGTGGCCTATCTGGCGTAGCACAGTTTTGCGGAACGAGGGTGCACCGCGGAAGGGCCCGAGCATGGGAAGGCCCTGACGCCTTACGACCGAAGTTCGCAAACCCGCATAAGGGCCGAAAACGTTTATCATATACTGTATGGAATGATAAAGCTTAAGTTAAAAAACAAGATTTTACAATAGAAATGCATGAGATATCAAACATTTTTCGCCACTTTTGTAAATTTTTTGTAAAATCGATGGCCGCATCCCGTTGCGTATTGATATACATAATAAAGTCATTTCTTTACTTTTAGAGCTTACAAAGCAACTAAGTATACCTACAAAGAACGAGGCGTAAATCGAGGTGTTATAATTAGAAGAACAGCGTGATGTAAATTATTGTAAATTACATTACGCCGAAAGCGTGATGTCATCATCGGCAAAAAGGTTCGATTGAAAGAAATCATTATGCCTTAAATTTGTGAGGATTTCGAGGTGAAATGACCGTGTGTTCACTGGATTTTAATATGAAACCCTGCGCCCTTGCGTACGATCTGAACGACGAGACGTTCGAATCTCATACTGGCCGTTTATATACGGATGGAAGGTTTCAAGTTGCTGATAGCAACTTGCGTAGTAACCAGGGTGAAGCCAGTTCTGAAATGCTCACGCTTGCATATACTTGACAAAGTATGCCTTGGCTTGATATGCAAATTATTACACAAATTTGAGGGCGTTTTTTTCCAAAGCGTTACTACGGCGCGCCAAATGTTTCAAAAATATTTATCGTCATAGAGTAAAAATAAACTGTCAAATTTTCTTTCTAAAAAAAGTCTTAAACGTGTATGAATAATAAAGAAAAAAGTTCTTTCGTCCATATCATTGCATTTTATTAATGTACATTTTCATAAAAATAGCATTCATTTGAAAATACGTGTCATTAAATATTTGAATGTGTCTGTACAGATAAAGATGACGTGCAACCGTCTTTCTTGATTGAAATAAAATTCATGGAATTACGGAAGAAAATAAACGAGAAAAGTATTATTGCAAAAAAAGGGCAGAATGTTATGTAATGCTTAATTGTAAAATATTCTTTAAACCGTAATGAGAAGATAAACTTTTCAAAAATTTGGAAATACCACACTCCCATACTTATTGACGTACACATACACGTGTATTTGATATAAAGGTGCAATGAATGCTGATTATAAGGGGAAAAAAGAAAAAAAAATCAAGCACACACACAAAAAATATTGAAATGATTAAAAACAAAACCACAAATAGTACTTGCACTACTACCAAAAAACAAAACGAACCACCATCAGGTCTGACTAAAAAGAAAGAGAATCACAATTGAAAAGTCGACCGAGATCGCGCCGGCGTTGAGGCTGTAAAGAAACCAAAACGAGGTCAGCTTGGGAAAAAACCAAAGCGAGGTTACAAAAAAAAAAAAACGAGGTTACCAAAAAAAAAAACTCAGTAGAAAAAAAAAGAGGCCCGTTCGAGAAAAGAAAACAGAGTGGGATACCCCGCAGAAAAAGCACAACATGAAAATTGAATAATTGTCAACGCCTGGTCATGATTGTTACAGTTTAATGCCAGAGGGTTATGGATCATCACACTCGGATGTTGGACAAGATATTTGGGGTATTTCAGCGATAACTCTCAGCTTCTAGTCTTCAATATCATCTCATGGACGTCCAAGTTACCGACACGTCCCATTCTATATTAAACAGTTACCAGTTTTGGTTAAAAGTGGACAAAACACTCGTGGTGGTTCGTCGGCTGCCAGCGGTCCCTCACTCCAATGTCCACTGGAGGTGGTAAGCCAGCGGCCGGCGGTCCCGTCGCTAACTAGTACAGTAGGCCTACACGCCGGCAACCAGCGATCCCCTCGTGTAAAGTGTAGGGCCGCCTCTCCCAAACCATAGACAGTCTGTGCCCAAACCCCAACAAAACGATGGCTTGCCGCTAGCCCACGGTTACGTGTGGTTCGATACACAGCGGCCGCCGTGTGGGTATGCATAGTAAAATTGCATACCACCATGGATGATACCGCGCAGCGCCCTAGATCTGCATGGCAGGGCTGTGTGTTACCGGCGTGACACGGCCTCCCGTGTCACGCCGGTAACACACAGCCCTGCCATGCAGAGCTAGCAGCGGCCGCTATGTATCGAACCACACACGTATCCCGTGGGTTTAGCCTCTGAACGGAGTGTGGCAAAGGCAAAAATACTCGGGCTGAAACACTCCGTTTAAATTCGAGGCAACGTTTTAGTTTTCACTAGTAGGGCCTACATGTAGAACGCGAACTCGCCGACTTGACAAACACTGATCAAGCAGCCGCTATTTCTCTGTATACTGTAGCTCTGGGTGGCAGGGCCGGGCTGTGAGTTACCGGATACGGCCAGGCCGTATAACACCGGCGTTATACGGCCTGGCCGTATAACGCCGGTAACTCACAGCCCTGCCCTGCCACCCAGAGCTATGTATATAATAGGCTACTGCACAAATATCGTAGCTCCATATATTGGACTGTGTGGATATAAAGATTTCTGCAATGGGGATCGACATGTCGTGTATGTGCCGGTCTAGCCCTGCGAGTATAGTGAGAGTGTCTGGCGTTGCGAAGGCCGGACACTCTCGCCATACTCGTAGTCGTAAGGCTTTTACAGTTGCGTCGCTCGTCTTGTCGAACACGGAAAACGATGGACGTTCTCTCAACACGCGGCAGATTTCTTCAAAACTATTCATTTTATCATGATTTGGGTGATCTTTGAGGATAGACGAGGAATTAGCAAACAACGAGGTGGTTTATTATCACGGTATTGAACCGATGTATCGAACCACACGTATAAAACTGTGTAGAAATCATGTAGGCCAAAAGGCGATGACAGTGCGGCTCGGTGGAAGGCCTGCAGTGAGCTCCCTGCCATACCGCGTTCGCAATGTTGCTATGAAGGGTCATGGGTTGTACGTCTCGCTCGTGATCTGACCTGTGGACTGCCTGAAATTGGCTCAGTTAACTTGACTCTCTGGAACTATTCACTGTTAACTTGGACGTTCTTTAGGTGATATTGCCCACTTCATTTCATCAAGTATGGTTTCAAGTAGAGCAGGGCCCAGCCAAACAGAGCTAGGTTTCAAGATGTCACGTTATCACTGAAATGCTCAATTGTTGGGGATTCATTGATCGAAGGAAACGTGAACCATGAGTTTTCTGAATAAAATAATTGTAATTTCGGGCTTGTTTTTTTTTCTGTGGCGAGTGCTCGTTTTTTTTTTTTTTTTTTTTTTCTTTTTTTCTTTTTTTTTGCTGTGGCGAGTCCTTTGTTTTTTCTTTCCACAGGCCCACGCGTTTTTTTGTATCTCTGTTCATGGCATTTTTTAATTTTTTTCGTTTTTTTTTTATTTTATTTTATTTATTGTAGATGAGATCCACTTTTGTTTAGAGCCATCACTGCCGAATTTTTTCACCGATTTTCTCTCTTTACTGTCAAAGCGGCTGGTGATTCATATTATATTTTTGATTATCTATAATACGTTTATTATGAGACGTAGTGCTTTTTAATTTTCTTAAGTACATAAATAATTTTATGTATGCATGGCTTTTTTGTCTGATTCTTTTATAATTATTTTCTGTATGTGGTTCACGTTTTATTTTTTGTACTATTTTTTCCGAGTGGTAGTAGTGATTTTAGTGAGTTTTCTTGTGAATTTTGTGGACGTACCACTGTATAACATATTTTTCTTTTTTTTTGTAAAATCAGCACTAATTGCACCTTTTACGCGAACTATTATACTTGTATGTATGTCGATAAGTATGGATGTATGACTTTTTCAAATCGTTGAAAATTGTTTATTTCCTAATTACGCTTAAAATATTTTTTCTCAAGTTAAAATGAAGTATTAAATGACATTTCTGTCTTTTGTTTTTTAATTATACCTTTCTTACTTATTTCCTTCCTAATGAGACCGAATTTTATTTCAATGAGAAAGAGTTTATTTTTGCACTGAATCGATAAATATTTTTGAAACATTTGGCGCGCCGTAGCGTTACACTGGAACGGTGCTCTTGGTATATCATAAATATTAATATTGAGTATGTCTTTGGCTCCGCGTCATACTGATATGACCGGGTCTCACGCTGTCTTTTTTTACGGAAAAAATGAGTCGTTAAAACATGCTGATAATGGAGATTATTAAAAAGTAAAGGATAGATAGCAGAAACTTATAATTTTATATGTGTTCAGAACAGACGTTGCCGCACACGCTTTGCGGTGTCAGAGCAGTCACATTTTGACGCCTACTACTTACACTGTCATTGCCGACAGTGTGCGATGTGCCTCGGGCAAATGCGGACACTAACTGTTTAGGGCATGCAGCTCATAGCTCATTATTTCTAAATTCTCCGGGGCATACACCGTAAATTAGTTTTGAGCTTGTTAACAACAGAACAATCAATCATTTCATCGTGGTATCTTTGCAAACGTCATGGCTTCATGCAAATAAACACACCGTAGTTATTGTCAAGACCACTTTTAATAGGCATCAATTTCCGTTTTGTGTTTCTGTCGATATTTTAGCTTCAATACAGCACGGATACTTTAATATTCGGCTTCTGTTACACACAAGTCCTATTTTCTGATTTGAAAAGAAGCAACTTGCTGCAAACATATAGAATTCTTTCCTTCCTGTAATGGATTATCTCTTTTCCTCTTATGGTATCCATGCCTGTTGATCTCCCAAGGGAGAGCTCTCATGTGAAAGAGTGTCATTTTTGTATTGCAACATGATGAATATTATTCATTCTCATCAGTTTCTATAATATCCACATGAGTCCATTACAAGGAATAAAAGTATATAGAAAGTCCATTGTCACTGTGCATGTCTACTTCTTCAACAATGAATAAGCATATAGAAAGTCCAGTCTCACGGTGCGTGTCTACTTGTTCCTCAACACACATGAGGCCATTTGTTTCGATGTAAAGCGGTATTCTGAAACTTTGCATACGACTATCTTTGTAAAAAGGTGTTTGAGTCAATCTTTTATGCCGTTTCATATTCATACGCAACCTGCACTTTGCAATCTCTTGATTTTTGGGCCAGACTTATTCTTGACTATACAAAAAGTCATTTAACGAATAAGTCGATCTTGTACACCGTAAAGAACTTGCATATTTCTCGAATAATGTAATTACAGTACCACGATGCACCATGGCCAAGTAACTTTCTAATCTCTTTATATGTTAACCCAACCTTTTATGAGATCTCACTCAAGACTATTACTCAAAGTCAGAGATAAAAACGATTTCCCTAAAAAATCATAACCATCAACAGAATTAATGGATCAAATTGTATTTCGCAACAACCATCAAGATCGAGTACGAGTCGTACGTTGGCCAGCTTTACCGAGTACATCTAACATCGATAGTATGGCAATGTGGAATCTATGCTTACAGCCGTTAATCAATGCGCACTAGAAAGTTGATGGACTATCGTAAGAAATTGACAGACGGAATGAACTTTGACGCCATAGATAAGGAGATGATGTTAATTAATATTTTGAAATTCCGAGTACGAAGAGTTTCAGTCTTGCTGGCCGTATGGGACATTGTAAAGTTATGGGAATATTTAAGGCTAGCTGCGACTTGAAATTTCGTCGTAAATGTCTCCCCTAACACAATTACTATGTGAACGATAAAGCATCCATAGATTGTTCGTGTCGGATTGGTCTCTGCGTCTGATCGTGCGGAAAAAAAGGTTCTAGTCGGATTATTCGTTCCGTTCTGTTGAGTTACGTTGTACGTTAGACTGGTGGCGATTCGTCTCAGTTTATGCGATACAAAGTATAAGCCTCTTAACCTCAGCTCATCGTGTAAAACACACCTGTGCCTTTGTTCATATATGAATACTTGTCACGACTTAATTCAATGTATCCACAAGACCAGTGAACAATTCATATTCTTGGGATGTAATTGGGAAAGTCAACGCGAACAGAACTTTAATTTGTGTTGTCCCCGGAGGTGTAGCTTAAGCAAGGACGGGTGGTGCCAGCCCCTTAGAATTTTCCAAACCGTCAATATGTAAATTTATGCAAATTACCCTGATCCTACCTAACTGGGTTTTACTCCTTGACAATTTGGGCATGTCTTTATGGCCCTAGCCTCCCCCGCCAGAAAAACAACGTCATGCGGAGATAAATTATAAATTAAACGTTACGACAAAGCGGAATTATGCCATGATGCCGTTTTTTAAACACAAGATTTAAATATTTCTGGTAGAGTTTGAATCTAGAATTTTTTAGAAGTAAAATTGAAAGGCGCTATTCGAGGGACAGAACATTAGATATAGCAATAAACAAATACAGCAAAGGTCTGAAAAGCACAACAACAATAACGTAAGTGCATGTATAACATGTTCGGACAAGGATGAGGGCGTTTGTCAGCTTATCACGGAACAAAAGTTTATCATCAACGACAGAGATATAAGAAGAATAAGAAAATATCCACTGACATCCTTTGCTTACAAATCAATATTAAAAATGAAATTCAAAGGTAAATGTGGTATCAAGTTCTTTTGGATTGGTTTCAGAATCTGAAACTAATGATAGTTGAGTACGTCTTATTTGTTGTTAAAATTGATAAATAGCAGACGTGGGCTCAAACAGACCTTGCTACTATACATATAGCTTAGCTTTTTGCTACAAAAGGGATGCCGAAAATCATGTGCTCGACTAGGCCTTTTCTTTACTGCAAATGAGAGTAACTTGTGTGCACTTCAAATCTTTAATTGCTAAGGAAACGGTCAAACCAAGCGACTACAATTTGACACATTATCACTAACATGGCCTCAAGCCGTTGACAGATGTTCATCGAGAGGTGGAAAGCTCGTGGTGGTTGATGACGAAGATTTTCATAACCGTATACAGGGGGGCGTGGCCAATGCAGAATTGACGTCCCAGTCTTTCTGGGCGAACGGAAATGACTTAGACGAGGAAGGAAATTGGATTACAATTGACGGCGATCATTTGTCATACTTGAAGTGGGCAAGCAGGACCAAGCGATATGGACCGGTCAGAAAACTGTTTACTCCTACGGTAAGACAATAATTTGCACGAGTGCTGCGGTGTATTCGGCAGCAGTTCTCGTGAAAGGACTGCCGCCGAATACACCGCAGCGCTCGTGCACATACCGCTAGTACGGCGCGCTTGCACTCACTGCAGGCCATGGGGTTCTGTTATTATTACATATGTTCATCATTTATCGAGAGAATCGACGATTAGTCGTGCGTACTACTTGTCTGTGAAAGCTTCAGGTCAGGGCGACCCTGCGGAGTTATATAACATTGACACTACTGTAATGAGGCATCGAATCAGCTTTCACTTTTCATTGGTCAACGCCACAACACCGTCTATTTTGATTGGCTAAACTATTGTTTATTTGTTTATCAAGGATGACGTAAGAGGAACGTCGGTGGGCTCCAACTCTGCTTGCGATCACATATACACGTAGCCACAGAGAGCGAAACGAAGAGAACTTTGAACATGGAACGCTTTTGATTGTTTTCACATTTTTAGCTTCAAATTCTTCTAAATGATCGATACAAATAATAGTTCGAAGATTTTTACGGGAAATTTAAGAGTAAGATAAGGCAGACGTGACTTGTCGAACGATCAAATTTCAGTGCTCACCGTGGCACACAAGCGCTCACAGGCTGCTATCAATAGCGTGGTCAGAATAAACTGCATGCAAAAGTGACTTTCTATTGTAAACAGGGAATGTCCGGTGAGAAAACTACTGGCAAAAAACGTCTCTGAAAATGTTAACTGTTTAATTGTCTCCGCTGCGCCCGCAGTTACGTGTGTTTCGATGTATGATGGCCGCCGTACCACGGCGGCCACCGTGTATCCATGGAGCTAGAAAAGGGCGTCGCCCGTTGTCAATGTTTTTGCTTCGCTGACAAACAAACTGCTCTTCCGGATAATATAAATCATCATCACACTATAATAAGTACACGCAATTTTCTTTGTCGTAGTTTTTATCGGTAATATCATGCATTTTACTATAACTAGCATCGAACCAAAGTGAAATGAAATCTTGTAGACGACATTTTTTGTGTTTACAAACATAGTTCCGGGTCAAAATTGGTAAATATTCATTAACATAAAGGAATGGCATAATGTTTTGGTATTGCACTGCAGTGCAAATACCGGTCGTACGCGCGCGCTTCGATGCGAGTAAACTGTGGTACATATGTAATAATATAGTACACGTTTTGCGCTGCAGTATAGGGCATGCCTCATCTTTTTATTCGTTCAGATTCAACCGTCATAATTATATATACTATATATATATATATATATATATATATATATATATATATATATATATATATATATATATATATATATATATATATATATATATATATATATAATTTTATATTATATATATATATATATATATATATATATATATATATATATATATATATATATATATATATATATATTTAAAGAGGAGACTACAAAAAGAGCTTTTAGAAGCTGCTAAAAATACCTAACCGTTTTCGGTAGGTGTAAAATAATGTTTATATTATATCATGCCACCATGATTGGACGAGAGCTCATTCCACCGATGCTAAAATCCTGTCTTTAGCAGTGGTAGAACGGGCCCCTAAATCAGCATTTTTGAAAATAGCCCAGCCGGTGTATTTGAACATACCAATCATCTAAACTTAATCCGAAACAGTCCGCTTTGTTTCAAAGACCGAAGTCCGAATTTCGCACACAGATAAAAGTACGGGTATATAACTCACCTCATGGTGAAAATAAGTTGGGGTCAATGATGAAAGACACCTCTGAAGCAGCACATTTGGGTTTGATGTACACAAATCATTGCATTAGCGCACCGGCGCAACGTGCACTTTTGCTTGATTCAGCGGGAGTCGAGACGCGACACACAGCTCTGTAAAATGAAAGTAGCATTTATTCGTATGCAAAATGAATTGACACTTCCTCACAATAATGGTATGTCGGATATTCTTTGCCAAAGTTTTGGATGTAACAGACGAGGATGTTCTAACGATGTAGACCAAAAAGTTCAAAATAACAATGGGATTACTCCTGAGTCCTGGTGCCAGCTACGAAATTTGACATCAAATGCAAAGTGTCAGCGTCCAGCTCTCGCTGAATCGGGCAGCACACTCTGCAAAACTGTTGATCGCAGTTTCTTTCATCCCAAGTCTGGATTATTTCAAACTGCTCATTTACTGGTACAATAACGTCCAAATTATCAATTGTTCGAGACTAAATAATTCGATGGCGAAGCAGCGGTACAAAATGAGACAACTTGAAATTTATTTAAGTATGCCAAAACAGCCAGGACTATTGTTCTTATGTAAACTTATGAAAAAATTGTTACTTTTCCTTTTTCCTTTTTCAGACGTTCTATCTCTCGTGCGTACGTTTTCTGCATTTGGGGAGTATAGTGACAAAAATACCCACGCAAGACAACAAAGACTCATAAGTTGATATAATATTTTAGCAAAAACCCACATCGCAGTCGGGTATACACTCGATTTTGGTACAATTCGCTCCATATAGCACTCGCTATCGGCTCCTGCTAAATGTCTCGTACTGTACCAAAATCCCGTGTATGCCCTGCTACGGCGGTTTTATTTGCTTAAATTTACGATCATTTGGTCGTTTCTGAAACGAGAGAGGAAATATGCAAGGGGCGGGGGTTATTATTTGTCAACCAAATAGTTTAAGAGGAAGCGCGCCACCATGCGGTCATATTACAAGCAGGACGATGCGTAAGATTATCGGCTGTCGGATCTGGGCATTCAAGATTGTACTTAGAGAATTGAATTCCCTTATCTGACAATATCTACACGTAAAAGTTAAAAATAGGGGATTTAATAGGAATTTCAACCTTCAAATTTCTCTATCCATTATATCAATTTGAGAAAGTTATTTATGGAAGACGAGAGAGTATGGCTTATGTTGCATTTTTAGGAACAGGTGTATGTTTTGTAATCATGCCAGAAAATCCCAAGAGAGTTTGACCGGTTGACCTCGCTGTTAATTTTATGCAGGAAATTACAATAACAATGCTTGGTCGAATGACGCAGTGCCTTGAGGGTGGGATCGCCAGTGGTATATGGGGAGGAGTACCTTCCCGATGGTGATAAGTGGTGCAGATTAACGTCGCCTAGGTGACTGGCGTATACGCATGCCAAAAGACACCTATGGTTGATTTCCTGTTGACCAGTCGAATGGCAGAGTTGCAAATACCTGGACTGAACCATTTGGTTTTTTGTGGGTGTCGGTGGTACTTTGACAATAAAAGTAAAGATGCACAGATATTGAGTTTATTGTCTTGTTTATGAGCGGCCAGTATTTCCAACAGCATGAATTACGTGCATTTGCCCTAGAAGAAATAAATAATTTCGAATAAAACATCGCGAATGTAACCACATTCCCTAAGCTTGACGTACACTTAAGTGCCCCAAAGAACCATGGAATCACCGGACTTTCGATCGAAGAGATGAGTTTGCCAAACCGTGTATACAGAAAAAGTGGCAGATGACTTATTTTTAGAATCATAGACAGTATAGCGAGATGTCAGAATTGTGAAAGAGGCTCTCCACGTAACTATCCTAAATGTTTTTGTGTCGAGTTTGTGTTTGATTCGTTTCGAAAATGTGTTCCTACATTCTTATCCGATTGTTTGTGTTAATGAAATGTTTGTTTCGCTTTGGATATTTGTAGAGAAGTTTGGATTAGTGTGTACGGTAATGTTTTGTTTGTGTGAGGAAAGCTTATGGCGAGACGCAGTCGGACCTATGTTGTTACAAAAGTTGATAAAGTCGCCCTTTGACGCTCGCGTTTCGAAACCCGAGTGTGGTTTCTCATCAGTCGCGTGTTGATTCATTCCTTACTTTGTGTATGTGAAAATTTATTTTTATGCATTTTAGTGGTCTTGGTTTTCGATTAGCGAGGCAAGTATATAAATTTTTGGTCACAATGTGAGTCCGTTTGGTGGTTCGGTTTGTTTTATTCTATGTTTCTTTACTTCGGTAAATTTTGTTTTGACTGGCGTGTCTTTTAGATTTTTGCGGAGGTTTGTGAATTTTTAGGCAATAAGTACCACTGCGGGGTACGGATTTTATGTTTATTGGATCAAGATACTTACAAGTATCCTGGTTGATGTGCTTGTTCTCGTACATTTTGATTAATAGTTCGTTTACTTTGTTTACTGTTTGTTCTGGCTTGTTGTGTATAATACTGAGTGTTGCGTAATTGCCTTTCGCATTCGAGTACGTAATCGTTTGTGTTGACAATGACGAAAACCCGACCCTTGTCGAAGGGTTTTTTCCCGAAATTTGTCTATTGTTTGCAAGCTGGTTTATCGCGATTCTTTTAGCGCGCGACATGTTTTGTTTCCTTGTTTGAAAGGGTATCTCTAGAAGTGCGAGTTTAGCAGCTTCAGATAGCTTTCAAGGTTTTGTTTTTTGTTGTTCGTGGAGCCCAATTTGACTTTTCTTTGAATTGGTGTTGTTGCGATTGTTTGTGTCTCACGACGTAGCGTATTCAGATTTTACTACTTTATTTGTTGAAATCCTGAGGTGGTTTTATTCTGTTTGGTTTTGTTGGTGTCCGAATTAATTTTAAGGCTTTTGCCTAGTACTATTTTACGGAGTTTCATAGTTTGAGCATGGTACAACAACACCACAAGTGAAACGTACACATAGAAATACACGCGTTCCTACGTTGTGCCCACCCGGGCCATGCGATTAAATATGACTGATAATGCTGGGTAGTGTTAATTGGGTCGGTAAACAGTCAATTAATAGTTTAATTGACTACTTGGGTGATTGGCAGGTCGTGTCTAACGACGCATATGCAAAGCAGGCCAAAAGACAAAAGCCCCCAAAGATATTGACAGCTGGCCAGGGGTCACCATGAATACGTAATGACGCTTCACTACGCAGAAACTGCGTAGTCAACCCTTCTTAACCGGTCAAACTCTCTTGGCATTTTCCCTCATGATCTCCATGGAATTTCATTATCCCCTATTTATCGTATGAAAAACGTATATATTGAGTTTGAACCTCATTCAATATTTACCTTGTTTCGCATCATAGGACGGATAGTTCCCACCATTTTGGCGATTCGAACTGCCTGGACAAACATTCCTTCATCTGCGAATACCAAGGTACAGTAAAGATGTTCTCATACAAGTACAGTTCGATCGATGAAAAGGACAAGAGTGTAGACACGTCACTCAAGCACTGAAAAGTTTTAATCGAAAAAACGTCGAGGGGTTTCGCACGACAAAACAATGGCACCAAGGCCAAAGACTACGAATGAATTTATTTAGACACCATCAACAAAACAATATTACAGACATTAATGTATAGGAACATTTAATGTATAGGAAGAAGAGGAAAGTAAGCTATTTTACGGTAGAAGTAAATTAAAAGGAAGAAACATTTGTGATAAACATGAATTTGATCTGTACTGTCTTTTGTTCACTTTACCATTCCTAAGCTTTCCGTTGAACCAAACGAACAAGCGGTATGAAGATTTTCTAATGAATAGGAAACACTGCTAGGGGGCAACATTCTTGATAAACAACAATATGCACACATATACTGATTCTGTACATTTGTCAAATACGTTAGGAATACGCGTACGTATATTAAAATGCACAATTACAGTGTACACTTGGTTTGCAAGGATCTGCATTATGTATACTCTTGTTCAGCATAGACATACACTACATACGTAAATATATATATATATATATATATATATATATATATATATATATATATGTGTGTGTGTGTGTGTGTGTGTGTGTGTGTGTGTGTGTGTGTGTGTAATACGTATACTTGAGATGTACAGATAGCTCCCAGTGTTGTTCGTAGCGTGGTCTGGTAATAGTGGATGAATAAAATTGCACATGTCTACTGATCTGCTTGTATATTTTCTGTTATTTCTGTGTTCTGTATCAAAATTACTTACAGAATAAACAAAAAAATATACACGCAGATCTGTAGACGTGTGCAATTTTATTCATCCCATATATATATATATATATATATATATATATATATATATATATATATATATATATATATATATATATATGAATGAATGCTTTATTTCACCAGATGCTTCACAGTATGTACAATAATGAAATTATCAGAAAACTGTGTATTACTGAAATTGTACAAAGTCAAAGAAAAGAAAAGAACATTGCAATATTGTAAAATCTGGTGGGGGCCATGAAAATAGTCTAAAAGGACTAGTCGAGTTCATAGCCCGTGAGTATACTAATAGCTATTCGGTACAAGCTTAAGTGTGATGGAGGATAGAAACAAACACAGATTTAATGTAAATTCAGTAAGTGATGTTTCAATGCAGACTTGAAAACTTGTCTACTTGACAATTGTTTGAGATAGTCAGGAGCGAATTCCAGTGTTTCACAGCTGCATACCTAATGTTATGTTGTGAAATTGTCAAATTTGAGCCTGGAATACGAAAATTTTCAACTTGTGTTAATCGTGTTGGATACGAGTGCTTTGGAATCTCAAAATAGTGTTCAACTGTATGAGGAAGATTGTTATGTTTCAAATCATAAACAAACATACAAGTACAATATTTACTCAGTTTGTAGATATCTAAAATATTCAGTTTGTAAAACAGAGGTTCGGAATGAGCAATGAAATGAGAAAAGGTAATTGAGCGAACAATCCGTTTCTGAAGGCGAAAAATTGGCTCTAAATAGCTGGAAAAAGTGTTTCCCCAGATTTCCAAACAGTACATTATACGAGGTAAGATAAAAGCATTATATAGTTGAATGAGAATGGATTTTGGAACATAGTGTCTTAGTCGTGTAATGATACCAATTTTGGGTGTAATTACTTCAATGACCTTTCGTATATGATATTTCCATGACAAAGATGAATCTATTGTAACTCCTAAATAGCTTGCACAAGAAACTTGTTCTATTGTATCATTCCCAATTGACAGATTTCCTTCAAATGTGGTGTTTCGCTGTGGTGTCTTTATGATCATATAATTGGTTTTGTCAACGTTGACTGTGAGTTTGTTGGCCATACAACTGATAATTTCGTTAAATTTGGCGTTAATTTGAGTAAGATTTACATTCTGGGTACGTAGAGATTTAAAAATATTTGTATCATCTGCAAAAAGTCTACAATTAAAATAGTCTGTTGAATTACAAATATCGTTAATATATACCAAGAATAAAGTCTGACCCAGAATGGAACCCTGCGGTACACCACATTTGATTTGCCTGTAACAAGAAGATTTACCATTGACAATTTCCATATATATAAGATATACGTTACGTAAGCTTACATACCACTATTGATGTGTTCCATATACGTCAATATACGTAAATATACTGGAACGTATATCAAGCATTTACCCGGTGAAATCTCTTCGCATATTAAAATTTTGCGATACATTTTACTAACATTGCCTTACGTTTTCAATCAGATCATCCACTGATCAACGTCGCACTGGGTAAAGTGGTTAGCTTCACCGGCGCACGTGCGTGCGACACGGGTGAGTGTGACGCTGATAGAGCTGTCGATGGGCTGAGATATACTTCCAGTCACACGGTCGGACTGAGCGTTGCATGGTGGGAAGTCGATCTCGTGGATCACTACGTCATACAGAAGATCACGGTCATTCACGTGGTCGACGATGTGTATAAAAGTAAGAGAACACGTCATCTCATTTGTATAGTTTTATCAAATGTAAACATCATATTAAGGAAGTTGGCGACTCGAAATTCAATTTTCCCTCAAACCTTTCTCCAGTAGGCTTGAACCATTCTTTCTATATCGAGAATGTACATCAGGGGTCACCATGAATAATATTTGATACGAGCGAAACAAATTCCCCGATATTTAAAAAATCTTGAAATTCAAAATTGCCGCGATCCCTTTGTACAATCAATGGTTAAATATACAATTTAAGATTTTAAAAAAAATATACCTGTAAGAAGTTTTGTTAATTCCGTGAGCTTCCTAATATCAACTTCTATAAGTGATGGACCAACAATATTTAAGATAATGTTTTTTTATTGTTTCAATATCTGTCCTTGAGGCGAAATCTACTTTAACATCAATAATTACACTGTTCTACAATCTATTATTACTTTTCCTACACTGTGTTTGCATGCAAGGATAATTATTTTCATCGCAACATACCTTAGGGAGAAGATGAGAAAGAAACAAGAAAATATAAAACTATTATGACAAGTTGCGACTATGGCCCCACATATAGTATTTATTCCTTCCCATGCGCTTCAGAGATAAATTAAATATGCGAACATAATGAAATATAATATATTTCGTATTTGATAGATGTCACGTTATAAGAACAATATTTTGACAGACCATTTAACGATCGGAAAAATTTAACTTCTTGACGTACTTTATTCCAATCTCGAGGCATCAGGGTTTAAAACGGGATGACCCCCACCCCCTAAAAGCAAATCAAATTTGAAAGTAGTTTTACAAAACGATCATGAGTGAGTCACGTCATTCTCATTTCAACTTTGAACTTT
Source organism: Ptychodera flava (assembly GCF_041260155.1). Lineage (NCBI taxonomy): Eukaryota > Metazoa > Hemichordata > Enteropneusta > Ptychoderidae > Ptychodera > Ptychodera flava. The sequence continues at coordinate 6,680,778 of NC_091930.1, forward strand.
CGCATCTGATTGAAGGAGCACTTATAGCGAATGCAGAAGTGGACATCCGAAAAGTCGCAAAAAGTGCCGAGGAAGTCACGTTCCCCTGTGGAAGTGTTGGCGGGCAACTGTACGAGGAGGAAGTGATCGATTTCCCCTGTGGACCGGTGGTTGGAAAATTCGTGAGAGTTACACTTCCTGACGGTGAACTGGACTTGATTCTGAACGAGGTTGAAGTGTGGACCGGTGAGTAAACATCATGTGAGACCATTCTTTATTACATGCCTCATAAATCGAACGTAGCGCTCTGTCGAATTCTATGGTAACTTGTCGATGACGTCGCGGGTCGCATAGCCGTAACTTGACTTAATTAAAACGGAACTTCTTCCAACTTGATAAATTTTGGATGTTTTTCATTGAAAATCAGGGTTTTTTAAAATTTTGCATTAAAATTGATAAACCGCATAACAATGATTTAAATATATTTATGTCCCATTCGGTGATGAAAATTGTTCAATTTTTAACGAATTTTCGTCTAAGAGGGAAATAAAGAATTTGATTATCAATTGCCAATAAACCTAAATATTTGGAATTAAAACTGTGTAAGAGAGGCATGTAATAAACATATATAGTCTAAACAAGGGCCTGTTTACCCTCGAGGCAGGAGACCATTGCCCTCCTTACATCTGGCAAATGGTCACCTGCCCTCGGGCACATAGTCCCATGTTTGAGCTATATTATAATAATGACGCTTTTTATAAATCTGCGACGCTTCTTTATATAGTGAATTTCAAATAGCTCAGAATGAAAGCGTGCTTTGGTGATAAGAAAAACGTTTCGGCGATAGAAAGTAACGCCGCCTGCATTCATTACAAACGCTTCGATAACTTTTGCAACAATTTAAATTTTATGCCAATACGACGTTCAGTGTACCACAGTTAACTTCGTCAGTGTTACCGCGCTCACATTGACAAACTCACCAATACACCGACCGCTTGAATATTCGTATGTTGCCTTTAACACATTCCATGGCGATGAAGCTTCACGTTTTTTTCTCGGTATAGTGTTTATGGGTCGGTACAACGATTGGTGTTTTCTACACTGATTATGTTCTGTGAGTGAGTGTGGACTTCGTATCGGTTAAATTGTTGCAAAATCTATCAAAGGACACCCTTTTCACAGAAAAATTGGTCTTACTTTCTGTCGCCAGAAACATTTTACTAATCACCCCAGCACGTTGTAATTCTTAGCTACTTTGAAATTCACTATAAGCCTATGTGTTATTTTCATGTCACTCACTGTCTTCTCATGGTTCAGGTATATAAAAAATATCGTATCTGAATCATTTGACCTTGATTCTACTTTGGGTTCGTACATATTTGCACGCTTGCTGATCAACACAAATATGGCGTGCAGTCAAAATATAATTTTAATGGGATACCGTTTGAGACTCACACAACTATCTCGATCTTTTCTTTCATGTAACCGAGTTTTTCAGAAACACTCTTTTTTAAGGATGGGGATTTGACCGAGCGATTTCGACTGCGATGTCTTCTCTAGGTGACTATAGGTGCCGTACGTTCTGAGCTCGGATCCTATTGAAAACCAGATGATTTCAGACAGTCTTTGTAACATACCTTGGCGTACAAGCCTTGTTTCTTCTTGTACTTGATACCCTTTACGAGACATTGGGGCGCACCATGCTCCAAATGAATAAAAGTCGGAAATGTGGCGTCAGCATCGCTAAGATTGCGGACATGAAATATGCATGTATTGCCTTGCCACTCCATAACATAATATCTCAATATTTCTTGTCTGTCTATCAAAAGAAAAAAAATTCAAATATCTGTGCCAATGAAATAAGTTTACACGGTTTACTTACCATATGGGTTCATACATGCGTCTTTTTCGCTCCAGACACACCTGAGTATCGGTTAATCGATAGAGGAGACACGTGGGACAATGCCAGAGAACATTGTGCTGCCATGGGTGGCATTCTCGCTGTGGTTGCAAATGAATACGACCAATACAAGCTAACCAGTCTGATAGAAACAGTCTTTTACAAAGGCTATAAAGGCGGTAAGTGTCGTTCATCAAATCAAAGAGGAAAAGCACACCTTTGATACACTCACAGGGCACAGAAATCTGTCTCTTTGGGTCGGGGTCGGGGTTTTGTGCAACGGTTTACTTTATTCTTTTTATTGATATTGACTGTGGTATTTCAAATAAAGATTTCAACGCCACACCGTCTGACTGCTTTATATATTACCGACAAGTCCTTACCTCCTCTCCAATTTGTGTATACACCTGTTATTACTTCGAAAACATTGCCAACTGGCTAATTCGCTGTCCGTATCCGCTGATCAATTGTTTTAGTCAACATCACAGCCGTCACACACATAGTAAAGAAAGCAGTCAGACGGTTTAGAGTCGATATCTTCATTTGAAATACCAAAGTCATAATTAATAAAATTACTTGAAGTAATAAAGACGGCAGTCAGACGATTTGGAGTTGAACTCTTTATTTGAAATATCACAGTCAAAATTAATAAAATCAAATAAAGTAAACCGTTGCACAAAAAACCTCCCTCTCCACCCCAGGGGACTGACTTCTTTCCCCTTTGATACAACGGAAGTCTTGCGCGCTTACAGCAATATGCGCCTCAAAATTTGAAGGACATAAAGTTTCAGTTGGGGATCTTGAAACCCGAGACATTTCGACATCAAGAATGAAAAAATAATGGTAAACGTACAAAATTTGGTACATTGAGACATATTGTCAATTGTTTCCCGACACTTGAAATTCGAAATGGCAACTATCCCTAAGTTAACTCTACAGGTACAGAAAAAATATATATTTTTGATAATTCTGGCAAAATATAAGCTGACGAAAACTTACATTTATTTCTTAAACTTAGAATTGAGCACCCACAAGTGGTACGGCCAAATTTTGTTCGTGATTGTTTGAGATATAATATCGAGGCAGTTACTTAAAACTGTTTGTGTCGGAATTAACTTCACGTGACCTTGTGTGGCTTGTCCTGCATGCAAGATTATCACTTTTTATATTTATTTATGGATGTATCAATTTAGCAGCTCTAAGCGAGCCGAGACAATATAATTTGTTGTTTTAAGACATCAATAACTATTAATTTATCTGTAAGAAAAAGGTATGCGCTCTTGATCAATCGCAGGGTAAAATGTAACAGAAGCTATCGGAAAAGCAAATAATATCGAATCGAAGACGCTATGTTTTTGTGTTTACATTTACAAGAACGTATACACTTAGAGATAAAAAGTGGCAAAGGCATATTCTCAACAGGGATAATATAAATGAACGACATCGGACCATTTTCGCTATTTTTACTTGTTTGCCTAAGCTAGAGTTAAACAAGTAGCTCAAATCCTTAAAATATTTTTGCGTCTTCACTGAAAGGATTTTGGTTTGGTCTGCACTATCGTGATTCGACTGGGGAGTGGATGTCCCCGGGACTCGTCAAATCCACACATGACAACTGGAACACACCGAATAAACCTGGCGGGGATCAAGGTCAATGTGCTGCCTTAATGTGAGTATTTCTGTCGAAGTTGAATGTCAGATGACAGAGTGTTGATCATTTAATTTTGGCTTTGATAACGAACTTTAACCAGTAAATTCATTTTTTTATTGATTTAATCGAGATAATTTTCACGAACAACACAAACCCGAAACTCAGGATTTTGAAGGACAACAACAAACACGTCTCTTCATCGCATAAAGCGGACCGCATGTCTATTGAGACAATTTTGTTCATCAATTTTGTACAAAGAAAGTCTGTTATATACATATAAGAAAAACAAAACAACTGTCATGTAGAAACTGCAAACTTATCAGCATAGTTTATGCGATTTAAATTTACTTAAGTAAAGGAACTTCGAAATAGCTGTCAATTATATTATGATGCAGTTCAAAAATGCAGTGGAAAGAAACACCTTCCCCCAAGTTACCGATGTCCTTACAACCTTTGAAATAGCAAAGATCAAACACTAGATTTTCTCGTTAAATGGCGAATACTACCATGCAGGAAAACTTTTCAAAACTTGGCCATCAGCGCCGGTCGAACCTTTGAGTCTTCGTCATGGATAGGAAAACATAAGAGATGACTAAAAACCCTTTGAACGCTATAATTTTTCCCACAAAAATTTTAGTGCAACATTTTACCGAATTTTATGATTTTTTCTGTAGTTTTTGTGAGAATGCTTGAGCTAATGGACATCACATTTCATTGGCTACACGTTTTTATCAAATTTCGGCAAAAGAAGACTGAAAAAAATTGACTTTGGTATATTTTATTAAGGCAACAAAATTGACTTTGGCACTCAAGAGGGTAAGCATTTCCGGAATAATGTTAAATTTCGTTCCCTTTCAGAAATGGAGTTTGGTTCGCAAAAGCGTGTTCTGAAGTATACCAATTCATCTGCAAGTTATCAGGTATGAAACAATGCGTCTCGATATATTCCAGTCGAAGATAATAAATTCGGTGGTGTTGAGTAATGCCCTTGTATTTCTGCAATCGCGATATTCCGACCGCAGAGAAAAAAAATCACACAGAATTTGACGAAAATGGCACATCTTACCACATTTTACAAGATACCAGCAATTATACGATATACAACGTCGATTGTCTCACACAAGCTCGTAATCTATGAAGTGCCACGCTTTAATTTAGTTATCATCTCAAGTGCTGGGAAACTTCAGTGTTTAAGATAACATACGCCTTAGGGACAAATATTCGGTCTGTCAAATTCCTGCAGTGCTTTTCTGATCTTTCCCAGGACCACTTTTGTGGGGTACTTTTAAAACCCTTGGAAAATTAAAAAAAATCACCATCTTAAGTTTTTGGAAAAAATCAAAAATTATTTTCCACATAGACTTAACACATAGATGGCAGTCTTCCTTGGCCAATTACAAAGATCGATAATTGTTATTTAGGTAATTTGTTCCCTGATGCCAAAAATTGCACCGTGACTTTGGTTTTTATTCTTGATTTTGCAAGAGAATGGTTGAATGTTTCATTGAGGAAGGTATGAGTAATGTATGAGACTTTCATTTTCGAGGTGCATACTACCTTAACAATTCGTCAAATCTGTATAACCAGTCACAGTGTAAAAGGTCGAAAAGGTGAGCAAACTTTAAATGTGCAGGTACATTTCATCACACGTATGAATTCAGCTTTTCCGACTTCGTCTGGCTTATAGTTGCCTGCCGATGAGTCAATAAATGAAATTGTCCCTAGACGTAAAAACGGAGTTGATGTCTTTACCATAACAAGGCCAAATATGATGGATGTTAAATTTGTACTAAATGAATATATAATAAAATGAGTCAGGCACAATTTTCTAAAATCAACGAGTATTGCTAACTACACTGTAAAGTTAAGTGTTAAAGGATAGAACACCAATTAAACGCCTTTTGTAACACTTTTTGAACGCGTCTAGACGTTCAGAAATTTAACACTACGTGTTCAACCAACGTTCAATTTTTTAACAAACGTGTGCAGATTTTGAACGCTACGTGTTCATCAGACATTGTATTGAACACCACAGTGTTCCATATCTGAACACACGTTGCACATGAAATGTGTTCAAAAAATTGAACGCATTTACGCGTTCAAAGGGCTGTAACACTTTTTGAACGCATGGACGCCGTTCAACGATAAGTGTGTTAAAGGCTAGAACACATAATGCGCGCTTGTTGAATACCTTTAATTTTGGGCGTTCAGGGGTGTTCAAGCCTTGAAATAACATTACAGACACCGATATACAGTAAAATTATTTTATTCTAAAAATACACAAAACATTTCTAGAGTAAATACAATAATTTACTGTAAAGTGGGCAAATAAACATTGCCAATTTGTATGTAAAGTTTGTCATAGGAAACTACCAACGGTGTTAACACCCTCCTATCAAAAGCATAAGCAATAAAAATCCCCAAGAACACTGTAGATCGCTTTAAAAATATGAACAATGTAATGACAAATCAGGTTTTACTTAAATATTGTGGATTACGTTTTTAGGTTCATACTTGTCTGAAAAAGCTCAAAATTTGGCTTACTTATTGTGTTGAAAACACATATATGTATGGAATGCATACTTCATTGTTGTAAGATGGTTTCTTAAAGACATTTCCTCTTGTATAGACAATTGTAAATTTTGAAGAAAAAAAAGTCAGTCAAGGCTTCTCTAGTGCACATGGTATATAGTTGTCCACATTAAAGTAAACACAACATGTCAAGTTGTCAAAGTATCACAGTAAGGCACAACATGCAGAAAGTGGGGAAAATTGGTCCTTGGCAGGGTAAAACCTTTTTCCTTGTCCAACAAAGTCCTTCATAAACAAAAAGGTTTGTTTGTTTGCAATATCTTTAAATAAACAATGAAATAAATCGGTGACATTTCAAAAATCTACTTCTCAGAAATTAAAAACATATTCGTAAAGACCTTTCAAATTCTGATGTACCTTGCTATTAATTTTTATACAAATGTTTTTACCAAAAATTGTAAAATTCACCCTTAAAATAAAAAAATGTAGATTTCATCATAACATATGTAGTATATATATTACATCCTGGTAATCCCTCATATCTTAAAAATGTCTGAAATGTCTTTAATTTCTCAAAAATACAAAGTTCCAAATTTCTGCATAATTTGAACAATCTGAAAAAGGCTATCAGTAGAGATCTATGTCTCAAATATCAAAGCTGTTCAATTAGTAGTTTTGAAGAAGATTTTTAAAGATTCTTAGACCAAAAATGACGAAAATTGCCATGAAATATACAAATTTGAATATTTCATCACAACTAGCAAAAATTTGACTAGGGTCATTCTTAGGGACATGTTTACCAAATATTGAAGACGTCAGTAAAAGAGAAGAAGATTTTTGCCAAAAATAGCAAAATTAGCATCAAAAATATAAATTTGCATAGTTCATCATAATTTGAACATATGTGATTAGGGTAATCCCTGAGGACCTGTAATCCAAATATTAAAGAATTCGTACAGGCTGTTTTGAAGAAAAACTTTGGGATGTACAAATTTGAGGGCAATGCTACACATCCACCTATTTAGCTGACGGCAAAGCTAAAAACCAGTTGCTAAGAACAAGAGACGTGTTGAGCTACAATACAAAATTCTCTTAGGTTTGGTAGCATGCTATGATCAACTAAATGTTAAAAGGGCATAAGCTTCCAAAGACGTGAAGTCTCCTTTATCAGATGCAAGGGGGAATGAAAAATTGAAGCAGAAAGTGACAGAAAATTCAGAGTGAAAATTTCAGAAAATTCAGTAATTCTGTCAGAGTGGACATTTTATTACTCTGAATTTTCTGTCCCTTTCAGCTATTATTTTTCATTCCACCCTTGCATCTGATAAAGGAGACTACACGTCTGTGAAAGCTTATCCTCCGGCAACATTTAGTTGATCATAGCATGCTACCAAAGCTTAGATTAATTCAGAAAAAAATTCAGAAACTTATCAAAATTCAGTTACTGACCCTCGGAAGTTTAAATCTACATTAGAGATGAACTGAGGTTCTCAAGCTTGTTTCCAGACAGCTACCTGTACACTAAACTTCTTCATTATCTGTGCCGCCAGCTTCTGTAACAACTCTTCGATTTTCAGTTATATCCAACTTTTTACATCCTGAAAAAATGCAACAATAGGTAATATGGCGAGATGAGACTTTAAATAAAAAGACAAGGAGCTGATTAGGTTAAGGAAAGGGGATACTTTCATATACAGTGCCTCTTTTCAATACTGTTACAAAATATTGGCTTCTTCTTGTCATCAACTGATTAAAATAAAAAAGAAAATCTCTCCTATGCTGAAACAATACATTGTCTACTCTACAATGTTTAATTGATTTTTTACATGCGATTGTCTCTACTAAAAGACATGTGTCAGCTGTGATTACGCAGCGGTACTATGCAAGGCGTATCGATCGCGCTCAGGTCAAGGGTTATCGCTACAGTTGTGTTGCAATGACCCTTGACCCGAGTGAGATCGATCGATAGGCCATGGCCAAAGTACCACTGCGTATTCACAGCTTGTTGTTGGTATACCAGCCACTAAAAGAAAAAAGGTTTTCTTCACGTAGTTAAGCCATTTCAAAGTACAATACGATTAATTTCGAAGGATATTAATACAGATGCTTCAAATCTAATACCTTTAACTATTTTGGACAGAAAACTTACCCTTTCTGGTCTTGCTTCAGCACGATCACGACTTCAGGGTGCGCTTACAAGAAAAATGTCGCAACTTCCGTTTTGATGCATCATGGGATAGGAAAAAGCACCAAACTTGAACACCAAGTGTTTGGAAAAAGAACGCCTCTTGCACGCCGATGTTAAAATTAAAACGTTCATGATGGTTTTCTGATTTTCTTTTCAAATTTTCAAAATTTCAACACGTAATAAACGTATAAAATTATTTTGTATACTTTCTCTTTTAGAAAAAACATGCTTTCAGCAATTTTAGACCGGAAATATTTTTTCATTTAGTGGAAATTCGTTACACAAAAATCCGTGTACGTTTGCCGGACAGCGAGGCAGTAGTAAATTTAATATAGCCATTGTAAAGTAAAAACCCAAAAGATTGGTAATTGTTTCACAGTATTGTAAAATATCTGTGATGCTGAGTTTTTGAACACTTGAAGGAGATGGTTGTTAACACTACGTGTTCAGGTTTAGAACACCATTGTTAATAATATGAACACTAGTGTTAACAATATGAACACTAGCCGTTCAAATTTGAACACCGACACGTACATTTTGAACGCGTAAAGACGCGTCTAGCGTCCGCTATTTTTACAGTGTAACTAACATGATGGCGAATTAAACTTAAGGTAGTATGCGCCTCGGAAGTGAAATACCTAACTTTTGCTCAAAGTTTCCTTAAGAAATCTTTCAACCGTTCTCTTTCAAAATCAGGAATAATAATCAGGGATCAACGTCAGGGATCAACGTGTAAATTTCAGTACTAGAGAAAAAAATTGCCAAAGATTTACCAATATTTGAAATTCAAAATGGCCGCAATCCCTGTGTTAACTCTATGGAGAATAAATCAAGTTTTCGAATTTCGAAAAACCTAGCCGGTGAAGTTTTTCTTTCTCCAAGAGCTTCAAAATGAGCCTCTACAAGTGGTAGAGTCCGAATATCGGTCCCCGAGGCGTGAATTAAAACCCGTGAAAAAAAGCAAAAAATAACCGATAATTGTCCTGGCAAAATAAAGCTGTTCGTGACGGGAAGTCAAGATTGTGCAACAGGTATGGTGTGACATTGACTTGAAAAATTGCAATAGCCACTTTTGGCATATCTTGTTGATTATGTTCTCTCTACAGCACATGGTAAATACCAGTTCATACCGACTCGATTGAGTCATGGCGAGGCACATGACTACTGTGAGACGTATGGTCGAATTATAGCAAGAGTTGTCGACGAAAACGTGAATGAAAAGTTGTTAAATATGCAGCGTGAAATCAACGACACAGGTAATATCATATAGAAATGGAAAATTTGTCGAAATGCTTCGAACAGTGTGATATTTCTGTTGATCCTAGGGGGGGGGGGAGAGCATTCGATTCGGGCTCGAAAGACCTTATGGAAAAAAAGTTACATCCGAAAACTATAAACTACCCATTTAGTCCCGTATGTCAGGTCAAAGGGAAGAGCAAAACACGTCCGTCCCCGGGGTGTCTCGCTCCCAGCTCGGGTTTCAGTGTTTGGCATTGTAAGTATTAGAACTACGGTTACTAGTAACTATGCTTGAACTAAAATGAAAAACAGGAGGGTTATGTATTATCTGAATTTTTAAAAACCCGGTATAAATTACCCCATAAATTATTCAGAAAGTCATTCAGAATTTCTGAGGCGAGAAAACCGAATCTTAAGGTATAGTGAGGCACTGTGTCAGAATTACTAACCGTGACCCTAAACCAGAAAGGGCAAGTAGCAAGAAACCAAGTTCTCCCCATACCAACTTTTGTGACAAATTAATTTAAAATATATGTAAATGATTGTTTTAAAATTGAGCCTTATAATTTATGAGAGGCACATCGTGCAAATTGACCTCTTTCCTTCGTACTGTGCACTCCAGCGAGTCGATGAAATCAATTCTCAATAAAATAACCGTGTACGTTGCCATTTGTACACGCATTTTTAACACAGTTGTCAGGATTAATTAATGTCAAAATGATTTTCCAGACAAATGAATATCACACGTGTATACCGTCAAAATAGACCCAAACACTAAAGGTCGACACCAAATGTAAATTGTTTCACTCGTCGCATGTTCATGTAGTCGATTTCAAGCCATTTTGAAATTTAAAAATTTGGCCGCATTAGATATTAAACACTTATAGATCATATCCGTTCATCCGTCCTTCACCAGCATATTCTCATACACCTGTGAAGCAATTTTTTAAACACCTGGCATACGTACAGTACCCTCTGGGTTTAGATGCACGTCTGTTACTTTCACAAAGTATATCGACTCGTTCGAGTGCACCCCATTAGATAAATAGAATGAAATGATCTATATATAGTTAGGCTTTATTGGAAACATTCCAATTGAAAATAAACCAACCTTTTCATCAGTCACAATTACAGTGTGAGTACGATAAAATGTACACTGATGTCAAGAACCCGGAGAGTTTTTATAACAATGCACATTGAGAATCACATCGAGAGGATTCTATATTGAGAAAATCTTAGGCATCAATATGGTAATTTTGGATCCAAATCTACGTAATACACTTCTGATCCTGACACCAGCGGTGATTTTGGATTTGGATGCAGACAATATAACTCTGAATACCAGATATCAGGGTAACTTTGGATTCAGATCCAAAGATTCAAATACCAAACAAAGTGAATCCTTGATGGACAAACTGGAATGCTTTGTGAAAGTAAGAGACGTGCATATGAACCCAGAGGGTACTGTATGTGTGCCAGGTGTTTAAAAAAATTGCTTCACGAGTGTATGAGAATAGGCTATTGACGGACGAACCGACGCAAGGACGGATGAACGGACATGACCTAATATATAAGTTGTCCGCGAAGACTAAATATATATGATGCTAGTTATTCAGTATTGTCATGTTAATCACTGTCTACCAACAGAAGTTGTGCTAAAGTTTCCCCTAATGCTAATATTTCGAACACCATCATAGATGCTGGTTACTTCATAAATGCAAATGACGTCTTTTCTGAAGGAACCTGGGTTGACCAGTTCGGAAATGAGCTTACTTACACAAACTGGAATCCTGGAAAGCCCACCTCCGTGCCCGACTGTGCAGTTCAATTTGAGTAAGTCATCAAAACATCTTTTGTAAATGCACCAATCATTGCTGAGTAGTTTGCAGTTTCTAAAACACAACAAGTACAATGTACTGCTTGGCTGATTTGAAACTCTGCGAAATTTTGGTACATGTAGAAAGAACATTGGAAATAAAACAACTGAGCCTCTACAAATTTCCATATAGGTAACTCGAGTGACATAGAGCTCTATGACACATTCTGACTAGTTTGCGTATTTCAGTGTTGTTTTTTTCAATTTGTATATCTAATTAACATCACGATCAATTTCATTTTTCTGAGGGATTGTTTGACTTAAGCATTTCAAAGAGATCATATTCCTGCGCTATTGATATAAATTTGACATGTGTGTAATATTTCAATTTTTTGCCAGCAATGGCTGGACAGACGCGAGATGCGGTGGAAATCATGGCTCAATTTGCGAGAGACAAGGTGAGTTGGCAACTTGACTAATTAAAAACAATTATCCAAAAACTTTTTTACGAGTATGTAACATTTTATTCCATTTTTTGAGGTGTTTTTTAACTCTTGCTCCTACTAATATATATTTTATTCTCAAGCTAACGTGCATTTATGGTACACAGAACCAGGCATCCATCCATCTATCTATCCATCCATCCATCCATTCATCCATCCATCCATCCATCTATCTATCCATCCATCCATCCATTCATCCATCCATCCATCCATCCATCCATCCATCTATCCATCCATCCATTTATCCATCCATCCATCTATCCATACATACATACATACATACATACATACATACATACATACATACATACATACATACATACATACATACATACATAGCTAAATACGACAGAAATAGGCGATGAAGTCGGCGATTTCCTTAAATTAGATTTATATTTAATATTATAAAGTTGAAGTGAATAAAGATTAAGAATAAAGATTATGATTGTCCTACAGCTTCTAGAACATGCAGTCTTGGGATTTTCCAGGTTACATTCCATACAACGTATGTTCGTATGCCACAGCCATTCTGTGAATATCAAGTTTGCATGGCACTCTGACTTGATACTGAGCATTTCTTCTATTGAAAATCAGATGGTGAATATCTGTATGAGGAAGTCGATTTTGCAATGAATTGGTTTGACGCACGTGACTACTGCCAGCTACGAGGGAAAAACCTAGCCAGTATAAGGGACCAAGATCAAAAGAGTATATCCGACTTCATTATTGCACGTGGGCAACCAGGTGAAATACTTTGCTTTGCAGACAACGTCATTCGAACTACATGCATATGCATTTTAGTGTGACTGTCTCAGCAGACTCGAGGGTGCGATTGATTTTGTTGATAATACGTTAACGCTTCAGGAATTTAGAGGGATTTGTACTCCCCAATTTGGAAATTTCCATACAATCAATGCTCTCAACATTAGCAACGTGAAGTATTTTTAAATCTATCGACATGAAAATCACCATCGTTTGCCCAAAATGTCAAACATATAACTGTTTTTAATTATTCAGAGGTGGTATCTGGCTACGAGTGTTATTTCGAACATGATGGAGCTGACTACAGGGGTGTCGTTTCCGAAGCAAAAGATGGTGAACGTTGTGTAATGTGGACGGGGCATGGGTTCGACCATCCCTACAGGACCTATGACGCCGATGAGGGTATAGGTAATCATAATTACTGCCGCAAGTTAGACAGGGCGTTTCCGTGGTGTTACACCGATACTGACATAAATAGCTGGGCATACTGTGACGTCGGTCTACCTTTCCAACACTGTGGTAGGTTGAAGTGTTATAAAAAATAATGTCGATTCATTATTAATAGGGCATGTCCTAGGTATCATTAATTAAGATAAGTCGATAGTCCAGTGTTACAATACTGTATACATGACATTTTTAAAGGGAGGCGTCGTCCCGTCTGCCGATTTTGTTGTTGATAAACATTGCCTCTTCCCGGAAATTGCCAACAAATGTCGAGCAAATATGAACCATGCAGTTTTGTAGCTTTCTCATCACTGCAAAACCTTGTCACAGAAACGTTTGTTGCTTCGTGTATGAAGCTGCTTCGCCCACAGTCACAAGTTTCGGTATAGCCGCCATTGTACAATTTTTGACATATGCAAAAGGAATACGGAAAAATGGTGAGCATAGACCTGTCGTATGGGTCAAATACGCGCAGCCCCGTACGGGACTACCCCTTTCCTTTAATCATCGGAATCTCATAATATTTATCAGCATATGTTTTAAATCGCAGATATATGATCATTTCGAAATATTTTGATCTAACAATCCCTAAGAAATAAATAAAATTAGCAGTGAAATAATTTCTCAAAATACACAAATCAAAAAAAGCTGAGATTTCCAAACAAATAATTTGCAAGTGTCTTGGAGCTTTATGTCACTGGGGTTACCTATAGTTTGGGGCACGCAACTGGCGTGGGACTAATTTGCCTAATGTTGGCTTATTGTTTGAAGGCTTTGTGAATGTCGCTACTGGAAAGTCGGCACAAATGTCCAGTTTACATGAGTCTTACGAAGCCTCACGAGTAGTTGATGGCGACACTGACGGCGATCTAGACAACCGTAGCTGTGCTCATACGGCGCAAGCAGAAGCCCAGACAGGTGTACGGCACTGGTGGCAAGTTGATCTTGGAGAGACATTTGCAATACGCAAGGTCGGCGTGTACAACCGGGTAGACTGTTGTCGTGAGTATGATAAGTAAAGGTTACGTTACTCGACCGTTTTGAATTTCAATATCATACTTCTAAGCGGTAACATGAGTCGATCATAAAAAATCAATTCTGCAAAAGTTGAAACAATGTCTAGCAGGAGGTCAGACGTAATTAAAACAACATCACCACATATATCCAAGCACTGTCCAAGTCTCATCACTTGCTTTCAGGTATAGTTGTTTTGACTACATCTGACATGCTGTAATACAATTTTTCAACTTTCGCAGAGTTGATTTCACTGTGATCGACTCGAATTACTGCTCAGCTGATAATTACATCTGACAGTGTTGGCAACACCTCAATTTAGACGATATATCTACTTCACGTAATACCAATGCTTCAAAGCAAACTACTCACTGTATTTGTACAGTTCAAAGTGCACGTCGAAAAAATGATGCATTTTTAAGTTCGTGTTCTGGCATTTACCGTATTGATGGCGCCCAACGACTGAAAACAGCGAATGACATTACATGCACATGACGCAAATCAAGAAGTATTACGATGATCATACATCGCGCGAACGTTTCAACATGCTGCCCCCGAGATACAGACGTTTCAGATATGGTCCCGCTAACACATAAGTGGTATGTCTCCTGTACAGGTTACAGAGCAGGCGGGGCAGAGATATCGGTCGGAATGTCCTCGAACATAACAGCTAACGAACTCTGTGGAAGCCTTCCAGAATCCTTCACTGGCACCATGTACACAGTGGACTGCAGCGGCGTTATGCACGGCAGATATGTTGGTGTAAGAAATTGGCACTTTGAGGTTTTGCACATATGTGAAGTTTTCGTATGGGCAGTTCCAGGTACTAGTACTCTGTGCTATCCTCTACAAGTTGCTTTTCCATTCGTATTTCTCCGATTCGTTTCACAGTCGTAGATACGCAATACGCACGTTTACATCAAACCACATCTTCTGGAGACCTTGATGTATGACACCTTGAAAAATTACATGGCAATTCTTCGCCAGGCCAACCGAAAACTTATAAGAAATCACCTTTTAGTCAATCGTGCCGTCGATACGTATCATTTTACAGCGACGGGGACTCTCGTTTGCGCCCTCTGGATCGGGGCATTTTCAGTTCGAAATTATGTGAATGGGGTGAAGAGTTATGGTGACATCGTCAGAAGCGTACGGTGGCCCCTACACGCTGCGGAACTCTATTACTTTTGAATATAAACTCTAATTTTTCTTGACAATATCTGTAATATTTTTAAGAGATTTTATTTCTCTACTGCAAACTTTTAATTTTGTACGGGCAACTTTCTCTTAACTTTATCTTAATTTTAACTTCTCGAAAGTAGTTTTAGTTTTAACAATAAAGAAAATGTTTCTCAAACGTATTTTTTTATTTTGTAAAACAAAAGTAAAATTTTTTCAAGACAATAGACTCCCCTATACGTCATGGAAATTTGTTGCTTTTAAACATAAACTCATATTTCTTGGCAATATATTTAATATTTGTAAGAAATTTTATTTCTCCACAGCAAACTTTTATTTCTGAACGGGGAAACTTTATTTTTAGGGTAAACTGTTTTTAAAAACTTTTAACAAAAACACTTTTACTTTTAAAAAATAAATTAAACTTTGAACAAAATATTTGTTTCTCAAAAAACGTTTTTTTATTTCGAAAAGAAGTAAAAATTGTTTACTGCAAGGGTTAAAGATTTTTGCTGAGCGCGAACTGAGTTACTTAAATGACACAATCTTATGTATTTAGAGCAGAAAACTTAAATTCTTAAAGAAAAGTTTTATTTTTCAAGAGTAAAATTAATTTCTTTATGGAAAAAAGATTTTCTCAGAGCAGCAAATTGAAATATAGTGAATAAAACTTTTTTCTCAATGGAGAGATATTATTTTCTGAAGACAACAAAACTAATTCCTTCAAGATATGTTTTCTACATATGAGTGTGGTTTAAGAATTCGGTAAAACTGAACTGAGAAAGAACGAAAAAGAAAGGATGAAAAAGTCAAACTTGCTTTTCTTCTGAGCGAAATTTATTTCTGAGAGGAGAAATATTTTATGTGAGGGTGCAATTACCTATAATGCATAGCAAACTGTTTCTAGCGAGAGTAAACATATTTTGGGGAAGAGTAAAACATTTTTCCGACGAGCAAAACTTTATTTTAACGGCGGCGGAAGTTAAAGTATCCCACCATGCAACACCCAAGTTTGATGACCCAGAGTTTCCGAGTTGGTTGCCAGTATCAGACAGTTCGTGTTCATGTCGGCTACATGGACGATCTGCTCTCCGAGACAACCATGACTGACTTCATGGGCGATACGGGCACGCCAGCCCGGCCCACCCTGCCTGCGTACGATGCTGTGTGTTTGGGCCCTATAACGCCGGGAACTCACAAACATCGTACGCAGGGCTACGGGCACGCAAACGGGTCAGTTGCCACTTGTCTGAGTCCCCGAAGAACGGTTTTATGTTTGAGTGATTCCAGTGATTCGTCCTGACGGCAGACGGTGTACGACGGGACCGCATTGGAGTTCTTCATTAGCTCTGCATGGCATAGCCCGGGATACGCCGGGAACACACAGACCTGTACGCAGGGCTATGCTTGGCAGGGCTTAGCCCTGCGTACGATGCTGTGTGTTCCGCTACAGCTAATCGCCCCGCTCACCACAGCCCTGCAAAGACCCGTACGTAGGGTCGGTGACTTCAAATCCATTTTGGGACTTGACTTAAAAAGCCAAATTACTGCCGAAATTCAGCGTTCTTGGGCCCAAGTCGTATCCCTGCCTACCTATACTCGATCGCTTCCAAAAATGCCAGTCTTTTATTCACTTCTCGTAAATAACCGTCGATGTCGGCAACTCTCTCACTAGCCCTGCGTAAGATGCTGTGTGTGTCTGTACAGGGCAGGGCCGGGCTAGCTGCAGTACAGTACGGCAAACCATCCGACCCAAATACCCAGGTAAAACCTCGAGGTACTGTACTGCAGCTAGGGCCGGGCTAGCGTGCCTGTATCACCGATGAAGTCAGTCATGGTTGTCTTGGAGACTCTGGGTCATCAAACTTGGGTATTGCATGGTGGGATACTTTAACTTCCGCCGCCGTTAAAATAAAGTTTTGCTCGTCGGAAAAATGTTTTACTCTTCCCCAAAATATGTTTACCATGAGAGAAAATGCCGAGAGAGTTTGACCGGTTGACCTCGCTGTTAATTTTATGCAGGAAATTACAATAACAATGCTTGGTCGAATGACGCAGTGCCTTGAGGGTGGGATCGCCAGTGGTATAGGGGGAGGAGTACCTTCCCGATGGTGATAAGTGGTGCGGATTACCGTCGCCTAGGTGACTGGCGTTGCAAATACCTGGACTGAACCCACGCGTGGACTGAACCATTTGGGTTTTTTTGGGTGTCGATGGTACTTTGACAATAAAAGTAAAGATGCACAGATATCGAGTTTATTGTCTTGTTTATGAGCGGCCAGTATTTCCAACAGCATGAATTACGTGCATTTGCCCTAGAAGAAATAAATAATTTCGAATAAAACATCGCGAATATAACCACATTCCTTAATCTCGACGTACCCCAAAGAACCATGAAATCGCCCGACTTTCGATTGAAGAGATGAGTTTTGCCAAACCGCGTATACAGAAAAAGTGGCAGATGACTTTATTTTTAGAATCATAGACAGTATAGCGAGATGTAAAAAATGTGAAAGAGGCTCCCATCTAACTATCCTAAATGTTTTTGTGTCGAGTTTGTGTTTGATTCGTTTCGAAAATGTGTTCCTACATTCTTATCCGATTGTGTGTGTTAATAAAAATGTTTGTTTCGCTTTGGATATTTGTAGAGAAGTTTGGATTAGTGTGTACGGTAATGTTTTGTTTGTGTGGGGAAAGCTTATGGCGAGACGCAGCCGGACCTATGTTGTTACAAAAGTTGATAGAGTCGCCCTTTGACGCTTGCGTTTCGAAACCCGGTTGTGGTTTCTCATCAGTCGCGGTGTAGATTCTTTCCTTAGTTTGTGTTTGTGAAAATTTATTTTAATGCATTTTAGTGGTCTTGCTTTTCGATTAGCAAGGCAAGTATATTAATTTTTGGTCACTTTGTGAGTCCGTTTGGTGGTTCGGTTTGTTTGTTCTATGTTTCTTTACTTCGGTAAATTTTGTTTTGACTGGTGTGTCTTTTAGATTTTTGCGGAGGTTTTGTGAATTTTTAGGCAATAAGTACCACTGGGGGTACGGATTTTATGTTTATTGGATCAAGATACTCACAAGTATCCTGGTTGATGTGCTTGTTCTCGTACATTTTGATTCATAGTTCGTTTACTTTGTTTACTGTTTGTTCTGGCTTGTTGTGTATAATACTGAGTGTTGCGTAATTGCCTTTCGCATTCGAGTACGTAATCGTTTGTGTTGACAATGACGAAAAGCCGACCCTTGTCGAGGGTTTTTTTTTCCCGAAATTTGTCTATTGTTTGCAAGCTGGTTTATCGCGATTCTTTTAGCACGCGACATGTTTTGTTTCCTTGTTTGAAAGGGTATCTCTAGAAGTGCGAGTTTAGCAGCTTCAGATAGCTTTCAAGTTTTTGGTGTTTGTTGTTTGTGGAGCCAATTTGACTTTTCTTTGAATTGGTGTTGTTGCGATTGTTTGTGTCTCACGATGTAGCGTAGTCACATTTTACGACTTTATTTGTTGAAATCCTGAGGTGGTTTTATTCTGTTTGGTTTTGTTGGCGTCCGAATTAATTTTAAGGCCTTTGCCTAGTACTATTTTTCGGAGTTTCATAGTTTGAGCGATGATAGGTTGTTGTTGAATTTCATGTTGTTGTCGGCTTTTCTTTGGAAATAGCTGATTTATTTCCACGGCCATTTTTTCTGTCACGTTATTTTTATGTGTACGATTTTTGTTATTTCTTTTAAGTGTTTGTGTGTTCTATGTCATTTTATGGGGTTTTTTTTGGTAGTTCTCTTTTTGGAGTGTTTGGTGGCCCTGAAAAGGGCCGCTCGGTATGGGTTTTTGTTAGCGCTTGGCGCGTTTGTTTTGGCGATGAGCCTATAGCTTTTTTATGCTTCTTTTCGCCGATTCGATGTGCTTGGTAAGTAGGTGTTTGCCGCCTTCTTGTCACTGTGTGTGCGTACATGGACAGTCTGCATAGCCCTTGAATGTGGTCTCGATTTTGATCAAACCATGGAGGTACCTCCATGATCAAACTTACAATTTAGGAGTATATATCAAAACTGATAAATGATTTATGTTTTCACATGGGTTCACAAAAAGTTTAGGAATTCCATCTACCCACCCTTTACAGAGTAGTAAGCTTATGGGGCAAGTAAATATGGATGCGCCGGTGCGATTCAACGATCAACCTCTATATCGCATCGAAAGTCAACAATTTTACGGCTCGGACTATGATTTTATAAGTTTATACACAGTCCCTCGTGGATAGAGAGACTGTGGTTTATATAAAAATTATAAGGCGCGGGGTATTATATATTGACTGATTACTGTAGCTATAGATAGGCTACATTCAGGCAAAACCACGGTCCCTCCACAGAGGGACCGTGGCAAAACAGGTGGTTTTCACCGTGGGCAGAACTCGGTGCAATGGTACTGAACATTAATAGTTAGCCTGTCACCTTGAAGGTAATGCTGTAGGTGAAACAAGTAAGCTTACTTCAAACGCACGATGGTACAAACATTCCTACCTCCATGGTACAAACAACACCACAAGTGAAACGTACACATAGAAATACACGCGTTCCTACGCTGTGCCCACCGGGCCACGCGATTAAAATATGACTGATACTGCTGGATAGTGTTAATTGGGTCGGTAAACAGTCAACTAATAGTTTCATTGACTACCTGGGTGATTGGCAGGTCGTGTCCAACGACGCATATGCAAAGCAGGCCAAAAGACAAAAGCCCCCAAAGTTATTGACAGCTGACCAGGGGTCACCATGAATACGTAATGAAGCTTCACTACGCAGAAACTGCGTAGTCAAGCCCTTCTTAACCGGTCAAACTCTCTCGGCATTTTCCGGCATGTCTCGCTAGAAACAGTTTGCTATGCATTATAGGTAATTGCACCCTCACATAAAATATTTCTCCTCTCAGAAATAAATTTCGCTCAGAAGAAAAGCAAGTTTGACTTTTTCATCCTTTCTTTTTCGTTCTTTCTCAGTTCAGTTTTACCGAATTCTTAAACCACACTCATATGTAGAAAATATATCTTTAAAGAATTAGTTTTGTTGTCTTCAGAAAATAATTTCTCGCCATTGAGAAAAAGGTTTTATTCACTGTACTTCAATTTGCTGCTCTCAGAAAATCTTTTTTCATAAAGAAATTAATTTTACCATTAAAAAATAAAACATTTCTTTAAGAATTTAAGTTTTCCGCTCTAAAGACATAAGGTTATGTTAATTAATTAACTCAGTTCGCGCTCAGCAAAAATCTTTAACTCTTGGTGTGAACAATTTTTACTTCTTTTCGAATAAAAAACGCTTTTGAGGAACAAATATTTTGTTCAAAGTTAAAGTTATTTTTTAAAAGTTAAAGTTTTTTTGTTAAAAGTTTTTAAAAACTGTTTATCCCAAAAATAAAGTTTTCCCGTTCAGAAATAAAAGTTTGCTGTGGAGAAATAAAATTTCTTACAAATATTAAATATATTGTCAAGAAATATGAGTTTATGTTCAAAAGTAATTAATTTCCATGACGTGTAGGGGAGTTTGTTATGTTGAAAAAAATTTCCTTTTTTTTTACAAAATAAAGAATACTTTTGAGAAACATATTTTGTTTATAGTTAAATCTAATAATACTTTCGAGAAGTTAAAGTTAAGATAAAGTTAAGATAAAGTTGCCCGTACAAAATTAAAAGTTGTCGGAGGAGAAATAAAATCTCTTACAAATATTAAAGATATTGTCAAGAAAAATTAGAGTTTACATTCAAAAGTAATAGAGTTCCGCGGCGTGTAGGGGCCACCGTAGAAGCGATATTTTATCGCTTGTTGAAACAATTTTATCCATAGTATAACGCTTTTTACGATTTGAACTGGTAGCTAAACTCAACAGTGGTCGTAAAGTTATGTTGTTTTCTGGAGGCGACAAGACTTGCGGACGCTTGAACATTCATTGACAGGGACGTCGCCTGCAGGAGGAGAGGAGGGTAGGGTGGGCGGAGGGCATGAGCGGCAGCTTCCACCTCCCTCCCAGAAATTTTCTACGCTGCCAAAATTTCAATGTCATAAGTGTAAATAACTCAAATCCAAGCTGAGCTTGGTCCAGCTCCAAATTGGTAAGTTGGTCAGGATACGGCCCAGATTGAGTTATCTTGACTTGTCACAATTAGGTTTTTACCACAAGTAGTGAATTGGCATCAATGCCCGCGATGTCGATTACCAGAAAGTGCCTGTTTATTCGTGTGATGTTTTCTTTCGCATTGAGTGGGGGACTTTGACCAGTTAAATTTCTAATTTAAAATTATGAGTGACTTTATTCTTCAAACCCTAAATTACGTTATTTCCTCATTAAAGGCGGGGATTTGTATGCCGCTACGTTTAATATGCTCATGGATGTATACGTTTTGCATCTATCACGTGTACGTCTTCATGAACGCATGGGGCACGCATTTAAAAACACGTCAATGTAAATGTGTGCGCGGTTTTATTCAGAATTCTGGATTGACGTCAACGACATCAACAGTGAAGGCTTGTACCAACATGGCGTCGGGGACGACGTATCGGTGTCTTTCTGGGGCGAAGGTCAGCCGGAAGTAGCCGAAGACAAGGATTGTGTCGGGCTTTATTCTGAAGGGTAAGGATTTGAAACACAAGAGGGCTATTTAATTCCATTAAAAATCTGAACGTTTATATTTATTTTTCAAGTTTCGAAGTTTCCCGACTCTAATTACAGCACCAGTAACAGTGTTAACATTTTTCTCGCGGACATCTTTATACTCTTTATCCTCTCGGAAGAATTTGGAAAGTCACAAGTTTCAATACAACCAACTTCGTGATTACTCCCTTGGAGAACAGCGTCGAGTGAAAATCAAATCTATGTAGATTAAAAATACAGGGGAAGTTAAATATGCAGACCATCCTGTATAAACCCATTTTGTAACAATCAACCCTATTTGTGACAAAACCTAATTTTCCAAAAAACTTTGCAATTTTTGTTGAAATATTGATGAAATATGCATATTGGTATGTTTGGGGGCAAGTTGCTTTTTTTTTTCCTTATCTGAACTCATTTTTTCTGAAACTGCTTTTGTTACAAATTGGGTTGATTGTTACAAATAGGGGTGACGTGTCAACCCTATTTGTAACAATCAACCCTATTTGTAACAAAACCTAATTTTAAAAAAAGCAACTTGGCAGTATTTGTTGAAATCTTGATACAATATACATATTTGCATATTTTGAGGCAACTTTCTTTTTTGTTCTTGACGAAACTCATTTTTTTTCCGAAGCTGCTCGTTATGTAACTTGGCCTTTTTTTGTTGAAATCTTGTTGAAATATGCATATTTGCATTTTTTGGGAACGATTTTCTTTTTTCTCCTTGTCGAACTTTTGTCTGAAACTGCTCATCAGATAAACTTTCATGGTGCAGTTCCTAGGAATAAGAGGCCTATTCGTAAGATTGGTGAAATTTACCCCAAACAAACTTTTCGCATGTATCTGCACGACTTGATGATATCTTACGAGTAGGCCTCTTATCCCTAGAAACTGCATAAAGAAATTTAATCTGACGAGCAGTTTCGGAAAAAAAGAGTTTTGACGAGAATCGTTCCCCAAAAACACAAATATGCATATTTCATCAAGATTTCAACAAATACGGCCAAGTTTTTTGAAAAGTAGATTTTGTTTTAAATAGGGTTGACTTTAATTACAAATAGGGTTGATTGTTACAAACAGGGTTGACTTGTCATCCCTATTTGTAACAATCAACCCAGTTTGTAACAAAAGTAGTTTCAGAAAAAATGAGTTTCGACAAGGAAAAAAAATGAAAATTGCCCCAAACATACAAACATACATATTTCATCAGTATTTCATCAAATACGACAAAGCTTTTTTTAAAATTAGGTTTTGTTACAAATAGGGTTAATTGTTACAAATAGGGGTGATACACCATGACCAATAACGCAACGTTTTCGAGTAGTTTTGTACGGTAATGATTTTCTTGGTCTCACAAATTCGAAGGTCAAACAAATGCATACTAAAGGCGAACTTTCCCCTGTACCTATCATATTTATCTAATGATCTCACTTTGATACCGACGTTGGGAAAAAACCCCGCAGTGTTTAGGTCGATAAACTCGGTATTAGAAACTGAACATTCTCCACATTGGAAAAGCAGTATCCGCAAGGAACATTTTCATGGTGACAAGTTTCCACTTTGGTGGAAAGTCGCTCACCAAGCCGACTTCTTATGCAATCTAGGAAACAATTTCATGGATATATTTGTCACGAGAACGGCGTGCTCCAAGTGAAAGCTTGCAATTGTCGCAGTTCGCCGTTTAAGTTGTGGGGATACTGTACCGGAAATAGCGGGGAGTTTGATTGGCTTTTGATACAATTAGCGATATGTACAGGTTTGGCCGAGACAGGCAACCACCACAAAAAACCATCATTTACAGCAAGGTTTCCTCAGCAACATGTAAAAGAAAAGGTGTGGTTCATATGTTTAAACCCTTTTCGAATGTACCATTGATCCACAACTTTCATTGTGTTATGTGATATGTGACTAAGTATAATTGATATACACAGTGTGTTTAAGGCCTAATTTAATGGAGTGAGGATTTTCTCGTCTTTGACAAGCTTGAAGCCGCTAATAATTTTTGAAAAGTCTAGTAAACTGTTAGAGCTTTGATTTATATTGTAAAAATCCAAGCCCTGAATACTGCTTAAACGGCGAATTGCGATAATTTCTGTGGCAAGTGAGTGGAGTATAAATGTATAGTCATCGCGTCGGAAGAAGAATGTCAAATAGTGAAACATATTAACAGAAAGTATTTATTCAAAAGAATCACCGACTGCTTTTATTTCATCCAATCAGAGGCCAGCTCGGGAAATGGAAGACGTTCAGATGTGACGAGGAAAAACGATTTACGTGTCAAAATAAAGGTAGGAAAGTCTAGTTTCGTTTCACGATAAAACCGATGAAAATAAAGTTGCGATAACATATTATACCGCACTGGGTGGCTAAAACCCAACTAACATCAACGCAAGAAGGTACATCATTTCAGGCTACACTGCATCCGAGCCCATAGAAGAAATCGTTCCCAGCGATGCCCAGATGGTCTGATGGTGCGCCATCGTGTACGTCTTCCAGAAGGGAACATCTGGAGATAATCCAATGAATTGAGCACTCCAACTGATGCTTGTAACTTTTCTCTATTGCCAAATTTTAATAAACGATATTCGATTAAACTTACCATGAAATTTTACGGAAAAAAGTTGAACATTGGCGACATTTTAAATGATCTTGCAGTCTAGCGTTCACTACCAAAAAAATTTTAACCATCTACTCAGAGACTATATATTATAATATCTGCATTTATATGGCGCTGTATTCGCATAATAGATATAGGCCTAACGCAGAATGCGCCTCCGAGGGAAAGATACTCAGATTCTCCAACTTTTACAGATAGTTTTTGATCTACCCCTATTTGGGCCCATTTGGAAGCTCATCGAGTAAGACAAGGTATCGAAGTCTATGTTTTTGGGGTTTTTTTTGAAATCAACAATCTAATTTTTCTCTCTTGAGTCAACATAGGGATGGCTGCCATTTTGAATTTCAAATACATGCATCGGTTGATGTTAGGTAATTTGTTCTTGTTCCAAACACCGTGAACCCTTCATTTTATTTTTGGTTTGTTTAAAGAATTATGATTAAAAGTTTAATTGTGGAAAGTTTAAGTAAACGTTTAAGTTTTTCACTTTCGAGGCGAAGAATACAATAATGGTGATTATATTTGAATAACATGCCGAGGTGGACTAACACGTTTTCATTTGAACTCAAGGAAATTCACAGGTCCATACAGGAGCACTGAACTACTGAAAAATATGTTCACGTTCAAACGTTAATGAAAATATAAATTCCAGTGTCTGACCCAAACACGTACTCTGACTGGCCGTTTCATATTTTTAACGGAACGTGTAGCCGATTGTTCCGATCCTCTACCGCCTGTAGACGGATATATTGTGGCTGACGTATACAACAGACACAGCGATTCATATCCTTCCGGTGCAAAGGTGACGCTGGCCTGTAACAGCGACCCCAGCGTTGTCTATGAAATCACTTGTGGTGACGGATCTTGGGAAGGGGTGTCGCCAAACTGCATCGGTAAGTATCATATGATATACTTGAGAATGCGGCTTCAGAGTACAAAAATGATGATAGGCAGATGCCGTTGTCATCAGTAACATTACTATGACAGGTTGTTGCTATAGGTAACAGAAGCGGACAAAATTGCTATGTAAATACGAATGGACAGAAAGCAAGAAAAATATTTTATGGGTTGTAAGCTTACAATGCAAGGGGGCACGACAATTGCTTACGGTAAATTAACACGATGGATATGTACATAGCCATAAAATACATTAAAAGGACAACGTATGTGCTGAAGAAAGAATGTACCTCAGACAGATATTCGGTCTCAAAAAAGTTTCAAAACTTGACTGCTATGTTGCATTTGTGGTCTTATTTTTCATTCCCATTGTTATCGTCATATTATTCTGAAAGTCGAAACATTAATTTTTTCTTTCAAGTTATTAGGGGACAGCGGTTATTTTGAATGTCAAGTGGTTTTGTTTTGGTTTTTTTCATTTTCGGTACATGATTTTCTGGTATCAAAATCTGGCAGTAGCCCATTTTTATCTTCATTTTTAAAAAGAGAGATTTTTTATACGTGTCGTCGGGAAAGGTTAAGCAAAAACTTAAAATCTTTCCAATTTCGCGGCACGTTGCGCATTTAATTAAGAGCGCGCCGATGATTTTATCATTCCGAAACTACACCTCCCATATGTTAATCAGAAGTTTAACCCCTTTAGAATCTTGCGATGACCCGGGTGAACTAGAAAATGGGTTTCTGAAGAACGTTTCCGTCGCACCACCGTATAAACATGGGGCAAAGCTGCAGTATGAGTGTAACCGGGATTCCAGCAGGGTCCGTTTACCTTGAAATGTGTGAACGGCGAGTGGGACCTGGAACTACCGACGTGCTTTGGTAAGTATCTCAAATCCTGTTTTTTTAACGCAGATTAATTTTGGTAGGTCGTCACTTAAACGTTAGCAAGATGCGAGTCCCAAGGTTGGAGGCTTGACTACACTGCTGACACTTTGCGTCAGAAAGTGCAACATTTTTTAAAGTTTCAACGACATGCATACTCTTTTTGGCCTACATTTGTTTGAATATTGTTTTGGCTGGAAATATTTTAGACCGGAGGGCTTTGTCGATTTTTTATGTGTTTTTTTTTATCCATAGATATTTCGTCATCGACTCTGTACTGTTGAACACAACATGTTTTGCAAAAGTCCATATGAGATTATAAAAATACCGTCCGAAAGGTGTTCTCCTATAATTTAAAAATAACTTTCTCGCTGTTTGAACTGGTTGAGTACAGATTGCTCTACTCTTGATGAGCATGACTAGCCGAGTCTGAACGAGTACACGTAGACAAAGCGCCTTCTCTCTGTGTGCGAAAACAATGCCTCCTATGGGTGCAAGATCGACAGTGTCTGACATTTCATCAACAGCACATAAGCAGGGTGCCTCACATTCGATTTGATGTTGAGCAGACTTTATTTGTTTTGTAAATAATACGAAATGAGACATAAGATAGTGACGACCTATGGTGCTCGTTTGCAACTGTTTGACTTTGAAAGAAAAAACAAACTCAGCAAGGATTGTGGTGGCACTTTGCTTCACAAAAGTCAAACTAACGGAAGCAATTCAGTTTCAATATCATCTCATAACTGCATTTCGGAGCCTGATATGAAGGTGTTTTGCTATTCACAATCAAGAATCCTTCAAAGAACTTATTGATAACAGACATTTCAATTTTTGTATTTTAATTATAGCGGAAGAAAACCCGGTTGTTGTGATTAGGTAAGCTATTAACAAAATGCATCAACATTATTCAGTAATTATGAAGCTGTTTCATATCGCCAGGTCAATGAGTCAATTCTTTGCACGTTTTCATTTTTTTTCTAGACTCAAATAGTTATCTTTGCATTTCTTATCATTTCTAACCAAAGGTGCGTCACGAATTGCGCGGAGAAGGTCAAACCTTCATCTCAACTGTCGGTAATGGTTGAGTGTTCCAACTGTCTGGTCGGTTATACCATGTCATATGCCTGGACACTTCAACGGAAAAATGCAAACGACGGAAACTTTATCGACGTGCAGCAGCTGGCTTTAATTACTGTCAATGGTGAATATATTACGCATTTTGTTTGCATAATTAAGGTAGTGTGCGCTCAACAAGTGAAAGACTTAAAATTTTCCTAAATGAAATCATTCTTTCACGAAATCAACAATACAATATAAGGGGTCACCGTGCATGAGAAAAATATATAACCCGACATTTACCGATATTGGAAATTCACAATGGTCGCAATGCCTGCGTTAACTCTATGGATAAAAATAAACTTTTCGAAAAATTAACACTAAACTAACTGTTTTGAAATTTTTTCTTACTCAAAGAGCATCAAAATGGGGTCTCATAAAGTGGTACATCAGAAAAATGAAACATTTGAAAATGAAAATATCTGTCCCCAAGGCGCATTCTACCTTAATAAATTACAGTAAGCTATTGTCAAAACATTACGTCATTTAGTGCAGTCACTCAGCCCAAGTATCGATTCAACTGCGTCGGAAAGCGAGTCCCTTGACACATGAGTCCTTTGCAAATGATGAAGAGATGTGGCATAAATAAACCATTTCTGAGTCACATTGTTCTTTGCATATATGAATACCTTATTTCATTAACCTTTCATATTTAGATTTAAAGCAGAAATAAAAAGAAAAGTTACCGGTGTAAATGCAGTCGGCCTCTCTCCAAAGAATGTTAGAAAAGTGTAAGCTCAGAGCATCCAGATGTGTGTGTTTTTAAATACCTTACGACATTTTCACTGCGTAATGGAGTTAACTTTTAATAACTAAATGATAATAATAACTACTAGTCCTGCTGAGCTTTATATTACAATAAAAAAACGTTTAGTTACATTTCTTATATTGTATCTTACGTCCCGCTTAAGGAGTATCAAATCCCGGGATCGTAATAATTGAAGACTCACTGATGCCCGGCCATGAGTACCGGCTAACGGGAGAAGAGACCAGGGCCGACACAGGTCAGACCGGTCTTGCAACTTTTTCCTTCGTTACGAACGCCCCACCTATGGACGGCACTTGTACCTTATCACCCACGACAGGTATGCCATCGGTAATATTCGACTAATGAATACACGGACAGATTACAGTGATACGCTTGTTACAGTGAATTTAAAAATAGCTCGGAATAACAACAACACGATTGGACCTAATTTGGGATAATTGGATGGTGAAGTAATGCCGATTTAATCTATAAATGTTATCTTATCTGCTTTTTTTACGTTACACACTTGTTTTTATGAGTAATATGTAATATTGCAACATTCAGCTATAGGGCACCTAACACTTTTGAGAAATTTCAAAAATATGAAAATCCAATTATCTCAAATTAGTTCCAATCGTGTTCAACGTGCTTCGGTGATTAGTAAAAACGGTTTTTGTGATAGAAATAACACCAACTACATTCATTGCAAACGTTCTCCTTTGGTAGATTTTGCAACAATTAAACCCCAATAAGCTTACGATGTCCACTGTAGTTCAGTGTACAATCGTTTTACCGAGAAAGAAAAAAAAAACTTATCGTTGGGGTTCTGTGCAGTTTCATCGCCGGGAAATGTAATAAATGCAATTTAAGAACAAGCAGTCAGTGTATGAGTAAGTTTCTTTATGGAAGCGCGACAACACTGACGATGTTGACTGTGACACAGTGAACGTCGTATTATGTTAAATTGTTGCAAAACTCATCGACGGAGAACGTTTGTAATGAATGCAGGTAACGTCATTTCTATTATCAGCATAGGTTTTCTTATCATCCAACAAGTGCGTCGTAATTCCAAGCTATTTTGTAATTTCATGTAGGATGTTACATAACCGATATTTATCTTTACTGGACCTTCCCGTCTTTTGGAGATATGCCGTGGGTAAGCATAATGGATGAATATATAATACGATGGTTTCAACCGGGCTCAAACCCACAACGCACGGCACCCAATTCCCTAGCGGAGAAAGCTATAGACAAAACAGCTCGGATAAATTCCCAATCCAGAAGCATTTGTCTTTTTATCTGCCATATCTTTCTTGCTAGGGTACGTTTTGACGACTAAATTTACTCTTGGCTGTGAGAACTGGAAAGACGATGGCGGCAGTGTTGTCGATAACAGTCATTTCGGCACAAATTCATCAGCGCCACTGATTTATGAAGTTCGAGTGCGTCATAATGATTCCGAAGTCAAAGAGAGCGTTCTGTACGTTTCCAAAGAGGCAACTGGTCACTTATTCCTACCAGTGGGATCTGTCAAATACGATTACAGACTCGAGACCGTGGTCCATATTGTCGACATTTACGGCGAGTCCACCAAAGTGCTTTTGCCTGTCCAGGTAGGGCACCTTAAAGAATCATACTGAAAACAATAAGAGATTTGACCGAGACTTGGATTTTTGACATGAAGAAAATATTTTGGTGGGGCATTAAAGTATGCCTATACTTTGGTTAAATAGCGAAGCAATTAAAAGTATTGAAAAAATGCTGACACGCAACAATGTACAAAAATATAATAAAAATAAGTTTAAAAGTCAGACTAAGCCAAAGTGATTAAATTCTTAGTTTTGCGTCCGCAGAGATGGAGGTTTTAGGAGTTGACAAGGAAAATAACATGGGATATATTATCAGATTAAGAATTTAGCTTTTATGCCTATTGATATATACAAATTTTGTAGTAAAGAGTCGCATTCCTGCAGAATGTCACATCTAAGGCAAAGGAAAGTCTTGTGAATAAAGAAATTTCAACTTCGATTCCTGAAGGGGCACTGATGTCACACGCAAACATAAAAGCAAACAATAATAAAGATATAAATTTGCCGGTGTAAAGTTTCTTGCTTGTCTTTTGAACCATACGTGGACGCCAAAAAAAGGATTTCACTGCTGTCGTGGCCTAAAATGAAAACGTATGACACTTCAGAAGATATTCATCATAACGATGATATAATTCAAACAAAAACAAAGATGCAGTGTCATCATTAACGGTACGATGACATCCTTTTTCCCGCGAGACAGAAAACCTATTAAAACTGAATCGACATCAGGTCTTCTTGCCGTAGGGAAAAAATAATTTGAATGACACGTGTTGTCAAGCTGCACTTCGTACATTCTCAAGTTATATCTACATTGCCTCGTTAAGGTAGAACGCGCTTCGGGGACAGAAAGTCGAACTCTGAAACTTTTCAATTCTTTTCTGGTTTTCCACTTTTGGGGTTCGGGCTCATTTTAAATCTCTTGGTGTAATAAAAAACTTTTCACGGTCTTAGTTTTTCGAAATTCGAACATTTTACTTTTCTCAACAGAGTTAACACAGGGATGGCGGCCATTTTGGATTTCAAATATCAGTAAAGCTTGGGTAGTTTGTTTTTGTGGGAACAAATTTGTACTTTTGACCCAAATTTTTATTCTCGAATTTAAAAGACAATGATTGAAATATTCCTTGAGGAAAGTTTAAGCACTTAACAAGTTTAAGTATTTCACTTTCGAGGCGCACACTACCCTTAACTGACATCTGTAGCAGTCACAGACATTATGAACAAAAGTCAAGTCATAAAACGTCTCTAATATTTGCAAAATCATGTTTATTCCTTGGCTTTGCCTTGAAACTTCACTTAAAGAAGCAAAGTCATATTGTCACGTTAATTGTGCTCTTTCTGTATCTATAGGTTCTCCCTTTCAACGATTCAGCGTCATTTGTCACGATATTGGAAGACTTCAGCAATAAAGATGGAACGTTTTCAACCTTTGTTAAGAAAAACGATACAGCGCTTGCTATAAATTACCTGACTACGATAACGGGACTTCTAGTGGCAAACGTAAAGTTTCCATATTTGTTTTTCTTTTCCAAAGAAGCCTGTCAGATCAGGGTTGTCGATGACAGTTCAAAAATACTGCTATTGTTGTACCCTTGTTTTCTTTCATTGTTTTGGTATTACGACGATGCAGGCTCCACATTGGTGTGGAATTACAAGATGGCGCGGCAATCCTAACTCGGACTCCCGTCCGCCAGAGGGCGCGTATTCCGGGGGGGGGGGGTTGAGTAGTGGCCCCAAAATGGCAACGTCCAACCGATTGACGCCATATGTTAAGGTCGTATGTGTGTAAGTTATGTCCTGTTGTTCCAACAAAGCTACCACGTAATATGTTTGTTTCTGACTAGGAAACTTCAACAAGTCTTGACGTCAAAGACCGAGAAAATAATACAGTGAAGGTAAGGTTTACAGCAGTATATGGGGTATTAAAGAAGCACAGTAGCACTGGTGTATCCGTGAAATAAACATGATTGTACTTGGTAACTAACAAAAAAATGTACAATGGGAGGCTACAGCCCTTCTCTCTCTAGACCTGTCTCTCTACTTCTGTACCCATAGTCATTCTCTCCATCAATCTCTACCTATCTATCACACTATGTGTTCGCTAATTTCGGTTGCATTATTCATCTTTCGCTCTGCCCCAGCCTCTGTCTGTCTTCAACTAGTTCTCACTGTCTTGAAACTGCTTTTCTGTCTATACCTGTCTGTACTTGTCTTGCTGTATCTGGCTCTAATTCCGTTTGTCTCTGTCTGTCTCTTTTTCCTACAACCTCTCTCTCTCCGACTAAATTCATTTCAATTAATCTTAGCTTCAAACAGCGCTCATCGACACCATATGGCAACTGACGTCATCGGGGCACCTAGGAAACCAGCCTGCTGCGGTGCTCGAGCAGACTACACATATTATGAAACTAGCCACAAGTACAGATGATGAATACCCCATAATGCTATCAGAAGAAACACAGGTACGGTTTTGCTCTATTTTAATCCCGCCATGCCTTTGACATCCAGCACACTCTTTACACAGGGCAGGTGTCTACACTTGTCGACCTTGCCCCATGCCCGCTTTTGCTTACTATATGCGTGAAGCCTGCAAAACTTGACACGGTTCTTTCTTGTTTGCAGGAGGAGGCTGTGGCATCGTTGGCCTACGTTGCACATGATCTTCCTGGCACAGTAAACTCAAGCAACCCTGCAACTTTAACTTCAATCGTTGATGGTAGATATATCGGCATACCTGAAGTACACTGGGACCAACATTCATTATGCAAACATTTTGGTTTGCCAAGGGGACCCTTCCATACCTGTATTGTATACTCCATAGGATATTGTGAATTTCTATCATTTTATCGTGCGCCCAGTGTTTTCCACTCTTGTCCTAATGACTTCTTTTTGTGAGGATTACAACTCTCGTTTTGTGTTCAGTTCCTGATATCGTCCATACAACTTAAAAATCTATTAGAAATCTGTCGAAATTTTAATTGACAATGTCTTTGTTCAACAAACCTTCATATAAAACGTACTCAAATGCAATTTTCATGACTATAAAAATACACTCTTCTGCTTTAGAAAACTACAAAGCATTAGTAAAAAGGTTCTCTTTCCTCCTCAGAAATGCTGACAAGTTCGTCGAGTTTGATGGCCACGTCTTTGACTACGTTGCCAATGGACAAGGGAGAGGTAAGCAAAAACCTTAAGGTAGAGGGTGCCTCGGGGACAGATACTCGGAGTCTAAATGTTTCACAACTCTTTGCTGATGTACAACTTGTTGGGGACTCATTTTCAAAGCTCTTGGCTTGAGAAAGATTTTTACTATCGTAGTTTGTCGAATTTCGATTATGCCAATTTCTAATTTTGAAACGGTAAATGGACTTGTTTCTCTAGCACCTAACTTCGTAACTTGACCCGTAATTTGTATTCCTGTTAAGAGAACCTTTGAACCTTGCATTTAGGAAAGTTTAAGTCCTCCATTCCATGGCGCACACTGTCCTAACCTTCGCAGCTACCAGCTCCCAGCTGTTGTTGTTTATAGAGGTAATTTACTGTAGTCCACACAAAGTCTATTAGACTGACAGTTTCATATAATTTGACGGAGGGAGTCTTAAAGTGGATTTGGTCGATACGTTGGCATCAGAAAACAAGACATATTGTCTGAATCAAGGTGTTGCCAACACTGTCAGGTGCAACTATCAGCTAGGCGGTAATATGAGTCTATAATAAAGGAATCGACTATGCAAAAGTTGAAACATTGTCCAGTGGGAGGACAGATGAACTCAAAACAACACCACCACATATGTCCACGCACTGTCCAAGTCATGTCACTTGCTTTCATCAGGCGTATATGTTTAGACTACATTTTACCACTTGTAAGGCAATGTTTCAACTTTTGCAGAATCGTTTTCTGTGCGATAGACAAGAATTACTTCTCAGCTGATAATTACAACTGACAGTGTTGGCAACACCACAATTTAGACAATTATATATCTAGTTCGCGTAATGCGAATTCGTCAAAGCAGACATCTGTAAATAATTACAGGGGGTTTGGCCGGCCTAATGGGTGGGAGAATCAGAGTCAGGGTAATTTGTTTCAAACACGCCTCTAGGGGAGAGATAAAAGTTGACCTGATGAAATGTCTCCAAATTCATCCGCTCACCCCTGAAATTACTTTAGGTTCACTAAATGTCTTTCACGCGTCGTAATTGCACGGCATGTGACAAACTGACATTTGATGATTTGAACATTCTTCCCAGGTGGATAGAGTGACGAAAGGCGTTATTGAAGTCATTGACAGTGTTCTCGTGACAGCCATGTCTCTAATACCACCATCGACTGGCAGTCTGACGTACAATACTGATGAGTTTAAAGTGGATCTTTCAAGAAATAATGTCTCCTCGCTTTGTGGGAAATCGTTCGAAGACAAAGGTGTTGCCGGGTTTTCAATCGTAGACGACTGCAGCGAAAGGCAGTATGAAAAACAAGCGATGGGGTTAGTATAGTAAGTTCCTTTGTCAACATCATACTGTACTGCAAATTCACTTCGAACCACAGGGGCTTGTAAATGGCTAATGACCAGATAATATATCCTGATGCTATTAACCCTAGTTTTGTGCGCGAGCCTTGTGCCGTTTGTTCTTTTCTCTCGCCTTACATGTTTCCTCTCACTGTGGGTCTTGACTGTTCATGTGTACAGTATGCAGTGCACCTACGCCCGGTAAACGTTTGGTGCAGAATTGCAGCGTTGACCTCCATACTGTTGCCATCTTACTGGCCATTGTATAGCTTGCCAAAATGTAACGAGGGCGCACTGCATACTGCATATACATAATTAACATAGATTATGAACCATCATGGCTCACCGAGCGAGGATGTATAGTGCGACGGAAGTGAACAAGAAAGAAAAAATCTCGCACACAAGACTAGCTAGATTTAACGGATGCATCGTTCTATATTCTATTTTAATTGGCCACTCACTAGTCCCTGTTGGAATGACTTTTCTTATCTATTTGTGGGTTAATTGCTCTGTATTCAGAAAATCACTGTACTTTTTTGTACCGATAGCACCAATATGCTATAACTTCACATAGTAGGAGCCCTTATGTAGGGTGTCTACTGCTTGCCGTTTTTCAAATAGGTGAACCAGCTTGACAATGCTGAATGCGCGGTAACGGGTTATGTAATTGTGATCTGTTTTCCGTCTTCAGTTCACCGTTTTCAAGCATAATCCTTACACTCATCAAGGTGATGAGATGTTTGGCGATTCGCTGGTGATTGATTTCGATCTCGTGGACAGTGAGATGACACCGGTGCAAAGCAACAGGACGTACACGTACGGGATTTCAAAGAGGGGTTCTTCTGACCCTGAGTCAATACTGAGGTGCAATACCAGATATCACCCACCACAGACGTCGTCGTTTCGTTTAATATTTCCGTGCGAACAGCAGTGTAATATTAACCGTCAAGCCTGATGCGCCCTCAGTGGTCTATCATCTCTTCCTTGTTCTCAATATGACGCCAAATGCAACATTTTATGATGAAAAAATGCAATAGACACCAGTCTTACCAATGACGTGTTTATCGATTTAATCAAAGTTGGTGCCTATAGCATACTGCTAGAAATGACAGGTAATATTTTTTTACTGAGTGTTGGTTCTCTGCTATAAATGACAGGTAATATTGTTTTACTGAGTGTTGGTTCTCTGCTATAAATGACAGGTAATATTGTTTTACTGAGTGTTTGTTCTAACTTCATGCCCTTGCAGGGTATACATCATTTTACGAATCTGTGGACAGAGCAAAAAAAATATAGATTTTTTGCTTGTACCGCGTTCATAAAGTCTAACATTTGACGAAAATGACTTGCCTTCTGGCCCGTGAACAAGTAAATCCTCCCCCCTTTTGTTATCTGTTGATATCATGGTCATGCATACGCATTATTTGGTTTACGCTGTAAAAGTAACATCGATAAGTTGATATAAAAATTGAGAACACGTTGATCAGAATTATAAAATGTTCTTAAGTCCGATCTTGTTTTCCCATGCATGCCGTCTAAAAGGTATCACTGTTTTGAAACGCATGACAAATCATTGGCCCAAAAACATGTAGAACAATGTAGGGTTGTCTCACAACGGAACACTAACCATCGAAGTGACAGTGTGTCGGTACTGGAACACGACAACACACTTATGGCAGACTGAAGGTTGTAAGGTACGTAGTGGGACGACTACAGTTTCATTGTGTCACTGAAATTACTTAATCTCTCTGTGGTAACGTTAACTCATATATATATATATATATATATATATATATATATATATATATATATATATATATATATATATATATATATATATATATATATATGTATATGTATATGTATATGTATAGTATATGTATATATAATTCGAAGTATACAGAAGTCATCTTCGCAAATTAGACTGTTCGATGTTAAAAACAGAGCGTTATAAATAATAATACAAAGTACTTCAAGTACAAAGTAATAATATATGTTACTTAAGATTCATGCATCCTGCAATCTTGAGACAGAGGTGAAATGATTCCTAGCCCTACACTGTCATGTACATGTTGTGGACGTACCATTCTATTTGTTGGTGGTGTTAGCATTTGATAACTAATATTTGTTATTTTGTTGTTTTTTATGCGACATTTTGAAACCAACTCAGGGCATTTGCTTAACAGCGTAGATTTGTCAGTATGATAATGTGCAGCTTTTCTGATATACGAAGATTCCATCGTTTGCTTATATTAGAGTAGCTCGATGCTTTGCCAACAATATACTAAGAAATGTTGAAGACTTGGTCCTTGCTCAGCGCGTCTTGAAGATGATATCAAGGAGTCCGATGTAAGCGTTCTCCGTGTTGTACAAATTGAATATGTCAAGACAAACGAATAAGTGAGGAGAAATAATAACATGAAACGTCACATCACGCGGTTCAACCGCTTTCAACAAGAACGTGAAAACAGATATCGGCAAAAACTTTCAAAAACTTACACCTTTAAGATGTGGCCAATGTAAGTGAGGGGTAGACTTGGTTTAAGTCTGTGATTTGTGAATGCGGTGATAGTTTCAGTGGGATGAAAGCGATGATTTGTGTTATGTTTTCGTATGAAACACGTGAGTGGGGTGAACGCAATGAGTGGGGTGAACGCTGTAAAGGAGAGATTCTCCCGGCAGAAACTAACATCACTATTGCGCAGACTCAAACGTAAAGCGTTCAACCGCTAGGAAAACCTGTCCTGGGCTGCCAAATTCAAAATAGGTTCGTATGAATAGGAGAGACACAAGAAAAACTACTACTATGAATGATTTTAATTTGTTTTAATTCACCGACGTGAACAAAGTCTGGTGAAGGGGTTGGACTCGCCCATAACACCTTTAAGACACAGCCGATGTGAGTGAGGGGTTGGACCAAGTGATGTTACGTTTTCTGTTATTGGTTCTCCTTGCTGAATGTTTGGTCTTGACATATCACTACTGTATACCCGCCTGACTCTAACGCTGTGTTGTAGTTTTCCTTGTATTTAACAAGAATGCCCTTATCATTGGATTTTGTTGAGGTGCGTTTGGTTATTGCGTCAGGTATGTTTAATTAAAGTTGGCTTATGTCCATCACCACCTACAAATAGTATGGTACGTCCCGAACATATACATGGAAATGTAGAGCTAAGGGCCCTTTAACTTCTTCTGTTTGAAGATTGCATGATCCATGAAACTATGGTAACATATATCAAAACTCTGTACTTGAAGTATTTTGTGTTTTATATATATATATATATTATAATATATATACTATATATAATATTGTCACCGTGGTGGGCCGTAGACGTATAAGAGACGGCACGCTACACCGAAATAATTCTAAAAGTCGTAGTACTTTATTCAGCTGAGTAACTCTAGTTACACGGTAAACTTCTATGACCTACACTAGTCGTCAGGGTCACGGTGAACGTCGTCTCGGGGCGTCGTCGGTAAAGTGCGTCTAACAAGTCAAAATGCACAGTTTATATTGGCTTTCAGAAACTGCAAAGTCATGGGTCTATAATTAACTAAAAACAATCGGTCTCAGGATCTGAAAACTCATGCGTCTATAATTAACTACGAACAATCGGCAAAGTCAAATCGCTGTTGGTTAAGTACAATGTCAAACAGGGTAAAGGTCGTCCAGGCATTGATGATAACTTCAGGAGTTGAAACAATAAAAGGTCACGAAAACGAACACGGGAGATAACGTGCAGGGATTACTGTCGGTCATTACAGTCAAATTCAAAGGTTAAATTCTAAGCATATATATGGCTACAGTTACACCTCCCAACCAAGATCGAAAAGCGTCCTCGCTCGATCTAAAAATCAAATAAAATCAAATCATATATCATAATAAAAGTTCTTATGGAAAACGATGCAAAGTTCTAAGTTCACTAGTCTAGAGTTCGTTATGTCCGAGATTCATAATCAGTAATCAGTCCTTTGTCCAGTATATTATCAGGCGGTTCCCACGTGTCATCTTTAGGGCGGTAACCCTTCCATCTGACACGATAGCGGGTTTCATGACGACCGTCCGAATTAGTTACAGTTCGGTGATCGACAATTCTCAAGGCCTGATACACATCATCAGTTTCGTTGTCATCGCCATTACTCCGGTAGTATCAAGTATGGGATTCTCATTAACATTATCGCGGTCAATAATGTCATTAGTGTCTGTTACAGTGTCATTATTTTCCGTAGGGTCACTTACAGAGTCAGTATCGGTATTTCCATTGTCAGTGTCCGGCAATTCATGTGGTCTATTGTTAGGGTCCGTATATGGTTTCATTCGATTCACATGCACAACTTGTTGCTTGCGTCGCGGATCACACGTGGCGAGGCGATAGTTCACAGGTGTTACTTTTTCCACAACACGATAAGGACCATGCCATGGGTGAAGTAACTTC
The DNA here is from genome assembly GCF_041260155.1 of Ptychodera flava. Lineage (NCBI taxonomy): Eukaryota > Metazoa > Hemichordata > Enteropneusta > Ptychoderidae > Ptychodera > Ptychodera flava. The sequence goes on from NC_091930.1 coordinate 6,719,412, forward strand.
GGTGATAATCCTCGTTTCCTAACAGGTGTATACAACCATATTTTATCTCCAATGTCATAGTTAATGTCCTTAGCGCGCTTGTCATACTGCATCTTCTGCTTTTGCTGCGCTAACTGAATATTATCGTGGACAAGTGGCTGAATTTCACACAATCGTTGAACCACTGTCTCACCATAGTCCTTAGGGTCAGTAAAGGTCGTTGTCGGCTTAGTGAGGGTAACATCAATTGGTAATCTCGGTTCTCTTCCGTACAATGTATAGAAAGGCGACTCCTTAGTCGATTCCTGCTTACATGTCCGGTACGAAAACAATGCCATTGGCAAATATAGATCCCAATCAGTCTGATTATGATTGACGTACATACTTAATATCGTTAATAATACTCCATTAAACTTTTCAACTAATCCGTCACATTCCGGGTGATAAGCCGATGTGTTTACCTTTCTCGTGCTCATTAATTCACAAGTCTTTTGCACCAATGTCGACAGGAATTTCTACCACGATCAGACAACAATGTCCGAGGCGCAGAATGTCGGGCAATAATCTCATCGACTAACAGTCGGGCAACAACATCCGCAGTTGTCTTTTCAACGGCAAAGGCTTCAGGCCAACGTGTAAGATAATCCAAAAACACAATAATAAAGCGATTACCTCGTTCAGTAGTTGGAAGTGGTCCTAATACGTCAACAGCTACACGATCAAAGGGGCCATCAACAGGTATAGGCTGTAACGGTGCAACTGGTAAATTCTTTGGAGTCTTTTTCGTAGAGCAGTCAACACACGATTTACACCAATGTTCAATATCTTTAAACATTCCCAACCAATAGAATCGTTCTTGTATCTTACTGTACGTCTTGTGGAACCCTAGATGACCTGAGGTGACCTCGTCATGGCATGACATCATCACTTCGTCCTGCAGGGCGCGAGGAATGACAAGCTGTTTACGCACGTCTCTTCGCCGTCTCCCTGGGGCGGGCATCCACAGATGATACAGTACACCATCGTCGATAACATACTGGTCAGCATATAAAACAACTTTCCTAGCTGTCTTTGTATCTGTGGGAAGTTCATCATCGATCAAGTACGATATAAGCGGTTGCAAAGTCAAATCACGTCTTTGCAAGTCTCTAACTCGGTCTAATTGAAGTCCAGGGCTGTCTGTCTGTCGCGGCGATGATGAAGTCACGTGCACTTTTGTCTTCATCATCGTCTTGCGGTCGTCTGGAAAGTCCATCTGCATTTCCATGTTTTGTCCCTGGGCGGTGTTGAATTTCAAAGTCATATTCTTGCAAGGTCAATGACCAGCGGGCGAGTCGTCCTGTAGGCTCCTTAATAGTCATTAACCATTTCAGTGGGTTGTGGTCAGTAATAACAGTGAAGCGTCTACCATATAAGTATGGTCGGAAATGCTTAATCGACCAAATTATGGCTAGAGCTTCTTTCTCAATCGTCGAATAGTGTTTCTCATGTTTTGTCAAAGTTCGGCTAGCATAAGAAATAACAACTTCTTTCTTATCACGTACCTGTACTAAGCAAGATCCAACGCCAGTGTCACACGCATCTGTATGCAGAACAAGGGTTCATCAAAATCAGGGTATCCGAGTATTGGTGTTGAAATAAGCGCTAACTTCAAGTGCAGAAAGCGTCTTCACATTCGGTACTCCAATTAAACACATTGTCCTTCATCAACAGTTTGTTTAGCGGTGACGTCACTTTGGCAAAGTTCTGCACAAATCGTCGATAATATGATGCTAATCCAAGGAAACTTCGTAGTTGACGAACATCCTTTGGGCGCGGATAGTTCTTTACTGCATCAATCTTCTTCGGATTCGGTTTAATTCCATCTCGGGTCCACAACATGTCCCAAGTACTCGATTTCAGTCTTACAGAAATGACATTTCCTACGTTTCAATTTCAGTCCGGCTTTTCGAAATCGATCGAAGACCTCACGCAAATGGCGGAGATGCTCATCGAATGTTTTCGAAAACACAATGACGTCATCAAGGTAAATCAGGCATATTTCCCATTGAAGTCCAGCAAGTATTAATTCCATTAAGCGTTGAAAGGTACTTAGCGCGTTACATAATCAAAAGGGCATAACATTAAATTCATAGAGTCCGTTGTATGAAACAAAGGCGGTCTTTTCTCTATCTTCCGGCGCGACCTCAATTTGCCAATATCCTGATGCTAAATCCATAGTCGAAAAATAACGTGCTTGCCCGAGGGCATCCAGACTATCGTCGATGCGCGGCAGCGGGTAAACATCCTTCTTCGTAACATTGTTAATTTTCATAAAATCAACGCAGAAACGTTGTGATTGGTCCGCCTTGGAAACAAGAAGAATCGGGGCCGACCATGGGCTCGTCGAAGGTCGAATAATGTCATTGTCCAACATAGACTTAATATGTTCTCGTACAACAGGTCGTTGACTGGCGGGAACGCGATATGGGCGTTGCTTAATCGGAGGATGCTCACCAGTGTCAATACGATGTTGTACAATATTTGTCTTTCCCAAATCGTTGTCATTCTTCGCAAATACATCGTCATATTCCAATAACAGCTCGTCCAGCTGTCTTGTCTGCTCGGCAGACAAATCTGTCGTCTCGCACAGATTCACGCGGCTCCTCGAATTACCACCATCGGGCAACACCTCATCCGGGCCGGTTGCCGGTAATTCGCCTGGGTCGCAATTTCCTCGGTCCTCGTCAAGGCACGTCTGCCTAGAACCGGCATTCACTGGGTGATCATCATTATTACACTCGTCGTCATTTTCAGCACCCATATTTGCTATACACGCAATAACATTATCGTCGTCAGCAGTTTCAAACACACCAAGGTTCGTACATCTGTATATCTTCACAGGCTTATCTCTTGGGTTTACAACTAGAACAGGGGCACGCCCATTATTTACAGTCACGAAGGCCCTTGCCAAGCCAACGCCCAACTTAACATGATCCCCTGGGCGCGCTTCCACAAGGCCACAATGTCCATCGTCTACATCTATGGCTGCCATGAACCTCTTTTGTGAACGGGCAGGAACTACTAAGTTCTCTAAGAAAGGCGACTACCGAACAGTCTTTCACACGACTTTTACTACGGCCACCATTAACTTCCAGCGGGGTATCACATCCCTCTACGGTGGCTTGTTGTTTAGTGAACATGATGTCAAGTCCGATATCATTCATTAAATCAGCTCCGATCAAACAGTCATACATGGAATTTGCAATAACATAAGCAGGATAGGGAAATTTCTTACCGGCAATCTCGAAGTCGACTTCTATTCTTCCCACGATGTTTAGTTTGTTTCCTTCCAATGTTTTCACACAAATTCCAGATGTCTGCAACAGCGGTTTATTCCTCAAACTAGGCAAAGTTTGACGTAACTTTTCACTTATTATCGTAGTTCCGGATCCAGTGTCCGTTAACATCTTGACATCATCATCACCAATCTTTCCGTCAATACTACAGCTATGATTAATTGTTCCAATAACATAAGTCCGTATTTCGTCCTCATTATCATCATCAGTGTCTACTTCTTTTGTATCTATTAATCCGGGGACATCATCAAATTTAACATCTGCCATCCGGGTATCCCCTCGTCCGACGGCAGTTTCTAGTTTGACAAATTCTGCTGTTTGTCGTGGTTGAAATTGACTTGCTTGCTGCTGTGGCGGGAACCAAGTCGGTGGGTTGAATTGTACAGGTTGCTGTGGCTGAATAAATGGATATCCAGCGGTCGGCTGCATTTGCTGGGACATTTGCGGCTGTTGTCGCTGATGTTGGCGATCAGGACAATGACGCTGCACATGCCCAACACGGTGGCAAATATTACAGATCGGCAACCCATCGGTGGTTCGCTGGTTTCTGCCGGGCGCACCTCTATTACGTTGAAAACGTCTATCTCGATTGGCTGTGCGGTTAGCTGGGGCAGATTTATCAGCAGAGTCAGAATTCTTTTCTAACGGGGCATTAAATTTCTCCATCTTTTCGTCTATCACTGACTCCATTTTCTTCATCAAAGTCTCTAACATCGATTGCATTATATTGTCGGAAGTGGGCGGTTGTACAGCAGCCACGGTCGTGTCTTCTTGGCTGGCTGATTTAGCACTGAAGGGGTCTAAATGTTGAGAATAACAAAACATCACTCTTACCGTTGACAAGTTCTTCGTTGCATTCTTCGGCTTTTGCGACACGTACGGCCTTTTCAAATGTAGCAGGGTCTTTTGACATCACCATTTGCTTCAGAGACGAGCGCAATCCACGGATGAAATGTTCTCTCATGAGCTCAGACTGAAACTCACGGGGCATATCCATGTGAGCGCGCAGAGTCAGTCGCTGTATAATTCTAGCGAATTCCTCCACAGGCTCACCTGGTTTCTGATTGCGATTATACAGTTCGTTGTAGAAAAGTCTCTGAGTTTCTTTTGGCAGGAAATTTTCTCTCAGGGCCTCAGTAACACGGTCATAGTCGTACTGGATTTGATCGTCTAAGTCGTTCCAAAAGTCGGCTGAAATTCTCGTAGATAGGCGGCAAAATCTCGGCCTTGCGTTCGTCTGACCACCTATTAGCCCTGGCAGCTCGATCAAACTCTTTCAGAAAAGTTTCAACGTCGTCACCAAGTCTTCCATAAAATCTTGATGGAGTTACAACAGTTCGGGCTTCGGTATATCCGGCCATATCAGGATATCTTGAAGCAGGAGTGTCGATTGATCGTTGTCTACGCCTGGCATTATAATACTAGCAATGTTCGAGCAACAGAAATGTACGTACCAATCCTTTGAACGATGAGCGGCACCAAAATATCACGTCGAGCAGAAGGCGCTGGCTTGAGTCGATCCGAACCCTGCACACCAATATGTCACGTAGCGTGGGCAGTAGACGTATAAGAGACGGCACGATACACCGAAATATATTCTAAGTCGTAGTACTTTATTCAGCTGAGTAACTCTAGTTACACGGTAAACTTCTATGACCTACACTAGTCGTCAGGGTCACGGTTGAACGTCGTCTCGGGGCGTCGTCGGTAAAGTGCGTCTAACAAGTCAAAATGCACAGTTATATTGGCTTTCAGAAACTGCAAAGTCATGGGTCTATAATTAACTAAAAAACAATCGGGTCTCAGGATCTGCAAAGTCATGCGTCTATAATTAACTACGAACAATCAGCAAAGTCAAATCGCTGTTGGTTAAGTACAATGTCAAACAAGGGTAAAGGTCGTCCAGGCATTGATGATAACTTCAGGAGTTGAAACAATAAAAGGTCACGAAAACGAACACGGGAGATAACGTGCAGGGTTACTGTCGGTCATTACAGTCAAATTCAAAGTTAAATTCTAAGCATATATATGGCTACGTTACATATATATATATATATATATACTGTGCCCAAGTTCAGAGGTAATTCCCAGTGGAGCGTTGAGTGGGGTGAAGATAGAAGAACTTGGGTTGACACACACTACTAAACCTGATTGTTAGGTTACAAACGAATTTACTGTACCTCAAACACAATGTTTTGCTCTAAATTTAGAGCTTCTTCAGGCGTTTTCTACAATGAGAAGTACGAACATAAATTACAATGGTTGAATTGTAAAGAAAAACGAGCAATATGGAGTAACAAGTATCTGATCTGTACATGTGTATAAATGACAGGAGAGAGACTAACCTTGAGGCTGTGGTGTGGTCAAAACTGAAACTGTCTGAACCGATGCCGAGAACTGGATATTGGCGTGCTGAAGTCCAGGGGGTCCCTTAAAATACTAAAAAGCTGATATGTGGGGAAGCCATTGAAGGCTATGTAAATTTTGGGCGAATATTCAGGCCAGCTGAATGTTTGCGTGGTTTTTCATCCTATTTGTTGGCTTGTATGATGCCAATTACTTAAATATCACCGATACTGTGTTGACCAGAATTAAAATGTATGGCGACCGGGGGATCTTTTTTTGTGACGCACTGAGGAGAGGTGGTTATTGAAACGAAGTCGGAAAAATGTTTTTGTTTCCCCGGCCGACGTATGGCAGCGTTGGCTCCATTAACTGAGGAATACCCTACTTCCCTACTTAGTTATCAGAGGATCAATTTCACAGACCTACCTTTCCTACAATGGCACTGCAATGGCACCAGCTGGATTAGATAAAGATAACAATGGAACATTCACACCTTGGGGATTAAAAGTCTTCTGTTTGTCACCCGAGTTGGTCAGGTAAGGGCTCGGGTTTCAGGTACCATGCAAGTTAATGCAACTTTCCCTGTTTGCTTACAAAAGCGCTACTACCGTTGTTACAAGCTGCACTGACAATGATCTTGCCATCAAATTTGGGTATTTTCTTTGGTTTACAGGGTTTTGGCACTCTTCTACCCTTCACTGAAAAAGAAAATTAGTTTTCAGCAATATCTTGTTTTTCTTGTTTTGAACACAGTATATCTTCAATACAGTCATCTTTAATTGTGCTGAGAATGTTTCCATTAGGATTATACAGGAATTGACAAAAATACCGCAATTATAGGGTGTCGCTCAAATTAAATCAGAATTTGTATATACCAGTATGGGTACCAAAGATCAACAATAAATGTTATTTCTATCTATTCAGTGCAGGAAAATTCTATGTTGATATTATGACAATGATTTCTGTACAGTACAACCAGAAAAATAACAAGAAATATTTAAACCAGAAAAACAAGAATGACAAAAGTAATTAAGGTCTGAAACTTTAGGTACTGGAGGTCAACTTTAGCAACATGCATAGCAGAAAGGCAGCTAGCCCCTCTTAGTTTGAGCATACAGGTCTCCCCCCCCCCTCTACTGTCTATGGTTTGAGCAGGTCTGTTAATATGTAACAGTTCATAAACAATGACAGGAAATGACTAAAGGTCAGTAGAGTTTGCCTGTTTCAAGTCACTGGCATGCCATTACTCCTGCACATTTGCAGAATTTCCCTTTTTCTTACTTAATTTGCACATTTTTGATACTGACGTATTCATTTGAACAAATTCACATCTCAACCCCTGCATCTACCTGTACACCAAATACTGAGATAGTAGCTTTGGCGGTTTGGGAGCCTTTGTGTGTGACGGACATACATCCGCACATACATACAGACATACAGACGCCACCGACTCATCATATAAGCTCTTTCTGGTATTTATGTACAAAACCAAATATGAGCTAAAAAAGTACAGTATATGTGTTTTGTTGTATAGATTGGCAATGAGTGTCAAAGAACACAAACTACCTTCCACACTCTTGGACAGCAATATGCGGAGGCAACACAAGGATTTCATATGTCTAGAAATCGCCCCATTTTGCCACAATATGTTGATACACCTCAAAGCAATAGGCAAATGATACCAAACGACAGATATGTGTAACTTTACATTACAGAAAAACAGCAACTTACAAAGTTCATTGTCAATATCCTACTGGAACATATCTTTGTTGTTTCAATACACTAGTAGTTGATAGTCAACAGTTCATAAAGGTGAAGGATTGCTGGTTTGCCAAAATAACCAATTTTTTGAGATAGCAGCTATTCTGTATTTTTTTTCAGTGGCTCTGAACATCTTTGCAACTCACCTGTTCAAGCTATTAGCCACTTCTATTATTAGCCACTCTTAGCCTTAGCTAACTGTTGGCTTGCTACCATCTATTCCGTTATTAGCCACTCTTAGCCTTAGCTAGCTGTTGGCTTGCTACCATCTATTCTGTTATTAGCCACTCTTAGTCTTAGCTAGCTGTTGGCTTGCTACCATCTATTCTGTTATTAGCCACTCTTAGCCTCGGGACTGTGATGTATTGAAAGTATATTTGTAAATGTTGCAACCCTACACAAGGTATTTCTGAGTACATCGACTACCAATTGCAACCATAAGCTGCCAAATTACCATCATATGTGAAAGATACTACCCACTTTTTACAGTTACTTCAGAATTTAGAACAAATCCCTCCCAGTAGTACAATGGTTACTTTCGATGTTGTATCACTGTATCCAAACATACCCATCGAGGAAGTCATTACGGCATGTCAAAGAGCACTAGATCAGAGAGAAAACAAAACTCCACCAACTTCCACAGTAATACGCTTTTTAAAACTTGTTCTACATTACAACAACTTTGTGTTCAACAATCAACATTATTTGCAGATTCACGGCACAGCCATGGGCCAGAAAATGGCCCCCAGTTATGCAATCATTTTCATTGGTGACCTGGAGAGCAGATTACTTAAGGGGGCATCCAGTACAGTGTCACCCTGGTTTTGGCATAGATTTATTGATGACATTTACAGTTTTGTTTACGTCAAACCTGAATTCATCATGGAATTATTTAATTACATCAATTGATTCAACAAAACAATAAAATTCACCATGGGGTACTCGCAACCTTCAATTCCATTCTTAGATGTTAGAGTCCACGCCGATGACAACGGCAAAATCATGACAGACTTGTACGATAAAGCAAGTGATACCCGTCGATATTTACATTTTCAGTCATCACACCCCAGACATATGAAACTAGGTACCCGTACGGCTTGGCAATACGCATTTTTCGCATTTGTTCGGAGCCAGAATGGCGTGATACACACCTTAACACTCTACAACAATTGCTGATTGAACAGGGTTACCCTCACAGCCTCGTCAAAGATCAAATAACATAAAGCAAAATCAATCCCCAGGCCGGCTCTTCATCAGTAAAAAAACACGAACAGGCAAACTGTCGCATATCCCACTAGAGACGGCATATAATCCTCGTCATCCTAACTTGAAATTCATAAGAACAAGAAAGAATGATGAGACACTCCATAAGTCATCAAGATGTAAAGACGCAATCCCTAATATGTCAATTATATCTTATCGATGCAATGTTAACCTCAAAGACCTCCTAGTCCGCTTGAATATTGACAACGCTGGTGAACTCAGCCCCGGTTTCACCAAATGTCAGTCTGCGAGGGGTTGAAACATTTGCAAATATACTAAGTCTTTCAATACATCTCAGTTCCAAAGCACGGTGAACAACAAAACATACGCAATCAGAAATACCACCAGCGGCAACAGCAAAAAACGTCGTATACCTCCTTACATGCCAACGCTGCCGTAAACAATATGTCGGGGTAACAAAAACATCTCTCCTACCTCGTTTTAATAACCATCTTTCCCCAGTGCGTCACAAAAAATATATCACGGTCGCCATTCATTTTAATTCTAATCAACACAGTATCAGTGAAATTTCAGTAATTGGCATCTAACAAGTCAACAAACATGATGACAAACTACAGTCATAGACGCTAAAAATGAGATCTGTGGTTCAATTTAGACTCATGGAAGTGTTCATTGCAGCAGACTTTGTTATCACTGGTTATCATCAATATTATATTTTAAGGCCATAACATTTGCGACATTAGTTAGTAAAGCTGTTCATGATACCTATTAAATGAACTTTGAAATTTATCATTTAGGCTAAGAAAGGATCTACGTCCAAAGTACTGAATTGCATATGCAGTCATTTGACTTCTTTCACTGCTGCTGACGTCATCGTACCTGTCAACAAAATCGACTTTTCTACTGTCTTCACGAAGAGCATCCTTGACAACTCCACCGTACTGATAACAGTTTCCGTGGTGTTTCTCGGTGTACCTTATATTTATTCTTTTCTTAAAAAGGAAAGACTCTTCGGACAAAATTCAGGTAATCTTGTCGTTTCTCAAGTTACGTAGCATGTTTTAAAACATTCTCTAGTTGTCAAGTTTGAAATGACGAAGAAAGTACACGCTCACGTGGTTATTTTCACATAACAAGATAGAAAAGAGTTACTGTGTGTCGGGATCTATCGCAGATAAGGTGTCTTTGAGAATGGGATAACAGTTTAGATCATTCTCTGTATCAAATGCGACCCTACAATTGATCTTCTTGTTAAAGTAGTTTTAAACAGATTGGCGTTATTTAAACACCTATGACATATCACATGCTTGTAATTGTTAATGTTGCCTTCAGCCCAAGAATCTGTCTCTCTCTCTCTCTCTCTCTCTCTCTCTCTCTCTCTCTCTCTCTCCTCTCTCTACTCTCTCTCTCTCTCTCTCTCTCTCTCTCTCTCTCTCTCTCTCTCTCTCTCTCTCAGTGGAGGGTGATGCCGCTTATTGACAACAATCCCGAACATCATTACTTGTATCAAATGATCGTTTACACCGGAGTACAGATGAATGCGGGAACCGATTCCATCGTACACTTTAAAATCACTGGAAACGAAGGCGAAACAGATGCAAGAACCCTCCTGGACACGAACAGAGATCGAGTAAATGTCCTCTTTCGTTTACACTATGTTAGAATCCATTACAGCCCAAACAAATTCTTATCGGCGTCAAGCATCGCTCACATGCAGATGTCAATACTTCTGTTGGAGATGCTTTTTGAACGTTTCAACAGTTAAAATTGCCCTTTTCCCGTATATTAGCATATCCATGTGCAGAAATTGTGTCAGCCATATATACCCATAAAAGGTCTGTACACATATACATTATTGATGGCGCACTTGTTTTTGTATGGTCACCGAGTGGAAAACAAGATTGCCGGCTGTTGATATGGGCGGCAGAATCCCTTCAGGGTTGCACTGAAGAATAAATGAATGAGAGACAGTTTACTGTTACATACAAAATGCCCGTCAATTACTAGAGATCCTCTTGCATTACTTCCATACTTCCTTTGTTCATGCTATTAATTGACCCTGCCAGTGGTTATGATAATTCAGTATTTCTTTTCGAAAAGGTTCTTAATTGTATAAGTGTCGCAAGTGCATTACTGTACGTAAATTCTTTCACTTTTGCAGAAACTACAGTCTGGAAGTGTGTTGAATTTTCAAATGAATGTCGAAACTTCTATCGGACATTTGGACTACATTCACATATGGCACGATCAATCCGCGAGTGGAGACGCCAGCTCCTGGTATTTGGACAGAATAGTTGTGATTGACCTACAAACTGAGCAAAGGTATGAAAACTAAAATAATTTTAATATTTTCAACATCCTTGCGATTGGGTGGGTACAGCTTTGGTACTGCTTGCCACGCGTGCCGTCAGCTTGCCTGTAGTAACCACCTAGTACCTGGTCATGAGGGCTATAGCACCCGTCTATTACCACGAGGGGCCGTACGTTGAGAGAAAACACATCGCTATTCCCAGAAGCCATAGGCCGAGGGGTATAGCGATGTGTTTCTGGTAACACACGACCACGAGGGGTAACAAACGAGCGCTATAGCCCGAATAAAGACCTGGTTATAGGTGTTTTATAACATACCAAACGCTCATGTTGCATTATGTTTGGCTTTGATACCGCAGCAGTCCATCATAAGTTTACTTGGCGATATTTCCATAGTGCTTCAAGTTACAGGAGTACATAGTACCACTTTCTTCCAACAAAATATTTTAAGCATACCTAGGAACATCCTCAGTTGAAATTGAACCATTTTTCGATGAGCAGTTAAAGTTCCTATACTGTTGGAATGGAAAATCTATCTGTTTTAGAGAGAGGCTCGTCGTCCCTACCTGGGCGCACATCACGTTCTAGTCACCCGCCATTGTTTGAAAGCTGCAGAAGGTCAGCTCACTAAGAGCTCACAGCTCACATATTATGATTTCACAACAACACTCACTAAGGTCACGTGACCGAGCACTTTTTCAAATTTGGTCAAAACTATTCCCTTGGGAAAGTTTTTCAAAAATACCCTCTAGCGTCACTTTGGGACTAGACATCTATTTTCTCGTCACGTGACGTATTCTGGCGAATCGCGACACGGAATGAGCATGTGGGTGTTACAATGCGGGGTAATGTGTCCGTTTTGTAGATTGTGATCGGATAATTTTAGCCGACATTCTGTCGGTCTGACTCATTCCTCATATTTATGATTTCACAACACACTCACGAGATATTTTTAAACATGTATCTTTCAGGTACGATTTCCTATGCTACAAATGGTTTGCTGTCGACAAAGATGACGGGAAAGTTGAGAGAGTTATACCTGTTGCAGGCAGCCTACAACTGTCGTCCATTCGCAACGTGCTGTTTAACACAAGCAGAGACAAACTAACGGATGAGTACCTCTGGGGGTCTATGCTATCGAGACCTACCTACAGTCAATTTACAAGGGTTCAGAGACTTTCGTGCTGTGTGGCATATCTCTACACTGCAATGATTTCGAACGCCATGTTCTACGACACTGGTGGCCAGGGAGGCACATCTGGCGGGGGCGCCACAATCGTCATAGGTCCCATAGAGTTGTCGTTGCAAACGCTCTACATATCCTTCATCACGTGTCTATTGACGTTGCCGGCAACTGCGATTATTGTCGAGATTTTCCGGAAAAGTAAAGCCAGGGCACCTAGAGAATGTAAATCGGTGAAGGGCCGTTCGAGCGACGTCAAAGGAAAGCAGAAAAAGAAAGGGGACGACAAGGGGCCACCACTCCCGTGGTGGTGTGTTTTCTTTGCGTGGGCTCTCGTATTCGCGTGCATTTTTCTCTCATCATTCTTTCTTGTTCTGTACAGCCTTGAGTGGGGTCCTGACATATCCAATGCCTGGTTATCAGCTGAACTGACAACATTTTTCCTATCTGCTTTTGTCATAGATCCAGCAAAGGTATGTAACGTTTTTATGTGAAAAGAAGAGCAACCCAAGTAAAATCTGTTTTGCAAGATGTACGTATCCGCACATTCCTTAAACATACGAGCGCGTTTCGGTAGTCGTCTTGCATGGGACCGATGGAAGAGCAAAATTCCCGGGTTCTAAGACACGAATTTGATGGTCCCAGCCAACACTATACTAGAGTAGTACACCATTGATAACAAATGTACAAGACTTAGCCTCGGAATAAATTGCTGAAGATATGACGTTCATCTCGAATTGTCAAAAGAACTAACTTTCACATGTATGACAGCTAAATGTATCGTTAAAGCTCTTAACAAGAGAAAGTATCAACCAGGCAGAGACGGAGAAAAAAAAAACCTTTCTTGGATGTGGTTCCTATGGTAATAATTGTTATTGAAAATAGCATTCCATTCATGATTAAGAAATGTACAACCAGTTACATGATATATCCCGCTCTGCCCGCAACTTTATACTTAATGTATCATACTGAAATCAATTTAACGGGAAAGAATACATCGAGTATAGCACGAAGAGTGTTTGACTCTGTCATGTGACTTTGTTTGTCTTTAGGCTCTGGGTGTGGCTATCGTTGTATCTGTGATATATAATCTTCGCAAGACACCGTACATTGAAACGCACAATACAAAGGATAAATATCAAGTAGAAGAAAAGAAATCTACCAGTTTCACATCATTTGGTAAGCTCGGGCTCATAAAGATGCTTCGTTATTGGTGTAGCTATAGCTCTGCGAAGGTTCAGAAATATACGTAAAAGTTATGCTGGGTACATCTTATTTGGAAATCAACATTTTTTTTCTCTTCATTTGACATATTTGAAGTCGGCGACATATTACCGCCATCGGAAGAAAAATTAGCAAGTGAGAGGAAACGTCTTCGTAGGCAGCGTGAACTGAAGGCCACACTATTTGATCTTCTCCATGGAGTGGTGTTTATGCTGGTGGTGACGCTTGTTGAAGGAAGCTACCGAGACATATCTTTCTTCTACACTGGAAAGGCAGTACGCGATGTACTTGGAAACAACGTGGTGCAAAGTGTGAGTATACAAGAACCATGTTTTTTTGCCAACCAAATCATAATCCTTTTGAAAGTGATATTTGTATTTGACGATGATGATGATAATGACGACGACGATGACAATGCTAATTATGCTGTTGTTTTTGACGTCGTTTTCGCCGTTGTTGTCGTCGTCGTTGTTGTTGACCTTGTTGTTGTTGTTGTTTTTGTTTTTACTGTTGACGATGAGAATAATCATGATATTGACAACAGCGACGACGGATATTGAAAGATGCATACAATTGATGATGTTGCTCTGAATAGATCCTGTTTAAATAGTGATTAAGCCATGATAGTGGTGACAACAGTAATGATGATGATGATGATGATAAACACTTCACGCGTGTTACAGGTCAAAGGCCCATCGGAATATTTAAAATGGATTGATTGTGAAGTGATTCCCAGTCTGGTGCCGACAAAGTGTGTTAATGGTGGACCATTGCCGAGAGATGGAAACGTGTACATGAGTGATGGAGTTTCCACTTTAATTTCATATATCACTCTACGTCAGAAACGAGTAAAAACAGGTACGCTCATATTTCCTGTTTCTGTACTGCTCTGTTTACTCAAAGTAAATCACATAAAGGCTAATATTTTATGAAAAACATGTTTCAAATTACACGGTCAGTCACTTAAAGACTAGGCTAATGAGAAATTATCTTTTACCGTCCAATCTTACGAAGATGATGTTTTGCATTCCTGTTCAACATTGTCTTTTAAAATACCACTACTTGTATTTGAATCTTTGGTGCTTGATTATATGTGAATATAAGGGAATCGGAAGACAAATTTTGTGCAGCTGACACAGTTTTTTATAAAACACAATTAGCATGGAAAACTATGTGTTGTGTTTTAAAGGAGTTTTTGGATTACTGATGTAAAAAATGAAGCCAGGGTTTGCCTGTTTATATTTTTCTAAATGCCAAGTATGATATTCTTGAAGCCCGCTGTCCATAAAAATAAGCATTGCTGCACATAGTGTGTATTTTTGGTGGGACATGCTCAACTGTAAACTAGTATTTGTTCAAACGAAATCATCGTTACTAAAATGCTAATGGGAAATACAACTGTAAACTTGCTGAAAATATCAATAACATTTGTCGGATTGTCATTGCAAGGCAGCTAACATACCATACTAGTATTGTACAAAACGTATTTGCATGGCAGTCGCCATGAGTGAATCTCAAAGAGGTTTTAGTATACAGATCTTGTGAACAACGAGCCTTTCGTTTATATGCAAGATAACACAAGTATATTTATAAAAAGTGTCATCTGTATAAACAGCAAAATTTTGCTGCTTAATTCACCATGGTCAGTTATTGATCACCAACATTTACATCTGCTGATGTAAGTATGACAATTTCGTATGAAAGAAAATGCTTGGAACTTTGGTTTAAAACGATTTTTTTCTTTCCATCGTCATATTTCATATTAATATAAGGAATGTTTTGTCTGTTTGAGTCAAGTAATAACTTCTTTACAAATCCCAAATTTGATGCTTTAAATTTGGTCAACAGGACTTTAAAACAGATGTATATATCTGACGCCCCGGACTTCTTGGTGCATATAGGGTTGTGTTTGGAAGTTTTTCTATGATACTGCAATTTATGTCACTGTTTAACTGGTTGGCAGTTTGGGAAATTTTATCACTAGTTATGATGTACTCGGTCACATATAGGTGTGTGTAGTAAACGGTTGCAACGGTTGCCAACTATTTCGTACATGAAATGACGATGCATCAAAATTGTAATTGATGTTCAAATGCTCTTGACTATGAATATCACAAGCTAAGGGTCATATAGAAGATATTAAATAGAGTGTATATACTCATTCTGGCTTGCCACGTGAAACCAAAATGTGAGCAAAGTGTCATTGACGCTATTTTTGTCTGTGGTATTATAGCTCACCGTAACGGGCGTGTAATAGCTAGCGAGGGGGCTGTAGAGATACAGGCATAGAGTACTGGCTCAAAGTCTTAAAGGATAACATCGTTTATATATTATACATGGATTATCCATCCTGCCAGATGTTCCCTTCCTCCCTGGCATAGGTAGACGTACCTCTTATATATATGGTTATTTGCATATAATTAACCCTTTGAGTGCTGTAAATTTTCCCTGCCAATTTTTGTGCATAGTTTTACCAATTTTTAAAGATGTGATTTGGAATTTTTTATTACAATTTTGGACCAAATGGACATTACTCTTCATTGGCTACAGTTTTCGGTCAAAATCTTGGAAAAAATCTGAAAAAAGTCTACGTTACGTTTTATAGAGGCGGTAAATTGGCGCCGAAAGGGTTAAACGATAAAATTTCATATCTCCTGTACATATGGAGATCATGCACGTGCATGATCAAACCCTCCAATACTGCTGCGTAATATCATTACCATGTTATGGGGTTAAGATTTCTTGACTCATTGGTCTTCGGGCGTAGGGATAAGAAGTGTGATAGTGACAGGTCACAAGCGTATGTATTTACATGTACTTAGTAATAGCAAAGTTGATCTCTGTAACAAAGGGTTGCAGATTAGGGCAGTGAAATCATGAGGCAAAGAGAGAGAGAAGTGAGTAGTTTTGTCATGGTTAGAAGGTAAATGGGGAGGTTTCTTGCTTTGAAATTGCAAGAACAGACGACCATGCATAGGCGATTTTTCACAAATCACGATGGAGGACAATTTTAAACAGCATTGTTGTTTTTTTTCATTTTTAGAGTTTAAGTGTGTTCAAAATTACAATGCGAAAGAAGAATATTAAATATTAAATTATCGCTTTCTACGATTTTGCACCATCGCTACTCTGTTCCTCCTTACATCGACGGAAAAAAATCACAATGAATTTAATAAACCTGCATTCTCATGCAGGGCAGTGTGATGTACCATCTCCCATGGACCGAGTGACGACTGAATGCAATATTGCCTACTCATCACAAAGCGAGGACCATTATTCATACAGCAACAGCTGGTCTTTACGAAATTCACCTCCGTCTATTTCTGGAAACGCCTCAGACTTGGGGTCCCCTTGGATTCACAGCAGCGTCCACATAAGCAAGAAGGCCGGAATGCCCTTTCGCGGTGTGACGGGCACTACATTCAGCGATGGAGGTTACATAGCTTCATTGGGCAGAAGAACAGATGAATATTCCAAAACTCTGAGTGCTTTAGGTAACCTGTCCTGGGTAGATCGGCGAACACGGGCGGTTTTTCTGGAACTTCTGACGTATAACGCCAACACTAGATTACTGACCTTAATAACGCATTTGACAGATTTCCAGGCTTCGGCGTTTAGGGTCAGCATCATAAGAGTCCGATCATTACACTTGTACAGCCTGGGAAACTTAAGCCTAAAGTCGGTACTGGCACACATCGTGTTCCTGATTTTCGTTCTTTTTTTCGTCTGGAAATGGACCAGGAAAGCGTACAGAAGCGGTTGCACATACTTTAGGCAATTCTGGAATTGGTGGCTTCTGTTCACGGTGATATTCTCCGTAATAACGATTGCCATGTTTGCGTGGATGTGCCAGGTATCAGCCACACTGACGAAGCGTCCCTAATGTCTCCAGGTAAAGTCTCTGACCCCACAAATAAATTACGTCTCGTAGACGGATAAAGGCAAAAAAAAGAACATGAAGAAACAGTAGCTTTAAAAGTAACGTTTCTGTACAATTTTCAACCTATGTAAAATGTCATCAAATGAACCTACATTGCTGTCTGGTAGTTTCCCATGACAAAATCTCTTGCCCGACCTCTTATGTTGTGGAGAGCACGCCTTAGGGCCCTGTCTACACCTTAACGATTCAGCCAGCGTTTGCCGACGTACTCATATGTTAAAAATACTCACAGGTTTGCATAACGTACTCATAGGTTCAACATACCTTTGAGTACGCTAGACAATTATCTCGACGCATTTCGACTTATGAGTAACTTACAAGTAATGTGTGAACGTGTCTCAACGAGCGCATAACCTACCTACAACTTACGGCCTCTTTGTGCGGGACGTATGACCCATACTCTAATATAAGTCGAAAAGTTTTGTGCGAGCACAAAACTTACCTTACTACTACTTGTCGCACTACGACTTATACCAGCATGGTTCAGCGTGTTCTTAACTCATACAAAACTTCGGATCCACATAACGTATACGTCGTACACCCAGTGTATTCGCCATTTTTTACGTTGGCATATGCTGGCTAAATCGTCAAGGTGTGACGGGATCATTAGAATGAATTTACTTTACAATTTTAATTTGCATTCACAAAGTTCACAACATCAATTGGTATCGCGAACTATATATAAACCGGGAAAGTTTGTTTCACTATAGTAAGTCGAAGAAACTAAGAGTTGCAACACACGAAGGTACTTTGATATTAAAATGTGTAGATTTTGTAAAAAAAAATCGCCATAATACGGTTCAAGTAATGGGATTCTTCCTGATTCACAATTTAACTTTGACCTCTCGATGTCGCACACATGTAACATTTTCATTTTATTGTGACCCGAGAAAATTGAAGTTTTCATGAGAAACTTGGTTATTCGCGACAGCTAATACAAAAAGGACAATAAAGGTAACCAAAGGAGATTAAGTCTGTTTAAAAGTCTCTTAGAAAATGAAATATGCAGTGATATGACTGTGTATGAATCTCCTTTTGTTGTTACAGTTGTAGAATAAATGTTTAACTTGTGAAATGCCAAACTCTCCTTATTCGTAATGCACGGAACTTCTAACCTATCCTTTTTTTTCAATACAGAAATATTTATATAAGAATTCATTTTTAACTTGCTGTTGTTTTGCTTTGCAGGCGCCTTCACCGAAGTGCGATTAATGATGTTCACCGACGAACTGTTTGTTACCTTTCTTGCACTGATTTCGTTCATGGTCATCATCAGCTTCATCCGCGTTCTACGTTTTAATCCCCGGATACACCTCTGGCAGATGTCACTTAGAGCCGCCCTCTCTGATTTGAGATCATTTGTTGTCTTTTTCCTCTTCTTCTTCCTGGCTTTCGCACAGCTATTTTACCTTTTCTATGGTTGTATTATCGAAAGTTACAAAGATTTCCAGAGCACGGTTGCAGTTCTCCTCAGCGTAATTGTCAGTTCTCTGGGAGCAGAGACAACGAGCACGCTTTCAGATCTTACCTTTCCCCCTCAGATTTTGCTAGCGATTTATATTTTCTTTCAAGTATGGATTTTCCTCATGTTGTTGCTGGCCATCATAAACAAAGCCTGTTCAAGTGAGCGGGATGTTGAACTGCCTAATGAACGACAGGATGAGCTGATGATGTACTGCAAGGAAAGCATAGAGTCATGGGTCGAAAACGTTTTGTCATTCTGTGGGAAGACGAGGAGCAGGAAATATGGTGAGGGATTACGGCAACGTCAAGTCTTTCACATCTTTTGAACGCAATGACGCGACGTGATCTTTTGAGAAACACTGTCGGAAGATTTTTACCATTTTGTTCCTGGATTCCCCTGAATTTTCTTCGGAGTCTCTACCAACTGAGATAACCAGTCAGTTTAAGATGGTTGGGTGTGCGGTATTGTTTTGTTTTTGTTTTGTTTTGTTTTGTTTTGTTTTGTTTGTTTTGTTTTGTTTTATTTTGTTCTTTCTTTTCTTTTCTTTTCTTTTCTTTTCTTTCTTTTCTTTTCTTTTCTTTTCTTTCTTTTCTTTTCTTTTCTTTTCTTTTCTTTTGTTTACATTGAATCTGAAGTTTCTTTAGGGGAGACAAGGCCGGTCAAAAAGAAAACGCGAGTCCAACCAACTTGAAGAATAACCAGTGTTAAATCTAAGGTTCCTTTCGGTGAAGAAAAAACCAACAGGAAAACTCACGTCCGACCAACTTTAACTAATTCCTTACCTCAGTTGGAACAGCATTCGAACTAAATGCCGGGGCGTTGGTTTGAATCATATGTGGGTCATTTTTTCAAGTCCCAAAATCTGGATTATAGAGAATTAGATCAAGTTGTGTTATATTTCTCACTGTGTATATTATAAATTCTCACGCTACACAACACTCAGGAACCTGTAATGTCACAAAGATGCATACATACAACCATACATACATGATTTTTGAATGCACACGTTTTTAGCTCACGTGTGTAAACACGTGGGCTAATGTCATAGCGATGTCTGTCTGTCTGTCCGTGTGTGTGTGTGTGTGTGTGTGTGTGTGTGTGTTAGTGTGTGTGTCTGTCTGTCTGTCTGTTTACACGATAACTCAAAAACGCCTGAACGAATTCAAATCAGATTTGGTACACAGGTACGATATGCTACTTGCAAGAACTGATTAGATTTTGGTTAGTGTGGCTTGCATATTAATGAAGTTATGCAATATCGGGTTTTTTGCCGTACAATGGTTTCCCTATGGAGACGGTAATGACAGTGTAGACATATATCAAGAAATACTGCACAAAATTTAATGAAACTTTTCACAGATGTCAATCTAAGAACATTATGGTGATACTGTGAGTGTCATGTTAATTATCTTCTCATTTGCATATGTAATGAACTTTTGTTATTAGTGAGATAACTCTGAAATTCCTGCACCAAACTTAATGATACTTGCAACAAATATTGATCTGATATATATCTAATTATACTTAGAAGCGTTAGGCAGTGTCAAGTTAACAAATAGGTCATTTGCATATTTTATGCAGTTTTGTAATTAGTGATGTTACTCCAAATAACTGCACCAAATGTGATGAAATGTGCTGCAGATACTGATCCGACTGATATCTAATTGTAGTGTAAAGCATTTAGTACTGTGAAATTAATTAAGGGTTGACTTGCATATTTAATGAACTTTGTAATTAGGTATATAACTCTGAAATTACGGCACCCAAGTCAGTGAAATTGGGTACAGATATTGTTTTGATAAATATATAATTCTATTGAGAAGCATTCGGCAGTGTAAAGTTAACAAATAGGTCATTTGCATGTTTTATGCAGTTTTGTATTTAGTGATGTTACTCCAAATGACTGCACCAAATGTGATGAAATGTGCTGTAGATACTGATCCGACAGATATCTAATTGTGGTGTAGAGCATTTAGTTGTGTGAAGTTAATTAAGGGTTCATTTGCATATTTAATGAACTTTGTAATTAGTGATATTACTCCAAAATTACGGTGTTAATTTGATGAAACTTGCTACAGATGTTGATCTGATAAATATCAAATTGTACTGAGAAGCATTGAGCAGTGTAAATTAATAATCTGCTCATTTACATATTTCATGAAGTCTTATAATTAGTCATATAACTCCGAAATAATTGCATCAAATGTGATGAAAACTACTTCACATACTGATACAACAGATATCTAACTGTATTGTAAAGCATTTAGTAGTGTAAGGTTAATTAAGGGTTCATTTGCATAGTTAATAAACTTTGTAATTAGGTATATAACTCTGAAATGTCGGCACCAAAATTTTGTGAAACGTGCTACAGATATTGATTTGATAAATATTCAATTGTGCTACGAATCATTGAACACTGTCAAGTTAATTTAGGGTTTATTTGCATATTTAATGAACTTTGTAATTAGTGACATTACTCTAAAATTACAGCATTAAATTAAATAAAACGTGCTACAAATGTTGATCTGATGGATATCTAATTGTCCCATAAAGCATTGAGCAGTGTCAAGTTAATGAACAGCTCATTTGCATATTAAATAAAGTTTTGTAATTAGTGATTAAACTCTGAGAGTACACAACGAAGTTGAAAAAAAACCTGCTACATATAGTGATAACATATATCTCATTGTTCTGTGAAGTGCACTACTATTAATGAACCTGTTGTTAAACACGTGAACATATTCAGTTCATATCCGGTTACTAAATCTGCAACATGATCTTAGGGTTTTTTTATAAATGATCGCAAAATAGTAATCCAAATACGTTTGAGTATTGAGTTCTAGTTACTTTTGTGCGCTTTTCTCTTTACAGAGTGTGAAAATTATGAAAATCTTTGTGCCGAACTGGAGGAAACTGTTGCACGTCTGGAAGATTACGTCAATAGACAAGTCTGCCTGGAGGAACAGATGCACAATACGAGCAGTTTATAATTGCCGCCATTACAGGATGATAAAGACCCAAATTGTGCACCAAATGCTATGTACATTTATATGATACCTTTAAATACCCTTACAAAGATGGTCACTAAACTTGCCTTATACTTCGGTTCATTAATGTTGAAAGCAGCTAATTAAAAAAACAAAACAAAACAAGGAAAAACGTACTAAACGTACGCACAACAACAAATCTTAAGCATTGATCAAGTACTAAAGGAAACATCAGAAGATACCTGTCCCATAATAAGATTATTTTGAAATACAAAGATTGAGATCACAAAGTCTTATTAATATGATAGATGATATATATATAATTATATATATATATATATATATATATATATATATATATATATATATATATATATATATATATACTTGTTTAGTTCAAGATCAGCTGGAGTAGAGTGCTCAATACTAGAGTAGAGCTAAATACACAACTGAGTTGATCAGGATAATCTAAAATATTACATTTCCACTACAAATTTGTTTCGTATAGGCTGCAGAGCCGCCTACACTCATCGGGTGGCTGTGATCGACTGAAACTTTAGGCGGGAAACGATTTCTTTTGTTTTGTTTTTGTTGGCACCTGTTTGTTGCAAAAGGTTGAATAATTAGTGACTGCACAAGAAAATTTTCTCCTGTGTCTGCAGGTCGATACTAATTCGTTTCTATTGTTGAGGGAGCACATTTCTGGATATCTGAGGAGTATGAATTTCTCGGGGAGGCACAGATTGCATTTTTTGTGACGTTGGAGTATGGATTGCATCGCTTTATTATTTTCCAGTCAATCCTGTATTCTGTCTTTGCATCTTTCAGTGACCAGATGTGCTTGCTCAGTTCGGTGCTGTTTCTGTATTTTGTGTTGCGGAATGATAGCATGTGGTTATTATATCTTGTTTTGAATGGAAGTCTCCGTCAGGCCGATGTATGTTCCGTGTGTATTGTTGTCTTCTCTGGTGACGTTGCTTGGTAACCACGCCCTCGGTGAGGCATTTCGTGCTGAAATATTGCGCCTGGCCCATGAAACGCCCTGGGCTGGTCATTTGGGAGTAAGGAAAACTTATTATAAAATTCTCAGTCACTTTTATTGGCCTAATCTCAGGCAGGATGTAGCAATTTCTGTAAAACTTGTCACACATGTCAAATGGTAGGAAAGCCAAATCAGACTATTCCAAAGGCCCCTTTACAGCCAATTCCTGCATTTCAAGAACCATTTAGTAGGATTCTAATAGACTGTGTTGGGCCCCTACCAAAACCAAGATCAGGAAATGAGTACATGTTGACAATTATGTGTACATCAACTCGGTTCCCAGAAGCCATACCACTGAGAAACATAAAGACAAAGACTATAGTGAAAGCTTTAGTCAAATTTTTCACTTTATTCGGCCTCCCTAAATGTGTCCAGTCCGATCAAGGCTCCAACTTTATGTCTGGTATTTTTCAACAAGTAATGGATCAGCTAGTCATTAAACAGTATAGGTCATCCGCCTATCATCCAAGAAAGTCAGGGTGCTCTTGAGCGATTTCATCAAACTTTGAAAAACATGATTAGGACCTACTGTTTTGACACAGAGAAGCAGTGGGATGAAGGAATTCATTTTCTGCTCTTTGCTGTTAGAGAGTCAATTCAAGAGTCTCTTGGTTTTAGCCCATTTGAGCTTGTATTTGGACATACAGTCCGTGGCCCACTTAAGCTCGTTAAAGAGAAATTCCTATCAGACGATGATGATTGTCTGAATATTTTGCAATTGTGTCAGATTTTCGTACAAAACTCTCTAAAGCATGTGAATTAGCCAGAGAAAATCTTGAGTCATCTCAGCAGTCAATGAAACCAAATACGATAAAAACACCTCAAAACGGAAGTTTGAACCAGGTCAAAAAGTTCTTGTTCTACTTCCGGTCCTGGCAAACCACTCCATGCTCGTTACTTTGGGCCATATCTAATGATAAGAAATTGAGTGATTTAAATTACATCATAATAACACCTGACAGGCGAAAACAAAACAGCTATGTCACATAAATATGCTTAAGCCATATTTGGATAGGGATAATCCTACTAAACAAAGCCTGTCAGTGCAGTCAGTTCAAACCATTATGAAGATAGTGATACTGAAACTGACTTGAGTGAAAAACTCTAAACTCAAAGCTGGGCTCGGTCAAGCTTCAGAACTCAGAAATCCTGGAGAAGCTGGAGTCTACAAAGTTGGCACACCTCCAGCCAGAACAACAACAACAGGTGAAAGAATTGCTCCACGAATATAAACACCTATTTCAAGATGTTCCAACGAGGACAAACGTCATCTATCACGACGTTGATGTTGGGGACAGTAAGCCTGTAAAACAACATCCATACAGACTGAATCCAACAAAAGCGAAATATCTCCAGGAAGAAGTCAAATACCTGCTGGACAATGACTTATTGAAGCCAGTAAAAGTAACTGGAGTTCGCCGTGCATACTTGTTCCCAAATCAGATCACAGTTATCGTATGTGCACGGACTTTAGGAAGGTCAACACTTTAACAAAGACAGACACTTTCCCAATCCCGAGGATTGATGACTGCATCGACCGAGTGGGAAAAGCCAAGTATGTGACGAAATTTGACCTACTGAAGGGATTTTGGCAAGTCCCTCTGACGGATCGTGCTCGTGAAATATCCGCCTTTGTTACACCAGACGGATTGTTCCAGTACAAGGTGATGCCATTCGGAATGAAGAACTCTCCGGCAACGTTCCAACGGATGATCAACGACGTCATATCCGGGCTAGACGGATGTGCAGCTTACGTTGACGACGTCGTCCTGTATAGTGACACCTGGAGGAACACATCAAGCTCATGCGGAAGTTCTTTGAGAGACTGAGCAAAGCAATGTTGACTGTCAACCTTGCCAAATCTGAGTTTGGTTGGGCGAGGGTGACTTACCTCGGACATACTGTAGGACAGGGTGAGGTAAAACCTGTTGATGCCAAAATCAGTGCCATTTCAAGTTTTCCCATACCAAACTGCAAACGACAACTGATGCGCTTTCTCGGTATGGCTGGTTACTACAGAAAATTCTGTCCAAATTTCTCCACAATTACTGAGCCTTTGACTAACTTACTTAAAAAGAAAGTAAAGTTTGTTTGGTCAGAGCAATGCCAACAGGCATTTGATACACTTAAAGCCATACTGCAAAGTGCTCCAGTGTTGTCTGCACCAGATTTCACTTTGCCATTCAAATTAGCTGTGGATGCTAGTGATACGGCTGCTGGTGCCGTTTTATTGCAAGAGGATAGTCATGGTGTAGATCATCCTGTTTGCTATTTTTCACGCAAATTTAACAAATCCCAGAGAAACTACTCTACAATTGAAAAAGAGTGTTTATCTTTGATATTAGCTTACAGCATTTTGAAGTTTATGTTACTTCTTCAAATCACCAATAGTGGTTATATTGATCACAACCCTCTTGTTTTTCTGCAGAAATTTAAAGGCAAAAATCAGAGATTGCTAAGATGGAGTTTAATGTTACAGGAGTTTAATCTTGACATTAGACATATCAAAGGCAGAGACAATTTAATTGCAGACTGTCTCTCTCGTATTTAGAGCTTATTGTTGTTCACACTTTTAAGATTACATTTATAAAAGAAAGATTTTTCTTTGAAAAATTTTCTTTTTTGGAAGAGGGGGTGTGTTATGTAGGCCATTTCCCCCACACTCATCATGACCTGAGTTCAATTAGTCTAGAACATTCTCAAGGTCACTGCCCTTAATGACCTCACAACCTTGAATTCAATTAGTCATGTTTGGAATGTTGTAGAAATTTAATTAGTTGTGTAAGAGAGATAATTTTCGAACAGTAATTAGCATGTCAATAAAAGTTCTAGATTGTTCTTATATGCCTTTATAAAAGGGACGTACTCAGCTTCCAGTCAGACTTTTGGGATCGTGTCTCTTGTGTGTTACTAAACTCCAGCAGTAGTCATTCTCAAGACTTTTCAAGACCTTCACTGCCAACGCTGGATTTATACTGTGGACTTTGTGCAGCTTCAAGCCTGCAAGGACTGTTCATTCATCCGACTGACTGTTACAACTCTGAGACTGGAGCTTTGCCGTCCCAGCTGAGATAAGTAGTCTGTACACTTTTAAAGCTTGTACTCTATCCTGACTTAGCAATTAGTTTTATTTTGTAATAAATTTTGTTTAAACGTTAACTGCTGAGTTCACCCTTTTGTTCGTTTTCTCTGCACGTAACAATACATACATACATACATACATACATACATACATACATACATACATACATACATACATACATACATACATACATACATACATACATTCGTATATATTATATTATCATATATCTCATATATCCAATATTATATATAATTATATCTATAACTAGAGTTTCATGCATCTAGGCATGTAGCAATCTTTTGATTACTTTTACAATCTTCAGATTACTCTTACCCTCGGGATAAAGGTAGTCTAATGATTGCTAGTTGCATGAAACTTAACACATATTATTACTTTGTACTCGAATTTATTTGTGGTATAATTATAATAACGCTCTGCTATTAGCTTCGAGCAGTGTAATTTCCAACTGAGACATGAATACTGTATATGTATAGTTGCCGAATTCATTATCAATTATATAAAATATCTTCCTGAATATTACAAACATTTTATCGATATAGTCATGATTACAAAAAACATCTATAACATTAGATACCAAATTGCAATGTGTATGTGTCAGACAATAAAATCCATGTATATTAATAAAGTACACCTATGCTTTGTTTCCCGTTGATGAGTCTTTCGCACTGGTAAAGCAAGTGCATGTATATGGATATCCTTTTATGCTACATTTCAGAAACTGCAGATTACAACCATGACCCGTTTTGCTGTTTCCTTTATTGTGTACCAGTGCTTAAAATCCGAGAACATTAAAATAATTCTTTTTAAAGAGGGTCAATATGTTATGTTACTGAAAATAATCCAGCACAAATACGTTTAAGGTTTCTAGACAAGAAATTGACCTTTTTAAACTATCAATTCTCTGGTGGTTAATAAGCCCAGCACCCCCGTAAATTATATATTTTCGGAAAGCGTAGGTGTAGGTCAAGATTTTGGTTACCAAAGTGTCACCATTATTTACGTAATTATCACGTGACAGGTAGTTTACATAACCTTTCAAAATCGGTTTTCCCTATGCTTTGTTTTAAAGTTGCAATATGGATCAAAGTTGTCGATTTTTTCCGTAAAACTGAAGCAAATAGACCATACTCCGTTGAAGTACTCTTCTTAGCTAAGCCTCTTACCAATCCTGGCACACATATATACGTTTACTTTGATACGTTGCGGCTAGAACAGCTGTGCACGTGACAAGTACAACCACGAGTGATGACGTCTCAATAGAGTGCACGTTTGAGGGGCGATGTTGACATGATGACAGAACTTGACATATATAATGATAATTCATTGTAAATTTTGCGTTTGCCATATTTGGTAGCATCACAATGTTTCAGAAATTTAAGTATGTCGATATGATAAAGTACAGCTCTAGAAAAGATCGTGTATTTGATTTTTCTCACCCATATACATGTATGTCAGTGCCGCACATTGTACACCTACTGTGTACGTTCAATCGATCGAGTGTGAAGACCTCAAAGTGGTCCCTGAATTCAAAGTGGTCCCCATCCTAAATGTCCGGTAAGAAAGGGGTTAAACTCAAGTCTGACGACACCTACCGCATAACGGACGCTTTTTTGTCACATTGACGTTTCGGATATAATATCAGGTGCTATTTAATACCTGAAGTTGGAAAAAATGTACAAAATAAGGGCAGAGTACAGAATTAACCATGGGGAGGGCTAGTGTCTATACCAATCATGACTTATCTATAAAATGACTCATTTGAAGTCATATCGACATTTGGAAGTCATTCTAATCGCTGCTCTTAAATACATAAACGGATATCAAATACAATTTGCAGCAGTGCTGTGGCGTTCTTGCTGTTCAAAAATGCATCGCCACAAGCCAACCCATAGACATTTTTGGTAGTTTGCTTCGACCGGGACTATAACACTTGTCGGTTCACGACCCATAGTCTAATTCTGCTAGCTACCTCGATAATATAACATGTATTTTCAACCATTTTTCATGAGCCGACGTCCACGAACTCTGCAACGTTTGCCCTCTCGCGTAAAACGTATTGAATACGTTGGATCTGTCAAAAGTTCAGAACCGAGCAGAAACAGTCGACGGCTCTCAAAAACCGTTGAAATTAGATGTTGCCACATTCGACATGATTAACGGAAGTAGGAGATGAGTCATAGATAGTAAGAGATAAAGTAGGTACATGTTCATTTATTCAAAGACTAAATAAGCTATTTTATTATTTTGCGAGGTAAATAAAAAAACTGAATGGTGTCGAAGTAAACTACGGAAAAGGTCTATGGACAGATTAGCAGCGGTTCTGTAGCGATATCCCATGACACTAATGCGATCTATACGCCTCAGCATTGCGCTACGAATGCACAGATATGAAATTCACCTGAATAGGGCTAGAGGCCAATTTTTTTTTGGGGGGGGGGAGGGAGGCTATTTTTCTTTATAATTTTTTACAAAAATCCAATACCTACCATAGAAAGTGACACAATTGAAGTAATACATTACCTTAATGAAGTTGAATACAGCAGACCCAGCGTAAAATTATCAGAATTTTCAGGGACACCTTTAAAGTCAATAGGACACTTTTAGGTCAAAGTGATTTTCTTTATTCAATACTAAAAGTTGGACAAAAAATAAGTGATACTCTTGTCTTATTAATACCTGCTATTTCACAGGTCGCATATGCAATTTTAAAATCAACACATTCTTTCCTTAACATAAACGATATTGAATACAGCAGGGAGAGCGTAAAACCATCCAAAGGTTAGGACACTTTGAGGTCAAATTGACACTTTTGGACTCAAACTGATTTTCTTTATTCAACACTAAAAGTTGACAAAAATCAAGGAAGTGTACTAAAGTCCTATTAATACCTGATACTTCACAGGTCGCATAGTACATTTTTCAAGTAAACATTCCTTCAATTACGCAAAAGAAGTTGAATAAAGCAGACAGACTGTACAATCTTTTGAATTTCCGGGTACCACTTTGAGGTCAAAAGCACACTTTTGGAGTCAAACTGATTTTCTTTATTCAATCCTAAAGATGACAGAAATCCAAGAAAATGTACTGTAGTCCCATTAGTCCTGTTTCATAATTCAGGTCCATGACATATGTACCAACATCAGTGATTGGTTCAGCTGGTAATTTAAGATGCATTTGCATTACACTGATTGGTTTGACCTCATGGTTAGGTCTCATTACTATGTATTATTCACTTTATAGCTCCCTGATTGATTAATGTGTAGGTGCGGTCCTCCAGTGTTCACTACCTCATTATGCAATGTCCCATGCGCTTCCTGGTTACCGCTGACTTAATACGTTGTTTTCGCAAACCGTTACCAAATTCGCATGCGTACATATTCAGATAGTAAAAATGACGTTTCAAATTCAGTGCTTTACTCTCGCAAAAAGTAGGTACCAAAACAGAAAATATTCGGTAATTAAATCAATTTACTCAAATTAGAGCATCTTCTCGTTCCTGTTAATGGTCGAATCTGCAAATGAAATTGTTATGAATTTTTCTATATAGTTAAATCTTCGAAATATGAAGGTTAATTCTGATCCATATTGCAACTTTAATGCTTTCAGATATAAGGCTGAAATTCGTGTCAGTGCAAGCTGTACTAGGGATCTTCCAAAGCATGTCTCAGAATTTTTTTAAACTTTCTAAAACAATTTTTATGCCAGAAAATCTTCCTGAGCGGTGAATTTAATCCTAGTTGATTTCTTTAAAATTGTGTTAAAAATAAGGAAGATAAAAAAAACTCTGAGACACACTTTGGAAGAGCAATTTTCGGGGGTTCTAAGCTTATTAACCTTGGAACCTTAAAGCACTAGAAGTTGGAGGTGCACCCTCTATTACTACCTCCATTGCTGATCCTTGGTTGAAGGGTACTACGTTTACATGCCATTTGCAAGATTTTGCTGTATTATCACAACTGCAGTAAGAACCTAACGGAGGTCTTTTGGTTATCCGCAAAGTTTCTTAGTGGCACTGGCATTTGTCAGTTGCTACAATAGTGGCTGAGAACGATGTGGAACTACAGTAACTGGAGTTGCTAGCCAAGACCACATGTTCTTGCAGTGTTTGCTTGGATAGTCGATCGAAGGCCCGGGATCGAAGTATGGGGCCGAAGGCTAAATCTCAGTATTCTTATGGTACTAACACACAACGTTCGCCTAAAACATCGATCATAGAGCGTTGATCGACGATCAAACAACGATGTTAGCGGCTATGGCCTAGACTGTCAGCTCTTTAGCCGCTCGGTTTCTCCTGCTTGGCCACAAGTTTAGCAACAACATCCTGTCCCGTAGTACAACATAAAATAGTATTGCAAGAACAAGCAGTGGTGATTTCTCCCAGACTCTTGTAAAACAAAACCCACGATGAAAAATGAAACTCATGCAATCCTGCGAAGATCTTACCCTGCAAATTGGTTATGTCGAAGAATCAGTCGATATTTGTTAGATCACAGTCGCTGTAAAATGTTTTGTGAAATATCGCACACATGCAGCATGCAATGCAAACAGTGGACCTTGGGCCGCTCACACACCGAGCGATCTCAAGCAAATATGACCTCTTATGAATGATGTCATTTGACCTTTTCTATGCGCTAGTCAAAGGCTTTGATTCAGTGCACTTGATATGCTAATTACTATGTCATTTGCCCCTTGACAACGTTAAAACATTTGCCAATCTTCTGCCAGGGACGGTGGATCTCCGAGCTTTTGCTCAAATTTAACTGGCAATCCTAAAGCTCACTGTCAAAAATGATCATAGTATAGATAGGCTCGTCAAGAGTATGCATTTCTTCTCATCCATTGATTATGATGTTGTTATCCTGTTTGAATGTCATAAAATGGGCGTCAATCTCGCTGCGATAGAGCGTGACTCGGTCATCGTGATTCACGTACATAAAGCTGTTGGTCGGTCGGAGCAGCTAGCCCGACCTCTATTCACAATCTGTTACTAAAACATAACGAAATATCTATGTTTGCGTTATCGTTTCACTCAGAACTCATTTTGAACAGTTCTGAGTCGCATTTCAGTGAAACTTCACAGACAAGTTAATCTTAATTCATAACAAACGATCTGTCGGACCTTGTTATTGCTGTGGCAGGCCTAAGGTGTGCATATGAAAGAAAACGTCCTACGTCAACATTTCGGGCACTGAGATCATTTCTATATGGAATATTGTTGACAGGCGTGTCAATGACGAAAAATCTCAAAACATCAATTTTTCACTATGTTTCATGCGACTGTATATTTTTATTGCCATACTTGTGCAAAGACGCAGTTCATGTGAACAACAAGATATAAATAAACTCAGAAATCCGAGTTGGAGTAGTTTTTACTCATTTGATGAATATGCACACAGAATCAAACAAGTCAGTGTATTTTCACCCAAAATAGTGATGTTCAGAAAACCTTGGCATTTTTTACAAAATTTACAGATGAGATGTTCTGGGATAATAATTCTGTTTTACAAGTAATAAATGATGTAACGAAACCCTAATCATGATATTTCTGCCAGGGTCTTTCAATGTACGACATGGCAAATATGGCAATTCGTCACAAAATCCAAAAAAGATAACAACTTGCATTTCGGAACCTTCAGCTACGTAAAGGTGCCACTGGTCATTAAATGTGGTTCTTCAACATGTAGTCTTAAAGGTGTAGGCCTATAGTGTAATGAAGGACATTTATCTCCTATAACGTCTTCGGATGAAAATGCACAAAAATCAAAGTCTTGTATGCCTCAGGAATGCTTAAATTGAGGGGTCAAAGATAACTCAATGTTATTTATTTGTAGCGTGACCCTTCGAATTCGCTTCTTTTATACTTTTATTGATATATGAAGTGAGCTTAATTCGCTTCTTTATACTTTTATTGATATATGAAGTGAGCTTAACAATGTTACGAGAAAAAGGAAACTATTTTATACACGTACACTTGATTCTTGGCTACCATGTCGTTAAAGCAGGAATTTCTGAATATACATTACAGTATTGTGATAATAGGAGTCGCGAATAGGAGTCGCGCTCTGTCCGAAGACTGTTTTCGTTCTGGCTCTTCTTTTCCAAAAATAAGGATGTAGTCCTCGCTGCAGGTGCCATGTAGCAAGCTTATCTCCGGCTCTGCAATTGAGATCAGAAGGCTGGAGAGCGACTGCTAAGGGGGGCAGCCAGCTGAACCTTTCCGTTCGAAATATGGGCCAAACTAGCGCATGCGTCTGCCCACGGTCAATTTTCAGGTATTTCGATTTGTATATACAATTTTTGAATCTCTCAGATAAGGACTGGATGTCTCCATGGCGATTTTCGATTCCTTTATTTCTTCAGTATTTTCAGTATTTCTGCAATATTTTTCTCCATTTTCGATTCCTTGAATTCTTTAGCTGACACCATTTTCAGTATTTCTGCAACATGTTTCTCCAGGTTATCAAGCCTTCCTCCACTTTAGTTAATCTGCACATACAAATGGAGACGAGGCATAAGAAAGAAATGTAATAAGGAATTCGTTAAATTAGGGAAAGAAGTGCGTCTATACTGAGGTAGAATACCCCTTTCGTAACTTTGGACCCTTAAACTCTACACTAATTGAATGATATGTGGTTATGTGGCGTTTGAAGTTTTCGGTATCGTTTAATGATAGAAATCTCATATAATTAACATAGGTATATCAGCTAATATACTTCAAATATCTGTAAATGTACCTTTGTACAAGGTGTCTGGTTGTACTGTTAACTGGTTGAACTCTTATGTGACAAATCGCCAGCAGGTTGTTGACTACATGGGAAGTATTTCTGTTAGACATGATGTTACAGTAGGCGTTCCACAAGGCTCAATTTTAGGCCCTATTTTATTGATTTTTATGAACTACATGTCTTTATTTGTTAATTTTCTACCTTACATATGTATGCAGATGAGCAGACAATGTTAGCAAAGGGTAAATGCAATTTAGTGATGTTAACTATGCAATACGAAAAGATATCACTCCTATTTCAAATTGGATTACTACGAATCATATACCAATTAATGCCAGAAAATCAAAATGCCTTCTGATTACAACCCAGTCTTAGCGCAGTAGCCTGAATCAAACTCACAGTTCATTATCTGCACAGGTTGCTGACACTTTCATTCCTCAAGTATAATGTGGTTAAATTTTAGGGGTAACTCTTGCTGAAACGTCATCATGGAACGTCCACATAGATAATTTATACAAAAAAACTCAGTCAACGAATTGGTTCATAGCGTAGATGACGTCGATATATTCCTTTTGATCCTCGTATTATCTTATACCATGGTCTCATACAGAGTACTTTAGATAAGTGTTTGTGTTGTTTGGGGTAATGCAATGGCAAATAATCTTGACAAAGTTTATACTCTTCAAAAACGGGCGTTACGCACACTTTTTGAGTTATCAACTGATTTTATCTCAAATGCTTTATTTTCTACATTTAATGTTATGTCGATAAGACAAACAATTTTTTATTTCATGGCACTTTTAATTTTCAAATGTATGAATGGTTATGCTCCATAATATTTATCTAATTTATTTACTACACAAAGAAATGTTCATGATTATTTTACACGCTTTACTGCGCACACGTGAGAATTGTCATGAACCAAGATTTGTTTTAGGCACTGGACAACATAGTTTTCATTTCCATGCCACGAAAGTTTGGAATTCATTACCCATTGTAGTGAAAAAATTTCACCAGTCTAGACACATTTATATGTAAACTGAAAGAATATGTTAAAAGAAATGTCCCCTTTAATATAATTTTGTTTTCTTGTGTTGACAGATGTAGTTTTCCTTTTTTTCGAAAATTTATGAGCCTCGATGAAAATTACTATTTCAGTAACTCTGCCGCTCAATAAAGTGTAAATAAATAAACAGAAAAGTACTTGGTATCCCTAGCAACAGTATGATTAAAGTGATGCACGTATTAGCACAATGAATTACCTTTCTGTGGCGGATGTAACCATGCTCTGGCTTGATTTCTTCTCTTTGATACTTTCCTTGATGAAATAACTCTGCAAGTGTTTACTCTCAAACAGGTTCACATCTTCATCAATACGGCTGCCCTTTTTTAAGTGGACACCTACAGGAAAATGCAGTGGTACATTGACCTAAGGCTTAACATAGTTCATTACTTTTGTACCGTATATTGCATCGACAAAATAGTGTTTGCACTTCCCGACTACATACTGTTGTAAAGATAAGTAAGGATATTCCAGGTCTCGTGGTTAGGAGATCATTCGTCGTGCATGATATGTGGCTGCGGCCAAAATTTAGAAAGAGTAGCTTTAAACTACAGCCATTAGTGTGTAAGTTTAAGACATCGTTTATAGTGAAGAATTCTTTCATCCCGTCTTCTTTACAATAGATCGACGGTACAGAGTAGTTTTCTATAACTTATATGCGACTATTTGGTATCTCATCCTTCCTTTGGCAAGTGTGATCTTGATAACTTCTCTGTTGAAAAGACATTTTCTTATTTGTCACGAAATATGATTTCAAAAATTAGGCCAAAGATTACTATTAGGCCAATTATTGACAAATAACTTATCACTTGAAAATTGTTATAAAAAAAAACTTACGGAGGGAATTGGACTCCTCTTCTTTATCCGGAGAAAATCCTAGTATGGAAAGATCGAATTCATCATTTTCAGCAATGTTTAGTGTTGTCGGTTCTTAAATTCTACCATGCATCTAATAAGTGAGGCTGGTGCCAAAGGTGTTTATTTTAACTTGGAATTTATTTTCTTCGGGATGGTAGCAACTTATGTTATTGCGATAGAGACACAAGAAATACTCATTGTCTCAAACATGATATATGTGCTCTGTGTCAGTACACGCTTCGATATATTTTATGTTACGGTCTGCACTCATACGACAATTGAGCATTTGCACATAATAATGTCAAAATGTTTCTTAGAATACCATTAGATATTACTTACGTTGTTTCAATTCAATAATCAATCTGTATACATGATTTATAACAATGAGTGGTGGTACCAGTGTTGGTCGGTTGTGATACTCGCTTATCAATCCGAAACGATAGAACCTCCAAATGAGCTCTGATTTGTCCTGCACTCTTTGAAATGTGAACTGGTGGAAATGAAACGAAGCCAAGAAATTCAAATATTTAGTAAACCTCTAAAAGACGAATTGACACTTTCCGATTCACTCTTTAATTTCCAAACAATTCCAAATTCCAAATCTATTACTTCAAATTTATAGTGTTATAGAAGTTTTAAGTAATAAAGTAGCTTTCATCAAAGTATGGTCGCCTAAACATCTCTTTACTTAATGTTCAACTTTCAATGGTCTTCTAAAACGACACGCCATATATCGGTTCAATGGCAGTCGTTATAATGAAATGAAACGAATATTATTTCTCTTCTTTTCAAACGACTATAATTTGTGAAAGCTCGCTTAGTTACCTGAACATAGCGATGAGTAGATTGATGAGTAAGATATTGGAAATCAACATGTAGATTGCTGTTAGAGTTGTTGAAATCCATCCATGTCCGTCGATCAGAGTGCAGATATTAACCGATCTAACATCTCCATGGAGAGTCGCATTTTCCACCGCAACTTTAAAAAAAGTTCAGAACCGGAAATTTTGGTCTGAAGATGCTGAGATAGATTTCTGTACAGTTCATGTATATGTTGGTTGATAATTTAACGTCATTATAAGGTAAATTAATTTGTAACGTAAAGAATTAAGAGAAAACAAGCAACAGGATACAATCTGTCCACTGCGCCTTTGAATATGGCTATTTTATGTTTCCGGTTTTTATTAGGCTAGAATGAGTAAAGTTGAAGGGTTGAACAACATAAGATACACAAGCTTATTAAAGTTGTTTAATTAATTTAAAGACATTATGTAAAAACATTTGACATACCTTCATCTTCCTCCAAAAACAACTCTCCGTAAAGTTGCCAGTATGGTTTATACAATGATTGAAACATCAAGAGAATATGAGGCTTCATATTTGGATTCGAAAGAGCCTCTCGGGCAATGCCGAAACTGGCAACGAAAATTATCAGTATGAAAAGGAATAAACCAAGATCTTTCATCTGCAACAGAAAAGTATAAATCGACTTTTGCATCATAGATTTACCTTTCCATAACATAACTACACACTCTGCCACATTCAAAGACGACATCTTTACATAAGTTAGAATTCTGCTGTCACCCAACACAGTACTTTAACCACATGCTATGTGACATAACACCAAACACAAGTATTTCCTCTTACCATTTTTATAATCATGATAATCTTAGGTCCAACTCCCTCGAACACAAACCCATGTGAAGGAAACGGATGGAGAACGAGATGAATGTTATGCAGTACATAACTCTTGCGACTCCAAATCCACATGGAGGAAGTACAAGGCGTAATACAAAGGACACTGCAAACAGCACATACATGGCCAAATCAAATCTATTCCATCCTTCAGATAACCAACTGTAGAGCCTGTATTTCATCGATGCCGTCCACGGGCGACCAACTGTTAGAGATAATGTCAAGACGCTGTATATCAAGTGTTCAACAGTACTATTATAAGTGCAGTAATTGCACGTGTTTCATTATTTTAACATTATTTTATTGATTTCATGTGGTTTGCAAATTTATCAATAAAGAATGTACCGTGAAAGATTTTTACTCAACCCTTCCTTAAAGACTTCATTACAGTGTTTCAATATCATACATATTTCTCTCAACTTCAATTAATTGAATATCTTTGTTTCTTCGAAAATGAGTTTCAACTTGAATTTCATGAAAATGCAGTCTGCCATACTCGGATACTCTTGTTATAGACAAGGCTAAAAACTGAATGTTAAGTATTAGTTACGGACGAACCTGTCGGACTTCTTCCAAAACCAAAGAACAGACCCAGAGAACAACAATCCATTCAACAGTACCTGGCGAGCTCGGCTCTCCGTTGGGTCTCAAGTCAGTCATGATGAAGAAGGCAAACAATAAAAGCAGTGAGACGTAAGAGACCTGAATTAAATGCACAGAAGAAACATGTTCATTTTTGTTATTCGTATATTTTTTAACAAATAAGTGTCTTTAAGATCTTGTGTTTTACAGGAAAAGCATATGTGAATGACAGGAACTGTTAATCGTAATGATATACTGAGACCGACGGCAGGATTAGCTGTTGAAAAGGCGAACTATTCTGACGAAAGTATAAACAATCGATCAGTGGCTCAGGTAGAGTCACTGTATTCAATTATACTTTAATTGAATTCCGAAACTTTCCACGTAATTTCTATAGTTCCTTTACTGTTTTGCAGACTACAATAACTCTAAAAGAAGTGTCAAAAGGTTTTGTCGAATACTCAGTGCGGAAGATTGTCTGCTCATGCATGGTATTGAGCTGCTATGGTTATCATGATTTAGTCGAAAAACATTATCATACAATAATAGCATTGTACTCTGTATACAACGCGTTGCTGCAGGCTAATAATGTGATATACAATGCGTCGCTGTAGCTCAATACTTAATATTTCAGCTTTCTTGTTGGAAACTAAGTATGTAATGCGCTTGCGTTCAAGTCAATACAGTGACAAGATTAATAACTAGATTCTTACCATGCTGTATATAAATTTGGTGATCGGTGCTGGTAGTAATATCTCATTCCCTCGAAGAAGGTTACATGTTCACATTTAAATCCCAAATGTCTTTCTTCTACTTCTTCAGATTTTAAAACTGAATGTCTTACTTCTGATTCAGTGTCAATAAATGACATGAATGGAAAGATGGGCAAAATAGTGGCAACGAAAAACTGTCAATGAATCAAACATAATTTATTAAACCAATTAGTCACTGCCTACCTACTTGTCAAGTTGCACTTCTGTTTTATCAAGATTTAAGCATTTTTCGGAGGGGAAAATCTTACAGTGCATTTGGTCAAAATTAAAAGATTCGTTTTTTTCATCTTATTGACCACTTGAATTCATTCATTCATATAATTGACTAGGCTTGGTTTCGGGCAAAATAATGAAAGCATCATTTCGGCGAAAGTACTTACAGTCAACCACTGTGCCTTCGAATTTATCAACATGTTTCCCTTCCAGATCCTAAGAAGTTTGGTTTGGCAACAATCGTGTTCCATGAATTTCATGTGTTGCGCCGAATATGCGATGGACAAGCACGTCGTTTTCCCCCATGCATGCAGCGTACGCACCAAGACTAGCTCAGCTAGTTCTTTGTCAGACTCATAACATATATCCAGTACGTAAGTAGCCAGATTTTCAAATTCACTATGGGAAAAGGTAGGGAAAGCCATCAGCAAGTAAGAGCACATGATAAAAAAGCTGCTGTTCTATTAAAGTGCAGTGACGAATTAAATCTTTTTCAGTCTATAGCTTTTTTAAATTGTTGTCAGAAAACTTCGTTGATGTCGATATTGCCTTGTTAATATGTCAACTGAAAACATCTCCGTATCCACATAAACCGTAATATTTCATCAATGATGAAAGTTTTGTTAGTTACAAGAACCTTCTACATTTTAACTTTCCCTGGAAACAAGAGGATCTGAATTCCAAAGATTACTCACTCAGCATGTTTCAAAAGATCAAAGTGCAAGGTGAGTTCCTCTTTCCTCTTTGCATAACCCGATAAAACTCGAAGGATCCTGCCAGCAATCAAAGCTGCACCTGCGAAGACAAAACGTGACACGGGCATTTTAATGACTCTAACATCTCTGAATATGGATATTATTGTTACTTTTTATACATAAAATGAAGGCAATACATCCATAGCTGATGACAATGAGGACATGCTGCTAGTGGAAGGACATATCCCTCTCTAGGATACCCCTTGAGCAAGCATATCGTTTGAACCACTTATGAACAAAGTCCAATAATTATATAAAAACGCTATATAACATATTTCATTATCCCAAGTTGTCTATATATATATATATATATATATATATATATATATATATATATATATATATATATATATATATATATATATATATATATATATACATAAACAGACGTCATTTTTGCAAGATTCCTAAGCACTTTATTTTTAAATCCGAAAGTAGAAAGTTCTGCTGCCACTACAATTGCAAATTCTGTGTAAGATTAATTAGCTCGTTCATTGGTTGTCTAATTGATAGTTCAATAATTCAAACCTGTTCCGCACTTTTAAAATTGTAGTTTTACTTGGACGGTGTACTTGATTTTGGTAGCTCCACTCTCAACGGGTAATGGAGGGTTCCTTCGCACAGTAACGGCATAAATACTTATTACCAAACCAGCAGGAACATAGTTGTTTTTTCTCATTTTGCCGTGGACAGTTAACTATCGTACGTGTACATGTTATATGATAGATTTTAATATCAACGATAATCCTTGCTTTGTCTAAAATGTTGCAAATGACCGGATGAAATGGATCTTTTTCATAATGCTGAAGGTGGCAAACATCGATATCTCTGCGCTAAGACATTGTTTTTTGTTTAAATTAAGTCTCAAGTCCAATAATATACTTATATTCAAGTCAATGGAAATATTCACGTGATAATGCGAAAGGAAAGATCTTATATGAAAATCCAACTTTCGTTAATTGAGTTTCTTGACTGAAATCTAAAATATGTAGAATGCTAAAAAGAGTAGTACCAACCTATATTGCCAGTGAGAAGCCTTTTCCAGAACAAAATGGCCAGGGATCTTCTGTTTAACAAAACTGCCCACAAGAATAAATGTTTGTCGGGATCCGACACCTTTTCGCATTCTCGCGGTTTTTCTTGGTAGAGCTCAACATATTCATCTTCTGTCAGCTCTTTGAGCAAAGAAGAAACTCTCTCGAACAACTTCGCGTCCTTCTAAAATTAGATCAGAGAGTGCATAGTAAGGTCGTTAACTTCTCGAACATCAAGGAAACTCTTTCAAGACGTTTTGTTTATCATTATCTTGATAAAGCATAGGAAGCGTTCCACTGTACAACCTGCATTTACGATAAAATTTAGACATGATTGTTACTTGCCAGAAAGCTTTATCGTGTTTTATGTATATTTAACATATTGTCATGCAGTTTACTTATAAAGTCCCAATCCTAAATGGTAGAAATCCAACTAGATATGTATCCTGCCGTACGTTTATGTGTTGTAACGTTCTTTGTGAATAAACTGCATAATATACGCCACATTCATACTGCAGAAAACAAAACTTCCCGAAATGTCGTATGACTTTTAAAATAATAATTACTTTTAAAAGGATAACCACCACCAAGAAACGTTCATTTTTTCACAGTTAAAATAGAAAACAAAAAGGTTTTAGAGCTTTCAGGAGCATATTTTATAAATCGATATCTTAGTGTTCGATGCCCCATTTTGTATCATTCTTTCATTCGCATACTATTATCACTCACGCACGCAACAACACTTCACTTTCAAAAGCATTTCCCTGGCAAGAATGTTTGAAAGGTGAGACGGACCTGCATTATGATATGACAAGAAAAAATACAGCGCTAACAACACCCGACTACCTACCGGTTTGTCAACTCCAAACTTCTCTCTCAGGATGTGTCGAGTGCTAATTCTTACATCGGCATCGCCAACGTCTCCATATACAGGCTGCATCATGACATATAATGTAACCGTGATTATTATTTATATAATAAGCTTAAATGAGTGTTTATTATCATGATAGACATTTCATATGTCCCTCGGGATATGGTGCTTAGTTTTCACCGGATGTGATAATCGACAATTCCAAATAAACATAAAGGTACATTATTTTTCTACAAAGAGTTAAGCATAATGTTTGGATATTTTTGCTGCCAAATTGTCAAAAAATAAAAATTAAAAAATCTTTGTCAACACCCTAAAGAGAAAACAGCTGTTTTTGTTTTGTTTGGTTTGGTTTTAATTTCAAAGCGGATATGCACGTTTTAAAATCTTTTGACGACATATCTTATTAATATCTTGATCCTTACATGCCTCAAGACGAAAAATAAACATTTGAAAAATAGAGTGGATACCAAAGAGTATAAGGCATACAGCCTCTCGTAGGTCAAAAACCTGTCCATATCCACGATATAGGCAACGATCACCTCAGCAAGGTCTGCCTTGTTCTGTATTAACGCCGAAAGCAAGATGTGATTGAGTGAATCAATGTGTGTCTGAAACGTGAAAATAACCTCCGGTTACATACTTCAATTGTGACAGTCTCGTTGAAAGTATGAATAAAGGAAGGTTGCAAAATAATTGAGGTAGTATGCAACAACCACAGGCAGAGAATGGCTTACTTCAATCACAGATATTGAAACCGAGAGGGACATGCACCTGGAATCATTTAGCAGTTTCCTCTAAGCCCTTGCTTGAAAAGGCCCGGGATCGAGATTAACTATGATGTTAGGAAGATTATGAGGTGTTCATGTCTTTTGTTTTCCTTTGAAATTGCAATCATGATATGTTGTTTTATTTTTGGAATAAGTCCGAACTGGGCTTTAACCCAAACTGGGATGTTATCCTGACAAGATGATTGTCTCGTTTGAAGGTTTCTATCGCTTTAACAAGTGTAAGCTATAAAGATTTTGGAATAGATTTATAATAAAGTGATATTTTAGTTATGTTACAGCAAGACTGATATTTTATCGCAAGACATGTTCCCGTCGAATTGTTCTTTGAAGTGCACCCGTAGCACAGGGACGCATACAGGTGGGCGATAACGTAGAGATCACATTACAGACTGAA
The DNA here is from genome assembly GCF_041260155.1 of Ptychodera flava. Classification (NCBI taxonomy): domain Eukaryota; kingdom Metazoa; phylum Hemichordata; class Enteropneusta; family Ptychoderidae; genus Ptychodera; species Ptychodera flava. Next base: position 6,761,071 of record NC_091930.1, read on the forward strand.
GTAGATAGAAAAAAACGGAAAGGGCAAACTGATCACGCAATATTGTCGAGTGGCTGCATTATAATAATTCCGGCATAACTCGTTCGAACATAATGTCTGTTGAAAAACAATCAAATTCATACCAATCCATGATCAGATAACACTAGGTCAGAATTCGTAATACAATAGTTGTAAACACAGACACATAACACAGTGCTCATACCTGCCAATAAGATACGTTGTCAACCGTTAAAATTTCTTCTTTGGCGATATCACACCTATTCAATTCAACTGCCAAATCCAATTGCGTTGAAACAGGGAATGCTTGAAGTAGAAGAATACGAATTGTTCGTGCGTAAAAACATTTTTCAGATCGTTGTTGAAAAGCAACTGAGGTTTCAAAGACATTGACAATTACAATTACAAACATTCAACAAGAAAAATGTTATTTCTCTTTTTATTAATTAACTTACCTTGCAGTACACCACGCAAGATGGCTCGGTCAATATCCTTCAACTCGGCATCGTCCATATTAAATACCGTTATCTGAAAAGAATTTGAAAAAAAGGCATATTTGTCAATCTAATCAACCATAAGTACCTAAGAAATTGCTGGAACAGGTATCATCAGGATTATTTGATGTAAATGAGATAACGACTAGGAAAAGGGATTCTGTATTTAAGCAAATATTGTTTTAACAACTCTGAAATCCAGTCGTGTGGATATTTGAAAGCGAATTTTTACATGACCAATTCATTTTCAACAAATCTGAAAATGAAAAATTGTTTGTAAATTTCTGAATACTAACTGAAAGAAAGTAAGCATATAAACCGTCAGAGAAAACAACCGAACAAACAACCAAATTAAATAATAATTAAAATAAAAAATTAATAAAAAAGATGGAAATAAACACTAAAGTTAACCAACGCTAACTGTTCAGATATAATTCGCCTAAAATGAAAATTAAAGGAACAATTAATACAAACAAATATAGAATAAAATAAAACTGAAATTCAAGTATGGCATAGAGCTGTCATTTGCCTAGATCAGCCAATGCATACGAGTATGCAATATGGTTTTTCTGTAATTAGATCACCTTTTCTGTAATGACAATCATCTTCAAATACATTCATGCGTATGTATGAATTGGCCTTTGCCAGTGTATCATTGAAAGCAACAACTATAATATCGAATCGATGTTGATTGTATTTGTTGTATCACGTGAACAGCGTACCAGTTTTCTTGACCTGTCACCACAGATTTCTTTCAACCAGGATTTACAATCCTCCACTGACTTGCTTTCGGTATTGCCTAGCATAAGATGTATGTCGCCGTTTAACTCCTTAACAGCATCGCTAAAGAACATGAAGCAGAACAAAATATTTTATCAGATACCTTAGGTCGATCACGGAAAACTGATGGATGTTAGGATAGTTGATACTGTATCCCTGGTCACATTATTATCTCAAAACTGGAGTACATTCTATCTACAAAAGAGCTAAAGTAATCTAAAAGTCTGATGCAGAAGGCTAGAATTGAGCAACGGAAATCTAAGGTTTGCTATAGAGTTTATAATCACTACATCATAATTATGTGAAGTCAACTAATCTGAAATCTGAAGACACAATCGGATTGGAAACCAGCCATGGTATATAGGTTTAAATGAGTCACTATTTGATATACTTACTCGAAGGCCACTTCCTCCGTTAGACGTAAAGATTCGGCGATGATATCGGCAGCCTTACCGCTTCCATGAACTATAACTACTGGTATACATTTTCTAGCTTGACCCTCTACACCATCGCCAGTGTTGTTTTGGCTAACATAATTGTATACAGTTTCCAAGGTTCCACATCCACCTTCTACAACCACCAATACAACAGGTATGGCAATGTTTTCCTCCTGTTGGCTCTTGGTACCTGCAAGACAAATACCGTTACTTTGGACCACTAGATTGATTTACTTTATATATGAAATCCATTTCAGGCATTATCATATTCGCTTATGATTAAAATATTGATTTATTGCTGAAACCAGGTTAAGTATGTTGATTTTAAATCTTATTTTCACGACAGACAATAGTCAATATTTAATATAACTTAATAATGCGATGACAACTCCCGCTAAACGAATGACAATGAAAACAATTGGCTGCAAGTGTTACATTAAATTCTGGCATCGGGGAAAATTGGAAACCTTTATGTTGTTCGATTTTTGTAAACTCTAGGCGGTTTCGTGAGACTGAAGTAAGAACCGTAAACAAAAGATATTCAGATGATCATGTTAACTACAACAGCACTTAACCGTCGGTCATCGCAGAGAGCTTTTAGTATAAAATATCAAGGCACCCTAGACTTTTCCTGAGCTTTTTTTTTTCTGCAGTACAATCATAATCTTCCTTACAATATAGATAGGCGTTCGCATCAGCTCTACCGATATATACATACGTTTAACGATCTCTCCATTTTTCTTCCCATCGTCTATTGCCACGTATCGTTCGAGCCTAGCCCGCAACTCAAGCTCCTTTCCATATGTCTTCTCGCCAGAGTCAACAAGTATGAAGTGTGTGGTTACAGTCGAGTGCTCTTAGTTTGAATCCGTCGCTATCTTCCCATTTCAGGTCACGCTCAGCGTATTTTGCTGGCCAGCATCCTTTCTTTGACTTTGCATCGTTGTGAGGAAAGTTAATTCATTAGGTCGATAAGCACACACACTTTGCGTTGCTTGCTTTCCCTAGAGCACTTTTAATGACTGCATGCTTTAAATTTGTTACTCAAGTACAAACTATTGTCTTATTGAAGAACTTCCTGTAACATCTGTAACATAAATGCAAGCTATGACACCAGAACATAAATGAGCCATACCTAATTCTTTCCTTTCCGGAATCAAATATGAACTCCATGGAGAGGGAGTCCTCGGAAAGACCAAAATTCTTGACATCAATGTTTTAAAACTACGACACCATAGATTGTTATATTTCAGTAAAGACATCTGACTTCAATATTTTGGGATTTTTTAATGATCGGTTCACTGTTTTTTAAGAACATGAGCGTACTTTTTGCACTTCTTTGAGTTATGCTTAAGTTGTAAGTAGGCCTATTAGTGTTAGCGTTGCAGATGCAATACATGTCAATATCCAATGTTTGTGTATTCATAATGTCAATTGAATAGTAGTCGGGACAAATATTAGGGTTCAGAACAAAACATTTACATTAAGTTAGAACGCCCCGCGGAAATAGCTGGTCGGAATTTCAAATTTCTACAATTTTTGTGAGCTACCTCTCAAGGAGCTCATTTTGAAGCTCTTGGAGAAAGAAAACCTTTCACCGTCTCAGTTCCCAAAGGAGTCAATCCTTTCATCGTCTCAGTTCTTAAAGGAGTCAATACAGGAACGGAGTCAATACAGGAATGGCGGCCATTTTTCATTCTAAATATCGCAAGATAATTTGGTAGTTTGTTTCGCTAGTTCCAAACGTTGCATGGTGATCCCCGATTTTCAATGTTGATTTAGTAAGATAACGATCGAAAGGTTCATCCAGGGAAGTGTGCGCAAGATTTTAAGCCTTTCATTTACGAGGCGTGTTCTACATTAGACGCAAACTATGTTGACAAGAAGAACAGCTACGCACACGTATTTCATTAACAGAATAGAGCAGAATTTAAAACAGAACACATACAAAACAAAGATATAAAACAGTACATTAAAGGCATAGGTATTTGAGATTTTTGTTATTTAGGTCTCGCTTAAGGTTACAATCGGTCGGAAATTTTGATAATTTACTTACTGACGTGTTTGTCAGAACTTTTTTATTGTCGATGACATTCCATGTAGCGATGCCCAGGGCGACTACTTCATTCTCTGTTGTGCGTTCACTTTCTTTCTTAATCGCTTTGCCGACTTTTTTCATTACTCCAACCGAAGTTCCACCAGTTACGATCCAGGCATCTGATAAGTAGAATATCAGCGAGGGTAACAAAAATTATTATTATGATACGTAAAAATGTCTATACTCAACGGCTGTGACAAAGTTTCTTTCGGTTTTCTCATTGTACACATTGTAACGCATCACTGAATGAACATTGAAACTTGCGTAGGTGGTAAATAGGACAATGGTAAAATCTGTGTTATTCTAAGGAATAATTGTAAGGATAAATCAATTTCACTGGCTGTCGAAGGCTCATAAGCATGTTTCAAAGATTAAGTTTAAGCAGATGCATTATCTCTCATGTAAACTATCCATTTTGTCTATCCTTAACAGGACACAACTTTAACATAACCACTGATTCAAACCTGTGCTAATAGCAGCTTTGAACAATCCTTGATTGAAAAGTATCTTCAATCGGTCATCCTCGAAGTCAAAGTTTGTTGTGCCACCAGTAACAGAAATGATCATTTTCGGTTTAGGAATCTCCCACTTGTCAATCATGAGCTTCCATAGTGTTTCAACAGACGTGTCTTCAGCCACACGAATGTACTGAAATAAAACAGTACTGGAAAATAGTAAAATAGTACTGAAGTATAATCTGTCGTGCACATCAAGTAATATCTGTAGTCACAGTAAATTACAGACGCCATGATAAGAATTTGAAATGGCCTTTTATTAACGGGTTTGGTTAATTCTTGTTCTCATTCCTTAGTTGACTACTTTGAGGATGACATCGCCTCGTTTTTTAAAATTTTAAACGCTTTCACAACTGTCTCATCAACAAAACCAAACAGTCTGTTTGCCTTCTCAGATTCAACAAAAAGGCATGACCATAATGCAAGTTAGATTTTAATATGTGTCACAATAACGAAAAAAACCTCGATTCTTGGACGATGTCAGAAGTTTGGATCGGACAATTCTGTCTGTTGCATCAAAGCCAATTTAACGAGGAAATGATTGAATCTCAACACCATCAGACTTTTTGAAGTGTTCAGCATAGCATGCATACAACAGGCCATAGATGACGGCATTCCTAGAATTCGACATCCATTTGAACGTCAATGTACATAGTGCATGGCGGAATGACACAATTCATATCAGTAAATGGAAAATATTAATACCTTGACTCGGGGCACAAAACCTACTCTCTCAGCATCTGATTGGAGCTGAGTTACGGTCCTTCGCATATCTTGATGGTCATAGTGGCACCAATCTCGAAAAATTACAATATATCAAAAGATGTCGAGGTGGCACCATGCTCGTTTATGCATGATTGGGATTTATTGATCGGCACTAGGCTACTGTATTGACTTAAGAGAAGACACTGTTGGATGCAGGAGTAAGATGGATTCGAAAAATTTATATTTTTATTCCTTCAGATTATAATAGCAATGTTTTGATAAGTGTCGAAAAGTATCCGATTTCTCGTTGAATAAAGAGATCAACAATGAAGACATTTGGCAGACGTTTACAATAGACGGAAAATGCCATCGGCAAAGAACTTTAAGTTTCATGGAAAAACAATTTAGGCAAAGAACTTTAAGTCTTACTAAGTCATTAGGGGCTAAAATAGGGGATATTTCAAAGAGAATTTGCAATGACAAAATTATATTCCTTCTTTAGGACGCCTTTATGATTGACGATCATCAGTACTTTTTAACTTATTGCGACAATCTCTAATTTACAACTCCTATTAACACAAATACTCTATCACAAATTATATGTTGACTTCACATTTGTAATCCACTCTTTTTACACAATGGTACAACCTACCGGCTTTCTTGTGGTAGTTAACTGTCCAAATCCGACAAAGTCAATCTCTCCGAACGAGTCTACATCTTCTTTTCCGTCGCCTTGTTCGTTTCGTTGTTTAATATTGTTGTCCTTGATGAATCTCCAAATTATGTCTTTTTGCTGTTTTATCAAAAAGAACAAAAAAAAAACAAGAATTTGCGAATCCAGAGATATGTAAGGTATATATACATATATTTTTATTTAACCAAAACTGTTAATTCAGGGTTTAATCTAAATTGATACTTCTTTTATTCGTAGAATCCTAAAGACTGAGTATAGTACAGATAAAGTTAAAATATTTTGACCCCCTTCCCAATCAGAAGATCAAAGGAGAGATGCAAAAACACAGCGAAAAACACTGTAATGAATTTAAGGCAGTTCGAGCCTCGAAAGTGTCGGATTTAAACTTTTGTTCAAACTCTCCTCACGTGATCATTCAAACCTTTCTATTCAAAGGTCAGAGTCAAAAAGAGTCGGCCGCAAATTCTGTTTATACGGAAAATACCAGATATCAACTGATACCCAGAAATTTGAAATGATATTATACCCACCTTGTCCTTTTGATTCGATATAGTATCCATGTCGATGGCTGCAACCGTTTCGTAACGAATGTTTTTGTTGTCGTTTTCCATGTCTGGTTCTTGCTGGTGCACGTAATCTCAGGCCATAATCATGTGTATTTGAGAATTTTGCAATCTCATATATTCAACTCTGAAATGTGATTGTTTAATTAAGTTGCATGGTGTTGCTCTACTTCGAGGTTCTCCTTGTCTGTGTGACGAATTTATCACCACTAATGCCTTGGGCACAGGAAAGACAAGCAGGCATGACTAGGAGCTGGGGTTCTCACCTTTGTTTGTACTCTTTCCGCCAAATATTTGCATAAATTCTCATTGGAATTTTTACACATTTAGACCATATATGGTTTTTTTTGAAAGAAAGACGAAATTTCAGATACTACATGATAATGCAAATGACACACATTGGTTTCGAAACGAAAAACATGCTCCAACACCATCGTTATTGCGATATCATTACCAACTATTGACAAATTGAGAAAATGTAATACGAGTGTTTTGTTTTTGTAGTTTGATTGAACAAGATTCGAACTAATTTTTGGATAATTGGATTGTTACATATTTCAAATTAATCAAAAGTGTCAGGTTCGCTTTAGCTGAATGTTGCCATATTACAACGTATTCAACAAACCAAGTGTAATGCTTAAAAAGACAAAAGAGAAAAAAGAAAAGCTGATAAACTCACATTGTTAGATTAAACCGACATTACTTCACTATGTAATTATCCTATATTAAAATCAATCGGCGTGTTGTTTGAGAGATCGTCGCACTACAACATTGCAATCAAGCCCCGTGTCGTGCCTTTCGGACAGATTGCTTAACGTCAAATCATCTATCATAATTATTGTATAATGTATATCATATATTATATTCATATGGAGCAGAGTTCCTACAATCCCTCTACAAAGCAGGGTCCAAAAAACTTACGAGGCGATTTTACAGCACGCAAAGATATTTTGATGATCTCAATATTATAGACAATCAGGATATATCACATTATTCACATCATATTTACCTAGATGCATTGGAAATAAAAGAAACAACCGAGGGTAAAATCTCAGATTCCTATCTCGATCTGTTCCAACAAGTAGGTACTAATGGAATACACACTAAGCTGAATGACAAAAGGGACGATTTCGATTTTCAAATTGTAAATTATCCCCACTTGTCAAGTGATATTCGCTCTGCACCAGCTTATGGTGTGTATGTCTCTCATATTCTCAGATATTGTAGACAGTGTGATTCCTATGCCGATTTTCTTGCTAGCATTTTGAATTCTGTGCCTGATATAAATAATTTTGTTAAGGGATTTTGAGGACTTATATATGTGAACAATTGTGGTTACGAACTCCTCCAAGTGCGTTGTTGGAGGACTCAGTGACTGATAGAGAAATTAAAATCTTCAATGGAAAAGGTAATATTTTACACATTACCATAGGCTCGCTATCGTAAATATACACAAATTGTACCTAAACGGCATTATTACACGCCACATGTTAATTCCGTGTTGCTATCTGCCAAAATGTGGTACGTGACGGAAAAATAGATACGTCCATCCCAAAAGAATCACACACGAGCTCGCAGGTAGTAAACTTCATTTTGACTGTGCGCGCTGGAACTTTAGATCAACACAGTGATATAATAACAATGAACTCCATTACCAACAGGTATACAACTCGATTTTGACAAATTAACTCCGTATGGGCATACACTATCCCTTTTGCCAAGTTTATATCTTGTCAAGAGATAAAAATCTGGTAGTCAACAGTCTCAGGCGTGGTTTATACTGTAAAGCCCTCCCTGGGGAGATTTCATCTCGAAGTGTCCCTAACGTGGCCAAGGCGTGTGAAGGTCATTAGAGAGGTTCGGCTACACGTTCTACGTGAACGGGAACGCGTAGATTCCACGTTGGCGTACACATTCGCGTGCAAAAGTCCGTTTGGTTACGCGTTACGCCAGCCGTTCTTGTGGCACGCGCAAGAAATGATTCGGCCCGGCTTGGGTCCGCGTAGTCTGTTTCCGCATCACAGGGATAGCTCAATGGTTTGCCCGTATGCCGCGAATCGACTAAGGAATTGCACATAAAAATAACGAAAATACATGAATATCTTTGAGGATGTCACTATCATATATCCAACTAACAACTGCATGAATGATTCACAGTTTTTACCATGTTTTGATACCTAAAGATGAGAATAAATTTACACGTTTACAAATTACGTGAAAACAGCTGTCTCCACGTAAATACGCGACGCCGGCTCCGTGTACGTGAAGAACGTACGCACAAGTCGATGACATCATCGCAGAAATTCGTGACGTTACGCGTTCACGTTCACGTAAAACGTGTAGCCGAACCTCTCTATTGACTGAGATCATACGAGAAGCATATAAGCGATAATGTGATAGTTTGATTAATTATTGGTTAAGGATTAAGTGAGAACAATCGAGAAGGGGATATCCCATGGTGTGATCTCATTTAATTTAAGAACCTATCAAAGACTGGCGGGAAAACTACCACGTGATAACTTTTGTATTTATGATGTATTTAACTTTGTAGAGAGCTTAGACTAGATACACTTGAGATCAGACCTTGGACGGTAACGTTACGGTCGCCATCTTGCAATAAAGTACAAGGTTGTACTACAATCTACATCTTGGTGTGTCAGTTTCAATTACTGAAAGCAATACGAACCAAAGCGGTACCTCAACTCGTAATTCCCCTAACTACGAGCGCGACAATACTTCGATTATACCGAGAGGCCACAACAATAGGTCTGTTGTTACATGCTTTTCGGTATATCTTGCAAAGAAAAAAATAAATATTTAGATTATATCAAGTGTATCAGCATTTTAAAGCGTATCCATAATTCAAAAGAGAAGTCACAGTCCCTACCTGTCGACGAATTGATGATGTTTTTTATCGTTACCGCTGAGAGATGAGTGTACTCCGTAACAGAATATCGCCCACAGATGATGAGCTTCAACTACTGCATAACTAAGCTGAAGCTTTAAACCAGTCAATATTACGCTACTTATAAACCTACCTTGGTAAAAACCGGGTCCAGTGAATAGGAATAGGTTGTAACGCGATGGCTGAGGAAGAACGAGCCAAAAATCACACAAAGAACGTCTAGCTTCAATGAGAATGCGTTGTTGTGTGGGCGCCAACACGGCTTTTATCGCTTGCACCCAATGTGCTTTATTAGCCGACTTAAACATAATAGTAAAATAACAACATTCGAATTGGTTTAAGCGGAGAAAGAGATATTTATTGACATCATTGTAATTGTAAAACAGTAATTTATGAGTCTCCTATTTGTGAAGCTTCTTTTATTCGCGTGACCACAATTTATATTTTATACAATATTATTTTCTGTATGTGCGAACAACTAAATTTCGTCTTGCAAAATAAAAAAAATTAACTTGTATTCAAAAGTTGTATTACAGCTTTATTGAATTATATGACGTCACTCCCAAGCACTGGCTCACGTGATTAGTACAAGCGCAGTCTTTCATACTACTTAGATGGGTAATGCTCAAATTCGATGGGACAAGGGACGATAAAAACACGTTGCCTAAGCCGGAACGATACAGAAATAAGAGACTGTTCAATGTAAAGATGCAGAGAAAAAACTTCTTTGTCACCAAACTTTGTTTATTCTAGCAAAGATCCTGCCGCAGATACAACCTTGGCAGAAAAAAGAAAAAGCCTTATCGAAAGTGTTTTATCAGTAAGCCCAATTATGCAGTTTTATAACGACTGGCCGATACTTTAAATTACAAGTGGTGCACTTTATACTTCATAGTACCACCCAAACATTTAAACAGATTATAACTGACAATCAAAATTCAATTCAAAAGAAGGCAATAAGATTTTTCCTTTTTGAGCCAACATAATTTAGTTGTGTCATTCCTAATTTGTCTGCATCAACTTTGACGTGGTCGTTACAACAAAATGTTGTACTGTAAACATAGTTGTGTTAACCCGCGATTTGTCAGGGAGAGAGTACTAGGTCATATGGAGAGCACGAAATCTGACTTACAGCGTGTCTGCAAGGTTCTATCTGACAAACGATATGACACGATCAGTAGGTAATAGTCATTAGCTGGGAAAATATCATAAAAAGATTGAGGATTTTGATCAGTTTGAAATACTATAGCAAATGCAAAGACACCTCGACAGATTTCCATCAATCTAGTATGTGAATCTTATGCAGTTGAGGATTCAAGGACAAACATGAAACAGATGTTCAAATTCCCCGTTCCTTCCTCTTGCCTTTTGTGTTTTTTGTTGTTGTTTTTTTTTTTCAATGCACAGGGGCTGACCTAAGTATGTCATTAGTAGTTACGGGCCTATTTCAATACTACCAGCTTTATCAATGATAATCGAGAGACACGTATATAATAGTTTATAATAGGGAATAGCGATGTGTTTCTGGTAACGCGCGGTCCCTTGGGGTAGTAAACGGGCGCTATAGCCCTCATATTCAGGTGATAGGTATTTAATATTGTCACCTTATATGAAGTTTCATTATCAGATTGTTAACTTTTGATTGACTGCAAGACCAGATGAAACGACAGTACACAGTGTGTCGTAAATCAGTGAATTTAAATACTCTCGCTTATGTTGACTATAGCACGACAAAACTGAATTCGGCCTAAGCTTTAGGACAAGCTAATTATGGGCAGTTTTGAGTCGTCAATCTTAATTTGTTACGGTCGACTCAAGGAAGGTTTGTCTCGACCGAGTCGTGTTAAAGCAGAGTTGGTCTCTACATACTCTTATATCCTCGTATACAAGGAATATGATTAAGACACTATCATGTCTTAACTTTGCAATGACAACAGTTTTTATCATATTTTCGGATCATCATCATCATCATCCAATTATTCTATGTCAATCATTATTCAAAGATCTCAAAACTATTTTCTGCTAACCGCGGACGAAAACGACTGATGTCGCATGAGGTGCAATTATCAACTACGACTATCAGCAGGATTTGAAGCAACATTGTCTGTGGAAAACTTGCTTCAAGTGCAGAAGTAGCGTACCACCTTATTCCCGCACACAATATGAGGGCCAAGTCAAGCACAACAATCAATACAATTGATCTGTTCAAGGTACATCTGCATTAATCAAAGTTTAGATTTAAAAAAGTTTTGATGGTGAACATCCACATTTTCCTGTCTTGACTTGAAAGTACATATGGTATCATAAAATACTGAGCTCTGTTGGTAGACTGTTATTAACATTACAATACTGAAGGGCAGCTGGTGTTTACCCTTCTTTTCAGTGTACTGAACAAGCAGCCCTCACCTTACGTTATCAAAGTGTTGTCGCATAGCGATTTGAGTATTATACCGAATCCTAAACCTGCAGTAGCAGGTGTTCGATTAAATTTGCATGGCCCAGGGTTAGAGAGATAGCACATTAAACTGTCAAACACCAAAGGTTATTTTTAATGATTATCTGATTGTAAACTACCTCATTACCTTGTATAGAAAACTGATCTGATTATTTTTGACTGATCATACACTTTTTTATACCATGTAATGTTATACACTTGCGTCTGTAACCTATGGAGTTTCGTCGTACAGTAAGTGCGGTATTAGGGGACGCGCAGTCCAATAACTCCGACACGAGATACAATGACTTATGTATTATTAAACGCTATTTGACCTTTGACCTCAAAACAACTTGACGTCAACGAGAAGAAAAAGGAGAGATGATTTTGAATTTAAAAAAATATACCTGTAAACATTCAGTACTTCACAAAGTTAATAATCGTCAATCCAAAACCTGTAAATTTGAGTGAAATTACGCTGCTGGCCTACAATTTCTACCACGTGCACTGCGCTGCGCGGGTTCAAATTTCGTTTATGCGCGCTCAGCGGACGCGCTGAACGCCTTCCTAGTCAGCTTGCGATCGCTCAGTGCAGTGCGCGATGGGCATCCCAAAAACGCTTTCATTTTTTGCTATTATCTTGTAAAGTTGGACTTAAAAGGAGTATAATAATAAAGTTATTGTCGGTATTGTCCGAGACGCGTAGCGTCGAGGACTACACATTCGCTGCACGATAAACTCCGACTTAAAACCCGGTATTTTGTGAATAACCTTATAATATCATACGAGTATATTAAAGGCGCAAAAAATGAGATCTGATTGATCAAGACTTAATAACAAAGTTATATAGCATGGTTTTTGACCAGACACGAGTCAGCAGCTTGCAAAAAGTTCATTTGACGTTCCACGCAAGCACTTAAATTAATAATAATGTAAAATAAATATAAAATTCACTGGCAACGGATATTCAACTCCATTCGTATTATACATCCGCTATCGATGGTGCCTATATGTCGTCAACCAGTAAAAATCTCATGGTAAACCGCCCAAAGATGTATTTGATTACTTCGATTAACCCAAAAAACATGACAATAGGTCTGTTGTTACATGTATCTTACTCAAAGTAAATATTTATTGAGATAAAAAGTTGTCTATCTTATTTATCAGCATTTTTAAAGTATATGCAATTATTCAAAGGGGAAGTCACAATCCCGCCCTTTCGACGAATCGATACCTTCCGAACGTTTATCGTTGCCGGTGAGGGATGAATGTACTCCGAAAACAGACTATCGTCAACAGTTGAGCTTCAACTCCCGCATAACCAAGTTGAAGCTTTAAACCATACGCTATTACGCTACTTATAGACCTACCTTCATACAAACCCGGTCCAGTGAATTGGAATAGCGACGACTAATGAAGAATGAGCCAAAATTCACGCACGAGACGTCGGACTTGAGAGGCAATGCGTTGTCGTGTGGGTGATAACGCGTCTTTTTATCGCCTCCACTGAATGTGTTTTATTAGCCGACTTAAACATAATAGTAAAATAACATTCGAATTGGTTTAAGCGGATACACAGGTATTTATTTACATCATGTGATTGTAAAACAATTTATGAGTGTCCTAGTAATAAAGCTTCTTTTATATATATTGGAAAATACAAATATAAATACTGAACAGTTTCTGTTTCTTATTTCTGTATCATTCCGGCTTGGGCAACGTCTTTTTATCCCCCTCCTCCCATTAAAGATCAAGGATTTTATATCAATGAAAAAGGTAACATTTTTACACATTAACACAGGCTGGCTGTCGAAATGTGCACAAATCGTACATAAACGATATTAATGCGTCACGCGATTGGAAAACATATACATCTAGTACCCACAGAATGGACAAAAGTGATGTCAGACGGTAAATTTGAAAGGCTATTTCCTTAGAGAAATAGTTTTTGTCCAAATTTGGAAAAGTGTCTGGTCCCTTGTGTCACATGCAGCTTTGAAAAAACAGAGGGTAATGAGCAAGATTCTCCATGCCAACGGCGTAGCAACTTAAACAGTTCATCGGATAAAATTCAAGTGCAACCAAGGGTGTTGCAAGGTATGCTAAGAATGATTTTGTACGAAATAGGTACAACTGTTATCGCTGTGGCGAAAATCGTCATGTAAACTTGTCACGTGGACTGTTCTGGCGCATAATATCAAAGCACATTAAAACCCTCGGCTTACGGCCTTGGGGAAGAGCGATGTGTTTCTGGTAACGCAAGGCCCCCAGGGTAATAAACGGACGCTATAGCCCTCATGGACAAGTGTAACGCTGTATAATATTTTCATCTTGTATAAAGTTTCATGATCAGATTGTCAACTTTTCGACTGTAAATCAACAACTTGACATACACTCGCTTATATTGAATTATGGCAAGACAAAACCCAATAGAGGTTAAGCTTAGGAGAAGTTAATTATGGAAATTTTTGAACTAGTAGTGTCAGGCTTATTTGTTACGGTCGACCCAGGAAAGGTTCGTCTCGACCGAGTCGCTTTTAAATCGAGTTGGTTTCTGCAAAGCCTCGTTGGCCGAGCTAATGGTAAGCTAGCTGAAGGGATTTTTTAACTGAGTGGCAATTCTTTCACGCCGGTCACTGTGTGCATAATAATAACCACAGGTGAAATGTTAAACGCCTCACTTTTAACAAGAATTCCCTTGTTTCAAAATTCTCATACGTGAAATAAACTTGTGAAGACGTCATAGTCAAAACCGCTGAAAATAAAAATTAATCCAATACTTGTGTATATTGAACACGACTAGGTCACCGTGACGATCACGTGTTAGCGTTTTCATACCTAGGGTTTTTATCATATTTTAGTACACCCCCTAGTCCGTCATCTAGATTTTGTACTATTCGTTGCATCGTCATATTATTCTCTTCGATCATCATTAAAAGATCTCAATAATATTTTCTGCTAGCCACGGACGAAAATGACAGATGTAGCATTAGCTGCAATTATTAATTACGACCTTAAAAACAGTAGGATTTGCCGTAATTCTGTCCGTTAAAAACTTGCTTCTAGTGTACAACTCGCGTACCATCTTTTTCCCGCAAATAATATGTGTGCCGAGCCAAGCACACCAATCAATATAAATCTTCTGTTCAGGGTACACCTGTATTAATTAAATTTCAGATAACAAAGTTTTTGATGGTGAGCATCCATATTTTACTGTCTTGATTTTAAAGTGCGTTTAATTTAATAGTATCATAAAATCCTAAGCGCTGTAGGTAGACTGTTATAAACATTACAATAGCGAACGGCAGCTGGTGTTTACCCTTCCAGTCGGTGTATTGAACAAGTAGTTCTCACCTCAAGTTATCACCCGGCAAAGTGTTTTCGCGTAGCTATCTAAGGATTAAACCAGATACTGAAGCTGCAGTTTAAATTGGCGAGGTCCAGGCTTAGAGAGATGGCTCATTACTCTATCAAATATCAAATTGTAATTTTCATTATTATCTCACTGTAATTTACCTTTTACGTTGTGGTGAAAATTATCTTATTATTTTAAACTAGTCATAAATTTGCGCTTATACCATGTAATGTGACACGAGTTTATTCTTGGTAAAAAATATGTGATCCGATTGATCGACATGTGTTAGATTGAAAGCAATACTATATTCGCGTTATAGAACAGTTGGACCAGAAACGAGCCTGCAGCTAGGAAAATTATTTTTGACGTTGCACACAAGAACTTCAAATTAACATTGTGATATAATATCAATAAACTTCACTATCATAGGGTATACAACTCGATCTTGACAAATTACTTCAGTTTAATACCGAGCATGCATTATCGCTAGTGCCCATATGTCATGAACAAGTAAAAGTGTTACGGTATACCGTTTCAGGGTGTGGATTACTAGCCACGGACGAAAATGACAGATGTAGCATTAGCTGCAATTATTAATTACGACCTTAAAAACAGTAGGATTTGCCGTAATTCTGTCCGTTAAAAACTTGCTTCTAGTGTACAACTCGCGTACCATCTTTTTCCCGCAAATAATATGTGTGCCGAGCCAAGCACACCAATCAATATAAATCTTCTGTTCAGGGTACACCTGTATTAATCAAATTTCAGATAACAAAGTTTTTGATGGTGAGCATCCATATTTTAAAGTATTTAAAGTACATTTAATTATATATTTAAAGTACATTTAATTTAATAGTATCATAAAATCCTAAGCGCTGTAGGTAGACTGTTATAAACATTACAATAGCGAACGGCAGCTGGTGTTTACCCTTCCAGTCGGAGTGTTGAACAAGTAGTTCTCACCTCAAGTTATCACCCGGCAAAGTGTTGTCGCGTAACTATCTAAGAATTAAACCGGATACTGAAGCTGCAGTTTAAATTGGCAAGGCCAGGGCTTAGAGAGATGGCTCGTTACTCTATCAAATATCAAATTGTAATTTTCATTATTATCTCACTATAATTTACCTTTTACGTTGTTGTGAAAATTAATCTTATTATTTTAAAATAGTCATAAATTTGCGCTTATACCATGTAATGTGACACGAGTTTATTATTGCTAAAAATATGTGATCCGATTGATCGACATGTGTTAGATTGAAAGCAATACTATATTCGCGTTATAGAACAGTTGGACCAGAAACGAGCCTGCAGCTAGGAAAATTATTTTTGACGTTGCACACAAGAACTTCAAATTAACATTGTGATATAATATCAATAAACTTCACTATCATAGGGTATACAACTCGATCTTGACAAATTACTTCAGTTTAATACCGAGCATGCATTATCGCTAGTGCCCATATGTCATGAACAAGTAAAAGTGTTACGGTAAACCGTTTCAGGGTGTGGATTATTACTTGGGTTATATTGTGAAACCAAAGCAATAGGTCCGTTGTTTCATGTTGTTTGGCATATCTTACTCAAAGCAAATGAATATTTAGATTAAAAGCTGTCCACCTTATACATCAGCATTTTGAAGCATATGCAATTACTCTAATTATAAGGTGAAGTCACGGTCCCACCCTGTCAACTATTTGATATTGCTATCTTTCGCTCTGTCGTTAAGAGATGTATTTACTGAGGATATTTGAGATTGCTGATGCGACGTTTCCTTGCGGAGTCAGCATTTTGTAGTAACCGACGCATTTTGTAATAACGTTCGTTTCTTTCTTATCTCTATCAGATTTGGTACCGATTTCAATCACTCTGATGAAGTTTGGTGCTATATCTAAGATATATTGTGCGATAGCATCTTTGTGTTGTTCGTTTCTGCGCAGGTAATATTGACGTGAAAACGGAACCGAGTGCAGTGAGAATACAGTGATGAAACATTACTCGTACTATAGTCATGGTGTTGGCAAACAAATGATCAGAGCCGGATGTAACTTTATCATAAATATTTTTGACAGTTAGTTGGTCAATAAGAGTTTTACATGTTGGGTCGGGTAGAGGTACATTTATGTTTGACTTTTTCTACAATAATTGTCGTTCATTTTATTTTGATAATTATAACTACACATTAATGGAGAATATAGCATTCATGTTAAGACGTTGCACTACACACTTTAACATTCATTTAAGCTCCAACAACCCCGTGCCCGCGAGTATGTTCGCTCTAATTAAAATGTCTGTCTGTCTGTCTGTCTGTCTGTCTGTCTGTGTATGTATGTATGTATGTATGTATGTATGTATGTATGTATGTATGTATGTATGTATGTATGTATGTATGTATGTATGTATGTATGTATTATGTATGTATGTATGTATGTATGCATGTATGTATGTATGTATGTATGTATGTATGTATGTATGTATGTATGTATGTATGTATGTATCACCAGCAGTGCTAGGTATAAGGGGGTCAGAGTTTAAGAATCCCAGTAGTCTACACACAATGTAATTGTTAGTAAAAATTATTGCCCACAACGATTCGACCTCCAACACTGTTACGAACAGCTCAGAATAAGTGACCACGTACATCTACCAAATCAGTGTCACCCGTACCCAGGGTTGTTCAGTCACATATTAAGTCGGTTTTAATTTTTGTGAAACCAAATATGAGACAGCTGGCACTACATGTCCTTTGGCTGAAGCACTTTTCAACCCTGTACTGCGGCATTTTGTAATACGACGCATTTTGTAACAACTTACGCAAAATGTAATAAGGGTATCAGCATTTTGTAATAAAATGGTCTACGCATTTTGTAATAAGGGTATCAGCATTTTGTAATAAAATATTGTTTACGCGATTTGTAATAAGGGTATCAGCGTTTTGTAATAAAACGCGTTTTGTAACATAAGTTAACGCATTTTGTAATAATTATAAACATCCGCTGATATTGTATGTGTTTCAAAATGCTTTGTGGTTTCTGAATACGTAAAAATGTAATAGCATATAATGATGTCGATATTATATCTCACTACCGAGGCTAGGTTATCATAATAACGCCATATAAAGGGGGTCTGAGTTGATAGTCAAAATGCAATTGAAGACAGAATGAGATTTATTGTATGCGATTTATAATCGAGAAAACAAACCGAGAAAGTTTTAGTAGGTTTTACATACAGTACTGTACATTGAAAAGACAATATACTGCAGACCGTTCTGCATTTTTTCTCTTCAATGTTACTGTTGGTGGATGGAAAGAGAAAGGCTTGGAGATGATCATGCAGAGCTCAGAATATGATAAAAGACAGCGACATCATCAACATTGACAGTGTTGTGTTCTAAGACCTAATTTTATTATACTAATGATGTACATGCCACAAAACCCACCTTATCAAGAAATGGTTCCCTTGTGACATTTGAGGGTTTTGGTCTGATTTTTTGGGCGTTGCTACATTATTTTTACTTTTTTTACTAAAGATAAACAATAAATATTGTTTTTTTGGTTACAATAAAATTGTGTATTCTTATGTTTTTGCATGTATATCGGATGAAGTTTGCAAACCTCGAATAATCAAATTCTGAATTTTGCAAAATGATTGTAATGTTAGTGTACACTGTGATTTGAACGAAGCTTTTATTGAGTTCATAAAATTATGTTACAAACATTTTCCTGGAACCATCAGTTGTAGACAACAGAATCTAATATACATTTAGACATAATTGAGAAATAGGAAGTGATAAATTCTTTAGAATGTCGTCAGAAAGAGAAGCAATATGTGAAAATCATTGTAAATTTAGAATACTGGTGGCCATTCTGAATATTTAATGAGGTCATGTGACCAGTATTTGCATATTTTGGGGCAATTGTAATACTACAATTCAAAACATATCTTGTAATTGTGGACAAAGTTTGATAAATTCAATAGTCAGAAGATATAAAATAGGATACCTTGACCTGTCTGACCCCTATTCAAGGGCGCTGTGTGTAATTCTTGACTTATGAGTGAAGACAAGAAAATCTGTGTAAGGTTTATCAAATCTGTGTAAAGTTTATCATAATGTATAAAGTTTACATCAAAGTCCATGGTAATGGGACTAAAAAATGTGATTTAGCATTGGGATATGATAAAATATCGATTATCTTTTACTGGAAAACTGGAAAACATGTAAAGATAATGATAAATTTATATTGTTTGCGGCCATTTTGAATACCTAATTAGGTCACATGACCAGTATTAACATATTTTGGGACAAGTGTGTCATTTTCATTCAAAATATACATACTTACTGTGGAAAATATTTCATAATATTAGGTGCTGGATGTTATGTTACATTATGCTTTGACAGATTTAACACTTATACAGAGCCTTTGTTTACATTATACTTAGCAGGTCAAAATGATACAAAATATCAGTGCTTTTTTTCAAAATTTTGTCACAATTTCATTTCAGTCCATGCTGACGTGATAGAAAACAGGTTTGGTGATGAAAAATTATGAATTAATGAGGAATTCCCATGAAAATAAAGAAATATGTTAAAAAGTACAATATTTTATATATTGGCGGCCATTTTGAATACTTAATGAGGTCACGTGACCATAATTTGCATATTTTTGGGACAAAGTGTTTTATGGTGATTCTAAAGATATAATGGTATGGGGGACAGTCTTTGCTAATTTAAGAAGTCAGACGTCATGCAACATGGTACTTCCAAATGTCAACTCCAGCCCAGGGCCTTGGGGTGCAAAGGGTTAAAGTGGAAAATAAATGTACGAAAGGTTGCAGTATTCTAAGCAACTTCTATACGTATGATATGTGTTTCTCTAAAGTTGATTGTCGATAATTTACGGTAATAAGATAGGAGGGGCACGTTAATATGTCAATACTGACAGCTGATATTTATCAAAATATACTGATAAACACTGACGTGAAGCAGTCAATTAAAATACTGAATGATAATTTATTTTAATCATCCCATAGACAAGGACAAAATAAAGCTCTATCGACAGACCAGCCACTTTTCCTTGTATGTAAAAGGTGACAATTCATATCTACTGAGCCATGGTTTTGTTTTCTCAGATCTATTTCTTTCCTGTTGTGTTCCTCCTTTAAATCTACGCTATCGCCCATTGGTAAAATTTGTGTAGCCAACGAGCTAGGATAAGCTGCCCTGCAATACCATTATTAAGCTACATTTTATTCGCTATCCTACTGGTTATACCTGCCAAATATCTGCCATTATCATTAAATAACAGCCATAGAAAGATAGATGGACAGACAGACAGACAGACAGACAGACAGACAGACAGACAGACAGACAGATAGATAGATACTTAGATAAATAGATAGACTCAGGCACTCTTTCCTCCCTTCTTCCCTTCCCCCTCCCTACCAACATAGATGCAGGCATACATAGATACATACATAGATACATAGATAAATACATACATACATACATACATACATACATACATACATACATACATACATACATACATACATACATACATACTCAACAGGTCAGATATACTTCCGCTTTAGTAGCTAAACAAGTCAAATCACTAAAACATCAGATTATTCTGACTATTTTAGTTTCGTTTAGTTTAGTTTTAGTTTTGTTTACGTTAGATTACTTCAGTATAGTTAAGGTTATTACGAAAATAACGCAAAGAATGTATAAAGACACATACATGTAGTCATTAGCGCGCGTTAGCGCGTCGGGCGATGCAATGCACTAATGTCTGGGTGCTTACGTATACTTTGCGGTATTTTCGTAATAATTATTATCATACATCTCCTTTTTTATCAAGAATATATGCACCCGTCGTTTCCGATGCATTATTCCATATACTTTAGGGGCATATTCTGCATCGCCCTCTTAACTGCGAGCGGGTTAAGGATGTACGATCGGAAAAATATAAGCGTACTGCGCCGATTTCCGCGCAGAAATGTATCCATAGTAACCACGCGCGCATAGTGACGTTCCGAACGTTTTTGCGTTGTACAAAATGTCGTCTGCAGGTAAAGGAAAATCGCGCCGAGAAAATGTTCAGCGTGCCCTCAAAACACGCTGGAAGGTACGAGAATTCAGCAAAGAGATAAAAAAAATGCAACATGACCGTAGCCTGTGCAGCGTAAGTCAGAAGTGTGACGTCTGAAACGCTATTACAAGAGCAGGTCGTGGTTAGTGTCACTAGTAGACCTACCGGAGAATGGAAGAATGGCCGTCGCATTGTCGATTTGAGTGAACTAGCCGAAAATCTTGACACTTGTGTCAGTTGCGGGCTTGCCTTTACGATTGTCATCGTGTATTGGAGAAACGCCAAGTTCACGGCCTCGGCTCCTGGCTCCACGTAGTGTGTGACAACTTTATAGCCTACTTTGCCTGCAGGCTGCAGGGAAGTCAACCTAATCCCCACCGATAAGCGTCACGGCAATAAATATTACGCGATTTTTTGTATGCTGTATTAATATATAGACTCTAAAAGTAGAAGAACCTAAAAGTCTTTGCTTCGTTCTGTCATTTTCCTCTCACTTAAGTTTATAGCACACGGACTGTGTTTATAGGTAGGCTTGAATCATGACGATGCCTGGACAAGGCCACTGCAGGTAGCCACTGCAGGTCAGCTGCATTTGAAGAGCGCCCTCGCGCAACGAACCCGGGAGAGCATGGTTTATCGCCAGAACCTGTAAATCCTAGTTAGATTTTGCAAAATTGTGAAAAATCGAGCTCGCGGGACCTACTAAACAAAATGTGGTTTTGAAAAATTCACAAAAGAGCTATTATTTAGCAAAGTTTGAGAAAATTGACATTAGTAGAAACTATCAATAATTAATAAATTACCCTCTCCCATTCCTAAAATTTTGGGCATATTTGTTGCAATTTTGGTTAAAAAATAAATATCGTGACTTTTTAGCTCAATTTTAATGTAAGTTAAATCTTCAAAGTAGCTTAGGTTTATAATTTCTTTATTCTTTAACAGTGTAAACGTTAAAATGCAATCTTGATATTAATATGAAAATGATGACCTGTTTTATTGATTTTTAGTGATTTTGTGAAAAACCGTGAATTTTTAATGTCATTTTGTAAAAAAACAAGCGCGGTCACCCCATCTTTTTTCCCAGTTTTAGACTATTCACATATGTAGGTATTCAAAAATCCCCATTTAAAAAAATTGACATTACTTTTACTTTTTCCGATCGTACATCCTTAAGGGTCAGCGCCATCTTTGTTTACATCGCGCGCTCATCCAACATTCGATGTACCAGCCGAGCAGCGATGTCGTGCCATATTTGTACAGTGCGGTCTTGGTGAACTTTCGTTATTACCTTATAATATTTTTCACCTTCAAACAGTCGTAATACATTTACTTCTGTTTCTTTTATCAGAAGTTATTTTCAAAGTACAGTATGGAGTTTCAGTATGGAGCCATTCAATGCGTGCCCGTTACGTGCCCGTTTTTAAGGAAGCTCGATTGTATTGTTTGCGAAGGCAGATGTATAATAATTTATTTTATGTTATTATATTTTATTTTATCTGTGTATCTACCTGTTGATTGCTGGTTGTCTGCAATACATCAGAAATAATGTCGTTATCCTCTATTTAATAAATCAACTGACTGTGTATACCAATTATTCTCTCAAATATATAATAATAAACTAGTCAAAATCTAGTAGTTACCTGCCTCATGTGATCAGTTGGTAAAAATACTGATTGACAGCTATCTAAAATTAAGTCTTTCTAATTTGAAATGGAAGTCAGGGAGCGATCAATTTTTGTACTTACTTAACGAGTAAACACACACTTTGTAATACCATTCCAAAGTCAATAAAATATCTGTTAATGCTTTAAAACTGGGGAAAGTTTTTTAAAATTATTACAAAATGCGTTAACTGTTATTACAAAGTGCGAATTATTACAAAATGCTGATACCCTTGTTACATTTTGCGTAGACAATTTTTTTATTACAAAATGCTGATACCCTTGTTACAAAACGCGTAGACTGGTTTATTACAAAATACTGCAGACGTTATTACAAAATGCGTCAGTTATTACAAAATGCTGATACCCCTTATTACATTTTGCGTAAGTTATTACAAAACACGTCAGTATTACAAAATGCCGCAGCACAAACCCGAAGAAAATAAGGTCACCGCTAAGTGTTCCACTACGTGTAGCTGAAAATTATTTCTGTTATGTATCTTTATTTGTAAACCATAATTGATCGCCACTGGGATAATTTGAATACTATGGTAATGCTATGTGTAGACCAATGAATCTTAAGTTTCAAATATATGACAATAAACCAGTCAAAATCTAGAAGTTACTTGCCTCGGATGATCCGTTAGTGAGAATACAGATTGATAGCTATCTAAAATTAAGTCTTCCAAATTTGAAATGGAAGTCAGGGGGCAACCCTTTTTTCTTTAATTTCGATTACCGTGTAAACACAGAATTTTAACACAGAATTGTAATACAACTAAAAAGTCCGTCGACAAAATATATGTTTATGCCTTGAAACAGGGAAAAGTTTTAACAATCACTAGAAAATGCAGTAACTGTTATTACAAAGTGCGAATTATGATGATAAAATGCCAATATCCTTGTTATAAAACGCGTAGAGTGACTGTTTTATTACAAAATACAGCAAACGTTATTACAAAATGCTGATACCCCTATTACATTTTGCATATGTTATTACAAAACGCGTCAATATTACAAACTACCGTAGTACACACGCCGTTCTCGTGGCAATAAAATATGATAGGATAAATTAAGACATGCAAGCATGGAAGTCGAGTCGCTAAAGTTTTAGCTATTCCGAATAATCGAATGGGTTGCTGACGGTCTATTCCCTGGGATCGTTTTAATAGCTCAGGAACGTCGCGGCTCCAGTCGGTACGGCTCAATGTGAACGTCATACCTGGTGATAAGCCCGAAAGCTACACCTCATAGAATGTAAGTGAAACTGAATAAATAAGTACCGTATGATCTTCGGGAAAGCGACATAGAAGGCACAAAACATCAAGTCATTCGACAAACAAAGATAAATTGTCCTTCATCACAAAAAAAAAATCCGAAAGTTCTCGATCGGAATTGAACCTAAAGCGCATAGCTGCAGTGCAGACATCTGTCGCCAGCTTGTAGCCTGAACACACAGTCGATTGTGAATCGTTGTATATCGGCCACTGTTTCCAATACATATCACAGTGTTTTCGCAGGCGACTGTGCCTGAAATCTGCAGTGCAGCCCGTGGATGTATTATTGAATTAAGTCGACTCCGGATAACGTAACAGAGTTAACTAGTTTCAATCAAGTGACAAAACTTTGAAAGTATCTACGTGCGAGATATGTGTCACTGTAAACATGACAGTCCGTAAGACGTAAGCATTGATAACCGAGATCAGGAGTGACGAACTGACACCGGCAGAGACCTCCGCGGCAGCGTTTTGGCCGGGTAGTCTGGGTAACAGTGGGTCACGTGCCATCGAACGGAACGTTTATGGGCCGTTTTACTCATAAATCAAAGTAATCCCGGGAAATAAATCCCAGATCGCCACAATGTTTTCGCAATCCTCAGAAATAATTTTGATCCATCCACACCAAAACAAAAAGTAAGAGGACTGTTCATCTGATAAATGTATAATCCCACGCTATTTTTCTCCGTTTGACGTCGTCGTAAATAAGTATTTTTTCGCGGAGCCGCACAATGGCGCTTCTATTTCACTTGTGACATACTTTTGCGGCTATATGTCTTTTTTCATGGACGCACCAAATTGCCACTATGGTTGGTAAGCTACATTTGTGGAGATTAAATACATTTATGGAGGTTACAGGGTGTGCAGATCGGAAGAGCTCGACGTCACAGACCGCGCAATAACGGTCTATTAAAATGTCAAACGACTTAACACCTCAATTGGCTTGTAACTTTACATTAATTCACATTTTCGAGGGTCTATGATTAAATTTATTCCGTTGATTTTTTTTGTAAAGCTTATGAAATTTTCCTTTTACCCTATCTTCGAAACGTCCATGGCTCCTGAATTACGATGCTGGACGCGGGAAGACAAGGGAGAGAGTGACGGGGGTAAATTATCTCGAGTACAAAGGTGATTAATACTTCTAGCAGCTGTTGACACCAACATAAATAAATTTAAACGACACAGTCTCACTTTTCGATTTGCACACACATCGGATATGTACATTCTTAACGGTGAATGCGCAAAGACTCTATATCCAACGGGACTTTCAGATCGATTCACAAGAGTATACGAAGCGATGGAGTCAACCTTCAAAAAGCCTGTGCTGTTTTTCTTAGCCTGTCTCGTCATCGCTTCCAGCACTATTCTCTTGAGCAGAGCCTGGACGAGCCCTTGTCGTGTCGCCGCGAACGGCTATGCATTGAGTCGCTCGTTTGTATCATCAGGAAATACCACGTCCTCGCACGACACCGGGACGGAGGCGCCGCCGCAACCATCGGTCTGTCCGACGTCGACGCCTCGAAAGCACGTACTCTTCGTCGCCAAAGCCCGGACTGGCTCCACTTTCATTGGCGAGCTTTTCAATCAGAACCCGAACGTTTTCTACCTGTTCGAGCCGCTGCGAGTGGTTCCGGATATGGTGAAAATGGATGCAATACCGGAAACTTACAGCGGGGATATGTCGGCAGAATTACTGAACAGCTTCTACCATTGTGATTTCTTAACCTACTACGTGTATCATATTCCAAGGTGGTATCTTGCTGTCTCTGAAAGCAATGCTATGCAGAAGATATGTAAACGATACAAACGGTGCACAAATGTCTCAATTTCTGACCTCAAAGAGGAATGTCTAAAGTACGAAGTCATGGTTATTAAAAGCATACGCGTTGAAGATCTGAACTACCTGATGCCGATGCTCCAGCAAGAGTGTTTCGATTTCAAGGTGGTACTGCTCGCTCGTGACCCAAGGGCAGTCGCCTCGTCCAGAAAATACTTCAAATATCGCAACCGAGCGAACGAAACTTTGTACGAGCTCGGTATCGCCAAACCTTTGAACGATACCACCACCCGACTTCACCCGGACAACGTGCACGACTACTGCAAGTGGCTTGGGCGCAACCTGGCTGTTTTAAGAAACGCCCAATCGCGGGCGAGGAGACGAATTGTCGTGTTACGATACGAGGACGTCGTGGCAAACGTGACTCAGAAGGCTTTGGAACTTTACAAAATATTTGGAAGCAGAGTAACCGAAAACGTTCTCAAGTGGATCGCTGACAATACCCACAGTGATGAACACGTAGAGCGGGGATCCATGGCGACAAAAAGAAACTCGACAAGTACGGCGCTAGCCTGGAGGTCAGATTTAAGCATGAACGATGTAAAACTGGTACAAAGCGCTTGTAATGACGTCATGCAAACACTTGGGTACAAACTTATTAAGCGGGAATCTGAACTCATCAACACGTCTGCATCACTATTAAATCCACTGCCCTTGAAATGAGGATTGTAAAACATTAAACATAAACATTCTGCATTCAATTTGGTCACACGCTTACTTAAAAACATACATACATACATACATACATACATACATACATACATACATACATACATACATACATACATACATACATACATACATACATACATACATACACACATACATACATACATACATACATACATACATACATACATACATACATACATACATACATACATACATACATACATACATACATACAAACATACACACACATACATACATACACACATACACACATACATACATACATACATACATACATACATACATACATACATACATACATACATACATACATACATACATACATACATACACACACACATACATACATCCATACAGATGAACACATATACACACAGACAGACATACGCACGATTATAGTAAAATAGCTTTCAATACAATAGTGGCCAGGTTGTTGGGTATCATAATCCGGTTCAATATGTTCCCCATAAGATGTTCCCGATCCCTGTACTTACACTAATCCTTCACAGGATTTTAAATGTGAAAACATTTGATGGGCAAAGATCGAAGTGGTTCAAGTCGGTGAAATAAAAAAATAAAAAAATATAAATCATTTATAATTGTTTCTTATGTGTCTCTCGTATTTCATACAAACATTTTCGGTATTTGGCAGCCAAGGCCAGGTTTTTTGTTTTTGCAATTGAAGCGTTACCATTGAGTCTGCGCAACAGCGAGTTAGTTTCTGCCGGATTCCTGGTGAAACTCCCCAGTGTAGCGTGCACCCCACTCATCGCGTTTACCCATAGACAGTAGGTTCACCTCAATTCACACGTTTCACATCATGAAAGCAGAACACAAATCATCGCGTTCACCCCACTCAAACGTTCACAAATCGCAGACTTGAACCAAGTCTAAGGCAGACACTCTGTTTAGATATGAACGTATTCGGGAACGACAAGCCATTTTTACTGCGCAAGCTGTGGTGTTCTTAGCGGCTTTTGTTTACATACATTTCGCAAATTCCTCATGAATGCTCACATAAGTGTAAGGACACGTGTTGCGATAATAGGCATATCGATATGTCACAGATCGTCCGTGTTAAACTTCGGACGGACGGTTTAATTTCGTATCATACTCACAATACGTGTCTCAAATATGCATTGGCTCGATCTAGATTCATAAAGGCGTCGTCGGAACCGCGCCTGTGCGACTTTCTTGAGTGCAAACCTCGTATTCCACTCACGATATTTAGATCATCCAGATACCATGCGTGGAATACGTTGCTTGCATGACGTCAACACCGATGCTACATTTACAATAGCTATATGTGTATATGTTATGACAAACATGTTTGACTTTCATCAATCGCAAACGTACCCTGGACATAGTGTTAACATTTGTTTTATGGGGCCCATACCGCCTTTGAGCTCAGTTCCCACGACCCCTCCTTTTAAACTTACATTACCTTTGGTCATCTATAAGGCTCAAGCTGTGTTATCGATACTATAGATATTCACAAACTTCACGGCATGGGGATTCCAAATGTGCTCTTGGGAGTTAATTAGCTGGGCCTTTTTGCTATGAATTGACGATTTGCATAAAAAGCTTGAAGAAGCAAGACCAGTTTGAGTCTACAGACCTAACCCTGATTCTGCGACAGAATGTTACTTTGAAAACAGTACTTACGTTTTGAATTTTCAAGTCTTTTGCTTTTAATGTTATAATCCGTACGTCAAAGACCAACGCCACTCTGGGGAATATAATGCCACTTTCTTTCTGCACATTACAAGGGAATTTTATCTCCCGAGAGAGAGACAGTGTATTGACGGATGACAAACTTTGCATTTGCTCAGCCAGTATAGAAATAAATGCTACCGTACCATCATGGTGCTTTTCTAACGCCACGTCATGGAAACCTGTACTTAGACACAGAACTGTAGATTTTCCATAATTCCCGGGAATTCATCAGTGAAGTCTAACATATCTCCCATGTCGGACAACTTCATAGTCTAGTTGTATAAATTTTGAAAATGTACTTTTAAGCATACCAATCTTTTCGATTCTCACTTTAAATGATTTGGAAAAGTATGCATGATTGAGAGAGAAGATAACATCTTTAAGTTTGTAAAAATTTCCACTTATTGTGATGAGATGCAAATGATATGCGGTTAAGGTCTCCTCGACTAAGTTTCAGCTGGTTGCTCACTTTCTACTATTTTTATAGTATTTTATACAAAGGCACAGACTTGTTCTACCTGCAACTTAAAACTAATAGTGATTTTGTAGCTCATTCTTTACTATTTTTCATAGTTTTTGGTAGCCGGACTTCGTGTTCGTGTCGGCTACGTTGACGATCTGCCGAAATATTGGCCCTACATATAACGAGGGCGCTGTTTCCCAGTAGCAACATATTCATTACATCGACTCTTCAAAAATCCCAGAATTTTACGTCAAAACAACACCCTATGGTCTATGGAACTTTAATGCTATAAGATAAGCTACTTTGGACAAGGATTGGTTGGTTTATGGACGGATGGCGGTAAATGAAAGCAGAGAAAGGTGGAAAACGTCCACGCAAAGTTCAAGTGAAATGTGCAACGTGGAAAATGGATGACAATAGATTATGTAAGCGTGTTTTCATGTGGGACAACTCGTTATGTGTAAATAATTGGAGTTTCGAAATGAATGAAATTTTTGATTCTGTAGACATTGATGTTCTAGACAATGGAGGTCTTTGTGATATTCGTACTTTAAAAGAGAAACTCCATGTTGAAGCAGCAGACTCGTGGTCAAACAATATAAGTAATATACCAAAATTACGTACCTACAGACAATTCAAATCACTTTATGGAAGGGAGTCATATTTGTCATGTAACTTGGATCGTAGTACACGTTCTTTCTTGGCTCAATTTAGATTTGGAATTTTACCATTACGGGTAGAAACAGGAAGATTCAGAGGGGAAGCTTTACAGGACAGAAAGTGTATGTTTTGTGAACAAAATGCTGTTGAAGATGAAATTCATTTTCTCATACATTGTTCTTTATACAATGGATATCGTGAGAATTTATTTGGTATTGCTAGAAATCATATCGATGGCTTCCAAGATCTTACTGATACACAGAAACTGGAACACTTAATTAAAAACATTAGTCGAAGCACGGCGAAATTTATCGCCAGGGCTTATGGGAAAAGACAATCCATATTATACGAAAAACGATAAGAATTAACCTTTGTCATTGACCTTTTTCCCACTATAATAATATAAGACAAGTAATCTTTGTAATGTTTTCTTTTCTCATGTATTTGGGCACAGTCCCTCATATGAAATTGTACCACTTTCTAAAAGTGACTAATAAGCCCGTTGAGGCTTGGTGTAATGTCACTAGTCACTATAATAAATATCTATCTATCTATTGGCCCTACAGGCTAGATGTATGGACGCCGCCATGACTGAGCGACCTCTGTCGGCTTTCATACCGCATTTACCGGCAGTTACAAGCTGCCGAGGATGAAATGAAATCTAGAAGATCCCCGTGTCAGCAGGAATAACTAGACTTGTCTCAAGTCTGTGATTTGTGAATGTTTGAGTCGGATGAACGTGATGATTTGTGTTCTGTTTTCATGTGAAACCCGTGAGTGCGGAGAAGGCGATGAGAGAGGTGCACGCTATACGTGGGAGTTTCACCTTGAATCCGACAGAATCTAACTCGAATCTAACTCAAAGTTAGGGCGTTCAATCGCTAGGAGAGCCTGGCCTGGGCTGCCAAATTCCAAATAGGTTTATATGAAATAGGAGAGACACAAGAGAAACTATAACAAATTATTTATTTTTTTAATTCACCGACTTGAACCAAGTCTAGAAGTTAACTAGCCTAAATGACAGGTATTGAAAGATACTGTGGTCGCTGAAGTTCAACCAGTTTCCTTAAAAAAAATCGACACATGCTTCCTTTTAATCACAACCTGTTAACATCAGTGACGTGATGAAGATGACTTATTGCCGGTACTTCCTGGGACTCGTAGGGAATCCCCTACATTGCCAAAATAGCCAACTTTGAGATATTTAGCAAATATTCAGCTCTGTCATTGCGGAGATATTTAGCAGCTTTAATTTTCAGAAGATGTATTCTTGAACGTCCCTGAACTGTAGAGGGCTCCATACAGATTACACGAGCAAGTTATCACATGGGTTTAATTTTTTTTTTCATGATTATAACGACACACATTTTGCAGGCCTAACAAGTCGATATATGCGATAACAAAAACATATTTTTATGTTATGGCTTCTTTGTGTGTGCGATCCTTTGTGAAACTCACGTCCTGAATTTCACTATATATAATAAAATCGCGAATTCTGCCGTCTAAATTTGCTAGAACACACTTCTCTTCTAAAGTGATGGACTCCCGCCTTTTAAATTTCCATACTTCTTTCCTCAAAAATGTCGTCATTCCATTGTCTCTTCCCAGGGCTCCTTTCTGCTTTTATCATTCCATCATCATTCAGTGTAGGAGATTAGGATTTTCGTCGGCATACTAATCGGCGAAAACGGATTAAGATCAATGCCGAATATTCAGTGTTTGCAATCACATTACGCAACGCAATGCAAACGGAGATGCTCCTGTGACCCGTACATGTCCTTCAGTTGATGACCGTCCCTCGACAGGCACACTGGTCAAGGTATTAAAGTCACCGGATTTACCTTTGCAGGGGAACACAATCGACCCTGCTCCATCTTACAGTTATCTCCCAACCGACGAAGTGTCCGGTGAGTCGACATTTTTTTCTTGTGTAATGAACTCACTGCCGAATGAGTTCTGCAGGGAACTTCACTGAACCCTGCAGGGCAGCATTGGAGCTAAAAGGGTTTGTGAGCTCCATGCTCTGGTGTGTACACGTGTACATGTTGTGTACACGTCACGGTAAAATGTCTCCACTGGGACAACTATCACGAACACATTGTTCAGTGTTCTCAAATTTGTCTGATTTTATGCCATTTTGAGTTGGTAGGTGTTCGAAAGCAGTGACTGGTGTTGTGTGTAAAGTCGCCTGCACATTGGAAAAAAAAAAGTTGCTCGGCTAAACTTCCGCGCACAAACGTTACTCCCTGTTGCAACAATTGAAAACATCGCATCGTCACAACACAGACGTTCAACGTCTTACTTAGGCTTGGTCACGGCATGGAGGTGGGAAGTCTCTTCCTACCTCCATGGTCACGGTCACTCCACTTTGTGGAGTGACCGTAGCCAGGTGCAGGACCCTGTTTCAGTTGGTTTTGTATCAGCATATGAGAAATGCGCTGCGCGACGACTGATCATATCTGTTATAAGCTCTGATCGGTCTCTGATAAAGAGTAGTTGAGAGTAGTATTGATACAGGAGACGTATATCAGACGGATAAGCTTTCAGGCGTGTATTCAGAGGACTTCGGTACGGAGGTTTACATAATTACTTAATTTTTTCCCCTTATTCTGTTGTTGTGGCCACCTGTTTGACACACGAACACTGTACAGACACAGCTGTATCCAGTGGAGAATTTAAAGGTTTGTTCACCGGCCCTCCACCCACCAGCTGGATGGAGAGGCCACGGTTCTCCTTTGTTCCTCCATAGTTTCTAGGGTCAGCAATTTTTATAAGAAAATATTGATGCCGAAAAACATTTAAAAAGGGATGGTGATCATCAGTGCTGGCGCACTAGAAGCATAATCCCTATATTTGTGTGTGTGCGCGTTTTTTTTTTGTTTTTTGTTTTGTTTTGTTTTGTTTGTTTTTTGGGGGGTGCGTGTTTCAAAATCCCAATAGGGATTCTGCAGTGACAAAAAATAAAATATCAGACCGTGATACCTTAACAACTGCGATATCTTAATTACGACTTTAAGAAAGAAGAACGGAAGAGAGAAACTCGACAGAAGAGAAGAATGAAAATGCAAACGCGGGACACATATCCCGGTGTGGTTTTAAACGAGGGGACTCAAATTAATGTAATTATACGACTTCTACGCATTACTAGCTCCGATAAAAAATGGGACTAAAATTACAACGTAAAAACAAAAAATATAAATTGCACATTGACAGAAGAATATGGACTTCTGAGAACGTTGACAGTTTCTTTGTATCAATGTGTAGATTTTGCATAAGCTGGCATTCTCTACACAAATGGCACAGCATTGCTGAAACACATTTCTCATCAAGGAATTTCGTCTTTAGGGGGGAAGGAGGGCTTGATACCAAAAGTAAAGAATTGCGTTTCTAGTGTGTCAACTTTTATAATTGACGACGCCTAACCATACAAAATTATCAAACCTTTCAACGTGTCTGTTTATGTAGAGTACTGTATCTATTAATGATGGTAAACAGGTACTGGGACAGACCATAGACCCTCGAGAAAAACTCGAGAGTCTATGGACAGACGGTGTAAAACCAGGCCCTCCAGACTTCAGAGACTCTGGAGACGGCCCGATTTTCGCATAGAGTTGTCGTTCAGCGCCAGGCCAGTTTTGCAAATCTGTCACCGACCACAGTCTTGATCGAGACTTATCCCTGGTCTGTGGGCATATAGATATCAAAACAAAGTAAATTGAAAGCAAACTGAAGTAATATTAATTATTTTGGAGTCACCGTCAGTGAAGGCATGGAATTAACTTTGAAACAAGAGGTCCGTGGTGAAGGCAATGCAGCGTTTAGAGACATGGGCCAGTCTAGTCTGGATCGCAGTGCTGTCATGAGCCGCAATGCTGTCATAAATGAAGCTGACTCACAGGCTTTCGGTTGGAAGCAATAGTTTTGCATGGAGTTCCAGGTCTTGTTCGCTGTTCTAGACTCTCTAAGTTCTATATTTTTTTTTTTTTCTCGAGGGTCTATGGTCTTTCACTACAAATATATGGACTTTTTTACACATACATAACAAAAAAATTTCATTTTGACTGCACAATGGAAATTTTAAGCCGCCACATCAAACGATTGATTACCCCGTGCTCCATTGTCTTTATTACAATTAGTAAAAGGTGTTGAGCTCTTTACTTCTCGTAAAACCCTGGCTTAGCCTTTACACACCTTGGCCTTGTGAGGGGCATCCCGACAAAAACTCTGGCTTTTCTAGGCTTTTCTGTGATTTGTTGATGTTTTAGTGGAGGGTGAATGCGATGATTTGCGTTCTGTTTTCATGTGAAACGCGTGAGTGGGGTGAACGCGATGAGTGGGGTGAACGCTATACAGGGGAGTTTCTCCCGGGAGAAACTCACTCACTACTGCGCAGACTCAAAAGTGACGCATTCAGTCAATCGCTGGGAAACCCTGGCCTGGGCTGCCTAATTCCAAATAGGTTCGTATGAAACAGGTGTGACACTAGAGAAACAATTATAAGGCCCAAAAAATAATAGGTTTGTTTCTGGTCATTGACATGTGGCAAAAATGATGCGGTGACGCGATTTTTTTATTTCAGTTTTTTTTTTTTTGTGGAATTTGATACATTTTCCCCTTTTTTCCATAGGGGCAAATTAAAAAAGGGGGGAAAAAGAGTTGACGCGCACACTTTGAAGTGATGCCCGCGCTGACCAGAAAACAAATCAATATTTTTTTGGCCTAAATGATTGTATTTTTTTTTATAAATTCATCGATTTGAACCAAGTCTATGGCTTTTCGTGTGTATACGAATTCGTATGCAACTACGATGTATCACGTGGATATCACAATGCTTAGAGATTTTACCAAATCAAGGGTAGGTCATGGGGAGGACCATAGCAACGACTGTAAATTCATTATTAATAAACCTTAAATGAGATCAATCGAGAGCAGGGTAATCCATGGTACCAATGCTGTAACGATAATAATCAGAGGCTGGGTGTATGGTCTCAAAGGGTGTGGCCAGTTGCAGTGAAAAAATTAAGCAGTAGAAATCATATGCAATCTTTATGCATTTTCTTTCTCCGGCGGTGCTTTTTGTAAAATTCCAGTCATTTGTGACAAAACACTACGGTTACCATAGAAGCATGGAAGTGTATACGTGTTGACACAGCTTCTTCGCGTACATGCCAAAGGTCAGCGTGACTTTAATTACAGATGTTTGATGTAGCCATTGGTAGCACCATAGTGTAGCGATCGTCACAGATGTTGTAGCTATGTAAATAAGGCAGCGCTCAAATCCGTTGCTGTTACAACAAATCGCTTGATGGGCTTTGTATACAGGCAAATAAAGACAGCGGTTTAATTGTTCGGAAACATGAAACGTCGGAAAATCGTTGGACGTAATTTCTCCGCCTGGTAAAGGTAAGGCTTCGATTTCATTTACTCCCCAGCCCGCCGCTTGAAATTATCGCGCGATTTTCGGTCTCAAGATTTTACAACCACGCCTGTTGAATATGCATAAATATCGGAGAGCGCTGAATTTTTAAAACCGGTTTCTGCAACATTGGTTACGTAATGATGGTAGTTCTTTCTAACTGTATGGTTACGTATAAATGGATTTGAACCAAGCATTAGAAGAGTTGTCTGTGTACTTCGCCCCTATTGCCTGTCACTGAATCAACGGCAGTGCTGCATACACTCCCAGTCGGATCGAGGACGACATGCTAGCCGTAAAATCCGGCGCTGACATTGAAATCGTCTCCAACGACATCACCATGCTTGCAAAGTTGATAAAAATATTGTCTCCTTATCAGAGACACGTGATTCAACGGTGTGATAATATTCATGTTCCATAAATTTAAGTTACATAATGATTGAAATAATAATTTATGTACTAGGTGAAATTAGTGACCACGTACATAGTACAGCAGTCAATTTTTAACATAGTAAAGTTATCATCCGCACAGAAAAGCCGAAATTTTCGCTTGTCCGATCATCTCGTGCAGATAATTTATTTGCGCCGTGGCGAGCCTAATTTTGTAATAAACGCTATTTCACGCTCGCAAAAGCAGTAACCAATATCGTATGCCAAACTGGCAGCGACGCCAGCTGCTGACGAGTAGGACAGCGGGCACACTGTGGGTCGTTCAGTCATAATAAGTGTTTTGACCTCAGTCTGACATTTTAATCCGCAAAAATACATGTATAGTCTACGACCTTCATCAGCACCTTCCCCTATAAAAGCCAGATTATCGTACATCTATGCAAGTGTAACAAAGCCACGCTATCGATCGGACAAGGGAGCTACATGATCGGACCTGCCATGTTTGGTCTCAGAATCACACAATTTTGTCATGTTTCAGGCATTCATTGTCATTGAATATATAGCGACTAATCTTGAGTTGCAAATAAACTGAAAAAAAATGTTCCTTTTTTTGTCGGAGAACGCATACGTTTCAAAATGTGTTTCTGTACGACCATTTGACCCCTATTTGCATCATACGTCACGAGAGTGCCCATCATAATTATTCACATTTATCATACAGTCAAAGCGATGTCGCATGAGAATTCAAAACTCCCGCACAGTGTATGCAAATGCTTCGTCATCGAGCAATCCACAATCTGAATAAAGGGACATAGGCTGTAACTTGTGGCAAGTTTTTCAGTATTCGGCTTCTTTATATCAACTACCATGTCTGACCCTAATCCGTTCGTCATGCTGAAATTTCGAGTATTCTTTTTGTCAACACAGCTTGCGTGTGTGTAGTGATCATTGTTTATTGTTTACAAATGAATTCTAGACAGGACTTGAATATTGTTTTCAACAACAACAATGTAGATTATACTCATATAGGTTATGTTGATATCCTAAATTGTACTTGACATTAAATTACAGTTTAGGGATTCAATGCAGAAACTGTAAGGAAATCACAAAACAAAAGTTCTGAAAAAATGGCCAAAAGATACAGCCTATGTAGCTTTAAAATCAAAATCAGGTGTAGAGTATGGCGACGTCTTTCGTTACGCGGTATTCTCTTGCTGCGATACCGCCACGCCGTAACTCTACACCTAATTTTAATCAGATTGTAGTAATCCCTATTGTGCGCCCACGGTCCTGCGACCTCCGACAGATTGTTATCGGTGCTATGATGTCGTGCTCTCGGGCACCGATGCCATTTCAGGAGTGCCTCCATGGATCGGATTCGTCTGGCCGTAGTAATGTGAACACGGTGATTCGGTCCGTGACGGTCGGGACGTTGGCGATTTGACCCGACTGTGTAATCAAATGTGGAATTGTACTTTGGATAGTAGATTCGCTTCAAGCATGGATGCAAGTCGGTGAATTTTCAAAAACTAAAATAATTTGCATCGGTTTCTCTGGTGTTTCTGCTCTTTCATACAAACCTTTCTGAAATTTGGCAGCCCAAGTCAGGTTTTCCTATCGGATAGAACTCGTTACCTTTGAGTCTGCGCAGGAGTGAGTTAGTTTCTGCCGGATTCCAGAAATTAAAAGAGATTTTAAATTCCAAATGGCCGCTTCACCCTTGCACCTAGACTTGGTTCAAGTCTGAGATTTGTGAATGTTTGAGTGGGGTGACGGTGATGAGTGGGGTGCACGCTATACAGGGAACGTTTGAGAGGGGTTAACGCGATGATTTGTGTTCTGTTTCCATGTGAAACGCGTGAGTGGGGTGAACGCGATGAGTGGGGAACGCTATGCAGGGGAGTTTCTCCCGGAATCACGGTGAATCCGGCGGAAACTAACTCACGACTGCGCAGACTCAAAGGTAACATGTTCAATCGCCAGGAAAACCTGGCCTTGGCTGCCAAATTCCAAATAGGTTTGTATGAAAAAAAGGAGAGACACATGAGAAACTACTGCAAATGATTTTATTTTTAGAAATTCACCGACTTGAACCAAGTCTAATAAGACCCATAAAACACTGAAAAAGCGTATAACACTGTCATAAGTGTCAAACGGTTTATCATCATTTTAGATTCCCCACCATTTTCAATAATAATCGTGTGACAGAGATAATAAAGATTACAACAACAAATTAAAAAGTGGCCATCGTGTGTTGTGCATTCAAAGTAAATGGCATCATACTTTTTTCTTGCATGATAACGATGTGTATGTGGGCGAAATACTACGTATTTTGTACTTTTCCGTGGGTGCGCCATTCAATGAGTGCGGCATCCGTTTATATATAGTAGGCATGGTCCAAATCAGCGAGCAGTGATACTTCTATATATATACACGTCCTTCAGTTAGCACATGTACACGAACCAATTATATTGAAAATAAAATCATGAAAACAATGTATGATATTCTCAGCTATCGTGGCTTTAAGCTTTCGATTTCACTAGAATGACGGTGAAAACTCAACAATTTCACTCTACCGGCTTTAAAATGAGACCAAACAGGCAACAAAATAGAAAAATGTTGACAAATAAACAGAAAAGAGCGTAAAAGGTTTCTTTACCCGATAGAAGTCTTGATGGTGACGCTGACGAATAAAGAAAATCGTGTATTCCAGCATTAGCAAAGATTATTTGTCATATTGTTGGTTTTTTTTGCTTCACATAAAATTATATTTATTATGGTGAAGTAGGGATTGATTTAAAGAAAATGTTACGCATAATGATAGAAAGAGAATACTCATAGGTTATTACCCATTATCGCCTGTTCCTGTGTCGTATCAGCATGAGTGTCATTTGTGCTGCGTCAGACATGAGACGAAGTCGAGTGTCTGACGCAGCACAAATGACATGAATGCTGATACGACACAAGGAACAGGCGATATTGGGTAATAACCGATTTATCATATACCCATGCCCATAATTTTAGGGAATTTTTACTAATAGAACAAAAAAAACTTTAATTTTGAGGCTTTACTTTATTACGCCCTGCGCATAAATATCAGAATGTTTGTGAACAGGCTTCTTCATAAAGTATACGACGAAGATGTCAAAATCACGCGCGACATCGCTGCAAGTCGTCCATATCTCAATGAAACCCAAGAAGAAAGACACTGGGATACAAAATCGTCCTACAGAAGGAACATTTTAAGGTGCAATATGCTATTACAACTGTAACCGATCAAAAACTGCTCAGCTTTAAATCTATCCTGATTTCGATCGTCCATGGATGTAAAATTTTATTTATCTATTTTTTACATCCATGGATCGTCGTACGGCGCGGAGAGGGGACGCCATTTTGTTAGTTTACCTTTAGAGTTGCCATGTCAACAGTCGTCGCGCGCGCGACATCGCTGTCATGCCACGCGCTCACTACCTATTCGGTGGAGACCGTGCACAGTGCCGGCGCCGTGCGAACGGCAGAATGTTTGCTAGAACTTGACCACAAAAATACCATGGGAAAACATTTCAAGACTCAACGTGATATTTCCGTATTTTGCAACCAGAAATACCCGTGTTCCTCGAAGCCCTTCAAGTTTTTACGTCGGCGACATCGCTTCGCAGGCGGGGAGCGGCAGCCATTTTGTTGTTTACGTTGTTTACCAACAAACTGCTAATGTAGTTCGGGAAAACTCTAAAACTGATGACGTTCATCGTGCATATCTCGACGTTTACCGTGAAATATCACGGCTGATATTTTACGTTGAACGTCACTAGGATGTAGCAATATGGGCATGGGTATATGATACTCCTTGGTATTTCTACAATCTGAAGTGAAACACTGCTTAATGGAAGTTAAGTGATATGGTCGCTGCTTTAGTAACGTTTGTGTGCCGCTATGTATGATAGCGAGTGTGTCCGCATGCCCGCGGTGCTTCCTGAACTTTACAGCGTGAGGAGCGGTCGCAGTCAGAAAAAAACTGTAACAACTATAGCTCGTTTGATGAACCACTCTTTATGATGGGTGGCGATTTAGTCTAGAGCGGTTTTGACTGTGATGTCTTCGCTAGGCGACTGGGTGCCGTACGATGCGAGTTCGAATCCGATCGAGAACTTGCCGTCACGGTGTTTTCAAAATCTAACAGCAGGCATGAATAACAGTGATGCTAAACTCTGACAGCCACTATGACAGCCAGTTATGTTGATGGTTCACTCAAACAGTTTCAAACAAACTTTCATTTTGAGTGACGCTGTATGAGATGAGTGTACAAGAATAAAGGTGCATATTAAGGTCACATTCAATACGTTACGTGTACAGTTCCTTCCTTCGGGTAGAATTAATTAACTCAGCAAGCCTGTTGCCAGACCAACTTTCGAGGGGGAGGGGGCAGAACCATAGCTTTCAAAGGATTTTGGAAGTCTTTCATAAATTTACATATTGAGAGAGTTGAAAATCCTGGGGCGGGGCAGACTATGGCCTAGACTAGCTCCAAGTCCCAATATCAAAACAATAAATTGACGGAGCAAATTTCAGCAGACTGGCGCGTTCGTGCTCAATAGGCTGTTGCGTATATCGTTGGGTGAACGTGTTGTTTGCCGGCCTGAAATTGCTGCTGAGAAAAAATTAGCGACCGGGGAGGGGGCAGTATAGCTGAGTCTGCTCAGTTAAACGCAAACATATGGAACAAAAATTACCTTAATAAGAGACATGATACTTTAAAATCTCCCCGCAGATCTTCATGGGGAACTAATGTTGTGAGATTGCTGTTTTGCGTCATCAGGGACATATTTACAATATGGTGTCCTATCATAGACTGTATCTAATATAGATGGATACAGTGACTTTTACCACGGCCAATGCATATTGAATATTGTGTGTATATGGCACCTCACTGTTAACAATAGGCTGGTACTTAATTTATACATGCATTTCAGTGTACCTGCTCGTTATTCTTAATTGGATGTTTTTTATCTACTATATTTAGACTTGACATGATGTCACAGAACGGGGTACAGAGACCTTATCAGCGAGACGCAGCCACTTCCCAGTGACCTCTGGAAGGAACGCGGCCGGCAGCAAACGACGTGGAACTGCGACCGTCGAGATGGAGCCATTCTCCAAAAAACCGCTGCTGTTTCTGTTGGCATGTGTAATCGTCGCCTCCTGTTTGTTCCTCTTCAGCGGTGCCTACATTCGGCCGTACCAAGTCAACGCAAGCAGCTACGCGTTGAGTGGCATATTGCCCGGGTTTGGAAACGCCACGGCTGCAAGCGATGGGGAGGCGTCAGAGCAGCAGCACCCGGCCTGTCCGACGTCGACTCCTCGGAAGCTCGTGCTCCTCGCCGCCAAGGCACGGACTGGCTCCACTTTCATTGGTGAGCTTTTCAATCAGAACCCGAACGTTTTCTACCTGTTCGAGCCGCTGCGTGTGATTCCAGATATGGTGAAAATGGATGCGATACCGGAAACGTATCGCGGGGATGTGTCGGCAGAATTAGTAAACAGCTTCTACCATTGTGATTTCTTGACATACTTCGCGTATCAAATTCAAAGGTGGGGTCTAGCCATCTATGAAAGCAAGGCCTTGCAGAAGATATGTCGATCAAGGAGACAGTGCAAAGATGTTCCAATTTCACGTCTTAAACAGGAGTGCTCAAATTATGACGTCATGGTAATAAAAAGTATACGCGTGGACGACCTCGGTACATCGTACCGCTTTTGGAGCGAGAATGTTTCGATTTGCAAGTGGTGCTACTGGTTCGCGATCCGAGGGCCGTTGCCTCGTCACGCAAGCATTTCAAGTTCCACTACTCCAGCTACAGAACGTTGCAGGAACTAGGCATCGCGAGGCCGGTGAACGACAAAACCACGGAGCTGCACCCGTCCAACGTGCACGACTACTGCGGCTGGCTGGAGCGCAACATCGCCGTGTTGGAGAACGCCACGGCTAGGGCGAGGAGCAGAATCACCGTACTGCGATACGAAGACGTCGTGGCGAACGTCACGCAGAAGGCCCTGGATCTTCACGAACAGTTCGGCGTTACGCCGACCGACGACGTACTGCGGTGGATATCTGACAACACCCGGAGCAAAGAAGAAGTGACGAGAGGCTCCATGATCACGAAGAGAAACTCCACGAAAACCGCGCAAGCCTGGAGATCGGATCTCAGAATACACGATGTCGAGCTCGTGCAAGGCGCTTGCGGTGACGTCATTCAGAAACTTGGATACAAGCTAATCGACCGGGAATCCGAACTCACAGACATGTCCACGCTTTTATTAAATCCCCAGCCGTCGATAGGAGAAGTTTAAATATCAAGCAAAACTTTTGTTGAACGCTTTTCGAAGGATGCCCACCAACACCATGACCCCAAGGTCAAGTTGCGAACCAAGCGAAAACGTGTATTCTTGTAAACATCGACGTAATGATGGATGGTACAGTAAACATATAAAATAAAGTCAGCCACTCGAGAGTTGAAATTCAAGGGTAAATCATGACAATCATGACATGACAATCATATATATATATATATATATATATATATATATATATATATATATAATATTTTATGTTAAGTTCAAAGTAATTACATATATATACACCACACCCGTATGATGTTCTTCAAGAGGTATTTGAAAACGTCGAATAACTCTTGTATTTCTTTTATCCTCATATGTGACTGTAACTGTGAGCTTGCTCTTAAATTGATTTCTAAATAATTTTGTTATGATTAATTTCTAAATCGCTTTGTTATGTGAATTTTTTTAAATTCGTTAACAGTTAATTAGAAAAATTTCCTTTTAAAAAGTGCAAACAAGCCTGGATTTGTTTGAAAAACAACTCGAAACAATTATTTCTACCTCCTGTCGTCACAACCGTATCGAATTATAAATATACGCTTGATTACGTATTCTAGAATAAAAAGGCGATGGACAATGGGTACGCGAGTCCCAATTAACTGACCAATTGCAAGTAAAGAAATGTGGTACAGTCAGTGTTTTTTTTATATCATTAGCACACGTACAACCCCTAGCGAGAAAACTTTGTACAGAATCTCGTTTTCTATTTCTATGTATCGTTTTTTATTGTAGTTGAGAAACAAAGAATGTGCTCATATTCCACAGAGTTAGATTCCACAGAGTTAGATAGGACAGTGTGAACAGCTGTTTTGTGCGTATGGATAAACCTGTGTATTTTATGAATAAATTTTGTCACTAATTGGATCTTTACAAAATTCATTTGATAACGGGTGTATTACTGTGATCACCCTTGCACACGTACTCTCTCTCTCTCTCTCTCTCTCTCTCTCTCTCTCTCTCTCTCTCTCTCTCTCTCTCTCTCTCTCAACCATACTTGCCAAACCCTTTTTATCGTCATCCATACGTGACACAGTGGTATTTCCTGCGTATATACTTAATGATCGAACATATATATGAATAGTGATGTATTCACACATTTTGTTCATTGTCGCTTAAGCTACAACGCGCCTCCGGGACACGGAATCTCAACCTTTTCCATTTCTTTTTTGATCTACCACTTGTGAAGGCTCGCTTCAAAGCTCTTAGAGTGTGAAAAAATTTCTCTGTCTTAGCTTTTCGAAAATCAAAAATTTAATATTTCCCCGTAGAGTTTACATATGGGTGGCGACCATATGGTATTAACGATTGGAAATAATTTGGGATAATTGGATGGTGAAGTAATGTCGATTTAATCTATAAATGTTATCTCATCTGCTTTTCTTTTTATATTACACAATTGTTTTTATGAGTAATTTGCGATATTGGGGCATCATTCAGCTATATGACACCAAGTACTCTTGAGAAATTTGCAAAGTGTGACAATACAATTATCCCAAATTAGTTCCAACTGTGTTAATTTCAAATATCGGTAAATGTTACGTAATTTGCTTCTCTGATACATGACTTTGCATGTTGACCCATGATATTTATTCTTCTTTTGGTAAGATAATGGTAGTAAGTTTCATTGAGGAAAGGCGGAGCGAAAATGTACATCTTTCACTTCCGAGACGCACACTACCTTCATCAGACGCAAAACATGCGCGACTTTTGCAATTCTCAGTCTGCAGGACACAGGGAGGATAGTCGGTAATTTCAATGGCCTAATGGTGACATATAAGTTGATACAGGCACATAGTGTCCGTTGCTAAGTAACATGCACGTACACGACAAAAGAGGCTCGTTGTCGCGGTTTCGCGGGAGTAGGGATGGATGTTGTTAGGAGAGCTCCATTTCGTTTACTGAACTAAAATTCGAAATAACTTTTACATAATTATGTATCGCCATTTGCAGTATTAGGTATGGCACATTATATAAACTTATTATAAATTTATAATATGATATCTGATTTATGTATAGCCATACATTATACTTCCCAAATGATTTATGGAAGTAATTGATACCAAAATTTCAGATATTAAGCAGGATGTTTTGCGATATTACGGACCCTTGTTCAACCCTTTGAGCGCCAAAGTCAATTTTTGTCTTTATAGAATATATTCCTGTCCTATTTTTTCAGATTTTTGCCAAAATTTTGATAAAAAAACTGTAGTCAATAAATGTGATGTTCATTTGGCCCAAAATAATTTTAAAAAAATACAGAAAAATTGATAAAATATTGTACTAAAATTTTGGCACGAAAAAATATCAACACTCAACGGGTTAATATAGCCTAAGCCATGTCTCAGTCTCGTAACTTGTACTTCTGGTGTGTCTCGCTTCAGCCACGTCGTGCCAAGAATCGGCCGTTCCCATCCCGGGAAAAATAGACTTACCATGACGGCAGCAAATTC
Organism: Ptychodera flava; assembly: GCF_041260155.1. Lineage (NCBI taxonomy): Eukaryota > Metazoa > Hemichordata > Enteropneusta > Ptychoderidae > Ptychodera > Ptychodera flava. The sequence continues at coordinate 6,805,099 of NC_091930.1, forward strand.
ATGACCCTGTATTCAGAGCAAAGTGTGCTGACTTAAGAGAATGAAAACGTGGATCATCACATATGAATGAACTGAAAGCACCACGCCTCAGAAACATGTTCTGATTCTCAAACTTTCACAACATTTTAAAATGTTCTTTTCACCTACCTCATATCCGGGCTCATTTTGAAGCTTATGGGTTAAATGCATGTTTCTCCCTCTTAGTTTTATTAAAATCCCCCCAATCGGATTTTATTCTTGATTTGGGAAGAGAATGTTTGAAAGTTTGCTCGAGGAAAATTTAAACAAAAGTTTATTCATTTTTGAGGCGTGAACTCCTTTAACAAGATGGATCTTTGAAAATTAATTGACCCCCTCCCTCTATCGGCACCGGGCCTGGTTGGAAAAATAAACATAATAACCCCTCCACCCTGCACTCACCCCACAATTTCAGCCTGAGATGACTGGCATGGATTTTGCCGGTTCCCCTGACTGTAAAAAGTGAATACTCCCTTAAAGACGGATCCCAGTCTGAATATCAACGTCAAGCATATGCGTATGTTCAAAATAGACACCAATTGAAGTGCGGTAGGTGACAGTCCCTTCAAGATGACATACTGTATTCGCAGGGAATTTGTAGTTCGCTCGAAATTTGGAAAAAGTCTGCAACTTGCAGAGTCAGCTCAAGCGAGCAGAGGTTACTTTCCATAATATAGCAGGTATTAAGGCTGCGTTCACAAAAACGTTTAGGGGAGCTGGATGAATTCAGGGGGATTCGAAAATTTTTGGAGTATTAGAGGGGGGACTTGAAAAATTTTTCAGTTCCCTTTTGTGTTTTAGATTTTCCAATTCCAAGTTTTTGTAGGTAATTCAATGAAATGTGAATACCATTTTTATGTCATCCAATTGTTGTAATGTTTGTAATAATTTAACAAAATCTAGAACCACTTTGTCACATTTCATGACTTTTATCTCGAAAAAATCTAAACGTGTGCTTTGTCATAAAAAACCAAACTTGAGCCTAGTATCTGTGGGCAGAAGTTGCAACTGTTTGTGATTTTTGCAATATTTCTATGCAATATATGCAGTTTCTTGCTGTCTCCCTACAGCATGCTCAAACACACAATATTCAGTTTGTTGACAAAGCCTTTATATATAAATATGTATTAGGTGATAATTTAATTAGAGTCCAGACTGACAGTCAGTTGTCAGTGATACAAATGCATGATACACATACAAAGGCTGTGATAGCAAGCTGAATACTCGACAGTTCAACATGCTGTAGGGAGTAGAACAAGAACGCAGTTGTATAAACTGAACAAAAATATTGTCAAAATTATACATGGTAGTTTAAGAAGAGTTTGGGTCAAATGACGCTCATGACAGTGAAACATATACATGTACCCAAGATCAGGCCAGAGAGCAAGACATGAAAGACCAGGAGACTTGAAAAGTTATTACGGATTTTTGAATTCTGGCATATGAGAATAATCAAATATTAAAGAAAAAAGATAGGGTCACCATGCTTGTTTTCTAAATTTTCAAATTCTCGTCATAAAATAATACAAAAGTAAAATGTTGAACAGTAAAGACTAAATGAAAGAATATGTGACTAAATGGAATTATTTTTTAACCAAATTTACCATTATTTTACCCAACATTTCCAAGATTAAAACATTTATTTGATGGAATATTGTAACTTTCCAGTATTGTCAATTATGAGTTGCATCTAATTCATATATGTCTTATAGTTTTGAAACAAATTTTGATAGGTCACTGTGCTCAGTTTTTTTACAATATGGCAATTAGCCAGAATTCACAATTTGCCCACTCTCTCATGATTGTCATTTTGTGTGCTCTTCGGCACGAGCAATTGATCCGGCCAGAGTTGGATTAAGTCAAGTTGGCTTGGATTGATAAATCCAAAAAGTTCACTGATGCCTTTAAGATAAATCAATTTAAGAACTTGTCTCAGGAATATGACTTTACAAAGTGCTAATAGCAGGTAGTGTTGAACACCTGTGAGCGGAACGCCGCAATACGTGTTTAATTTTTTCTGCGTACACATCCTTTACAAATATGTGGGCTTGTGATAGTTGGGGGGACTTAAAAATTTTTCATCATATTGAGGGGGACATTTGAAAATTTTTTAGGGTATTGAGGGGGGAATCTGAAAAAAAAAAAAGATTTCAATCGCGATTCCTCCAGTCCACCCTAATCGTTATTTGTGAACGCAGCCTAGTGCAGCTTTAACACAGAGGTTAAAGATTTGGTTTTCGTCACACTGCATTTCGTGTAATTATCAACCTAGTAATTGTGCGACACTGAGCATGCGCAATAGCGTCACCATCTGTTGCAATTTTGAATATGTGGCCCGCATTGTGAAAAATATTCACGCGGCTGGCGTAGTTTGTCCAGAACAATTAATTTCACATTTCCATTTTTCTGTATGAACCAATATCCGGCATACTGCGCGGTGATGACAGAATTCCCACATGATTGAAGCTTGCCTGTCTGTTTGTCGTCTCTGAGTTCGTACATGTTGCCATCACAATCGCTTTATATTTCTGTAGATTGTGCGGAACAGTCCAGTTCGATGCCGGCAATATTTATATCGAACGTCAAATATTTATTGTCACGTGTCACAGCTGGCATGAAAACAATCGAAGAGCCCAGCTTCTATGGACATCGCTAATCATGCTACGGACAAGGTTGTCCGCAATCACGATTTTCATCAGCGGAGCTTATTTCCTGGTCACAGCGAAGCTGCTCTTCATGTCGTGGATGCCATGTGAGTGCCCCTACACTGGCCAGGGTTCAGCGATCGCTGGTAGACATCCTACTCAGATTCATGGTTTCACCCCATGGAATTCGAACGGCAGCGACGACTCTTCGACCGTCCATGGCGATCTAGATCTCCGCGAGGCGTCGAGACCTCTGCGACCGACGGGCGAACAAGCGGCTGATTTAGACGAATCGTCAGCGGAATCAGGAGTAAAGATTCTGTTGGTTGGAAAGGCAAGGTACGGATCCACATTCCTCGGGCAGTTTTTGAACGTACACCCCGACATCATGTACATCTTTGAACCGATTCGTGCCGTGCACCTCATGGCGCGCAGTGGCGCCATACCAAAAAGTCTGATCGACGCATGCGCTGTAGAGATCCTACAGAATCTGTACGGGTGCTACTTCCCAAATTACTTCGTCCACAGCAACTTTATGAGTTGGAAAATAGGCGTTTTCAACAGCAAGGTCATACGTCTTTTCTGTGGAAGCGAGAATGACTGCACCGGAAGGGAGACCGAAGACTTCAGTGTTCTGTGTCAACTCTACAATCACATCGCCATCAAAGTCATCCGACTGACCAGCGTTGCACTTTTGGAAAGGCTTGTGACTACCCATAACTACAACTTGAAGATAATTTTCCTTGTTCGAGATCCGCGCGCGGTGGCGCTGTCGCGACGAACCATGAAATTTCCGCCACGGAGGCGGAACGAAAGCCTGCTGAACTTACAACTGGTAGGGCCGCCCGGCGCGAAACTGAACAACCTTTCACCAGAGAACGTCAACTACGACTGCGCGAGGTTCCGAGAAAACCTGCGAGTTATCGAAGACCCGCCCGAGTGGCTGAGAGGAAGGATAATTCTGTTAAGACACGAAGACGTTGCCATGGATACACTGGGAATTGTTGAGGATATTTATAAATTTGTTGGCGTCGATATTGACGAGAGTGTCAGGACAGCCGTACAAAAACACACGCAGTCGAAAGAGGGCGCCACAGACAACAACATGGAGACGCGCAGAAATTCAACCACCGTCGTGCACGCGTGGAGGAATGGTATTTATTATGATGACGTCATTGCAATACAGGCTGTCTGTGGTGACGTCATGGAAAGGCTGGGCTACGAGCTTGTGGAAAGTGAAGATCAACTTCGAGATATCCAAAACTTCAAAGTATTTTGACTTTTCGTCATCATTGGCGAAGAAAAAATCGTCATCCAAGCGGGAAACGACGTCAAAGAATAGGGTTGCCCGAATGCACATGTTTAATGTGTCAGGCAATTAATATGTATTAAGATGTATATTGACATAACAGTTTTATA